>NC_066289.1:7500000-8750000 GCF_905404315.1 Leptidea sinapis
CTGATCAGGAAACCTAATCCGGTTTCCGAACGTCTGCGCCCAGCCTAACGAGGTTGGCACTGCCATTGCTTATATGGTATGCACGCCCCTGAGAACAACGTCTGTCGGATCAGCTAGTACTCTTGTATAGTGTTAGTGACATGCGTGGTAAATATTAATATTTCAGTACCCTAATGTGCTGCTAAGCAATCGGCTACCAAGCACTATGTGTGTTTCGGTTTGAATCAATTGAGTTGTGTCGTTGCTTGTGAAATTAATTGACATCTTGAGATTTATCTTCATGTTAACGTGAAGGTTTCAATAGTTCAGAACTATAGGGTTTTCAAGAACACTCGTTGCAGTGTAGTCTTGCCACTTCTTATCATAAACCCCGAGATAGATATTAATATAATATTATTAGCCGGTCGCCCGCGTCACTGGGCGAATTTTAAAAGGAAATATATTAATGATGGAACGTTGGAATTCAAAAAATAAGTAGCCATAAACCATCTAGGATAAATTTCGCATCTAATGGTGGTAGTTTCATGTCGATACGATCAGTGGTTTAGGCGTTTGAGCCTCAAACAAAGACCATTTTCATAATATATATATAATAAATGTGAGTGGTAATAGAAATATATTCTGATCCTATAACACCGGCCCACGTTTGATCCCTGGAGTTGGGAATTGCGTTTAGATCTCGTTACGTATTTGTTATTTGGGACGAATATGAGCTGAATTTACGATATCTTATATAACGTAGATTACACTTCATATAACGTGAAATAAATGAGTTTTCAGCCAACTAGATTTATAAGAATTTTGATATCGTAAATTATTTTAGAAGTGAAAACTACTTTTGGCGCAGCACAGCACACACATTTTTTCGTAAGTAGTGGATCTATCGCTGTGTTTAGTGTTACCCCCTTATTCATAATAGTCTGCTAACTTAAGCATTGCTAATTCTCACTCTGTCTTCTTCTATTGACCTAAGTCAGAATGAGACAAAACACTCCTAAGCGGCTGTTTAAAGTTAGCGGACAATTATGAATAAGGGGGTTAGTAATTAGTACATAATAATTGTCATTATAAATTTAATAGTTATTATTGGTATGTAAAAATAATTATTTTAAGAACTATTTGGTTCGTGTGTGTAGTTAGTGGTTTATTGTGCTATATCTCTTTTAAAAAAATTATATCTATAGGTACTAATTAACATTAAGCCGGTTTTTTCTTCGGTTCTAGGCACTGCGAAAACTACCGAACTGATCGGAATATTTGTATGATGCAGGGTGTTTCGAGGAAAGCTTTTAGTATATGATATATTACTTATCTGGAACCTATATTTTTGACGTAGAAATACCTTTATTAGTCATAATATGACAATTCATATAAGGAGCTCGCTCGCGTACTTAATTTATATGGCAAAACAACAGTAGTCAGGTAAACGATTGAATAATATAAAGAACTATAAGGAATCTTTTAATTAATAATAATAACATTTACAAAAAGGCCAAATCAAAAAAAATATACCAAAGCTATATCAAACAACGGAAATTGTAATTTTATTTCAAATAATATCTGCCATCACATGTAAATCGCGTAGAACTGAACTGAGCGCCTCTGTAAAGTTGTTCCCCCTTATTCATAATAGTCTGCTAACTTAAAGCATTGCTAATTCTCACTCTGTCTTCATCTATTGACCTGAGGCAGAAGGAGAAATAACACTCCTAAGCGGCTGTTTATAGTAAGCGGACTATTATGCATAAGGGGGATTACCTATAGCGTTTTGTTTTATCAATGTTTTGCTAAATCGAATGTATGTCACTAATTGACTACAAAATGGCTATACAAAAAAAATCTATTACAAATCTGTGTCTTTCTTTTGTTAAGCGTTCAACACTCTTTAAACATTGCTTATATTTAATTTTTTGAAATAGATATAGGTACCTATGTTGTGACTTTTCAATTCTCGAGTAGTAAAGAATAATAGTTTTAATAGTAGTAATTTTGTTTTATTTCAATAACGATAGGATACTAAACCCGAATCATAATAACGCTACTTAGTTAGGTCTAAAAAATATGTAGAAAGGCTTAATAAAACCCATCAGATTACTAACTAGAGAACTCATAGAAACACTAAATATCATTCAGTTGATTCACTGTTACTCCATGGACAGTGGCGCTTCTGCTTTTGTACGGCTCAATTTTAGTATTTAACCGACGAGGATTAAGAAACCACATTACTCTACAGTTAGAACATTGAAAATCTTTGAAATAGCCAATGATGAATGATTTCAACTTTTCAATGCCAATGGATGCTGTAACCAAATAACTCTAATTTAGCATGCTAAGATCCGTGAAATAGATGTCATTTTTCGAATGATAGTAGTAATCTATACTAATATTATAAAGCTGCAGTGTTTGTTTGTTTGTTTGTTTGTTTGAACGCGCTAATCTCTGGTACTACTGGTCCGATTTGAATGATTATTTCAGTGTTGGGTAGTCCATTTATTGAGGAAGGCTATGTTTTATTTTTCAAAATTAGGGATCCGTAATAAAATTGCTATTTTGTAACACAAGGTGTAAAATCGAAAACCTATTTTTGCGTGCGCTGCAAAAACTATTGACAATAGAACAAAATGATGTACAGGCTATAATATAGGCAATATTTTGTTACTTATAAAACTATCGCGTGAATTATACTTTATATGGCAAAACAACGTTTGCCGGGTCTGCTAGTGGTTATATGTTTCGTGTTTATCGAGATGTTGCAAACATCGGTATAAAGGTGAACGCACACTTCTCTGAGCCGAACTCGTCTAACGAATCGAAGTTTAGGATTCGCACGCACCAGAAGAATCGACCGTGCCGAATAAATCGAATAATTCAATTAAATTAGAATCACTCATTTTTCATGAGATTTCATATACAGAAATCTAAAATTCGTTTGTGTGCGTTTTTATTTTATTTAGGACAGCAAACAATCATACAAACAGTGTTACTTATAACTAATTGTTCAAATAGTTAAGTATTTATACAATCAAACCCGTTATCCGCAACTAACTAATTATAGTGGGGTCATGAAAAATCTTATATATATATATAGGTATTATTTATAAACTAAGTTTACTAAGTTTTCAATATTTTTTATCAATTTTAAATTTATCCAAGACTAAGCGCCTGTATTTATTCTTATTTGCATTAAAAATGTCGATGTCGTTAAAATATTTATTGTATAAATCTACTGCCCTTCAGATATTTTGTTAAGGCAAATAATTCATGTGTATGTGTAGCTCTCATATGGTGTCGAATGGGTACACGATAACAAATTTTACGTAAAATAATTCACAAAGCGAATTGATAAAACCCACGATGAATATTAATTAAATAAATTTTGTGTAGTAAAGTAAAAAAGTAAAAAGTAAATAAATAAGTTTTGTGTTTATAGCCATCATAGTTTTATGATAATATAAAACAATTCATATAAAAAAGCCTATTTTTCAAAAAATAAATCTATCAAGATTTTTTTTCGTAATCGTGTTTTCGAAACTGCAATAATTTAGATAAAGAAATGAAGATAAACATGTCAAAAAATTTGAAACGTAGTATTTTAAGTAGATTTTCAAAAATGTTTCTTTTTAGGACTATAGCGCCTTAAGTCAATACAGTCGTATTTATTGTTGCATAAGTCGTACAACCACATAATCTCTAACTGCATACGCCTCGTTTCCAAACTCAACATGTTGCATTTTTTGAGTAACTGCTCATAATTAATGTAAGATTTTTTCTTTTTATAATATATACTAGCTGACCATCGTAGACGTTGTTCTGTAGATAATAAAAACAAAATACTGTTTTATAAGAATTTGCCAATAATATTGCAAAACATCAATAATTATTTCGTAAAAACTAAAAAATGTCCATACAAAACAAATATTGAAAATAAAAATAATTATGGGTCCCAAATCGAAATAAAAACTATCCTCTCTCAAGTTGGACCAAACTGCACTCCATGAAGTAATCCCCATTAAAATCCGTTCATTAGTTTAGGAGTCCATCGCGGACAAACAACGTGTCACGTAATTTATATATATTAAGATTACGGAGAAACTTTTTTTGTATCATTTCAATATTTGCTACATATTTCGTGTAAAAAGGGCTCCATATGCTCACAGAATACTCTAACTGCGATCAAACATAGTGATTTATACAATTAATGTAAAACAGTTGAAGTCTTAGTTAGTTCATCTTAATTGTGACACGAGCTTTATCTCTCGACCGTTACATATTGCCTTCACTTAATAAAACGCTGAAACTTACAGGATTTAACTTAGAAAGCATTTATCGTTCATAAACATCTGTGATCTGTCTCTCAAACTGTATAATGTCTTTTTTTTTTAATTTTATGCTGGTAAATGTCGTCTCGTAACAAAACCCTGAAGCTAATTTAATTGAACTTAATCAGCATTCTTTTTTAATATGTCAAGATCTATCTTTGATTGTTACGATTTTCACGGATTTTCGACAAATTACGTAGTATTTGCATCCTCTTTGTCTCTACATTATAATCACATAGGTAACTAAGTATCTACTTTGGTTCATTTGATTAAACTTGATATTAAAGTGAAACTTTTATTACATCGTCTCAAACTTTTTCGTCTGTGTGTTGCATGTCGCGTGACGGTCGTGCGGCGCCTATATTTCGCAGCATCTGACCGTGTAGTATATAGACTATTGAATGAAACCCTTATAAAATATTGTTTTCAGTTTTTTAATATGAGTATATAATCTAAATAATTGTTAAGTATTATGTATGTCGTACTCTACCTGATTAAAAATATTGATTGAAAAGTATTGGGAATCAGTCACCCCATGTAAACTGTATATCTAGGTATATACATACATGAAAAAGAATTTAAAGTATTCAAATTTCATCATTTTTAATCCTTTTCAATCAATATTTTAACCAGCTCTAAGACACTTTTATTATTTCCCATTATCATTCCAATTTTCCAAGTATAAAATGAAGATTGATAAAGCGATTTTATACCCTTAATGGTATATTATTCCAAACATTTTTAGTTAAATGTCTATGATGTGAAAAAAAGTTTCACTTTTACCTTGGTTTTATAAAACCACACAATCTTTTTTTTCTTATTTACAAGATTTAAAAAAATGGCAGTTGTAGAGACACAGCACCAATGTTGCACAATACGACAGCTGATATACTGTCAGATATACAGCTTTAAGCATTTCGGTGACGCGAACTCACGAGATTGCCACTCATCCAAAAAGTGTCTAATAATGTATATTTAATTAATATGTATACAAATGATTTAAGTTTTCTTTAGTGTTAATTCCGCCATTATTTGTTTTTAAACAATTCGTATCAATATTTGTTTTTAAGCCCGTATCTTTTTTTCGAGTTTGAGACTTCAGTCTCGTGCCAGATTTTGGCGAGACAACACGTCTTGAGGGTGCCTCGGGTAGAGACGAAACACGTGTCGAATTGTTTCAAAACAAATATTGGCGGAATTAACACTAAAGAAAACTTAAATCATTTGTATCATTATGGATTTCCGCAAAGTAACGCCTACTTCAATAAATTTTCTTTTATATATATTTAATTATTTATTTATCGCGTGCGCCAGGCATGAGCATGTCGGTGACGCGAACCCATAAGATTTTACCCTACCAAAAAGTGCCCAAAGCGGGTTAAAGAAGTTTTCACTTCAATAATTTTAATATATTTCTTAAGTTACTTTCTTCACACTTCACGGATCTGACCGGACTGAGCTTTAAACGCTAAAGATATTTATCACATGACACGGCTAAAATGATGAATAACTTTATCTTTAAGTAGTTTCTTTCGTTTTTTTTTCTTTTTATTAAAAATAAGAACTTGTAATATCTAATCTGTTTTGAAAAGAAGCATCCTTAGAGTTTCTTGCTCGTTCTTCACTAAGGAAATTTGTCTTTCGAATGATCTGTATGAAAAAAAGAACAAATTCAAGTGTAATATGATTTACCTATGAAATAAAATATTTTTTATTTCATTTGATTTAGTACTTTGGACTATCTATATACATATATATAAAAGGGAATGTATGTTTGTATGTTCCCTAATACTCGAAAACTATTCGACCGATCTCAATGAAATAATAATAATAATATTGACACACTTTTTACACAGATTATCTTGCCCCAAGTTAAGCATATATAGCCTGTGTTATGGGTTACAAGACAATGATATATTTAATACAATATACTTACTTAAACATGACTCGGAAACAAACATCTATATTCATCATATAAATGCTTGCACCTACCGGGATTCGAACCCGGGACCTCTAGCTTAGTAGGTAGGTTGAAATCTTTTGAAATAGATTCGTTGAAGCTCAAGGAAGGTTTACATATGTATAGTTTGTCGTGTCACAATCCCGCCCACGCACTCACCCACGCATTTACCATATCTCTCGAACCGTTTATTGACAGAAGAACGTCTGACGGGTCAGCTACTTGACAAATAAAGTTAACCGATGATTGATGAACATGTAACTTCCATTTACAATTGTTAACTTAAGCAGTTGGTTTTGACTGCGAGTATCTAAGTTACAGGCCATGTAAACATCCAATAGCCTCCAATGTTTATTTTGACAATGAAATGGCATTTTAAAGGTTTTGTTGAATGTTTTGATAAGTAATCGGCTTTTGTTAACAGCCGTGCTAGAATAGCGCTGTTGTTGTAAATGTTTTCATGTGGAACATGTTTTAACTTTTATTACAAATTGGTTTCAGATTGCCTGATAACTTTATGGTTAAACTAATAACAATGGTTTTTAAAGAAAAATCTATAGATTGGGTTAAATCGTTCACTTTTGCGTGGTAACACAATAATAGTGTAGGCAATATAAGGTGTCTCGATAAAGCAATTTTGTGCGTTTTACATTTAGTAGTATCGCATCATTTAGATGGCGCCTTCAAATGGGGGATAGATTTGCCGCCGCCTATAAGAAATTAAAATATATAGATTGTTTTATTTTAAAAACCAAACATAAATCACTTCTAAAAAACAAAATGATATATGAAAACATAGGCATAAGAGACCATGTCGTATCGTCCCGGAAACACCGCACAAGGAAGCTTGTTCCACAGAATGGTTGGACGTGGAAAAAAGATCCTTCAAAACCGCCCTGTGGAGGAACGCCACACATCCAGATGGTGGGGATGATATTCTTATTTGTGGCGTGGCGTGCGAGGGTGGAATTCCGAGATGGCAATCAGATGAAACAGCTTTTCTGAACTCATTCGGCGAGGGCGGGTGACCAGGGCTCATGTAACATTTCAATGGACTATTAGACCGAAACACAATAATGCTTACACATTACTGCTTCACGGCAGAAATAGGCTCCGTTGTAGTACCTCCTTACCCATAATCTAGCCGGCATCCTATGCAAAGGAGCGGATGGAGGATCTCGTAACATACGCCGTATTATATGATATATGTATATAGAACTGCTATATTAATTAAGATAAAATCGGTTATTGTAGACTGAATTTTCGGTATTAATTCGATATAAAGTCAATTCACAGAGAGTTCATTAATATATTTCTTAATAATATATTATTAAGTATTATTGAGTTTCATATTCAATTGTTAAGGCGCGGTCATACCTCAATATCCACAAAAATTGGTTTCTTAGAGAGGCGATTACAACATAACCCAATGAAAATATTCCTACGCAAAAAATACATTACAAAAAGAAGTACTTAAAGAAAAATTTGAACCAAATAGAATGTATATATATAATTTGAAATGTCCAATAAAAAATTTGGAAGGTGCTTCCCAAAAATAAACTTTGGAGTTTTAAATCTCTGAATTTTCAGCGATAACAACATTCTTTTTTAAAAGAATTTAATAGAATTAGTATTTTTCTAAAACTTAAACCGAACAATTATTCAATTTAATATGTATATTTTGAATAAACAAAAGAAAACCAGTAAAATAAATGCCCATTTGCAGCTTAGCCTCATGATCAACTCAAATATTGTACTATTGGTTGTAGCCTTTACAATCCAAGTCAGTCCGCGCCTTAACAGAAGTGGGATGGTTGAATTTGAATTTTTGCTCTGCGAAAATCCTAGCATTTCATTTGTGAAATATTCTGGCTAGAGTAATTCGTAGTTAGCGTAGTAGTATTAAGGCCATTCCCAATATTCAGTCTAATCTCTTACTTGGGATAAAAATCGTAACTATCGTTGACTTTTCTGTCCCAATAAACTTATCGACGGTAACACACTTTATCCGTACACGTATCTGTCAATGGGACGACGTATAGCTTACCAGCGATAGAAGTTTGTATGGAAATTGCAATTCACGCGTCCCAATATAAGGCGATAAGAATGACTTATCAGGTATATTGAGACAGCTTCAGATAAACAGCTAATTACTGACATTAAAAGGTAGTAATTTATCTCTATCTGTATATAGATAGTATACTGGGAACGGCCGTAAATGTAGTACCTACCTAAGAAATCTAAATGAGTGATTATAATATTAAGGAGTTTGTTTTTAGTAATTATATAAAATAAATTTGAATTCTCTTTATGTTTCAGGTAAGTCCAAATATAACAAGGCGATTATTTGTGAGTATTTAACGCAGTATCAAATAAGGAATAAGTAGTTGGTTCCTATGTAACAATGTGAATAGTTTGTTATATACTAGTTAAAGCAAAATATGGGCCACCACGTTTTTACATTATCTCATGAATTCTTGAGGATTAAATGTTTATTAATAATTCGATTGGATAAATTAATTTTTATTGTAAACAGCATAAAATAATGATGATAATTAAAAAAAGAAATTTTCATTTTTAATAAGAAAATTAACATATTTGCAAAAATAATAAGTGAGAAAATAAAAACATAACATGTAGGTTGATTTGTGACTTTCCTCAATATCTAGTATGCTCTCCTCGTTAATATGTCCTTTTATTCGACGCATTATAAGGTTTGGTGACCTTAAGTGTTAAGTGATGTTACAATACCATCAGGTGATCCGTATCTACATTAAATACTTTTTTATTAAGAAAATAGGGGACGAGACGACCAGGACGTTCAGCTGATGGTAATTGATACGCCCTGCCAGTTACATGTTGGTTGATTTGTGACTTTCCTCAATATCTAGTATGCCCTCCTCGTTAGTACGCCCTGCCAGTTACAATGCAGTGCCGCTCAGGATTCTTGAAAAACCCTAAAAATTCTGAGCGGCACTACAACTGCGCTCGTCACCCTGTAGTGACCCTGCCTACTGAGCTAGAGGGTTTAAATCCCGGTAGGTGCTAACATTTGTAAGATTAATATGGATGTTTATTTCCGAGTCATGGATGTTTATATGTATTTATGTATGTTTAAGTAAGTATATTGTATAAAATACATCGTTGTATTGCAACCCATAGTACAGGCGTTGGGCATAGGTTGTCCCAAACTGTGCTTGAGACTTGGGTCTCGAGTGTAAGTTTATAGGATCTCCATACAAAGAAAATTAGCACACCTACCTTCAATGCTCGTGTAACTTTTTTCCTAGCGTAGCCTTTTTTATAATAATAAGGGACGAGAGGAGCAGGATGTTCAGCTGATGGTAATTGATACGCCCTGCCCATTACAATACAGTGCCGCTTAGGAATCTTGAAGCAAAAAATTCTGAGCGGCACTACAATTGCGCTCGTCACCTTGAGACATAAGAAGTTACGTCTTATTTGCCTAGCAACTTCACTAGCTACGGCAACCTTCAGACCGAAACACAATAATGCTTATACATTACTGCGTCACGGCAAAAAAAGGCGCTTATCTAGCCGGTATCCTGCGAAAATAAGACACTCTCCCTTGGGCTAGGACTTTCCAGCTTCTTCAGAAGACTACTTCTGTAAGCACTAGCTTACACATTACTGGTGGCAAAAAGGTGCCGCTGCTATTTAGATGTTCAGTACGGGAAAAAATATTGCCATCTCGGTAAACCAAGGTTCTTTAGTGGTTTACAGATGATTTACTAGCCTGTCATTCACATGTACTTCAACATCATATAAATTATCCGCATCCCGTATTCAATGTCTCAACTGCCATCTACTTGCAATGTTGCGAGAAAATCCTCAATAAAGCCTCGATGCACTTAATACAAATAAACTTATATTTATGAAAATTATTATTAAATTATAATAAATTAATTATTATTAAATTCTAATTAAAAATATTACATAGAAAAAAGATAAAATGTGAATCAACTGGAGATGTAGCTGGCTCTTTGGAATTGGGGTTTATTTCAGATCTTGATCGGTATCATCAAGTGCGCAGAAATAAACAATAGGGTCTTATTGGCGGTAGGGTGCGGGGGGGAGGGGCGACATGCGCAGACCGCACCCAGCGTACAAACAGCTAAATCGTAGCACAAAATCTATATTACTAGTATTTTACAGCTGATAAAAAGGTCGGTATGACTATTTTACTATTTTCTGATAAAAATTATTTTACGTAGGGCGCACATAATTTTATAATTTATAGCTCATTTATTTCAAGTAACGATTACTACTTAGCGGGTTCTTATAATTGTAATGAATAGATTGTAACAAAACAGAATGGCGTTTTTTTGTTTTTATTTAAAATCAAATTCAAAACGAAAACAATAAAATACAGTTAGCTAAGAACATGTCGTGCTTAAAATTAAAAATTATTTAAATAAAATACTTTTTACATTGAGTTATTTGCGTAAAAATTTAATTTATTTATTTAACCAGACGTTTCGTGACCTTTGAAGGCGCATGTATTCATGGGCACTTTTACGCAGATAACTTAAATGTGAAATTACAGTAAAATTTACACGCGTGTTAATCCTTTAAATAGTATATTACGCAACAAGAAGAAAAGTAGATCATTCTCACCTGCGGAATATTGACAAGCGCGGGTGGTAATATGACTTTTTCCCCACCTGGATGTAAAAAGCTCGCTATTAGTCCCTGGTACGAGGTACAAAAGTCGTCTTGCCGGGAGAGAATCGGCCACTTTTTTCCCTCGTACCAGGGACCAAAAGCGAGCTTTTCATCGAGGTGGGGAAAAAAGTCGGTGGGAAAAAAAAGCATTTTATTTCAATGTAACGCGTCAATCAAAAAAAAAATAAAAATAATTTCAAAGTTGTTATAACTAATAGCTGTGTCCAAAATATATTCTGGATATTATCCAGTAACTATAAGATTTAATATAGGAAACCACCCAGGTAAAAAAGTAAATATTACTTAGCTATTTACTATAGCATTCTTACACGATTTTTCGATATTTCCTTTGATAAATGACAATAAATGTAGACAAAGATGAATTGAGCTACAACCGTACGAAAACTGAATAATCTAGTAAGAAGTAGTGATGGGCGTTGAATGAACGAACCAGTTCAGTCAACAGGTCGATGACGCGTCGACGATTCGACGGTTCACGTATTTCAAATGAACTAGTTCAATTTATAGACTATGACAAACGTAAACAAAATATCGTTTGCCATCCATTACAACAGAATGTAAATCATGAATTAATTTTAACAAATAGATACTCACTAGTCATATACATAAAATCAGTTGATCTTTTAAAATGCTTTTATTTAATTTAGTTCGAGATAAATTAATGTCATTATTATGAATTAATACAGTCTATTCTAAGCCATGGCGATCGCGACGAGCCCATACAGTCGGTTCGGTCGTTCCGCCTCGCAAAGTAAACTTGTAATAATGACTGTCTTGTCTAGCGTCTACAATACCGTCGAAGGTAAACTACAGTCCACGATTTAAACAAGTCCGTCGACTAGTCGACGAAAAAAAATTAACGGTCTTGTTTCGTTCACACAAAACACGTCGACACCCCACTAGTAAGAAGCAAGATGACGGTTCAGCTAGACACGAACTGATTATCTGACCCACACTTAATAAATTTCAGAAGTGATGACAGTTGGGGCACGGACCACGGTAATGTTACTTGGGAAAAAAGCTCTCGGAAAGAGACAAATAGTCATTACGTATAGCAAATATATATTTATGGCATTCTTAAAAAATCTTCGAGTGTTCCTATATTGAATTACTTAATACTAATTATACAAACTTAAGTATACGCATTAACTCTCACGTCTAAATAACACACATTAAATGCATTAATTAAAGTAGAACTAGTTTATATGTCAAACGGACGGTTTTTTTTAATTAAAATACAGAATTTCATATAGTAAAATCAGTAAGGATATCAAATTGATTTACCAACAGTGAATTCTATGATTTTTTTATTTATAATTTTTAAAGTTGTTCTGAAAACCTTTAAAACCCAACTCCATCACTACAGATAAAAGTTTATACTAAAGCGGTAGCTTGTAATTGACATTCAGAATTATGTTTACTTGGCTGATTTGTAATTGTTGCTGTAAGCTCGCCAAATAAAAAAAAAGCTACTAAAAGGCCTAAATTTTTTGGTGCACTGCTAGTTATATCCTTAACTAAATACCAAGATGTAAGGTGAAGAAAAAACTTATAAGAGTTTTACAAACAATAGACAAAAGACTACAGTCAAAGAAACACTTAATATCTTTACGGCGGAAGAAGCTGATTGCGGTGGGTGATAGTATTGAGAATAGAGTTTGTTCCAGAAATTCATTCTCTGCTGGTGAATGTTGAGTCTCTCTTCTTCCTGGAAACTCTTGCCCACTGTTATGACATCGCCTCCACTGATTCGGAGAGATAAGGGACTGCTGTCAGTGTAGGGGTTCCAAGTGATTCCAGAATTCACGTAATTCGTCGGGTTAGGATTTCTGAAAATTCATATTGAAAATCTTTCATTATAAATAGTGAAATTTCACATCAACATAAAGTACTACAAATTGAAAATAAAATTATATTACCTAAGAAAGACATTACGTTATAGTTATAAAAAATTTAATTAAATAATTTTATGGAGGCAAAGATTTTTTATACGAAATAATGACCAATCGAGCAAGACGTTTACCTGGTGGCAAATGCCGAAAAATATTCCTATATATATGCCCATTAAAATCAACAAAAACAGCCGCTGATATTGTACTCACTGTCTCGATTCGAATCTGTACCTTCTGTCTCGGATCCTAAGGTCGAATATGTCATAACCTGTTGTTACAAAAACAACCTGTTCATTTGTTTATTATTTCTTGTTGATTGTTTGTTATATACTACATTGTTCGACAACATTCGAGAATAATCCTTAGGGGTATACATATATAGAGGGGCACTAAATTTATTCAGTGTATAAGCGATACAAGTGCGAGTGTGTGTATGGCTGTTGATCTGTATTAGTGTTTAATGAGTAATTGGTATCTAGTATTGACAGTTGGAATGTTTAGCAAATTATTTTCGGAAATATACTGGTGTTTTATCATCTTTCTGTATTTGCTATAACAATACAATTTATTTTGTGCATTAGTGCAAAATCTGAAAACTAATGTTTTCTATTTTCTAACCCAAGGTTATTTTGTTCTAATAATGTAGTCACCGTGATTCCGCGATTAAGTCAAGAATTTACTGTTGCAATTTAGATACTGCATTTAAGGTATTTCTCATAAAAGACAACATAAACACATACCCATTCTTAGCGAATTCGCTGAATCTTCTCAGAATAGCAGTCTGCACGGCGACATCAGCAGGGCGTAGATCAAAGTCGAAAAGATAGTTCAAAAGTCCACCGTGCTTGACACCGTCTAAGCGGATTTGTGTATAAGGCCAATCTGAGTTATGGGTACCGCGGTAGGCAAACTCCAGAAGTCTAACTGGTGCTGTAGATGTTTTAGCTCTTTCTGTTACTCCTCTAATCATTGAAACAACAACCAATGTATCTCCTTCAAAGTTCAGAAAACCTTCCATATTTACAGGCTGCTGGGCAAAGTAAAATTCCCTGATTGATTGTACGACAGCTGACTTATTTTGATCTGATTCTAGGTTTAGGTCTACCGGGAGAAAGTCACTAAAGTTTGCTTGCATTGTGTCAATCCAATTGTTAAAAGCAGCCTGCTCAGCCCTTAATGTCCCTTCCATGTCAACAAATACAGAAATATAAGGAATTTGACTATAGTTTCCACTACGCAGTAAGTTAATAGGTGCGTCTGGCAACACTCTTTCATCTTCACTAATATCC
Source organism: Leptidea sinapis (assembly GCF_905404315.1). NCBI lineage: Eukaryota > Metazoa > Arthropoda > Insecta > Lepidoptera > Pieridae > Leptidea > Leptidea sinapis. The sequence continues at coordinate 7,514,168 of NC_066289.1, forward strand.
GAGCTCTCAATACAAGGAGCAAAGAGGGGGGTGTTATTGAAAAACGTAAAGTCCTTAAGAGATGGTACAAGGACATTTAAATCTGTATTTGCAATGGATTTTGCCAGATTTTCTTTTGACTTGCCAGAGTAACTTAATTTTTCACTAAATCTTTCGGCGTATTGCACGGGTTCGTACGCGACTGCCCATGGAGCTAAGGCTGAGCCACTTATTGCTATTACTTTATGAACCAAGTCATGTCCTAAAGGAGACAATGATATTAACTCTGCTATAGCAGCTCCCGATCCATGACCAAGTAAAACAACATTTCTAGGGTCGCCACCAAAACCAGCTATATTAACATTTATCCACTTCAATCCTTGAATGATATCTTTAAGGCCAGCATTACCTGGTGCTGCAGGTACTCCAAGACATAGAAATCCAAAGATTGAAAGGCGATAGTGAATGGACACTACAACGAGTTCTTCATCAATCAGTTTTTTAAATGTGAAGAGTTCTTGCCGTGATGTTGTATATTCTTCGCTTTCCAGCCAAACGACGACAGGTCTACTTATCGATGCATTTCTAGTAAATACATTGAGTACTAAACAGTCTTCTACTCCTACGAGACCTCTTGCTGTCGGTTGAGCGCAGAAAACACTACTATCGTCAGCCTGGTAGACTCCTGTATACGTAGGAGCGGGTGTAGGTGCCTGAAATAAGAAAATACCATTATTTAAGCAGTCTCTTGATATGAAACTATGCTTTTTCCTGTATTAAGACAGGGTAGTGATTGACTGACTTTCTCCGAAACTTTATTGATTCTTCGACTACCGATTTTTTTATTCTTTTGACCTAGAATTTACCATAATGCAATATTAGAAGCGAATAATTTAATGATATATGAAAAAATGCATATTTATTATGCTTTATTTGAGTCATACATCTTTGTGCCGTTTGGTTTCGAGACACTTGGCCCGTGGGGCCCAGAGGCGCGGAGAATGTTCAAAATACTATCTTCTTATATAGACATAGTATTGTAAATATAGTAATAAGATTTGTTTGAATTAAATTATGCTTTATTAATAAAATTCAAATGCTATGAAAGAGCCGCAGAAAAAAGAAAATGCGGATACTAATTCTTATTTCCAAGTCCAGACGAACAAGGTTGCAAGCATGTTGCTTGAAGTTTATTAAATTGTCATGAAATAATGTAGTTATAGATTTTCTTTGTGAATTCTAATCTAATCTCAGTCTTACAATTATCTTTCAGTTTATCGTAAATTTTATCATTTTGCTCAATTTCTATATTTATAGTTTTAAATCAAGTAGTTACCTTAATGAATGTTCTTTGAAACTTTTGAAATATTCTCAGATAGAAATATTATATTTTTCGGAATAAAATGCACCCCTTTGTCTCTGTAAAGTTTTTCGGTTAAATTGTTAATTAATCGTATAAACCAAAAAAAGCATTTATAAAATTGCTTAGATTAATTTAGGCATGAATTTAATTTCGTTTTCATGTAATATAAGACTAACGCAAAAAAGTTACCTACTGAAGATTGATAAAAAAGTACTTAAGTAAATTGAACACTTTGAGAAATGTGTTAAGCAGTTAAGATAAGAACTTGTTGCCGAATGCCGTTAAAGTTAAATTAGGTAATTGAGAGTTAAGACTGCTGTCACTTCGATTCGAATTTAAAACGATTTAATTTTGTTTTCAAAACGATGACGAAATCGCTGTGAGAAATTTTGTAATTAATTAATTGGGTTCAAGTTTGAATGAAAGTGGTGAGCCACCTATCACCAAATGAGCTTATAGGTGTTCACCCCGGGCTATTTCTCAATAACTTTTATATTCTACCCTCACGAGAAAGACCTTCGTAAACTAGGCCTAAGCTACGTCACAGCCTAGCGATACTCTCTAAGAAAAAAGCGACTCACTCGATTGTATAAAACGTGCAGTCATTGATAGATTGACAGATGAAGATATAATCTTGTAAAAAACGGACATAGCCGAAATCCACTACATTTTAAGCAACTCTTCGCTTTCAAACTTAGACGGATTATACTTCGTCACCAATTGCCATGCTGTTATTAATACTATTTCAATCTTATGTCAAATCATTGCACATTTCATACTTTACAAGTGGGAGGCTCCTATGCACGGGATGCCGGCTAGATTATGAGTACCACAATGGCGCCTATTTCTGCCGTGAAGCAGTAATGTGTAAACTTTACTGTATTTCAGTCTGAAGGGCGCCGTAGCTGGTGAAATTACTGAGCAAATGAGAGTTAACAGCTTATGTCTCAAGGTGACGAGCGCAATTGTAGTGCCGCTCAGAATTTTTGGGCTTTTCAAGAATCCTGAGCGGCACTGCATTGTAATGGACAGTTCTTATCAATTACCATCAGTTGAACGTCCTGCTCGTCTCGTCCCGTATTTTCATAAAAAAAAATATAACAAAATTACAATTTTTACTTAGGCAGTCCCTCCAGAAAAAGTTATAAAGAAAAGTTGTGTAAATTTTACTTTTACCAATATTTTTTACTTTGTGTAGTTTATAGCACTCGTGCCTACAAAAAACACCCACACAGTATGTAGAGGACCCGTGGAGGCTAGATAAATATATATGCCAGAGTTTTATAAATGCCGAAATATATGTATATTATGTACTGCACAATTGTCCATTTTTCTCTTTTCCAATAGAGTTTAATGAAATTCAATACAAAACATACGTAAATGAGAAAACTAGTAAGAAAACATCGCCGACAATAATAATGGCAAGTATTGATACCAAGGCGCATTGTTAATACCTTTTTTTTTGTAATGCCCATGCCATGTTAGTAAACAGCCGGATCAGAAAGCTGTTTACAGAATACAGGTAAAGTATTCCGGCAACTGAGTCACACTCACGTTAATAACACTGTTCTCTAGTTTTTTATTTACTTTTTAACGCGTTCTAGAGATATAAAGCAATTTAAAATTCTATTTTTAAAATTGTTGTTATTATTTGATATAATATGTAACTTCAAATCAGCGATTCGATTACTTGTTACATACGTAGTCTGGCCATAGATACTGTTACAATTAAAAATAAACAAAATATTACATTTGAATTTGGAATCTGTCATTTTTATATGATTGAGTTTTCTAATTTTGGCGCCAATATATTGTACAATATTTTGCGATATTAAAACGGAGTGGGGTGATAAAGAGAACCGGATCGCTGTGATTGCATTACACAAAGTAGGTATGGAGCCAAATGCAATTTTTATGTCTCCATACGCTTGGTATTAGTAAAATGTAGATCGAAAAAGCGTTTTATATTTTTCTGCATAAAACTAACACAGTGTAAAAGTAATAATTGTTATTTAAATAGATTTTTTTTCTGTGTTTCAGTATAATATATGGAAAGACTAGGTATTTATATCAATTCAACAATATTTATTACTTGTGCTATTCTTCAGCGAATCGGTGCCGCCGATTTGATCCTCGCGCGATTCGATGTAGGTTTTCGAATTCTTATTTATGTTATCAATTTTTTATTCCTTATGTGTTTATAATTCAATTTGTAGAAGTTCATCATTACATCATCAATGATTTCGTTTTCAATTTAATAAGCTAATGAAATAATGTCAGCAAAACTGTCAAACCGTATGTCAAAAATTTGTCTCATAAAAATGATACCTAATACAATTATTTTTAAATATTATGGGTTAGGAATCGAAATATAATCTAACCTCTCTTTTAAGATGGACTAAACGATACGCAGTGTTGAAATATTTAGATACAACTACTTTTGTTACAATACAAGTATTTATGTACCTACCTTAACATACTGAAACAGTAAAATATATACATCTAAAAGAGTGGCAATGAGTTGCAAGTTCTTGCTACTTCTACTCATTAAAGCTTAACTTTACCGAAGTGGTGGTAAAATCGTTGACATGTGTAGTATCATTTTGTCCTCAGTGAATAATTTTTTTTCTTTATTTCATGAATCATGACATGTTTATGTATCACTAGCTGACCCAGCAAACGTTGTATTGCCATATAAAGTAATAAAACAATTCAATAGTAAAAATTTTTAGGGTATAAAAAACGGATGACGACCGATTTTCAGACCTACTAAATATATCGTAAATAAAATTTATTGTACTACAATAATCATTAGATTCGATTGTCATCTTGCAACTCTATTGCGTACCTATCTGTGGATGGAAGAGAACAATATGAAAATCGCGATACAAAAATAGATGTTGATCGTGGACCGGTGAAAATTTGAAGTTGTAGGTATTTTTTAATGTTGAATCATAATAAAATAAAAATAAAAAAAAATTGTCCAAAAATTAAAAAAAAAATGTTAAGGGTAACAACAAAGGGTAAAAAACTAGGGGTATGAAAAATAGATAGTAGCCGATTCTCAGACCTACTGAATATACATATAAAATTTGGTAAAAATCAGTGAAGCTATTTCGGAGGATTAGGGTAATTAACATTGTGACACGAGAATTTTATATATAAGATATAAGATACTATATGAAATACAAGAACATCACGAAGTCACTTTTAAATATGTTTTATACGCATATATACCTACATTCGAGTTCCACGAATTTATACAACAGGGACTCCAACAGCTAGAGATAAGATTATCAAGTAAATCAGCAGAAATCGAATCAGACATAAAATCCACAAAATTTTTGTGACTAAAACGTTCGCTAGGTAAAACCAAATTATTGTATAATCAAAGTTAAGTAAGGTATATAATATTACAATATGTAATAGTAATATTCACGACAATATTAAAAAAAATATATATCACACATCTTAGAATCAAGCAATGTTTATTCAATTAAAATGTTTGCGGAACACGGTCTCATGTTGCAAGTAAACAACGCTTACATACCGAGAAATAACCGGCAAGTCTTAACCTTCTAATATAACCTAACACATACCTTAAATCGGTTCGCTCCAGAAGTTGATCCTCCATATCTTATCCCATAAAATGTGTAGTAGTCCCCATCGGTTGCACGTTTACCAACAACCATACCATGCGTAGTGTTTACTGATAATTCCTGCGCAAACGCATACGCTGCAAAGCAAAATAACAAGATAATTCTCCGCATAGCGTGCGCGTTGTACTCTGTCTTGATCGGTACTGACAAGTTGACAACTGCTAATGCTGACTGCACTGTGGTCTGCGTAGTGCGTAGTGCGAGTGCCGACTGCCAACACCGAGTGCGTAACTGCGTAGTGCGTACTGCTACTGCAAGTGCCTGGCCTATATATTATTATACTCTTTGGTGCCTGATGTCAAGTGTGAATTACTGACAGCTGACTTATGCGCTTTGAAATGTCAAATGTGCCGGGCGCCAACGGCCAGCGTGAAATGAAGCGTAAAAAATAAAAATAACTAAGGCCGTGAGTCGTGACAGATAATTACCTACTCGGTACTCTGTTATATCAATTTTAATGACTAGCTTACGGGCATCTAGTACGTTGGGAAGTCAAGTGGGGTTAAGTATCAGGTACATTTGTATTTTATTAATATACCTAACTACCTAGGTAAATCTCAATGGACTTTTTAACAGACATCAAAAAAGGAGGAGGTTTTCAATTCGTCGGTATGTTTTTTTTTATGTTAATTACCTCAAAACTCGACTGGGTGGACCGATTTTGATAGTCCTTTTTTTATTTGAAAGCTAGTGCTTCCCGTGTGGTCCCATTGTAATCGATCTGATAATAATCCATGATAAAATCATAAAAGTCTTAAATTTGCTGTATACGTATATCCTCCCACCGCGGACCCGCTCACGCCTCTCGCCTCCTAACGACTCAAGCCCATCTCACCTAAAACTGTGTATGTAGTTAACCTAGTATAAACCTATCTTGGCTGACACCGACTCCAAAAATTACAATAATCGTAACTAGAATTAGATTTTATAAAAATACACAATTATTTTTATACTTTTTAGTGCGTATCTATTGTTTTGGAATATTTTTTTTGAAGTCGGTTGTTTTTTTGTTAAAATATTTTTTTCATGTAGGTAGTTAAAAAGGCTCTAAAATTCGTTAATCCATGAAATAGTCTTTGCCCTTCATTTAGATAGACTAATTGACGACTTGCGAGGCTCATTAAAATTGACTTGTTTTCAGGTATATATATGACCTTAACAATATGTGCAGAATATATTTTCATTCTTTTGTATTTAAATGATACGCTTTTAAAGGATTAAAACGCGAGTAATTGTACAGTCCCCCTGAAAACAAGATTTGGAACTGGAAAGGTCTTGAAACATTGGGTTAACTAAAATAAAAATAAAAATGTAACTTTTACGCAAAAATATAATGCAATAACACAGTTACAATAAGGTACACGCGTTTTAATCCTTTAAAAGTATTTATTTAAATTATTTTGTATTGTGCATATTAAAATAATTAATTAATAAATTTGGTAGTACGAAAATGACACTGGAAGTTTTAGCGTTGACCACTTGTAAACAATATAATAAAAAATGAAGCTTGAATTTTGAAAATGGAACTCTGCCAATAAAATATATTATTGAGTAAGTACTAAGAATGCATTTTATTCATTTATCATTTGTTTTACCAATTGGCTGCAAATTGAAAATTGTCTGTGTCACGTCGGCATGAGTGCGAGAAATTTTCGTGCCATGTTTTTTATGACTATCGATATCATGTCAAAAGACCGTTTTACGCCACCACCCATATTTCCAGGCTATGTCAAAGAGGATGTATCTACTACGAAATAAGAGGCTACTGCCTAAGTAAAATTTGAAATTTAGTTTGGTAAGAAACGTGCATTTAAGTGTTTGTATGGAATCGCCACCATGTCAGGCCGTCTCCAGGATCAGATCTCGAAGCCTATCCGACTGCAGCGGCGAGTCAGACTAGGCGGTATTATATCGCCCAAGCTGTTTATTGCTGCGTTGGAAGATGTCTTTAAGCTTCTGGACCGGAACAGACTGGGCATCAATATCAACGGCGAATACATCACCTTCGATTCGCAGACGATATCGTAATCATGGCAGAGACCATGAAAGACTTAAGCCGTATGCTCGATGGCCACAATTCACCTTCCCAAGGAGTAGGTCTCAAAATGAACATGGACAAGACGAAGATTATGTCAAATGTCCATGTCGCACCGTCCCATAATAATTGGGAACTGTACTCTCGAAATTGTCAACGAGTACTACTACTACCTCGGATCAACAAACCAGTTAGGCAGGTCCAATTTCGTGAAAGAGGTCACTCGTCGAATCCAACTCAGGTGGGCAGCGTTCGGGAAGCTCCGTAAAATATTCTCGTCCCAAATACCACAGTGTCTGAAGACGAAGGTTTTCAACCAGGGTGCGGTACGAAGACGTGGTCGCTAAAAATGGGCCTGATGAGAAAGCTCATGGTCGCTCAGAGGGCAGTGGAGAGTGGAAACTGAAGTGGCAGTGGGCAGGGCACATAGGTCGTCGGACAGATGTCCGTTGGGGTAGTAAAGTGCTTGAATGGCGACCACGTACCGGAAGACGCAGCGTTGTTAAGCCCCCAACAAGATGGACCGACGATCTTGTCAAGATCGCCTGATTACGTTGGATGAGGGCAGCGCAGGACCGATCGTGGTCTTTGGGAGGACCCTTTGCCCAGCAGTGGAGGTCTTCCGGCTGATGGTGATGATGAATAATGCAGTGATTTAACGTTATGGATTTCGGCTATCTCCGTTTTTTACAAGATTATAGCCTTCAATCTATTAATGACTGCAGGTGTCATACAATCAAGTCAATCGCTTTTTTCTTGAGACAGTTTCGATAGGCTGGCTTTGTTTCCTGGCCACTGCCACTTTTTAAATGGCATCGGTGGCCTTACTGAGCTCAAAGCAGAGCAAGAGCAAAGTAAGGTCACTCTTATTTATTACTTGCTAAAATATTCTTCATATTAATAATTATATTATTGACTGCATAATACTTGTAGCAACTGTAATAACTTTGCGTGTCCTACTCAATGTCATTTTAATATTTTATTATTTAGAACTTAGTTACCACGTCATGTGTGTTCGTGACTTACAATTACGTGTTCATTTTATGATAATAAGGAAAATTGTTAAAAATAGAATGAGTAAATTATTGATGATTATTTATTGATGTTAAACATTGATGAAGTAGACATTGATGGAATTCGTTGATGATTAATTGGACGTAACAAAAGAGAATTTATACAATACTATAAGATCTGGAAATAGAAAGCTGCATTGAGACTCTAAAAATGAACGCTTTGAAAATTTAAGGCATGAAGAACGCATCTGAAGTTATTATTTTTATAAATGGTGAACCACTTAATTATGTTTAAGAGTATATTTACGAGTATATGTAGCGCAAAAAAATCAACAACTGGTATAATTTAAAAAGAAATAAATAAGTAAGAGTCGTTAAATACTAAGCCTTATAATGCGCCCTTTTATCTTTACATAATATGGCTGCCAAACTTGGTCACTTATTCAAGGTACCAAATAACATCAAAAACAAAAATCTGTCAGACAGTTATGAGAAGGAGTATGAAAAAGCAACATATAGAAATAGAATAACAAGATAAGATAAGCGAGAAATATTAGAAAGAAAACAATAATACTAGTTATAAGAATACTAATAGTAAAAAGCAATAAAAGGTATTGAGTTAAACAAGAGAAAACACAGATCGTCTGACAAAATGAAATAAATAAATATGGACATTCTCTAAAATTTAGTTTACTCCTTGTATCACCGTATCAATCTGTCCCGTCTAGATATAAAAAAAAAGGTGCGTACCAAGTACACGTCAATGTTTGATTTTTTTTTATTTTACCCTCATTCGCACAAATAAATTATCAAATAACATTTAAAAACAAAATCTTATGAACGATGCGGGACTCGAACCCACTACCTCTGGCGTTCCGTACCACTGATCTGCCAACGGAGCTAACCGTTCGAGTGACGTATCATCATAAAATCTTGTATGCTTTGTTCAACTCTCAGATTGTGGCTTCGGCTATTAATCCTCGAAGTGAGGGTTATCACTTTAAAATCATAACAAATTGTAAAGAAATTATTCTTCAAAATTGTACAATTACCAGGTAAACATAAAATAATAAGCTATGAGTACTATAATAATAAGCTATAAAATTACAAATTGGGGAAGCTGGAATATTCAGTTTACATTTTATGTAACTTTCTAGAATCTAGAGCATTTTGGAATGTAGCCAATTGGTGAGGAGAGGAACACAAATTGCCTGCGCCTGAAGTATCCGTTATCTCAGGTTATATGTCTTCCGAGTTAAGTTACGGCGTATCAGATGCAATCCAAGATTATTATGTTAACTTAAAATATAGGCTAGGTTACGTTACTTACGTTCAAACAGAATTGATAAATAGCTCACCTGAGATACAAACATTATTTATGTGGAAAGCGATAAGTCTGTTACGGAGTCTTAAATCATCATATTTTCCTCAGACCTTTTCGCTAGGAGGCGCGGTTACAAATTTTTCTTAGGTTTAAGCGCATAGATTCGATGACGAGGGCTGATATAGAATTATTTTTACTTGAACCGAATTACAGTGGGAGGCTCCTTTACACAGTATGACGGCATAATTATGTCTACCATAACGGCGCCTATTTCTGCCATGAAGCAGTAACATGTAAACATTATTGTTTCGGTCTGAAACGCGCCGTAGCTATATTACTGTGCAAATGAGACTTAACATCTTATGTCTCAAGTTGACGAGCGCAAGGTAGTGCCGCTTAGAGTTTTTGGGGTTTTTTCAAGAATCCTGAGCGGGACTGCATTGCAATGGGCAATGCGTATCAATTACGCTGAACGTCCTGCTCGTGTCGTCCATTATTTCATAAAAAAAAGTATAAGGTTAAAAAGTAATATTTGTGTTAAATGAATTACCACAAGTTTAAATTGGGTTCTTGTGAAAATTTAAATAATCTTTATAATCTATATTATAATGAAAGCCAATTTATTTATGAGAAAAAGTTATGAGACCTTTACAATGCTGTATTGTTTAGGATTTATGAAAACCTAAAATTCTGAGTGGCATCACAATTTGAATATTTTATTAAAAAGAGCGCAAAAAAAAAATGCTGGGAGAGTTTCTGGCGCTGTTTCTTCTCTCTCAGAACGCCATTTGTTTTCGAAGCGGTTTTTTTGTTTGAAGTGACATCAAGAAGAATTCTAAAGGAATCAATTTGGAAAAAATAAATGCCTTAAAAATTGCCCCCGTCACTTATGTCTCGACAGGACGGGCATAATTGCAGTGGGTTTTCGCACTATTGTAATGGGCATTTACAGGGTGGTTTTTTGAGAAGGGCGGTGATGGCCAAGTCGGAAACCTTCGATTTATAAGGAACCAATAACTGGATATTTCGTTTTTTTTTAAATTTCTTGAAATTTTGACGGACGACTCGAATGATTTTTGAAAAAAAAAAAAATTATACCAAATTCTTTGTTTTATTATTTTTACACGGAAGAATAATAACCTCCTATTCAAACTTCTATTCTGTTCTATCAAGGATAAATCATTTATTAGTATCAATGCAGTAAGGTCATTAGTTATACGTATAAACTTATGCATCGGTGTCAACGGAAACCATTTTGAGCAACTTATTAGTTAAGTAAAAGCGAGATATGAAAAGCAATTTGTACAATTTTGCTTTCATTTTTAGTAATTCATATCTTTCCAAAGTGTGAACCTTATCTGAAAAACAAAATTTTATGAAAGATGCGGGATTCGAACCCACGACCTCCGGCGTTCCGTGCCGGTGCTCTAACCAACTGAGCTAACCGTTCGAGTACCGCCTTGTTACAAAATTCTGTTTGCTTTGTTCAACTCTCAGGTTGGTTCGAATCTCGCATCGTCCATAAAATTTTGTTTTTCAAATTTTATTTGTAAATTAATCCTAGAAGTGAGGGTTATCACTTTAAAAACATAACATATTGTTTGATCCTTATCAGCAACAGAGTCCATTGTATTTTGTTATTGATCGTCTTGGTACTCTTTATTATAGAAAAATATTACATAATGTAGAGCTACTTTATTATTATCGATACGGACTCATGAATATTAAATTATTGTTATTATGACAATGTTCCCTAAGGATTCGTTTCGGAACAATTGTATCCTTTGTCCATCTGTATTTATTGGCATTGAGTGGGGGTTTTGGTGGGAGAAGCAGGAGTATGGTGGGGGGGTGGACTGATTTCAGTGGTCCAGGGTGTAGATTTTCTTACTGGGTGGTCTCTTCCATCACACGGTGAGGTTCTTCCGTTCGGAATGAAGCTTTTTTCAAAAGGTTTAAGCAATTTGTTATGTTCTTAAAGTGATAACCCCCACTTCTGGGATTAATATACAAATAAAAGTGCGTATAGTTGAACAAAGCATACAAGATTTTACGACGATGCGTTACTCGAACGGTTAGCTCAGTTGGAAGAGAATTCGCACGGATTGCGAGAGGTCGTGGGTTCGAGTCCCGCATCGTTCACAAAATTTTGTTGTCAAATTTTATTCAAAAGGATTCTTTTGGTTTTAGATACTACTTTGACGAGAGAGAACGAACACAAAAGTATGTGAAACAAATATTGTAGCAAATAGGCAACAGGCGTAAGCCCTCTAGAACTACCCGCAGAGTCCTTTTCCATACATAAATTTCTATTATCATTTTCAACTGGACAATATACTCGTACAATATACAGTATAATAATTAATATGGAGGAACAATAACTTTCAAACTATCAGTAGGCCATTGTTCCGTCCACAACAGTATTACATATATCTTCCTCAGACCGACCCTACCATATAGTTCACAATATAAATTTAGTGTTATTAACATTTGATTAAATTCATGCTTTATTTCTAAAAGTACTGCTGTTAGTTATAATTTATTTTATTCAGACATCCACACATTTGTTACTCTTTTTTTTGGTATTAGCAAGGAAATCGGAATAAACAAAAAAAACACGCAATAGCAACGGACCTGCGAGCTGATGTCATAAATATAATTGACGTGTTCGGATAATCTTTCGACCTGGGTTTTTAAATGACCCTATTACTGTAAGAAATTGTCGTCACCCTGAAGAGTTTATAGGTTTGGAGGAATATATTGTCACTAGTAAAAAGAAATGCAAAGCTAACTTTAAAAAACATTTTTGTATGATATGGACACTTAGCTTTCCTTCTATGTATTGCTATTCTCACCATACGAATACTAAACGGCGAGTCAAACATGCGCATTTATATATACATATATAGCTATACGGTTTTTGTTTACGTATTTTCTGTTTAATAATATAATACAATATTGTTCTAATTGTAAAATCTTCTCGTCCCAAAAGCCATAGTATCTGAAGAAGTTTTTCAAACGGTGTGTGTTGCCAGTGAAAATTTATAGCACGCAGACAGCAATCGCAAGGACGGCTTAAAGGGCAATGGAAAAGGCTATGCTCGGAGTTTCCCTGCGAGATCAGATCAGATAAGTACCTTGTGCCTTTTAACATGTCGAAGGTTTAAGTATGAGTAGTAGCTGTTCAGATACTAAACACCTTGGCTGTATTCCAGATATGTAATGGCCTCCAGGCCATTCTGCAAAAAAATATTTACAAATTAAATTTGTCAGCCCTGATTGTTGTATGAAGATATTTACGGGTAATTAAATGCAACACACATTTTAACAAAGAAGGCTTACTATAGTATAATCCTACTAATATTATAAATGTGAAAGTTTGTATGTCTGGATATATGTTTGAACTTCTTTAACGATAAATCTACTGAATAGATTTTGATGAAACTTTAGAATAATATAGCTTACACACCAGAATAACAAATAGGCTATAATTTATAAAACTATAGTGTGAATTATACAAAATATAAAAGAAGTGTGATTGTTGCTAATTAATACAACTAGCGCCATCTCTTATCAACTAGCAAGCAAAAGATCAATACAATTTATATGGCAAAACAACGTTTGCCGGGTCAGCTCGTAGATTATATACAGTTCTTGTGTGGTACTGTGCAGTGCAAACTGTATAATATTATTATATTAAGTAAGCTAAGTTTTTATATGGTTGGAGCTACATAAAGCGTCATGAAGCTACATCAGATCGTAAAGGGCTTTGACGTGGAGAAGAACAAATTATACTCTCTGTAAGAGAAAAAGAATCAGAAATGAGGAGATCCGTAGGAGAAGCAAAGTCTACCGTGGGGCAGTAAAATCTTGGCTGCAAGAATACTGGAAGACGCAGTGTTGGGAGGCAAGACAAGATGGACCGATGATCTGGTCAAGATTGCTGGAATGGGTTGGATGAGGGTATCGTAGGACCTATCGTCGTGGAGATCTTTGTCGGAAGCCTTTTTCCATGAGTGGGCATCTTCCAGCTGATATGATAATGTATATTTTTTCAATGTTTTGTACAATAAAAGAAAAACCATACGCCATAAACTCTTAAATTAATCTGCCAATAGCCTATACAGTTGTCTATTAAATAATCCAATGGAATTGCTAAATCCAACACTTCATTGTATCTTTGGTGGCGTTTATATAAGGAAGTGTTTCGAATAACTATCCCAATAACCAAAACCTACGCATTTTAGGCCGCAAACATAAAAACGCTGAGTATGGCTACTATTTTATAATGCATGGCAATATTCAAAATGGCCGAGCTCCTGAGAGTTTTTCAAGCAAATGTGTTTTTGTACAGCTAACTTATTAGGGCGTTAGGTATTTTGATACAACTTTCCTTAAAAATGTTGCAGGCCGCATATGTGGCGAGTTGGCTGAGTTGATATTTGAACAAAAGATTTTTTTTTTTTATGGAATAGGAGGACAAACGAGCGTACGGGTCACCTGGTGTTAAGTGATCACCGCCGCCCACACTCTCCTGCAACACCAGAGGAATCACAAGAGCGTTGCCGGCCTTTAAGGAAGGTGTACACGCTTTTCTTGAGGGTACCCATGTCGTATCGTCCCGGAAACACCGCACAAGGAAGCTCATTCCACAGCTTCGTGGTACGAGGAAGAAAGCTCCTTGAAAACCGCACTGTGGAGGACCGCCACACATCCAGATGGTGGGGATGATATCGTAACTTGTGGCGTGTCGTGCGAAGGTGAAATTCGGCGGCAGGAATCAGGTTGAACAGCTCTTCGGAACACTCCCCGTGATAAATGCGGTAGAAGACACACAATGAAGCGACGTCTCTACGCAACGCCAAGTGATCCAGCCGTTCACAGAGTACTGGGTCCCCGACAATTCGAGCTGCTCTGCGTTGCACGCGGTCAAATGGATCGAGCTGATACTGGGGTGCGCCAGACCAGAGATGACAGCAATACTCCATGTGAGGCCGGACCTGCGCTTTGTAGAGCGCTAGAATGTGGGCCGGCTTGAAGTATTGCCGTGCTCTATTTATGACGCCCAGTTTCTTTGAAGCCAGTTTGGCTTTGCCCTCCAGATGGCCACGGAATTGGCAATTGCTCGAGATTTCGAGACCCAATATTCCGATACTAGGCGAGGCTTTAAGGGAAGTGTTCTCGAAGAGCGGTGATACGGCAAATGGGGTTTTTTTAGTGGTAAACGCGCAAACTTGAGTCTTCTGGGGGTTAAATTGGACAAGGTTCAACTTACCCCATTCCGCGACCTTCTCGAGAGAGGACTCGATGGAAGACACAAGTTTCTCCCGGCACTGGTCGACGTTTTCCCGAGAGAGACCTGCATGGCCTGTATATACGGCATCACCAGTGCTGTCGTCTGCATAGCAATGCATGTTGGCGGTGTCCAACATATCATTGATATGCAAAAGAAACAGCGTGGGAGATAGCACACAGCCTTGGGGCACTCCAGCGTTCACGGGCTTGGGATTCGAGCAATAACCGTCGATAACGACCTGTATGCTGCGCCCAGTGAGGAAGCTGGAGATCCACTTGCATAAGCTCTCGGGAAACCCAAATGATGGAAGTTTTGCGAGGAGCGCCTTGTGCCATACACGATCAAAGGCCTTCGCTATATCCAGACCAACTGCCAGGCCTTCCCCCTTGGTTTCAATAGCCGCCTATGTGTTAGGTATACCAGAAGATCGCCAGTCGACCGACCATGGCGAAAGCCGTACTGCCGGTCGTTGATCAACTGGTGACCCTCAAGGTATACCAAGAGCTGGCGGTTAATTATGCTCTCCATGATTTTGGAGAGTAGGGAGGTAATAGCAATAGGCCAGTAGTTTGCCGGATCCGAACTGTCTCCTTTTTTTGGGATCGGATGGACAAGGGCTGACTTCCATGAATCAGGGACTACGCCTTTTGAATAAGAGTGCCGGAATAAACGCGTTAGCACCGGCGTCAACTCAGGGGCACACGTTCTAAGCACGATTGGAGAAATGCCATCCGGCCCGCTCGACTTCCTGACGTCCAACGAAAACAGAGCTCGCCTAACAGTTTTCTGTCGGAACTGTACTTCAGGCATGGAGCTCTGACACCGCGGGATGGTCGGCGGTGTTTTTCCGTTGTCGTCAAGAGTCGAGTTGGAGGCAAAAAGAGTGCACAGGAGATCGGCTTTCTCTTTTGCAGTATGGGCCAGGGTGTCATTCCTCATGTGCAACGGCGGCATGGACGGCTGGTTGAAGTTACCAAGAGCAGCTTTCGACAACGACCAGAACTTGCGTGTTCCGGTCGGGTAACTGGAAAGCTGCTCGCCAATTTTGACGACGTGCTTCGATTTCGCACGGGCGATTTGCCGCTTTAAAAATCTGGAGGCACGGTTATATTTCCTCTTCAGAACTTTGCAGTTCGGATCCTTTGAGCCCAGCGCCGCAACCCAAGTTCGATACGCCTGTTTATTGCAGTCAGATGCTGCTTTAACTGACGCATCGAACCAGGGCTGTGATCTGCCACCGATCGGTACTACAGAGCTTGGTATAAAAATATCGATGCCCTGCAGTATCACATCGGCTACTGCAACGGCGCAGGCACTAGGATCATCCGAAGGGAAACAAACCCTGCCCCAAGGGTAGGATGCAAAAAAGGAACGCATCCTATCCCAAGCTGCTGACTTGTAGTGCCAAACGCGGCGGGTCGCTGGTGGTCTGCGACGTTGGCGTCGGATAGGCACTACACTCCTGACCAGGCAATGGTCGGACGTTCCGAGAGGGGCGTCGACAGAGACCTGGTAACCATCGGGATGTGTAGTCAGCAGAAGATCTAATAAGGATGGCATGTGGCTATCCACATCCGGGAGCCGCGTCGGCGACTCAACCAATTGGGACAGACCATACGCCAATGCAAAATTATGCACAGATCGCCCTGCGTAGTCTGTGGTACGTGATCCAAGCCATACGGCATTGTGCCCGTTGAAATCACCCAAGACTACGATTTCAGCGGAGGGGATCTGAGCAAGCACGTCATCAAATGCCGCTTGAACGCAGCCCATGAGGTGATCCGTTTCTGCGTTACCACTATGGGACCTGTAGACACACGCATAGATGCGGACGCGGTCCTCTAAATCTACGCGGAGCCAGAGAGTAGACAGGCCCCCACCCTCAAAATTGCCGAGACGGCGACAGCAGATATCCTCCCTAACGTACACACATACCCCGGCATGAGGCATGAAATTATGCTCAATTTTGTACCCGGGGTACGTTAAATATGACGTATCACTAGGTCGAGATATCTGCGTCTCCGTAAGGAAACACAAGGCCGGCTGCGCCGTCTCAAGGTGGTGGTGGACGGCGTTTAAGTTGGAGTGAATTCCCCGGATGTTACAAAAGTCCACATTAAGCGTGGAGCGGGGTGCCGTGGTGTTGCTGCCCTGTTTGTCCTGTGACATACGCGGTACTGTGCCCTCCCCAGAATACGAGGGGCAGCCCGAGCGCGAATGCTCGGGGAGGGATTCTCCGGCTCTACAAGAGCCGGTACCCTCCTGGGGTAATTTCTTTTTTAGGACCGCTCTCATATTTTGTTGGGGGGGGGGGGGGGGAAGGACGGGGGGGAATGGCCTCCGGTCCTCGACACTAACCTATGCGAAACATAGCGGCACTAGGCCGCTACTTCACGCCGGTATTCTGTGCGAGTGTGGTAAGTAACCCTGACGTCATAAGACAGCAGCGTGACTCTCCCACTTTCAAAAAGCCCGTAGTCGCCTCTTACGACACCCTTGGACCTGGGACTACCCTATTCTTTTTACGCCCCGGGGCAGCACAGGGCAAGAATAACTACACTTGGCTTGTCTTTTATGCAGGCATTTTACCAGTGGGAGGCTCCTTTGCAAGGATGCCGGCTAGATTATGGGTACCACAATGGCGCCTATTTCTGCCGTGAAGCAGTAATGTGTAACCGTTATTGTGTTTGGGTCTGAAGGGCGCCGTAGCTAGTAAAATAGCTGGGCAAATGAGAGTTAACATCGTATGTCTCAAGGTGAAGAGAGCAATTATGGTGCCTCTCAGAATTTTTGAGATTTTCAAGAGTCCGGAGCGGTTCTTTATTGTAAAGGGCAGGGCGTATAAATTACCATCAGTATTTATTCAAACAAATCTTGTAATTATATTTACAATTATACCTCCTATGATTAAACTAAAAATATCATTACGGGGAAGTGTAAAAGAATACTGGTCAACGTTGCCACGTTGGATAGCTAGGCTGATCCCTTGACCGAAATGGCTGCCAGCGCTTGGGTTTCCAGTAGCCTTATTGAGGCGGGTAGATAGTACATTGTACATTTAAAGCGCCTCTGGGCCCCACGGGCCAAGTTTCTAGACACCAAACCGCACAAAGATGTAAGACTCACTGAGACCGACATATTTGCGACGTTTGCTGTCATCGGCACGCAGCAGACCCAGCAACTGTTAACAATTCTGTGTTTTTTTTATGAAAATAAGGGACGAGACAAGCAGGACGTTCAGCTGATGGTAATTGATATGCCTTGCCCATTACAATGCAGTGCCACTCAGTATTCTTGAAAATCCCAAAAATTCCGAGCGGCGATACAATTGCGCGCGTCACCTTGAGACATAAGATGTTAAGTCTCATTTGTCTTGTAACTTCACTAGCTACGGCGGTGTTATGAATAATGGTTTGAACTGACTACATTCGTAAACTATATTGGATATTTTTGGTGTCTAACATTTAATTATTAAAGAACAAGGGAGGTTACGTACGTTGTTTTTAACTAATCGTGTCAGTTCGTCCTTGCACCTTTGACTGCGGTCCGCGAAGGACATTGTAATGACAGTGTTTATATCCTAGTACCTGAAGGTTTAATAATGGAATTTGAACAGAATATTATATCTTTGAACGAGCAATTCTTGTATAATATACTGGGTTTCCGAGAAGTTGACGTCCAAAGCTAAAATTTGAATTTGGCTCTATTTATTGGCCAATGTTCTGGGAAGTTTTTAAAAATGGAAGCCCTATTTTTTTTTTGATACCTTGAACATTTTCATGAATTTAGCTGGAGTAGTTATCTTGAACTTACGACTCAATTCTAAACTAGTTCCACATTGTCTAAACTATTCATAGGTTCTTATGTGGTTATTGGAACTGTAGTTAATAATTATCAACAATAAAATTAAGTAAAAGTGTTCAAAAAAATTTGAAAACGTCCTAAACCACAATTAGGTAAAAAGAGCGGATAAAAGGGGAAAAAAATTACTATCTCCTTAATTAAGCAAAATCGTAGAACATTTATAGGGGTGATTCGGATACTCATCACCATGAGGCTTTCAAATTTTAGCTTTGGACGTCAACTTCTCGGCCATCCTGTATATCTATACATATAAATCAAATTGGAGTGTCTGTTTGAAATATTGAAATAACCATTTACTACATGCATCTGAATATATATATTATATACACCAAAATAACATTATTTAATTTTTTTTTGTCTGTCTGTTTGTTCCGGCTAATCTCTGAAATGGCTGGACCGATTTTGATGGGACTTTTATTGGCTAAAGTAATAAGGAGTAACTTAGGCTACGTTTATTTTAGAAATATAAAGTAATGTTGCAATGTCCAAGAAACAGTCTAACTCTAAAAATAATTAAATGGCAAAACAACGTTTGCTGGGTCAGCGGATTTTAGGGGCGATAAACCGATCTAGCTTGGTTTCAATTTAAAAAAAATGAAGTTTTATCCGAGTTTTAAGCAAAGAGAAACAGCTACAATAACATTAGAATACAAAGGTAACTTTCGCCACTATATACAAGTCTGTAATAGCTCACATGGGACATTGGATGATCCGGCAATCAGAAGACCCCGGTTCGAATCCACTCCTATTAGTTTTTTTTTGTTCAAGTTTTGTACATTATTAAAAATCCGAGAAAGGTTCGGTCGTCCAGATATTATTTATTTATTGCACGTACATTGCATTTGATAAGTATAGATGTTTGTTTCCGAGTCATGGATGTTTAAATGTATTTATATATGTTTATATGAATATATGTATGTTTAAGTAAGTATATTGTATTAAATATATCATTATCTTGTAACCCATAACACAGGCAATATATGCTTAACTTGGGGCAAGATAATTTGTGTAAAAAGTGTGTCAATATTATATTATTATTATGAAGAATAATATCAATAGATGAATTAGTTAAAATTACTCCTATTAATACAAAAATAGTAAATAAAGAAACCTGGTCTTCATAGTACACATTTAGACTATAATTAATTTGAGTTCCATAAAGAGCTGCATGAAAATTTTAATCCTGTAGGAATAGCAATAACTATGGTTGCTGAAGTAAAATAAGCTGGAGTATAAAAAGGCATTAAAGGCATTTATTTTCTCAAGATTGTTTCCCTTAGAATTATTTTTGATGTCATTCCTTATGCTACGTTACTACTACCGCTTCGGAAAGAAATGGCGCTCTGAGAGAGAAGAAGCGGCACAAGAAACGTAATAAGTATAAGGTTCGTATTAGCACAGTTAGGCCCACTGAACACGGAGGCGTAGAATCATAGACGCATAGTCGTCATTATTGATGTAAATTATAAACTACTAGCTGATGCTCGCGACTTTATCCGCGTAGATAAAGGCTTTTTTAAAATAATAAGCAAGTTTGGAATTGAAGATTATCTCATGTACCAGTTCCGGTTCCCGTTTTCGCTACCGTTCCCAACATATTATATGGAAACTTCTACAGAACTCTTGAGAAGGTCACGGAATAGGCTAAAATAAACCTTCTTCAATTTAACGCCAGAATAGTCAAATTTGTGCGTGTAACGTAGTGCGTACCACTAAATACCCCATTTGTCGTATCACCGTATCGTTAACACTTCCCTTAAAAACTCGCCTAGCATCGGAATACGGGGTCTCGAAATCTCAAGTGAAGGCAAAACCCAATAGGCTTCGAAGAAGCTGGGCGTCATAAATAGAGCACGGCAATACTTTAAGCCGGCCTACAGTTGTTTGTAGAGCGGTCTCTACAAAGCGCAGGTCCAGCCATATATGGAGTATTGCTGTCATCTCTGGTCGGGCGCAAACCATTACGACGTATCAATGTAAACCGTATGACCGCGTGTAACGTAGAGCTGATCGAATTGTCGGGAATCTTATGAATTTTGCGTATTCCAATTAATCCGAGTATTATTTATCCAAGCTGGGCCGATGGGATTAACTTCTTGTTGGTTTTTTGCCACCAGAGTGTGGTTGTGATCTTACGACCGCTTTCTAAATCCTAATAATATAGAAAACTTTATAGAAAACGATAATCAATCACACACAAAATATAGCAAGCTAAAAATAACAATACGTCATTCCATAGATGGATTGAAAAAACAATTTCCATAGATCGATCATTGGCAAAGACAGAAAATGGATTCAATTTTCAAGGTTGTCTCGCCAATTTAGAATTGTGATAACATATAGAAATTCGCTGTAAGTTGTCTTATCAAGAAAATAATATAAAATACATATTTCACTCTGAAATATTTTTAAACTATTATAATAAATATGTTTGTGTTCCATTTTCTTTCTTTTTAACATGGTGTTATAGTTCAAAGTACGAGTTGTGAGTACATTGCTTGACAGTAGACGATCGCGGACAATTCCAATCGATGATAAGGATCTATGAACAATGAGCACTTGCCACCTTTACGTGCGGTCCAGGGCAACCATTGAAAAGCAGGCTCACGACTCATGCTGGTATCTGTACATTTTTTTATGAAAATTAGGGACGAGACGAGCTGGACGTTCAGGTGATGGTAATTGATGCGCCTTTACATGCAGTGCCGCTTAGGATTCCTGAAAATCCTAATATTATATAATATTATAATTGAAAAGGCCAAAACTTATGACCGGCTCTACAATTGCGCTCGTCACCTTGAGACATAAGATGTTAAGTATCGTTTGTCAAGTAATTTTACAAGCATTTCAGACCTAAATACAGTAATGTTTACACATTACTGATTCACGGTAGAAATAGGCGCCGTTGTGGTACCCTTAAACTAGCCGGCATCCTGTGCAAAGGAGCCTCCCACAGGAGAATAGATGTAAGGATAGGATAGAAGTAAAGGTTATTTCGTGGTTTTGAATCAAATAGTGTGTTTCTTATCAAAACATGTTCCACAAATTATTACATATTTAAAGAATAAATACATTATTGCGATTTATCTGACAGATAATATTTCGAGATATTATAAGCCAATGCTAACATAATATTTTCAGCTTTCCCTTAATATACTGAATGGCAAATAATTAATATTCTGATCTTAACAAGGACAACTAAAGGCAAGCTTAAACAAACAAAAGAGAGTCTCTGTTTCCCTTCAAAGAACTTTGTGTAAAACTTACACTTAATGCTTGAAGAGTAACTTACTTAACAAGCAGTGCGGGAAGCGATGTATCTGATGTAAGTTGCGAGTTCAAAGCGACCCTATTATAAGTTATGTTTCGACATGGTACCTTGTTGTGCAAGTCAAACTACATTGTAACATTGTTACTTACATCATTACTGCCACGAATTTCTTGTTCCTCTAGTAGGGCCAGATTTTTATGACAGGAAAAATACAGCAAACAGGGCACTCTTGCACACATCTGCAATATCAGATTAGGCGGCCTTTGATGTGCTCTTTGCTTAGCGCATATACGGCTTGTAAAGGACTAAGTCTTCTAGACGTCACATTAAGAACACAGTTATGACAATAAGGGAAGAGACGAGCAGTACGTTTAGCTGATAAGATAGATAAGCTTTGCCCAATACAATGCAGTGCCGCTCAGGATTCTTGCAAAACCCAAAAATTCTGAGCGGCACTACAATTACGCGTGTCACCTTGATACATATTTTTTTTTATGGAATAGGAGGACAAACGAGCGTACGGGTCACCTGTTGTTAAGTGATCACCGCCGCCCACAATCTCTTGCAACACCAGAGGAATCACAGGAGCGTTGCCGGCCTTTAAGGAAGGTTGACATATGACGTTAAGTCTCATTTGCCCTGTAATTAATTGTAGCTTGCCGTAGCTTGAACACATTACTGCTTAATAATCTAGCCGGCCTCCTGTGCATAATAGCTTCCCACTTGTAAATGCTCTTAATCGCCTCTTACGACACCCTTTTCTCTCTGCCAACTGAGCTTACCGTTCGAGTGACGTCTATGTTTTGTTCAACTGTTAGGCTGTGGCTTCATCTACAGGATCTTCTTTAGATTTGGTAACCTGCTCAGCCCCAATATTTGAATATTAGGAAATTGACTTGAGATGTCGCTCTTGTAAATCTAAACAAATTGTTATGTTTTTGAAGTGAGAACATTTACTTCTAGGATTAATATACAAGTAAAATTTATCACTTTAAAAATATAACAAATTGTTCTAGTAATTTGGTAATTCATCAATGTAGAAAGCAAATTCCACAAGTATCGAAAATCATCAAATTTCTGCCCAGATGCGTAGGAGGATATCAAGATCCTTCATTAACCACAGTCCTGACGTCTCAACTGACTACTTCCATATGCAGCAACATCAAACAAAGTCTTTTATATTACTTTAAGCATAGTTTGGTACTTTCTGTATAGATAGAAATATCACTTCCATTGGAAACAAACTTCATTTTAGCTTCAGATAAAAAATAACTAGTACTTAGCACTTGACCGGGTTAGATAGTAAAGAAATAGGCATGTAGTAATATGTGGTACCCCCACGGCGCCACTTTCTATCACCAAGCATGTTTCGGTGTGCAGGGCGCTGGCTGGTGAAATTACACCGATTTAGGTGCCGCTAAGAACTTTGGTTTTTCAAAAACCATGAGAGAATCTGCATTATAATTGGCAGGGCGTTTCGACGACCTGTATAGCCGAGTGGTTAGCGATCCTACCTACTAAGCTAGCGGTCCCGGGTTCGAATCCCGGTAGGTGCAAGCATTTATATGATGAATATAGATGTTTGTTTCCGAGTCATGGATGTTTAAATGTATTTATGTATGTTTAAGTAAGTATATTGTATTAAATATATCATTGTCTTGTAACCCATAACACAGTCTATATATGCTTAACTTGGGGCAAGATAATTTGTGTAAAAAGTGTGTCAATATTATACGAGGTCAATGCCTTTCGTCTCGTCATGATAACATAAAAGAATATATGCCGTGCAAAATCAATATACCAATATACTAGAATATACCAATAAGGTAGAAACCCGCCCTTAATTTCCGATAGAATCCATTGTCTTTGATGCGTTGCCTACCGTAATTGAACTGGTAAAGGCTTGAACGCCTAATTGATCTACATAAAATACGAATAGTATATGACGACAACTCTATATTAGCCTTTACCTAAAAGGGTCAAAACTCAGGAATGCTATTTCAAATTACTATGTCTGTTATGAGGATATAAGTAAGTATATTTTTACATTTGATAACATAGATAGAGGCTCTTGCCTTATGGGCATGACAATAGGCCATAGTATTATTACTTTAGTATGTATGACAGGCTTGTCTTACACTCAGGAAACGTCATTCGCTTTGTATAAGTGTGCGTGCATTGCTGTAAATAGAGGTTAACAGTTCGTCGCTGTTTTGTCGAAGTGTTTTTTACATTATTTCACTTTATCTATTTTTCTACGATTTAATCGTATTTCCACTTTATTTTCTACTACTTCAGGACTGATTCACGCCATAGAAATAGAAATAAGAAGATACTAAAAGTGACAGCCTCACAGATGACTTATAGACCATCAGCGAGTAAGATATGATAAGTAAAAACAATTAAAAACCATTTAATTTCAATGTTTGATACTCGCAGTAATAAAACGAAATACAATAAAAGGCATTTTGTATGATATGATCTGATATCGGACCAGACATCAGATACAATTTTTTTTTAATGAAAAAGGAAAAAAAAAACTCCCTGGCCATTACAATTCTTGATAAGATGTTAAGTCTCATTTGCCCAGTAATTGCACTAACTTCGGCGCCTTTCACACCGAAACACGATAATGTAAACACATTACTGCTTCACAGTAGAAATAGGCACCGATAATCTTGCCGGCATCCTGTAAAAAGGAGCTTCCCACTAAATAAATATGGCTAAACAACACTTGCCAAGTCAGCACTTGCATTTTATATAAGAAACTAGAATATTATAGTATTAACTCGAATATACACGAAAACATTAAATAAGCACTGAAATTCACCTAAATAACGTTCTTGGTAAAATATTATAATTAAGTAATGTAATTAGCCCAACACGAAATGGGTGAATAATATATTTTCCAACTAGTTTTAATTTAAAAGCATACTAATGTTGCGACATTCAACGCCTCGCGAGTGAAACCAACTTCCATGATAACGTGACCTGATAACATAATATGCACGCGACACCTTTTAATTCTGTGCATCATTTTATGACATCGTCGGACGAGTTGCATAGTTTCATTGAAGGTTATATTACAGTATCAAAGTTTGACATTCACTTCAGAAAAGTTGTTGTAACAAGCTGCTATCTATATATATACTTATAAATGAATTGCTGTTCGTTAGTCTCGCTAAAACTCGAGTACGGCTGGACCGATTTGGCTAATTTTGGTCTTAAATTAATTGTGGAAGTCCAGGGAAGGTTTGGAAGGTTTGATTAAATTTGAAAATGCTCGGAATTAAATAAAAACAACAAATTTGTTTTTCCTTTTATGAGTCCATACATAATTTCTATGAGAGAATTTATTGACGCATGGTTTGACAGTTCTGCTGTGAAACAATTTCATTACGACAGCAGGGTGCATATTTTACGAAGTAGTTCTTGATGTTATGATATATTATTGACAAATTCATAAATAACATTATTTTATTTATTATATACAGAACAACGTCTGTCGGGTCAACTAGTTTTAAATAATAATAAAAAAAATTACACACTTTTATACCATACACAATACAATATACTTATGTAAACATACATAAATACATACAAACATCCATGACTCGGAAACAAACATCCATATTCATCATATAAATGATTGCACATACCGGGATTCGAACCCGGGACCTCTATTACCTGATACATCCATTACGTACACATCAATATCAAGTTATTATTATAGCGCCGTAGAGAGTGAAATTACTGGGCAAATGAGACTTAACACCTTATATCTCAAGGTGAGGAGCGCAATTATAGTGCCCATCAGTTAAATTTTTGGATTTTTCATGAATTCTGAGCGGCACTGCATTGTAATGGGCAGGGTGTTTCAATCCAATTGAAGCTGAACGTCCTGCTCGTCTCCTCCCATATTTTCATATAAAAAATCAAACTATGATCTAAGCGAAATCAGGACTCAAAGAAACTCATAGCATTTGGGTAGTTATGGATTTTAGAGAAATAACGCTTTATTCAATAGGTTTATCTAATATTAAAGTATTAAGCATCGATGGCAGCGGGAATCGAAAGCAAGGGGGAAGGCCTGGCAGTTAGCCTGGAAAGTATAAAGCAAGCTAGCAAAAATTCAATCTTTTGGGCTTCCCGAGGGCTTATGCGAGTGGACCTCCAGCTTCCTCACAGGGCGCAGCATACAGGTCGTTATCGACGGTTATTGCTCGAACCGGAAGCCCTTGATTGCTGGAGTTCCCCAAGGCTGTGTGCTATCTCCCACGCTGTTTCTTGTGCCCAGAAGACTCAAATTTGCGCGTTTACCACAAAAAAAAAACCATATGTCCTCTCACCGGGTACCTTCAAAAAAAGCGCATACGCCTTCCTTAAAGGCCGGCTACGCTCCAGGATTCCTCTGGTGTTGCAAGAGAATGTGGGTGGCGGTGATCACTTAACACCAGGTGTCCCCCTTTTTCTTTAAAAAAGACCCTTACCGGCTGGAGCCGACTTTACTCAAACATCTTGCTGTACAAAAAAAAAACTCTTTTTTCTTATTTATCAGAAGATCCATAGGCAAGTGTCACAGATCGGAACCATTCAGTTCTCAATAATCTTTTGTGAAAATTTACTGTAGCAGTTTTTGTCTTATAAACAGATAAATGCTCGTTAGGATTAAAATTGTGTGAACCTCAATTGAAGAACACGCAAAAAAGTGCTTAACGTTGAAATGACTAACCGACAATTTATGATAATGTCCCGGCCGCAAACAATGTGTAGTGAAATGGTGAATTTTTTCTTCATTCCATTATAAAGAATGAAAAATGTATTTTATTTGGGTCAGTTTAGTTATTTGAAATTTCTGTGTTGGATGACGGAGCGTTTAATAAATTATAATGGATATTTTGAATTGGGACTTGTTGTCTTGTAATAACGTTTTATATTAATTATATGATAGATGGAATATATTATAATTTACAAATAAAACTGAAAAATAAATTTTATGAGCAATGCGGGACTGGAACCTCTCACATTCCGCGCGAGCGCTCTTTCCAACTGACCCAATCGTTCGAGTGACGGTGTGGCTTCATACGCAGGATCTACTTTACAGTTGATTAAATCAGTTGATTAATTATATATATATATGGTCAAATATCGATGTTTATCAATCTAAAAACAACATGAAATTTGGCTAAAAGCATATTAGTCTGGTACTTAACAAAATTACCGTATTGCCTTTTATCCTTACCTGTGTAAATTACCTAGTTAATCCAATTTATCAGTCACCTTAAATTGATGAAAATGGCGTTGAATTATTGATTTTGTTACATTACAATACAATACAACTACTTAATACAATAGGGAAGCCATTAATGTTTCTTTGTGATATAACAATCTCAGGAGAACTTCTGTACACCCATGTCATTAATTAAATAGCCAAGTTTTCACGACCTATTACAGTCAGAAATTTTAGTGTTAAACACAATGCAATGGGAGGTCAAGTTATACTGGCTGTGTGACTATGAAGTTGCGAACGAATTCGGAACAATTAGTAAGAGTCAATGTTAGTACGATATTTTTACTTTAATTGGCTTTCTTTGTGTTCTACTTACAATTGAAATGTGGTCGCGTGTTGAATCTGCCTGTAATTACACCATCTTTATGAAAATGGATTAATAAAAAGCATTTTAATAATCATGAACCTTACGACGAACTTAAGATTTACTTTATGTCAGCTAATTGTTAATCATTCCATATAAACATTTTTAAGAAAAAAAGAAAAACGTAAAAGAGTTAAAACATGCATAATTATATACTACTAAACAAGGTAGGTAGCAAAAATGAAAATATAAATTTTCTCTGCAACAGTTAAGTTAGTGATGAGATAAATGGGAAATAAAAGGAAACAAAATAAAAGGTACAGTCGAATTTTTTAAAGATAATATAATAGGCGACGGTGATAACAAACCTGGTATGTCCTTCTGTTCCATAAAATAGCTAACCAGCTTCTGTTTCAAATTCAAGCCAGTGAAAGTCAGGGTAGCCACAACTATACAAATTCGTGTTCTCAAATGGAATAGAACCTGATAAAAATGCAAATTGACGTAGGCAAAAAAATTGGATTTATGTAAAAGTAGCCCTCACTCAACTGACAATCATACCAAGTAACAAAAAAATTGTCTTCATAGCTCTGGCAATGTGCTATAGTATTTTTTCTCATTACTTTATTCGTAGTCCAGCTGATTTTAGGCTTAGTTACAAAATCAATTTCATTGGGGACTTTATTCATTAAATAAAATAAAAAAATTCAGATTATTATTAGTATCAACAACTATGTGAATCTTTGATATTGCATACATTGTTGACAGTTATAACTGAGTGTCATTCAAGATAGGTTTGTAACAACATACATAGTTATAGGTGAGATGTGCTTGAGTCGTGAGGAGGCGAGAGGTGAGAGCGGGTCGCGGCGGAAGGAAACCGATTCCAAAAATTAAAAGAATCGTAATTAGAATTAGATTGTATAAAAATACGCATTATTTTTATACTTTTTAGTGCATATTATATCTATTGTTTTGGAATAGTGTTTTTGTCGGTGGTTTTTTCGTTAAATTTTTTTTTGAAAAATAGTTTCACTTGTATCGTGGTTTCATAAAACCACACGATTTTTTTATGCAACCAATTTTTTATAACAATAAGGGACGGGACGAGCAGGTCGTTCAGCTGATGGTAATTGATACGCTCTGCCCATTACAATACAGTGCCGCTTAGGTTTCTTGAAAATCTCAAAAAAGAGGCTTAGTTCTGCAGCATATGCGCTTAAAATAATTAGACAGTCAACTGAAATAAGAACGGCGCGACTAAGATACTTTAGTTATTTTCATAGTATTATGTCCTATGGTATATTATTATGGGGCAGTGCAGC
Source organism: Leptidea sinapis (assembly GCF_905404315.1). Taxonomy (NCBI): domain Eukaryota; kingdom Metazoa; phylum Arthropoda; class Insecta; order Lepidoptera; family Pieridae; genus Leptidea; species Leptidea sinapis. The sequence continues at coordinate 7,542,891 of NC_066289.1, forward strand.
CGATATCAATACCATCCTTGTGCTGCAGAAGAGGGCTTCTCGCGCTATTTATAACCTAAGCTCCTAAAGAATCATTAAGAGAAAAATTTAAAGAAAAACATTTTGACTATTGCTTCTCAATATATTCTTGATAATGTTCTATATATTCATAAGGACATTGAGGAATTTGCTAGAAACTGTGACAATATTCGATTATTATGCTGATATTTATGTCATTTCATGAAAAATAGTTTCACTTGTATCGTGGTTTCATAAAACCACACGATTATTATTTTTTATTATTGAAAGAATGTTTAACTGCTCCGAATTAAGTTTTACAAATGCTTTATTGGATTTATTGTAAATATAAAAACTGCAAACGTAACAATTTTTTTATGGAAAAGGAGGACAAACGAGTCACCTGGTGTTAAGTGATCACCGCCGTCCACATTCTCTTGCAACACCAGAGGAAATAACAGGAGCGTTGCCGGCTTTTAAAGCATTTGTACATCTCGTGCTGCAGCATTTTTTGCATTATTATGAGTCAGGTTTGTCATTGTAAATTCATCATAATATAAATTGTGAAATGCATTTATAATTAAAGTACATAAAATTTCTGTTTAGTGAGATTATAAATGTTTCACATAATTCCTTATTCACTTTCATTACGTGAATCCTGAATTTAACAGCACAGCGTGTTTAAAAAGTTATACGATCTCATTTAGAACCGACCATTATAAGTTGAACTCTGGCGTATATCGTGCACATAAAACATGTTTCCTTTTTCGCTGCATTATAATTATAATAATAACCGATAAAATGGAAAGTTTAATAGCATTTGTTGACCCATTTAATATTTTATATTGTTTGTTCATGAAACAGTGTTGTTAAGTTTATGTAAGTAGATAAATTATATTTGCTTTTCCAATAATTTGACAATCCTTTAATACATAAATTAAACATACGCATATGATATTAAAGGTGACTGATTTTTTATTATATTAACACTATTGGGTTGCTTAGGTTGATGCATAATAATCTAATATTGTTACTCAACCAAACATATTATATATCAAAGAGTTGTATAATATGATAAAATACCTAAAATTAAAGTTAGTGTAAAAAAAATATATCGAAAAATTAATTATTAAGGCAAAATATAATTGAAACATGGTTACGTAATAAGAGTTAAAGTGAGCCTTCCATTCACATGATGGTAAGAGGAAAAGCCTTGCTGGCCTATAAGTTGAACATAATTCATATTCACGGATAATCGTGGTAGTAAATGCGCTCCAAAGTTTGTTGGCAAGTTGTGGTAAGCTTCAACACACAAGACGAAAGTTAGATAGATAACGCAGAAATAGATATATATTTATTTAACATAGGGAGTTAAAATAACCATATTGCAACAACAGTTGGTAAATGTCATGAAACTACATCAGTTCGTAAAGGACAATGAGGAGTACTTGATTGAGAAAATGGGGTGAAGAACTTATAAGAAACTACCAGTCCATCTTATAAATAATGAATTGAAATTTTTATTTATTTTTTATATAGGAGGGGGCAAACGGGTAAGAGGCTCACGGGGAGAGGTGAGGCAACCGCCCATGGACATCCGGATCAACAGGTGTCAAGAGATGCGTTGCCTGCCTTTAAGGTGGGAGTATGCTCTTTTCCTGAACAAAATTTAAATTCAAACATATTTAATCAAAATGGGATAAAAATCACTCACAAACTACTACTATCCATTCGAAAAAGTATGCCTCAGACCTGAGAAGAGCGGGCGCAAGAAATACAAAGTGCTTCTTTTTGTTTTCATAAAATATCGCATTATAAAATTTATTTGTAGCTCCATTGCCAGTCTGTGGTACCATTAAGAAAATCATTTATATTACAGTAACCATGACCACACATTTTTTACAAATTCTGTGAATTTCGTTACATATTTGTTTTGTATATTTTCTGGGATCATGTTGTAAAAGCATATACATCGGCCAACAAAGGACTTACTAACTCAACTCGACCGAGTAGTAGGCATAACAAGTTTATTTTTCTTCCTAATGTTAACATTATGATCACAGTTTCTAGCCAATTCGCTAATGCGACGCCTCTTGGCGTGCCAAGCACTTCTATGACAGCTTTGTTTTTTTTATGGAATAGGAGGACAAATGAGTTTACGGGTACCTGGTGTTAAGTGATCACTGCCGCCCACATTCTCTTGCAACACCAGAGGAATCAAAGGAGCGTTGCCAGCCTTTTATTATTATTATGCCTGTTGTTTTATGTTTGACGGGCGGTTTTTACAGGTGAATTTTTGGCATGTCTTGTCACTTGTATGAAAACAACACAACGTGTTGAAATAACTATAATCAACATTAAGTCTCAAATAAAACAGAGCACTCCTAAACCGACCTTTAGACAATAATATTTTATATTATTGTCTAGGTCACATTTATATATAAATTTCATGAAAATCGGTACATCCGATTTCAAGATAGGAAATATGTTTAAATTAATGTTTACATTAATAATTAATGAAACGACAACCTGAGAGTTGAACAAAGCATACAAGATTTTATCAACGATACGTCACTCGAACGGTGGGCTCAGATGGAAAAAGCGCTCGCACAGAACGCGAGAAGTCGCGTTTATGCTGTGGATCGAGCTTCCTTGTGCGGTGTTTTACAGGATGATACGATGTCGTATGTACCCATGTGGGTACCGGTGGGTGCCGGTAACATTCTTGTGATTGCCCTCTGGTATTGCAGGGGAATGTGGGCGGCGGTGACCACTTAACATCAGCTGACCCATACGCTCGATTGTCCTCTCTTCGAAGTATTTGTTGAAGAAATGAAAATCAAATAAAACAAAATATCATTTTTATTAGAACGTAACATTTACTTAGAGATATTGAAAAGGTACAAAAGTGTTTCTCCGGGAAGTACAGGTAAGCGCTCTACAACTTTTTCAATTCTTGTTCATATTTTCTTGCGAAGGTCCCCGAAGGATCGTATTTACGTTTAAGAAGAGCCCAAGATGCCTTTTCATATTTTATCATGTGCCGAATCACCTTACGCACCCCCGATTTTTGAGGTCCCGTACATTTTTTACAACCCGTGCTGAGAGCGTCGGTCACATGCTCTGGAATAAAAATATTATTTTCTACGTTAGTAAATATTATAAAGACGTTTTTATAATACATGAGATATATTAATGTTAAGGTGGAAGTGTTAGTATTACATGAAGAGGGTTTGCTTAGCTTAAAAATATGACAAAGAAAAAGAAATGGTCCAAAAATTAACCCTGGGCTGTCTTCTGTACTTTGACCTTGCAACAATAAATGAATGTATTACATATAATATAATTGTATAATTTCCGCTTAAATATTTTATCAAAATAATAATAGCTGGACGGAGCTAGAAATTAGAAACAGGACGTAGAATTTTTTTGTTTTGTTTTTTTTGCTTGCATGTTTGTGCGCGCATGTAGAAGCTTCTCATTGGTATTAAAATCGAATAGCTGATATATAAATATTTTTCAAAAGAATCTTAAGGCTTTTAAAGTTCAGTTATTAATTCCAAAGGATTGAGGGCTGCGTCGGTATGCAGTTTATGACGCGTTAGCATAATTAAGCGGGACAGCATTGCGCGGATTTCGTACCTGATGGAACAGCTTGTTATTTTTTTTAGAACAGTAAGGAACGAGACGAGTAAGACGTTCAGCTGATGGTAATTGATACGCCCTGCCTGTTACAACGCAATGCTGCTCAGGATTCTTGAAAAACACAAAAATTCTGAGCGACACTAAAATTGCGCTCATCACTTTGAGACATAAGATATTAAGTCTCATTTGCCCAGTAATTTCACTAGCTACGGTGCCCTTCAGTCCGAAACACAATAATGCTTACACATTACTGTTTCACGGCAGAAATAGGCGCCTTTGTGGTACCCATAATCTAGCCGGCATCCTGTGTAAAGGAGCCCCCCACTGGTTAGCTGATGCTAATGCTTTAAATAAGCATTTGCTTAGCATTTCATCTATGATTGAAAAAATCTTTGTCTGTGTGTATAACCAACCATTACCTCAAAGTTATGAAAGTTTTAATATCAATTGACTGTGTCATATTAGCACATGAACAGATCGATATAAAAACTATAGAATAAAAAAATAAAAAGGATTGTGTGGTTTTATGAAAACACGGTAAGAGTGAAACTTTTTTTTCACATTATAGACATTTAACTAAACATTTTTGGAATAATATTCCAGAAAGGCTATAAAAATCGCTTTATAAATATTAATTTTATACTTAGAAAATTGGATAATGGGAAATAATGAAAGTAGACTAAGTCTCCAACTAATATTGTTTGATATATTGAACTCTGTGCCTTAGCATTGGTTAAAAATATTTATTGAAAAGGATCACATTAAACACTGATAAACAACATTGAAAAAAACAAACAAAATAGCGTGGAGCACTGGCACAAATGAGTAATAGTCTATACACTACACGGTCAGCTGCTGCAAACTAGAGGCGCCGCCCGACCGTCAACGACATGCAAAACACACACGAAAAAGTTTGAGACGGTGTAATAAAAGTTTCACTTTATTAAATGAGCTGTTTCAAAGCAAACTATCCTCAGTTAAGTAACATGAACGCTGAATGGCCATAAACATACCTTTTAGCTCCCTTCCGTCGACTGAACATCTTCCTTTGTCCAGTAAACAGTTGACATAAGCACTGAGTACCTTCTTGTTGGACAATATCTCGTCAAGATTAATTCCGTCGTATTTATTTGTGTACTGCTCCGCGCATACTAACGTTAGCGATACAAAGACGACTGTTATAATGATATTCATTCTGAAATAATTAAAAAAAGTGTGTGTACTTATGTATGCACGCAAGAAGTTGAATACTCCTTTGGCCAAACAAAAATCCTTAAAATTATTTATTCCTCGTGCTATTCTACGTTTGTAGAAAGAACAATATTGTAAAAATCTTGCAACGATGGCTTTGACAAACAAAGCAACAAAAAAATAAATAACGAATGTCGCAAACGTCAGAAAATTTTTGGAACCAACTTCACCCTGTTATTTTTGTGTTTAAATTTCACTCTTATCATTTTTTCATAACGCGCCTAAAGAAGTATAACATGAAAAATATTATGTATGTAGCGTTACGTCTAAGGAACGATTTTTGATGAGAAAATTCTTGAAATACGCTGAGATTGATCTCTCACCCCCATGAGCGCTGGTTCAGAGAAGGGTGGCTCGACTCGAAGAAGTACGGTCAGTTCCAACAAAATTTATATACCATAGGGAGTGATAATATCAAAACTTATTGCAACAACACTTGGTAAACATCATGAACCTGCATCAGTTTGTAAAAGGGCTTTGACATGGAGAGAAGAACTGATTAGAAACCAAACAATCTTTTAAATCATATTTAACAACTTAGCCTACTTAATCCAATATATAAAATTCTCATGGTGTTAAACATTGAACTCCTCCGAAACGGCTTGACCGATTCTCATGAAATTTTGAGTGCATATTGGGTAGGTCTGAGAATCGGACAACATCTATTTTTCATCCCCCTAAATGTTAAGGGTAGTCCACACAAAAAAAAAATTACATTTTTTTTTAATTTTGTTTGATTATGAGTCAGCATTAAAAAGTACATACAACTTCAAATTTTCACCCATCTACGATCAACAGTTACTTTTGTATCGCGATTTTAATATCGGCAATACAACGTTTGCTGGGTCAGCTAGTAATATTATACAATTTTCGTTGGCCTGCGCAAAACCAGAAAAGAACCATGCATTATTATTCTATATATGATCTACTATAGTATACTACTACTAGATCTACTATAGTATATTATACTATAGTAAGCCTTCTTTGTCAAAGAAGCTTTAATATATTTCTTGAATTTGTGCTCAGTGAGTCCCAGTATACTGTCTGGTATTTTATTGTGAAATAGAATATCAAGACCTATGTAGGAGCCCTTAACTCTAGCTAACTTATTAAACGGCACGTTCAGTTTATTATTTCTCCTTGAATTGAATGCATTCAATTTGCAATTTTACTTTCGTAGTAGTTTTCTAGAGAATGTTATATACAACTAGCTGACCCAGCAAACGTTGTATTGCTATATAAAGTTATTAAAAAAAAATTGGGGTATAAAAGTAGATGCAACCGATTCTCAGACCTACCTTATTTATCTTACTACAATTATTGTACCATATAGTGGATTTGTGGATGGAATAGAATAATATAATAATCGCGATACAAAAATAGTTGTAGATCGTAGAAGGGCGAAAATTTGAAGTTGCATCTATTTCAATGCTGAATCATAATAAAATTTAAAAACAATTGTCATAAAAAATAGGGGCCTAACATTTAGGGGAATGAAAAATATATGTTGTTCGATTATCAGACATATCCAATATGCACACAAAATTTCATGAAATCGGTCGAGCCGTTTCGGAGGAGTTTAACTACAAACTATGCGACATGAGAATTTTATAAATTAGATTATATTTTTATATTCATTCACGTGCTATGTGACACCAGGCTTCGCTGCGTTATTCTGCCGCGAAATAGTAATTTGCAAGCGTTATTGTTTTTCGTTTTGTAGAGAACCACAGCTAGTGAAATTACTGGGCTAATTTGACGCAATATTTTATGTCCCACACCGCTAAATGCAAAAAGCATCCTTAATTGTATTACATGCTATCTTTGACTGTCAAAATGAAAAAGAAAGTGACGGTATTATATTTAATAAAACATTAACTTGAAAGATGCTTTCTGCAACTAGCGGTAAGTAACGAGTGGAATTGCAATGCCGCACGGATTTTTTATGTTTTCAAGAATCTGGTTCTGCATAGTATTGAGCTGGGAGTATCGCTTCCCAACAGATTTATTTATTTATTTACTAATAATCCAATAGCTTTATATAACATTACAATAGACGTACAAATATGCTAATTTAGAATAATAATTACAAATTTTAATAGGAATACATCTGTTATTGTATGCTAGTATTATTACATACGTTAATAATAATAGTATTTAAGAGGTGTGTGTGTGTGTGTATGTATGTATAAATGTAAGATGAATGTTTTGCTTATCTCGTCACTACTTTAAAAAAAAATCATAACTCCTCTTAACACTCACAAAATAAAGTGCTTAGCGCTTCTAAGTATTAACTTCAAAATGACTTTCCGGTTGCGTTTTTGAAGCTATTTCCCTTATAACACCAGTTGAATGTAGACACGTCACTGTCCTAATATATATTCAAATTAAATTCTGCAGTTGAATTCAATAAAACACTGTACTATCGTGTGGAACGACATGATATATAACAATCACTTAGAAAACGTTCACAAAGCTTTCTCTTGCATTTATCGGTTTAATCTAGCGATAATACCTTCTCTTAAACAGGTAGACTGCAATATTTTCATTTGAACCCACTTAAGTCTGGTTGAAAATTTGTTATTTTTTTATCATTATCTATATCATCAGTATCGATAAATAAATTTAAATGTTTTATTAAAAAATGGCTCAGTCGTAAATCCTACCACTCCACAGCTGAATATCTAAGTGATCGGATAGCCTGGGACAAGATTATGATTATTTTATAGCAATACCAATGACAGTACAATACTGTTTGTTTTTATTAAAAAGAGAGCAAAAAAAGAATGCTGAGAGAGTTTCTTGCGCCGCTTCTTGTTCTCTCTCCATTTGTTTCCGAAAATGACACCAAAAAGAATTTTAAAGGAATCAATTTTGAGAAAATAAACGGCTTTTATGCCTTTACAGTAGAGGAGGTAAGCGGGCGCACTTGTTAGAAAACCAGCTGCCCATTGCAGGCGGTTGGAATAGGCAGTCTTATACACTGCCTATTAAAGGTTTTTACTAGGTATTTCGCGTGAGCTAAAACTCATTACGTGGATGTTCAAAAGAAATTTCATTATAGAATAACGAAACTAATTTAACTCTAACTTTGATTAAGGTTCTTATTAAAGTAGGCATTGCCTAATTGCCTATATAGAATGTACGCCCCTACTGCCCATGGATATCAGGAATATGGTACAGATTGCGTCTTGCAAGACTGGTAGTCTTTGAGAAGGGATGCTCTTGACTTTAGAGTCCGTAAGTTGTATCAGAATACGGCAGGTGACTCCAAAAAGTTTTTGTGCGAGGCAAAAAGTTTCTAGTCAGACGCGCGGTTTGCATATAATGCGACTTGGTTAAATGACAAGAGAAAAGACAGAGAAATCGGCAAGACTAATAACTGAATGGCAGCCACTAGACAGCAAAAGAAATAGAGGTAGACAGCCTATGAGATGGGAAGACTCTATAGTTGCCCCAATATTTTCTTGATGTCGTCTTACACGAGGCTATACCCGTACAGCAAAAGACAGGATAGAGTGGAAATCTTTGGAGGAGGCCTTTGTCGGAAGACAAACTTTAACCTATTATGTAAAATTAGTACAGAAATAAAGGTATTTTTTTTATTATGTGTACAGTATTGTTTTAACAAATTATAAGCCGAGCTAGTTGTTAAGGTATATTATATAGTAGATTGTTAACCGAGGGTCGAAAGAATCAATTTTCGAGGTATTTAGACGCCCGAGCGCAGCGAGGTCGGCTATAGTCCAAGTAGGAATTGATACTTTTACCCGTGTTAAACACTCTGCTTTTCATTTCGAATATGAGGAAAATAAAACTATTTGTTTATCTAAACTATTCATAGATAAAATGTAATAATATTAGTAGTACCTATTTAAAATTAATTGTCAAATTAGAACAATTTATGTCGACTTTTTGAATTTTAAATATGGAACTCACGCACAATATGGAAGGTGCGCTAAGTTCACACTGGCTGTTTAGAAAGTCACATGGCTCCAGCATTTTTTTTTATTAGGTTTTCTTTTACATAAAACTCTTCACAGCTGACAGCAGTTCTATTTTTAAAGTTCATTCCGGCCCTTAGGTGGGAATTAATTTGTATGAGTTATTCCCTCTCTGTGGAGGGAAGCAGCATTTTCTACCCAATAATCAGATCAAAACAAAAATACTTTTCGAGTATGAGAAATGAAAAATTCCTTTTCTTTATAATAACGCAAGAGAATGTAAAAGTTTCATAATTAAGTAGACATATTTGGGCACGATTTGCGCGATATTAAAAACATCTCGCGTGAGTTTTTTCAGTTTTGGGATGACCTTCGTTTGTTCATTAGTACAAATAAATTGTGATTTTTTATTTAATTAATTTATTGACCCACCAACAGCTTAACATAAAAAAAAAATACTATTTAATCATTCTATACAGTAAAAAAATTATTGATAGGTTTATAAGACGGTATCAATTCTAATATAATAATAATTTATATAATACTAGCTGACCCAGCAAACGTTGTATTGCCGATATTAAAATCGCGATACAAACTGTTGATCTTAGTTTGGTGAAAATTTGAAGTTGTATGTATTTTTTAATGTTGACTCATAATCAAACAAACTTAAAAAAAGATGTCAAAAAAATTAAAAAAAAAAATTGGCGTGGACCAGTTTTAACATTAAGGGAGATGAAAAATAGATGATGTCCGATTCTCAGACCTATCCAATATGCACTCAAAATATCATGAGAATCGGTCATGCCGTTTCGGAGGAGTTAACTACAAACACCGCGACATGAGAATTTTATGTATTAGATTGACACACTTTTTACACAAATAATCTTGCCCCAAATTAGGCATATAAAACCTGTATTATGGGTTGCAAGACAATGATATATTTAATACAATATACTTAAAAATACATATTAACATCCATGAATCGGAAACAAACATCCATATTCATCATATAAATGCTTGCACCTACCGGGATTCGAACCCGGTAAAAAAAAATATATATTAATATATGTTTTTTTACGAAAAAAAGATAGGTAATGTAAGTTTTTTGAAGTTGGTTAATTATTTATCATGTTGTTTTTGCTTATAGCTAATTCATTTTGATTAAGCATTTATGCATTTTGCTTAAGCATTTATGCTTTATGCATTTTGTTTAATGCATTATATTCTTCTAAGCCTGATTGAGAGAATTTAGTAAATAAATAAATGAAAATCAATAATACTTACATGAATTTTCTCAATATATTTCTATTATTTTAATAATACTCAATAATAATATTATTAACATTGATATTACAAAAACCACAAACCGTAAGATCTAACAATGTAACACGATTGCAGATTTAAAACTGAATTAAGTCTATTTATTGAATTACTTACGCCCTTGTATTGTTAGAAAAACACGCTATAATTTCACATTAAATTTTCCTGCGAGCGTCCTTTGAAGAAATTCTTTGAAATATTGTAGGAAGCTCATAATTATTTATATTATCTTTACCTGTTCTCTAGTTCCTGTTATGCAGTTTGCTGTTGAGGATTTTAGTTTTAATTAGATGCCTGAAAACAATTATAAATGAAAAGTGTTTTACATCACACAAGACCAATACAGCATATTTTTTTTACGACAGTAAGGTACGAGACCCATAACAATGCAGTGCTGCTGAGGATTCTCGAGAAACCGAAAATTTCTTAAAGACACTACAATTGCGCTCGTCACCTTGAGACATAAGATGTTAAGTCTCATTTGCCCGGTAATGTCACAAGCTACTGCGCCCTTCAGACCGAAACACAATAATGTTTATACATTACTGCTTCACGGTAGAAAAAGGCGCCGTTGTGGTACCCATAATCTAGCCGGCTTCCTATGCAAAGGAGCCTCTCACTTGTTTTATGTAAGAGGACGACAAACGAGCATACTGGTCACCTGATGGTAAGTGATCACCACAGCGTCGAATAAACTTATATAATATGAATTCGAAAACCGAAAACACATTGGTATGTGGCGGGACAGGGTCGAACCGTGGGCTCCGTGGTGAGAGTCCACGGTTCTACCTATTGCGTCACCAATGCTTCATATATATAAAATAATAAAACATATTATATTTAAAAAAAAAAATTGTGTAAGTATACCTATTGTAAAAATACTTGAAAAAGATTACAGGTTTTTTTTCCACAATATAGATCAACAAATAAAATTTTGTCACTCGAACCCACGACCTCTCGCGTTCCGTGCGAGTGCTCTTCCAACTAAGTTAACTGTTCCGGTGACGTATCGTCATAAAATCTTGTATGCTTTGTTCAACTCTCAGGTTGTTGGGTTGGACCAGGTTATCAACTGTAAAGTAGATACTGTAGATGAAGCACAACCAGGAGGTTGAACAAAGCATACTAGATTTTATGACGATACGTCATTCAAACGGTTACTTCAGTTGGAAGAGCACTCGCACGGAACGCAAGAGATGATAAAATTTTGTTTTCAAATTTTATTTATGTATTAATCCTAGAAGTGTGGGTTGTCACCTAAAGAACATAACAAATTGTTTCAAATAGATCCAGTAAATTGTAAATGTTTTTGTTTCCGTTCACTTATATTATTATGACGTCAAAGTCCAGGTTCCCTTACGCCGGTAAGTACCAATCAAATTTCTTTTGGTCTTGCAAACGTTCGGGGTGACCTTCGCAACAATATTGTGAGTTTCCCTATCCATCAATTCTTTCCCTTGTGGAATACATCGTAATGAAAATAAGGGAGCCAGTCCTGATAATGTAAGAGGCGCTAACATTGATTGAAGATCAAATACTTATTGCCCTCAGGAATTTATAATTTTGACACACACTAGTATTATTATGTTATCTATGTTTTTTAAATTCGTGTAAATGTTAACCGACTTCAAAAAAAATAACCTCGTCACAACTACCAGCGGGAGGTTCCATTGCACAGGATGCGCGCTAGATTATGGGTACTACAACGGCGCCTTTATCTGCCGTGAAGTAGTTATGTGTAAAAATTGCTGTGTTTCGGTCTTGAGGGCGCTGTAGCTAGTGAAATTACTGGGCAAATGAGACTTAACATCTTACATCTGAAGGTGACGAGCGCAATTGTAGTGCCGCTCAGAATTTTTGGGCTTTTCAAGAATCCTGAGCAGCACGGCAATTATCATCACCTGAACGTCCTGCTCGTCTCATATTTATTTTCATAAAAAATAAAACAAAATAAAAACTCCATCGCTATAAGAACCGATAGATTTGTAGTTTTTTCGTTTCAGTTAGATACCTATGCTAGATGTATATTCAGTGGAATTCTCATAATACGAACTCCTTTTAACATCTATTTTATACCTTCATTGCACCTCTCAAAAATGATACACATTTCCTTTGCAGGCGTTTTCAGATCTTAACTTAATGAGAAACAGCATAAAATCTCTTGTTATTAATTCTAGAACGCTGCGAAGGAATAAGAAAAATTGCTGTCACTTTATATGCGATTTTTCCTTTGAACTCCTTTAGAAAACATCCCCTTTTATGGAATTCAGTTTGTAAAAATATGATTAAAGTCCTCGTTGCACGAGAGGAAAAATAAATCTCCTAGCTGTAGTTAAGATGTGTCAAAATGATTTTAATTTGGAAGCGCGATGAATGAAGATCAATCAATATTAGTGTGACAGACTTTGGTTGGACTTTGTCTACTAATATCTCACCTCGATGATGCGACTTTCTCAACTTTATAAATTAATGGATTGAGAACTTAGGGATAAGAATTAAGGAGGATTAAGGATTGGTATCCGCTGCGCTCCAACTACATACCACACTACCTTAAATAATAGCTTTTTATTACGGCAACAATTAGATGCTTGTGTGCGTGACATTTGGACACTCAATGTCATGTTTCCAATTTGGTAACATACGCTTCGTGTTATTTTACATAGAAATAAATAATGATATGTGATCCCAGTGTCTTTCTTATTTTTTGTAGTAATATTTTTCAAAATTTGACTACGCAATAGTATTAATACATACAAAAGTATACGTAATCATTGCGAAACTGAAGTGGCATTGGGCAGGGCACATAGCTCGACGAATAGATGGTCGCTGAGGAAGTAAGGTCCTCGTATGGTGACCACGTACTGGAAGACGTAGTGTTTATAGCCCCTCCACAAGATGGACCGACGTTCTAGTCAATATCACCAAAATAGGTTGGATGAGGGCAGCGCAGGAGCGATCGTCATAGCGATCTTTGGGGGAGGCCTTTCTCCAGCAGTGGACGTTTCCCGGCTGAAATGATGATGATCATGAAGTATAAAGTACTCCGACCCTTGGGTCGCAAATATTGCACAGTATATAAAACAATATCTCTAATAAAAACGAGAATAATATTGACAGAGGTAACGCATTAGTCCCTCGGGTACTTCTTGCGTCTACATTGGCTGGGTTCTAATTTTACTCTACTTAAATATTAATGTAACTCAAACATACTTGTACGATCACTGACCCCTGTATATATAATACTGGACAGGCTGTTATGCCATATGTTTTACAGCAATTTATTTGTGCCTATTTGAAGCGCCACTCGCGAGCGACCAGAGAACGAGTTTTGACGTATAATACTGAAAGGCTGCGAAAGAAGCTAACAATACTCTGATTTTCTGTTCTGTGTTCTGAAGTATTCAATTAAGAAGTTGTCATACCTAGTTTTAATACCACAGACTCTCGCTCCATGTCCAACAGCGCCAAAATGGCGAATATCAAACAGGCACAAAAGCACTTTCACAGCCGCCAGTCCAGTGGTATATAGACTATATAGTAGAAGTCAGTCTGTACGATACAACCAAAGAGGATGTAAAAACTACGTAATAAGAGGTGGAACTGCCTAAGTTAAAATTGAAATTTAGTTTAGTATGAAACGTGCAGTAAGATTTGACATAAGTTTGAAATAGTAGTAATTACAGTATGGCGATTGGCGACGAAGTATAATCCGGCTAAGTTTAAAAGCGAACCGTTGCTTAAAACGTGGTGGATTTCGGTTATCTCCGTTTTAACAGGACTAAAGCTGTTATCTGTCAATGTATCAATGACAGCACATTTCATACAATTACTTTTTTACACGCTTTTTATTAGCTTCACCTGGAGATACGTATGTATGTTAGTTTGTAACCGACTCATTTGTGTGTGATTTTGACCCACTCGTCCCTTCGTAAAAAAAAACTTGAAGAAGTGAGAAAATTCTAGAACCTGTAAATATGGATTTAAAAGCAGTAATGAGTTTCTAGCCACTTCTCCTCGTTAAAGTTTAACCTTATAAGTAATAAATCTGATTTAGATCAATTTTATGTCATTAGAATTTGATTTTGATTACAAAAAAACATACCTAGAATGAGTAGTGCTTACAGTGCAATAGAATCTCTTTGTCTCAAAGCTATTTGTAGATAATCCCTTGAGTACAACTGACCAATTGAACTAAAATTCTTCAAACAACAAAGACCAAATTACTGAAGCCAGAATCAAAGATCTTAATTAAAAAATAAAACCACACAGCGCCCCACGAATAGTACCCTATTTGTTTTAGAAGACTTTGATAAAGCCTTTTTCATTGGCTTTGCTTTTCTTTGCTCGCGATCCCTGATTTAGTAATAAGGTTGTTATTTTTCCGTTATTCAAAATAGGGTGGGATAAGAAAATTGATTGTATTATAATGACTCTTTTTGCGTGTTCTGTTTAGCTATTTTTGACCTGTAGGGGTTTATATATGGCCTATATTGGTACCATTTATTACAAGGTCATCGAGCACTCGTTAATTTCTAATGACTTATTTTTAATGATTTTTCTTTATATAATATGTGGGAGGCTCCTTTGCACAGTATACCGGCTAGATTATGGGTACCACAACGGCGCCTATTTCTGCCGTGAAGCAGTAATGTGTAAGCATTAATGTGTTTCAGTCTGAAGGGCGGCGTTGCTAGTCAAATTACTGGGCAAATAAGAATTAACATCTAATGTCTCAAGGTGACAGTGCAGTTGTAGTGCCGCTCAGATTTTTTGGGTTTTTCAAGAATCCTGAGCGGCACTCCATTGTAATGTGCAGGCCGTATCAATTACCATCAGCTGAACGTCCTGCTCGTCTAAAAAATGTCAGCGCGGGGTCGTTCGCGCGGCGTTAAATTGAACCATCCCCATCGCCTTCTTCACCATGTACTTTAAGTTATTTTCAATAAATAACACGAAATATGAGTTAAGTCGGCTTGTTTAATAATGGTATACTTAGTTTCAATAATTAAACTCGACAATAGGTACGTGAGTTCTGCGTGCAACCCCGCCGAAGGCTTCAACACGACCACAGAACACTATTACTCTAACAAACACGACTAACTCCAGTCTCCAACATGTTGACTAGTTCTGTCATCAGTTATTTACGTCACTTTTGACGTCTAAAACTAAGCGTCACTTTAAAACGACATGACACATGACGTATCGCGTGGAACTGAACACAGACCTCACTCAAACGCCATTTCTAACGAAACAGCATTTGACGCCCTTCAAATAACGACATCTAGTGGTTATTGTTTCTATTATCGGGCCATCGATACAATGCTGCCTCGCTGACATATATAACACTATTCGTCCTATGTAGTACCAGCAAATTATTGGTGCACTTGTAATTTCATATTTTAGTACAACCTTTTTTATCGAAGAGGAGGTTGAGCGTACGGGTCACCTAAAGTTAAGTGATCACCGCCGCTCACATGCTCCTGCAACACCAGATGAATCACAGAAGCGTTGCCGGAAAACTCTTAATTGTATTCATGTACGATTTGTTAGTTATGGGTACCGGTTACATAAGAAGCACATGTTATGTTGCACCCCAGTAGCAGCTCCAAACGTTTGAGCGCGTGCAGCATATTATGAAACCGACTTCGAAAAGGGGTGTGGTTCTCAATTCGTCAGTATGTTTTTTTTTATATTTGTTACCTCAGAACCTTCGACTGAGTTAGCCGACTTTTATAATTCTTCTTTTATTTGAAAGCTGGTACTTCCCGTGTGGTTCAATTGCAATTTGGTCCAAGACTGACAATGGCGTCCATGAGAAAACCATAGAACTCTCAAATTTGCTACAAGTATATGCGCGACAAATTAATGAATGACTAAATATCGCACAAACCGATTTCGATGATCTGTTTTTTTATTGGAAAGGAAACAACAACAACAAACTACCATTGAAGTATATCTTCAAATCTATTTTCCTCCTATCATATAAAAATAATTACAAACACTATAATTAGGTTCAATAAATCATAAGAAATATAAGTTTGCAGGTTCCATTCTCAACTAATGACTTTAAATATTAGCATTTATGGCTATATGTTACCTTACCGCACCTTTATTACATTCATATTTAATGAAGCACCGCGCCTGTGATTCCCTTGGCGTTACATGAGATTATGGGGCGGTGATTACATACCAGCACGTAACCAGTCAACTCCTTAAACAATTAAATCTGAAAAGATAAGCGTCAATGAAAATGTCATGATAATAAGCTGATTGAAACTTTTCTGTTCACTTAAGCTAACCGAAAACTAGAGAATGTAATGAACGGTACTTGAGTATGCGGCCACCTGTTACACCTACAAAATAATACCACTGCATTTTGGAATAAGTATCACTGGATGTGACACGAATAAAATCATTTCGATGAAGACTTTAGTTGAACATGCACAGTATGTATGTTTGTCTATCACGCAATATTCTATAATTTTTACATCTAATTTACATAGAAGAGTATATTCGGAGTGTTCAGAAAGTTATTTTAATAAATTTGTGGCAGCGACTTACTGCAAAATTTTGTGGATTTCCCACATATTTAAAGGAGAAAATTAAAAAAACTACGTATAAAAGAAATACAAACTTCAAAAACA
Organism: Leptidea sinapis; assembly: GCF_905404315.1. Classification (NCBI taxonomy): domain Eukaryota; kingdom Metazoa; phylum Arthropoda; class Insecta; order Lepidoptera; family Pieridae; genus Leptidea; species Leptidea sinapis. The sequence goes on from NC_066289.1 coordinate 7,559,692, forward strand.
CATCTTAAAACAAGGTAACTAATAGTAAATAAATAAATATTCCCAACAATATTCGAGTTGTTACCAATTAAAATATTAAAATGTGACATTCAATACATCAATACTTTTTTGATTGTCGAAAAATCTAAAAATGCTTGTAATAAATTTGCTCCTTTACATAATCGCTTGACTGTATTTTTAAGAAGATTCATCCACTCCTCATAGCTTTATCATATGCATTAGCATATTTGATGATTTTGCAAACGAGGAGTACACCCTTTCGAAACACGAAAAAAAAAATCAAATCGTTTCCTTAACAACATTGAAATCGGTTAAATATCAATTATCGAGTGCTCAAACTGATTATTTATTAAAAATATCGTGCCACAAAGCTATTAAACTCGAGGCCTAAAGGATTTCAAACAAAATAAAATAACGTATTTAATTGAAGCAATAATTTCCAGCAAATAAACGTCTCTTCCAGCGACATTATATCCACGGTTGACCCGTTTAACCGACCCATTTCCCGGGAACACAGGCTCATTTGTCATGCTTATGTGCTACACTAAGGATAACAATTATTGTATAATCTTATAATGTGGCGACCAATGATAAAGATACACTTAATAAACTATATTTTAAAGCTAATAATTATCAATGTCTGAAAAACCAAACTTTGTTATTGGTCTGTTGATTAACCAATAGCAATCGACTATGAGATGTGATAATATTTCAATTAGATATTAAATTTAAAATAAAACATTTTTCGTTATAAGTTCTGTATTTAAATCATAAATTAAATCTAGAAAGAAACCCCCCAAAAGATGGACCAACGATCTGGTCAAGATCGCCGGGATACGTTGGATGAGGGCAGCGCAGGACCGATCGTCGTGGAAATCTTTGGGGGAGGCCTTTGTCCAGCAGTGGACGTCTTCCGGCTGATGATGATGATACTTACATTAGTATATTGTCAGTCTATGTTAAGGTTCAGCAAGTCTTCTACCGTCTCCTCCTTTAATAGTTAATTTTATTCATTTATAAGCCTGGGCATGACCGTTACAATTATTAAACGTAATTATAATTTAGCAATACATTTTTGGGAGCCTTGTAGAAGCATATACTTCACCCAACAAGATTAGTTAGTTACATTAATGTGTATAATAATATCTTCTTATTTTTTCCTGATCAACATGTATCTTATAGTACTATAAATTCACAACTGGCGTTAAATATATTTATTTGTATGTAATCTAGTTTTATCGATAAAATGCATGTTTAAAGTAAATTGACAAAGTAATACCCTATCCATACATATAAATAAAATTGGAGTGTCTGTTTGTAATATTAATTTGAATCTCTATACATACACCAAATTAACATTTTTTACAATTTTTGTCTGACCGTTTGGTCCGGCTAATCTCTGAATGAAAATGGTTGGACCGATTTTGATGGGACTTTTATTGGCAGGTAGCTGATGTAATAAGGAGTACATTAGGCTACGTTTATTTTAGAAAGATATGAGGGATTTCGGTTACAAGCTGTCAAAACAGAAACACGTACTTAACAACGCTCCAATAAAACATAAATAAAATATTAAAATAAGTGTTTAAATTGTGATTTTAAAGTGTGAATACTTGACTGGATTGAGTAAGTGATTTAAACTGAAGATAAAACACAAATTAAATTACCGTATTTACAAGCATTTAATACGGTAAAAATCGAGGGAGTCACATCATTCCTTATTTCACTAAACAGAGTTAAGAATTGGGGATATTACAAGATTTGAAACAATTTCAATTATCATATTCAACAACTTAACGAAATAAAAAACTGAAGTGTGTATACATTGCTGGGAGATAAATTAATAATCATTAATCATTATAAATACATAATAATTAATCATTCATATTCATGTTGTTATTATCATAAAAATTTATTGTTTGGATGTCAAAGTCAAAACTGTCAAACTGTGACATAGATCAACAAGACATTTGTATGCCATAGAGAGTGTAAAAGGGCTAGAGTTTATGGCCTGGTAACAAGACCTTTAAGCCAAAACGTAAAAGGACGGCTCACTCTATAGTATTACCATTTTGAAAATATACTATACATACTACAGATTTTAACAATAATCATTTTATTCGTTTTATTTAAAATCTTGCAAAATGGATGTACAAATGCAATTATTATTTTCTAAAATGCAAACAGAAATGAAAAAACAAACAGAGGAAATAACTAATAGATTAATACAATCATTTGAAGAAAAAATTAATGTTTTAGTAAAAGAAAATTTAGAGCTACGAAATACTGTGGATGAATTGAGTAACAAAGTTTGCAAATTAGAAAAAGATATACGAAAATACAATTTGATACTACACGGAGTTGATGAAGTTGAAACCAACTCGATGGAGCTAAGTGAACTAATTACGAAAGTCCTACGAAACATGAAGATCGAAATAGGGCATCTAGAAATTAGAGCAGCTTATAGACTTGGAAAGAAAAATGAGAAAATCAAGAGAACTATACTATTTACCTTAACAACAACGTGGAAAAAAACACAAATTCTTAAATCAAAAAAATATCTTCCAAATAAAATATATATAAGTGAAGATTACCCTAGAGAAATTTTAGCGAAGCGGAAAGAACTGCAGGTAAAATTACAAGAAGAACGGAAAAAGGGAAGATACGCTTTCATCAAGTATGACAAGTTGGTAGTACAAGAAAACAAGACAACAAAATTCCAAACAAGGAAGAGATTTAACCCAACATCTGGAGTTAGTGGTTCAGTAGAGGATATCGTTAACCTCCACAAGGTAAATAGGATCACAAACTTCATGAGAAAAAGATCAGATTCACTTAACAGCTTACAGATGGAGAAAAAAAGTAGTAACTAGCAATTAGTACGCAGTAACCGAAATAGACAAGATAACAAAAAAATAAACTTAAATTATCAAAAAATCAACAATAATAAGCATTCCCCAAAACGGTTGGTCCCCGCGGGGAATCAAGACCAAACCCCTCCAAGGAACATAAACAAAAAATCCGTTTGCTTAAATGTAGCAACAATCAATGTCAGAACATTAAGTACCCCAGAAAAATTAATCGAGCTTGAAACTGCTTTACAAAATTTAAAGTGGAATATAATTGGCATGAGCGAAGTAAGAAGACTAGGAGAAAAAATAGAACAATACAAGGAATATATTTTATTTTACAAAGGTGAAACACCAGGTCAATTCGGAGTTGGGTTTTTAATACGAAAAAATATTGCTCACATGGTAGATGAAATAAACGGAGTTTCCGAACGAATAGCAGTCTTACATCTCACTATTCCAAACAGCAACGGCAAGGAAGAAAAAATTTCTATCATACAGGTATATGCACCCACAGAACCAACAAATAAAGAAGGTTTGCTGAAAACAGAACATTTTTTTGAAACCCTGCAAAATACTTTAAGCATGGACATAAAAATATAATTTTGATGGGCGACTTCAATGCAAAAATAGGTAAACGAAAAAATGGCGAAGAACAAATACTAGATAAATACTGCTACGGGAAAAGAAATAAAAATGGCGAAAGATTGATAAGCTTTGCACTGCAGAATAATTTATTCATTCTGAATAGCTCATGCAACTTAAAAGAGAGCAAGAAATGGACATGGATTTCACCCGACGGCAAATACCAAAACGAGATAGATTTCATTATGACGAACAACAGAAAATACTTTAATAAAATAATTATTATAAGTCAATCTCAATTCAATTTCGACACAGACCATAGAATGGTACGATCAGAATTGATGATTTCTATGGCAAAACGGCCAAGAACATTACAGAGAGCAGAAAGGCCACTACGGTGTAAAGCTAATGAAAATAAGTTAACGCAAATATTAAAGTCTATAAATAACATTACAATGGGAAAATGCACGACCATAGAAGAAAAATACAACAGTTTTATAACAAATCTTAAAACAGAAACAAAAAACATAATGAAGCCAACAAAACCAAAATTTCCGATGATATTAAAGAATTGATGGATCGAAGAAAAATATTATTGGAAAATAGAAAAGAACATATAAAAGAAATTACGACATTAAGTAAAAAAATTAAAGAAAATATAAGGAAAGAAAGGAAATCAAAAAGAACTGCAACATTACAAAGACACATAGAAAAGACAGGAGGAGTAAAGAAGGCTTTCAAAGAACTGATACATGCAAAGGAATGGATGCCAAGTTTAAAAGACAAAAACAACAAAGAAATACTAAAGAGACAAAAAATAGCAAACACAGCAGCAAATTATTACAAAGAGCTTTATAAAAGAAGGGAAAACCAGGTAGACCGAAAAATTAGAGCTAACCAAGGTACTGAAGAAATAAGAAATCAAGAACCTGTTCCCAGAGTTCTACTATCAGAAACCCTAAAAGCCATAAAAACCCAAAAAGATGACAAAGCGCCGGGAGAAGATCAAATAACGAACGAATTATTAAAGGTCACAATAGAAGAATCAGCACCAAGACTAACAGAGTTATATAATGATATCCTAGATTCAGAAGTTCTCCCGGCAGACTGGACCAAATCAACTATAATATTAATACACAAAAAGGGTGATAAAAAAGACATTGCAAATTACAGACCGATAAGTCTTATGTCAAACATATATAAAATATTTTCCAAAATCTTGCTTTCTAGGTGCACAAATATATTAGAATTTAACCAACCGAAAGAACAGGCAGGATTTAGGAGTAAGTTTTCAACTTTAGACCATATCCATGTTGTCAAGCAAGTCCTGCAAAAATACTCGGAATATAAAAAGAAATATTACATAGGCTTTGTAGATTACAACAAAGCATTTGATACGTTGGACCACAATGCTATATGGTGCGCACTTGAACAACAAGGTGTACATCAGAAATTCATTCGCATCCTGAAAAAAGTATATGCCGAGAGTAAAGCTATTATAAGACTCGACCAATTCAGTTCAGAGTTTGCCATAGAAAGAGGCGTCCGTCAAGGAGATCCAATCTCGCCAAAATTATTTTCATCCGTATTGGAAATGATATTTCGTAAGATGAATTGGGAGGAATATGGCATAAGAATAAATGGAGAGTACCTAAATCATCTACGCTTCGCTGACGACTTGATACTTTTCTCTGAAAATGGTAAAAACTTAGAGGTTATGCTTCAGCAGTTAGCAGAAGAAAGCATGAGAGTTGGACTCTCTATGAACACCGAAAAAACGAAAATAATGACCAATTCTGACAAAATTATAATAACAGTAAATAATGAACCCATAGAATATGTAGAAGAGTATATTTATCTCGGACAAGTGATAGCTACTAAGGAGTCAACAGAAAAAGAAATCAACAGAAGGGTTACAAACACTTGGAAGAAGTATTGGTCATTAAAAGAAGTGATGAAGAACATGGAAATCTCTATAAAAGACAAGAGAAAAGTATTCAACTCTTGCATACTGCCTTGCCTTACCTATGGTTGTCAGACCTGGGCCCTTACCCAAAAACAACTAAGTAAGTTAAAAGTTTGCCAAAACTCAATAGAACGAAGTGTAGTCGGGGTAAAGCGCCGGGGTAAAGACAAATTGCGATTGGATCATATCAAAGGAAAAACTAAGTTCAAAAGCATAGAGAAAACAATACGCACTTTGAAATGGAGATGGGTAGGCCAGGCCACTTTATGAGGGATGAAACACCAAAATGGACTAGATCAATAACTGAATGGTACCCCAGAGGAGATAAGAGGAATAGAGGAAGACAGTTCATACGATGGGAGAATGAACTGAAACAGATAGGAGGACCACTATGGAATAGAATAACAAGGAACCGGAACGAATGGAAGACCTTGGAGGAGGCCTTTGTCGAAGGACAAACAGTTAACAGAAAGAGGACACAGTCTCTTTAAAAGTACTACTAATAATTAGGTTAATAATATAGTTATGTAAGATAAATTAATTAATTCAAATGATTTATAGTATGTCTATTAGCTAGTAAGTAAATTTTTGTTCTGTTAACTGTAATAAAGGCTTTATTATTATTATTATTATTATTATTTTAGAAAACAATTTTATTTTTTAAAAATATAAAGTAATGTTGCAATGTCCAAGAAAATGTCTAACTCTAAAAATAATTTATATGGCAAAACAACGTTTGCCGGGTCAGCTAGTTAAAATATTAAATTTAATACGAGTAGTTTCGAGTTACAAAAGAAATGTTGTTTTAATAGTAGGAATAATTTTAATAATAATATCAGTAACACTCAAGGGACCAAAAGAGGTCAAAGAAAATTGTAGGACGAAACATTTCGCTAATAAAACTTGATTCACACAACATCGTTACAGCGGAACTATTCTAGAAAGTTCTGCCATAACACGATAAACTAATATTAGTTGCAAAGTCTCGTTGCTTATAATTTATCGTCTGAACGCAGAGATTTAATGTGTTTTATTAAAACATTATATGACAGACTATCGTAACATAATTTATGGTTAAGTAGGTAAATATTGCGAGGTCTAATTTTGATGTTCCTGTGTTTAATTTCTATCTACAGGGGTGTAATTATATCTTATATCTTTAAACGAGCAATTCTTGTATATATATATATATGTATACATAATCTGAATCTCGGAAACGACTCCAACGATTTTCATAAAATTAAGTATGCAGGGGATTTCGGGGGTGGTAAATCGATCTAGCTAGGTTTCAATTAAAAAAAAAATGGTTTTATCCATGTTTGAATGAGAAACAGCTACAATACATTAGAATACAAAGGTAAATTTGGTATAAATAAGGTGATCCGGAAAGCAGAAGACCCCGGTTCGAATCCAGATGTCCTATTAGTTTTTTTTTTTTGTTCAAGTTTTGTAAATTCTTAAAAATCCGAGCAAGGCTCGGTCGTCCGGATATTTTAACTTATAAAGGAGTTTCAGCAGCTCTGTTTATTTTCCAAAGAAAAGTTTGGGAAATAAAATACAGTTATCGACATGTTTTTATTAGAGGGGACAAACACTCATGGAAAGTAAAAAATCTTAAGCAGTTACCACCGAAGACTTATTAAAAATTAATTATGTTTAAAATTAAAACTGTATAAACTGTATTATATACCTAAATACATGTTTGTGTGGTGCTATCACAGCATCGGCAAAATGTTTACAAAATAACAAATGATTTATTATTTTTACATGTATGTTTGTAAAACAGAAATTTTAAAGAATACTTCTTAAATTAGCTCCCATGATTTCTGGAAATACTGTTAGAACAGCAATACTTGTTGTAAGTATAAATATTAATTTATATTATATACTAGCTGACCCGACAGATGTTGTTCTGTATATAATAAATAAAATAATGTTTTTATATGAATTTGTCAATAATATATCATAACATCAAAAATTACTTCGTAAAATATGCACCCTGCTGTCGTAATGAAATTGTTTCACAGCAGAACTGTCAAACCGTGCGTCAATAAATTCTCTCATAGAAATTATGTACTCGTATGGACACATTAAAGGAAAAACAAATTTGTTGTTTTCATTTAATTTAGCAGCATTTTCCTATTTATTCACCTTTTAAACCTTCTCTGGACTTCCACAAATAATTCAAGATCTAAATTTGCCAAATCGGTCCAGCCGTTCTCGAGTTTTAGCGAGACTTACGAACAGCAATTCATTTTTATATATATAGACTAGTGGACCCAACAGACGTTGTCCTGTCGGAAATTTCGGACACACGTCTTAAATTTGAAAATCGGTCCATCCGTTGGGAGGAGTCCACTTAAATACACATGAGCAGGATAATTATATTATATCGACGGAATTGAAAATCTAAACCAATCTCAAATTCACTGGAACACACAAAAAAATCATCAAAATCGGTCCAGCCGTTTAGGAGGTAGTTTAATTGTGAATCAAAACCATTATCAAATCCACCTGAAGACACACACCAATCTCAAATTCACTGCAACACACAAAAAAATCATCAAAATCGGTCCAGCCGTTTAGGAGGTAGTTCAATTGTGAATCTAAACCATTCTCGAATCCTTTTGAATACACACAGAAAGTTTCATTAGAATCGGTCCAGCCGTCTAGGAGGAGTTCAGTGACATACAACACGCACACAAGAAATATATATATAAAGATAGATTAGTTTAAATACATTTTAATATTTAAAGTATGTGATTAGTTATTCGAAGAAAAGAAAATGAAATAATTCTCAATTCTATATTTTATTCTACACTCACTCACCCTTCACCTCACTATTATTATATTATTTGACGACTTTTTATCTTTCTTGCATTCATTTAAGTTTTCTGGACTTTTATTATAAAAAAAGTTTATATTAAAAAATATCCTGTATCATTTTTTATATCAGGTTGCGCCCTGTACAGTGAGGGACTACCTTTTAAACAACATTCAACAGGTCGCCGTTATGTATTTCGGGATTTCTTTGCTAAGCTTGGAACGTCGCGTCGCGTTGGTTCGGATAAGAGTTATGTAGCAACTTATCTCACTTTTTAAATTACAATTAGTACAAATGTAGTACTTCGATTCCAGATTGGTTCTACTTACTGAAATTATACTATTTAAATAATTATAAACACATATATTTCTGTGCTCAACTCGCTAATAGTTATGGTAACTATAATGCAAAATAATTCTATATCCGAAGTATATTAAAGTATTGAAATAATATTTCTCGACACAAAAAACACCAAAATGGTCCATTGTCCAACTTTTTTTGACATTTGACCATCAAACAAGACAATATTTCAATTAAATTAGGATTACTGTTCTGTATTTTTCTAAAAACGAAAAACAGTATATTTTTCAAGAGAGGATTTTTAAGTTTAGTTTGGATATAGGGAAGGCATTCAATCATATATCCTTCCCGGCTTCCCGAGTGGCTTGCAAATGAATCACCAGCTGCAAATGGATTACCAGGTGCAAATGGATCACTAGTTGCAAATGGATCACCACCTGCAAATGGATCAACAGTTGCAAATGGATCAGCACCTACTAATGGATCACCACCTGCAATATACAATTACCAGCTTCAGATGGATCACCAGCTGCAAAATAGATTACCAGCTGCAAAATAGATTACCAGCTGCAAATCGCCAGTCCGTCATTATCACTTGCTAAGGCCCTTTGGCGGTGCTAAGGATGACTGCTATCTCCTACATATCTTCTGCATATCAAGGATATGTTGGATGACTCCAGCATGCATTGTTATGCAGATGACAATATTGGATATTTCGTATGCAACGGCCATGTAGTTCTCTTTCGGGAAAACCAATGCCAAAAGAAACTTCTATCGAGTCCTTTCTTCAGAATTCGCGGAATTAAATACAAATTATCTTGGTCAATTCAGCCCCATAATACTAATTTTTGCGTGTTAACTACAAAATTGCCACCACTGTCCCAAAAGCGCGGGTTAAGAAGCTCTGTACTACGAACAACCAAAATGTGGAATAAGCTTAATTGCGCAGTATTTCCAGGGCGATATGAACTAGATGCCATAAATAACACTATAAAATATACACAAATATATTTTCTCGTAAGGCGCGTAAGTTAATTAAATTCTAAAGATGAAAACATCTATTGAGGAATTGCAAAGTCGAGATAGTATTTCAACACTTACCGAGATATTGATATAGAAACTTAAACTACAATGTAACAACAACTCTCTATTATACAAGTCAGAGTCATTTCGCAGGTGCATCGTTTGTTTCTAATTTCTCCACGATAGCTGTTTTCCGGCGCACAATGGTCTTCAACTCTCGAAATGCCACCCGTTCATGCTGCGTTTACACTGGGAGAGTAGCTAATAATTATAATAATTGAAGTACATCTCTACTAACATTATAAATGTAAGTTTGTTTGTTAATCTTTCACGCCTAAGCCACCAAAGCAATTTTGATGAAATTTAGTACAGTGACAGACTAAAGCTTGAAAAAGGACATAGGCTACGTTTTATTATTTATTGTAAAAAAATAAATGGAGGGGTTGAAATAGGGGATGGTAGTTTGTATGGAAATTCGTTCACAATCAAAGATAAAACCACGAAAATTTGTATTTAGGCATTTGATAAGAAATAATCTATAAACATTTGTTCGAGCATTTTTGAAACTGACCTACATACAAGGGATGAAATAGGAGATTAAAGTTCACAGGGAAATACTATTAAAGAGACTGTCCACAATGACAAGGGATATGCGCTGTATCATAGAAGAAGCTGCCAGCGGCGAAAAGAGCAGTTTATATGTGTTTTTGAAAAGTATCCTAAAAAATAAAATAAAAAACCCCAAAGTAACTATTCAACGCGGACGAAGTTGCAAGTAAAAGCAAGTAATAATATATTTATGGCTTAAAATTACACGTTATTTTGTCTACCTTATGTAATTACTATTTAGACCATAGTTTCTCAACCTTATTTTGCTCACCGCCCACTTTGATAATATATATTTTTCTAGAGTATTTTCTCGTATTTTTTTGTCTTTTTAGACTATATTTTTTAATCTACCCACGCCCCATCTGCGCCATCTCAATGCCCCCTAATTTTCTCTAGGTCTTCTTCTGCCCCCCCGACAGTCTCAAACGCCCACAAGGGGGCATTATCGCCCACGTTGAGAACCTATGACTTAGACCAATCTTTAAAGTACTTTTTATGTTTATAAAACAGAAAAGGGTTTTTTATTGACGATATGATATGTTATTCTCTTATTAAATTGATGCCTTTAAGGTGGGAGTATGCTTTGTTCTTGAAGGTCCCGAAGTCGTATCTGTTCGGGAAGACCGCTGCCGGTAGTTGATTCCACAAAGTGGCTGTGCGAGGCAAGAAATTTCGAAGAAAACGCGCGGTTGTGGAATGCCAGACGTCTACGTGATGCGGATGGTACTTTGCACATAATGTCCGATGGTGGAATTCGGCCGCTGGAATCAACCCAAATAGCTCCTCTGAGCACTCCCCGTGATAAATGCGGTAAAAGATGCAGAGAGGACCCACTATTTGTTTAAGATATAAAATGTCTTAAACAGATTGTCTTTTTTAGATTTTTCGTCGGTGGGGTTTGTTACTACGCCTATCATAATACCTTGGGAATGGGACTTTCGGTAGTAGGCTATTTCATGAAATAAATATTATAGTATATATATTTTCTTGCCTCATCAGCCAATATCTTAACGTATTCGAAAGTAGCCCTCAAAATATTCATTATCAGGGAAAAAAAAATTAAAACAACTTTTCCGTCCGCAAATTTGTACGTACTAAAAGAGTCACTTTTGGCCCAATTTTCACATCAGTTCAAAGACACATTCCAAAAAGGAGTAGAATAATGAAATTTTCTCAATAAACAGCTCTCTAAAACCAGGCGAGAAAATATTTAAATTAAAACGCAGCATAGCTTTAATCAATGTAGCCGCCCCAACATCGTCATGTGTTAATTGAAAATGTGCTTTATTTCATTACTCTAAAGATTGAATATCTTACAATACATATTATATAAAGTTTGTGTATAGTTAAGTTTTGTTTTCCACGTCCCTTTGGCATTTACAGGAGTAATTGTTTATGATGTTCGTTAGAGCGGGATTAGTTGTAGAAGTTATTACGTAATGTAAAATTATAAATGTGTTTACTAGCATAGTTATAGCACAGTAGAGATATGTACCAGTACGGAAACTACCTACAAACGTTTGAAATGACACACTCACACAAACATGCGTATCGACGAGGCCCCTAAGCGGTTTTGGCGGTCAAAACGAATCGAGTGTCACGTTATTATTAATGGTTTCCGCGATCTTTTTAAAAATGCCAGCGTATTGCGTGGTATACGGCTATTTAAACTCAGCTCCGTCAAAACTCCAGTTTCCTTTTTTTAAACTATAAAGTAGTAAAGTATATAAGAATGATTTATTGTTATTATAATTAGTGAATTCGTGATAATGAAACTTCAACGGGCAAAGTTTAAAAACACATATTTCAAAGTTTGCCGTCAATATTTCAACGAATATAAAAAATATTATAAAAACATATTTGCAAGAAACTCATTGAATAAAATGTTGTTTAAAAATATTACATAACAGTCATCATGTAGACTATAAGCTATCATACATACACTATACATAAAAATCTTACGCTTTGAACGTTCGTTCCAAAACTCGTTTTTTTAAGTCGGTTAGAAAAATAACCTGACACCCCTATTGCTTCAATGGAGTGTACGCACATATAGTTAAGTATTTTATCAACAAGGCTTAGTTTCTATACTGATACATATGTCTACTGTGGTTATACTGTCAGTAATACGTATTACATACGTAAAAATGACGTCATCCAAGAGAGATTGCCAGACATACTTTTCCAGTTTCATTCACATGAATCAACTCTTTTATACACGCACTTGAATGAAACTAATAACATACAAATGATTTGAGTTTTCGTAAGTGTTAATTCCGCCAATATTTAGACTGGTCAGTCTCAGTCTCGTGCCAGATTTTGGCGAGACAACACGTCCTGAGGATGCCTCGTGTAGAGGTGAAACACGTGTCGAATTGTTTAAAGACAAATATTGGCGGAATTAACACTAAAGAAAACTCAAATCATTTGTATAATTATGGATTTCCGCAAACTAACGCCTACTTCAATACATTTTCTGAAACTAATAACGATCGTTCTTATATAATAATATTTACGTGTCTGTCAACGGTGTTTTCATATTTATATATTTAAAGTTATTACGAGCAGATGTTAACGTTACAATGCGGGTGCACTCAGGATTTTTGATTGAATTAAAAAAACTGAGTGGCATAGCAATAGCGATGACTTCTTAATTTTACTAAGATGCAGCGCCTTTCAAACCGAATTAAAATAATGCTTGCACATTTCTGCTTGACGGCAAATCTTAATATATATAAATTACATGACACGTTGTTTGTCTCATAATTATTTTTATTTCCAATATTTGTTTTGTATGGACATATCTTCTATGAGAGAATTTATTGACGCACGGTTTGACAGTTCTGCTCTGAAACAACCTCATTGTAGGTTCTATACATAATATAGAAGGGAGCATATTTCACAAAATAATTCTTGGTGTTATGAAATATTACTGACAAATTCATAAAAAACAGTATTTTATTCATTATGCACGTCGAGTCAGATAGTATTATATATTTTAATTTTTAAGAAACGCGGGTTAGAATGGATATTTGAGTACTATAGTTTATTCTAGCTTAAGCCACATGAAATAGATAAGTAGGTACATCGTGTTTAAATAAGGTTGATGCTTGTAAGCCAATGTTTGCAAGAACTGCTTATTGCACTTAATTTGCTAAATTCGTCGTCTTCTTTTATTTTAAAATATTAACAGACATCCTCGAACATTTTGAATCTTTGCCAACTATTATGATAGTAATTTACGCAGATTGGTAAACTAAACTAAGGGAAACATTGAAAAAGAAAATCAATAATTATCCAAAGTAATTAATGCTAATCAAGTTATAATTACAAGAAACAAAAAAGTGTAAGTCCCCAGAGTAAGTAAATAATCACACAAAACAAAGCAGTAAATTATTGAGTGTCTCAATTCGCCGAAATAAAACAAAGAGTCTCCTGGCAATTAATCTAAATCAGCTTATCTACTTACTGATCGCTTTTGTTTTATTCGTTACAAAAAAGCCACTCGGAATACTCGAAACAAGCTATTTAAATAGGGATATTTTAGTATCTATCAGTGTGATTTCATTGTAGTAGACATCACTATTATTGTTTTATTTATATTGTTCTTTATGGCTTTGGAAACAAGACTTTAAAGCCATTTACGTTTACGTCTTTAGCTAACCGTCATTTCATTTTCACAAATTTGTTTGTGTACGAGGTTGTGCCCTAACCATGGACGAGGAAAAACATAAGGACTCCGTGTCACCTTACATAACAGTGAGGCACCAAAACAAGCCGGTAAACGTGTAAATACATATTCCCACGCATACACATACACTTATACAAGCCGATCGGCCGCCATATGAGATTTGCCATCGTCTGTGATAGATCAGTTTGCGTCGCAATAAAATATTTTAAAAATGCCGTCGTGTGTTGTAAAAAAGTGTAAAAACAATACTATGAAAGTATTTGTGGATATATGATTATTTAAGGGAGAAAAAATTGTGTAACTGGTACACCCCGTAACCGCACACACTCTAGCATAAAGGTGCTTCACTTGCTGATATTACGGCGCGGAGTCCTTCTTTTTTTACTAGTCCGTGGCCATAACAAACATCTTTCATCTCAGTTTGATACGCATGTAGTATCGGGCGTAAACTTTTGGCTGCCTGTTATTATTAGGGTGCAGTGATGAAGCCATTCGGAATACTGGAAACAAGCCATTCAAACAGGGATATTTTTGTATCTATGAGGGAACTAATGTCGTTTCATTGTTGTAGATATTATTGTTTTAATTATATTATTCTTAACGGCTTTTGAAACAAGGCTTTAAAGCCATTCATTTCAATTTAATTATTTTTCATTATTTTTTCTTTTTACGTCTTTAGTTAACTGTCATTTCGTTTTCACAAATCTTTTTGCCATTTAACTTTTAGCTTGTTAATTTCTGTAGCCCTAATTGTGGAAAATTGAAAAATTGGCAAATGCTAAATGCAAAGCATAAACAAACAGTGTAATTATTATAAGCTACCGAAAACAATTAAAAGATTCTATTTGAAAATAAAGGCTTTCAACAAAGAAGATATCGTTCTTCATAAGCACATTTCAAGAGCAAATTAAGTATTTTAAATAATATATTTTGTTAAAGGAAATATTTTTTTTAATTAATTAAACTTATTACTAGCATTCGCTACAAGGTCCTAGTTTAATAATATTTATTTTGAGGATAGAATTGAGAAAATCTTTCGGCATGGTCTTTTCATATAGCAGTGCATGCTCATACCAAAAAGAATCACTCGATTTTGTTTTAAATTCGTGTGTAAATTTCTGTCAGTATAACTTTTTTTTATTGAATTGAATTTTAATTATAGAAATTTGCTTGTTGCAGAAAACGACCCGCAGTTGGATCGAGAGTACGTTTCAAAAGCGAGAGTGTAAATGCTTCATTCCCAGCCCAAAAGATGAGCATATGTAAGTATTTTCTAGGATATTAAATACACTACCTGATGATCTTATAGATATATATCTAGAAAGAAAAAACTTCAAAGTAAAGCTAAATACAATATGAAGCTAATAAGGAATACTTATGAAGTATATTTTAATATTACCACAATTTTTTATTTAGCCTTAAGCAATGAAAATAATTATTCTATTGCGAACTTAGCGCTCTCACATTCCTTAGAGGTTTTACGACTACGTTATTATTTAATGTATCTATTAAGATAATGTTGTTTAAAAAAAGTATACACCTAAGTTAAAGATTGATTGTAATACAGAAGTAGTTAGTAGTAGTTATGTAATGAAATAAATCGTGTCCTAAATATATATCCTATGACATTACATCTATGCAGAAAAGCTTTAAATAATTGGCTAACTTGTCTTGCTTATGTTGAAGTGGAAAATTTTCTGATCAGACTGACATGACAAACACACGCATTGTATAGATGGACCCAATTAAAGGTCCAATTCAAACCCACATGCACACACTCACTCACACACAAACACACACACACACAATTAATTGTAAATTGTAAAATTTGGTTTTTAATCATTTCTGTTTATTTCTATATTGTTTACTAAATAAAATGTATCTGCTAAGGAAGTTGCGAGATATTCCCAATACAAGTGTCCTAAGACAACTTACTGGGAAGTCTCAACCACTAAAAAGTGTATATGTAATCTTTGGAATAAACGAAATTTATTTATAAAAAATAGTAGTTAAGGAAAACAGTGTGCTAGTTTGTGCCATAACAATTATCTTTCATCTCATTTTCACACACATGGACATAAACTTCTTGGCTGTCTGAAGCATACGGTCATTCATATCATACAGGTTCGATCCTCGCTCGCCACCTACCAATTTGTTTCCGGATTTCGATTATTTGGCAACGCTCTTGTGATTTCTCTGGTGTTACGAAAGAGTACCTATAGGGTGCAGTGATCACATGGTTTTTTTTGTAATAAGGAAAGAGACGAGCAGGATGTTCAGCTGATGGTAATTGATACACTCTGCCCATTACAATGAAGTTCCGCTCAGGATTATTGAAAAACCCAAAAATTCTGAGTGGCACTACAACTGTGCTCGTCACCTTGAGAAATAAGTTGTCAAGTCTCATTGGCCAATAATTTTTCTAGCATGTTTACACATTGCTGTTTCACGACAGAAATAGGCGCCGTTGTGGTATCCATAATCTAGCAAGCATCCGTTGCAAAGGAACCTCCTACTAGTATCAGTATCAAATAGAGAGTTTACTGCATACTAGTCAGACTTAGAAATAAAAATGTATGAAGGAAATTGCGTTGATATAAAAAATCTTAAAACACCTGACAATAAGTGACCACCGTGGCCCTACTCTTTTGCAACACCGGAGGTATTACAGGAACATCTCCGGCTAAAACTTGGTGATACGTGGAAGAATGTTCCTTGAAAAACGCATAGTGGCGAAATGACACTCATCTATGCATCCATGTATATATGTAGCGTATTTTATGTAGTGGATGATTTTGTAAATCTGATGCGTGTTGTGCGGTCGCGGGATTTGACGGCAGGCATCGGATCTTATAGCTCTTTTGAACACTTCCCGCGATTAATGCGATAGGCGACACAATATAGCCCCATCCTCATTCAATTGCCCAGAATTGAGCATGAAATTTCCACTAACGACCAAGCTTTTTTTTATGAAAATAACAAGCGAGACGAGCAGGACATACAGCTGATGGTAATTGATACGCCCTGCCCATTACAATGCAGTGCCGCTCAGGATTCTTGAAAAACCCAAAAATTCTGAGTGGCTCTACAATTGCGCTCGTCACCTTGAGACATAAGATTTTAAGTCTCATTTGCGCAGTAGTTTCACTAGCTACGGCGCCCTTCAGACCGAAACACAATAATGCTTACACATTACTGCTTCATGGCAAAAATAGGCGCAGTTGTGGTACCCATAATCTAGCCGGCTTCCTCTGCAAAGGAGCCTCCCTCTGGTTAGCTGTGGAATGAGCTTCTTTGTGCGATGTTTCCAGTACGATACGACATGGATATCTTCAAAAAAGGCCGTACACCTTCCTTAAAGGCCGACAACGCTCCTGTGATTCCTCTGGTGTTGCAAGAATAATTTAAAGAGAATGTAGGTGGCGGTAATCACTTAATATCAAGTGACCCGTACGCTCGTTCCTCCTCTTCCATAAAATATTACATTTTTTCAGAAATATTAATATTTTGTATTTCTAATATAATTGTAAGTATTTTGAGTAGTAAGGCTAATTCTTTATGATTTAAAACTGGAAACTTTTTGGACATCTTAATATGTTTGTTTTCGGTATGATAATAAAATTGTATCATTGAAAATGTTCTCACTAGTAGTCTGTTTTGTTTTCGTCGTATTATTTAATTGCCATAAAGAGTCCAAGTTTAAATTAAGCAATTCCTTTTAAGCCTAAGCTTTGTATACAACAAAGTTTATTAAGCACTGTACAAGTTTTTCTGTTTTCTGACAATTTTCGTTAGGCATGTGTAAAAATTTTTGCAATTTCGCGCGAAAAAAAAACAATATTTCTTTATTATTAGTAGAATCGTGACCAATTTATGATAGAGCTATAATGAACGACGTCTATTACAAACAATAACTTATAGAAAATTCCTCTCTGCCTTCATATATAAATAATGAAAATGGTCTTTGTTTGAGGCTCTTTCACGCCTAAACCACTGATCGTATCAACATGAAACTACTACCATTCGATGCAAAATTTATCCGAGATAGTTTATGACTGCTTATTTTTTTTATTGTTTAATTTATTTCCTTTAAAAATTTGCCCAACGAAGCGGGCGGGATTTTCTAGTTACAATATAAAAGATTATTTAAATGATAAAAGGGCTTGGGTATGAATAGCTCTAAATGTTTTGAGCTTACAATTTATTTATAGTAAACATATATTTTTTTTGTGTATATTTTCATTAATCGTAAGTCAACGTATCTAGTGATCATTGTATAATTGTTTATGTTGATACACATTGCATTTCATTTACCTTCTAGCAGGCTTCATCAAGGTCGTTTAAATGTTTTTGCGTTTTTTTCTTACCTAAAACATTGACGACGGAGGCGATGCTGGTCCATGCGTCATGCTCGTGAACGGGCGCTACATGTTGACTCTGCTTCATGTTATTTTAAAATTAATACATATTTTTTTAAATTAATATATTTATATTCACAATGTTATACGACGCTCTCATATCACCTTTATTTACTTACCAGTGCATATAGATTGATGCCACTATACTTCAAAACTCTTGTGATTTTTTTTTTAATTAATTTAGTCTACATTTTTACCTCTAACTTCGTAGTCTTACTTTGTAAAACGATGAAGCTGTAAATATTAATAAAAATAGGTTTCTTGCTTAATAATCAAATTAATAAGAGCTGAACCAAAATAAAAAATGGAAAAGTCAGAATCAGTAAGTATTTTGTATTTTATTAATTTCAATGTAAAATAACACGAAGCGTATGTTACAAAATTTGAAAGATGCCATTGAGTGTCAAGATGCCACGCACACAAGCATCTAATAGTTGCCGTATTACAAAGGTATTATTCTCAGGAAGTGCGATATCTAGTTGGGGCGCAGCGGAGACCAATCCTTAATAAAAGGTATTTAGGTAAAAATTATAACTGACATTCATATGTGTCATATTTAGACATGTATTTTTAAACAAATTGTAGGAGACGACTTTTAGAAAAATTAAACCTATACTTATCCTAAAAATTATTATCTATGCTAATCCTAAATGTCCTACGGCCTATATCTGCCGTGAAGCAGTAATGTGTAAACATTACTGTGTTTCGGTCTGAAGGGCGCCGTAGCTAGCGAAAATACTGGGCAAATGAGACCTAACATCTTATGTCTCAATGCGACGAGCGCAAATGTAGTGCCACTCAGAATTTTTGGGTTTTTCAAGAATCCTGAGCGGCACTGCATTGTAATGGGTAGATCGTATCAATTACCATCAGCTGAACGTCCTGCTCGCCTCGCCCCTTATTTTCATAAAAAAAACCTATACCTATCATAAAATTACTACCTATACTTATCCTAAAATTAAACAAATTTTTCTTTTAGGCAAATGAAAACAATCATGTCTCGGAAGCTATTCTGAACGTTAAATCTAAACTAGTAAACTTCGCTCTTCTCCACCCCAAGAGCCTTTACATTTCCATTCCTTTTCATTTACTCAGACTGTTTGAACTTTAAAGAGGTGTCCAGAAACTTATTTTTCCAACGCGGAGCTTAAGTATTGTGTATTCAGTGATTTTTCCCGTTCCGTTTTAAGTTTATCGGTGGAAGTTTTAAGATTTTAAGCTCTTTTGTTTCATTTGATTTAATCGGATTTGTTTGTTTTATTGGAATTCGTGTAAGTAATTTAAGTATTACGTTTATTTAATTAAATTTAATGGAGTTTGAATTATTTGTTACACTATACGTCATTTTTGACAGTTATTAAGTATATTAGTACATTCACGGTTTCATGATAATCTGAATATATATAAATTACGTGACACGTTGTTTGTCCGCGATGGACTCCTAAACTAATGAACGGATTTAAATGGGGATTACTTCATGGAGTGCACTAAAGTCCAACTTGAGAGATAGGATAGTTTTTATTTCGATTTAGGACCCATAATTATTTTTATTTCCAATATTTGTTTAGTATGGCCATATTTTCTATGAGAGAATTTATTGACGCACGGTTTGACAGTTATGCTGTGAAACAATTTCATTATAGTTAACAACAAGGAGCAATAATAATAGAACGTCATTGACAGGGAGCATATTTTACAAAATAATTCTTGATGTTTTGAAATATTACTGGCATATTTCTATAAAACAGGATTTTTTTTCTATTATCTACAGAACAACGTCTGTCAGGTCAGCTAGTTTTCTATATTTCCTGGCATTTCTTTTGTGGTGGTGAAGATTGGGTGCTGGTAGTAACTTGAACAGCTCCTCCGAACATATCTTTTTTTTTAAATATGTAGTAGAAGTAAAGAACAAACTCAACATATTTTTTTTTATGGAATAGGAGGACAAACGAGCGTACGGGTCACCTGTTGTTAAGTGATCACCGCCGCCCACAATCTCTTGCAACACCAGAGGAATCACAGGAGCGTTGCCGGCCTTTAAGGAAGGTGTACGCGCTCTTTTTGAAGGAATCTTGACGCAATGACCAAGAATCATGATGAAGATCAAGACGGTCGGAGATGGCTTGATCTTTGATGATTTGAGTGGCGCTTTCATTTCCATGTTGTGTATATGTTATAAATAAAAAATACAATAATAATAATTTTCCAGGGAGCTGGAAAACAAAAAAAAATATTAAAATCGGTCCAGCCGTTTAGAAGGAGTTAGAGTGAGTTAGACAGAAGAATTATGTACACATATAAAGATTTAACTTACTTACGGCCGTTCCCAATATACTATCTACAGATAGAGATAAATTACTACATTCTACTGTCAATAATCTGAGGCTGTCCCAATGTACCCGATAAGTCATTCTTATCGCCTTATATTGGTACCCGTGAATTGCAATTTCCATACAAACTACTATCGCTGGTAAGCTATACGTCGTCCCATTGACAGACAGCGTGTACGGATAAGGTGAGTTACTTTTCATTTACTCAGACTGTTTGAACTTTAAAGAGACTTCAGACTGTTTTAATTTTATTGAGAGAGAAAAGTCAACGATAGTTACGATTTTTATCTCAAGTAGGCCACAACCGGAGATAGACTGAATATTGGGAACGGCCGTTAGTAAAAATACAGTTCTGTGTTTGTGGGTACCTGAATAGCTTTTTAACCTCTTAACACCTTATTAATTAAAAAAATAATTTGTATTTTAGGAAATTTTTGATCAAAGACCGGGGTTCACACTCGGCTTCTTATCCAACAAGTTCCATTTAACGACGATAGTATATAACTATCGTCGCCATTCAGACCATAGACTTACAGTATACTATAGCGTATAGACTATCTGATAGCCCAATAATCCGTATCCAATTTAGATTTTTCAGTGTGTGCGTTAACTAGTGGCTTATTATTAAAACTACTAAGGAGTCAATGTCAAGCGTGGCGGACTTTTTATCACTTGTCAATTAAAATTAAATTAAAAAAACGTAGAGCAGCTCGAATTGTGGGGGACCCAGTGCTCTGTGAACGGCTGGATCACTTGGCGTTGCGTAGAGAAGTCGCCTCATTGTGTGTCTTCATTTATGCTTGATTTCATTAATGCATACCGCATTTATCACGGGGAGTGTTCCGAAGAGCTGTTTAACCTGATTCTTGCCGCCGAATTCCACCTTCCCACGACACGCCACAAGTTAGGATATCATCCTCACCATTTGGATGTGTGGCGGTCCTCCACAGTGCGGTTTTCAAGGAACTTTCTTCCACGTACTACAAAGCTGTGGAATGAGCTTCCTTGTGCGGTGTTTCCGGGACGATACGACATGGGTACCTTCAAAAAAATCGCGTACACCTTCCTTAAAGGCAGGCAACGCTCCTGTGATTCCTCTGGTGTTGCAAGAGATTGTGGGCGGCGGTGATCACTTAACAACAGGTGACCCGTACGGTCGTTTGTCCTCCTATTCCATAAAAAAAAATTATGAGTCCCTGTATCTACGTTAGAGATTTTCGTCGCTCTCGGACGCTTTGTCTAAACGCTAGTGTATTGTAAGTCTATGGTTTAGTTTGGATGGCCATGACATTTCTCTACATATGTTTTTAACCTAGTATTTTCTTTTTTAACCCGACGTTTCAAGACCTTTCCAGATCTCGTTTTCAGGGGGACTACAAACTGAAAACGAAATCTGGAAAGGTCTTGAAACGTCGGGTAAACTAAAATAAAAATGTAACTTTTAAGAAAAAATCTAATGTAAAACCGTTACAATTAATTAGTTTTAATCCTTTAAAAGTGTTATATTTAAATGTTTTTTACTGTTTGATAATGAGTGAAATTCAAAGCATTGAAATATTAATTAAATGTAAACAAAACAATTTATATCTTTTATATGGTATCTTTATTAAATATTTCTAATCGTTTAACATTTCGGTCTTCCGTTGGTTTCTGAAAATTAAAAAGCAATAAATATATAAATTAATGAATCCACTAGCCATTTCATTTAACTTGCCTTAGATCATTTATATGTCTAGAAAGACAATGACAGCTGTCAAAACGTCGAAAAAAAAAATGAGTTTATAACTAACCTATATTTTGAGCAAATCACGCACACCAGCACAAAGTGCTTAACAAACCGCGAGTGTAAGACGTAGCTTATAACGCACGCTATACTGATAATAAATATTCCTGTTTTCATCAGTTGTCTAACAGCAAGAAACTCTAGGACGTATAAATAATCTGAGTTGATTATGTCAAAGTAAGAGTTACGTATTATTTTATACTGAACTAGCTGACCCGGCAAACGTTGTTTTGCCATATAAATTGTATTGATCTTTTGCTAGCTAGTTGATAAGAGATGGCGCTAGTTGTATTCATTAGCAACAATCACACTTCTTTTATATTTTGTATAACTCACACTATAGTTTTATAAATTATAGCCTATTTATTATTCTGGTGTGTAAGCTATATTATTGTAAAGTTTCATCAAAATCTATTCTGTAGATTTTGCATTAAAGAAGTTCAAACATACATCCAGACATACAAACTTTCACATTTATAATATCAGTAGGATTAAAATGAGTATAAAAGGAAATAATATGTGTACAAATAGTAGATGTTCGTAATAGATACACAGTATCATAATTTTATTTTTTAATATGATTTATTTTGGTGGCTACAATTTCTTCCGTTCACGAATGTGATTTAGTTGATATAGTTAAGCCCACGGTA
The DNA here is from genome assembly GCF_905404315.1 of Leptidea sinapis. NCBI lineage: Eukaryota > Metazoa > Arthropoda > Insecta > Lepidoptera > Pieridae > Leptidea > Leptidea sinapis. The sequence continues at coordinate 7,582,720 of NC_066289.1, forward strand.
TCACACACTAGTTAGTTGACATGCATGGCTCTATATAATTAGTTTGCTGCAAAGCCAATAATTTCGTTATCGGAAAACCTAGATCAAGTCAGTTCAAACTACAGAGTTATTTGATCGTGGTTGGATGTTCACAAATCCGTAACTATATATATATATGACCAGCCTGCAAATTAAAAATAAAATTTAAATATATCTTTAAGTTTGCAGAGCCGCCATTTTGGTATTTATCGTATTTAGCCTCAAAATTGTTAGACTACGATCGATCGGCTCTGAGAGGCTTCAAGTATGTGTGATAATGGATTGTCGTCTAGGTAGAGTGTCACGATGACATAGATATTAGTTTTGCGCAAAATATGCTTTTTTTTAGGTCTGCTCTTAAATGTCAATGAAAAACTCATAATTATTATTTAAAATTGCGAGTTTCTTGGTTCTTACAAAACAAATGCGTTCTAAATTTCTAAGATTAACTAAAGAGTGACTTTGAATGTTGAAGCGTGACACTGCATGCCCTGAGCATACTTTTCATAAGATGGTACGTAATCACTGATTTTAGTTTATTATACCGGATTTTTTTCTCGAGATCGACTCAAAAAGCACTCGCGATCGACCTGTTGATCCCGATCGACCGTTTGAGCACCCCTGATCTTGAGTATCCTAAGCGAATCTCTCTATGATGACGTGTGCCGCGCGGTACGATGTAGATCGGTGCCATTTTGTCGCTCGCGCAGCGTTCTGTCAATGCGTATTATTTTTCATGTAGCAATAGATTCCTTATAATTAGTGTGATTTGAGTGTATGTATCTGAAAGCTATTGAAACAAGCTATAAGACCATGCAAAATAAATCATCTCATGGATGCCGGACACTCAGTTTTGGCGTATTTGAAAAATCTAGTGCCGTGTGGCACTGCCGATGTGGGAAGGGTATACTGCGGCATTATATGGAATATATCAAAATATCAGCTGTCTAACTATTGTGTTTTATGAGATACAATCCGCTGAGAGACGGTAATAAAGTACTAACGGAACCTTGAAATCAACCATTAACATAATATGACTTATTAATTCTAACACTCTAGAGTTTAATGTTCAATAGAGAAGCCACATCAAAAAGCAAAAAAGAAAAATTCTTTAATATTTATTTTTTTAGATGCACCATTAGAACAACGTTTATAAAATGTTTTTTTTTTGCAAAATGTTGAATGTACAGAAATAGATCTGAGTTTACTGTGTGTACAAGCCATCCACTTCAAGATAGCCGTTGCCCGTTACGTCTCCCTACAAATGTTAGATACCTACGTTAGTCAGAGTATCATTGGTCAACACTATGGACTGCAATGCTATCATTGGTAAATGTGACGTCATTTAGATACGGCCATCTTGAACCGAATGACTAGTCGCTATTTACCGTCAGATTTCTGCTTATTGGTTTCATTGTGTCCGTGTATATTTTCCAAAAAAGTGACACATGGCTCGTGGCCAGTTTCCGCCTTTCTAAATATCCACAAAGACTCCAAGTGTCATCTGAAGTTTGACAGATAAAACCTGTAAATATATGATGCTTATAACTTGTATCATCACATCACATAACTTGCATCAGTAAGAAAAAATATAAATCTATACACAATAATACCTAGGTAACACTGAAAATGTTTATAAAGTGAAAAACAGTTTAATGTAGAAAGTTGCCAATACTTTTATTGTTTTTCGAAGTAATCTCCATTCCTCTCTACACATCGTCGCATTCGATGGAACCACTGAGAAAAACAGTGGGCCCATTCTTCCTTAGGGGTCTTTTCTATGGTATTTTCGTACGCTTACACCGCATCGTAAAGCGAATACCTCAAATTTTATCTCTAGTTCTTGGGAATAAATAAAAGTCGCAGGGCGCCAGGTCAGGACTGTATGGCGGATGACTTATTATCTCGACACCTGCCATAGTCAATTCCGTTCATATTCAACAGTCCGTTTTGAGGAGTGCGCTGAAGCATTATCGTGGTGAGGGAGGATCCTGCTTCGAGGGCGCTTCTGTCGAATTTTTTCCAAGTCAACAGGCAAACAGCGATTGACATACTAGCTGCAGAAACTGTGCTTCCATCTTCTACTGTCGCAACTGTCGCAAAATGACCTTTTCGATTTTTAAAAATGGTTGTGGTAGCTAAATACAAAAATACAAATTAAAAAGAAAAATCTTTGGAACTATTGTAAAGATTATCTCGAATGCCTTCTCTAATAAGTCGTTATAAATAAGATGTGTTACAATGGAATATGACACTGTATTATTCAATCAACATACCAACAATAGCAGCTATCCTCAGTTTCTCTAGAAGCTCTGCAAACGAAGCTTCCTTATCCGGATTGACCGGATAATCCCGCTGGAATGGATTTTCAAAGACTTTATGCTCACGTTAACTTATAAAGCTCAAACATTGCAAGCGCACTTTGACTTATTAATCTATTACACGTCGGCACTTCGCGCGGATTATCGAGATCTCCGCTGAAATTTCTGCTTCCGAGTTTTATGCCTAATTTAATTAGCTAACGAGCTTTACTATTGCACCTTATCACCTCCACATAAAGCCTTCCTCTGACGACTTAAGAAGATTGGAAACCGTCGAGGCAAACTATCTAATATATAAAATTCTCTTGTCATGGTGTTAAACTTTGAACTCCTCCGAAACGGCTTGACCGATTCTCATGAAATTTTGAGTGCATATTGGATAGGTCTGAGAATCGGACAACATCTATTTTTCATCCCCCTAAATGTTAGGGGTGATGATGAATGATGACCACATGATTATTTTTAAATTTTTTTTACATTTTTTTTTAATTTGTTTGATTATGAGTCAGCATTAAAAAATACATACAACTTCAAATTTTCACCCATCTACGATCAACAGTTACTTTTGTATCGCGATTTTAATATCGGCAATACAACGTTTGCTGGGTCAGCTAGTACTTTTTTTTTTTTATTTATTTATCATATTACATATACCGATATAAAACTAGGTCAAATTAGCATCTAAAAAAACCACAAAGGTTAACAACTAATGCTAATAACACTTAATAATACGTCACAACTCAACAACAACTTATGCTATAAATTAAATGAACTCAGTGAAAATATTTTAAGACTTAAAAACTAATAAATATAACTTATAAATATGACTTAGCAGGTTCAAATTCTCTTAGCTGCTATAATTTATGTAATAGGTAATCCTTTATTCTACAATTAATGTTTTTAGTATTTAAATTTTGCCGCTCACTTATATATTTAACTTATATACATATCTCTAACACTCAACCACAGACTTCACTCAAAACTACACACATAAATAATAATAAAATATACATTTCAAATCACATGTCCTGTACTATTTTTAATGTCTTCTTATCAATTACCGTACTTTTTTTACTATTTTCTTTCTTTCTTCTCTCTTTCTTTCTATTTTCTTTTTGCGATCTTTGTGCATGGAACATAATTCGATATTGTATTCGGAGAAGGTCGTTGTTAGCTGGGCTGCAGTTTATACTTTTGCAGCTATCATCGTCTTTACTTGTTTGTATAAGCTGGCATAAAAAGGCATTTATTTTCTCAAAATTGATTCCTTTAGAATTCTTTTTGATGTCATTTCTTATACTACTACCGCTTCGGAAACAAATGGCGCTCTGAGAAAGAAGAAGAGGCGCAAGAAACTCTCCCAGCATTCTTTTTTTTTGCGCTCTTTTCAATAAAAATATACAATATTGTACAGTCATTTCTATCGCCATAAAATAATCACAATCTAGTCCCAGGCTGTCCGATCATTTAGATATTCAGCAGTGGAGTAACAGGATTTACGACAGAGCCATTTTTTATATATATATATATTGCTGTGTTAAATTGTTCCAAATATTTTATTTCTTACTAGATGACCCGACAGTCGTTGGTCTGTTTATAAAATTAAGTTTATTTTTTACCTCCTGAGAGAGTTAGAAAGATATAAATTCTAATTTGTTATTCATTTTAAACTATTCTTTCAATTTGATTTCTGAACGACGGGGGACACATTAAAGGAAAAACAAAATTGTTGTTTTTATTTAATTCCGAGCATTTTCATATTTATTCACCTTTTAAACCTTCCCTGGACTGCCACAAAGTAATTCAAAAACCAAAATTAGCCAAATCTGTCCAGCCGTTCTCGAGTTATAGCGAGACTAACGAACAGCAATTAATTTTTTATATATATAGATTACATTTCACAAAATTACCTACACTTGTAGATATTATTTCAGGTAAAATTTTTCGCAAAAACTTAAATTTGAAGATTTTTCTTCTTCTGTAGAATGGTTACTTAGGGAACCGAACTCGAATACAAGTCACGTAAAACATTACTTGCCTTATTTTCCCAATTTTTTAAAGGCTCTGTTGCAGTTTTACTTCATTCCAAACACGAACGAGAATTTGAACCTTTGGCTAATCCTAATGCAGAATAACGGAGTTACCCTTAACTAAGTAATGTCAACTATTTATGTGACGTGAACAAAACTAGAAGCTTATATTTTACAATATTACTAGCTGCCTCGACAGACGTTGTTCTGTAGATAATAAAAAAAATCTGTTTTATAGGAATATGCCAATAATCAAATTTTAATTTCAAATCATCAAGAATTATTTCGTAAGAAATGCTCCCATCATTATAACAAATAATGAAATTGATTCACAGCGGAACTGTCAAACTGGTCGTCACTAAATTCTCTCATAGAAAATATTATGTCCATATAAACAATTACTGAAATTAAAAATAATTATTGGTCCCAAATCGAAAAAAAAACTATCCTATCTCTCAAGTTGGACCAAACTGCACTCCACGGAGTAATCCCCATTAAAATCCGTTCATTAGTTTAGGAGTCCATCGCGGGCAAACAACGTGACACGTAAATTATATATATTAAGATAATATTCTAGCTGACCCAGCAAACGTCGTATTGCCATATGACATATAAAAAAACAATTATTAAAATTATGATGCAACCGATTCTCAGACCTGCCAAATATATCGTACGTAGCTCAATTATTGTATTCGATTGCCATCTTGTATCCCTATATCCATCAAGGATGGAACAAAATAATATAAAATTCGTGATACAAAAATAGTTGTAGATACTAGAATGGCGAAAATTTAAATTTGTATGTATTTTTCAATGCTGAACCATAATAAAATAAAAATTAAAAAAAATGTCAATAAATAAAAAAAAAAATTTGGGGTGGACTACCCTTAACATTTAGGGGGGTGAAAAATAGATAGTAGGCAATTCTCAGACCTACTGAATATACATATAAAATTTGGTAAAAATCAGTAAAGCCGTTTCGGAGGAGTAAGGTAATTAACATTGTGACACGAGAATTTTGTATATAAGATTTTCTGTATGCTTCTAAGGGAAATAGTCTTTTCCATCAATCATATATAATTATAAAAAGCACTGATAAAGGCAGACTCGCGTAATTATTATAACTAGTCTGGCCATAAATACTGTTACATAAAAACTTTTCTTTTTTTTTTCAACCTTTTAATTATTTTGAAATTGGAACACGTATATTATTTTAAAAACTTAATTCGATTTTGCGCCAGTGCACATATTTTTTCGTGTTCATTATCAAATTACAATATGGAATGGGGTGTTAAATAAAATAGGAATGCAGTGCCTTGCACAAAGTGGGTATGGAGCCGTCGATCATATTCCAGACATTTCAAAAGCTTGGTATCAGCCGTATGTTCGTATATCGACAGATACAGCAACACTTCCTCTGTCGAAGAACAAAAAAGATCGGGGCGGCCGCGTGTTGATACAACTACAAAGGCTGTTAATGCTGCTAAAGCTAGAATTCTGTCCGAAACCCCATTAGGAAGCAAAAAATATTATCGCGAGAAAGGAAGCTGGGACTCTGTCGCGTATTATAAAACAAGACCTGAAAGCTCGGTGCTTATCGCCGATATACAGGACATACCCTTAATTAATCTTTAAACTTAGAGTGATCGATCTAAACGCCTTCTGTCGCGATACGCAGGTGAAAAGCACAGGAATATCCTTTTTTTATTTTTATGGAATAGTAGGACAAACAAGTGTACGGGTCACCTGGTGTTAAGTGATCACCGCCGCCCACATTCTCTTGCAACACCAGAGGAATCACAAGAGCGTTGCCGGCCTTTAAGGAAGGTGTGCGCGCTTTTTTTTAAGGTACCCATGTCGTATCGTCCCGGAAACACCGCACAAGGAAGATCATTCCACAGCTTAGTAGTACGAGGAAGAAAGCTCCTTGAAAACCGCACTGTGGAGGACCGCCACACATCCAGATGGTGGGGATGATATCCTTATTTGTGGCGTGTCCTGCGAAGGTATCCTCTTTGCCGATGAAAAATTTTTCACGATTGAAGAACACTACAATAAGCAAAATGATAAAGTGTAATCTCACAGCTCTAAAGAAGCTGCTCAAGTTGTCGGAAAGGTACAACGCGGTCATCATCCTGCGTCAGTGATGGTTTGGTGGGGCGTGTCTTATCAAGGAGTCACAAAACTACATTTATGTGAAAAAGGAGTGAAAACTTCAGCCAAAGTGTATCAGGATACAGTCTTGGATCATCAATACACTTTTTAAAAATATACCGTGGACTTTCCAGCAGGACTCTTCACCTGGTCACAAGGCACGAACTACCCAAGCCTGGCTTGAAACCAACGTTCCAGACTTTAGAAGAGTTGAAGACTGCCCCTCATCTAGCCCAGACCTCAACCCTTTAGACTTCAAATTATGGTCAGTATTAGAGGACATGGCCTGCTCTAAACGACACGACGACATTGAGTCTCATAAAAAATCTTTGGAGCAAGCAATGGCGAATTTACCTTTGGAAACAGTGCGTAAATCCATAGAATCGTGGCCAAACAGATTAAAGGCCTGTATAAAAGCTAAAGGTGGCCATTTCGAATAGAATATTTTTTTATTTTTTGCTGAGACGTTTATAAATATGTAGATATAAATTTTGATAATATTACATTACTTCAATTAAAAAAAATGTATTTTCATTTGTAACAGAACTTATGGCTGGACCAGGTAATATCTATTGTACCCAAACATGTAAAGGAATACATGTACCTATCCCAAATAAACATAGTCTAAATATTTGTATGAAGAATGAAGGGAGTTGAATTTGCAGTTACTATAAAATCAAATACCGATATGTGGTCATGTATTGCCATCGTCTCCACGTTTTGCCTCCACATTGAAAGTCTTTTGACGGTTTCATAGATCATTTCTGGTGTAATCTGCAACATTTTAGTTTATTTATGGTTTAAATTTTAGATCATTTATACGCCTAGATAGACTATGAAAGAAAACTTTGAAAAAAAATTGAGATTAGATCTAACCTCTATTTTGAGAAATACACACACTACCACAAAGTGTCGTACAAATCGCAATTGTAAGCCCTAGTTTGACACGCACACTAAACTAATATACCTGGCCTGTTTTTATCGGTTGTCTAATAGCATGAGATTATATTTAGACGTATAAATGCTGTAAGGTTTAAATTTGCAACAGTTTAGATCATTATTAGTTTAGTATACAACAGATTAGATTGAACAAGCTGAAGACATTTGCTTTGGCTCTGCCAGTCCATTTTTTGAATAATTCTTCTTGTACATGATAGCTTCATGAGAAACAGTAAAGGCTATCTAGCATGCAACAATTGATTCTTCTTGTGTGTGATAGTCTCTAGCATGCGACCACGTCCCTCAGCAAGTCTTAAATATTGGATTTTTTTCAAGTAAATAGGAAGAAAAAGAGCTTAGAACTGCTTAACCTATCTGCGCTGTCGTAGTAGTTACAGATACGTAACCATTTTAAAGGAATAGCCTTGTACCACAGCACTATAAATGTATTTATCTAAGGTAACCAGAATGCTATAACTAATTACTTTGTCATGGAAAACACTACAGAAAGATGATTAAATCTATTTTTCTTTCAAACAATAGCACACTACTAATATCGACGTCGATAAATTACATAGCCGTGTCACGTCACGATACGATTCGACCAATAATTTTTGTGATGCGATTCGCTGAATTTTCTTCGCATTTTATGCACATTTTAATTAATATCTTAAACAATTACAGACAAACTAATTAAGAAAATTTTAAAATTAATAATTCAGGGGATAATTCAAAGAATTTTAAACTGAGGCCTTTGTCCAGCAGTGGACGTCTTCCGGCTGATACTGATGATATACTAGGGAAACTGTCCATGAGCAGTCCTGCGTAACATCGAACAAAGGTGTAACTTAATTTGTTTAATTGATCGCAGAAGTGAGGGTTATCACTTTAAAAAATTACAAACTGTTTAATATAGGCCGTAAGTCTTAAAGCCTTTATCTTTTAGGAAAGCTCTCTTGACAAGGAAATTAATTTGTTGTCAAAATGAGTGAAATGATCTTACAACTGCTGGCTACTGGATATTTTAACTGTGAAATACCTAAACATAGGGTATAATTAAAATGATTTAACCATGAAACAATTTTTGGGTGTTTTGATAACTTTATGATTAATGGAAGAATAATTACTTGAAAACTGTCATTTTCAATTTACTTTGACATGGTTCCATACCATTATCATCTTGCGCGGATTATACCACATGACAAAGAGTCATGTGTATAATAAAGGTATAAAGGAAAAATCAGAGTACAGAGAATTTAACGATATGAAAAATTTACGATTTTTATGAACGCAAGCTTCTATTGGAACCTATAGTAGCAAATATTCTTAAGTTTATAGGTTCACACGTTCCATGATGAAAGTTGGCTTTAATCATGATGTATACAAGATTATTTCTACAACTTAGATAGCCAATAATAACATTGATTTTATTCATATTTTTTTATAATGAATAATAATCCTTAAGGTAATGAAAGCAAAACAAGAATATCGAAGTGGGTAACTTTCAATATAAAGAATATGCGATTTTGTCGACATTTTTTTTTAATGAAAATAAGGGAAGAGACGAGCAGGACGTTCAGCTAATGGTAATTGATACGCTTTGCCCATTACAATGCAGTGCCGCTCAGGATTCTTGCATAACCCAAAAATTCAGAAGTCACTGAGAAATCAGATGTTAAGTCTCATTCGCCCATTAATTTCACTAGCTACGGCGCCCTTCACACCGAAACACAGTAAAAAATAGGCGCCGTTGTGGTACCCATAATCTAGCCGGCTTCCGTGTCAAAAGAGCCTCCCACTGGTTTCAGATCTAAATGAACGTACTACTCATAAATACACACATTAAATATATAAGTACAATTTCTTGTTTATCTGCTTATAACTTAATAGCTGCTCCAAGTTTAACATTCAAATTAGTTACACAAACCAGATATCTTAAGTTTAATTGAAGCTCAATATTGACTTCGTTAGTTTACATACTCTGAGTCGTCACGTAACAGGTCCGTGGTAAATCTGTTGACGCACTGCATCTTTGCATTTCCTTCTTGAAGACAAATAAAGAACAAATACAGCATATAAGACTGTTGAATTAAACAAGAAAACTGTATTTGAGCCTACTATGCAAAGCTTTATAAACGGCTAGATCACTTGGCGTTGCCTAGAGAGAGACGTCGCTTCATTGTGTGTCCTCTTCCGCATTTACGGGGAGTGTTTCTAAGAGCTGTTTCACTTGATTGCTGTCGTAGAATACCATCTTCTTGTGACATGCCACAAACTTCGATATCACCTCCACAAACTGGATGCCTGGGGTTCCTCTACAGTGCATTTTTCGAGGAACCAAACTGTGGAAAGAGCTTCTTTGCGTGATGTTTCAAGGACAATATGATATGAGCACCTTCAAAAAAATCGAGTACACTCTTCTAATAGGCCGGAAACCCTTTTGTGTTTCCTCTGGTATTGCAGGAGAATGTGGACAGCGGTGATCATCATCATCAGGCTCGTTTGGCGTCCTCTTTAATAATAAAGAAATAAAACTAATTAATAAATATTTTTATGACAATAAGCGACGAGACAGAAGGGACGCTGATGGTGATTGATACGCCCTGCCCATTATAATGCATTACCGCTCAGGATTCTTGAAAAACCCAAAAATTCTGAGGGGTACTACAATTGCGCTCGTCACCGTTTCGAGAGACATAAGATGTTAAGTCTCGTTTTCCCAGTAATTTCACTAGCAACGGCGCCCTTCAGACCGAAACATAATAATGCTTTCACATTACTGCTTCACGGCCGAAATAGTCGCCGTTGTGGTACCCATAATCTAGCCGACATCCTGTGCAAAGGAGCTTCCCGCTGGTAATGCCCTTAGTCGCCACTTGCAACCTCCTTGGGTTTGGTACTTCCCTATTATTTTAAAGTCCCAGGGAAGCAAATATCATTACTTATAGAACATGGTTAGCATTATAGTTAGGTTATAATAAATCAAATTTTGAAATTCTTTACCTCAGAATAGTCTTGAGCAGAAGCCGCCGATTCTACTGGCATTGGCGAGGAATCGATAAGCAACGGCGATAACATTATGGATCTGGAGCCAACTTGCACAGCTTCTAAATTACAAAATTAAATTGCACGAACTAAAATACTATTTGGAAGTGTGGGTTTTATCGTCATGAAAGTTACCGATTAATATACAACCATTTTCTAAAATAACTATGAAAATCTCAAGACATTATCTAATGAATGTATTCAAAACATGCATAAATCTTTTGTAATTACTCTGTATTGCAAAAGTGCATGGGCAGCCTAACGAAACTCTCTAATAAAAAAGCGTTTCACTCGATTGTATGAAACGTGCAGTCATTGATAGATTGACAGATGACGGCTATAATCTTGCGAAAAAACGGAGATAGCCGAAATCCACTACGTTTTAAGCTGTTCGCTTTCAAACTTGGCCAGATAATACTTCATCGCCTGGAATTACTATTTCAAACCTATGTGAAATCTCACTGCACGTTTAGTACTAAACTAAATTTCAATTTTTACTCAGGCAGTCCTGCCTTTTATTGCGTAGTATTTACATCTCATCATCTGGGCATTGATTGTTTTTTTTTTTTCAATTTAAAGATATCTTTATTATCATTAAATTGAAAAAAATATATCAACGCCCATAAACAAACAAAGAGTGTGAGAGAAAACATTTCTTATTTGCTTAGATACAGCATAGATTGACAAGTCGTAAACAGTCAGCCACGGTTGTCGTGAACTCCTTAGTATTTTGAAGTGATGTTGAATATTAAACCATAAACGCACACAAACTCTTAAGTCTATGTGTTCAGTACATCGTACAAAATATAATGCAATTATAATTTAGAAAATTACAAACTATCTAATAGTAAGCGATATTTAAAAATAGGATATAATTTTTATGTAATTCAGAAATTGCTGTTCTTTTAGTTAAAATGAGATAATTGCGCCCTGTAACTTACAGGGTACACGTTCTCAGCAGATTTACGATAAACAGTACAAGTCTCTAGCAATACATACCTGACCTTTGAACTTTACCTGAGATTTCTATGTTACAATTGGTCTTTCTTTTTGATTTGTTATACTTTCGTTTCGGAGATATTTTTCTTATCCCCTTTTTTGCAAGCTGCTTCCATCTTCGCAGTTCCATTTCGAATCTAACAATTATACTAGCTTGGTAATTAAACAAAGATATATAAATGAATTTTATTTATTAGACATCACAAATACTTTTACAAGCTACCTTCTTCGGCAGCAGCGGTGGCCACAACGCTCACATCCAGGGGTAAGGATGCCACTTGACGTCAGCCTGGAGTAAATAGTCGACGCAGAAAGGTCTCTTTTTCTATTCATTCTCGCTCTGGGCTTTCGTCTCGGCGCCCTTCTTATAACTTGACGCCGACTTATTGGTCTTTTGCGTTTCTCAATTTTGCTTGTTTTCTTGGGCTTTTTCTTTTCTACGCGTTTAGCTGTAGGCTTGCCCAATGAAGGTTTTGGTAAATCTGGACTAGCAGCTGCTAAGTCCATTCTGCTTCGATTCAAATGATCACTTGATAGTGATCGTGACGATTCACTGTTAGTTGCAGCTCCATCCCTACTTGCACCATCAAAATCATCCTTGTCGTCATCAGGATTACTGCTTCTCGCCTCTTTACTTGTGGAAGGCTGGAGGTCTTCCATGCCGAATACCTTCCAAATGTAACTAATAATTTTGCTAGTTTTTTACTCAATAAAAATCTCGATTACGTCTGTCACCCAATGATATGTATTTTGTTTTTGATTCAGTCTGAATTGTTCGGTAAAGAGGTTGTCAACAAAATACTAAGCTGTCAGCGAAACCATAAACATAAAGAATTATTTGATACGGCCAATATTTTTATTTTACTCAGGTTAATAAAGGTTTAGTTCAAGAGCGGCTTATGTACGATATTATCTATAAGATTAGAATAATAAGTAATTCTTTACTTACCGCGATTCAATGCCCTTCCATTTCAAATATTTTGGTAAGATTTTAATCAATTTGTTTAATTTCTAATATAAATTTTTTATACTACAAATAGGGAATGATATCGATATGAAGCTGGATTTAGATACAACAAACAACGACGAAAATATGAAACGAAAGAGAAGAAGTGTAACCGAGCAAGAGAATTTTCGCTGGCTTTCTTTCACTATATGGCCTCAATATTATGTGGAAATATTGATTGGTCCTTAGTAGTTTGTTGATCTGGACAGGGACTAAACGGAATAAATGAACCGTAATGTTCTTTTAGGATTCTTTATATTTTAATGTCCAGCGTGAATCTCTATCAAAGGATGAGGGTGGGGTTCACCTGGTGGTATATAATAATAATAATACTGACACACTCTTACACAAAAAATCCTGCCCCAAACTTAGCCTGTACTATGGGTGCAAGACAACGATATATTTAATACAATATACTTACTTAAACATACATAAATACATATAAACATACATGACTCGGAAGGAAAAATTCATATTCATCATACAAATGATTGTACCTACCGGGATTCGAGCCCGGGATATATATATATGTCGGAGAATTAGAATATAAAAGTAATATGGCCTGTATGATTATATTCTACTCTGTGTATTGGGCTGAACTGATGGCGAACGTCATCTTTCAAAGTGTGTTTGAAGTTGTCACTGTGTACGTCACTGTCGGTGACGTGATTGAAGTTAGTTATTATTGTCCATCAGTAGAGCGCTCATTGAAAAGTCGCAGCCGTCTTCAAGCTAGCGCCCGCGCCGGTTGTGCGCACTGATCGACTTAAAACAACATGGTGGATACCAACACCGTGACGCTCGATTTTAAATCCAAATGAATCTCCGAGATATATATGATCAATTATATTTGATCAATAGCCATTTAAGCCGTAATAGCCTTAAAGTTCATCTACACGCCACGTCTAGAATCTTGCATGTAATTCGTTGTAATGAGATACCATAGTGCGAATTGCGAAGTGCGATGTGTAGGGTCGTAACGTAGTATAAAACAAAATAGGAATTATCATATCGAGACAATGACATTCTATATATAAACGTCATTGTATCGAGAGTTTACTTTTATAACATAACCAGCGAACAGACTCTTAAGTAATCGCAATTTATAGATTAAAATCGAATCGCGTGAAATTGCTTTCAAGTGCGCCTCGTGAGGAAGATTTAATTATTGACCAGCGGCTCGTTGCTTCGTGGAAATTTTATTTATATCACCCATATATTATAATATACATCATGCACGATCACTTACATAACTTGGTTTACTGAAGAAATAGTTAATGAAATTTTATTATCTTTAAAAGTAAGAAATGAAATGAAGAAAATCCAGTTTAAATTGGGTTATCTGCGGCAAATCCTACTCATATTCAATTAAGTAAGTCTTAGAGACAGGCTCAGATAAGGAATAAGTAGCTGTCATTGAGTTGGTAATTACTATAGCGTCTCAGAAGAATATTTAACCTCAAGACCTCAAGGTCATGATATCTTATAAATGCTTTTATTGTTAATTAAAATAAATTAATAACTCGAATTACTCAAGTAAACTTTAAAAGATTCATATTAAGGCGGCACTAAATGCCGGCGACCTTGAGCGATATGAGTTCACGGCTCCTATGTAACAAAGTCAAAATTTTAAAAATTCTTGCGTCGAAAATGTAACTTTTAACAGGCACAAACAGTTTAAATGCTTACAATCCTCATTATTGATTACTAATCTGAATAAATGTACCTACACAAAAAAAGTAAAAGCTACAAAAACAACTTTTATGAGAGAAGTATACTAAGCAAATGCATCATGCCGAGAAAAAACTTGTTTAACTGCACAGAAAACTGGTAGTTCATAATAGTAATGGAGTGTTAACTTTAACCAACAGCAAGCATTAGCAACCTACAAATAAGACTGAAGGGTATATGTAACAGGATAAAGTAGTGTTCATAGCTCCAAATGCTATATTTTCACCACAAAACTTGTCTAAAAACACCTTGATTGCGTATTTTCTGTTTACCCTTCGCCTTAAGTGGCTTTGGAAGTCCAGCGAATAAGTATGAATAATAAGATGAGAGGAATGAGATAAAAAATGCGGGGAACGAAATGGCCTAGTATCAACCTGGACTATTTTATTTTATTTTTACAATTTAAGGAAAACTTACAGCTAACAAATATTACAAATACCTTAACTAAATTTTGAAGGCCAATTATAAGTTTCCACATAAAGAACAGTTCAAAAGAAATTAATTAAAACATAATTTGAAAAAAGCAAACACACTACAACACAGGAACTCGTTATAAATAACTGTCTTTCTTCCTGTCTCGTGGAGGAGTCTTAAACGAATAATAATAATAATCCTTTATTCAACTAATAACAAAATGTGGTACAAAAGGTTAAAGAGTTTGTTTTTTGAGAGGAGAAAATACATTTAGACCCCGAAACGGGACTCATATGGTTGGCTTGAGTGTCCGCTGACACCCCCTACCGACTAAAAACCTCTTCTAGGCTGGTTGCTCGAATGCTATTCCAGCGACATAATACGCGAGAACAGTCGCGGTGCGTCTGTTAAGGAGACTCGAACCTCGGACCGGCTGTGTGTGATGTCCGATGGACTTTTGACATAATAACACACTCGGTGTAAGATTGCCATGGCTGTTTATATTGTTACTGTACATATATATGTATCTACCAGTGGGCGGCTCCTTCGCACAGGACTCCGGCTAGATTATGGGTACCACAACGGCGCCTATTTCTGCCGTAAATCAGAAATGTGTAAGCATTAACGTGTTTCGGTCTGAAGGGCGTCGTAGCTAGTGAAATTACTGGGCAAATCAGACTCAACATCTTATGTGTCAAGGAGACGAGCGCAATTGTAGTGCAGCTCAGAAGTTTTTCAAGAATCCTGAGAAGCACTGCATTGTAATGGGCAGGGCGTATCAACAACCATTAGCTGAACGTCCTGCTCGTAACATTCCTTATTGTCACAATAAAATACATATATACTTATGGTCATTAAGTCTCTTCATATACTTACATTCTGTGGTGACAGACATCTGTTGCTTTGGATAGTGTAGTAGCAGTGACAGTTCAAACTACATTACAGATACTTCGACCGATCATTTATTTTCGCACCAGTATATGTATTGGATTGATTCGAAGTTGACAAGGTTGGTTTAGTTACGGACGTTTTTTTTTATTTTATTAAAAAAAATTCTATCCCCGCCACCGTCCATCGTTCCCCAACCGTTTCCCACGCCTCAACCAAACCTATTATTTAAAGAAACAAATAAAAAAACAAAGAGAAATTTTAAAGTTACAGATTCTAAAACAATATCTTTGGTATCTTAACACCCTGCTCAATATGAGTTCGCAGTCAACCTTTGTTTATGATCCTATCCGACCCTATTCTTTATAAAGGAAGCTATATAACTATTTAAAATGGCCATACTTTGGACACATCGTACCAAAAAGTAACGGATTGCATCTGCAGTCTTTTAGATTACCTACATTAAGTGGACTGTATACTATAAGGGTAATACACAAACAATAGATGTTAAAACGGCAAATATTCTTAACTTTCACACAAACACTTACCCCCTTATTCATAATAGTCTGCTAACTTAAAGCATTGCTAATTCTCACTCTGTCTTCTTCTATTGACCTAAGTGAGAATGAGAAATAACACTCTATAGCAGCTGTTTTAAGTTATGAATAAGGGGGTTAGTCCTTGCAATTAATATTAAAAATTAAACAGAAAAATACCCGATGATCCCTTTCAGATGTTTTGTAAAGGCATTGGAATGTAAAATGATGAATATAGATGTTCGTTTCCGAGTCATGGATGTTTATAAGTATTTAATATGTATGTTTAAGTAAGTTTATTGCATTAAATATATCGTTGTCTTGTACCCATAATACAGGCAATGCTAAGTTTCGGGCAAGCCAATATTAATTAATATTAACTATATAGTTAATTCTAAGGTATTAAACATAAAAAATACAGTCAAATTCAGAACCTACTCCTTTTTGAAGTCGGTTAAAAAAACTTTTGACTTTTAATCAATTTTTCATGTACATCTGACTTTATTTGATTCAATTGGTTACAGTTGTTGGTGCGGTCTGAGTAAAACAGCCCATGGCTCCTCGATCCCCATCGGCCCCGCTGGTGAATCCTGGCTACCAGCACGACACACGCAGCCTTCGTCAACCGACGCCTACGGCACTGTTGAGTTTCAAGGCGGACCACATCCTACTAAAGCTCAGGTATAATTTATTTCTAACCCCGATAGTTCGAAAACCTGTACAGCAAAAGACAATTTTAATCATACTCCTACAATATACATAATAGCGTCTAGAGTCTGGTCTGGCGCACCCCAGTATCAGCTCGATCGATTTGACCGCGTGCAACGTAGAGCAGCTCGAATTATCAGGGACCCAGTGCTCTGTGAACGGCTGGATCATTTGGTGATGCGTAGAGACATCGCTTCATTGTGTGTCCTCTACCGCATTTATCATGGGGAGTGTTCCGAAGAGCTGTTTAACCTGATTCCTGCCGCCGAATTCCACCTTCGCACGACACGCCACAAGTTAGGATATCATCCCCACTATCTGGATGTGTGGCGGTCCTCCACAGTGCGATTTTCAAGGAGCTTTCTTCCACGTTCTACAAAGCTGTGGAATGAGCCTCCTTGTGCGGTGTTTCCTGGAGGATACGATATGAGTACCTTCAAAAAAAGCGCGTACACTTTCCTTAAAGGCCGACAACGCTCCTGTGACTGAATTGAACGCAAGAAAATGCAGGCGGCGGTGATCATTTAACACCAGGTAACCCGTACGCTCATTGGTTCTCCTTTTCCATAAAAAAAAGAGTCTAGACAAGCAAAGTGTGCAAGAGAGAAGAATGTCTCTAATGGAGAGACAGCAATATCGAAAAGGAAAACGAATCTATTGTTACTGTAATTTTGAATATTAAGGCTGGGGACCGAGCCAATGGCCTTGAGGAATTGAGCGGAGCTAGGTGACCTCTCTCGCACAAGATCGACATAGTTTTAATTCAGTATCAGAAGCATTTTTATAATTATTATAAACAATACAATTTTCTTTACAAAACTATGTCATGTTTTATAGTATTGGTGTATAGTTAAAAAAAAATCGTACAATCTTTATCTAGATTAAATTAGCATGGCTCCAATTGTAAAAGTTACGGGTATTTTGGTGATTTTATTTCGAAATGTCTATCTAAATATATATAAAAATGAATTGCTGTTCGTTAGTCTCGCTAAAACTCGAGAGCGGCTGGACCGATTTGGCTAATTTTGGTGTTTAATTAGTTGTGGAAGTTCAGAGAAGGTTTAAAATGTGAATAAATATTAAAATGCTCGGAATTAAATAAAAACAAAAATTTTGTTTTTCCTTTGCTGTGTCCCCCGTCGCGCGTCGCTTAGAAATCAAATTGAAAGAATAGTTTAAAATGAATAACTAATTAGAATTTATATCTTTCTAACTTTCTCAGGAGGTAAAAATAAACTTAATTTTGTAAACAGAACAACGTCTGTTTTTTGGGTCAGCTAGTAAAAAATAAAAATGTAAAGAAAAATTGAATTTTCATCTCATATTCTATAGATATATAATTATTTTTTGTAAAAATATGAGCTTTATATAAACTGTCAAAAAATGGTTTCAATGGTTTGGCGATTACTTGGGATAGCGGCCTTAAAGCGCTATCGTTAGCACACATTGATTGATAGATCATAAAAAGGCATAAAAGGCATTTATTTTCTCAAAATTGATTCCTTTAGAATTGTTTTTGATGTCATTTCTAATAACTACTAGATACTACTACCGCTTCGGAAACAAATGGCGCTCTGAGAGACAAGAAGCGGCGCAAGAAACTCTCCCAGTATTCTTTTTTGCGCTCTTTTCAATAAAAATCTACAATATTGTACAGTCATTTCTATCGCTATAAAATAATCACAATCTAGTCCCAGGCTGTCCGATCATTTAGATATTCAGCAGAGTAATAGGATTTACGACAAAGCTATTTTTTTTATAAAACATTTAAATTTATTTATTGATAATGCCTGAACAGTGGCTGGGACTTTATTATATAAGTGTATACATTTACCCTTAAAGCTATTATGTATCTTATGAAGCCTACTAGAATTAGTTACAAGCAATCCCTTATTTCTAGTGTTATAATAATGAAAATCACTATTAAGAGCAAACAAGTGACGATTTTTGTGAACGTATATTAAATTTTCATAAATGTACTGACAATGAACAGTCATAATATTTATTTCTTTAAATTTTTCTTTGGGAGACTGTCTATAACCAAGCTGATATATAGCACGAACAGCTCTCTTTTGCAGAGCAAACACTATATCAATGTCAGCAGCATGACCCCATAGTAAAATACCGTACGTCATGATGCTGTGAAAATAACAGAAAACATAAATTGATAACTCACAATTCTCAGGTCTCAGGGCTCTCAGGTCGTCTTTACGCTAGTATATTGAATGTCTGTGATATTAACATAATCTCCCAACTCTATTTTAATAATTTTATGGATGGATTAAGACAAATCCATCCTTTTACGCTTACTTACATTTCAATAACCTATCGAAAGTTAGCATTGGACTATAACTAATAATGTAACTTTATTGGACATAACTATGGATAGATTATATCTTCTCATTAAACGGTGATTGATTGGCGGTAAAATGAATCGGACCTACACAGAATATTTGAGTTACAGAACTCAAATATTCTGTGTCCCTTGTATCTATAACACCATTGAATACATATGTAACTATATTTGCATACATAGACAGAATTATTTGACAACCTGAAACATACTGAGATGAATTCAGAATTTAAAAAAAATAACTTATTTGGGAGTAAGCGTTATTTAGCTGTGCTTAAAATACCACTCAGTTAAGCAGTCTTCTTGTAAGAAAATGTTTTTTTTTATTATAGAAAAGCAGGACAAACGAGGGAGAGGGTGTTAAGTTACACCTGATGTTAAGTGATCACCGCAAGTCATACTCTCTCGCATTTCCAGAGGAATCACAGGAGCGTTGCTGACCTTTGTGTGAGCCTATTTTATTTAAAGGAACTCATGTCGTAAATCTATCGACATCGTAATATATTCGACTCTTAAGAGCAGCCTAGCAAAACTATTTATGAAAAAATCGATTGAATCGATTGTATGAAACGTGCAGTCATTGATAGATTTAAAGATGACGGCTATAATCTTGTAAAAAACGGAGACAGTCAACATCCGCTACGTTTTAAGCAACTGTTCGCTTTCAAACTTAGCCGGATTATACTTCGTGGCCAATCGCGATACTGTAATAATTACAGTATCTATTTATATCGTAATTATTAGGTACTACTGTTTCAAACTTATGTCAAATGACTGCACGTTTCATACTAAACAAAATTTTTACTTAGGCATCCCGCCTTATTTACGTAGTATTTACATCCTCTTTGCCTAAGCTGTGTAGCCAAAAAAAACCGCGTGGAAAAAGAAAATCAGTGAATCGTAAAAAGTCGTACTGAATAAGAAATAAACCGATGAACGCGATATAGATTGTGATCCAGACTAAACAATAATTGAATGAGTATTGTCAAAGGAATATTTAACATGGTGGAATATCAAAAAGGTTCTATCAATATCTCTTAAGCCTTTTGTACTTGAGAGGCTCTTTGTACTTAAGTATTACTTGAAAATTTTTCGTTTGCGCACGCTATAAGAGATCAAGAAAGTTAGCCCCCCAGATTTTTTTTTATTACATCGTTAGTTCGCCATTTGTTCTTGATTGTTCTCTATAAACATTTGTTTGTTCTCGATTTTTTTTTAAATTTGCAATTCATTAAAATTGGTTAGGTTAGGTTATGTTAGAACAGTTAAAACAACGCACGAGCCGAGCGTAGCGTGCCGCGGGAGCGGCCGGCGAGTGCCAGAACCAAATAGTAGGCGTTTCCCCCCATTTTTAATTAATTGTTTTTAAATAAACAACAAAAGAACAAACAATTATTTATAGCGAACAATTAAGAACAAACAACGAACTAACGATATGCGATATTGAAAATTCAAAAATAGAAAATAATTTTTTTGGGGGGCTAAGTTTGTTGAGCCCGCTATAAGTAAGTAATCATTTTAATATTTCACGTTAAGACCGGTTGACGTTTGGAGAAGACTATAAAACACAGAACAAGTACTCCTTACCGGAGCTATAAAACTAAGCTGTCAAAGAAACGCAAAGAGGATATAAATACTACGTAAAAAGAGTCGGGACTGGCTAAGTAAAAATTGAAATTTAGTTTAGTATGAAACGTGCAGTGATTTGACATAAGTTTTAAATAGTAGTAATTACAGTATCGCGATTGGCCACAAAGCCGGCTAAGTTTGAAAGCGAACAGTTGCTTCAAACGTAGTGGATTTCGGCTATCTCCGTTTTTAACGAGGCTATAGACGTCATCTGTCAATGACTGCACGTTTCATACAATCGAGTGAATCGTTTTTTTCTTAGAAAGTTTCGCTAGGCTGGCTCGTAAGTTTTATAAATATAAATAAATTAGAATTTCGCCCACAATATTTAACTAATGAAATTGGGAACAAAATTCATTTACTATGCCCAAAACAAGGTTATAATATACTCATGTGACATGTAAAAAGTTAAATTTTTAATACAAAACTTTCTTTTGCAGTACGTCCGGCTGTCACATGATACAAGACCCGAGCTGATAGTTCAGCTGCTTACTCGAGAATGGGCTCTCGAAAGACCGAAGCTGTTGATTACCATCCAGGGCGGGAAGGCCAACTTCGATCTGCAGCCCAAACTCAAAAAGGTCCTGCGGAAGGGGCTTCTCAAGGCTGCGAAGACGACTGGTGCTTGGATCTTCACGGGAGGAACGAATACGGGTCAGTATATATGAAGACTTCATCTGTACGTACAGTTATGAAGGGCATGATGAAATTGCACCAATATCATAAAATTGGAAACCTACCAGTACATAAAATGTACAAGTAGAACATTTCCCCGATAAATAGGCAACACAAGTGGGAAGAGGCGGTAAGGGGGCGTAAAAGGCATATAAAGGCATGAGAGGCATTTATTTTCTCAAAATTGATTCCTTTACAATTCTTTTTGATGTAATTTCTAATATACTAGATACTACTACTGCTTCGGAAACGATCGATGTGTAATGTCTCTTAAATAATATGTATTAAAAAGTCACAAAAGTGGACGTAATGTTAGCCAAGTATCGAACATAAAAGATCAATCGAAGACACGCCTCTAGAGCAAAACCTGCAGGAATAAACGCTAGTCGGGAAGATGTCTTACTTACTATGGGATGAGATAAATCCTTATGAAGTGCAATAAAGTTGCTTGTGTGTTATTTGGTGACCAATCATCATTAGCCGGAAGACGTCCACTGCTGGACAAAGGCCTCCCCAAAATATTTCTACGACGATCGGTCCTGCGCTGCCCTCATCCAACGTATTCCGGCGATCTTAACCAGATCCTCGGTCTATCTTTTGGAGGGTCTACCAACACTGCGTCTTCCGGTACGTAGTCGCCATTCACGTACTTTACTACCCTAACGGTTATCTGTCCGTTGCATCGAATTATGTGCCCTGCCCACTGCCACTTCAGTTTCGCAATCATTTGGGCTATATCGGTAACTTTGGTTCTCCTACGCATCTCCTCATTTCTGATTCCATCTCGCAGGGATACTCCGAGCATAGCCCTCTCTCCATTGCCCCTTGAACGACCATGGGCTTTCTCATAAGGCCCACGTCTGCGTACCGTAAGTCATAACTGGCAACACACACTGGTTGAAAACCTTCGTCTCCAGACACTGTGGTATTTGGGATGAGAAGATTTTACGGAACTTACCGAAAGCAATTTGGAGACCAATGTTAGTGTAGAACGAGTTATTGGTACTTAGGTAGAAGTATTTTACTGAACCTTGTTGTGCCGATACGTAAGATATTTCGAAATGAAAACATCAATAGCGGCATTGACCACTTTTCTTTGGATGGGTATAAAAGTTAAACTCGCGTCAGGGCACGTGGCCTGATCAAAAATTCGTAAGATAGTCGTTGAAATTCTGGGTGAAAGATTTATACTTCTTACTTATTATTCTTCGGCTATTTCAACTTAATTATCATACAGTCATTGCGAAGCCGAAACACCGCGAGGTCGAGCGATTGAATCTCAGCAGTGAAATATTTTAATTTTAATGTCAAAAAATTGTAATAAATTTTGGTTTTCATAATTTATTTTGTGAATTAATCCTAGAAGTGAGGGTCATCACTTAAAAAAAATATAAGAAATTGTTTAGATTTACAATAGCGACATCTCAAGTAAATTTCCTAATATGCAAATATGAGCAGGTTGTCAACGGTAAAGTAGATCCTGTAGATGAAGCCACAACCTGAGAGTTAAACAAAGCATACAAAATTTTATGACGTTGCGTCACTTGAACTCGTTAGTACAGTTGATTAGAGCACCGGCACGGAACACCGGAGGTCGTGGGTTCGAGTCCGCATCGTTCATAAATTTTTTTGTTTTTCAAATTTTAAATTGTAATAGTTCTGAATCGTGAAATTTTTTATGTAATATAAATTGACATTATTTGTGCACGATACCGATATAAATGAATATTGTATTGAACCACATAAATACTTTCTTTCTGATAAATACAGCAATTCGTGCGAAATTATTCCCTAACCATTCCAAAATATTCAAAATTGCACACTTTACGTTCAAGATTTCACATCTGCCGACACTCCCGGAGTACAGTTTGTTATATATTAATTAGTCACCTGGTGTTAAGTGATCACCGACGCCCACATTCTCTTGCAACACCAGAGGAATCACAAGAGCGTTGCCGGCCTTTAAGGAAGGTGTACGCGCTTTTTTTGAACACACCGCACAAGGAAGCTCATTCCACAGCTTTGTAGTACGTGGAAGAAAGCTCCTTGAAAACCGCACTGTGGAGGACCGCCACACATCCAGATGGTGGGGGATGATATCCTAACTTGTGGTGTGTAGTGCGAGGGTGGAATTCGGCGGCAGGAATCAGGTTATGGAATGCCAGACGTCTACGTGATGCGGGTGGTAATTTGCATTTTACGTAATATCCGGTGGTGGAATTCGGCGGCTGCGCTAGAATCAACCGGAACACCTCCTCTGAGCTGTCTTCCAAAGGAGATGGCAAAAATTACAGTCTCCTATTTATAATGTTTGTCTCATATTGTATGGCTATTTAATTATTTTGTAAAAGCTAGATAAAAATCGTCAAGAAATGGTTTCAAACCGCTGAGGTGCCTATCTGCCACAAAGCGCGTGGCGCCCATGGCAGTCTTAAGCCGCCGCGCGATACCGACGCCAAGGTTAACGGGCTCGGGTTACAATAAAATTTATTGCTTTTGAAGTGTTTCGGCTTGTTTATAAGAACGAACGTCAATGCTTTTGTTATTAAACAAGCTAGCGCTTTGTTAGATAACATTAACAATAGATACTGCGTAGTTTAAACAAATTTCGTTTAAAGTGGGGCTGTGTATTAATATTAAGGCAATTTCTTGGGGGTCGAGGGCACTAGACCAAGAGGCAGGTCCCCGATGAGGTGGACGGACCAAGTGAGGCAAGCTGTCGACGGTACTCTGCATGAATGCACGAGAAGAGCGGCAGTTCGCGACGAGTGGCGTCGCATTGTGAAACAGGCCACTAACCTCGACGTGACGACCACGACCACTCTGACAAGAGTATAACGCCGAAGAAGAAGAAGAAGAATTTCTTGGGATAAAGCAAAGCCTTAACAATAATAATTGTCATAACATCTTCTTTTTGTCTACATAAGGCCTACCGCAGATGACACACTTTTTGTGCTATCGAGTCTGCGGCACACAAAAAGTCTGCATTGCGCGCAAATATTAAACTGACAGTCTTTGGCAGATATAACACAGACTCAACGCATACGACGTACACTTTCGGTCATTTTTTTTATGGAATAGGAGGACAAACCCCACCTGGTACCCTCCGGACCTTGACCCTAACCTATTCGAAACATAGCGACACTAGGCCACTATTTCACGCCGGTATTCTGTGCGAGTGGGGTAAGTTACCCGGACGAGTCTGGCCCGATTGTGCTGACGTCATAAGACGGAAAAAAAAATTGTTGGCGGAACTATAGGGATGTACACGCAATTGAAGTACAGAGATTGCGGTGTGTATTATTTCGTAATTGAGATATAAAAAAGACGAATAAATAGAGAATTTTGGGTTCATTCTATTCTTTCAGAACGATTATTAATGGGGCTTTTTCATATTAAAAATTCAGTTCTAAAACTATATCCAAATAAATTTGCACACTTCATCCCACAATTTTCTTTTTAAATTTCTGTCTCGATACTCTGCCAAAGATGAATCATACAGTGCTGGTCTGTTTTCTATGTCTTGAATCAACATCGATACATCGATGTTTAGCGCCATGATACACGACAATCACTAGCAAGTGCAGACTACAGACCAGGAGCCCTATTACCACAATCGAAATACGATATTTCGGTTGACGTATCGTACATTTCCCTATTACGAAAGTGTTTCGGATCCGAAGATCGACACGAAGTTCGCGTTAGACATCTTGTCTTTCGTTTACCTTATTCCCAAATTCAATTGACATTTACTTTTTATGGTTATGTCTATGGTTCCGAAACGAAATCCATCCGCACTATTCGGATCCGAAGTACTTTGGTAATAGGATTTAATTCGAAGTTCGTCATTCTTTCGTTTCGGACCGAAACTACGGCTTTCGATTTTGGTAATAGACCTCCAGGAGCTCTATTACCAAAATCGAAATACGAAGTTTCGGTTGACGGATCGTATATTTTCCTATTACGAAAGTATTTCGAATCCGAATATCGATACGAAGTTCGCGATTAGACATTTTGTCTTTCGTTTACCTAATTCCCAAATTCACTTGACATTATTATGACCGTAACTACAACTGCGCTATATATAGTTATGTCTATGGTTCCGATACGAAATCCATCCGGCTATTCGGATCCGAAGTACTTTGGTAATAGGATTTAATTCGAAGTTCGTCGTTCTTTCGTTTCGGACCGAAACTTCGACTTTTGATTTTGGTAATAGACCTCCAGGGTCTTTTCACTTTTATACATTGGCGTTTTCTATGGAGGCCGATTACCTCTCTTTGGTGGTTTCCTATATCGCTAGATGGCGTTAGCGACAAATATGCGAGACGTTTGACGCAATTCCTTATTTCAGTATTATTTTCAAAACTTACAGAATACATTGTATCGCTTAACTAATTTCTGTTACTTTAAATTATTTTGTTTCCTTCAATACATAGTAAATTAATTTAAGCAGAAACGATACTTTAATTGTAATAGGCTTACCTTTAAATATCAGGTATCCGAGCCAAAATTTAGAGAAAAAATTATAATATTAAAAATTATTAATTAAAAATTACTTTTCGGGCGGAAATGTCACTTGTGAGTTGTGTGTCAAGTGTTTTGCTATTGTTTTGTGCATCAGAGTTTATAATTACTTACTATATTTGTTTTATATATGAAATTAATCCTCATGATATCTAGTTTCCGAATTTATGTACAAATTACATATGCGATTCCTCTTACAGCAGTAAACCGACAAGTTATAACAGTATGATCGATACAGTATGGTTTTAATATAAATTATAATGTAAATACTTATAAAAGTAGTTAGATGTGTTGTTTTATTTATGCCTAATTTAGTTTAAAATATTACAATAGAAATTAAATCATAAAAGACGTATATACAGGCACGTATAGGTAGTGTAGTTATAGATATAGAAAAATGTAATTTCTTCCGGTTTCACGAGATGGCGCCTGATCGGCGATAAAGATGATGACTATTCTCCCCATAATAAGTTACTACTTAGGTACTCTATACTACAGACAAAAGTGAGCGTCGTCTGCGTTAGCGCGTGTGGACGCGAACGTTATATTTTTTGGCGCAATTTTTGTACAACGCGGTGTGGCGCGGTCTGTCAGATCTACGAGGATAATTTGTGTCAGACTTTTTGCACGTCGTGTGCGGTACTGCATATAATTCTATTATGTTTTATTATCACATACTAAAAGTGCGCCACGGATAGTCTGTCGTCCGCAATTGGCCTAACTCTTTTATATCACTGTTACATTTATCATAAAAATATAACGAAGTTTAGAAATAAGTTTCTCGTCCCATACTAGTCCTAGACCATACTTATTATAAGCGCAAGAGGTGAATAGAAGAGTGGTAATACTTTGCGATGACAGGATCAACTAGTTACCCCAAGCAGCGCTCGTTTACCAGAATGACGCAATGACCAGCCATTACTTTCCCCGCAAACATTGGAGAGGAGGATAACGACGAAAACGCGGTAGTAATCGACCCTGCCACATGCAATGACAAATTCAAATATTTTTATTCAAAATAGGATGTGACATCACTCATTGACAGTCAAAAAACTACCACCCATTCCAAAATGAATGCCTCAAACCTGAGAAGAATGGGCGCAACAAACTCAGCAGGCTTTTTTTTCATCGAATGAATATATTTACAAAGTAATATTGTACAATTAAACTTATTATTTAGTAGCCTGAGGGCGGTCACTCCAGTCCCAATCTGTGGTATCATTAGGAAAGTCATTTATGTTTTAGTAACCTTTACCACATAAACATTTTTTAACAATTCTTTTGAATAACGTAATATAGCCTGTATAAAAGTAATTAATTCTTGGTAAAATAAATAAATTCATAAAAATAATAAGGTTGTGCATAATATATCACGGTTACTCACTGAACTTTTAATGAATAACAAAACTAAATTTTCTTTATTTGCGTGTATGCGTTGCGTGCCAAAAATTAGTTCAAGCGGTGTTGAAATATTAAATTACTTAATTACCCGGTTGTTTATTTCTTTTAAGGCAAGGTTAATCCATTTAAGAGGACTTGGCATGTGATGTAGTTTCGGTTATACAATTTTTTTTTTATGCTCGTTAGTCCTCCTATTTCATAAAAAAAACGGTGCGTTTTGCTAGAAATTTCTTGCCTCGTACAGCCACTTTGTGGAATTAACTACCGGCTGCTGTTTTCCCTTAAAGGCTGGCATCTAATGACACCTGTTTGTTGCAGATGTCCATAGGTGCCTCAGCACTCCCCATCACGTGATCTTCATGCCCATTTGCCCACTCTTATATAAAAAAAAGACAGGCATGATTGTATGCATATGTAAAAGACTTACGGCTAACAGATTTCGAGGAAGAATAAAAACAGCTCATTCAAAAGTGAGCCAAAAAAATTCAACTGGGCAAAGCAAACCAGTGCGAGGCTCCTTTGCACAAGATGCCGGCTAGATTATGGGTACCACAACGGCTCCTATTTCTGCCGTGTACAACAGTAATGTGTAAATATTACTGTTACTGTCTGAATGGCGCCGTAGCTAGTAAAATTACTGGGCAGATGAGACTTAACACCTTCTTACGTCTCAAGGTGACGAGCGCAATTGTAGTGCCGCTCAAAATCTTTGGGTTTTTCAAGAATCCTGAGCGGAACCGCATTGTAACGGTCAGGGCGTATCAATTACCAGCTGAACGTTCGGCTCGTCTCGTCCCATATTTTAATTTAAAAAAAAACATCTTTTCGCTGATCAATATGAGCTGACAAGAAACATTGAAATGGAGGTTTTTTTTCATTCGTATCAGTGTACAATAATTATATAACTTACTTTATTCTTCTAAGAGTTGTTATTTAAAAAAATCTCCCATTATCAATTAATTACCTTACTTGCAAATAGTAATTTATTAATATTATATCGTTGTCTATATAGGTGTGACCCGTCAAGTAGGCGACGCCCTGCAGTTGGAGAGGTCACAGCGAGCTGGTCGTGTCGTCAGCATCGGCATTGCACCCTGGGGTATTGTAGAGGGCGCTAATGAACTCATCGGGAGGGGGAGGGACGTGCCCTACCACGCAATAGCCTCCCCAAGGTACATAACAGATATTTATTCTAGATTTTTTATTGACAGTCAAAAATAGACAAGATATTGATGGCAATTAAAATTCGACCGTTTTCTGTATATACAGGGTGGCCGAGAAGTTAACGTCCAAAGCTAAAATTTGAATTTTGCTCATTTTATTGGCCAATGTACTGGGAAGTTTTTCAAAATAGTTAGAAGCCATAGGCTCCCCATTTTATTTATTTTTTTGATACCTTGAACATTTTCATGAATTTAGCTGGAGCAGTTATTTTGAACTTACGACTCAATTCTAAACTAGTTCCGCATTGTCTAAACTATTCATAGTTTCTTATGTGGTTATTACAACTGTAGGTAATAATTATCAACAATAAAATTAACTAAAAGTGTTCAAAAAAATTAGAAAAAAGTCCTAAGCTTCAATTAGGTGAAAAAAGCGGATAAAAGGGGAAAACATTATATATTATTATATAGTTTAGGAGAAACTACCCAAAATCGTAGAACATCTATAGGGGTGATTCGGATACTCATCACCATGAGGCTTTCAAATTTTAGCTTTGGACGTCAACTTCTCGGCCACCTGTATATTGGATTACCAGTGAGAGTCGTTTTGAATGGCCAAATATATAGATACTCATTCTATATGACTGAGTTCTTGTTACTGGCTTTTTCATGCTTGCTTAAATGCCATTGTTTGTAGTCATTCCCTTCCATAAAATTATGAAATATTTAAAATTGAGTATGCACAATAACTTTCCCTAAAATGTAGTAGGTATTTTAACTGTACTTAGTACATATTAGGAGATATAAACGTATTTGCAAAAATAAAATATCGAGGGAAGCGATGGCTGGTCCATTTTTTCTTTTACTAAATATGTTTTATATTTTTACCAGTTCCTTAGCTCCTTTGCACAGGATACCGGCTGGAAAATGGTTACCACAGCGGCGCCTATTTCTGCCGTGAAGCAGTAATGTGTAAGCATTACTGTGCTTCGGTCTAAAGGGCGCCGTAGCTAGTGGAATTACTGGGCAAATGACACTTAACATCTTATGTCTCAAGGTGACGAGCGCAATTGTAGGGTCGCTCAGAATTTTTGGGTTTTTTAAGAATCCTGAGCGGCTCTTCATTGTAATGGGCAGGGCGTATCATCAGGTGAACGTCATGCTCGTCTCGTCCCATGTTTTCATAAAAAAATATATAATTTTATCAGGGGCGTAGCCACCGCCGTATCTATTATACGGGGGCACCCGATGTGCGTAAGCAAAAATTAATAAAATCTTTTGCTGCTTGCCCCAAAAACGCAAGGAGAGTGTATATTCATCATCAGCCAGAAGACGTTCACTGCTGGACAAAGACCTCCCCCAAAGATCTCAACGACGATCGGTCCTGCGTTGCCCTCATCCAACGTATTCCGGCGATCTCGACTAGATCGTCAGTCCAAAAAGAGTACATTTAATTTTAATTGTTTATAACAATTTTGGAAAAAGTGACAGATAGATAATTATGATGAATAAATATTTCTATTAATTTTATGCAAATATTTTTTTTCTTTTGTGCGAAATCTTTACCCTTCATAAGGGCCTCCAAGTTAATTTTTATACGGGGCCCCAACAAAGCACGCTACGTCACTGTTACATTTTGAACTTTTGTATTGACACGGGAGTGGGTCAGGGATTGGAAATAATACTCCGCTTATAGGAACGAGTCTTTATTTGCGTTCACTTTTTCTGAACTTGCACTTCGCCGGTCTGCCGCTGTTCCTCTTGTGGGCGGCGGTACCTTCAACGCGTCACACTGCACCGAACACTACTTCTCTTCTGTTTTCTTCTTCTTAGAACACTTCCACTTTTCACTACTTCTTCTTTTCTTCTTCTTCTTCTTTACACTTTCGAGTCAGAACTAGAACTGCCGTAGGCCACGCTTAGTACGGCTTATATACCCCCGGATCCGTTCTATTTTCAAAATGATTCTCCCATTCCATCTTTAAATTTAAATTGTACTAGAAAATTCTTTTAACAATTTTTATCCTGCTTACACATTTTCCATCCCTTTTTTTCTGTTCGATTTGATCCTGAACTTACTAGAAATTTCCTTTAACTTTACAAAACCCAAAAAAATCCATACACTGGTAGGTGTATCGAACCCGGGTCTACAGCGTCTAAAGTAAACACTTTTCCGCTGAGCTACGAGTATTGCTGACGGAGCTGTTGAAATTAACAATGTCTTGAAGTTTGACAACTCTCGTCATATTCTTCGAAGGGATGCTACGCAACAATATGTTCCATACTCTGTCGCATTAGGTTAAGTCAAACATGTTATGATAGATGTAGAGTTGTTTAATAAATTTATTACACTATTAAAGTCAAGTCAAATCAGCGAAAACAATATCAACGTTGGGCGTACCTCAGAGTTCAATTCTCGGTCCCTTCCTTTTTCTTATGTATGTCAATGACCACCCCTATCATATTGACAATCTTTAAATTGTATTGTTTGGTGGTGACACATCTTTTCTTTTTAAAGTTAATCGCAGGCAATTGTGTTTGGATGAGGTGAATGAAGCAATTGCAGGGGTGGTCAATTGTTTTGAAGAAAATAATCTTTTGGTTTGCGGTAAAAGACGAAATGTATTAAATTAACTTTACCCGACTTATAACAGTTTGGAACATTCATGCAGTAAAACTCGAGTAAGTTAAATACGTTAATCTTCAAACCCATTTAATAGGTATAGAAAACATGTCTTGTCTGTCACATAAAATACAATTTTTGATGGAAGAGGAAGGACTCACGAGCTTACGGGTTACCTGATGTTAAGTGATCACGGCTGACCAGGTCCTCTCAGAGGTATTCCAGCAGCATTGCCGGTCTTATTCATAGCGTCACTAAGCAAATTCCATTACGCCATCGCATAGATCAATAAAAGATATCATTAAAACGTTCCATGAGTCGATCATTGAAATGCCAAAAGCAGGAAATTTATATTAATCTGGTTTCGCCAACAGCCGTTAATCATTGAGACGATTGGTGATATATTTGACAGTGAGTGATTTGACCCCTTTTTTATGGGAAAAATTGTGACATTACGGCAAATTTAAATTCCACACGCATTGTGTTGATGTTTTGTATTCGAAAGCCGTGAACTTTTACCCTCGCACAGCAACTTTGGATTCATCGTCTTTCGTCGGTCGTGTTTTCCAAGTGATACGACCCAGGGATATTCGAGTCTAGAGCATATATTTTCCCATCTCAAAGGCCGGTAACTCGTATCTTGATCTCTGGTATTGCTGTTATCTGGGCGATGCCTTGTTTACTTACATCAAGTGAGCCACTTTATGTATTCTCTCTTTAAAGTATGACACGTTTTTTACGACTATTTATATTTTCATTGAAGTAATTCAATTTACACGTTCAACCAGGGGTTTCAATTATATGGTTTTACACGTAAAATATTTATTCTACGTTGAATAAAACTTCAATATTTGTTTTAGTAATAATCTTTGTATAAGAATGAAATATAATTCTGTTTTCAGTGAGCGAAACATGCTCATCTGACAAGTTGTCACAAATGAAACACGTGTCAAGCTGAAATCTTAAAGTAATTTCAAATGTGATGTTATCAAGGTGTAATCCTACATACGAAAGCTGTGATGGTATTTTCTAAAAAAAAATAACCTACTATTGACGAAGCTCACATGTGCATGCTAAAATATTTGCAAAGTCATTTTTTTTTATTTGGATTGAAAAACTATTACTTTTGAAAATAATTTAATTTTCAGTGCATCTTAAACTCGAAAGTTTTTTCTTCAAATGCTTTCAAAATACATCATCATCATCAGAAGTCTGCATCTAACATCAACATCAATCACCATCAACCTTTTTATTTCAATCTACAATCAATATGAACGCAGCAAGGTCGCGAGTGGTGTCTGTTACTTTGGTTATAGCATTAATAATAATTTCCAACAATATCCATTATATTAGAATAGGAAATCAAATATCAAATTTACGTATGACCTTGATTATACGACTATTTGAAACGCCATTCTAGGGTTAGCGAATGTAAAAATTCAGTTACAAGTTTACGCGTCTTACGGCCGTTCCCAATATACTATTTACAGATAGAGATAAATCACTACCTTCTAGCTGTCAATAATCTGAAGCTGAAGCTGCCCAATAAAAGATAACGTGAGTTACCGTCGATAAGTTTATTGGGACAGAAAAGTCAACGATAGTTACCATTTTTTATCTCAAGCAAGAGATAGATTGATTATTGGGAACGGCCGTTAATCATTTATAAAGATCTTACATTATGTATATTACACTAATAACGGTGGCTTTTCCACGTAAATTATTTCTTTAATAGTCCCATCGGGTTCGAATAGTCTTCTTGCGTTTCCTATTTCGCGCTCAAAATCTTTATGCATGTCTATAACATAATACTTCTTTAGCAAAATAGCATCACTTAAGAGAGTCCTGATTGCGTAAGGACGTAGACGAATTAAGACCATTCATTTGAGCTTGAAATAGGACGTCGTTTATGAGTTTTTCCGCCAGGATCCTCATTTCTGGCCGAAGACCACGAAGCTTGGCTGCCACGTTCACCCCTGAAAGTATGGATATTTTAATGATAAAACAGAATTAACCCTAGTATCATCACTACATTGTATAAACCAAAGTCGCTTCCGATCTTTCAAACTACGTCACACATTTTGATGCGGTGATTCAAGAGGAAGGTATATATGTATAATACATGCATAATATAATAGTAGATACTGATAACTTTAGAGCTTTCTAATGTGTATCGTAAATGAACACCTTTATTGCGCTTACATTGCAAACACTGGCTGAACTCTACGAGATAGATCAAAATATTGTACTAAACTCTGAAGTATTGTACACCTTAAGAAGGTCTACGACAAAGCCCACAAAAAACATCTTGACAGAACGAAATCTGTCCGGGGACCTAGTATTCTAATAAAAGCAGCCTTAGAAACTAAGAATCTTCGAATAAAAGGCATTTATTTTCTCAAAATTGATTCCTTTAGAATTATTTTTGATGTCATTTCTAATATACTACCGCTTCGGAAAAAATGGCGCTCTGAGAGAGAAGAAGCGGCGCAAGAAACTCTCCCAGCTTTATTATTTTTTGCGCTCTTTTAAAAAAAAATATACAATATTGTACAGTCATTTCTATCCATATAAAACAATCGTAATCTAGTCCCAGGCTGTTCGATTACTTAGATATTCAGCTGTTCCCAGTAGTAGGATTTACGACAGAGTCATTTAAATTTATTAATAAATAATGCCTGAACTGTGGCTGGGACTTTATTATAAAAGTGTGTACTAGAATTAGTTACAAGCAATGCTTTATTTCTAGTGTTATAATAATGAAAATCATTATTAAGAGCAAAAAGGTGACGATTTTGTGAACGTATATTAAATTTTCATAATTGTACTGACAATGAACAGTCATCATATTTAATTCTTTAAATTTTTCTTTGAGAGACTGTCTATAACCAAGCTGATATATAGCACGAACAGCTCTCTTTTGCAGAGCAAACACTATATCAATGTCAGCAGCATGACCCCACAGTAAAATACCGTACGTCATGATGCTGTGAAAATAACTGAAGTACACTAATCAAGAGGTTGCAACATTCGTGTACTCTCTCTAATCTTTTTAAAGGCATATGCCGCAGAGCTGAGTCTATCTGCTAGTTGGGCAATATGTGGACTCGACCGAAGCTTTTTATCTAACCCAAGATCTCCGCTGTTTTAGCTGAAGCCTATGTTATTAGAAGTAATGAAATTTTTTGAAAATTATATTTTGTGCCTATCCGTTAGAAAACTCGACAATTTATCGAAACATTTATTCCACGCCCACGCTTCGATGATCTCGAAAAGTCTGCTAAGATTTGCAAAAGATTTTAACAAAGAAAATTTTAACCAGGCTTAGTGGAGCGTTTTACTTTTTGTATGAATTACTTCCATTCTTATAAAAGCGGTTAGCCTTAGAGTAGCTTTTCCCGGGTACTTAAGCAATATAAAATGAAGTTTCTTATTTGGAAAAAAAGCATTGAAACGGAAACAGGAGAAGGTATATTTCAAAAACTTAAGATTACACGCAGATCTCAATGATAACGAAATCGACAAGGCCAAGGAGAAAAGAAATGTTGGAATAATATGGTGAGATGGTGACATTAGAAATGGCAGGAGAAAATCGATCTGATCTAGTAAAAGATTATATAAATTATTTTTACACTTAATTAAGCTTTTTTTTTAATGAAAATAAGGGATGAGACGAGCAGGACGTTTAGCTGATGGTAATTTATACGCTCTGCCCATTACAATGCAGTGCCGTTCAGGATTCTTGAAAAACCCAAATATTCTGAGCGGCACTACAATTGCGCTCGTCACCTTGAGACATAAGTTGTTAAGTCTCATTAACACATTAATGTTTACACATTACTGCTTCACGGCAGAAATAGGCGCCGTTGTGGTACCCATGATCTAGCATTACCCACTATATGAGTGATAACTTAGCACAAATGACTCCAATCACATCGTTCGCCGCCCATTATCTTGAGACTAAGGTTGAAATGTGTTAGTAACCCAACTCACACAGACCTTCAAGCTAGAACACCACACCATTTGCACCACTTACATCTACCAGTGGGAGGCTCCATTGCACAGGAAGCCAGCTAGATTATGGGGACCACAACGGCGCCTATTTCTGCCGTGAAGCAGTAATGTGTAAGGATTATTGTGTTTCGGTTTGAAGGGCACCGTAGCTAGTGAAATTACTGGGCAAATGAGACTTAACATCTTATGTCTCAAGTTGACGACAGCAATTGTAGTGCCGCTCAGAATTCTTTTCAGGTTTTTCAATAGTCCCGAACGACATTGCATTGTAATGGGCGGAGATAATCACAACAGTATACTTGCTTACCTATCGCATCATATTCATCTTCCACTTCAGTACAAAGTCTCTTCCCTTTATCATCATTGAACTTCTGCGACGGAGAATGAATTTCGTCACTACTCCTCAGCTCCGAGTAAGAATCCACTTCATGATTCTCATAGGAATCGTCTGTTATGAATTCTATTCTGTCCATTTCTTCCTCTTCTGGTTCCTGGTATTAGAGAAATATAGAATAAGATACAGATAGATAAATAGTGATAGGGATTTGACGGGAATAGTAAGAGTTTCAGCTCAGGCTTCGTAGTGATACATTTTTAACCGACTTCAAAAAAGGAGGAGGTTCTCAATTCGTCGGTATTATTTTTTATGTTTGTAACCTCAAAACTTTCGACTGGGTGAACCGATTTTGATAATTCTTTTTTAATTGAAAGCTGGTGCTTCCCGAGTAGTCCCATTGTAATTTGGTCCAGATCTGACATTGAAATTCATGAGAAAACCATAAAAGTCTTAAATTTTGCTATACGTATGTATAGCAAAGTGGATGATAAATTTACGAATAACTCAATATCGCGCCAACCCATTTCGATGATTCTTTTTTTATTGGAAAGCATATACTTCAAAGATAGTTTGGTTTGGTTCTGATTACGGAATCCATGACAACGTAACGGAACACTGTCTGTAATCAAATTGCAAAGTACTTACGTTAATTGCTGCATTGATTTTTTTTTGTATATTTACACATATTTAGAAAAATTGTTAGTAGGTGTACTTCAAATTCACTAAAAATCATAAAAAATAAATAACAAAAAAACAACCGCCTTCAAAAACACAATTCCAAAACAATACCTATATATAATGTGCACGAAAAAGTATAAAAATAATTGCGTATTTTTATACAATCTAATTAATTAATCTTATTCTAGTTACGATTATTATAATTTTTATTACTACATAGATAGTTATAGGTGAGATGTGCTTGAGTCGTGAGGAGGCGAGAGGCGAGAGCGGGTTGCGGCGGAAGGACACCGATTCCAAAAATAACAATAATCGTAACTCGAACTAGATTAATTAATTAGATTGTATAAAAATACGCAATTATTTTTATACTTTTTAGTGCACATTATATATATTGTTTTGGTATAGTGTTTTTGAAGGCGGTTGTTTTTTTGTTAAATCTATTTTTACAGGATTATTACAAATGTTTCAGCTTCTTTCCGATACTACAATTACTATCATCTGGTCTCTTGAAGACTTCAAAGTAATCATAATAAATTTTATAATTTCATAGGTAAAGGTCTTATATGAAGTATTAGTCTCAGCTGCGCTCCAACTCTAGACTCCAGACATTTAAACTATTCATTAGGTATCGTTATATTAATAAATGATTGAAAAGATAAAGGGCTTTGTGTTTGCAAGACGCAGGTTTCAAAAATCAGAATTAAATTTGTAAGTTTATCTATAAACGGATAATTATCTTAATCAATATTATTTGGCATTATCTATATATATAAAATGAATTGCTGTTTGTTAGTCTCGCTAAAACATGAGAACGGCTGGACTGATTTCGCATATTTTGGTCTTGAATTTTTTGTGGAAATCCAGGGAAGGTTTAAAAGGTGAATAAATAGGAAAATGCTGCTAAATTAAATAAAAACAACAAATTTGTTTTTCCTTTGATGTGTCCATACATAATTTCTATGAGAGAATTTATTGACGCACGGTTTGACAGTTCTGCTGTAAAACAATTTCATTACGACAGCAGGGTGCATATTTTACGAAGTAATTTTTGATGTTATAATATATTATTGACAAATTCATAAAAAAACATTATTTCATTTATTATATACAGAACAACGTCTGTCGGGTCATCTAGTATTTATATAAAACTTAAAAAAAATAAAAGGCCGAAATTTATGGTATTCCTTTGGCAATCCATCCGTTAAGTTCGTTTATTAAATTATGTTCATTAAAGGTATATCCAAAAATATGATTCAATTCTTAAAGTCGAAAATTGTCCTCGATGAAACTATAATAAATATCTAATTTTCTCAACACAGGTTTCCTTTCGCAGAGTGATTGTGGAACCAGTAATCCCACAGAAAGCTTACGTGACTGAAATACATACCGCGTTAGTATACGCCGTGTTAAAATATAGTAATTGGAACTTAATAAAAACTTATTGATTCCAATAATTGCTTGAAGTTTTTAATTAAATTGTTGTTTCACATTAACATTTAATTAAACACCACAAAAATGTTGATTGTAATATAAATTTATCAAAAACGTAAGTTTTCGTGGCGAATCGAATACGCGCTCTTAAAAGCACAGTTGTATTGTATTTGAAAACACATAATTATGTTGTGTTTTCGCAGTTAATGTGTTAAACAAACCTGCCAATTTCTCGGGATAAAGATACTTGAATAGATAAACTCAAATTAATCAAATAATGAAATATTATTCCTTCAATAAGGTGAATATATATTATAGACTAGTTGACCCGACAGACGTTGTTCTGTATATAATAAATAAAATAATGTTTTTTATATGAATTTGTCAATAATATATCATAAAATCAAAAATTACTTCGTAAAATATGCACCCTGCTGTCGTAATGGAATTGTTTCACAGCAGAACTGTCAAACCGTGCGTCAATAAATTCTCTCGTAGAAATTATGTACTCGTATGGGCACATCGAAGGAAAAACAAATTTGTTGTTTTTATTTAATTTAGCAGCATTTTCCTATTTATTCATTCCTTTTAAACCTTCTCCAAATAATTCAAGACCTAAATTTGCCAAATCGGTCCAGCCGTTCTCGAGTTTTAGCGAGACTAACGAACAGCAATTCATTTTTATATATATAGATAGATATAGATATGCTCATGAATGTCATATTTCAGTGTGATTTTTTTAAGAATTGTTTACATTAAGTTAATCTATTCATCACGCATACCAAGC
Source organism: Leptidea sinapis (assembly GCF_905404315.1). Taxonomy (NCBI): domain Eukaryota; kingdom Metazoa; phylum Arthropoda; class Insecta; order Lepidoptera; family Pieridae; genus Leptidea; species Leptidea sinapis. Next base: position 7,621,130 of record NC_066289.1, read on the forward strand.
AGCGCTCGTTTACGAGTATGTCGCATGAATGAGCTATCGCTCCTCCCGCACATATTTTGGGGAAAGGAACGACCCGCCCCACGACAGAAACACAAGCTATGCAGGAACACATGCACCCAGACGTGAAAATCTCAACCTCAACAGACAGCTATCCAATAGACATCAATTAAATTGTGATTTATTTATATTTCTTAACTTTATAGGCATAACCTATTTCTTTTTATGTCAATAATGGACTGGACGAGCAGGACGTATCATCAGCTGATGGTAATTGTAACGCCTTGCATATTACAATGCAATGCCGCTCAGGATTCTTGAAAAACCCAAAAATTCTGAGCAGCACTACAACTGCGCACCTTGAGACATAAGATTTTAAGTCTCATTTGCCCAGTAATTTCACTAGCTACGGCGCCATTCAGACCAAAACACAGTAATGTTTACACATTACCGCTTCACGCCAGAAATAGGCGCCGTTGTGGTATCCATAATCTAGCCATCCACAACCTGTGCAAGGAGCCTCCCACTGGTATACTCTGTCCTATAGGCAACCAATTAACATTCTATGGTTATCATAAAGAGCGAAAGGTCAAAGAGTTCACTGTGTGCGTGTGTTTTTTCTGAAGGGAAAATTACTTTTAAGTATCGTAAGATCGTGGTCGTATTCATCTCGTATGTCGGGCTCGGTTTGAAGACCAATACTGACTAAAAAACCGCCAATTCTTCTATCTCCCTAGGGCCCATGGAATCTTGAATTTCTTCATGTGTAGAGAATCTAACTTCTGCTATCTCCAACTAAACAAACTATAAATTAACTGCAGTGGCTTTTCTTGCCCTCTCTAACCTCGCAAATCTTTTAATATTTCTGCAGCGTATGCACTGGTTGCAACCCAGGCTGTTTCAGAAGTAAGCATGTATGTGTATGTGTGTTTGTGTGCATGTGTGTCTGTATCTTTTGTTCTTGTTTTAGTGTGAACTGTATCTAATTGTGTGCAGATCAAAGCTGGCCGTGCTCAACAACAGGCATGCCTACTTCCTGCTGGTTGACAACGGATCCATCGGCAGATATGGAGCGGAGATCGTGCTGCGACGGAAGCTCGAGAAATACATCGCGGCGCAGAAGTTACACCCTTGTAAGTGAAACAACTGATTATTAGCTGCATTTTTATGGAAGACGAGGTAGGGGTCATCATCATCATCATCATCATCAGCCGGAAGACGTCCACTGCTGGACAAAGGCCTCCCCCAAAGATCTCCACGACGATCGAACGTATTCCGGCGAACGATCATGACCAGATCGTCGGTCCATCTTGTGGGAGGCCTACCAACACTGCGTCTACCGGTACGTGGTCGCCATTCGAGGACTTTACTGCCCCAACGGCCATCTGTCTGTCTAACTATGTGCCCTGCCCACTGTTACTTCAGTTTCGCAATCATTAGGGCTATGTCGGAGACTTTGGTTCTCCTACGGATGTCCTCATTTCTGATTTGATCTCACAGGGAAACTCCAAGCATAGCCCTCCGAGCGACTATGAGCTTTCTGATAAGGCCCATAGTTAGCGACCACGACTGCGTACCGTAAGTCATCACTGGCAACACACACTGGTTGAATACCTTCGTCTTCAGACACTGTGGTATTTGGGACAAGAATATTTTACGGAGCTTCCCGAACGGTGCCCACCGCAAAGATGTTCTACTTATAGAATATTTACTTACTTTGATTAAAATAAAGGGCCTCGCTAGTTTGTTTTTATAAAAAAATATTTAGATTTTTTGTGAATCTCATATACACTAACTAATAATTTATCTAAATATGTCTACATCCATTAAATATTGCAATTCAGGAATGAACGTAAGCGCATTGCAATTTGGTTATAGACAGTAAGAAATTTTGCCATAAATCGCACCCTTACTGTAAGTCGTTAAGGACTTCCATTGATCATCAACATCATATTTGACTACGACACTTACTTGACAATAACGACGTTACGGTAGGTGACTCAAGATTCGGCCGATTATCATTTATTTGCTCCTAAGAACTCAAGAGTTCCGTTACTTTGTCATGGATCCCATAATCAGAACCTATCCAAACTATCTATGAAGTTATATCCTTTACAATAAAAAAATAATCGTCGAAATCGGTTGGAGCGATATTGAGTTCTTCGTAAATTTGTCGCGCACATACTTAGAGCAAATTTATATTACATTTATGATTTTTTCATGGATGCTAATGTCAGATCTAGACCAAATTACAATGGGACAGCACAGGAAACACCAGCTTTCAAATTAAAAAAAGAATGATCAATATCGGTTCACGCAGTCGAAAGTTCTCAGGTAACAAACATAAAAAACATACCGACGAATTGAGAACCTCCTCCAATTTTGAAGTCGGTTAAAAATAACGCAGTTGTACAATGTTCATAATTAAACCTATTTGAATACTAGATTGATAAACATCACAATTAATTAGTTATACGAAACGTGAATTGAAATAAGCTTATTACCTTTGTTGCTAGAACGGACATTAAGCCGAATTCAATTTGAGTTGGATCTAGTTTAGCTGCGAAATGGATTTGCTATTAGCTGGGATACACCTGCGATTGATGTTGACAGCAATATCAAAGTAAATTATTATTTGATGGATATTTCATGATGTGCTTTGGTCGTATAGAGTGGGTGGCTAAAAGTAAATTGACTATTATAATCCCTACGTTGCAACGGGGAGTTGACTTTTGACACACATGCCAATTTTCATAGTGAAACGGTATTCGATTATGGATTGGTCTCCGCTGCGTTACAACTAGATACTGCACTACCTAAGAACAATAGCTCTTTTATTATGGCAACTATTAGATGCTTGTGTGCGTGGCATCTTGACACACAATGGCATCTTTCAAATTTTGTATCAACGCTTAGTGTTATTTTACATTGAAATTAATAAAAAACAAAATACTTGCTGATGGTAATACCAGTGTCTTTCTTATTTCATGTAAACCATATATACCATCCAACCTTCAACGAAAATTGAATGAGATCTAGTAAGTAGTTTTAAAAAGAATACACAAGTTACAACGAACTATCAGAACATTTATATTATGTTACTTGCTGCTACGGAACCCTTCTCGGTATCTCTTCGGACGGGCGAGTCAGACTCGCACTTGGCCGCTTTTTTCTTTATATTTTTAAATCTGGGAATAATCACTTTCATAGGTTTTTGTTCATCAGCGCCATCTATTTGCTACAGTCTTAATTAACAACTAATGAGAGTTCTGACTTCAGAGTTGATTCTTGCCGGATTTTGATGAACTTTAACTTTTTCTGTTTAATAATTACTTGAAAACTGTACGTAATTAAACAATCAATTATTACACTAATTAATAGCAGGTATCTATAGCTGTAGTTACACTAAATTAAACTAAAGAGAGAGAAGATGAAGAAAAGACTAATAGCCTAAACACTTGATAGGGATTTGCTACGGCCGGGCCATCGGATGGTCCAGTGGGCGATTCGCACAAATAGTCAAAGTCAAATAGTCTTTATGCAATAAGGCTTAAACTAGGCGCTTTCGAATAGTCCCTATAAATATTTCATAAAATTACTTAATTTACCATATTATGTTCGAAAAAAGTTGAGCTCGTGCGAAGAACATACAAGAAACTCAACGTCCACTCTTTTCAATCAAATAGAGTATTTTTAAATGGCTTTAATATACATCTATCTATATATATAAAAATGAATTGCTGTTCGTTAGTCTCGCTAAAACTCGAGAACGGCTGGACTGATTTGGCTAATTTTGGTCTTGAATTATTTGTGGAAGTCCAGAGAAGGTTTAAAAGGTGAATAAATAGGAAAATGCTGCTAAATCAAATAAAAACAACAAATTTGTTTTTCCTTTGATGTGTCCATACATAATTTATATGAGAGAATTTATTGACGCACGGTTTGACAGTTCTGCTGTGAAACAATTTCATTACGACAGCAGGGTACATATTTTACGAAGTAATTTTTGATGTTATGATATATTATTGACAAATTCATATAAAAACATTATTTTATTTTTTATATACAGAACAACGTCTGTCGGGTCAGCTAGTAACAAATAAGTTTGTAAAGTGCTGCATTCAATAATATATGAATCGTGTTTAAATTAATAATTTTGTGCGATAGACAATGGGACGTACCATCGGATATGGTCCGCTGACCGCTACCAAACCGCGTCTGATAGTTCGACCGTACCAAATCCGATCATGTGTGTAGGCTATTAAGACACAGACAGAGCCTACCTAAAATTAACATTTTTGGTAGTTATATGTATTATGTATGTATTTGTATGTGATACATTAATTATATTATTTAAAAAATCATAAAGAAAAATATTTTGTGGGTACAGTCAATATAAACAGTGTTTTATTTGGAATTTACTTTTTTCACATGGTATAGAACAGTAGATATAGGTAGTATATTGTTGTATACAAAATAGCTGTAAATAAATACTAAATGTTACTAAGTACTGTTAATAATACCGTCTACACCATAGATTTACAGTACCTATTAATCTTAGATAGGTATGATTATATTGCACTAGTATATTCTATATCTATGGCTTACTCAATCAACTCAAATCAATTATCTATGAGAGCACATACCTATAACGTCATGTGTACATACGTGGTAACGAGAGATCGAATATAGAAATGATTCGTCAGCCTAGCGAAACTCTCTAACGGCCGTTTCCAATATTCAGTCTATCTCTTACTTGAAATAAAAATCGTAACTATCGTTGACTTTTCTGTCTCAATAAACTTATCGACGGTATCTCACCTTATCCGAGCACGCTGTCTGTCAATGGGACGACGTATAGCTTACCAGCGATATAAAGTTTGTATGGAAATTACAATTCACGCGTCCCAATATAAGGCGATAAGAATGACTTATCGGGTATATTGGGACAGCTTCAGATTATTGACAGCTAATTACTGACAGTAGAAGTTAGTAATTTATCTCTATCTGTAGATAGTATATTGGGAACAGCCGTAAGAAGAAAGCGATTCGCTCGATTGTATGAAACGTGCAGTCATTGACATATTGACAGATGACGGCTATAATCTTGAAAAAAAGGAGACAGCCCAAATCCACTACGTTATAAGCAACTGTTCGCTTTCAAACTTAGCGGGATTATACTTCGTCGCCAATCGCGACACTGTAATTACCTACTACTGATTCAAACTTATGTCAAATAACTGCACGATTCATAGATCATACTAAACTAATTTTCAATTTTTACGTAGGCAGTCTCGCCTCTTATTACGTAGTATACTACAAATACATCTAATTAGATAGTAGGTAATTATGTCAGCGGGAGTGAGACAAAGAGAATATTTTAAATCGGGTGTCCGGTTAGCAGTAATTGTAGCTGTCACTCAAAATATTACACTTGATAGGTACTAAATCACTCACTTGAGTTACAGTTTTCCTCTCTTGTCAAGTTGTCACAGTGACAACCGGTCATAGGTATGTATTTTATACAACTGTTTAATTTGAGTATAAATATTAAATACGTTTTCAGTGTAGCAGAAATTTACTTAATAACCGACAAAGAACAGTCATAATATTTATTTCTTAAAATTTTTCGTTGATAAGATTTCTTAAACTGATATGTATCACGAACAGCACTCTTCTGCAAGGCAAGAGCTATTGTCAGCAGCATGACCCCATAGCAAAATACAATAATGATGACACGAAAATATTTAAAATATATCTACTGGCTTTTCATTTCTACAAACATGACGTGAAGATAATTATTGTATTACTTTTAAATGTACATCCATATTTACATACTTAAATTTAAAAACCAAAGTAGATTCTCGTTGCCGTCTCATCTAATATTATGATAATTAAGGCCCATATAACTACATACATATATATCACAATATAATAACTTACGTTTTCCGGTTCTGGCATCTCATGCTTTGCAACAGAATCGCCGAAGACAAAGGATAATTGCTTATAGTACCACAGATTAGGAACGTGCACATGTTCACCGTTGGCTTTTCTACCGCTATTTATAACCTTTTTGTATTCCCGTCTCATACAAGCTCGCAAGCTCTCAATCTTCCGCAGCACATGAACACGCGTTGCACTTTTATCGTATTCCTGAACTAATTCTGTTAAACGATCCACTGCTTGCTGACGAGACCCCTTGTGTTTGTAAGTCAAACATTTCCTATCCCATAGGCAAGGCAGCTCTTTGTACAATTGAATGAATCGTCTTTGCACTCGTTGTGGGAAAACAATGTTCGATTCGTGGTGCGCCATTTTGTTTGCGTTCGTTGAGCGGCGCGGCGCGCAAGTCACTGAGCGACGACTCGACGAGCGTGGGCTCGGTCGTCGGCGTTTGTAGCGTTCGGCTGTTGCTCGGGTATACTCGGGCTCGTTATCGCTATGCAAGCGTTTCGGTTACGAACTTGCTGTCACGCTTGGTGTGGCACATGTCTGTGTGGGCTCGATTGAACGTGCGTCCGTGTATACTATCGTTTTATATTGGTTTAAACATATATTCAATATCTATAGTGTTATTACATTTCAATGTTACCCGAGTTTGAGTCTCGGTAGATGTTTATAGCTTGTATGTTTAACAGGTATTTTTGTAGGTACCTTTTATTGTACAATGAATAGAACTCAAATTTATTCTTGGAAATAAATAAAAATAAAGTATATCCGTTTGATTATTAATTATTTTATGAAGTAGCACCGTATCAAGCAGCATACGACGCAAGCATAGAGAAACGAGTTGAAAATATTTTAGTCTTAGATTAAGGATTGGTCTCCGCTGCGCTCCAACTAGATACAGCAGGCGTATTCGCAAAGTGCGGCAAAAAAACTAAATGTACGCCCAAGTGGGCGTACTCGAGCCCGAAAAACGTGTGACGTTGACGTGCTAAATGTTCTGTTAAGCTTTGCAAATAATTGAAACTAAAATGCGTAGTAAAACTTTGTAAAAAGAATACTATAAGAAATAAGAAAGGCACGGGGATCACATATCATCAGTAAGTATTTTGTATTTTATTAATTTCAATTTAAAATAACACGATGCGTATATAAGCTACAAAATTTGAAAGATGCCATTGAGTGTCAAGATGCCACGCACACAAGCATCATAGTTGCCGTAATAAAAAAGCTATTCTTCTTAGATAGTGCGGTATCTAGTTGGAGCGCAGCAGAGAAACCAATACTTAATCTAAGATTTTAGATTTCCTTCATAAGATGAATTGTCAATTGTCAGTCCTTGCAAGAAGCGTCTTTGGTCAGACTCAATGGTGTCAGCGTAAGTCTTTTGGTAAATCGAACAGGAGAAGCATATTCTAAGACAATGCAAAACTTATTATTATCACACTTATTTATAAGTTAGAGTGACTATAGAATCTATTGTTAATATACTTTTCACTTCTCATGCTCTGAAATTGCTTATTTGTGCACGATATAGGCTGCACAAAATCGATTTTTTGTGCACAAGTGCACAAAAGTATCTACTTATAAATGTATCTATATTAAGGCAAAGAAAATGAGCCATACAGCCAAACACAATAAAAAGTTCAGAGATAGAATTTGTTATTTTATAATATTTACTTTAATTTATTTGCCTCGTGTGTTTTTTAAGACTTAAAAGTTATTCAAATTTTAATTAAAATATAGTAGGTTATTTAATTAATTAAAAAAATATATATACTACAAAATTAATTTAATAGTAGGCTGTATAGGTCTGGAGCCCAAGCCTAATATCAATGTCGTAAGATAAAAATAAAATGGCGGGAAACAAGTCTTATTTTTTAGTTTGTTTATTAATTTCTTCAAATTTGCTAAAATTGGTAAAAATGTCCATGTTATACTACTGTATTATTTCCTCGAAATCGAAATGAAATGCAGAATTTATAACTCGTCCACAAAACCATATTATCCTCGATATTACTATCAGCCCGAGCCGAAGTCTCGGATAAAAAATGGTTCGTTTTGTGCACTCGTAAAATCTAATATACAGTATTTCTATCTTGCTGTACCTCCGTTACGCTAGTATATTGTAACCCCCTTATTCATAATAGTCTGCTAACTTAAGGTGAAGAGTAAGCAGAAAACATGCAAACAAGGTGTTTTAGACAAGTTTTTTGGTGAAAATATAGCATTTCGAGCTATGAACACTACTTAACCCTGTTACACATGTGTCAAGATGCCACGCACACAAGCATCATAGTTGCCGTAATAAAAAAGCTATTCTTCTTAGATAGTGCGGTATCTAGTTGGAGCGCAGCAGAGAAACCAATACTTAATCTAAGATTTTAGATTTCCTTCATAAGATGAATTGTCAATTGTCAGTCCTTGCAAGAAGCGTCTTTGGTCAGACTCAATGGTGTCAGCGTAAGTCTTTTGGTAAATCGAACAGGAGAAGCATATTCTAAGACAATGCAAAACTTATTATTATCACACTTATTTATAAGTTAGAGTGACTATAGAATCTATTGTTAATATACTTTTCACTTCTCATGCTCTGAAATTGTTTATTTGTGCACGATATAGGCTGCACAAAATCGATTTTTTGTGCACAAGTGCACAAAAGTATCTACTTATAAATGTATCTATATTAAGGCAAAGAAAATGAGCCATACAGCCAAACACAATAAAAAGTTCAGAGATAGAATTTGTTATTTTATAATATTTACTTTAATTTATTTGCCTCGTGTGTTTTTTAAGACTTAAAAGTTATTCAAATTTTAATTAAAATATAGTAGGTTATTTAATTAATTAAAAAAATATATATACTACAAAATTAATTTAATAGTAGGCTGTATAGGTCTGGAGCCCAAGCCTAATATCAATGTCGTAAGATAAAAATAAAATGGCGGGAAACAAGTCTTATTTTTTAGTTTGTTTATTAATTTCTTCAAATTTGCTAAAATTGGTAAAAATGTCCATGTTATACTACTGTATTATTTCCTCGCAATCGAAATGAAATGCAGAATTTATAACTCGTCCACAAAACCATATTATCCTCGATATTACTATCAGCCCGAGCCGAAGTCTCGGATAAAAAATGGTTCGTTTTGTGCACTCGTAAAATCTAATATACAGTATTTCTATCTTGCTGTACCTCCGTTACGCTAGTATATTGTAACCCCCTTATTCATAATGGTCCGCTAACTTTAAACAGCCGCTTAGGAGTGTTTTTTCACATTCTGACTTAGGTCAATAGAAGAAGACAGAGTGAGAATTAGCAATGCTTTAAGGCGACACTAAATGCCCGCGACCTTGAGCGATATGAGTTCCGGCTTCCGGCCCGCCATCTATGTAACAAAGCCAATATTTTCAATATTCTTGGGTGGAAAACAGTTTATATGCTTACAATCCTCGTTATTCATTTCTAATCTGAATAAATATGCCTACACAAAAAAGTAATGCTATAAGATAAATTTTCTGAGAGTTGTACTAAAAAAAATACGTCATGCCATGCCAAAAAACTTGTTTAACTGCAGCAAAAAGTGGTAGTTCAAGAAGGACTGGAGTGAAAACTATAACCAACAGTAAGCATTAGAAACCTACAAATAAGACTTAAGTATATGTGTAACAGGGTTAAGTAGTGTTCATAGTTCGAAATGCTATATTTTCACCAAAAAACTTGTCTAAAACACCTTGTTTGCATGTTTTCTGCTTACTCTTCACCTTAAGTTAGCAGACTATTATGAATAAGGGGGTAAGTCTTTAAGGTTTGTGACTTCGGCCTTGAGGGATCGAGCGAAGCTAGGTTACCTCTCCCGAGGGATCGAAATAGTTCAAATTCAGAATTAGAAGCATTTTTAATTTATTGCAAACATAATACAATTTTCATTACTAACAAAACTATGTCATGTTAAATAGTATTAGTGAACAGTTAATAATTTCTCATACAATTTTTATCCAGATTGAATCATTAACATGGCTCTAGTTGTAAAAGTTAGTGGTACTTTGTGATTTTTTTTTCACAATGTTTATTAAGGATAGAAATGTAAAGAAAAAATGAATTTTCTTCACAAATTCTGTAGATGTATAATTATTTTTTGTAAAAATAAATGCTTTATACAGTTTTATATTTTAGCGATTTCTCGAGAAGGCGGCCTTAAAACCAGAGAGTTCTGTTACGTCGTCAAGCTAGCGGGTAGGTCCACTCTCATAATACCTCTTCCCTTTCATCTAGCCCTCCACTATCAACTTTTCCAGATTGTAATGTTGTCAGCAAGAAATCTGACGAGAATGCTTCAGTAGCCACTGACCTGTATAAATACCACTGGACAGGCTGTTCCATATGTTTGACAGCAAATTTTTTGTGCCTATTTGAAGCGCCACTCGCGAGCGTCCAGAGAAACTTATTTTGACGTATAATACAAATGGCTGCAAGGGAAACGTAAATACAATACTCTAAAGGTTTTTTGCATTTTGAATTAACTTCGGTCGTCTTCCGTGTTATTTATACTTCAAGAATCAACGTAATAAAGTACACAATTTTTTTTGTAAATAGTCTCCCACCATCTATCGATGTTTGCTGAGGTTGTCATCACTAGTTGTAGTACCGCAGACTTCCGCTACATGGCCAACAGCGCCAAAATGGCGAATATCATAACATAAAAGCACTTTGACAGCCGCCAGTCCAGTGGTAAATAGTAGAGGTCAGTGCTTCAGTAGCACATTGCTTTATGGCTGGTTTATGACATATTGTACATCTGTCATTAAAATTTTATGTTGACACTTCAAGTGGCGTACGTGTCACTATCTCAAATAACCGTCAATTGAGCCACAAGCTATTACTCACGCAGTAAAATTTTTATCACGATCCACCCCCGAAATTCCGTACATCTCGATATTCATTGGGTGTCGTAAAACACATCGTAAAAACTACGCTATTTTTATGACAACCTGTATAATAGATATAATACTACAGTACGTGGAATATATATATATATATATTAAATTAAGGGACGAGACGAGCAGGACGTTCAGGTAATGGTAATTGATACGCCATACCCATTACAATGCAGTGCCGCTCAGTATTCTTGAAAAACCCAAAAATTCTGAGCGGCACTAACATTGCGCTCGTCATCTTGAGACACAAGATGCTAAGTCTCATTTGCCCAGTAATTTCACTAGCTACGGCGCCATTCAGACCAAAACACAGTAATGTTTACACATTACCGCTTCACGGCAGAAATAGGCGCCGTTGTGGTGCCCATAATCTTGCCGGCTTCCTGTGTAACGGAGCCTCCCACTGGTATAGAAAAGATATCACACTACAGTATGTGGAATATATACGTTTTAGTCAAATGTTATGTCTTTCAAAATAATATATTAGTTTAAGTCTTACGCTGAAATCTATAGAACGTACTCAGACTTTGCTAAGACTTTACTAACGTAAAACATAACTGAGTGTGATAAATTCAAATTCAAAATTTTTTATTCAAAATAGGATGTGACATCACTTATTGAAAGTCAAAAACTACCACCCATTCCAAAACGAATGCCTCAGACCTGAGAACGAAGGGCGCAACAAACTCAGCGGGCTTTTTTTCATCAAAAAATATGTTTACAAAGTAATAATTTACAATTAAACTTATTATTTAATAGCCTTAGGGCGGTCGCTCCATTACCAATGTGTAGCATCATTAAGAAAGTCATTTATGTTAGAGTAACCTTTACCACACAAACGTTTCTTAACAATTCTTTTGAATATCGTAATATTTTTGTTTTGAACATTTTCTGGGATCTTGTTTTAAAAGCATATACATCGCCCCACAAAAGACTTATAAACCCGACGTAGACGAGTAGTAGGCATTATAAGTTTATGTCTGTTCCTGTTGTTGACATTATGGTTATGACAGTTTCTAGCAAATTCATTTATGTGCCTATGAACATACATTACATTATCAAGAATATATTGAGAAGCAACAGTCAAGATGTTAATTTCTTTAAATTTACCTCTCAATCTCTATGTAACAAAGCCAATATTTTCAAAATTCTTGCGTGGAAAACAGTTTATATGCTTACAATCCTCGTTGTTCACTACAAATCTGAATAAATTAACCTACACAAAAAAGTTCAAGCTATAAGAATAACTTTTCTGAGAGAAGTACCAAAAAACGCGTCACGCCATGCCAAAAACTTGTTTAACTTCAAAGAAAAGTGGTAGTTAAAAAAGGTTCGGCAGTGTTAATTATAACCAACAGCAAGCATTAGCAACTTACAAATAAGACTTAAGGATATGTGTAACAGGATTAAGTAGTGTTCATAGCTCGAAATGCTATACCACCCAAAACTTGTCTAAAAACACCATATTTGCGTGTTTTTTGCTTACTCTTCGCCTTAAGGGAAAACAGCTAGATACCGCAGGCGTAGTCGCAGAGTGCGGCAACTAATACTACGCACAAGTAAGTGTACTCGAGTCAGTCTCGAACAATGTGTGACGTTGACGTGCCACATGTTCTGTTAAAATTTGCTAATAATTGAAAATAAATGCCAGGTTACGTAGTAAAACTTTTTAAAAATAATACTACAAGAAATAAGAAAGACACTGGGATCACATATCATTAGTGATAACAATGTATTTTATTAATTTCAATGTAAAATAACCCGAAGCGTATGTTACAAAATTTGAAAGATGCCATTATGTGTCAAGATGCCACGCACACAAGCATTCAATAGTAGCCGTAATAAAATAGCTATTGTTCTCAGGTAGTGCGGTATCTAGTTGGAACGCAGCGGACACCAATCCTCAAAATAAGTTTCAAGTCTTGTATATATTTTTTATTGGCCACATTTATATAAGAATAATTTATTCACCTTTTATTAACCTATATAAAATATTCAGATGCGATGCAACTGTGTTGACTGACGGAAGCACAAAATTACTATTTTTTTCTAATAAATAAATCAGTTATATAGCTACATGAAGACCAGAAAATACAAAGACTGTGACATCTGTGAACACGTCAAAAAAATAGCGGCGAACTGTTAACCGCTTCTTTCTGCAACGCACGCACCCTATATTAAAGTGACTAATAAATTGTGAGTGTAAGACGTAGCCTTTATGCACATTAAGGTAACAAACCTGTCCTGTTGTCATGCGTCGCCTAACAGCTAGAGGCTCTATCTAGACGTATAAATTATTATCTAAGGTTCTGCCATACATTCATCTTTCTTGCCATTAATTTGCCTCTTTTGCTTTTCTGGGGAGTTTCTGGGGAGTCCTTAACAATCGCAATCATAAACATAAAAAGCATCTGACAAAAAATAAATTTTGGGATTCTTGAATATAAAAATCGCATTCTTCACGATAAAAAGTAAAAACCAATTTAATAAACCCGCAAAATAATTTCATCCTGGAAAACTAATCTTAGAAATCTAAATAAAAATGTTATAAGAATGACTGTGAAGAGATTCTTGAAAAAATTTAATTAATTTAAGCACCGCCGGGGTTTATAAAAGAAATCTTTAAAATAACAACGATTTCACGAATTTCATTAAGAAGGGAATGTTAAGATGAAAATGCGACTGAAATGTATTTCAATAATGTTTGTTTCTTCTGGCCACCTCTAATGTCCATGTTCATGCGTGCTATTATATTATAAGTATATTATATATAATATAGTAAGTAAGTAGTTATTTTACACCACTGATATTATTTTTTATGAGGATGGTCGGATGCGAAAGAAAGGCTATAAGAATATATCTAGCACTACGCGTAAAGCCTGACATGAAGGCTTTTATAAGCAAAATGGTTCTGCTGTTCGGACCCGTTACCAAAAGACTTACGCTAACACCATTGAGACTGTCCAAAGACGCATTTTGCAAAGACTTAAGCGAAGTGCACACGCGAAATAATGAAAATATGGTAACTCGACTGGTAGCGGTCCATGCGACCAGGGACACGCTGTAGAATGAAAGGAGTCTAAGGCCGGTCCTACATTGAAAACGGAGTGGGTCTGGCCAGCAGGCCCGACCCGGTCAGACCAGACCAGTCCAGACTCGGCGCTCCTACACTGCAGCTAGATAGGAGATGACGACCCAGTCAGAATCCAGAGTCAGTACTGTGTGTACTCTCGCCGAGGAAAGGTGTCGATATTGTCTGGAGTCTGGACTAGACGAAAAACAAACCTGTTTGGTTGTTGTTAGAGCAGTACAGACTTGTTCCCCCTTCCCAGAGCGAACACTGGCTCCAGTGTAGGAGGGTACACGGAGCGTCTCGCCGACCAGAACCGCCCAGACCGTCTGGTCGGGAGAAGTTCCGCTTCCAATGTTGGACCGGCCTTAGCCTCCATTCTACAATGGGCCTCGACTGCTACAATGTTTTTTCGACGTGTTCACACCTGTCACAGTTCTATTTAGACGTATAATCCTACTAATATTATAAATGTGAAAGTTTGTATGTCTGGATATATGTTTGAACTTCTTTAACGCAAAATCTACTGAATAGATTTTGATGAAACTTTACAATAATATAGCTTACACACCAGAATAACAAATAGGCTATAATTTATAAAACTATAGTGTGAATTATACAAAATATAAAAGAAGTGTGATTGTTACTAATGAATACAACTAGCGCCATCTCTTATCAACTAGCAAGGAAAAGATCAATACAATTTATATGGCAATTCTTGTTAATAGCTTATATAATATTTTTGAATCTGTAATTAATTTTAATTTATAGACGGAATTTGCTTATAAACATTTCGTTGAAATTTACTGTATCGGGTTATTTTGGAGAATGGTTTTTGCTCTGGTTACGTTTGTAACATCGAAGGAATCACACCATACTTTTTTAGCTGTAACCGCAATATAATAGATATGAAGTGATGAGAAAAGCATTCATCTGATGGTAAGGGAGGCCCAGTAAAAATGGGCGCTTTTATATACGGTTTCTGGAAAGATCCGAAATTCTGAGCGCTATCTTCATTCCAATGTTAAGTCTCACTTTTACACACACATTTATTTCACTAGAAGTTCTTCAAACCAAAACACAATAATGTTTGTGTAATGTACTATACTGCTTGACCACTGCGTAACCATTAGCCAACATTCTGTGCCAAGAATCTACGGGTTTTTTAAAGTGGTAACTTCTTATGGGAGGGTAAACCGCTTCGTAACGTAACGCGTTACGGTGCCAGACTGTCTGACTTCCCTTTCTCTCACGCATACGGCAGCGGTATGCAGACTCCTCATATCTCACTCTAACCAATCGCTACTTTTATAGAATTAACTAATTATACTAATTATGTACATACATAAAATTCTAATGTACATAATATTCACGAATTGGAACTAAGAATAAAATACATTTTATATTCAATAAAATAATTTAATTGTAAATAACCTTGCCTTAAATTACCATATTAATATTCATTCAATTTAAGAATTAACCTAAGCTTTTCTCAAGTTAAACAATTTCAATATTAAATAGTTTAACTTTGATTTCATTCAATTATCACTTCTGTGACAGGACACGCACAAGTTTTTTTAAGAAATAAAATAGACACGCCGGCCTGATCTTCCTATTTCATAATATTATAATTGTAAGCATCATCATGTTTTCCTCAACAGACACGCATTCGTCGACTCCGGTGGTATGCCTGGTGATAGAGGGAGGTACGAACACCGTGCGAGCCGTCCTGGAGTACGTCACAGATTCTCCGCCAGTTCCGGTGGTTGTTTGTGACGGGAGCGGCAGAGCTGCGGACCTCATTGCTTTCGTGCACAAGTAAGTAACATCATAATCTTAATATATATAATGAAAATGGTCTTTGTTTGAAGCTCTTTCAAGCCTAAACCACTGATCGTATTGACATGAAAGTACCACTATTCGATGCGAAATTTATCCTAGATGTTTTATGGCTACATATTTTTTGAATTCCAACGTTCCTTCCTTTTAAAATTCGCCCCGAGAAGCGGGCGGGAACGGCGGATAAGCACATTGTGCCAACTAATTCCACCTTCACATTTCTTCTCGGTTCTCGGGAAGAGCGAACCATCTTAATAGAGCGGTTGTTATTGTCAAGAAGTTTCAATAGGGGCAGATGTAATACTCCTCATAATTTCTCGCCATCTCTCTCTGTTAGAGGTCATCCACCAGTGGGAGGTTCCTTTGCACAGGATGCCGGCCAGATTATAGGTACCACAACGGCGCCTATTTCTGGCGTGAAGCAGTAATGTATAAACATTACTGTTATTTTATATAATTCGGTCTGAAGGGCACCGTAACTAGTGATATGAGACTAATATCTTACGCCTCAAGGTGACGAGCGCAAGTGTGGTGCCACTCAGAATTTTTGGGTTTTTCAAGAATCCTGAGCGGCACTGCATTCAAATGGGCAGGCCGTATCAATTACCACCAGCTGAACGTCGATACCTGTCCAAAGATGACGAGTATGCAGGATTGCACTATAAAAAATAAACCTTCATTAATTCCATTCCCTCTTCTTTCCCAATTCTCCTTCCCTCCCATCTTCACATAAACTTGGTGGCCCGATAATCTTCAGCATCTGCATGTGTGGCGTTCCTCCACAGTGCGTCATTGGAGGTACTATCTACAATGTACTACCAAACTTTGGAATATATTATTATTATTATTATATAAAACTTCCTCACTTTAAATAGCCGGCAGCGCTCCAGTGATTCCTCTGATGTTTCCTCAAGAGAAAGGGCGGTGGTGATCACTTAACATTAGGTGACCTCGTTTGTTCTTTGCACCCTTCAAGTAAAAAAAAATATGATATTATTTAAATATTAATCTTTTACGTAACTTGTACTGTTAAAACAGTTTCTCGAAAACAGATCTTACGATTTGAAAACTTAAAATAAAGGTCATTTCTTGAAAAAAGTGACTTTTCTCTTTCTCTATTTATTATATTTTTATTTTCTCTGGTTTATTGTTTTATATTAATAATAGAAAATATATTAATTATTCCAATCAGCAAGACCAAATTCTGTTTACAATAATATACTGAAAATATTAACAATACTGAAAATTGCATAAATCGTTGAAAAGGTCTCAAATTCAATATACGACAAACAGAGAACTTTCTGGAAAGTTTGTCGTAAATAGCACAAAAGGAAACGTCATTAGACAATTCAATAGAGGACTTTAAACAAAAGCATCAGATACGTGAAGGAAAGTTTTGTTGCAGAGTTTTCTCTGAAAATACTGAATGTGCATACGATACTTTGATTATTTTTTTTATATTAAGACAAAAAAAATACATATACTATCCAGGAAGGCTGCAATAGACAATATATCAAAATGAACTCTGTCGAAAGTGTTATAGATAAAGTAAAAACATCATATCAAATCAAGAATATTTTTATTTCATAGGTAAATCATATTTCAGTCATTTTTTTTCATACAGCTCATTCGGAAGGCAGATATCCTTAGAGAAGAATGAGCCAGAAACTCCAAGGTTGCTCTTATCATTGATTATAAACTCATTTTAACCGAGTTTTATTGTTACTAGACTAATTAATAATAATGACAAGTGATAAAATTCCTTTAAACACATGGACACAAACGGATCCAAGCTCCCAGGTGGCTTGAATTTTTTGTCATATTTTGAACCATTATACACAAAACCCATACATATTAAATACATAGACTTCGGTCATGAATCACTCAGTCGTTTTAGTGAAAACGCCAATAAAATCAGTCAAAGTGAAAGTCAAATAAACTTGATTCAAAGGCTTCAACTAAGCGCTTCTGAATCGTCACTATAAATATTTCTTTGAAATTACTGAATTTACCATATGTTCGTAAAAAGCTGAGCTCGTGAGAAGAACATAAGAAACTCGACTCAGTTCAGAAGTTTGTGAGTCTATCGCGAACGGAAAGACATACGTAAGAGGACTTTGCTTAATGCATTGATACAATCGAATGTCAAATGTCAATTGCGTGACGGAAAAGACATTTATTCAGGTGGTCACTGGTAGTGGTAGAGCTGTCATTAATAAATCATTCAAAAAAGCATTGGTGTTTTCCGCTATACAGTTCTGTATACGTGGAGCGTGCAATAAAAAGTCATTTGCCATTGTGATTTTTTTCTTGAAAACCTCTTTACCATTCCCGTTTTATCCATTTTCGACAACATGCATCGACGGCACTGTATTGCAATGGGCATGGCGTATCAATTACCATCAGCTGACGTCCTGCTCGTCTCGTGTCTTTTTTTCACAGAAACTTATCCATATGTTTAGCGTGATATTTTACATCAAACACATTTTGTATTTTTAATATTTCAACAATAAAAAACGAACTAAGCAGCATATCGGGATATGATCATGTTTAACATTCGGGGTATAAAATAAATCAATTCTTGTTATGTAAATAAAATACCGGTCAATAGGAAGCGTCTCCTACCCTCGTACATACAACACTATGTTCTTTGTAAAATTGAAACTGTATTTTTACACGCTTTTTAATAGCTTCACCTGTGTGTATGTTTGTGTGTAACCGACTCATATGGGCGCGATTTTGACCCACTTTTAACGGCCAGATTTCGTTCAAACTTCGTCGATTTATCGAGTACCGATGACAATACATTTGATAAAATTAATCCATTTCATTTTCATTTTGCAAAATAAGATTTTTGTTAATTTATATAATTTTCATCTATCGTATAAGGCAGGAATTGATCTTAATTTTTGTAATTTCATAATAAATTATCAATTTTTTAGTATGGTTTCCTATATAAAGCGTGTTTTTGAGTTTTTCTTACTACTATTTATTACATTAAGATTTTTCGTAAAAGTAATATTTTAATTAATTTTTTTACGTTTGTGATCTTTTCAGATCGCGTTGTCCATACCACATTGTCGCGTGTCTGGATTTTTTATATATATTTTTCATCAGACACAGTTTTGAAGTCTTCATTATTATTTCAATGAAACAATTTAAATTAAATGGAACCGTGTACGTA
Source organism: Leptidea sinapis (assembly GCF_905404315.1). Classification (NCBI taxonomy): domain Eukaryota; kingdom Metazoa; phylum Arthropoda; class Insecta; order Lepidoptera; family Pieridae; genus Leptidea; species Leptidea sinapis. Next base: position 7,640,101 of record NC_066289.1, read on the forward strand.
TTTGAGAGGCGTCATGTTTGAAATATATCATGCAGTGCAGCCTTCGAGATAATATTTGAATACAAAAGCGTGTATATAATTTAGTATTCCAAATGTTTCTGTTTTGTGTATTGTTGCGAAATTTCCGGCGAAAATTCTGCCGCACTAATTCATAGTTGTTATGTTATAATTAAAATTAATGTAGGTTGCCGAATATAATAAAATGAAGCATTTATTAGTAAACACTGTTTCATTCTATGTTTTTATTTGCTGGTGTTTTTTTCTTTTCTAGAATTAAGGGCTTATAATAGATTTAAGTGTGAATTATATTAATGATTGCGAAACTGAAATGGCAGTGGGCAGGGCAAATAGTTCGACGGCCATCCGGTTGGGCAGTAAAGTCCTCGAATGGCGACCACGTACCGGAAGACGAAATGTTTGTAGGCCCCTCATGAGATGTACTGATGATCTGGCCAGGATCGCCAGAGTACATTGGATGAGGGCAGCGCAGGACCGATCGTCGTGGGGATTTTAGAGAAGGCATTTTTCCAGCAGTGGACGTCTTCCGGCTGATGATGAAATATTGTAAAAGTACTCATAATATTATGATTAACTCCACTGTAATCTATCTAATTTTCCTCTCCGCAAACCCTGGGTTGCGTTTTCATTTAGATTTTATTTGCTATCAAACCAGCCAAGATTTTTCTAGAAGCGAAACTTGAATCAAATATAAAACGGTTGGATTATCGCTTCAACGAGCGGTAACAGTGTTCTGGGTATTTATATCCATTAAAATATCCATTTATGAAGCATTTGATTTAATTTAATGCAATTTTCAGGTATGCGTCAGAAACTGGTGAACAATCAGTTCTGGAGGCAATGCGGGACTACCTCATCAGTACCATCCAGAAGACCTTCGAGGTTGGCTTACAGCAAGCCGAGTGCTTATATGGTGAACTGCTGCAATGTACGAAAAAGAAGAATTTGGTATGTTGATTTATTAAATAATTTAACCTTCAAATCAGCCCACATTCTAAATAGCGCGATCCTGCCGCATTTATGGAGTATTCTTCTTATCTCTCGTGTGGTGCAATTGGAACACAGTATCAATCAGCTCTAACAATGCTGGAATACTCGGTGATCGGAACGGCTTGATTGCTTGTCGTTGCGTAGAGCTGTTGCTCCGAAAAACTGTTAGTCCTGATCCTTCTTACCTTATAACCTAAAGCTTTCTGAAATCGGCAGTGCCCCAGGCCACAAGATTTTTCAGATACACCAAAACAAACAGTGCCATACGGCACACTATTCCCTCACCACGTTCAGACCCTTATTTTGTTTTTAAATTGGTTTATTTTGCATGGTCTTCCAGCTTGTTTCAATAGCTTTCAGATGCATTCACTTAAATCACACTAATTATAAGCAATCTATTGCTTCACGTAAAATAATACGCATTAACAGAACGCTGCGCGCGAGCCAAAATCACGCCGATCTAAGACATACCGCGGGATCAGTTTCCCGGAAAGGAAAGGATAGACGCCAAATAAAGAAATACTAGATTGTGTTACGATTATTACCTAACCAATTACGATTCACTTAAATTTATACCACAATTTATTGACGATGTGGGACTCGTACCCGCGCGTCTCGCGTTCCGTCCGAGCCCAACCAACCCAGCCAACCGCCCGTAAAAGTGACGCTTCGATCGAAAATCCTTGTATATCTTGTTCAACAAGAGTTGACTGGAAAGGTTGTGTCCCGCATCGTCCAAACATTTTGGTACAAATTAAATTTGTATATTTTATCCCAAAAGCAAAGAATATGTAATAGTACAAGAAGTGAGGGATATTAATTTAAGAAAAAAATAATAAAAAATAACGATATGCTGTGATCATTACTTGACGCATGATCATTTAGTAATATCTCGCAACCTCACCTCAGCTGGTTGAAAGAGCTGTTTACATTGCGAATATATAGGAAAGACTCCTAAGGTTTACTGGGTTATAAGGTCTAGATTGCCGCTGAATTTCAGTATCGCAGCATCATACGGAAAATACTAAAACATCATTCACATCGATTGACCTTCTTTGCAAAGTGTTTCAAATTTGATACCACATGAAATGCCAGTGGGAAGGCACCTTTGCACAGGATGCCGGCTAGATTATGGGTACCACAACGGCGCCTATTTCTGCCGTGGTGCATTAATGTGTTAACATTACTGTGTTTCGGTATGAAGGGTGCCGTAGCTAGTGCAATTGCTAGGCAAATGTGACTTAACATCTATGTCTCAAGGTGACGAGCGCAGTAGTAGTGTCGCTAATAATTTTTGGGTTTTTCAAGAATCCTGAGTGACACTGCATTGTAATGGGCAAGACGTACCAATCACCATCAGCTGAACGTCCTGCTCGCAGCTCGTGTCGCCCCTTATTATCATAAAAAATGTTTACCCTAAAATATATATATATAAAAAATCTCTGGTGATTGCAAAATAGTATGAGTGCCAATAAGCACTAATCATCAGGTAATCTAAAAGGTTTGTTTATCCTCATCTATGATGATGAAGAAAAAACCATAACGAAACTAGCCTACACAAATTGTGTTTCCAAAAAAGAAAATCAGTACCATTTGAGCATAATTCCTGTAAAATTTAATAAATGAATAATTTTCCACGTGAGCAATTCCAATTACTTCACAATTTATATCGGAAGATTAAAAAACTCATTATTAGAGACGTGCTTCGGTAAGAGAACGCTTAATGGATTTTATAATATGGTTTAGAAGTTACTCACACAGCTGCTTATGAAATACTTAAGGTATATTATAGAGAAGTTGGAATAGCATACTTACCTGTTTAGTTGACTTATTTTACGGACAAAATTAGTGCTCTAACTACGATAGTTATAATCGGTTGTATTTAATTATATTATGGAAACAATAGGCAAGAAATTGACAATACTTGTACATTCAAAAGGTGTAATTATAGGCTTTTAAAGCTAGAAACAGTTTAAATTAGTAGTTTCTGTGATATTTTTACTTACTAGAGTGAATAACAACTGATAATGTTAAACAATAATTTGTGTTATTGATTAAAAGTTGTAGAAAACTTTACTTAAATACAAATCTCACTTAATATTATATTAATAACAATATCAGAAGTAAATAACATTTGCAAACTTTCAATTTCAACATTCAATTTCATTGAATTTTTACAGTTTGGAAAACCTGCAAACTTTTACAGTTATTCTTACAGCGTCATGTTATTTAGATATTTTTGAAATTTTATTCACAGTGTACCGAAGGTATAAGAAGGGGTAAAGTTTAATACATATTCAAGAATTTTTGAAAATTTAAAATAAATATAGTGTTGATTTGAGGTTGACCTATCCCGCCATGTCCATTCTGTTCCTGCTTAAAATCGAACTGTGTATAACCAAATCTTTATTGATTTTTACTGAAATATTGTAGTTAGCTTGGATAGCAAAATAAGATACGCTAAATCTGATCATTTTGAAGTCAATATCTACGGCATTTGGAAGATGCATGCAAGAGCTCATATTGCGTTCAATTTTGAAGTTATCGACGAGCGTTCTAAATTCTACGCTTCGATTACTCTGCAGTCTATTAACTGTATTTCATACTACAAAAAGAGATAGGAGTTTTTTTTATGAAAAAAAGGGACGAGGCGGGCAGGATGTTCAGCTGATGGTATTTCATACTCCATACCCATTACAATTAGTGCCATCAGAATTCTTGAAAAACCCCAAAAATTCCGAGCACAAATGCGCTTGTCGCCTTGAGACAAGATGTTAAGTCTCATTTGCCAGTAATTTCACTAGCTACGGCGCCCCTCAGACCGAAACAGAATTATAATGCTTACACATTACTGCTTCGCGGCAGAAATAGGCGCCGTTGTGGTACCTATATCTAGCCGGAATCCTGTGCAAAAGAAGCCTCCCACTAGTGCATTCCTAGATTTGCCTTCAATACTTACATTCTGTGAATTTGCTATAAAAAAGATCGGTGGCGCAATAGTTAGAACCGTTGAGTCTACGATGCTCCCAGTTCGAACATCGCCCCCTACGTACCAGTGCGTTTTCTATTTTCAAATTCATAAGTTCGTCTATTCGTCGCTTTATAAGGTCGGCAACGTTTGTGTTATGGCCGCGGGTGATCTCATCAGGTGGCCCGTTTGTTAGCTCCTGCGTCTTCATAAAAAAACCTGCAGTTTCTTATATAAGAACATTTTCAGATAACAGTATTCCGTATTCAAGAACGCGCAGAAGGTGGGGAAGTACAGGAACTGGACCAGGTAATCCTGACGGCACTGTTCCGAGCACAGCATCTGTCAGCCAGCGAGCAACTCTCCCTGGCTCTCACTTGGAACAGAGTGGATATTGCGCGATCTGAAATATTTGTCTATGGACAAGAGTGGCCGCCAGGTATGTTTAAAAATTACTTTGAAAATGTAACATGATAAATGAAGCCCCATGCGACCTTAATGGTACGGTTGCCACAATAGGTACCTATAGGTAGTCGAAGTATACTTCGACTCAGTTTCATTGATCATGGTCAATCTATTCACATTGTATAATAACTTGTCCTAACTGACTTATTGATTCTACAATGCAGGGGCTACTTCTTCAAATTTTCCACAAATCTTTCATACACAAAGTAACTTATACATACGCCTACCTTTTCTATTAAACAGCTTGCCTGAGGACATCCGACTAGAAACCAGTAAAAGAAAATTTAAAACTAAACTTAAGAAATATTAATATTATTTATTTTAAAATTAGATTTTTTATTATATTTTTATCAATATTTGTTAATTACACATGTATAAAATCAATGTTCTAATAAGCATTAATGAATTACAAGAGACTTGATCCTGCAGGCAAACTGTCCAAACAGTTTTGCGGGACTATGTTAGCTTTTAAGATTATTTCTGTAAATGATTAATAGTATAAATAAATAAATAAATAATAATAAAGTATGCTGATAAGGGAAAATTTATAGAAATTTCACATTTAAAAGGATAAATTAATAAGGACGCATGGTTGTATGGATTTTTAAAGTACGATGCAAAATATTAATTTAAATAACTACTTCAGGTTAACAATCAAAGTATAATGAGTAGTACATATTATGAGTTTATCAATCTTTACCCCCAAGAAAGTGAATGAGGGATTGAAAGCTTATGTCGGTAGTGTCTCAATATTACTTTTGCATTTTACCTTCGGAGATTTACAGGCGTTAGTCTGAGTAATAGTTACCCTTAGTCTGGCTATAAATATTGCTACAATTAAAAAATTATAATATAACGTTTGAATATGGAACCTCATCAGTCATCATATAAATATTAATTGTGTTTTCTCATTTTCGCGACAGTCTGTGTCGAATATTCTTGTGATTATAATAATAATGAAATGGCGTGATAAAGAGAACCGAGTTACTGTAATATCATTCTACAAAATAGGCTTTAGTTACAAGATTTCTTTTTATAACCGAAAGTATCAGTCGAACAAGCATAATGAGGAGTTTATGCTCAAACTTCTATACTAGATTCAAAATTAGTTAGTAAAGTACAACATTGGTATCTGACTTCAGTAAAAGTTTATTGAGGTGTTTGCTGTCAAGGTGTGATTTGTTGTAGGAGCAATTTCACTCCACCCTATGGTACATCACTCTATGTGGTCTTTGTCAGTTGGCAGCCATCTTGTCGTGCGATACTCTTTCAATGTAATGGCGTAAATCGTAATAAGTGTGTTCGACAAAGTATTTATACAATAAAGCCTTCTCGTCCAGAAGAATATCATTTTCTTTACTACTACTACATCAACATGATTGATCCAAAACTAATGTAAGAATGGCATATATATCAAGCTAAAACTCAAACTCAGCATTGGGTTATAAAGCTGGATCTACACAGGTGTAAAGCTTGTTCGCATACGACCGTTTCTTACTTCATATAAGCCGAAAACTACTGGCCATGTATTTAATTGATCACCATGTAGTCCCTATCTTAATAAGATGGAATATAATTTATAGTCAGTTATAGAGAGTATGGGAAACTCTCAACTCCAAAATATTTTGAAGAACCTAAAACAATCCATAAGATTAGCAGCGATGAGTTATATAGTCCCTAGGATATAATATACCGATTTCAATCTAAAAGAGACTTCAACGTGGTATGGAGTGTAGTAACGCCAATGGAGATAATTTTGAATGAGCTTAAAATTTTTAAAGCTATTTATTGTATTAATTCATAAACTATCGGACACTACAATTCTTCTTCTCAATCGGTCACTCTTGTCAGAGTAGTCGTGGTTGCCAAGATGACGCAACATTAGTCGCCGTTGGTCTCCCCAGTTATGGGTCGCACTACCTCCCTCGCGATGCTCCTCCACTTTTGACGGTTTGCAGGATTGTGGGAGCACTCCACCGCAGGTGTCTGGGTCACTATTTTGATAAGGTCCGTCCATCGCGTGGGTGAGCATCCTCTCGCTCTTTTCCCCTCCACCTTGCCCTGCACTATCAACCGCTCAATCGATTCTTCATTTCTGGAGATGTGACCAAAGAACTTCAGAATTCCTAGTTGCACAGTCGAAGATAGCCTTTCTTTTATCTTCAGTTCTTTTAAGATGGAATTGTTGGTTCGGAAAGCCGTCCAAGCGATCTTCAGGAGTTGTCTCCAACACCACATCTCTAACGCATCAATTTTGCGGCGGTCTTGAATTCTAGAGGACCAGGTTTCAGCCCCGTAGAAGAAGATTGGAAACACAAGGTACCTCATAAGTCGAACCTTGGTGGTTTTGATGATCCTTCTGTCCTTCTAGATCTTATTGAGCTTCTCTACCGCAGACCTGGTTATAGCATATCGTACTACAATTACAATAATTTATATCAGTATATGTATATAGGCACTAAATGTTAATTCAACCATTCAAAAGACGGAAAGATCCGGTAGATGATGCAAATATATGTCTGGAAATAATTACTCTTACTAAAGTCCAGCTGACATAAATAGCAGTTGATACACAAAGGAAAATACAATCGAGAACTTGCCTCGGGATACGCTGTATATGATGAATCGCGTGAATGCTTTTGTGTTTTTATTTCCTATTTTTATATACAGGAACGGATTTTAAGCAAAAAATTCAAAATTTATAGCATAAATTAATATAATAATCCTTGATGAATTTTAACGTTAACTATAATATGAACTGAATATTTAATATATTAGAGATAATACTGCTGATGGTAATAATAAACTACTGCAAAACTATTTTAACTGAATAAACTTGAATAATAATGGTTTCAGGTCACTATCTAATACAATTTTTACTACTACAGATTATGTAACTAAAATAAAAACAAACTCTAACCAAATAAATATAGCTCTTGGTATTTTATCGACTTTAAAATTAGCCAATAGAAACTAGTAAATCGATGTCCATGTCTAGTATACTTAGGTCCTAAAATTATCCCAAATGCTATTTGAGTCAACAACATTAAATTGTTAAGATGAATAACCATGAACGTAAGCCTTCATAAGGGGTTCCTCAAGGCTCAATCTTAGGTCCCCTTTTAGAATTACTTTATATCAACAACACAAACGAAACGAGTACGGTTCGATTACCCTTTATGCGTGAGGATAGTTGCCTTTATATTATGGAACATCAATTCTTGGACAATCTTAATTCTATTTCTTATTACTTTTAAAGTAACCTTCTAGCTATAAACATATTATCAAAATTATCGTACCTATTTTTCAGGAAAAAATCTCTTCACACAATTAAATTCAATAATCTGTAAATTGAAGTAATATAAGAAGAGAAATATGTAGGTCTGTTTATGTAGTTATATGTCATGAATTCCAAATATCGATTAAATAAGATAAAAACTATCAACTCTACTGGCAAAACATCGTCCCATCTAATCAAAATTAAGGATTTAAAAAAAATTAAAGATTAATAGTGCATCATTAATTAAAATTGTATATAAAAATTACACACATTTTAAAATTAAACTCGTTGTTTTATATACCAAAATAAACTTTATTTTGTTTTAGAAATCTTAAAAAATTTAAAAGATATACCTCAAAACTGAAAATAACGGCTGCAAGAAGGCTGGGTTATATGTCTTTCACGCTGAAATGCATTAAGTACTTGTTATTTATGCAACTGTTGTGTAATAAGGGGTATTAAAACACGAATGTGGGTTTATACTATTATCACACGAGGCCCAGCCTCGTGTGATAATAGTATCACATGAGTGTTTTAATACCTAATTATCAACAGTTGCATACAAGACTTACATTTACACCCAGAATATGAATCATTTAAAAGATTCAGAAACAGTTAGTCAGTCCTAGTAGTAACTTAATATCATACATTACTGATTTTATACAATTAAACTAAGTGTTAATGAAATACTTAATTATTTATTTTAGTAGTAATTTACATTTTGTATAGTGCAATTATTAAAATTCACTTGAATATTATGTTCTTTTGCAGCGTTTAAAATATCCGGCGGTGTGCTGTCAAAACTTCAATCGCTCATTTTTTCAAGAAAAATGGCGGGGTTTCGAATAACCTACGTTTTTTTTACGGCGCGCCAGGATCTGGTAGTGTGGAACGCGCGTAAACGAAAATGTTCTTTTTTTGAAATTCATACAGATACCACGCATCGGGCAATAAAAATGTGGCTGTTTGTTGATACTCTTTGCGCATGAAGGGATCGGAAAAAAAAACCAAGGAGTGTTGTTATGAAATTCAGTACAACATTACAACACTCGTTTGGATGATGTAATGGTTATTACGACATTGGGTGTTTTAATGTTGGTAATAAGCTAACTGTTTCAGAATCTTTAATAGAGGATTTAAAGCATGGGTGTAGATAAATTAATTTACAATTATTTCATCTGATTACGTTCCGAAATTGCACTCTTATCAGTTCAGAATTTCATAGAAGACAATGTAAATTATTTACAAATATCTTTCTATATGTATATAGGAACAGGTATCGTCTAAGCTTACCTTGTTCGATATCTCTTTGCCAATACAAGCTTATCTTTGTTTGTCCCGAGAGTACCTGTTTCCATTCCCAGAGTTTACTCCTTCCCATTTGCTTCGAGCACTAGTAGTAAATATTTGTACAACCCTACCTTTAACCTATTTTTTAAATCCTCATCAGCTAGTTCACTAGCTTTAGCATCTTTGATTCATCAAATCAAATCATATCAAATCAAAATCAGTTTATTCACGTAGGTCACGGAAATGACACTTATGAATGTCACAAAAAAAAATTCTTATAGAATCTACCGCTACTTCGTAAAGGGTTGAGCTAATGAACTCAAGCAAGAAACTCATTGCGACTCTTTTATATCAAGATTTACAGATCATTTCAATTACAATATATTATGTAAAATGTAAAATGATGCAACAAACACACTCAAACGTCAAATAGTCAATGTCTTACACGAGTAAGTCAAAAAAGTAAATGTAAATTAATACAAAAGTTATTGAGTACAGTAGCTGCATCATTCACATGCACCATAAATCAATAAAGGTATTCTGTGAGCATTTTATAAGCGATTATCAATAAATAAACATGTATATATCCATACATATATATATATATATATACAATAACTTTTAAGAATCTGAGACCGAGTCTCCGGCAACAGGATCATCCTGCCACCACAAGCAGCGCCCGTTTACGAGCATGACGCATGAGCCAGCCATCGCCTCCCTGAACCATATTTTAGGGAAGGGGACGACCCATCGAAGCCATCAAAGACGTCTTTGTCGGCTCTTTATCGAGTTGTGTCAGAGGACTTTGTCGAGAGGTCACAGGTGTGATTCCCACTTGATTCTGCTTTTAGTGATACAGTATTTAAACAATTCTAGGTTCGAGTCCCTCATTTTTCATAACTTTTGGTTACAAATTTTATTTGAATCCCGGAAGTGAGGGATATCTCTTGGAAAAAAATAGCATATTGTTTTGATTTGAAAGAGCGAAATCTCAAGTTAATTTCGTAATATACAATCATTGGGGATGAGCAGGTTAACAACTGCAAAGTAGATCCTGTAGATGGAGCCACAATCTGAGAGTTGAACAAGAACATACCAAGATTTACGAACCATACGTCACTCGAACGTTTGGCTCAGTTGGTAAGAGTGCTCGGACGGAACCCGAGTTCTGGTTCGAGTCCCACATCGTTCAGAAATTTTGAGATTACAAATTTAATTTGTATGATAAAACTATAATATATATAAAATATGATAAAACATTGTCTTGACGTTAGTTGTTTAACATGTTTGAACATTTTTATAAACAAAAGTTTTTAAAATCCTTCTAATGTTGTCATCATTTTGATAAAGAGCCATGAGTAAAGGCCACTATTCTGAGCTAATCGAATAGGTACAAGCGAAGTACTATATTATAGTTTGATTGTTTTTGAGTTTTAGCTACTGTCGCAGCTTTATTTAAAAATCCATTGATTAGGCATTTTTTGATCAATAATGTTCAGATGCATATAGAAATTGTTCAATTTGTCCAGAAAAATTATATATTACAAAATAATAAAAAAATGCAGGAACAATACGCTAAAAATTCTAGACAATATAAGTCTTGAAATGAATTTCACCGCGACCCGTTTAAAAGGAAACGAAATTAGTTACTGAAAATTTATTGCCACCGAAGTCAAAAGAAAATTTCTACTAGCCCACAAAATGTTTGCGTAATGGAAAATCTAAAATAATATTTTACTTGCCCGAACGACCGCTCAACTTTATTATAAAATTGTATACATTTACGCTTAAAGCTATTATGTATCTTACGAAGCCTACTAGAATTAGTTACATGCAATCCCTTATTTCTAGTGTTATAATACTGAAAATTACCATTAAGAGCAAAAAGATGACGATTTTTGTGAACATTTATAAAATTTTCGTAAATGTACTGACAATGAACAGTCATAATAATTCTTTCTTAAAATTTTTCTTTGTGAGACTGTCTATAACCAAGCTGATATATACCTTTTGCAGAGCAAACACTATATTAATGTCAGCAGCATGACCCCACAGTAAAATACGTACGTCATGATGCTGTGAAAATAACTTAAGTAACCACATTATATTACCATCTCCGTGCACTTAAATGCCCGAAGGTAAAGTAATTCGAAATTTAACAATTATTGTTACTTTAAATATATAACTTTTTAATGGCACGCATGTAATTTTAACTTAATTAAATGTATTTATTACTACCGAACTCCCCCTGACAACGGAACCCTGTTTAGGGGTAGGGGGGCTTCGAAATGTCAGACAGATTGATAAATTACAAAACACGCGCGTTTTAATAAAAAAAATCATACTTTAGCTACATTCTGGACTAATTTTATTTAAACCTATCTAAATGTCGTATCTAAATCTTACTTAATACGAGGGCAGCACTGAAAATTTCGGGAATCAAGGAAGTGACACAACATTACTATTTAAAAATGTATTTATTGCTTTTCGAAGTATTCTTTTCTTTTTCTTCTAAATTTGACATTGAACCAACCATTCCATTCGGAAATTGGGGTCTCCAAAATGACCGTTTTGTAGGCGTCCACAGCTTCTTGAGGTGATGAAAATCTCATCATTAGGGCTTAGGTCGGGGCTTCACGGCGGATGGTCTCATAATTCTATGTTTTCTTGCTCTAAAAACTCTTTTGTTTTGTGCGCGATCTGAGAACTCGCATTGTCGTGATGGAGGATGATGCGGCGGTTGCAGTTCTCTTTACGGAGTTCAGAAACGATCTGTGGCGAACAAATGCTAGCATACCATTCTGCATTAACCGTTCTTTGTCCCTCAAGAGGAATAGTCGTAACATGGCCGGTTTTTGGAGACAAACGTGGCCACCATTTTTTTTGCAACACTCCGTGAACGAACAATTTTTGTTGTTAACTCATTTTCGAACACCCAAACTCGTGACAAAACAAAAAACTTTGTGTCGGGTTCGAACGCGTATATCCAGGATTCTTCACTTCATACGATGTTGCTGTATAGCATTTGAGGATCCTGCGTGGAATCTTTCGAGAGTTCTGACGCACCAAGTAACGCGAGCCGCTTTTTGCTCTTCACAGAGAAAATGCGGTGTCCATCGGGAAAACAACTTTTTTACACCTAATTGTTCATGCGAGATTATTTGTATTTGACTCATGCCAATCTCTAAATTTGACTGAATTTCGCGGTATGTCACATGTCGATCTTCCTCAATCAGCTTACGCACAGCATCAACGTTTTCTTTGGTGACTGTAGTTTTTGGACGACCTTGACGGTGATTATCACTGACTTGACACGTCCACGTTGAAATTCAGCAAACCAGCGATAAATTGTGGTTATGGATGGGGCTTCATCACCAAATGCAGAAATCATCCGATCAACACACTGTTTTTGTGTTAAACCACTTCGAAAGTCATAATAAATCATCGCTCTAGAATTTTCCCGAGTCAATTCCATTTTCTCAACGACAAAACAAGTTTGGCAAGCCGCAAGACCTTGTGACAAGACCGAGAATCTTTTTTTAAATAAAGAAATGGTATTCGATTTTTAAAACCAAGGAGTTTTCAATTAAAAAGATTTTAATATGACAGGAACAGTGGAAATATTCCATTCCCGAAACTTTTAGTGCAGCCTATGTAACAAAAAAAAAAAAAGTGGTGATGTAAGCATGTTCCTAGATTAAAATATTTTTAAAGTAATTTATTCAAATTTGTATCACTCGCGTTACTCAATGAAAATAATATAACTTGATCAGTTTAAGTTTTACTGACTTGCTACAAGATGGTTCTAGAATAGCAAGGGCACAAGACGAATACTGTATATGCGTTGATAAGAATAGATAAATAGGGTAACATTAGCGAACTAGATACAAGTTTTACTGACTTGCTACAAGATGGTTCTAGAATAGCAAGGGCACAAGACGAATACTGTATATGCGTTGATAAGAATAGATAAATAGGGTAACATTAGCGAACTAGATACAAGTTTTACTGACTTGCTACAAGATGGTTCTAGAATAGCAAGGGCACAAGACGAATACTGTATATGCGTTGATAAGAATAGATAAATAGGGTAACATTAGCGAACTAGATACAAGTTTTACTGACTTGCTACAAGATGGTTCTAGAATAGCAAGGGCACAAGACGAATATTGTTTTTGACACAAATTTCAATTGATGTAAGAATGTTCTTAGTAAGAATGTATTTGAATGATAGAAAAAGTATTTTTTGAATTACATTCAGAAATAAATTCACTCCGTGTATATAATTACTTTAATAAGTGCTCACTAAACATCAATCGGGTCCTCTAACATAAACCGGCTTGTAAATCAATGGCTAGCAAAAAAATATAGCTTTTTTAACTGGGTCACCTAGTTTAAAATACGTCTCTGTCGTCAAAATCAAACAACACTCATTTAGAGCGAGACTCAGGAACGTGTTTGTGAATCGGAAACAATTGTAGGTACACTTTTCAAACATTTCTCGCGATTAATTTGAATAATTAAATTCGGGAACAGTCATTTGTTTTCATTCTTCAACGTCCTGAATAATTTAATCTGATTAAATAATCCAAATTAGTTAGTTTTGATTAACGTGTTGTTGTGTCATTGTTTTTTAATTTAATAAATTCATTAAAAAGTAAATTTGGTAATTCAATAATTTTTTTATTTTATGAAAATCAGGGACGAGACGAGCAGGACGTTCAGCTGATGGTAATTGATGCGCCCTGCCCATAACAATGCAGTGCCGTTCAGGATTCTTGAAATACCCAAAAATTCTGTGCGCCACTACAATTGCGCTCGTCACCTTAAGACATAAGATGTCAAGTCTCATTTGCCCAGTAATTTCACTAGCTACGGCGCCCTTCAGACCGAAATACACTAATACTACCCATAATCTAGCCTTCATTCTGTTCAAAGGAGCCTCCCACTGATTATGTTATTAGTTATTTTTGCTTATAAGTTATTGCACTGCAACATCCACATTGGATCAAACCAATCGGTAGCTTAAACTTAATTCATTGCAAGCACCTCAAAAAACAACCTTTATTGATCTCCAAAACCTGACAAAAACAAAATTGGATAAAATAGTAATTCACCGACGCGCAATAATCCCCTAAAAACCATAAAGCACACGTCATGAAGCTATCCCCTTACTCACAAAGGGCCATTAAGGGCCTGAGCCGTCTATACTGAATTATCAAAAGGCCTGACGCAAAGGGATTGTAATCGCCAATTATTCTTGTGAATAAGACTCGGTATTGTGGCGTAGACTGAAGGCATTGTGAATAATTTTAAACGGTTCGTTAAAGGGTATGTGGATTAATTAAAACACAAATAAACAAGCTAGGCTTGAGTTATGGCCCAATATTTAACATGCTCAAATCAACATAACGTGATGTTATTGTCTTTTAGGTTTCGAGCGATATAAAAGGTGTTAATATGGAACTCAATTTGTCATTACATATAGAGTTTAGTATTTATTACTGAGAGAAAATGGAAAAATTTAAACTTAATACAAATTAAAATTTTCGATTTCTTGCTTTTGAATCCGGTCGATTAAGAAAAGTAGTTAAATTCCCATATTTTTTCAAGTTAATGCCGTTTTTAACAAAAACTGTACATTTCAGCATGGAATAAATTTCCCATAATGTTTTTTCTTTTTAGTTTTAGCAATCTCATTAAAATACGCCAAAAATACTGTTTCGGAGAAAATGTTCACTTTTTTCTCGTTTTTCCAACTTATAATATTTTTATATACTTTCATGTATTTTTCTTTTGACTTTGCTGGAAGCAGGTTTTCCATTGCCAATTTCTGATCTTAATTCTGGTGGAGAACAATAAATCTCCATTTCACTCTCTGAACCGTCGGAACTCATTTTAATTATTATAAAATATATATTTATTAAGTACGTATTTAAATAACAAATCAAGAGGAATTTTCAGCTTTGCCGCCAATTTTTTTTATCATCTGTGCCTATAAGGCAAACGCAAAGAGACTATGGTATGCCAAGAATGACAAAAAAGATCCAATCAAAGAGTATTTAATAACCCTAGCACGCCGTTTCATACAACATTGCAGGAGCGTTGTAATGTTCCAAATTCAAAAAACGCTCCTGCAATGAATTTGATTTTCTTTATCCGAAAATTCGATACTTCGCGAGTTTTTTTTTTCGGAAATAATTACAATATTTCCATGCATGTTTGAGAAAAAACAATGTAAATCAAAAATAGCTGTTTGTTTAGTTTTTAAATCTCGAGGACCGAACATAAATATGTAAACGATTTGAATTATAGTTAATTTATTAAATACCAAAAATTTTTTACATTCCGTAATATTCCAAAAAACCATTTCGTGTTAAAATGTAGCCAATACTCAAAACATTATAATAACTTCACTCTATTTTCTTAATATTAAGCCGAGTGGTTAGCGATCCTACCTACTAAGATACGAGTAGAGGTCCCGGGTTCGAATCCCGGTAGGTGCAAGCATTTATATGATAAATATGGATGTTTGTTTCCGAGTCATGGATGTTGTATGTATTTATGTATGTTTATATGAATTTATGTATGTATGTTAATTGTATTAAATATATCATTGTCTTGTAACCCATAACACAGGCTATATATGCTTAACTTGGGGCAAGATAATTTGTGTAAAAAGTGTGTCAATATCTAGCCTACGTAGTTTTCCAGGACTTCGGAAAATATCTAAGAGGTTTTTTGATGATCTTATAATTATTATTCGTAAATCAGTCAAGAAATCAACGTAATCCGATGTCAGAAAATTTAAAATGATAATAGATTGAGAGATTCGCTACTAAGATTCGATATATAATTCAATAATAATATCTAGAATCAAGATTTTTTTGTTAACTGTAGATCTGTTTATCTACATTTCAAAAAAGCAGTCTTAATTTCCAAATCTATTTAGCATAGCAATAGAAATATATTTATTTACCATAGCGAGTGGCAATACCATCACAATTATTGCAACAACACTTGGTAAACGTCATGAAGCTAAAACAATTCGGAAAGGAAATTTATTCAATTACAAACTTTGCGGAAATCCATAATTATACAAATGATTTAAGTTTTCCTTAGTGTTAATTCCGCAGATATTTGTCTTTAAAACAATTCGACACGTGTTTCGCCTCTACACGAGGTATCCTCAGGACGTGTTGTCTCGCCAAAATCTGGCACGAGACTGAATCAAATGTTTTTTTTTTTTTGCGCCCAAACAAGGGAAAGGGCTACCCTCCGGGATAACGACGGGAGGGAGGTGGTGAATGCTCATGCATACCAATGCAGCCTAAGTCTGCGTTGGTTATGTGGGACTCACGTGAAAACCTAGGTGCCTACCCACTAAACACCACCTGCAGTTGACTTTGGGCAGGTGCCCTCTAAGCCTACATCGAAGGCGACCTTCTCTTGGGGAGAGAGAGGCGCAAGCGGCACTCCCTATGGAGTTTCCGCTGGGATAGGAATCAAATGAGCCGGAAGCCGCTCTTTTATACCCTCGTCCCATGAAATGACGCGCTGTGATTGGTCGGCCGGTTATTGTGACTTGTTACCCCCGGAAATTCGGAAAGGGTCTTTGACATGGAGATAAGAACTGATAAGAAACTCCCAGCCCATACAACCTAGCCTCGTTAAACTCATACAATATTATGTGGCCTGCGCAGAACCAGACAAGAGCCATGCATCATTATCCTCTGTAAAATCAACTTAACTCTAGAAAGGCATCGTTGTCAAAGAAGCTTAGATATTACACAAATAAAATTTGAAAACAAAATTTTATGAAAGATGCGTGACTCGAACCCGCGACCTCTCGCGTTCCGTGCTTATCTTTGATAAAATCTTGTATGCTTTATTCAAGTCTCAGGTTGTGGCTTCATCTACAGGATCTACTTTACAGTTGATAACCTGCTCAAACGCCAATATTTGCAAATTAGGAAATTGACTTGAGATGTCGCTCTTGTAAATCTAAACAATTTGTTATGTTTTTAAAGTGATAAACCTCGCCTCTAGGATTGATATACAAATAAAATTTAAAATCAAAATTTTACTAACGATCCGGGACTCGAAACCATGACCTCTGGCGTTCCGTGCCAGATGCCAGTGCTCTGCCAACTGAGCTAACCATTCGAGTGACGTATTAGACATAATAGAGGATAGTTATTTTCACAACTGTCATAGTTTATCTAGATGTATAAATGATCTAAGATTACAAGCAATACGTACTAAATTATTCAGCAGTTCAATATCACAAGAAACCATTCCGCAAGGAGAAAATACCACACGCTCCGGAAGGAAAAACCGTTGAGGCGTCGTAATCGGTTTCAGAGTATCCGCCGGATATGCTGTTCTAGGCTCTATAATCTATTGTACTCTCAAACGGAACGATGTATTTTAGCCGTACATCCCCGATATCAGAATGGAATAAACATGGAATATAGTTATGTCAATCGAGATGATCTGAAATATGGGGATTTCAAGTGTATAAAGAATAAGAGAGGTTTTTTTTATGGAACTGGTCACCTGTTGTTAAGTGATCACCACCGCTCACATTCTCTTGCAACACCAGAGCTGGTCCTTAAGGAAGGTGTATGCACTTTTTTGAAGGTACCTTCGTCGTTTCGTCCGAGAAACACCACACTGAAAACTTATTTTTTTTATGCCAATAAGGGACGAGACGCGCTCCTTCCTGCTCGTCTCGTCCCTTATTACGTCGACGTACAACTGATGGTAATTCATACGCCCTGCCCGTTACAATGCAATGCCCCTCAAGATTCTTGAAAAACCCAAAAACTCTGAGCGGCACTACAATTGCGCTCGTCACCTTGAGACATAAGATATTCAGTCTCATTTGCGCAGTAATTTCACTAGCTACAGCGCCCTTCAGACCGAAACACAGTAACTTACACATTACTGCTTCACGGCAGAAATAGGCGCCGTTGTGATACCCATATAAATATACTTAAAAAATGCGATTGAGAATCATTTTCGGTCGCCAAAACCCCGTATAGTAATTCCGTTCTAACCTAGCTGATTCCGATACGCAAAAATATAAAATATACAATAAAAAATGCACCAAAGTGTCACCGTCCCTGAATGATATACGAGTAATCTTAAAAGCAAATGTTCGTGTAATTTTCTCCAATGCAAATGCATGAATTAAAGTTCTAGTTGTATTTCAGTATGGACACATTGAATAGTAAAAATAACAGATAAATTTAAATAGATCCTGTAGATGAAGCCACAAGTCACAACCTGAGAGTTGAACAAAGCATACAAGATTTTATGACGATACGTCACTCGAACGGTTAGCTCAGTTGGAAGATCACTTGCATGGAACGCAAGAGGTCGCGGGTCCCGCATCGTTCATAAAATTTTATTTGTGTATTAATCCCAGAAGTGAGGGAATTCTGATTCTGATTCTGAAGTGAGGGTTATCACTTTAAAAACGTTGTGTAGATTTCCAAGAGCGACATCTCAATTAAATTTCCTAATATGCAAATATAGGGGGTTGAGCAGGTTATCAACTGTAAAGTAGATCCTGTAGATGAAACCATAACCTGAGAGTTGAACAGATAAATTGTTGAAGTTGGCGCAAAAAGCTTTACAATAACGATGGATTTCAAATTATTTTTTCCTTTTTTAAGTGAAAACATCGGCCAGTGTCGACAATCGGCGCGAATAGCTATAACAAGATTTACCAGAATAACGATAATTTGAAATATATGAAAATCGTCGTGAATAAAGGCATAAAAGGGTATTTATTTCCTCAAAATTGATTCCTTTAGAATTGTTTTTGATTTAATTTCTAATATACTACATACTACTACCGCTTCGGAAACAAATGGCGCTCTGAGAGAGAAGCAGCGACGCTAGAAACTCTCCCAGCATTCTTTTTTGCACTCTTTTCAATAAAAATATTCAATATTGTACAGTCATTTCTATCGCTATAAAATAATCATAATCTAGTCCCAGGCTGTCCGATCACTTAGATATTCAGCTGTGGCGTAATAGGATTTACGACAGAGCCATTTTTTATTAAACATTTAAATTTATTTATAGATAATGCCTGAACAGTAGCTGGGGCTTTATTATAGAAGTGTATAAATTTACCCTTAAAGCTATTATGTATCTTATGAAGCCTACTAGAATTAGTTACAAGCAATCCCTTATTTCTAGTGTTATAATAATGAAAATCACTATTAAGAGCAAAAAGGTGCCGATTTTTGTGAACGTATATTAAATTTTCATTAATGTACTGACAATGAACAGTCATATGCTGATATATAGCACGAACAGCTCTCTTTTGCAGAGCAAACACTATATCAATGTCAGCAGCATGACCCACAGTAAAATAGCGTACGTCATGATGCTGTGAGAATATATAGACAACAAAAATTGTTTTATTTCGTACATCCTCACCTTAATAAAGAATTTATCGTTTAATTTGGGCTGTCAGTTCTTGAACTTAAGCTGTTTCAATTTTCTAGAAGGTCTCAGAATAACTTCCCTAATAAAAACAAAGACGGTCCCAGGTGCTTACGTCATTATCACAGTTCACTCCAGACAGGTGCAGAGTAAGACAATCCGAATATTAATAAATGTGTCTAGTCGAAATAAACTGAGCTTGAAAATGTTATCATCGTGCAAATGCGAATATTCTCCTCTCGTAAATGACAGTATTATTCTGAAGTTAAAGTATCCATTTAAAAGGTTCTATTCGAAAAGTATCCATTTTTTCTCTGAACTTATTTAACTTTAAAGGAAATATAAGTTTACCTCGTGAATAAATTGAAATATAAATAAAACTTCTTTATTCAAATAATAATTATAAACCGAACTGAAATTTAAACAAGATATGCATATCTCAACGAAATTCGTCCTTACGCGTCATACAGAACAAAGTCTGAATCCCTTTGACAGAATATGGAATGCTGATCGATGCCTCGTATTTTCTAAATTGGCAATAAAATTATTGGACGCTGTCTTTCTGATAATGCGTTTTTATGCTGGAAACTTATTTTCCAAATTAAATCATTTTAAGCTTCCATCCCAAGTCTTTTTTTTAACGTCAAAAATGAAAATCGATTTATTATTTTAATTTGTTTGAGTGAAAGCCTATTGTTATTTTGATTAAAATTTTAATTTCTATAATATTTTGATGAGTGAACCTAGTAAGCAAAATGTTGCGGGTTCCATTATGGCTTAGAGCAACAAAGTGTAGGTATTTTTATCGCTCATCGACTACTCTACTTGCCTTAAATCCCGAGATTGTTTACATACCTTACAGCCGTGAAGGGTGAAATGTTTGTTTCGCCCATGTTTGTAAATTCATCCCTTTCCATGTGTTTGAAGTAGAAAATAAACTATACTCGCGGCACAAAAATAATAATGTAGTAAGTGCTATTTCCTGCCATCAGATATTAAACATATTTATTGTGAATCGCTGATATAAAATATTATCAATGAATAATTTAATTTCCACTGTTATTCCAGGACGATATGGGGCGAAATTGCTGTGATCCTAATGTCTTTAAACTACTTTTAGTAATTAAATGTGGAAAAAACTTTTAATTCAGTATAGGGCAACTCTGCTGACAGAAGTCAAAAAATTCTTTAATCTATCAAAATATTTGGCAGCGTTATAGTAAATTATCCAAATTAGTGTTCAGTAATTGGTCTTTTGTTGGCTGTTAAGGTGACAGGTGAAGTGGACTTTGTTTTTGACGATTCAAAACTTTTGAGAGCTCAATTAGCGTTGAGTTACTTATAAGCGGAAATCTCCAAATTTCAGGCAGGGTTGATGTTCAAATAAAAAAATTTCAAATTCAAAAACACTTTATTCATGTAGGTCACAAAAATGACACTTATGAATGTCAAAAAAAATATATAAATATTGTTTCTTATTGAATTTACCGCTACTTCGTAAAGGGTTGAGCTAATGAGAAGAAGTAGCAAGAAACTCATTGCCTGAACCCCAATATTATAGTGTTGGATATGAAATTCTCTTCTTGGTGCTCCATTATTTCCTATTTCAATCCCAACGATCTTAATTGATCGTATTGATAATATTATGTAAGTTTCGAACGGATTATTCAAGATTAATTCTCATGACCATTATTTGGTTTTAGTTCACTTAGGTCAGTTAATCACTATATTTTGGTCTAGCCCGTTATAGATACTTAAAAATATTATAGAAACCATTTTGAATTGCCCGTTGACATTTATAGTGTATGGTGTATGTTCTCATGCCTTACTGATATGGTTGGTGGATTTGATACTCATAAGGTTTCGGTCGTTGCCTTACCAACGATTCTACCTTCAGTTCCTTTGGTTATTAGAATCGTAACCATGTGCTAGTAATTCAGAGCAAGTATTGTAAATATTCATAAGTCAACCTTTGATGATCTTTTGTACTAACAGAACTGAAGTCGTTGAGGAATAAAATTAAATCTACCAGAAATGCTTATGTGGTGAGGTAGATGTCCTACCTAAAATCAGTAGACCGTATCAGTTGTCACGCCAATTTAATCAAGTCCGCCTCAGGGCTCTTAATATACCAGCTATTAGAGCCAAATGGTATTGCCCGTATAAGATATTTTTCTAACTCAATTTTAACACTAACAGTATAGAAGGTCGAGTCATTTGTTCTGTTACAAATAAAGATGTATTTATTTTTATGACATAGTGTAATCATAATAAAACCTATAGTTATTGAAGTCTCAGAAATAAAATGATTCTATCGAAATGATTACTTTTTAGTTACGTAATATTTGTTTCCATGGAAAATTTAATCACTGCTTGAACTTAAGCTTTTCCTAAGCGACTCGCTGGCATCGAGTCGGCGGTTTTGCTGAAAACCCAAGGTATTGGATACCACATTAATATCTCTGTATATAACATTTTACATATTTGACATAAAAATACCTAATTTTTTTAAGAAAAAATAAATTCTAAATGATATTAAATACTACTCACTTACTACTTAAGATCTATCCTCAGAAGTGGGATGATTCCGATCGTACTAATTCTAGAATTTTGATTTTTTCTTACAGGAGCTCTAGATGAAGCAATGATGCAAGCTCTGGAACATGACCGCATAGACTTCGTGAAGCTGCTGTTGGAGAACGGGGTCTCCATGCGGAAGTTTCTGACGATACCTCGACTTGAAGAACTCTACAACACCAAGAGTGGTCCCAGCAATACGATGCAATACATACTGAGAGATGTAAGACCGCATCTGCCCAGAGGCTACATTTACACGCTGCACGACATAGGCCTGGTCATCAATAAGCTCATGGGAGGTGCTTATAGGTTTGTACATAATCTTTTTAGGTTTCCAAATGAATATAACACTGGACCTTTATATTATTTTGCAAAAGAAACATTTTTTATAAATAGTATGAATGCTATTTTGAAATTTGCCAAAAAAGCGTATAAAGCAAATTTGTTTGAACACCGAGGGTTATTTGCTATAAGAACAAATATTTTATATGGATTTTATTACACTTTATAGTTCTTACATTGTGCACTTAAATTGCTTTTTCTGTTTCTTTTTTTAAATATACAACATTTGAGCTGGTAACGTTCCTGAAGTAGTCTCAAAACATAATCAATGATCAAGTTTGTTTCTTCTCTTTTATGCACTGTTTTGAAGATAGGAAGTTATTTTCGTGTTACAATTGACATAGCTTTTGGAGTACGGACCTTCTTCATCTGATTTAGTAATGAAAGCTAGATTACCTTCCAAAATTAGAAGAATTACTAGATATAGACACGAGAGTGGGTCAGGGATTGGAAATAATACTCCGCTTATAGGAACGAGTTTTTATTTGCGTTCACTTTTTCTGAACTTGCACTTTGCCGGTCCGCCGCTGTTCCTCTTGTGGGCGGCGGTACCTTCAACGCGTCACACCGCACCGAATTCTAAGCCTCTTCTTTTCTTCTTCACCTTGATCACTTGGCACTTTTCACTACTTCTTCTTTTCTTCTTCTTCTTTAACACTTTCGAGTCAGAACTAGAACTGGCGCAGGCCACGCTTAGTACGGGTATATACCCCCGGATCTGTTCTATTTTCAAAATGATTCCCCCATTCCATCTTTAAATTTAAATTGTTCTAGAAATTTCTTTTAACTATTGTTATCCTGCTTACACATTTTCTATCCTCTTTACTCTGTTCGATTTGATCTTGAACGTACTAGAAATTGCTATTAACTTTACGAAACCCAAAAAATTCCATACACTAGTAGGTGTATCGAACCCGGGTCTTTTGACAACTCTCGTCATATTCGTCGAAGCGTTGCTACGCAACAATATTTAACCGCATATATCACGGGGAGTGCTCGGAGATGTAATTGTTCATGTACGAATAGTGTCAAATACAAATAGCCGAATTTCGCACGTTGATTTCGTTGTCCACAACTATACGCCTCGCCTCAAGATTTTATTTTTTTATGAAAATGGAATTACTTACCAGCTGCAGTATTCTCGAATCACTGCGACTTTGAGACCTTCAAGGCCAGTATCTCTTGATCTGTTGCTTTAGGTACTATGTCCGGGCGAACCACATACCCGTTCGCAAAGAGTTGTGAGTGATGATTGATAAATAATGAAGTTATTCTTGTTTTGGCACGTTAGGGAAAATTTTAAATATTTTTGTTTTAATACACCAAATAAGATGTTTAAACTTCAACAAATTAAAGATGCAATAATCAAAGAAACATTCTTTGGCAATCAACTTTAATACAATTAAAACTTTGAAATTGATCTATGTGGAATCGGTCAAAATGAAATGAACAAAGTTAAATTTTAATAAACGCTCGGGAAACCATTTTATTTCGGCAGACCTATATTTCTTAACCGATCGCATTTTCATGAAGCCTGGCTGAGATTGATTGAATCCTTTGTGACGTCGCGCCATATGTTTGCTTTTCTACACAGCCTCATACATAAAGGAAATTATTATTTATCTACGAGATAGTATATAATATTAGTTTACTAGTAAACCATTTTCTGCGATGAAATATTGATCATGAGCTGTTGAACATAATACTCTCTTAAATATATGTTTTTTGTAGTTGTATGGTATGGTATGGTGAACAAAATGTTTTTAGTCGTTTCCAAAGTTTCGTGCAATATTCCTGGAACAACAGCAACAACCGAAGCTAATTTCACAGCTTGGTTGGACGTGGCATAAGGTAACTTGTAACCGCACATCAAGATGTTGAGGATGATATCATCTAAATTTGTGATGAAAGTGGAGTTTGGCGGCAGGAATTCAACCAAACAGCTCTTAAGAACACTCCCCGTGGTTGGCGCAATAAAATAGACTCAAAGATGCGACGTCTCTTTGCGCTGCAAATTCAAATTCAAATATCTTTTATCAAACTACTTATTGAAAGTCAAAAACTACCAACCATTTCAAAAAAATGCCTGAGACCTGAATAGAACGAGCGCAACGAACTAAGTGGGCGTTTTTTTTTACAAAGTAATATCGTACAATTAAACTTATTATTTAAAAGACTTAGAGCGGTCCCTCCATTCCCAATCTGTGATATCATTAAGAAAGTCAATTATATTATAGTAACCTTTACCACGCAAACGTTTTTTACAATTCTTTAGAATATCGTACTACTTTTGTTTTGAACATTTTCTGGGATCTCGTTGTAAAAGCATATTACATCGCCCCACAAAGACTTGCTAACTCGACTTAGCCGAGTAGTAGGCATTTTAAGCTTATGTCTGTTCCTGGTGTTAACATTATTGTTATGACAGTTTCTAGCGAATTCACTTATGTCCCTATGAAGATACATTACATTATCAAGATTATTTTGAAAGGCAACGGTCAAGATGTTAATTTCTTTAAATTTAGCTTAAGCACCTAGGTTTTAAATAGTGCGAATAGCTCTCTTCTTCTCACAAATATTGTATTATTTGTCTTATCTTTTTAATCGCGTATGCTGCAGAACTTAGTCTGTTCCCAATCCATCAATATTCTTCTTCAATGTTATCTAGCCGTTAAAAGAGCACTGGATACTTCATAATTCGAGCAGCTCCGCATAAATCTTAATATATATAAATAACGTGACACGTTGTTTGTCCTCGATGGACTCCTAAACTAATGAACGGATTTAAATGGTGATTACTTCATGGAGTGTAGTTAAGTCCAACTTGAGAGATAGGATAGTTTTTATTTCGATTTGGGACCCAAAATTCGTTTTATTTTCAATGTTTGTTTTGTATGGACATATTTTCTATGAGAGAATGTAGTGACGCACGGTTTGACAGTTCCGCTGTGAAATAATTTCATTATAACAACAGGAGCATTTTTTACGAAATAATTCTTGATGTTTTGATTATTGGCAAATTCCTATAAAACAGTATTTTTTTTATTATTTACAGAACAACGTCTGTCGGGGCAGCTAGTAATATATATAAATATTTGAATATTATTTAATACAGGTGCTACTACACTCGTCGCAAGTTCCGTCCAATTTACGCGAAAGTTATGAACAAGAGTGTGAACGTCCATCGCAACAGCGCTTCTTTCACTCGTCACAACAACGCGGGTGGACTCTCACTGATCGCCGGGTTTATGCCAGTAACAACAGAGATGGCACTATTTGATTACCCCTTCAACGAACTGCTGGTAAGTCCATTAAAAATCTATTAAAAAATTGATTTCTTATATTAGATAATTTATAGGTCTACATACAGCCTCTACCTGCTAGGCAACCGATGAAAACGGGCCGGGTGTATTACATTTTCTTTTTATTAAAATAAGGGACGAGACGAGCAGGACGTTCAGCTAATGGTAATTGATACGCCTTACCCATTACAATGCAGTGCCGCTCAGGATTCTTGATAAACCCATAAATTGTGAGAGGCACTACAATTGCGCTCGTCACCTTGAGACATTAGATGTTATGTCTCATTTGTCCAGTAATATCACTAAACTACGGCGCCCTTCAGTACGAAACACAGTAATGTTTACATATTACTGGTTCACGGCAGAATTAGGCGTCGTTGTGGTGCCCATAATTTAGCCTGTGCAAAGGAGCCTCCCACTGGTAAATTTTAAACATTTGTGTGCATGACAAGCTACGTCTTACACTCGGGATCTGTATATCACTTTGTGTTAGCGTGCATTGTTCAAGAGGTTAACTTACAACCTGATTTTTCGTACGTTTTCACAGACAGTCTATCTAAACACAAAAATAATCTAAGCTTCATACATAAAATTATCAAGGAATTATTAGTCTTGCTTAATATTTTTTTCAAATGTACGGACTAGTCATTAATTAGCTTTAATAGTTTATTTTTATATAAAAACTTTAACGACTGTATAGCCGAGTGGTTAGCGATCCTACCTACTAAGCTAGAGGTCCCGGGTTCGAATCCCGGTAGGTGCAAGCATTTATATGATGAATATGGATGTTTGTTTCCGAGTCATGGATGTTTATATGTATTTATCTATGTTTAAGTAAGTATATTATATTAAATATATCGTTGTCTTGCAACCCATAACACAGGCTATATATGCCTAATTTGGGGCAAGATAATTAGTGTAAAAAGTGTGTCAATAAAAAAAAGTGTTATTTATTAAGTCATTTATAAATAAAGTTATACATAACCTTAAAAAAGTACGTAAAACCTAAGTAATAAGCCACAATTGTAGAGCATCTTCTATGACGTGTACCGGACGAATTACTACACTATTTTAGTAGTTACTAGCTGACCCGACAGACGTTGTTCTGTATATAATAAGTGAAATAATGTTTTTATATGAATTTGTCAATAATATATTATCATAACATCAAAAATTACTTCGTAAAATATGCACCCTGCTGTCGTAATGAAATTGTTTCACAGCAGAACTGTCAAACCGTGCGTCAATAAATTCTCTCATAGAAATTATGTATGGACACATCAAAGTAAAAACAAATTTGTTGTTTTTTATTAAATTTAGCAGCATTTTCCTTTTTATTCACCTTCTCTGGACTTCCACAAATAATTCAAGACCTAAATTTGCCAAATCAGTCCAGCCGTTCTCGAGTTTTAGCGAGACTAACGAACAGCAATTCATTTTTATATATGTATATAGACTAGATGACCCGACAGACGATGTTCTGTGTATAAAATTAAGTTGATTATTTACCTCATGAGATAGTTAGAAAGATATAAATTCCAGTTAGTTTTTCATTTTAAACTATTCTTTCAATTTGATTTCTGAACGACGGGGGTCATATCAAAGGAAAATCAAAATTGTTGTTTTTATTTAATTCCGAGTATTTTCATATTTATTCACATTTTAAATCTTCCCTGGACTTCCACAAATAATTAAAGACCAAAATTTGCCAAATCGGTCCAGCGGTTCTCGAGTTTTAGCGAGACTAACGAAGAGCAATTCATTTATATATATATATACATAGATTTATGCAGCTATTATGTAATAAGGGGTAACACGAATGTGGGTTTAATTTATAATTATAATAGTTTCAAATAAGTGTTGCAATACCTAATTATCAACAGTTGCATAAAAAACTTTATCTACACCCATAATATGAATCCTCTATAAAAGATTCTGAAACAGCTTACTGCTTACATTAAAAAACCCAAAAAAGTACTAGTAACCATAATATCGTCCAAAAGAGTGTTATTATGAAAACGGATGATATAATGTTGTACTAAATTTCATTACAATAATCGTTTGGATGATGATGTTATGGTTATTAGGACATTGGGTGTTTTAATGTTGGCAATAAGCTAACTGTTATAGAATCTTTAATAGAGGATTTAAAGCATGGGTGTAGATAAACTATATTATAAAAATGAATTCTCTATTTCCTTACAAAAACATTACAAATATAAAATGAATTATTAGGCTACGCCATGAAACAATAGGCAAAAGGAAAAGGCTCAGCTTCACCTGACATGGAACCATGGATTTATGTTTCCATGCAGCGCTGTTTTTCAGCCATTCCCTCCTACCTAAGGTGTTGAGTGGGAGTGGATGTATTGTGGCTCCCCGATTACCTACTTAAGCTATCTTTTTTTTATTAAATGTAACATTAAAAAACCCTTGCAAGTAATTTATAAAGAAAAAAAAATCTTTTTCACCCTCCTCGACGTTCTTGCAGTATTGTATTGTTTGTAAATAAAATAATCACTCTGTATATAAAGCAACAATACTTGTAGTGTTAATATTGAGGGTATTTGTAAGTTATTTAGTATGTAATGTTCAAACGTAACAAAATGTTGTAAAACAACATCGTTCTACATAAAACCTCTATTCTCTAAGCAGCTTCCCAAAATATTCTCAATTCAATTGAATTAAAACCGATACCCTAAATCTGGCAATGTGTCGTTGAAACGTATAGTTTATCAAACGTTAAACGATTGATCTCCTAGTTTCGAACAGCAATTGCACAAATGGATACAACATAGATACGATCCATTTATAGTGATTGAATACGATAGAGTTATTGATCTGAGTTCAATCTGAAACTTACATCAAATGAAAGTACAGTGGGAGGCACCTTTACACAGGATACCGGCTAGATTATGGGTACCATAACGGTGCCCATTTCTGCCGTGAAACAGTAATGTGTAAACATTATTGTGTTTCGGTCTGAAAGGCGCCGTAGCTAGTAAAATTACTGGGCAAATGAACATAATGTCTCAAGGTGACGAGCTCAATTGTAGTGCCGCTCAGATTTTTTGGGTTTTTCTAGAATCCTGAGCGGCACTGCATTGTAATGGGCAGGGCCTATCAATTATCATCAGCTGAGCGTCTCGTCCCTTATTTTTATAAAAAAGTAGTCTTCTTTAGTAGGTATATGTTTTACTGAGCAAAGCATACAAAATGATGAAGGAAACACTAAGAACCATAGCCGTTAAGAGAATTAGGACATTTAGGATCCCTGAACAAGTTTTTACTATAGTGGTAAAATCAGACTTCAAAATTAAGATTAAACTAGTAATCAAATAATCACTAAGCACGAAATAATCAAAATATAGGCATAAATATCATTTATAAAAGAGTTTATTTATCAAAAATCGTGATATCTTTAAAATATTTTCATTGGTATTTATTCAAACAAAACAAATCTTATAACTATATTTACAATACTATGATTATATAAAATTAGAACTATCACTACCGGGAAGCGTACCAAGATTACAGGCAGCACTTCCACGTTGGATAGCTAAGCTGATCCGTTGACCGAAATAGCTGCCAGCGCTTGGGTTGCCAGTAACCCATATAAATTTAAAATTATAGTTATAGGTAAACAATTTAAATTAATACGAAGGATATACTTTAAAGAAGGAAGGCAAATAAATCTCAGCGGTATAGGTATTGAAGCTTGGATTTCAGGTAGTAATAGTTACATAGGTACTAGAAACTATAGTATGAAAGTACGCTTCACTTGCAATCGTTAGCAATTTGTAAGCTCAATTGCTCCTAGAAACTGCCACAATAATGGGGCTTTATACAGAAGTTTCGCTTCATAAACTAATTGGATCTTATCATTAAATATAAATCAGTTTAAGGGTAATTATAAAATGGCATTGTTAAAAAAACAACAGGATGCTGAAAATTTCAATTGTTGTGTATGGAAAGAACTTCCCTTAAATAAATATTTTTCATGATTTAACCATAACATTTGCAACTCGTTTCATATTACATTTAAACTGACACATTGACACACACTCATATGTATATTTATACAACTGCATTCTGCATTCTAATCGTTTTATTAGTTTGCCCTCTTTACTATGTATCCCACCTTACACCTTAGGCAGATGGGAATGGCTGAAAACCAGCGTTGCATGAAAATATTATTTCAAGCAGCATAAGCTGAGCCTACTCCCTTTTGTCTTAATGTTTGTTTGAAATAAGCTGATATTGTATACTTAAATTAAGTTCAAGACAATAAATTTTATTATTACATAACACTAATAACGTGGAAGAAATAAGAAAATTATTGAAATTCTTTGTTTGCAATATATTTTTCGACGACCCATATAGCCGAATGGTTAGTGACCCTGACTACTAAGCTAGAGGTCCCGGGTTCGAATCCCGGTAGGTGCAAGCATTTATATGATGAATATGGATGTTTGTTTCCGAGTCATGGATGTTTATTTGTATTTATGTATGTTGGAGTAAGTATATTGTATTAAATATATCGTTGTCTTGTAC
Organism: Leptidea sinapis; assembly: GCF_905404315.1. NCBI lineage: Eukaryota > Metazoa > Arthropoda > Insecta > Lepidoptera > Pieridae > Leptidea > Leptidea sinapis. The sequence continues at coordinate 7,670,351 of NC_066289.1, forward strand.
CCATAGTACAGGCTATGCCTAGTTTGGGGCAAGATAATTTGTGTAAGAGTGTGTCAATATTATTTTTATTATTATTTTCAAAACTTTAACACTATCTACGTGCCAATTAGATGCTTAGCTACGCTTTGTAAGCTACTTCATAATGTTATTAGTTGCCGCATGAGGTTGGTTCTTGGCTAATAAGGAACGTGTTTTTAATATGAATTGGCAGGCCTTGAATAGTCACGTCTTATAAAGCTAATCGTCAAACAATACTAGCCAATTTAGGGATTAACTCAAATGTATATTATTATTAGTATTGCATACGATCAGAACTTAAATCTTAATCAATGACCTAAACACAAAATTCAATTTTCTATCTTTATAAATGTTCAGCTCCACACACTGATACAAATTTCACATTTGTTTTAATTTTTTCTGTGTTGGTATGTTTAACCCGAAATAGTATAATTTATGACTTACAATCTAATGTCAGTCTACGTATAGCGAAAGAAAAAGAAAAGGACTGACCTCTTCTATTATATACCTCTGGACTGGCGGCAGTCAAAGTGCTTTTGTGCCTGTTTGATATTCGCCATTTTGGCGCTGTTGGCCATGTAGGGAGAGTCTGCGGTACTAAAGCTAGTGATGACAATCTCAGCAAACATCAATAGATGGCGGGAAACTATTTACAAAAAAAAATGTGTACTTTATTACGTTGATTCTTGAAGTATAAATAACACGTAAAACGAACGAAATTTATTCAAAATGCATAAATACTTCAGTGTATTGTACGTTCCTTCGCAGCCATTTGTATTATACGTCAAAATTAGTTCTCTGGACGCTCGCGAGTAGCGCTTCAAATAGGCACAATAATTTTGCTGTCAAAGATATCGAACAGTCTGTCCAGTGATATTTAAACAGGTCAGTGAAGAAAACTATCAAACGAAAGAGAAATAGTGTGTGTGACAAAACGATAAAAAAGGGAGACATAGTCTATATATGGTCAAAGCTTCAGAGAAGGGTTTTTGTGGAAGAGTAAGAGAATCGAGCATACAGGGGTCACCTGTTGGTATGTGATCGACGCAGCTCATACTCTCTTGTCCCGACATCATAAGAACAAACCTAATAAAGAGTCGAATAAATAAATTCGAAAACCGAAAACACATTTGCACGAGGCGTACAAGATCGAACCGGGGGCAACGTGATAAGAGGAAAGTTTCGAATATTTTTCCTTAATGCGTAATCCTTAAACAATTCCAAATTGTTCTAATATTTATGGACGATTCGGGACTCAAGCCTGCGTTATCCCATCCGAGCACTCTTACCAACTCTGCCTACCGTTCGAATGAAGCATCTACCGTAAATCTTGTTATGTCTTGTTCAACTCTCAGGTTGCGGCTCCATCTACAGGATCTACTTGAAAGTTGCAACAAGTCCAATAATTGTTATTTTTTAAGTGATTAAATTATTTAGATAATATAAAATTTATTTATTTTATTTTATAAATATAGTATATTTTATCGATGACTTAAAACTAACAAACTGTTCAGATGTGGGCAGTGTTAACAAAGCGACACCAGATGGCTTTACTGATGTGGACTCACGGGGAGGAGGCTCTGGCTAAGTCATTGGTGGCCTGCAAGTTGTACAAAGCCATGGCACACGAAGCGGCCGAGGATGATATGGAGACAGAGGTTTATGAGGAGCTGCGGCACTACGGCAAGGAGTTTGAGACTAAAGGTATAAACCCCTAAATTATATAGATTATAATATTATAATTATGATGACCTATATAGGCCCAATGGTTAGTGACCCTGCCTATAAGATAAGATGAGGGCAGCGCAGGATTGATTGTCGTGGATATCTTTGGGGGAGGCCTTTGTCCAGCAGTGGACGTCTTCCGGCTGATGATGATGAATGTGGTCTTTGAAGGCGTTTGCTATATGATAGACGTTTTCTTCTTCGTCACATAGATATATGTAAAGTAGTAGTGTTTCGTGATCTTTCTGTCAATAAGACTAAACTTTTCCAAATCACAAAGTTCAAAACAACCTTAAGGCGCGGTCATACATCAATATCAACAAAAATTGGTTTCTTAGGGAGTCGATTACAACATAACGCAATGAAAATATTCCGACGCAAAAAATACTAAAATAAGGATTTAATGATAATTTTTAACCGAATAGAATATTTATATATAATTTGAAATATCCAATAAAAAATTTGGAAGTTGCATCCCAAAAATAAACTTTGGAGTCAAAAATCTCCTAATTTTAAGCGATAACAATATTCTTTTTTTAAAGAATTGAATAGAATTAGTACTTTACTAAAACTTAAACCGAACAATTTTTCAATTTATTATGTAAATTTTGAATAAACAAAAGAAAACCAGTAAAATGCCCATTTGCTTAGCTTAGCCACATGACCAACACAAATAATGTAGGGTTGGTTGTAGCGTTTACAATCCTAGTCAGTCCGCGCCTTAATCTAAATATTTCAATAAAGATACATAAAACTCTGGTACCGGACAAAGTTTTGATTGCCTATTTCCGAACGATTTCATTATACTAATATTAGACTTTCATTAAATATATACTTTCAGCCAAGCACTTTATTGTTTAAATAATGTAACCAGTAAACTCGGCTACATTGAATTTTATGACAGGCTTTTTAGCTTTTCATGAACATTTCTCCCTGCGGACAACATTTCTTGTAAAACTGTATTACAATTTTTTATCAGCAAAGTAATTAAACATCATACTAACACGTGAATTTATCATTATGGATTTATATAATGTATTTTTTTAAATATAGAAATAACAGCGCACACGTTGATAAATGAAAACCCACTCGGAAAAGAAAAAACCGCGCTTCTAATAATAATAAAGCCTTTTATTAATTTTCCGTTTGATTTTTTACATTTTTGGGTTAGTATGTATGTTAGTACGGTTAGTCGACAAACAAGATTATTTTATTTTAACTTTTATGTTGGTTAGTTATAATGCATGCACTATGTTAGTTTAATTTTAAATTCTCAATGGATCTCAGTTGGGTCAAGGCGCTTAACAAATAATATAAAACAATCAAAGAACTGGGGTGTGACCAGGCATTCAGCATCTCTGAGTAAAAGGCACCTCCTCCGACCATAATTCATTTAAAAAAAAACTCCTTTTCGTAGCAGAGAAAAATTACCAAAAGAGTTTTATAATCGTTAATATTGAATTTTGTATTTGCTTTGCTTAATTGTTAAAGAGAACCGAATCAATGATTGAATATTTCATCGTTTATTTTAATTTACTTGTAGTACATATTTTAACTTTCTTCTCGATCTAAACGTTCACTTTGCCGAAACTGTGATACCCTATGATAGATTTCACATCTCTTTCTCAGCAATTCTCAACTTGATTGGTATCGATTTCTTTTAGATTGCGTTCTTTCGTCCATTTTGTGCTTCCATTGCATCTGTGGTCTTCTTCTTGATCTTTTTTCGCCCCAAGGCCCTTTTTCCCCACCTCAACCATTTTTCCCCACAAGCCTTGCGTCCATTTTCGGGCATCGGTTATCTTATTATCTGCTGTCTAAGCCAGGTTTTCTTGCGGTTTCTCAGCGTGACGTAGTATGCTGAAAGTTTTACGCAGTTTTATGCATCATGTCCCTATACCTCTAGCTGGAATAGGTAAGAAGGTTATATAAAATAACACGCGTAAATACATGGTGTTTGGTCCGAACCAAATTATAAGTATTATTTAGTTTTGTTTTATATTAATAGCAATAGAAAGCCCCATTCTTCATATTACCGCTCTCTCTAAATATTCAATTTAGTGTTGGAGAAGTTTTTACATTTTGAGTGACTTTCAGAGTCTGTAGCAAAAAAACCGAATTCTTCAATCAATTTCTATTTTACTTGCGATAATTTGCTATTAAGGCAAATTGAGTCTTGAAACGATGAAGTGACCTCATCGAATTCCAAAGTTTGTCTCAGAAATTCTTACTCTAATCGGTACGTCTGTTGGATTGCAATTAAATGATTTTTCTTTTCTAGCCTGTATGCGCCTATGTGTCTGTGTGCATACAGTCAGGTTAGAAACCTACACACGCACAATGACAAGGGGATAAGAGGGGGGTAGTCCCCGTGGACCTCGTTATTTCAATAAAGGGTTCATCCCTAAAACATCTTCGGTCCGTTCACTCTTCGTCTAAAAATCCATCAATAAAATGCCAATATGTTAAACCATCTCTTTCGACAAACTTCAATAAATACAGCAGCAAATAATACTAATTGAACTAAAAAGCAATTTGCCAAAACTCGTTTTCATTCCAATCGTTCCATGAAAGAATGCACTTCAAAAGCATTCACGAAGCGCACGAAAATTCCCAAAATATTTATTAACGATCGAATGTCAGTTAACCCCAACAGCCGCAAAGCTGCTCGCTCAACCCCGCTCAAACCTCATACAAACTATATGCTAACATTTTCAACTAAGTTCCATTTGAAATCTATTTTATAATTTATACTAGCGCACCCGCGAATTTGCAAACATACCTTTCATCTCTATAACTTCACAATGAGGTAGCTGAATTGAATTGTCCTTAGAACTTACCGAAACAGGACGATGGAATTATTTAGGTCCTATCTGTGATTAACAATACTAACTAGATAGACAATAGCTAAACGTGCGCCTAAAAAGTGTTCAAACAAAGCGTGCGAAAGAGATGATCTAATCTGATCGAATCTAAACTGAATCTATTGTTACTGTAACCGATTTTCATTGACAAGTCGTAAACAGTCAGCCACGCTAGGAGTTAGCTTCTTAGTATTTTGATCACTAAGCACTAATGGCTTACTAAAGCGAGGTAATCGAGAGTGCTTCTGCCACACATGTTGCAGGATCGAAAGATCGGTATCTTTACACTAGACTTGCAACTCTTTTTTTACAACATGCGATTCTGAGACCATAAAGCAATGAAAAAAAAGTAAAAAGGAAGTATAGCCACTTCAAAAAGGAGTCTAGAACCATATTCTGTACAAAGGAGAAAAATTCCTACCTACTTCTTAAGTTTCTGTTCTCTACTTTTTTAGGCATGATTTGTTTGCCAATACGTTTGTATTTTATTTAGTGTATTTAATTCTTCGGATCAAACAGTTTTGCTGGGCCGAGTTCTTATTTTGTTTGCAACTGATTGATAAATAATATGAAATTAAACAAAAAAATCACTATTACTTTCTTCTTATCAAGCTAGTTTGCTTTTAATAATAAATATATGTGACTTAATTCCGTTATTACCATCTGTAAAGTAACAGAATATGGTTGCTTTAGAAGGGCCTTCATCCATAAGCGCAATTTGAAGTCTATGGAATGACCATTCTGGTTTAAGGCCACATTTGATATCATAAAAAATCATCGCACGAAAATATTCCCAACGCAGATCAATGAGAAACGATAATTTAACTAAGCTTCCAAAAATATATCAAGGGATATTTGAAATTCGAACGATGGTATTTGACTCGTAATTAACACACATAAAGCTTGCCACCATCTTACCCACTGACCTGCATAAATACCACTGGACAGGCTATTCCATATGTTTGACAACAAACTTTTTGTGCCTATTTGAAGCGCCACTCGCGAGCGTCCAGAGAACTAATTTTGACGTATAAAACAAATGGCTCCGAAGGATCGCACAATTCTCTGAAGTATTTTTACATTTTTCATTAATTTCGTAAATAGTTTCCCGCCAAATATGTTGTCCACTAGGTTGTCATGACTAGTTTTAGTACCGCATACTCTCGCTACAAGGCCAACAGCGCCAAAATGGCTAATATCAAACAGGCACAAAAGCAATTTGACAGCCGCCAGTCCAATGGTATATAGTAGAGGTCAGTGATCTAACCTCCACTTTCCTAGTGTGCTTGAAGTTTCAATTTCATATTCTATTTTCATTCATTTATTCATGTCTAGACGCCTCTGAATCATATGTAATCTTACTACATTCATATTCAAGTAACAGAACGCAAATCTCGCAGTGCACTTTGAGTTTTCTTGGAAATTTAATGGATTTATTTTGTTGTAGCATTGGAACTGTTGGACTATTGCTATCGTCAAGATGACGATCAGGCCCAACAGCTTCTTACCTGTGAACTCCAGAACTGGTCGGGACAAACTTGCCTGAGTTTGGCTGTCGCTGCTAACCACAGAGCTCTCCTAGCTCATCCTTGCTCGCAAATAATTCTGGCTGATTTGTGGATGGGAGGTCTACGTACACGGAAGAACACCAACCTAAAGGTAACGGCTGTTGAGTTTCATTTTCAATTTTTGAAGCACTGACTCATGACTACACGTCGTAGATTTAACATAGGTTATAACTTTTCGGTTTAGATGTCTGTCATGATGCATGCGAAGACACTGTTTTCGGTAACCTTTTTATTTTTGGTATTTCTATTTATAAACTATCTAATTACGACGTGTCAAGAAAAATTTTAAGCCTTTCCCACATTTGATTTTAGTTTTTTTTGATCAAAAAAGTCTTTCATGCCTTTCGAATCGTGCATCAGCCTCGAAATAGGAGCAAAACTCGAAATTCGGATTGTTGCGAGCGCTGAGTTTGAATCCCGAGCAAGTGAAGAAAAATAGTGATTCTATATTAGAATATTGAGCTTGTTAAGGGATTCAAATGCACAATTAACAAAATACTTTACTCTCGTGTGACACCTACAACTAGACAAGTGATAAAATACGTATGTAGTATTAATACTAATATAAAAAATAAAACATACATTTATTTTTATTTATTTTATTTTATTTATGAATATTGGAAATTATCAAAAATATGGTTTATCTTTCATGCCTCCTCCAAACAACTCGATATTGACAAAATTCATGGCCCTCGTTTGGCACTACGAAATGCAAACAAAAGAAGACACAAGAATTTTTTCTCCATGAGTGAGCAAATACGACTTTTGCTCGCTTTTCAAATGCAGCAAAGGCACTATATTTCAGCTAGAGAGGTGAAAGTAATATTACTTTGTGATTTCTGAATATAGATCAGAAATATCATCGTAATGAGTTTTTACGCTGATTATTTAAGTTGCAAAGGAAATGAAATCTTAATTATTATGTGTTTAAATTCCTGCAAATTTTGTCTGAATCCGTTTAGATTCAAATTTCACTCAATACTTCCTGTACTTATTTATTTCCTGATCGAAAGAATATGTCCTTTCTGCTCTTTTGGCTTATTTTGCTCGATTATCGAAAGCAGTGTCCCATAGGTGTAGCATGTACAGCTTAAGTTGAATAGCGCGTTTAGTTGCAACATCAGCTTTGTCGGTGTAAAGGTCATTCTGAGTCTCCTGTGTCCGCTGTACATCCTACAACTGGAGTTCAAGTCCAAGGAGGAACTGCAGCTCATGCCGCAGACTGAAGAAGAGCATCTAGAGAACGAGAGCCTTGAAGACGACAGGAGTAACAAGGATCCGAATGATGCAGAGGTACTTTATGTTCAGTTGCTTTCCATCGCTTCGTTTCGCTTAAGCTGTCTATACAACATTTTGGCCAATAGTATTAAGCTGCTTATTTGCGTTTGACTTTTTAGTTTCGAGTATTGATAAGTTGGGCTTGTTTGTTTGAGATTTTATGAACACAAATGAAATATTAATCTATATATATATATATAAATGAATTGCTGTTCGTTAGTCTCGCTAAAACTCGAGAACGGCTGGACCGATTTGGCTAATTTTGGTCCTGAATTATCTGTGGAAGTCCGGTGAAGGTTTAAAATGTGAATAAATATGCAAATGCTTGGGATTAAATAAAAACAACGATTTTGATTTTTCTTCGATGTGTCCCCCGTCGTTCAGAAATCAATTTGAAATAATAGTTTAAATTGAATAACTAATTAGAATTTTTACTTTCTAACTTTCTCAGGAGGAATAAACTTAATTTTAGGTAACTATAGTTGGTAGATTAACTACCGTTGTTAACTATCTAACAGATTAGTTTTATGAAAAAAAAAATCAAATTCAAACCTTATAAATAGCCAGTATTTCAGGAAAAATATGTAAATAATTAGTCGAAAATAATCATAAAATTTCATTCATACCGAGCATATTTTTTATTTGTTATAATAAAAAAGTGATTTCTTTTGTTTGTTTTAAATTTATTTTATATACAAAAGTTTAGGTCTTTTATGTATCAATTGAGGCAGTACGAAGTCTGCCAGGTCAGCTAGTTTATTATAAACTCATGTACCTTTCTGAATAAGAATTATGTGGAAAATACACTGTGGGTATTAAAAATACAAAACCCTAGTCTGATGAGCTAAAATGTTTATTAATAGTATCTACCAATATATTATCATTTCCATCACTGATTTTAATGTGCAAACAATTTTTAGTTAAAATAAACATTAAATCAGAGATTTTTCATAAATTACAACAGCATAAAATGATGTTTATTTCAACTTTATCGCTCCACGCGTTCCTAAGGAAAAGGTGTTGTTCCTATATTCTTTTCTACAGTATGCAAATCTATATTAATACCAATATGCGGGATGTCTTCGAACCCAACAGTGTTGTCGCTCAGCTGCCGACCCTTATTAACAATCGTAAGTTTTGGTTTGTTTGTTTAACATAACCTAAGTATCCATCTCTACTCTGTGGTATAAGTCTCCGCCACACGTTGGGTTAGATTGCCAGACGGTGTCAGACGGGTCAACCATAGAGTTGCGGTTTCGAAATCACTGTGAAATATCTTCTCTGCTTGGATACAGAATATCTTAAGCTGAGATCTATAGAGTGTATTTATAATTTGCTCAGACTTTACTTACGTATAACTTTGCTGAGTGTGATAAAACGTGAACTTGGCTTTTGTATTGGGCGGTCTTAGCTTATGCTCAGCTTAATTTCAGCTTTCAAGTAACTATAAAAACCAAATTAAAGATTATGCCAAGCGTACACTCAGCAAAGTTTTACGTTGTTAAAGTCTGAGCAACATCTAAGTACCTACGCCTTATAGATCTCTGCCTTAAAGAGAATTTCCTTAATGAATTCATGTTTAGAATTTAAAAAAAAAAGTGTGTGTGTGTGTGTATACTTATGTATGCACGCAAGAAGTTATACTTCTTTGGCGTAACAAAACAAAAATCCTTAAAATTATTTGTTCCTCCTGCTATTCTACGTTTGTAGAAAGAACAATATTGTAAAAATCTTGCAAAAATGGCTTTGACAATTAATTATTAAATAACGAATACGGATGTATGGGCTTGAACCATATGCCTGTCCTAATAATGGACGAAGAAACCAAAAAAAAAAATAACGAATGACGCAAACGTCAGAAAATTGTAGGAACCAACGCGCCAAAAAAAGTATAATTTCAAAAATTCATACACCGTCAATGTATATTCATAGCCTAAAGATGTTTTAAGGCAAAATATTTGTGTGCTTAGGTGGGCGTGGAACAGCGTTCACTGGCCATAAAGAAGATTATTCCCCCGGGCGAGCAGGGTGAAATGGCTAAAGCTCCGGTACACACGCGACGTTCAAATATTTTCACATTGTGTGCTTAAATAATATTGAAATTTGCACCTTATGTCGCTTTAGACACGGGACGATAAACTTCCTTGTACATACACTAATTTAAATCGCACGTTTGAATATCGCACCGTAAATTAAATTTTCAATTTTTTTAGAATTATGGAGCATATTCGGCCAGTGTGAATTTGCACTGAATAAACGCTTTCACTGACAGACTGTAACAAAACAATAATAGTTCAAATTTCATTCAATTTGAACCATTACTTTAGAATTATAACTAGTCAAAGTTTCTTAATTTTTTCACTCACTCACTGACTGACCGACTGACCGATTATCAAAAGTCTAACGGCCGTTCCCAATATACTATCTACAGATAGAGATAAATTACAACCGTCTGCTGTCAGTAATTAGCTGTCAATAAATCAAATCAAAATAACTTTATTCATGTAGGTCACAGAAATGACACTTTTGAATGTCAAAAAAAATATTTTTCTTATTGAATCTACCGCTACTTCATAGAGGGTTGAGCTAATGAGAAGAAGTAGCAAGAAACTCATTGTCACTCTTTTATATCAAGATTTACATTTCCATCGATTTACAAATCATTTCAATTACAATATAATATGTAAAATGATGCAACAAACATACTCACACGTCAAATAGTCAATGCCTTACACGAATAAGTTAAATAGTAAATGTAAATTAATACGAAAGTTATTGAGTACAGTAGCTGCATCATCCACACACACCGTTAATAAATAAAGGTATTCTGTGAGCATTTTATAAGCGATTCCAAATAATACATATATTATAACTTTTAAGAATCTGAAGCCGAGTCTCCAGCAACAGGATCATCCTGCCACCACAAGCAGCGCCCGTTCACGAGCATGACGTATGAGCCAACCATCGCCTCCCTCAACCATATTTTAGGGATGACCCATCCCATGTCGCCGCCACAAGCAGTGACATTTAAGCGAGCATGATGAAACCTGTTACGAGAACTCAAGCAAACTACTATAAAAGAATCCTAATCTACATATCATGCAATACTCACCAAATAATCTGAAGCTGTCCCAATATAACAGATAAGTCATTCTTATCGCCATATATTGGGACGCTTGAATTGCAAGTTCCATACAAACTTCTATCGCTAGCAAGCTATACGTACTCCCATTGATAGACAGCGTGTACGGGTAAGGTGAGTTACCGTCGATAAATTTATTGGAACAGAAAAGTTAACGATAGTTACGATTTTTATCTCAAGTAAGAGATAGACTGAATATTGGGAACGGCTGTAAGGTACTTCTAGCAGAGATAGAAGCATCAAATTTAAAAGACAATTAGTATTTAATGTCTAAATTATAGAAAAAATATTTTGCAATTTCCGTCCAGTTTTCTAGATACACCAACTGCATAAATAACTTTGTAATCTCATATAATGTGTAACAAGTTTACGCGACATTTTCGAGGGTTACAAATCTGACAGGTATACATCCAATAAAATTAATGTCGACTCAACTTGTGAAAACATTAGACTAAGAATCATTTACCGTCCAAATTTGAAAAATTGTAGCATCAAAGCCTCTGAGAAAAACCCATAGAGACATTAATGGGCTTTGAAGAACACTGTAGCTGAAGCTCAATAAGTAGTACAGGCAAAAAAAAGGAAGACTGCCTACAAAAATAAGAAAAGCTCATAAGATAGTCTTTAAGAAAATCCTGATATTGGTATTCAAGACGTAGAAGGTACCCGTAATGAAAAAAATTGAATTATCTACAAAAAGAAATAAGATGCCATCAAAAACATAAAATTTGTAAACAAAAAATTGTAAAAAAAGGCCACCTCGCTACCTAATTAAAATCTGAGCAAAATCTTAGTGCGCTCTATAGATGTCAACCTAAGCTTAGAGCACTTTAAAGGGCGGTACCGCATCTCTTGACCTTTGGTTTTGCCGATGTCTGAGGGCAGTTTCTTCACCAATTCCTACCACATGAGGCTCCTGCCCGATTGCATCTTCATCTTCATTCATAATTTCAGCCAGGGATGGATCCTGCGCTGCCCTCGTCCAACATATTCCGGCGATCTTGACCAGTTCGTAGGTCCATCTTGTAGGGGGCCTACGTCTTACGGAACGTGGTCGCCATTCGAGGACTTTACTGAATCTGTCCGTTGAACTATGTATCCTGCCACTGCCACTCTAGTTTCTTATATTAAACAAAAAAATCTACGCGTGCAATTCCTAGGTGCCCGATAGTAACTACTACAATATAATCAATTATCTCTCAGCTGGGCGGGCAGAATACGGACATCCACGGCTTTGACATACTTGACTGACTTCTTCCAGGCGCTTAAACCCTATTATCAATATCCCTTTTATCCCGTATTAGCTGTGTCCACGATATCACCCGCCTGTAACATTTTCTGTCACAAAATCTATTGTGGCTTACGTATAAGAAACAGGAGGTATGGTATCCTGAAGTTTTTACATGGATAATGAAGGATCAATATTTTTGTTGAATGTACGTATCACTAGCCATTAGGGTGTGGTGCGAGTGAAAGAGACTTTTTGCTGGCTTCTGTACCTTACCTTACGCCTGCGGGTGTGAATGAAGCAACACGGAAGCGCTTTTTTTCCGACTTATTCCACGAAAAAAAATGGCTTAATTTTCAATACAAACGTTCTCGGCTCTTTTCACCTTGGTCTTTGGATCGTAGAATAAAATCATTTTCTGTGTCTGTTTGTTTTGTTTATGATATCTTTGTTTTTGTTAGTGCTGGAGTGCTAGCTCAAAAAGTGCCTAAAATGGCTTAATCATAGGCTATCAAAAAGAAGCCTAGTATACAAATCCGACTATGAAAAGCAAAAAATTAAAACAGTCTCGACAGAGTATTTCCTTCTCATTCAGTTTCTGAAATTTCGTTTCATCATCATAGTTTTAGATTAATTCTGCTTCTTCTTCATGTTGACCTTTCCCACTACTGGAGGTCAGAGAAATACATCCTATCATGTGCCATACGAAACAGTCTTCCACTCTGTCAGAACTGGTCCATTCTCAGATGTTTTGAAGCCGGATTGCAGGAATATAATTCATAATGTCCAATGAAAGCAAAGCTCGCCGGACATATTTCGGATGGAGATGGATAGCGTCTGTGTCAGTGACGGATTAAGACTACTTGATGCCCTAAGCAATCCATTCCCGTAGGCCTCCCTATCCGTATTTCAACTAGAATCGGTCTTAAAACCTTTACCGGTTCGGTGATCGCAATTCTGGGACATTCGAATTATCGAATGCACAAGCGGGCAGCGAGTGGGCATGCGGGAGTGGGGTTATAGGTCGGAATCTAGGTCAACTTTAAACGCGCGAATTTTCAAATTAGTCCCAGAAACTTTTTTTGGTGTGGTTTTTGGTGACGTGAGAGTGAGAAGTGGTGCCATTAGGACGGATTTTTTTTGTGCTTCTTCTGGTGCCCCCTTAGACATGATGCTCTAGGCAATTGCTTTATTTGATTGAGGTTTATTTCGTCACTGGTCTGTGTTAGCGGTATCTTTCCATTGTCGTTAGAATCGAGTTAAAGGCAAACAGAGTACTCGGAAGATCGGCTTTCTCCTTTGCCTTATACCACAACAGCAAGTTGGATAAAAATAAAAAAAGCTGCACGCCATTTTGGATAACGTGCATAGTGCGATAAAATAAATCATAAACTAGAAATGAGCTGTCGTGATGATCAACCATAATAAAAATAGTTTAAAAAAACTAAAAAACACGCTTATGTTGAAAAGATAATGATTCAAATTAAAATGAATATCAATTCCTTATTGACGATACACGAAAAAATTACATAAATTTACAAAAATCTTATTTTGCAAATTGAAAAATGGAATAATTTTATATATAACCCTTGATAAATCTACGAAGTTTCAACGAAAACTGGCCCTTTAAAGTGGGTGAAAATCGCCCAAATGAGTCGGTTACGAACAAACATACATACAGATGAAATTAATAAAAAAAGTGTGTGTGTCAGCTCCGACGTACGACTGGTGTTTACTACTCAAGAACGATTGTCTTTGAACAGGTTCTAGACAAAATCAATTCCAATGGAGTCGGTTACAAACAGGCATACAGCAGAAGCTAATAAAAGCGTATTAATTAAAAAATCAAATAAATCCTTAACGCTCAAAATATACCAGGAAATGCCCAAACACAACTTCTGTTAAAAGCGGAACTCAAAATTCCAATTTTAAAAGGTCCATCAAGTTAGTTACATTTTGGTACACCCTAAAAGGTATATTATACTACATGCATAAGGTATTACGGAGTATACTGTATGCTGGCTACACACAAGTATACACACAAACACACACAACTGAAAAGTGAAAGGTGCGCAAGAAATGATTCGCACCTAAAACGTTACTATCCCATTTGATGAGTAGTTTTACTCTCCATATTGTTCTCATACCGGGCGCCTTATATGAAAATCGAATCTTAAGGAGTAAACTCCAAAAAGTGTCTTAAAATGAAACATATTTATCGGCATCATCAGCATAATAGTGACACATAATATAATCTTAGTGATAACCCATTACATGTCACGTGACAGACAGATGTACAAAATCATCATTCAAGTCCTCAATATAATATTATTCGTACCATATGCATCCAGCTTTTGTTTTCTCGATACTAAGGTAGAAACTCATTTTATAGCATATTTTACACGCCTCCTATAGTCAATTTTAAGTATCTCTTTTATACTGTTTATATCAATTCGTTTAAAAGCCTTCTATAAGTTTATAATAAATTGGAATAGAAATAGTTTATAATAATAAGAATAACGGTAAACAAAGAGTTTTATACTTAAACACTTAATAAATAAATAAAAATAAAAGTACTTTCATAATTAGATATATTATTTGCTGTCGGAAATTTAATAAAATTTTTAGAATACCCAATCAACGTTTGAAGTTAAACTCCACCGAAACGGCTTGACCGATTCTCATGAGATTTTGAGGTCTGAGAATCGATCAACATTTTTTTTCATACCCCTAAATGATAAGGGTAAATATATATATATATTTTTATTTTCTTGACTTTTATTTTTATTTTATTAAAAATACATACAACTTCAAATTTTCACTAGTGTACTATCAATACCTATTTTTGTATCGCGATTTTTATTTTATTCTGTTCCATTCACAGATCCGTAAGACGGCAATCGAATATAATAATTATTGTAGTTAATTTTATGTTCGATATATTATATGGTAGGTCTGAGAATTAGTCGTCAACTATTTCTTATACTACGATTTTTTTTATTGAATATTGAATTTCTTATTATTACACAATTTGCGGGTCATTTGTTGAAGTGTTTTTCACAATAACTTGTAACTGTATAGATAAGAGACAACTCTTAGAATTTATTTTAATTTCTATACGTTTATTCGTGAATAGAATGATATTTAAATCTACCATATTCTAAAATTTATTCAATTTATTAAGGCTTTCGCAGTGCGTTAAATAAGCTCACTAAAATTATGCAGGATTGGGGTAAAGGGTATTTAAAATTACATCCACATAATATTTTCACATGTTGTTAGATTCGCTTTTATTATTGTTAACGAAAAATTCTACTTATTATATATTTTTTTAATGAAAATAAGGGACGAGACGAGCAGGACGTTCAGGTGATGGCATTTGATACGCCCTGTCAATTAAAATGCAGTGCCGCTCAGGATTATGGAAAAACCAAAAAAAATCTGAGCGGCACTACAACTGCGCTCGACACATTGAGACATAAGTTGTGAAATCTCATTTTCCCAGTAATTTCACTAGCTACAGCGCCCGTCAGACCGAAACACAGTATTGCTTACACATTACTGCTTCAAGGCAGATATAGGCGCCGTTGTAGTACCCATAATCTAGTCGGTGCAAAGGAGCCTCCCATCTGCACAAAGGATGGAATGCCACCGATAGAAATACAAAATATCTTGAAGTTAACAAAAAGTTTTAAACCAACAATCCTCGCCATTGATGAAAAACTTGGCCCATTTCTCGATACTCGAAGCTAACTAAACGCAAAACTGTAACGTCTTTTAGCTGAAAAGAATCTACGATTAACAAAAAGACTGATATTATACTTGTCATATCATAATAAAGATTTAATATTCTAAGTAATAGATTTACATTTTGCATTCTCTTTTAAATATTCTGTCTCTGCGTAACGCTTTTTAATATAAATATAACAGCGCATGCCTGCCTAACGCTTAAAGCTATCCATAATTACTCCTGGATATGCTGGTAAAGTTTATACGTGTTTGGACTCAAGCAGGCGTTGATTGGCTCAGGGGAATGCGAGACCAGAGTCGATCAGAATGGCAAAGTTGGTAAAATAGGATGGGAGGTGTCGTACAGAGAACTGCCGGAGTACCACGCACCAGAAGATAAGCGAATGCGCCCTCTGAGACTGCGAAAGAAGATTTACGAGTTCTTCACGGCGCCTATTACCAAGTTCTGGGCTGATTCGGTGAGTAGTCTGGCTATGTTCATTGTTCTAATAAACTTTTATTCTTTTTTTTATGAAAATAAGGGACGAGACGAGCAGGACGTTCAGCTGATGGTAATTGATACGCCATGCCCATTGCAATGCCGCTCAGGATTCTTGAAAGACCCAAAAATTCTGAGTGGCACTACAACTGCACTCGTCACCTTGAGACATAAGTTGTTAAGTCTCGTTTGCCCAGTAATTTCACTAGCTGCGGCGTTTTTCAGACCGAAACACAGTAATGCTTACACATTACTGCTTCACGGCAGAAATAGGCGCCGTTGTGGTACTCATAATCTAGCCGGCATCCTGTGCAAAGGAGCCTCCCTCTGGTAAAACTGTAGTCTGTACACGACATAGTCAGTCATGGTAATGGTCCTAGCTAGAAACACCATCTAGGTTTACAACGTATAAATTTTAATTTAATACAATTAGCTATCCCAGCATCAACAAATTAACTGAAAAAAAGGCTTATTGCATTAAAAACAGTCATTCTAATTTGTTATGTTTTAAAGTGATAACGCTCACTTCTGGATAAATTACGCAAAAAATTTTTTTATGAACACAATGTGGGACTCAAACCCGCGACCTCTCACGTTCCGTGCGAGCGCTCTTACCAACTGAGGTATCCGTTCGAGTTACGTATCGTTGATAAAATCTTGTATGCTTTGTAAAGTAGATCCCTTAGATGAAGCCACAACCTGAGAGTTGAATAAAGCATACAAGAATTTATCAAGGATACGTCACTCGAACGGTGGGCTCAGTTGGAAAAGGCGCTCGTACGGAACGCGAGAGATTGTGGGTTCGAGTCCCGTATCGATCATAAAATTTTGTTTTCAAATTTTATAATGCTGCCAGTATTCTTGGTACGCTTCCACGTAATGATAGTTTTAATTGTATATAGTCTTAGTATTGTAAATATAGTTATAAAATTGGTTTTTTTTTAATAACATTTTATATCAATTTAATTTTATATCATTATGTTCAAATGGTTTGTTTCAGATTGCCTACATATTATTCCTACTGATGTTTACCTATACAGTATTAGTGAAGATGGACCCGACACCATCTTGGCCGGAGATATATTCCATATGTTACATTATTACGTTCCTCTGCGAGAAGATACGAGAAATTGTTACGTCTGAGCCTGTTGCCATTAGGTGAGTAAGATACTTCGACTACTACATAATACTTGTGATGGTTATATGTTAAGAATTTTTTTTCAAGTGAAGAAAAACAGATTCACATATTTAGACCCCGTAACAGGGCCGAAATATATCGCATTTTAACAACGTCCAACTCTTCCTAATATTTACGATATCAAATGTATTACACTACAAAATATTATTACATTGCACTTGCTTGTAACTAGGGCATATATTTGTCTCAGTTTTTAGCTGGGTGATTGGTTTATGAAAGAATTCTCCTATGGGTGATGAAAAACGTCGGATATGAGGCGTGTGCAATCATAGCACTCTCAGTTCCCTTACCCCACTCGCCTGTAGTTCGCACGCATACCGACTCGCACCAGGCGTACCTTCCAATATAGCAGCTCAATATCATAATGTACAATTCCCATTCCTACTTACTTACTACTAGATGATGTTAAAATAAACTAAAAAAAAAACTTAGTTATAAATACGAATCATCATCAGCCACAGGAAGACGTCCACTGTTGAACAAAGGTCTCCGCCAAAGATATCCACGACGATCGGTCCTGCGCTGCCCTCATCCAACCTATTTTGGTGATCTTGACCAGAACGTCGGTCCATCTTGTCTATAAAAACTACGTCTTCCGGTACGTGGTCGCCATTCGAGAAATTTATTGCCCCAACGGCCATCTGTCTGTCGAACTATGTGCCTTGCCCACTGCCACTTCAGTTTCGCAATCATTTATTTAAACAATTTGTTATGTTTTTAAAGTGATAACTCTCACTTCTAGGATAAATACACAAATAAAATTTGAAAAACAACAAAATTTTATGAACGATGCGGGACTCGAACCCACTAACGAGTAACTCGAACGGTTATCTCAGATCTCTGGTTAGAGCACCGGCACGGAACGCCGGAGGTCGTGGGTTCGAGTCCCGCATCGTTCATAACATTTTGTTGTTTTTCAAATTTTATTTGTGAATCATTTATTTATTTATCAATCACAATCACATCAATCCTATGGATACCAGAACAAAATACGAGTTTTTATGACAATAATTTTACTGAAACAAGGACTTTCAAACAGGTCCTTATTAATTATTGTTACTTACGTAATGGAAAAAATACAAAAGTTCATTTCAACTTTTTGACCCTCGAAATCAGGAAAAAACGCCATTCTTACTTTCTGCTTTGCACCCGTCGTAAAACATTTTATAATGGCAAAGGGCGAAAACTTGTCACAAACAGATGTTATTAAAATATAATGATCTCTCTTACATTTTATAAAAAGGTGACTTAATGTAACAAGTTCCAAGTACCCTCTCGAATGATGGATTAACTGAGTACCCAAAGGTTTTAATGTTTAGTTTAGAAATCCAACGACCGCACACAAATTTTCCTAAATACTTAATTAATATAAAACAACTTGCCATTCCCGCTCGCTTCGCCGGGCGAATTTGGAATGGATTGAAAATGGAATTTGAAAAATAGCCATAAGTCATCTAGGGTAAATTTTGTATCGAACTTCATGTCGATACGTTCAGTGGTTTAGGCGTGATTGAGCCTCAAACAAAGACCATTTTCATTTATATGCACTATCTGATTATGGGGGAGATTTTATTTATGAGGAATGTGATGCAGACTAAACTGCGAAATACCAAATACATTTTAGCTCTGTTAAAAGTTATTTCAGCATTTATAAGTACAAAGTTATTTTTAATACTTCATTATTTATTATAATTTTCCATATTCAGCCATAATCCGAGATATAATTTAAGATTATTGAGTATTTAGATTTTAGAGATATCTTATATCAACCACAGTGGCGTAGCGTGCCTTGGCGGGGCCCCATATAAAAATTTGCTTTGCCAAAAATTTCCTTATTAAGGCTAAAGGTTTTTCACAAAAGAAAAAAACTGTTGGCATAAAATTAAATTAAATATTTATTCATCAATTTTATCTAAATGTCGCTTTATCCTAATATAAACTCTCCTTGCACTTTTTAACCAGCAAAAGTTTTTATTAACTTTTGATTACGCACGTTGGGGGCCCTCGTCGCCTGCGAGGCCCCGTAAAAACTGATAGGTCTCGAAGATGTGACACTATTACGTCCTTCTATTTATTGCCTCGACCTTGTAACAAATGAATTATCAACCATATAAATTATCTGGACACTTAGATATTTTCCTTTAATCTATATATATGTTTATATATATATATATATGTTTATATATTATATTATATATATATATAATATAATATATAAACATATATATAGATTAAAGGAAAATATCTAAGTGTCCAGATAATTTATATGGTTGATAATTCGCTTTGACGCAATAGTGTCACATCTTCGAGACCTATCAGTTTTTACGGGGCCCCGCAGGCGACGAGGGCCCCCAACGTGCGTAATCAAAAGTTAATAAAAACTTTTGCTGGTTAAAAAGTGCAAGGAGAGTTTATATTAGGATAAAGCGACATTTAGATAAAATTGATGAATAAATATTTAATTTAATTTTATGCCAACAGTTTTTTTCTTTTGTGAAAAACCTTTAGCCTTAATAAGGAAATTTTTGGCAAAGCAAATTTTTATATGGGGCCCCGCCAAGGCACGCTACGCCACTGTGGTTGATATAAGATATCTCTAAAATCTAAATACTCAATAATCTTAAATTATATCTCGGATTATGGCTGAATATGGAAAATTATAATAAATAATGAAGTATTAAAAATAACTTTGTACTTATAAATGCTGAAATAACTTTTAACAGAGCTAAAATGTATTTGGTATTTCGCAGTTTAGTCTGCATCACATTCCTCATAAATAAAATCTCCCCCATAATAAGATAGTGCATGTGAGCACTTAAAAAATCAGAATGTCCTCAAACCTTATAGAAACAGATTTTTAAGAAGATCTCATTGAACAGCCTGTAACTGTATAGTTAGCATTTTTCTCTATAATAGTTCTAGCTGATTCTACAATAACTGTTGTTTTTTTATGTTATTATTATCTCTATCTTCTGAGAGCTAATTGAAATAAAATAAAATCAATTTTTCTAAACCTATTTATTGCATTTAGCGGTGCATATTAACGCCGTGGCTGGTTGGTTGCGTTTGACAACATCTACGCACCTTGTACCATTAAACAGTTTAGATGGCGATTTAATGATGTAGTTTTTAATGTGAATATTGAAGAAGTGAGAGATATTACTTAAAAATAACAAACTGTTTAGATTTGAAAGAGCGACATCTCATGTCAATTTCCTATATACAATTATTGGGGTTGAGCAGGTTATCAACTGTAAAGTAGATCCTGTAGATGGAGCTATAGCCTGAGAGTTGAACACGACATACCAAGATTAACGATCGATGTGTCACTCAAACGTTATTCGTAAGAGGCTCGGGTTCGAATCTCGCATCATTCGTAAATTTTGGTATAAATTTGTATAGCTGGCGATGTTTCAACTTTAGGCGCACAGTGTATATAACAATTCAAATTCAAATATTTTTATTCAAAATAGGATTTAAAATCACTTATTGAACCCATTCAAAAGAGACTGCCTCAGACCTGAGAAGAATGGGCGCAACAAACTCAGCGGGCTTTTTTTTTATATAAAATATGGATTACAATGTGATATCGTACTATAAACATTTATAATTAAAGAGCCTGAGGGTGTTCGCTTTATTCCCAGTCCGTGGTGTCATTAAGAAAATCGTTTATGCTATAATAACCTTTCCCACACAAACGTTTTTTTAACAATTCTTTTAAATTTCGTAACACATTTGTTTTGTACATTTTCTGGGATCATATTGTTGAAGCATATACATCGCCCAACAAAAGACTTACTAACTCGACCCAACCGAGTAGTAGGCATAACAAGTTTATGTTTGTTCCTCGTGTTAACATTATTAATGTCACAGTTTCTAGAGAATTCCTCAATGTGCTTATGAACATACAGAACATTATCAAAAATGTATTGAGAAGCAACAGTCAAAATGTTTATTTCTTTAAATTTTTCTCTGAATGATTCTTTAGGACCTAGGTTATAAAACGCGCGAATAGCCCTCTTCTGCAGCACAAAGATGGTATTAATATCGGCCGCACTGCCCCGTAACAATACATACATCAATACATAACAATAATTATTATACAGCATTTTAAACGTTTTGTGTATATTTTAGACATAAGTTCAGCGTGTGGGCTTGGAACATGTGGAATACATACGATGCTGGTTTCATTATATTCTTCCTGGTCGGTCTGACGCTTCGGTTCCGCCCAGCATCAATGGACGTCGGCCGGGTTATTTACTGCGTGGATATTATTTATTGGTACTTAAGGATATTGAATATATTGGGTGTAAATAAGTACTTAGGTAAGTTACTATATAATCTTATTCATTGTATTATTAGTTTATTCATATTTGAACATGAATAAAAACTTCAATATTTCGATCATTTTTATAAACAACCGCCAAAAGATAACAAAGTTACAGAAAACAGCAAAGTAACAAATTTAGAAAATAAAAACCATGGTTAGCCAATCATAGTTAAAATCAAAATCATTGTTGAAGAAAAAAACATTCTGACAAATGTTTTCACTCCTCCTCAAAACAATGTTTAATTAATAAAAGTTCAACATGGAACCGTATTGCAAGGTGAGGTACTTCCGGGTAGTATATGAAAAAATTGTATCTAAACAATAGTGGTAAAGTTTAAGAACAACTTGGTTATCACCTACCATCAGAAACAATGGATGAACCCTTTGCTTAATTTTATTTTTTTTTTCGAGAGGAGTAAAATACATTTACGTATTGAAGACCCCGAAACGGGGCCCATATGTCGGGCTCGGGTGTAAACACCCCCTACCGACTAAAAACCTCCTCTGTGCTGATAGCCCTGAAGGCTTTTACAGCGAAGCCGGGCGGGGGCCTTGGAGGCCGAAAATGTAGCTCACAGGCGCGGGGCGTCTCGGAAGGAGACTCGAACCTCGGACCGACTGCTCACTAGGCTGGATGGATAGCCCTTTGCTTAAACACACGATTAGGCAGGCTCCACAAAATAAAGAAATTACGCAGTTAATTATGATCTTAAAATTAAACTATGCGTACCGGAAATAACGTCATTAATGCGTGTAAACATAGGCGGTATATTTAAAATCGAATTGAAATGATATTAAGGCTGGGGACCTAGCGAATGGCCTTGAGAATCAAGCGGAGCTTACCTCTCCCGTACAAGATCTCGATAGTTTTAATTTAGAATTAGAAGCATTTTTTATTTATTACAAAACATATTTTTTTTTACAAAAATAACATTACTGTGTCATGTTAAATAGCATCGGTAAACAGTTAATAATTGTTCGTACAATTTTTATCTAGATTAAATGATTAACATGGCTCTAACTGCAAAAGTTAGAGGTAACCTACTTTGGTGTTTTTTTTCGCAATCTTAAAGATTAACTACTACTAACTAACTTTTGCAATTAGAGCCATGTTAATCATTCAATCTAGATAAAAATTGTACGAACAATTAATAACTGTTTACCAATGCTATTTAACATGACACAGTAATGTTATTTTTGTAAAAAAATGTGTATTAATGATAGAAATGTAAAGAAAAAAATAATTTTCTTCTCATATTCTGTAGACATATAATAATTTTTTGTAAAAATAAAAGCTTTATATAAACTGTTATGAAATGGTTTCAATTATGCGCTAATTTGGCCTTTTCTTGGGATAGCGGCCTTAAATTCACAACAGATAAATATACACAACAGAAGAACGTACAAAGATCATCTTTTTCTATCAATCAAATAAAAGTCCTTAGCTGGAGCAAAAAAAAATTCAAACAGACTTTAGAAATGAAACATTGCTATCCAGATTTCTGAAACAAGAGATATGAAAAGTCGATATTCGCAAATTTTCGTTTTATATTTTGAGCAGTTCGGAATACCGCGCCAATAAAAACATAAATGGATCCAACAAACGGAATGCAAAATGAAATATGCAAATGTCGAAAACCAATTCTGAGTTAAAGCATTTTATGGCATCTATATGCTGACTAGCATGATAGACGTTGAGCATCTCTGTCGGAGCTTGTTTTAAGTTTTTGAGCTTTGGAGATATAAAGAAATTGAAGCCGAAACCTACAAACATCTGGGAACGATAATTCATCTACAGCTGGAAGACGTCCACTGCTGGACAAAGGCCTCCCCCAAAGATCCCTACAATGATCGGTCCTGTGCTGTCCTCATGCAACGTATTCCGGTGATCTTGTCTAGTCGGTCCTTTTTGTGGGGGGCCTACCAACACTACGTTTCCGGTACGTGGTTGCCATTCGTCACCTGTCTGACATCAGTTCGACATCTACCTGCACCAGTTTCAGTTTCGCAATCATTTGGGCTATGTCAGTGACTTTGGTTCACCTACGGGTCTCCACATTTCTGATTCAATCTAGCAGGGAAACTTCGTGACACTATGGACTCGCTCTCGCACCGGGAGACGTGTCCTTAAAACTAAGCAAAAGCACTTGGCTAATAACCGGATACTTAATACTGAGACTTCCGCATAGCACATCTCTAAACAATATTACTAATCTTTTAGCATCACTTATGCTAAAGAAACTCATAAATATAAAACGTAACATTAAACCAAAAGTTTATGTGAAACTGATATAAAAATAAATAGATTTAATCAAATAACGGCTATTTACAATAACCATCGCGAGATTCCAGTTAAGTAGTTCTTTCACAAACTCATAAGCTATAAAGACTTACAATACGTTACCAAATTGCCTTTGTCCTTTTCGACCTCAACTATATTTAGGTTGAACTTCGACATTACACCTTCTTTCTTGCCTGAAATATGAACCTTTAAATTTTATTTAACGTAAAAATAAATTTGATAAAATGATGCAATATTATCTATTGACTTTTATCTCAATGAAATGAAAGGAAGTATTTTTTTATGAAAATAAGAGAACGAGCAGGACGTTCAGCTGATGGTAATTGATACGCCCTGCCTATTACAATGTAGTGCCGCTCAGGATTATTGAAAAACCCGAAAATTCTGAGCGACACTATAATTGCGCTCGTCACCTTGAGACATAAGATGTTAAGTCTCATTTGCCCAGTAATTTTACTAGCTATGTGTATGTGTAAGGGCGGCGCCCTTCAGACCGAAACACAATAATGCTTACATATTACCCACGGCAGAAATAGGCGCCGTTGTGGTTCCCATAATCTAGCCGGCATCAGGTGCAAAGGAGCCTCCCACTGGTGGAGTAGTAGTAGTGTAGACCCAATTTGATTAAACACAAAATAAATACCTATATGTTCGGGTTACAAAATAAGTTTGCACACGATCTTATGTTATCCAGGACACATATTAATTTTTTTTTTAAATCATCCATTTACACTGCCGATACTAGACTAAATTCAAAGGAACCTATACGCCCAGTTTATAGATCGGCAACGCTTTTGTTGAACAAGGTCGTTTGTTCGAACAGCTCCCTGAAGAAATATTATTGTATACACAATGAGTGGGTACTTATTAATTAACGGCCGTTTTCAATAACGTATCTCTAGTTACGGATACATTGCTGTCACCGCTTAATGACAAGATCTTATCTATCGATAGCTATGTCCAGTATAATAACGGCCGTTCCCAATATACTGTCAGTAATTAGCTGTCAATAATCTGAAGCTGTCCCAATATACCCGATAAGTCATTCTTATCGCCTTATATTGGTACGCGTGAATTGAAATTTCCATACAAACTTCTATCGCTGGTAAGCTATACGTCGTCCCATTGACAGACAGCGTGTACAGATAAGGTGAGTTACCGCCGATAAGTTTATTGGGACAAAAAAGTCAACGATAGTCAAGTGAGAGATAGACTGAATATTGGGAACGCCCGTTATAGTCCAATGCTTTATGTCGATTGGTTATTGAAATGTAAGTAAACGTAAAACGATAGATTTGTCTACCTCTAGTTAGTTAAACTAAGCATAGATAGGTTTTTAAAAACGGCAATAAATCGACGAGAGCGTTAATAGAAATTGTTTATCTACTGTTCTTAATATTTACTTGGAATGTTTCTTCGGTCGTTTCAGGTCCACTAGTCACGATGATGGGTAAAATGGTTAAGAATATGATTTATTTCGTGGTGTTACTGCTTGTTGTACTGATGTCATTTGGAGTGGCGAGGCAAGCCATATTGTACCCAGATAAAGAAGCTAGTTGGTACCTGATAAGAGAAGTAAGTAATGTTCATTTTATTTTAGATAGCTGATACCCAGCGACGTCGTTCGCGTACGTATTTTTACACCTTGGGTTACATTACTGGACTTTAAGTAGAGATCCCTAATTTTTTGAAAATGTTATATAGCCTATAACACCCGGGGATAATGTAGCTTCCCAACAGTGAAAGAATTATTCAAATCGGTTCAGTAGTTATGGTTTAAGACATTTATTGTTCCATAAAGGAATTTCCACTTAAATCGAACTTACAGGCTATTTTATAAAAAGTGGGAAACAAAATTACAGTACATATCAAGTAATTAAAATAGGCTAATTAGGTAAGTATAGGTTATATACATTTCTAATTTCCAATACAAATATTAAATAAAAATTATAATACTAGTGGGTAGTTTTAAAACACCATCGCATCAAAATCATATCAACCCGGGCCGGTCGACGTCAACAGTCGACGCGAGCCACGGTTGAGTCACAACTCACAACACACAAGATTACGTAGATTCATCGATAACGTAGTTGCGGAGCCTATTCAATGCAAACAAACAAACAAACAACCAAATCTTTCCTCTTTATAATATTAGTGTAGATAAAACTAAAATATTATCCTGTTATTCGTACTCAGACATAACCTCACCTTCTACCAGAAGTCTATGCCAACGCCAGAAGTGTCAAAGAGTTGACATAGAAGACTTCGATATAGAAGCAATCCGTAGGTCACGCTAAAAGTTTTGCGTAACTTAAAAATACAACATGTTATAACCAAAATATTATGTTTATTGCTTTTCAAAATACTCTTCTTTACATTTGAAACATTTTTTCATCCGATCGAACCATTTTTTAAAACAGGAGGACCACAGATCTGAAGCATGTTTTCTACATGCTGATTGAAAGCTATCACTGCCTCTTCGGAATTGGTAAAAGTGAAACCATCTCATCAAATCTTTGATTTTGGGGAGAATACAGAAGTCACAGGGTGCTAAGTCGGGGCTATGTGCAGGATGAGTTGTACTTTTTCGGAAGCTAAATAAAAAATAATATTCGAAGTTCAAATAGTTCCGATTAGCTAGAAGTGCAAACCTTTTTGTGTGCCCCATGTATTTATTATGTTTAAAATTAACCTTAAACAACTTACATTAGAAATTAAGGTTTCCTCTAGGGTCGGTCTTCCACTCTTGAACATAGCTTCCAAGGGAGAATTAAGGGTAAGAATTAAGGCACTAAGGTTAAGGTTTCATAACTAATTAAGTTACTGCGGAAGTTGGGGCAGCCATTTTAACATCACACGACATGGCACTCTACTGGCTAATTAAATGGGTACTCATTATTACGGCTGCTGCACCCTGGTCGCGACAGTAGTGGCCAGTGGGTGGAGGCCCTAACTTCCACAAACCACACACATACGAATATCTGACATTTGTACTAAAAATGTTTAGAACTAGCCAGTTAAAAACGTTGCTGATGAAAACTTTTTTTTAATTTCAATTTTAGAACTCTTTGGTATCCTAATGTAGTAGTATATTGCATTCATTTGTCATTTGTTTTTGCGAATTGGCGGCAAATATAAAACTCTTGTTACACGTGAAAATGAACCTAACGCGAGAAAATTTTTGGTCAATGATTTATTATGACTTCGTTGTGGGCTTAATCAACAACAAAGCTATGATAGGCTGTGATTAGCATTTCTTAATGAAGCCCCATCTCGTGCCATTATTTACAATTGGTTTAACGAGTTTAAGCGTGGACGTAGCAATCTCAATAATGATCCGCGTGAGGGACGTCCTTTAACAGCGGCTACTGAAGATAACATCAGTGCGGTGCGACGCGTGATAGAGTAAATGTTAGTTAAGTTCAACAGCGGTGACTCAAATGCTGTATTTGACATCGTCACAGGTGATGAAAGCTGGATATATTGCTACGAAGCTGAAACCAAAAGACAATCAGCTCAGTGGGTGTTTATTTTATTTTATTTATTTATTATATACCGACACATTTCCTTTCGAGGATCGCCCAACTAAGGTAAAGAAAGGATGAAGTCAAGGAAAAAAGATGATTGCCTCATTTTTTGGTTGGAAAGGTCATTTCGCGACAGTTGTCCTAGAAGATGGAAGGACAGTTACTGCAAACTGGTATGTCTATCGCTGTTTGCCAGTTGTCTTGAAAAAAACAGCAGCGCCCTCAAAGCAGGATCTGTTGAATATTTGACTATGGCAGGTGTCGAGATAATGAGTCATCCGCCATACAGTCCTGACCTGGCGCCCTGTGAGTTTTAGAACTCCTAGAACTAAAGATAAAATTCGAGGTATTCGCTTTACGAGCCCTGAAGATGCAGTGAAAGCGTACAAAAATGCCATAGAAAAGACCCCTAAGGAAGAATGAGCCCACTGCTTTTCTCAGTGGTTCCATAGTAGTGTAGAAAGGAACTGAGATTAATTCGAAAAACAATAAAAGTATTGGCAACTATTTACATTAAGCCGTTTTTCATTTTCTAAACATTTTCAGTGTTACCTATGTATAAACTATCATTATCAACCCAACTATCGTACTTTGGCAATGTCAACCTCTTGGTCCATTGGAAATGGGTGCTCATTATTACGGCCGCTGATATTATATAACCATTATATTGTGTTAAACATATAATTGTCTGTCACCCAAGCTGTATTTTTGTGTTATATATAAATATTAGGTACTAATTCCAACTTTTAACAATTTATTTCATATTTTATCTAGAACTACATAATTATGCTATAATATGCAGAATAAATTTCCGTATTCATATATTCATCGAAGTATATACTAACAATTCATCATAAAGCCATTACTAACATTTTCAGGTTTTCTTCCAACCCTACTTCATGTTGTACGGAGAAGTGTTCGCTGAGCAAATGGCTCCCCCGTGTGGGCTGCCTGGTCTCGAGGAGTGCAGAGTGGGCCACTGGGTTCCCCCTCTCGTAATGAGCGTCTACCTCCTCATTGCCAACATACTTCTTGTCAATCTCCTCATTGCAGTTTTCAATAACATCTTTATTGAAGTCAACGGCGTCTCTCATCAGGTCCTGTATATGCATGATGACGCGTCCTATTTGCGTGTTTTCTTTTGTTTTATCAATCGTATTAGTTTCATTGGCATGAGTATCTAACGCCCGTATTCACAGTAAATAATAAACATTAATATCATCATCCCTTTTATTGTAATTATTACTGTGTTTGTTGTGTTTTAACTTCTTTTTAATACTGCCTTAAATTAAATAAAATTTATACTTATTATATTATAATTATTCAAATTTGTGTGGTTATAATCGCTGCACAGATAAAAACATAATAATTTAAGTAATTAATTTCACCTCACCTCATCACAAAGGAAATTATTAAAATAATAGAAAAAAAAAATTCAAACACTGCAACTACGATAAAATATAATTGCTCGGAGCGTATGTTATCATGTGAATACTGGCGTTAGATCAAATAATATTAAAATACATTATTTTGTTATGACACTGCATTTGGGATGCGTCGTTGTGGATTGAAAGTTTCATGTTTTCAGATTATGTTGTAGTTTTTGTATTTCGTTGTCGCCTGTTGCGAGATTATTTGTTTCCTTTAGGAATTTTGTTTTAAGACATCAGTATTGTAGTTAGCTTGTTTATTTTTTGACACGTTGGCCTTTTCATCACTACCTTGAAAGTTAATTTTAAGTATTATAAAATTTTGCCTGTTCTATAGTTCTTATGCTACTTATTTTTTAAGTTATATTATTTGAAATTCTGAAAATCCTTACGCATTGTAATTTTATTACATTAACAACTATATTGTTAGTATTGATTTAGATTTAATCGAATAATGTGTAACGATTTTATACTCTTCTATTATTCCAGTTTTTTTAGTTGCAGTATTTTTTTGCAGTGTATAAAGGCTTTATGTCATCGCATGTTCCTTTTCTAGATCTTCTACCAACCCTACTTCATGTTGTACGGGGAGGTTTTTGCCCCCGACATCGACCCTCCGTGCGGCACAAACGTCGGCGATCAGAAATGTGTAACAGGCCGTTGGATTACTCCAATTGCGATGACAGTCTACCTTCTCGTCGCCAACATCTTATTGATAAACCTCCTTATTGCCGGCTTTAATAATATCTTTAACGAAGTCAATGAAGTCTCGCATCAGGTTTATTTTTGCTTTATTTTGTTGCAGTTTATTTCTGAATGTTTTTGTATAATAATTCATCATGACAGACAGTGCCTATTTCATTCGATACTAATTACTAAATAATGCGAGTTTTCCGGCGTGCTAAATCTCAGTTTAAAACTTTAAATTGTGATTTAGTGCAAACAAGTATATAAAGATGTTCAGAAATAGTCGATTGCATTATTATTTTGCTGTTATAAAACTGCATGAATGTTCAATTTACTTTTAATTTATACAAATTATCAGAAAACTTTAAATGTAGGTTGTTGTAAGTGATCATTCTTTATTTACCTTACTTAAATGTTTAAAATAATCTTTATTTTGTGCTTTGAAATTTAAGCATAAATGTTTAAGTATCCCGTTGAATGAACTGAATTCCTCATCCTCATCTTCAATTTAGCACGAAACTTCTAGAAATTCCACGAACTTCTCTCTTAGTAATCTCTAATCTAAACTTTCAAATGTGTGTTGCGGTATTTCGCAAGTTATTTGTCACGACATAAGAGCATTAACTTATCTAGTAGGTTAAATATACTTGGGAATCTCTGAAGTGCTTTTCTTAAAACTTTTCCTTTACAGAGCTGTGGAAATGTTGCATAATCTGCATAATATTTCTCTGTACTAAACTTATAGTTTGCCCACAAAATTTGGTCTAGATAATTTTGAATAACTTAATAATGCATAATTTGATTATTTTTTAATATTATATTACTGTGTAGGTATGGATGTTCCAAAGATTCACAGTAGTGATGGAATACGAACAAAAACCAGTGCTACCACCACCATTAATAATATTTTGCCACATTTACGCAACATGCAAGTGGATAACGAGGAACGTCTCACATAAGAGGTTTCAATACGACAATGGCCTGAAACTTTTCTTAGAAAAAGAAGACTTGGAGAGACTTTACGACTTTGAAGAGGAATGCGTCGAAGGCTATTTTAGGGAACAAGTAAGTTTTAGTTTTTCACGAGATTAATGATTTATATTTGGCTTTTTCTATTTCTAGCGAACTATCAGAGAGATTCTTCTAGAATTTTGATATTGCACTCATTATTGCCAAAATGTTTAAAGCATTACTGTGTTTTGGTTCAAAGCCGTAGCTAGTGAAATTACTACTACTAAGACTTACGTCACTTTTTCTTCATAAAAAATGCCGTTTACCCTTATATTTCTGTTTGAATTACAAAAACCACTGAGCTCTACTATATACCACTGGACTGGCGACTGTCAAAGTGCTTTTGTGCCTGTTTGATATTCGCCATTTTGGCGCTGTTGGCCATGTAGCGAGAGTGCGATACTAATACTAGTGATGACAACCTCAGCAAACATCGGTTGATGGTGGGAAACTGTTTACAAAAAAAAATTGTGTACTTTATGACGTTGAAGTATAAATAACACAGAAAACGAACGAAATTAATTCGAAATGCAAATATACATCAGAGTATTGTACGTTCCTTCGCAGCCATTTGTATTATACGTCAAAATTAGTTCTCTGGGCGCTCGCGAGTGGCGCTTCAAATAGGCACAAAAAATTTGATGTCAAACATATGGAACAGCCTGTCCAGTGGTATTTATACAGGTCAGTGACAAAAAAGAATGAAACGTGCTTATAACGTATGTACAGCCTTTTCACATGCTACTCCACAGCCACTATTATTAATATCTGAACAAACTACCGTCATTAAGGGCCTTCCCTTAAAATCTTTTCTCTATTTATCATTATCTGACCTATTAAATATGATATATAAACAAACAATCAAACTACTGTCATTATGGGCTTAGTTATACCTTTAATTATGTGACCTACTTGTAGATCTACTTTTTTGATATAAATACCTTTTTGTCACATAATTAAAAATATTAGAGCTCAAACACGGTTAAAATAATTTTCTCAATAGAAAAAACACCAGACATTTTTGTGACGTGTTTCAGCGATTTACTGCTAATTTTACGCAGTATTTGAAATTAAAACTTAGGAGTACTTCTTTGTTTTTCAAAAATTTACAAGAAATATCTTTGATAAACTTTACATATTATAAAAATGTCAACAATTAAAAGGAATACTATATGCTATAGGTATATGGTTCTGGAGAATTTCGCCCATTTCCTAGTATTTTTCCATACAAACGTTCCCACTCTTTTCCCCTTAGTTTTTACCCTAAGTCACTAACAGATTCTTAAATTCTAATCTTTATTCCTAGTTCTATAACCTCGAGTTTATTTCAAACTAGCTGACCCGACAAATGTTGTTTTGCCATATAAATTATTTTTAGAGTTATACCGTTTCTTGGACATTACAACATTACTTTATTTTACTGAAATTAAAGAATTTTTCTTAAATAAACGTAGCCATAGTTACTCCTTATTGCATCAGCTACCTGCCAATAAAAGTCCCGTCAAAATCGGACTTGCCATTTTAGAGATTAGCCGGAACAAACAGACAGATAAAAATTGTAAAAAATGTTATTTTGGTGTATGTACACCGTTTGTATATTCATATACAGATAGTAAAAAATGGTTATGTCAATATTACAAACAGACACTCAATTTTTTTTTTATATAATAGATAAGATCAATATCTATGTTATTTATTTGTTATTTTTGTTTTTTGTATGTGCTAGAGTACTTCAAACTGTGCTTGAAACGCTTAGTCATATAGGTTTCATATAAGCGAACAAAACTGTAACAGTCAAACATTTCCTTCTCATTCAGTTTCCAAAATTTCGTTACGTTTGGTTAAATTTTGGAGGAGAAAATTGCCGAAAACAAAATTAAAAAAAACTAGTTTTTAACTCAAAATTTTTAGTCGGAGCTGCAGTCATGATTGTTTCGCCACCGTT
This sequence comes from Leptidea sinapis, assembly GCF_905404315.1. NCBI lineage: Eukaryota > Metazoa > Arthropoda > Insecta > Lepidoptera > Pieridae > Leptidea > Leptidea sinapis. The sequence continues at coordinate 7,702,832 of NC_066289.1, forward strand.
AGTGTAAGGGCATAACTTTTAAATTTAAAAAGGCTTCAGGTTATGTTACTTCTTAAAGCTGATTTGAATCTCTGCCCTTACACCATTAACAATAATGCCCAACATATTAAACTGAACCAAAAAATAGAGAGCTCAGAACGACGACCCATATAGCCGAATGGTTAGTGACCCTGACTACTCAGCTAGAGGTCCCGGGTTCGAATCCCGTAGGTGCAATCATTTATATGATGAATATGAATGTTTGTTTCCGAGTCATGGATAAACGTCCATGTGTATGTGTATGTTTAAGTAAGTATATCTTATATCTTTAAACGAGCAATTCTTGTATATATATATATATAATCTGAATCTCGGAAACGGCTCCAACGATTTTCATAAAATTAAGTATGCAGGGGATTTCGGGGGTGATAAATCGATCTAGCTAGGTTTCAATTAAAAAAAAATGGTTTTATCCATGTTTGAATGAGAAACAGCTACAATAACATTAGAATACAAAGGTAAATTTCGCCACTATATACAAGACTATTATAGCTCAGATGGGACATTGGGTGATCCGGAAAGCAGAAGACCCCGGTTCGAATCCAGATGTCCTACTAGTTTTTTTTTTTTGTTCAAGTTTTGTACATTCTTAAAAATCCGAGCAAGGCTCGGTCGTCCGGATATTTGTATTAAATATATCGTTGTCTTGTACCCATAGTACAGGCTATGCCTAGCTTGGGGCAAGATAATATTTTGTGTAAAAGTGTGTAAATAAAATTATTATTATTATTAAAGACTAGTCTTGAGGACAGATCGTAGGTCTAAATGAGAAAAAAATCGTATCAATTATCAATTATTAATGTATAGGAAAAATCATAAAAACTCCAAAATTGACGTCCCTAGCGAGTATCTTTATTCACTGTAAAACTTTATAAGTTATTTAGTGTAAGCCAGGATGAAGTACAAAAGTTACAATAGCATTCAAATGAGTATAACAATATTCATTCAGAAAATTTAGAACATGAATTCCAACTATCTTTATTATTCAAATAATCTTTCACATTATAATAGGCCTCAGATGTTAATTTATTTTTTTACGATACATTTAAATTTTTTAATAGGTAATATTTTAATATCATTTGGGAGTTTATTATAAAATAAAACACAGTCCACTTTAAAAGATTTAGCAATTTTACGGAGCCTAGTAGATGGAATGTTAAACAAAATTACTTTTTCAGGAAGTTAAATTATCAAATTCATTAGAGGAGAGAGTTCGGAGCACGACGGACAGAGTGGAGAATATAACAACGAAAATGGAAGATTTAAATCAAAAAGCTAACCTCCAAATACAATCAGTACAGGTGAGTACATATTTACAGTAAGTATTTGTATTTGTTTTCTCTCTGGACAAGTATGAATTCATATTTGATATAATAAGTACATTATCACATATAACTATAGACAATTTTAATCGAATAATGAAAACCAAAACATGTGAATTGAAATAAATAATGGCTGCCGGAAAATTATACTAGATGATTTGTTTATTAATTCAAATTCATATTATTTTAATCAAAATAAGATTTTAAAAATTGACGTCAAACTCTTATTCCATTCCGAAATATATGCCTCAGGTTTGAGAAGAACGTGAGCGTAAAAACAGCAGGCCTCTTTTCTAATAAAATTTTGTGAAACTAAAATAAATTTATAATTTAGCCGTTGCTTCATTCCCAAATTATTATTAGGAGAGTTATTTTATTATAGTAATATTATACAATATCTGAGATCATGTTGTAAATGCATATACTTCGCGCAAAATAGCCTAATTCCACATAACCGAATAGTAGGAGTAGGCATAACAAGCTAATGTTTGTTGCTGATGAGTTTCTTGCTACTTCTTCTCATTGGCTCAACCCTTTATGAAGTAGCAGTAGATTCAATAAGAAAAATAAATTTTTGTTTTGACATTCATAAGTGTTATTTCCGTGACTTACATGATTAAAGAGATTTTGATTTGATTTGATTTTGATGCCAACATTATAAGGGCTGGACAAAGATTTCACGACAATCGGTCCTGCGCTGCCCTCATCCAACGTATTCCAGCGATCTTGACCAGATCGGTCAATCTTGTGGGCTAAGACTGCATCTTCCGGTACGTGGTCGCCATTCGAGGACTTTACTGCCCTTACGGCCATCTGTCCGTCGAACTATGTGCCCTGCCCATTGCCACTTCAGCATCGTAATCATTCGGGCTATGTCGTTACCTTTGGTTCTCCTAATAATATAATAAGATAATTGTATTCTTTGCAGAATGTAGAATTTAGGTTAAGGAAGCTGGAAGACGTGGCGGAACAGACCATGAAATATTTAGCTGTGATACACCGGTTCATGGCAACACACCCTTCGTTGGTGAACAGAGGCTCTACCGACACCCTGGGTCCTACACCTCCAACCTTCCAGGCTGCAGCTGCCAGGTTACGGACAGCCAGCGACAGATCCGAGGTAAGAGAAAATATTTCTCCACCAAAAAATCAATTACCTTAAAACTGGAAGGAGCTTCGGTTCTCAGAAATTTCCTTGGAAATTATATTGATACCGCGATAAAGATTTTCATAATACACCTTATCTATTGATGGAAGCACCTATTAAAATTGTAAATCATAAAAACATCCTAAATTAATCGATAGTTTGTAAAATTTTCTTAAAAATATTTTTCCTGAACAATTTGTTCGTTTTTATTAATCGTGAGCGTTATTAGTATATTTATTTAAATTAGGCAACTTTGGAATATCACATTAATAAAGTTGAAGCTTAATTAATCAATTAATAAATATAAGTTTGTTACAATTGAAACACAGAAACATTATTACGCATGTGATTATTTTGAATTCAATTTTAGGATTATATCAATTGCATGGTTGTATAGTAGCAGTAAAATTTTGGCAAGGTTAAACTTTATAATGAGAGCGGAGTAGGTTAGCGGAGAAAGCAAAAAAAAAACATGTAAAATAAAGCTGTACATCAAATAATTTATTCATTGCTTAAATTTCTTCTGACTTTAACAATCAACACACATATGCGTCGTGTTCTGTCTGCGAATTGTGCACACTCAGCCCATCGATACTTAAATTACATTAAATCATATAAAAATTCACATCTACGAATGGAAAATTTGATGGAAGACAATTGATAACGCTCAAAATAATAACAGTATACTGTATACCATACAGGATAAAAATGAAAAATACTAAAACGAATGTTTTGTTTTGACAAGCTCAAAGACTACTATATAAATACAGGAAATGTATCAATATGTTTATCTCAAAGGGTATTTGCATAAATGTTTTCGATGTGCTTGTACAGCTAAAATGTTGTCCAAATAAATGTTACACATTCCACTGTTCAAACATTGTATGTTTTAATTTGCTGTGTTAGCATGAATTCACCGTAACTATTCAGCGTACTGTGATTAGACAAAAAGGGAAGATACTTTTTAGTCTTTTAAACTTTATTAAGTTTATTTTCTAATCCTTTGAAGAACTGCTTCTATAACTTGATTATTTGTCATTGGAATATGATACCATATTCCTTCAAATCGGCTACGAGTTGACTCCATTATTGTGTACCCATATATAACCCCTTGGTCACAAATAAAATTGATTTACTTGATTGAGTCATTGGAATATGATAACATATTCCTAAAAATATTAGCAAAACCTCCTGAAAATTAACTAATTTTGCAAAATCAGACGTTGACTCCATTATTGTGTACCCAGATATCCTTGGTGCTAAATCAAAAACATTTTTTGTGATGCCTATTCGAATATTTTGTGCATTATTATTAATAATCATAAAAGATTCACTACCTATTTATTTTAAAAGTATATCTGCTAGCTGCAGTTGAATAGAAAGTGTTGCATCTTCCCTTTTTGTTATGTCTGTGATTTTAACCCATTGTTCACATTCATTATGTGTTAATGAATTTCTAGAATGTTTGTTTCTAGAAGTTCGTTTGTTGCTTTACGTGTATTGTTATTTGTGGCACTCACTTATGAGAAGTATGCGCTGATTTATATGCGGTTTCATTAATCTTTTTTGCTATATTTAAATGAAAAAGAATTGCGGCAGTGTAGATTTTTTCCATAAGAACAAAAGTTAATATGCATATAAAGTTTACGGTAGAAAACCAGAAATATAAGACCGGCAAATTTTCTATATTCTGGGAATTCAGTTAAAATTTTTGGAAGTAAATTGCCACAAATGTCAATGCACGTTAAGTGGATGTGGCATCGTTGTCGCTGACGGGCAGGTGCTATCGGACAGCGAAACTGGCGTGGCTCGGTTCACAGTGCGACCAGTGCAGGAAGAAGACGAGGCGTCGCAGCCTTCCGACGTAAGCACTCTTTGATTACGATCCGCATATAATTGCTTTTGACAATTTGTATTGATTTAAACAGGGTTATCTATACTTCTTAATTACTTTTATTTGGTATTAAGACAGTTCTAGGCTCATGATAAACCATTACCTACGAATGTTCTACATTCTCTGTATCAGTGTCCTGGTTTCCGTAGAGAATATTGATAGATAGGTCTGCTCTTTAAATCCAAAAACAGAACTTTATTTTTTAATTTGACTTTTGATTTAAGTTTTGCAAATATTCAAATTTTTCCAATTCTCAATACTATTTAGTATGTATATTACATATATAAAGACATACTTTGTAATATGTATATTATAAAACATTTATTCTGTTATTTTATTAAACAATATACTAGTAATACTTAATAAATCTAGGCAATGTTATGCGGATCACATTATATAATTCAATTAAAGTTTCTTCACAATACTATTATAGAAATATTTCTGTTATGTGCCAGACACGGTAACTTTGAATTCATATTCTCAAAGAAATCATACCTTACAAATCTTTCAATGTTACATATTCATTATAATACATTTAATATTTCTTATCCCTCACATTATCACAACCCACTGTTTTTGCATCTGTTTCAAGTTCTACCTCTTACTTTAATTTGACACACTTTTCTTTTGTGAATGTTTTTATCTGTTCTCATGCTTTTTATCAGTAAACTCATATATTTATTTTTTTATAGCTATGTTTTTGCATTTGTTCAAATTCTTTTTGTCTTCTCAGGATGAAATGCCACAATCGGGTCCTGAAGTGGTGGCTGACAAGGAACATGAAGGAGATTCTGAATCAACATCATCAGGAGATAATGCGGCTGCTCCAGATGTAACTGTTATAAAACAGCCTGTAATAGTGGCTCCCATTCGCCAGCGATCATCAGACAGCAATAGAACAGAGCCCAGCGATGACAAGAAAGGTATTATTTATGTGTTAATCTTTTCTTAATTATATACTTGCATTTTATTTGTTAACTTCTTACAATTGTGATGCTCCAAATAATGTTGGTATTCAAGACACAAATAATTTGTTGTTCGTAGTGCAATCATCAACAGACGATGCATTTCTACCTGAAGTGCGTGAAATACCTTCGGATGGAAACAGCCTGCGTCCAAGAACTATATCAGCAAGTACAAGGCGAACGGCTAATGCTCGGAGGTTAGCTTGTTAAGACTACTATCAATCTTCACTGGCATAAAAGAATAATTTTGATCATAAATCAAACTGGCAAATGAGCGAGTACCTATAGCACCATATAAGCGTAAAATAATAGAAGAAATATTAGCAAAAGGAAAGTAATGAAACACGAAAGACACTCTTCTGTTAATCTAAGATTTAATACTTACATATTCGTACACTGATAATAATTATTCCTCTACGAGTCTACTTAATAAAAAATCAATGAAACACGAAACAAAAATAGAGCTAATTGTTTTGGCAACATATTTAGATTTCATAAACACAAACGCGCTGCTTAGAAATTACTAGATCACATTCATTTGGCATGCCAATTTTGTTCTTTGAATATCATCAAGGATTTCATTTATTAAATCACTTTCGATTGGCAATTGTTTGGTTACTAACGAAATTTTCATCGCTGTAATAGTTTTATAATTTTTAATTTCTTTTTTACTTGCATCTGTTAGGAGACGGTTATGGAAACAGTAAGTTAATGGTGATTTCGCAGGCTTAGCTTTTAGCAACGTAGAATTGTATTTGTAAATGTCCATCACGTATATATAACAGCTTTTACACTAGCTCATATATTTATAACGCTATATACAGTTACACTTTTCACTCAGATATTTAATCACTATTAATATTATGTTATTTGTATACACATACATTAAACATAGCAGCAATTATTTAAGCATCAATGTTGTTTTCATAGTATTCTTAACGCATATGATTACTGGTTTTAAGTGCTTGTCTATTAAATAAAAGTTTATCACTAAATTTAACTTCATTTAATTAGTCTTATTTATAATTCACGTATTCTAAATCAGCGATATAATACACGTCTATCTATTTATTATGTTCATGTATATTAATTGCATAAAGTTTTTATTTAAAATTGAATGGTTTTTCTACGAGGTAAGACGGACTTTTACTATATGAGATTTTAAATTTTATAATCTATGTATGTTAATATTATGGTTTGCTTTTATCGATGATGACCTAATCACTATGAATATTATATTTTATCAGGTATAGCTTTAAATTATTTTGTAGCCTTATCACGAAGAATTGCAATGCTAGTAAAACGAACATCGTAAGGATACCATCAAATTATTTTAAAGTATGAGGCTTTTGCATCACAAAATTAAAAAAAAAAAAAGTTTTAAACTCACATTATACTATTCTATTATTATTATGCAAATAATGTTTATATTTAATTTTATGTACAAATTTATGGCACCAATGAAGTTATTTATGATTCCTTTACTGTCCAAAATATTTCTTTAAAACTTAATATGCATCTAGTACTAAATATATTATGTATAAGGTTAAATTTTAGCACGCTCAGATTATGTATATTTTCTTCATCGTCTGAAAAGTTTTAAAATTTAAACAACGCTGTGCAAAACTAACTATTATAAACTAGCATAAAGAAAAATAGCGAATATTTTGCTAATGGAGCATCTTTTTTTTTAATTTGGCTTCGATAGAAAGCGTCTTAGCACAAAATATTTATGAATCAATCATTATATTGTAATGACCAACAGGCGATCTGAAGGTGGAAATGACGTAGGAATGGGGGGACACTATTCAGCTCAGCACTTGGCACCAAGACGACAGCACAGTCAGACACATTCTGAGCCAGACAACTCTGCTGTCGATGCAACATCACTGCATAATTCTGTTACAGGTATATAATTCAGTATATATATTAACCAGTGGGAGGGTCCTTTGCACAGGATGCCGGCTAGTTTATGCGTGCCACAACGGTGCCTATTTCTGCCGTGAAGCAGTAATGTCTAAACATTACTGTGCTACGGTCTGAAGGGCGCCGTATCTAGTGAAATTACTGGGCAAATGAGACTTAATACTTTTTGTCTCAAGGTGACGAGCGCAATTGTAGTGTCGCTCAGAATTTTTGGGTTTTTCAAGAATCCTGAGCGGCACTGCATTGTAAGGGCAAGGGCAAGGTATATCAATTACCATCAGCTGAACGTCCTACTCGTCTCGTCCCTTATTTTCATAAAAAAAAAATCAACTTTTACACTCTCATTAAAAAACTGTTTTCTTAACGTGAGAAATTGTAATTTATGCTACCTGTATTTATATATAACTTTTAAGCTATTATGAAATTTAGAAAAAGTAAAATGTATTAGCGTAGTTCTTCTATCATAGTTACTAAAACATCAAAATTGGATATTATATTTTAGCGAATTAGATTTAAATGTTAATAAATGTTGTATAACTTCATGTACTAGAAAATCTACTCCCATTTAATTCAATTATAGCTTAAAATATTCGTTTCTAAAAAGAGTCCACTCGATTCGCGACCTAGGAATTGTATTTGATAATAAATTAATTTTTGACGATCACATTAACTCGATCATAAGTAAGACATCGAAATCCTTAGGTTTTATCTTGCGTATGTCTTCAGAATTTAAATCCATTAAAGCCATAAAAATATTATACTGTGCATATGTTAGAAGTCACTTAGAATACGCCTCACAAGTGTGGAACCCCGTCTACAATATATACATTAGACGTATTGAAGCGTTACAAAAAGGGTTTCTGCGTCATCTTCAATTTAAAATAAAAGCATATTTTCCGAACTACAATCAGCGCTGTCAAAAATTCCATATTCTGCCATTGTAAGAGAGGAGACGTATAGCCGATCTCATTTACTTAATGAATATAGCGAGGGGTTCGGTCGACTGTCTTGAACTGCTCGCGCGCATTGGTCTTCAGGTTCCGTTTGCTTCACTCCGGAGACCATGCTGCCTGCATGTTCCCGGAGCTAGAACTAATTATAGACAAAATAGTTATCTACTGCGGGCTGGTCGGTCTTTCAACGACTTGTCTAAGCTATTAGACCTGGATTTGTTCACCACTCCAATGAGGCAGGTAAAACAGCTCCTTACCGAGAACTTTTTCAATCAGGTGTAATTGTTAATTTGAGTTATTTTTTTAATTTATTTTTGTCTCTTTATCATTTTATATAATTTTCGTATTTTTTGTTCACTTAACTCTTACATCATATATCAATTTCTATCTGTGAAATCTTTTAACTGTCCTTCTGTAATTATGTATGTAACTTATATTTTTTAACCTAACTGTAAGTTTTCCAAAAAATAAAAATAAAAAGAAAAACGATTTAGCTGCCAAGTAAATATATGTACATAATATATATGACTACTGTGGTATATGTTCCTCTTGAACTATTGTTATATTATGTTGACAAAGTAACATGTTTAACTTTTGACGTTCATGAGTGTTTTTAGTATGACCTAACAGTATAAAGTATCTTCTTTGATTAACGCGAGTGTTACATATTTACATAAAACACTTTTAAAGGATTAAAACACGTGTAATTCTAACTCTGTTTTTATTTTGGATTTTTGTTTTTACATTTCCGTTTTCAGGGGGATGAGATCTGGAAAGGTCTTGCAACTTTTATGCAAAAATCTAACGTAAATACACAGTTATAATTACACGCGTTTTAATCCTTTAAAAGTGTTTTATTTAATTGTATAAATTTTGCTATTTTTTATGTTATGAAATATTGTTTGCAGTTCGATAATTTATATTTATACAATTTGCTCTTTATAAATTTTTATGAAATATTAAATATTCAAAAAGCTTTTAACTTCGAACACGATTAATAATATGCAACACCTTACAAACTAATTTATTTTGTATATTACAGCCATTGTGTAATACTATTAATTGAAAAGAATGGCCATTGAGTTTCTTATATGTTCTTCTAACGAGGTTTACTTATTCGGAACATAATATGGTAGATTCAATAATTTGAAAGAAATATTTATAGTGACGATTCTAAAGCGCTTATTGACTAATTGAATAAAGTTTATTCGACTTCGACTTTGACAAAATGTCGTTTCCATGTTGTTCAACAGATTGGAGTTATTAGAGGCCTACATTTAACTCAAATCCTCTCATTTGTCCCTTGTCACCAGTAATGTAGGGCAACGCTTAGATCTTTGGTGCGGATTGAATTCTGACAGGGAACATTAATTGCTACAAAGTATGTCAGCTTATAGAGGATTATTCTAAAATACAGGTAATTTGTGGGCGGATTATCAAGTACCTATAGGTGGAGAAAAAGTTTCTTTGCAAATTTATATGAAGACAATATTTATTACAGTTTATTACCATTTAAGTACAGAATACAGTTCGATGACTTTTTGCCTATTGCCTGTTATTTTAGGATTCCAAACTTATATAGAGTATAGTAGATTATATAGAAGATAATGATGCATGGCTCTTAACTAGTTCTGCACAGGCCACCTAAAATTGTATCTAATATATAAAATTCTCATGTCGCGGTGTTTGTAGTTAAGCTCCTCCGAAACGGCTTGGCCGATTCTCATGAAATTTCGTGTGCATATTGGGTAGGTTTGAGAATCGAACAACATCTATTTTTCATACCCCTAAATATTAAGGGTAGTCCACCCCAAAATGACATGTGATTTTTTTGACATTTTTTTAATTATAATTCAGCATTAAAAATACAACTTCAAATTTTCACCCATCTACGATAAACACTTACGTTTTTATTTCTATTTTAATATTATTCTAATCCATCCACAGATACGTAATGGAGTTGCAATATGGCAATCGAATATAATGATTATTGTAGTATGACAAATTTTATGTACGACTAGCTGACCTGACAAACGTTGTTCTGTATATAATAAATAAAATAATGTTTTTATATGAATTTGTCAATTATATATCATAACATCAAAAATTACTCCGTAAAATATGCACCCTGCTGTCGTAATGAAATTGTTTCACAGCAGAACTGTCAAACCGTGCGTCAATAAATTCTCTCATAGAAATTATGAATGGAAACATCAAAGGAAAAACAAATTTGTTGTTTTTATTTAATTTAGCAGCATTTTCCTATTTATTCACCTTTTAAACCTTCTCTAGAGTTCCACAAATAATTCAAGACCAAAATTAGCGAAATCGGTCCAGCCGTTCTCGAGTTTTAGCGAGACTTACGAACAGCAATTCATTTTTATACATATAGGTATATTTGGTAGGTCTGAGAATTGGTGGTCATTTATTTTTATACCCTTAAAATTGTTATTATTGATTTTTTTTTTATTATATTTGGCAATACAACGTTTGCTGGGTCAGCTAGTAATATTATAATATTAAGTAGGCTAAGTTGTTATATGAGAGATGGGCTGGGAGTTTCTTATTACTTTTTCTCCCCATGTCAAAGCCCCTTTACGAACTGATGTAGCTTCATAACGTTTACCAAGTGTTTTTGCAATAAGTTATGTAATTGTCTCTCCCTATAGTAAATAAATGAATTTCTATTTACGTACTATATCTGAAAATATTTTTACTTTTCCGCCTTATTTCAGTTTTTTACAAAATAAATATAGTCTTAACAATAAATTCTATACCTACATACAATTATTAATATCTATAGAAAGTAACAATTGGCTACAAGTACATTAATTACATACTAATACCTACAAGAAATCAACTACAGATAATATGTACCCTACGAATATTTATTTCAATACGAAGCAACCAAAAAACAGATATTTCAAACATTTCCCAGGCATCCCATGACCATCTATTTTATGATATAGGAGGAAAAACTAGCATACGGGTCACCATATATTAAATGTATTGAACAATTTTTCGCGTTGCAGGTATTTAGTGATCGTGTGGACGAAAGACATGCAGCCTGTTGCCGATTTCAGTATGATGTTTAAATAAAACTCTTTCCACCCATTTAGTCAATCGTATCAAAATATTTGGACTTTCGAATTCCATCGCTAGAATCTAATCAAGGCTCATACGGTCTGTTTTTTTCTTCAAAATATTCCTCTTTTTGTTGAAAAAAAAAAATATATAAAGTGAAAATGATCTTTGTTTGAGGCTCAATCACGCCTAAACCACTGATCGTATCGACATGAAACCACCATGATTCGATGCGAAATTTATCTTAGATGGTTTTTGGCTACTATTTTGCCAATGACCCTTCATAAATTTATCTCCTTTTAAAATTTGCCTAGCGAAGCGGGCGGGAACGGCTAGTTTCTTATCTAATATATAAAATTCTCGTGTAACGGTTTGCGGGACCGAACTCCTCCGAAACGGCTTGACCGATTCTCATGAAATTTTGAGTGCATATTGGGTAGGTCTGAGAATCGGACAACATGTATTTCATGCCCCTTAATGTTAAGGGTGGTCCACACGATTTTTTTTTTTAATTATTTTTAAATTTGTTTGATTATGAGTCACCATTCAAAAATACATACAATTTCAAATTTTCACCCATCTACGATCAACACTTACTTTTGTATCGCGATTTTAATATTATTCTAATCCATCCACAGACACGCAATAGAGTTGCAATATGGCAATCGAATATAATGATTATTGTAGTACCATAAATTATATGTACGATATATTTGATAGGTCTGAGAATTGGTCGTCATCTATTTTTATACCCTAAAAATATTAATTATTGATTTTTTTTTATTACTTTATATGGCAATACAACGTTTGCTGGGCCAGCTAGTAAATATATATAAGTTTTAAGCCATTATGAAAATTTTTAAAAGTAAATGTCTTTCTTTCTTAGTTACTTACTAAATCATTATAATTGAATATTATATCCGAAAGAAAAACAATTTAGCTGGCAAGAAGACGGTAGGTATATTATATTCCTCTTTATCTATTGTTATATAACCGTAGTTGGCACCCGCAAGAGTTTTATTTTATTATGAATAGAACAACGTCTGTTGGATCAGCTAGTTAGTTATCAAACAAAATGTGAACCAGCATCATCTGGTAACAATGATAATATTATGATAAAATCCACTCAACTTTGAAATAATATTTCATGATGCCAAAGTGCGGATTATCATGACAAAACTTATTTGGTTCTAAACACATTCTTTCGACAGTTTCTAGTGCAATTTATGAATCCTTAACTCAATACAATTAAATATTGTATTCAATATGTAAACTATGTGACGAAACGTGCAAACGACCCACCCGATATTAAGGCCCGTAAACTGTCCTTAAGGGTAATTATACACCATGTCTTTTAAAGACGCGCAACCGGAACGCACTGCAAACGCGATGTTATTGCAACCAGTGGAAGGCTCCTTTTCACAGGATGCGGGCTATATTATGGGTACCACAACGGCGCCTATTTCTGCCATGAACCAGTTATGTGTAAAAATTACTGCGTTTCGGTCTGAAGTGAAATTACTGGGCAAATGAGACTTAACTAATACCTTATATCACAAGGTGACGAGCGCAATTGCATTGCCGCTCAGAATGTTTGTGTTTTTCAAATATTATTTTCATAAAAAAAAAAAAACAATTTATATATTCGCACGTTGTGCATATAAGCTTTAGTATGCAGGCAATAACTCTTCGAACCTTGCCTTGTTAGAAAAACAAAGGCGAACAAAACCAGCGAAAGATCTTCCATAATATTATCTTTAACTTTTTTTTTTTGATGAGTAGGACAAACGACTGTACGGGTCCTAATGTTTAGTGATCACTGCCGCTTACATTCTCTTGCAACACCAGAGGAATCACAGGAGCGTTGCCGGACTTTAAAGAAGGTGTACGCTCTTACCGGAAACACTGCACAAGGACACCTCGTCTCGTCAAACGCAATCTTTATCTTGTCTTCGTTCGCTATCTTTCACCGTTGTTTGATTTATGTTGACCCGATGACACTAAGCTTTATTATTACACGCACAGATTATTTAATCCATGAAGACGCGCCTCTTGACCCTTGTACTGAGAGCGGTCAAAAATAAAAATGGGGGCAAAGAGGGGGCATCATCATGGATTCGATGTATAAATTCCAAGATTATAACAATTGACGGTCGTCAATCAGGGTGGGAGGCGACTGGCGGAGCAACAGGGATGCCTTCGACGAGGTCACGTGTAGGAGGTGCCCCGAGATCCTTACTGCTGGCTATGCACGAATATACCAGCATCACTGATGAGCTCGAAACGGTTTATGGACTGTTCTCCCCACCTCACACGCCAAGGTAAGAAACACCATTTTTGAAGTGAAAACTGATTTAGTATAATTGTGATTAGAAAGTCAATGAAACGAAAAAGCGCCAGTAAAAAGAGACAATCTCGCGTCATGACACGTGTTCTGATCGAAAATTCGTAATATAAATGTGTTTTGTTACCAGGCGATCATAGTTGAAGAAGAGATTGTCTTATGAATGACGCGAGTATTACTTAATATATTTTGACGTCAATCGAACGACCTATTACTACATAGACACCAGGAGAACATAAGTATGGTAGCGGTGATAGTAATGTCTTTCATAGCGGTTGAAATCTGTGTCATCCTAGTAACATGTACCGGGACTTCATATGCAGTTTAGAAGTTAAATGTAAATTATGCATCGGAGACAGCGATTCCGTTGATTGAGTTTTTGACGCCAAATTTAATTTGAAATTGTGCAACAGCCGCACTTTATCTACAACAAGGTCAAAAACAGTACTTGACGCAGTATTCCAAAGGTATATTGACCATACTAAGACCAAAGTATTTATTTCATATTTTAGTTTCCATAAGCCTCTTGTATGATTTTATCGTTGGTATGTGGACCGTGATTTGAAGCGTTTTTGAAGTTATACTTCTTTAAGCGCGTTATGTAATGAGAGTGAAATTTTAAGATGCGCGCGCATCACTGTAACACAAAAGTAACAGGTTGAAGTTGGTTCCTAAAATTTTCTGACGTTTGCGCCATTCGTTATTTTTTTTTGGTTTCTTCGTACATTGTTAGGACAGGCAAAGGGTTCAAGCCCATACAGCCGTATTCATTATTTAATAATTAATTCAAAGCCATCTTTGCAAGATTTTTAAAAAATTGTTCTTTCTAAAAACGTAGAATAGCACGAGGAATAAATCATTTTAATGATTTTTGTTAGGCCAAAGAAGTATAACTTCTTGCGTGCATACATATTTACACACACATTTATTTTTTTGTCAACGAGCAAACTGGGCCTATTGTCGCTGCAACTGGCTAACATTAACGTTTACGGTAACTACTCTTCAATACTTAATTTCTTCAACTAAAATCGCATCGTCTGTGGCACACCTTTATAACTAAATGCATGTGTATTTCAGAGTTAACGATGCGGTGAAACTGAACGTTTCTGTGTGGTCGTTTACAGAGATATATTATAATATATATTCAATAGAAATGCTGGGTTTATATTCAGATATTATGGCAGTTCAAATTCAAGCCGTATTCGGGAATACTGCTGTTGCGTTTAATTTAGCTGAATTTACTCATCACATATAATATTATGTACTATATACTCACACATCCTCCTGTACAACTGCGGGTGGCCATATCTAAACTAATATTATAAAGAGGAAACATAAATTTGAAAGATGTCATTGAGTGTCAAGATGTCACGCACACAAGCATATAATAGTAGCCGCAATAAAAGAAGATATTGTTCTTAGGTAGTGATACGTAGGTGAAAGAGAAGTAGCCCTGTCGCTGGCTTTCATTCGACGTTGTTTTCAGTTATATGTGGTTAAGCCTTAAGAACAATGACGGTGTTGCTTAGAGACGTGTTAAAGGAGAGTGTGGACGGTGGTGATCACTTAAGAGAGACATATACCACCCACTTGTCTAACGCACACATTTCAAAATCACGCATCGGGCTATCTATAATGAATGAATACATACATATATACAGTCGACTCTCGTTAATTCAAACATGCGTTCCAACTAGTTCCCTACAAAATCTCTATATATTTCGAACTAAAACAATACAGTTTTATGCACTTGGTAATTCGAACGAATAATCATTGCTACGTAATAAAACGACGCGTTACTTGGAACTCATCGGCGTCAAACATTCGATAGTTCAAAGTTGCAGTTAGAAAGATTGTAAGAACTTATATTTTGAGACATTTGAGACACAAAGTTCTTTAGAAAGATTAAAACTAATGTTATTGTTAAAGAGAATAGCAGTTAATAAATAATAATAATTGATAAACACTTTATTATTCGAAGTTTTATTTTGTTTCTCTCTCAAATATTTCGATTCATTTGATATTTCAAACACTCGATAGGAGGTATTTATTATCTCAAAATTGATTCGTTTAGAGTTCTTTTTGATGTTATTTCTTAGTATATATTTACTATTGTACTAAACTTCATCAAAATTGCTTAACCGTGAGATATTAATAGACAGTGCTACTTACAACCTGTTTGGGGTTGTAGTACTTAATTCCTTAGATCTATTATGCCATATATATATATTTCAGTTGTTCTGCGAACAATAGAACAAATAGAATTTGAAACACGTCTTAATTATATTCGCTAAACAAAAGGTTAAATTTATGTATTACACACAGGGCGTCCTATCGACATTGGACGACCTTCTATCGTTTAATGTTCGGTGTTCGATATTAGAACAATGAAATATATTTGCAATATTAACTGGATTAATTTACTTCACCGCCCACATTATCTTGCAATGCCTATATATATATATAAATCACAGGAGCATTGCTGGCCTTTAAGAATGGTGTGTTATTATTAAATTATATCCCATAAATTATAGTCCCGGGTTTGAATCCCGTTAGGTGCAAACATTTATGTGATATGGGTGTTTTTTTCCGAGTCATGGATGTTTATGTGTATTTATGTATGTTTAAGTAAGTATCTAAGTATTAAATACAAAGTTTTCTTGCAAACATAGTACAGCCACTGGCAAGTATTTGAGTTCCTTTAATTTAAGTAAAGTGATAGCTTGAACTTTAAGGCGCGAGGGTTACTTACATGGAAAGACAAAAGTCTTATGGTCTACGATTATTTGTAAGATTAAACATCTATGATTTCAGTGATACCTGTTATTTTTTCATAATTATTCGGTCTCAGTTTATCTAAGGTACTAGAAATGACAGCAGTGTTAAACATGTCACTTAACTAATAACTAATAATATAATAATACTAATAATAACTGTACAGAATAATTGTACCTAGCATAAGTTTATATAAATGTGTAATATATGTAATGTTGATGATCCAAATAAATAAATAAATAACTTAATTACCACGAGTAAGTTATGATTTACGTCAAACAGCGCGTATTATATGGTATTGCAGTATATATAACTGCATACACCCTTTCATAATCTGCAAATAAATCGACCAAAATATCAAATGACATCGATAAATTCTTTTTAACTAACTTGAGCCGAAAGTAATGAGAGGAATACCGTCATTTTTCACACCATTGCTGCACAAGGGTTTCAATATCCGTAGCGTTGCAAGCGTACGTAACAATAATAATAGGAACCTGACTTTTTCATTCCAAGCCTACTATATCTAACTATATATATATATATCTAACTAAAGTACCTAAGTACTGGAGCACATTAACAATGTATCTTATAAAATTCATTATTATAGCTCCAAGAAAAAAACTTAAATGTTATTTAAAATAAGCCTTAATATTGTATTTAATAATTGAATAAAATACTCGATAGGCGATAACAATTACCCGTGTAAGTAGAACCATAGGTAATGTATTTATATAAGTCGCGATATCGGTGAGTTTATATAAGCAACATGTCGACAAACGACAAATCGTGTCGGCTGGTGTAATATAGCCCGCTTGAAGATAAAAGACCTTATCAGTCTGTCGTTCAATATAATCCTCCAATCAGGTGCTTCTATCCTTATCTCATTGTTTTATATCATCGCAATGACAGACAATTTCACATAAAGCCTTCCGAGGGAACTTGGAAAGATCGGAATTGGAAATGACAGTTTTCAGACTCATTTATAATATAATATTCTTCAAACGTTTCCTGTTCCATCTCTTATTCTATTATTACTTTTGTTATTTCATGAATTGCTTTTTGTGTCAAATGTTTTTTTAAACGTTAAGCTAATGTTAAGCTTTTGACGAGGCATAGGTCACCGGATGGCAAGTCATCATTACAACCTGTCCTTTCTTACAGCAACAGGTAAATCACAGAGAGTTGCCATTAATGTATAGTATAACTGACCAGATATGTTATGTTCTATATGTCAACTGACCAATTACGATATGTTTTGATTATTACCTAACCAATTACGAGATGTTGTGATCATTTTCTGACCAATGAGGTTTCAGTTCGCCGCGGCCGCTCACCTCAGCTGGAAGACTGAATTTTTGCATTGCGAATATAATATATAGGCTAATGCTCTTAATAGTGATTTTCATTATTATAACACTAGAAATAAAGGATTGCTTGTAACTAATTCAAGTAGGCTTCATTAGATACATAATAACTTTGCGGGTAAGTGTACTTTTATAATAAAAACCCAGCCACTGTTCAGGCAGTATCTATAAAAATTTATTAAATGGCTCTGTCGTAAGTCCTTCTACTCCACAGCTGAATATCTAAGTGATCCGACAGCCTGGGACCATATTATGATTATTTTTATAGCTATAGCAATGACATTACAATATTGATTAAAAAGAGCGCAAAAAAAATGCTTTTGAGTTTCTTGCGCCGCATCTTCTCTCGCAGAGCGTTATTTGTTTCCGAAGCGGTAGTAGTGTTTAGTATATTAGAAATGACATCATAAAGAATTCTAAAGGAATCAATTTTGAGAAAATTAATGCCTTTTTTGCCTTTTAGGAGCCAGGAGGTAAATATGTTAAATAGTCGATGCGAATTTTAATAATTAAAAATACTCAAATGTTTTTCCCCCCACAGGACACCAATCGCAACACGTCTACTGTCTCCCGCGCGTGCCGCGTCTCCCTCCCAGCGTCGACGTCACGCGAGCGAAATGTCCAACCCAGAGTTCGCACTCTACATGGAAAAGGAACATCTGAGGGGAGCAGAAGAGGACGACTATCTTATAATGGAGAACCTCATACAAAGACGGTACGCTTAAGTAAATAACTACCCTCAATCATTGACTACCCCTATAGCCCAGTGGTTAATGACCCTGCCTACTGAGCTAGAGTTCGCATATCCCGGTAGGTGCAAACATTTATATGATGAATATGAATGTTTGTTTCCGAGTCATGAATGTTTATATGTATATATGTATGTTTAAGTAAGTATATTGTAAGTATTAAATATATCGTTGTCTTGTACCCATAGTACAGGCTATGCCTAGTTTGTTGCGAGATAATTTGTGTAAAAGTGTGTCAATATTTATAATTTTATTCATTTAGTTAATGCAAAATTGCTTTTGAAGTCATATTATGATCAAATGTTATGATTAGGCGTTATATTTTCCCCCTAAATATAAGCTTTCGTATGATTTGAATTAATTTTGAACAAGCCTTATACGTAGTTTTTTCATGACTCAATAACAAGTCTGAAAAAAAACAAACCGCACATTTTGGTTCGTAAATATATAAATATGTTAGTTGATATTAATGCAAACTATATTTCTTCTTATCATATCCAATATTTTTAATAATTTGCTTCAAATCTGTTCGGGCTCAGGAATAACATCTGGGACTGTATTAAGGTTTCCTATAGTCGCTGGATTTATGTAGGCACTTGCAATCAACCAAGAATCATGAGGAAAGAAGTAAAATGCAATCCAATAACCTTTGAACACTCCCACCACGTCACTCAGGTGGCGGCGGCGCATCAGCTCCAACGGTCCTGACTCTGGTGTTCCAGGTGAACGTCACTGGCGATCGCAAGCTTGCAAAGTTTATATGTAGACAATAGTATTGAACGTCAACACTAGACTTGATGACCACTGGTTATCACTCAGGGTATACATATGTAGTGCTATCGACCACGCCCGAGTAAAGATCAATTGTCTCTGTCCGCTTGTCAATCCAAGCGCGACTTGTGTCATCGGATAGTGGAGCACGTACAACTACCCTCATGATTCCTAATAAAATCAGCAAGTACCATACAAAATCCTTGTCGAAATTGTAGGTTGGTTTATTTTGTATTAATTTAATGTCTTCCAATGAGAGTGGTGTATGCACCAGTAACTGACATTAATATTGTTATGGGGCAGTGCGGCCGATTTTAATACTATCTTTGTGCTGCAGAAGAGGGCTATTCGCGCGATTTATAACCTAGGTCCTAAAGAATCATTAAGAGAAAAATTTAAAGAAATAAACATTTTGACTGTTGCTTCTCAATACATTTTTGATAATGTTCTGTATGTTCATAAGCACATTGAGGAATTTTCTAGAAACTGTGACATTCATAATGTTAACACGAGGAACAAACATAAACTTGTTATGCCTACTACTCGGTTGGGTCGAGTTAGTAAGTCTTTTGTTGGGCGATGTATATGCTTCTACAATATGATCCCAGAAAATGTTCAAAACAAATGTGTTACGAAATTTAATAGAATTGTTAAAAAACGTTTGTGTGGGAAAGGTTATTATAGCATAAACGATTTTCTTAATGACACTACGGACTGGGGATAAAGCGAACACCCTCAGGCTCTTAAATTATAAATGTTTATTGTACGATATTACATTGTAATCCATATTTTATATTAAAAAAAAGACTTTCTTGCGCCCATTCTTCTCAGGTCTGAGGCAGTCTCTTTTGAATGGGTGGTAGTATTTGAAGTTCAATAAGTGATTTTAAATCCTATTTTGAATAAAAATATTTGAATTTGAATACCAGATTATGTACCGATAAGACCATGATTGTTTTAATGTTTTGTATGTAATGCTGTTGGTGTGTCAGTAAATATATAAATAAATAAGTATAGTCTGACCAAGTCTATGTACACTCTATCTGTCTTATACATTTATTTATTTATTTAAGCAAACTTTACAGCATTTCTATTCTACAAATGAATACTATTAACTATATACATGTATTGTCTTTAACACAGTTTGGCAGATAAAATTATAATGAAATAATAAACAATATGTTATGTTTTTAAAGCAGTACCGCCTCGTTATAAAATTCTGTTTGCTTTGTTCAACTCGAACGGTTGGCTCAGTTGGTTAGAGCACCGGCACGAAACGCCGGTGGTCGTGGGTTCGAATCCCGCATCGTTCATAAAATTTTGTTTTTCAAATTTTATTTGTGTATTAAAACATAACATATTGCTTAGATTTACAAGAGCGACATCTCAAGTCAATTTCCTAATATGCAAATATTGGGGTTGAGCAGGTTATCAACTGTAAAGTAGATCCTGTAGATGAAGCCACAACCTGAACAGAATTTTATAACGAGGCGGTACTCGAACGGTTGGCTCAGTTGGTTAGAGCACCGGCACGGAACGCCGGAGGTCGTGGGTTCGAATCCCGCATCGTTCATAAAATTTTATTTGTGTATGAAATAATAACGCTGGTAAATAAATGGTAATTATATAAAAAAAGAAGAAGTCCTGAGTAATGTGTGCTGTGATACATAATTATTAAATAGATATGTGTATAGTGTATATGAATATGTGTTCCGAATAGGTGAGAGTGTTATGAGTTGTGAGTAGTGTGTAGTATTCAGTCTAATGGGCATCGTTCTCAGCTTGGGACATGTGCTCGATCACTGAGTTAATAAATTTATTACGTCTAATGAAAAAAAGTTCAAAGTGTTAACTTACTCCAAGTTTAAAATTACTTTTACCTGTTATGTAATTCTGTAGTGATAAAGGTTAGATAGAGACAGAAAGTTTTAAATTTGGCATGACTTTACTTCGAGTTTATTAATAAGAACTAAATATCTATATGTCAATAATTTGCCACTTAAACAGTTCCCCTATTAATGATATTATGTTTACTGACGTTATGTTATTAAACATCTCATATGGAAGACAACTCATAACCAGTTGTGGTTACTGGAAAACATCGAAATTGCGAAATTCCTGTTACGATCAACTTGAAAACGCTCACGAAACCATAGAAATTCCACATATCTAGTTAAGTTCGCGATATAGCTTGTACAACAGCATTCATTAGTGGATATTTATTCAATCGTCCATCTTTAATCCAATTCATACTGTGACGTCCGACTAACCCTAAAACTACTGAACCGGACGAATACAGCTCAATCTAAACCATAGCCTAGAAATGGAGTCTGTCCTGGGCAGATACGAGGAGGAGGAGGGAGCTGCTGAAGGAGGGCAAATGGGTGAAATCAGCATCAGCGTCTGCGTCAACACCAGCGCTGATGACACAATGCCGCAGCAAGGACCAGCAAACCCCACGACAACACTGCTCACTGTTAGCGACAGACGCTTACCGCATCAAAGGTAAAGTAACTTAAAACCTAGTGTTCGTACAAGATATCTTAAAATCTAAACCTTCCTAATCTAGAACAGTACCGACCTGTCAGCACATGTATCAAACTGCTGTTTAGTTCAGGTACTGACAATCGAACTTGTGAGAAAATGCCCTCAGAATACTATTGGGGCTAGCCCGGACCCGACGCAACAGGGACGTACACCACTTATGCATGGTCGCTGCAGTATCGTGGCAGCCCAAATAACATTCTGAATGCATTTATGAATTGACTATGACTTTATTCGGGCAAAAATATTAAGGACTGACGACGTCTGAGTCAAAAACGAAGAGTTAGTTACTCCTTTATCCAAGAAAATACACAAATTAGAATATCATACCCACAGTGGGGTTTTCAATGTGCTTTCTTCCACGTACCGCAAAGCTGTGGAATGAGCTTGATTGTTATTTCCAGGACGATACGACATTTTTTTTATGGAATAGGAGGGCAAACGGTCTTACGGTTCACCTGGTGTTAAGTGATCACCGCCGCCCACAATCTCTAGCATCACCAGAGGAATCAAACAACAGGAGCGTGCCGGCCTTTAAGGAAGTAGTATGCGCTTTTTTTGAAGGTACCCATGTCGTATCGTCCCGGAAACACCGCACAAGGAAGCTCATTCCACAGCTTTATAGTATGTGGAAGAAAGCTCCTTCAAAACCGCACTGTGGAGGACCGCCACACATCCAGATGGTGAGGATGATATCCTAACTTGTGGCGTGTCGTGCGAAGGTGGAATTCGGCGGCAGGAATCAGGTTTAACAGGTGAAACACTCCCCATGATAAATTCTGTAGAAGACACACAAGAGTTTGTTTGAATGAGAAATATTAACGGGAGGTTGCGTCAATACATCAGTGAAAACCGCATTCAATCGATCTAGCTATTTCTGAGATTAGCGGGCACAAACACACGGCAAAACAGCCAAAAATTTTAAAAACAATGTTTTGGCCTCGATCTTTTATTGTAGTTGTTATAAGTGCAGTTGTTGTTGTATGTATAAATTGTATTTTATGAAAATAAATTTAATGTACACGGTACCTTTACGATTTTATTATATTTTAGATTTTATGGTAACCATCAGCTGAACGTCCTGCTCGTCTAAATTGTACCCTAATCCATATATATTAAGTTTAAACTTTATTAGAGTTTATTTATCTCAGACCTCTATAATAAAGGTATGTGTATGTTGTGTCATTCAAGCAGCAGTGTGTGTAATGTTTATTTTAATTAATTTAATCTATTAATAAGGCATTTTATATAAGAAAACTAGCTTTATGCACTTCTTCTCCATATAAACTTTAACTGTGTTAAATTTTCGCTTTACCTTTGCACAGGATGCCTGCTTGATTATGGTTACCACAACGGTGCCTATTTCTGCCGTGAAGCAGTAATGTTTAAGGATTACTATGTTTCGGTCTGAAGGGCGCCTTAGCTGGTGAAATAACAGGTGACAAGCGCAGTTGTAGTGCCGCTCAGTATTTTTGGGTCTTTCAAGAATCCTGAGCGGCACTGCGGCATCAGCTGAACGTCCTGCTCGTCTCGTCTCTTAATTTCATAAAAAAAACGCAATAATAAAATGATGTCTATAATATCAATCGTTGTGGTTTATTTTTAGACACTCCCTCCGTCGTTCGTCGGCAATAGACAGCCGAGAGTTGCCATCTCCATTACAGCCACTACTCGGTGACGACACATGTGGGGAAGTTCTGCTTCCGGTGCCCAGGCAACCCTCAGGTAAGAACATCTACGTTGGCCTATGGACTTGTATCCCGTGCCACTAAATAAATTAAAAAAAAACATCTACGTTCTGCCTAAATAGTTTTATTTCCAGCGTTATTGGCTTACGGCCGTTCCCAATATTTAGTCTATCTCTTACTTGAGATAAAAATCGTAACTATCGTTGATTTTTCAATCCGAACAAAATTATCTACGGTAACTCAACTTATCCGTACACGCTATCTATCAATGGGACAACGTATAGCTTACCAGCGATAGTTTGTATTGAAATTGCAATTCATAATCGTCCCAATATAACGCGATAAGAATGACTTATTGTGTATATTGGGACAGCTAATTACTGACAGTAGAAGTTAGTAATTTATCTCTATCTGTAGATAGTATATTGGGAACGGCCGTTAAGAGTTGAGGTCTTTCTCAGATTTAAGAATTGCAAATCATTAATGTGTGTCGCGCTAACGCAGCTCCTAGTTAAAATCCTGAGAAAAAAAAGGATTTTTACTTATGTACGTACGCAAAAAGATATTCTTCTTTAATAATAAAACAAAAATCCTTTAAAAAAATATTCCTCGTGCTAATTTACGTTTATAGAAAAAACAATATTATTATAAAGTAGGTATTTAAATACAACCAATTAAAATATTATTACACCGCATAATTTTGTTAAATAAAGTGTAAGTAATTAAATATCACTAGATTATTTTTATACAAGAAATTATTTATTTTTATTTTAAAACTTGTATATATTGAAATTATATATATTGAAATTTATTTAATTCTCGTCTATTAGTTGTAGTTCAGTAGACATATGAGCTACAAGAGGCTTGGTAGCTGAAGTATGATACAAATGTTCTAGTTGACCAGCTAACGTCAGGGTGTCGAATTTGCGTGACGGTGTGCGCGCGCATCGTAAATTTCACTCTGATATATTTCCCTGACGCCCCAAAAAAGCCTTCAAAAACTCAAAAATCAAGTGGTTTATTCGTTATCGTAACGAAATTTTGGAAACTGGATGAGAAGGAATAGTTAGTCAGAATAGTTATTCTGCGTCGGACTCTTTTCTTAATAATTCTTTTTCTATAATATTTCGGGCTATTGTTGCTGGATTTTGTATACTAATCGTCTGTTTACGGCCTATAAGCACTGTTTGAAGTCTGTTTTTGAGCTTTCTTGACCTTTGATTGATTCTGGCAAAAAAGATGAAAAAAATATTGAAGTATTAAATTATAATTTATTAATTTGTAGTGTGTATATTCTTGCACTTCTTCTCTATAATCTTTCTTAATGCGAAATCTCATGAGCGCAATATACTTAAAAAGGGGTACAATAATTTTTGATACACGTTTGAAGAACAAATTCTTTTCAAACGATTTTACAATTCATAATAATTTCTACCTGAAATAACATTTGCTTGCCCCCAAAATAGCAATGAAACAAGTAACTAAACATGTGCTTGAATAATTTCTGAATTTCTGTCTATGACACAAATATGGCGACAACTCTAACATGGCGGACTGTCCCATTATAAACGCGCAGCGATTGTATCCTCAATACTACACTATTAGTCCGTCACTTAACTCGTGACCTGGCTCGAATGACAGTTCTAGGAAGTACGGTCAGCAAGAAAAATCTAACAAAAGCGTAACCGGAGGTAGGCCAGTAAAAATAGAATTTAACCTGGCACACAATTTTTGATTCAATTTTTTTAAGGCTCAGGGTCACCTACCAAGCATAAAATCAAAAATAATAAAAAAAGCTCTTGAAAAAAAGGTTAACAATTTAAAAAATTATAATAATTAATTATAATCTAAGGGTATTTCAGTGTGCTAAGTTGCTAATGCTACTAACAGGACGACGGCGGGGTGGGGATCGCAGAGGTCGACTCAGGTCCCGAGTTAGCTTGATCGGCATGTACTTAGGAATTGATACGATTTTTGTTTAAATAAAACTAGAATTAGAATTGTAAATTAAAACTTATTTTAAAATGTCAAAGCTCTTTAGGCGTATCTCTTTTTAATTGCAGGTGATACGAACGCTTCAAGTGACCTATCTCTTTCGCACATGGTAAGTGAGAATCTGCCGCCCAGGCCTTCAATAGTGCTGGACTCCTCGCAACTGCCTCGACAGAGATCGGCTGAGCAGCCACCGACACCTCAACCACCAGCACCAGCTCGCCCGGAGACTATGTGCTAGTTTCAGAGTTATTTAAGATAACTTGAACGATACTACGCGAGATAGTAAAGCGAACATCAGAATAAATAGCACAAAATTTTATGAACACTTTCCATTCTAGCCCTTAAAAGGCTGCCGTAACCGTACAAAATGATGACCATGCTATGAAAGTATCAGACATGACATTACAAGACAAACTGGGACTTATCATACAACTAATCATGTTTTGCATATGGCACGCAACTATATCAATATAGTGACAAAAAGATCTATTGAGGGTAGTCTCATAATTTTCTATAAAATAACAATTTTTTCGCCTGATATTTTCCTAGCACTGACGTCATATATATTGTAAGGTAAGACACCCAATTATAGTCAAATTTAGTCTGTAGCAATTTGCGAAATAGTCTAGAATAGAAATCTATTAAAGGCTTGTGGAAACACATGGTGATGCAAGAGAGTTCCCGGTGTTGGAGACTTACCATAAAGGGACTTACGCTTTCTATTAAGTTCATAAAAAATATATACACGAAATTCTCTGCTACATAGGTAAATAACGACATCCAATTATTATGCCTCAAATGTGTACTTATTTACGGGCGAACCCTCTTTACATAGTGAATACAATGAATGGATACATCTTACTTTCGAATCTTAAACATGCATGGTTTTAGTTGAATGTGTCTAAACACATCGTAAACTAGTATTATATAAATCAATACAATTTATCTGTTACGTCATTTATTTTGTTTGAAAATTTCAAAATTTTTAATTTAATTTTTAGATTTTTTTTTAAGATTACGGTTAAATTGTTCTACCCGTATAACGCCATTGTAACGCCCCCCTGTTTATTACGTACGGTCTACGGATCAAACATCAAAGTCAACAATACAATTTCCTCTCATCACTAAAATCCTTTTCAATTGCATAAAAATGTAAAACAGCTTCCTTTGAACAGAATGTTTTTATTCAAAACAGATATTCAGTAAGCCCATTGTACTTATTATTCAAGTTACCTCGTTTTCTGTCGATAAATTGGGGACAAATAAAATTTGCAATATAATTGTTTTGCATGATTTGTGTGCCAGTGTTACAATTTCTATATGCTATTGCTATTTTTAGATCTAATACATTGACAAAAGTTTTGACATAATTTTGGCAACATTTATTACCAGAATGCTTATCACTAGATACATATCGAAAAACAAAGTCCTCCGCCGCGTCTGTCTGTCTGATCGTGATAAGCTCCAAAACTACTGAACCGATCTTTATGTTGTTTACACTATTGGATAATGTGGTTCTCGAAGAAGGTTTTAGTATATAATTTCTAGTGGCTTTGTATAAATCAACGATATTTGTTGGAGGTCTTTTGACCTTCGGGGAGTTTTCTATTGACAGAACTCGCTCGATCGAGTCAGCTAGAGTATTTTTTTTACGAAAATAAGGGACGAGACGAGCAGGACGTTCAGCTGATGGTAATTGATACGCCCTACCTATTACAGTGCAGTGCCTCTCAGGATTCTTGAAAAACCCAAAATTCTGAGCGGCACTACAATTGCGCTCGTCACCTTGAGACATGTTAAGTCTCATTTGCCCAGTAATTTCAATAGGTTCAGACCGAAACACAGTAATGTGTTCACATTACTGCTTCAAATTGGTGCCTTTGTGGTACCTACCCATAATCTAGCCGGCTTCCTGTGCAAAGGGGCCTCCTACTGGTAAATATATATATACATATAGTATAATATAAATGGATTATTCTAGAAAAGGGAAGTTATTAAAAGTAGCAAGTAAATAAAACTTATCACTGAACTTCCTGTTTCGGATGCATTTTAGCAATAAATTTAACTGCCAGCTCTAACTTTGCCAAAGGCAACACCCACTAAGTTAAATAGAGAATGTCAAAATATCGACTTTATAGTGATGGGATAGAATTGAATTTTGTATTTGTATAATATTATTCGATTTGCTAAACGACCCGATATTGGCGATAGCGATGAAATATTCACTTCCTTCTGTATCTGTGAGTTATTGATGTTTTATTTTATTGATGAGCTGGATACCGTAACCTTTAACCATTTTAAGAGATTTAAAAAGTCTCATAGATTTCATTTGATATGAATGGGATCATTTTGGTTACTACACTTCTCTTTTAATATTAATAGAAGGCTTCTTTGCACAGGATGCCGGCTAGTATTGTAACTAGCTTCTGCTGTGAAGCAGCAATGTGTAAGCATTATTGTGTTTCGGATCAGAAGAGCGCCGTAGCTAGTGAAATTACTGGGTAAACGAGACTTAACATCTAATGTTTCTCAGAATTTTTGGATGTTTTAAGAATCCTGAGCGCCACTGCATTGTAATGGGCAAGACGTATCAATTACCATTAGGTTACGTCCTGCTCGTCTCGTCCATTATTGTCATAAAAAAATACGAGAGATGATAAACATGTTGTTAGTTGCTTCGTACTTGGCACAGTGGTTGTAAACATCATCAACAAATGTAATGATCCTGGAATGTATTACGATCTGTCTTCTTAAGAAATAATATTATTTAAATTTTAATATGTACATTTTACGTTGTAAAATTTAATTAATTCGAAATACCCTCACTAATAAATTATGAAATAAGATTAATACACTTTTGAAGTTCATTTATTCTGCAAATACAAAATTTCTATCAAGTATTTTGCTAATATTAGCCGGAACTAAAATGAAATAGTTTTTCACCGATAGCCTTCGTGCCGAAGGTACACTTTCAATAATTATTTCTTTATCATGGTGCGGTGATTTTGAGTTAGGACCCTTTAGGTCCTAAATAATATTTAATGGATTATCCATTATCAATAGTAGGGTAACTATGATTGATGTTGGTCTCTTTGATAA
The DNA here is from genome assembly GCF_905404315.1 of Leptidea sinapis. Lineage (NCBI taxonomy): Eukaryota > Metazoa > Arthropoda > Insecta > Lepidoptera > Pieridae > Leptidea > Leptidea sinapis. Next base: position 7,731,494 of record NC_066289.1, read on the forward strand.
ATTTCACAAGTGGATAATATCTTATTATTGTTAAGGTGGGTAAAGAAAGGCTCCTGAGTATGAAATTGTATTGTTAAAATAATATTATAACTGTTGACAGAGAAAACAAAATGCGAACATAACCTATAAAATGTGTGACAAACGTCAAAATGAACCATGGACAAAACATTTTTAAGTTATTGCATAGCTTCTATCGCGGGCCTTGAGCGTGGAGACCGAATCCAGAAATCCCGTAACGAAAATAACCTTACTTACTAGATCTATATAGATATTTCGCCACGGTCATTACAGTTGCCGTGGAACAGCGGTTATCACGTATGCTTTTTGTGCAGAAGGTCCCAGGTTAGAGGCTGGGGTACGTCTTGATTTTTTTTAATTTATTTTTTTTTATCACGTTTTTTTAATTTTTATTATTAAGATTAGCATTTTTATTTAGTTTCAACTGTCCCGTTGTCTGTCTGTAATCAAATCTTGCAAGTAAAATTTTACTCACTTCCCGTTTGCTTTTATTTAATTAATTTTATCAAAAAGAAATACTGCATAAATAAAATAAATAAATAGTTATAATTGCATAAGTTGATAAAAAATGCTATGCAATAGCTTTACCGCGGCAGTCCCCGAGTGGCACACGTCTTTTTTTTCCGTGTACGACTAGGACCTTGCATGTTTTTGCATTGTATTAGTATTTTTAGAAGACGATTACTCAGTGACTATGCATGTTCTTCCCTAGAACGTTTTTGCGTTCCTTTCTACCTACACTACAAAATGGCATTACCAGTTTAAAAAAAATAAAAATGTGACATTGCATGTTCTTTCCCTGTGCCCTTCATATGTAATAGCATTTGTACAGTAGAGTACAGTTGTATGTAGCTATATATAACGGCTGACAATACATAATATGTGAGATGTATATATATTAAGTTAATTACGATTATAATGAGAAGATAAGGAAATTAATTAGATGTTAGCTGATCCTTTTGTATTCCTAATTGAATTTTACGAATATTTGTATATCGATAATATTCCAAGTTGAATATGTTGGTTGGTTCCGCGAATTAAAAGTTTGGAATTTTACTCAAAATAGACCTAAAACAAAGATTTTCCCATTTATTTTTATTTTAGAGTATTGTTGGAAATTTAGAAGCTATGCAATAGCCGATATTTATAAATAAATTCATTTATATTCTTTTAATTAAGTACATTTTTGTTTCTATTAATTCTATAGCTGCAAACCTATCCAGAACGCAGCTAAAACCAGCATTTAGACATTAGGATCGGCTGACATCCAAGTCTATACTTAAAATTATCACCATATTTTTATTGTTAAGGGGTAGATATACTGTCAAATATCGGCTATTTTGATTTAAAGATAAATATATTTGTTACATTAAGTTCTTGTACTAATTTAAGAAGTTAATCTAGGTGGTCAATATTTGATGCGTTTACCCTATCTAGTATCTAGTAATTACTAGTTGAAGCTGTTTCCTATTCGGCACAATATTGTACCGTGCTTAATATTTTACTTATACATATCAAATCATAGAGCGTACTATGGACTTTTATCTGTACATAAAAAAAGAAACTACTTTCTAGAATATTTCTCTGTTTATATCTTTGCTTATACATGCTACACTCAAAAATGGCTAAACCGCATAATATATTTTGACATTTGAAATATATATCAACTTGAATATTTTCTTAAATTCTACCTAAGTTGAAACTACTCATAAGTCGATAACTGTATGTTCATTTTAAAGTTCCTAATGACGGGTAGTGAACTTATTACTTATGCTTAGTGACCCTGATTACTAAACTAGAGTACCCGGGTTCGATTCCCGGTAGGTGCAATCATTTATATGCTGAATATGGATGGTATATATATTTATGTATGTTTAAGTAAGTATATTGTATTAAATATATCGTTGTCTTCTACTCATAGTACAGGCTATGCCTAGTTTGGGGCAAGATAATTTGTGTAAAAGTGTGTCAATATCTTAATATATATAAATTACGTGACACGTTGTTTGTCCGCGATGGACTCCTAAACTAATGAACGGATTTTAATGAGGTTTACTTCATGGAGTGCACCTTAGTCGAACATGAGAGTTAGGATAGTTTTTATTTCTATTTGGGACCCATAATTATTTTTATTTTCAATATTTGTTTTGTATGGACATATTTTCCAAGAGAATTTATTGACGCGTGGTTAGACAGTTCTGCTGAGAAACAATTTCATTATAACAGCAGGGAGCGTACTTTACAAAATAATTCTTGAAGTTATTAATATTATTGACAAATTCATAAAAAAACAATATTTATTTATTATGTACAGAACAACGTCTGTCGCGTCTGCTAATTATATACATTATATTACGTGCTGGTAACAGAGATGTTGGTTAGACACAGTTTAATTTTGGGTAGTCCTAAAGTGATAGCTCATTAGTGCAACCCAACATTCGACCTACACCCCGTCCTTTGTTCGGTGACCATTCGCTGTGATATCTATATATTGCCAGTGAACATTGTGTCTACAAGTGGAATAACGTGGACCTTAAGATGTCGAGTTTGTCAACGAGTGTGTTGCAGGTCTTTCGTAGCTGACAGGCTAGATGAAAAAGAAAATAGATGCAATAAAGAAAACGATCGTCAATTTTAAAAGAATCCTGGGGGCGATGTACCACCGAAGCGTTTTCGTGTTCGGAGTGACCAAAGCATTTGTTGATGATAACGTTAAAGTCTTCCGCACATATGAACAGAACGAGGTTAGAGGATGTGGTCTGGTGCTGTTTTGCTCTAATGCCTTAAGGCACGTGTTCCACTGCCGGCGATGAAAGATAAGAAGTTTGGCAGAGCGAGAAACTAGAAACGAGTTAGCGAGCTTAAGCGATCATAGCTCCGATAGTTTTACTTGAACTGTAGTAGACAATGACTGCTGAGAATTATCGCTCAGCTTGGCGGTACCCTTGAAACCTTTGTATTTTACCAGTGGGAGGCTATTTCGTATAATGTGTAAACATTATTGTGTTTCGGTCTGAAGGGCGCCGTAGCTAGTGTAATTACTGGACAAATGAGACTTAAATTTTATGTCTCAAGGTGACGAGCGCAATTCAGAGAGAGTTCAGAGTTTTTTTGAGTTTTTCAAGAATCCTGAGCGGCTTGACATTGTAATAAGCAGGGCGTATACCATCAACTTAACATCCTGCTCGTCTCGTCCTTATTTTCATTTAAAAAAACTAGTACAGAGAGTCTTCGCCGGTAGTGAGAACAGTCAGCGATGAACTATAGATATATGTGTCTCTTTCGTTCGCACGTGATCCCCTCTACTGTACCTTTCATAAGCGATAAAATTGTTAATTAGTGATGCCAACTTAGCAACTTTATAGCTAGAGCTAGATCTAGCTCTTATTTGGTGACAGACAGCCACAATTTAGTGAATTCAATGACGTACACTAATACACAAGAGACTTTTAAGTTTAACAATGTTGGAATTAATGAAAAAAAATGATTGTCACAAATTGTCATTGTACCTACCTACCTAAGTTGTAAGATTGAGCTAGTAACATTTTTGGGGTAAAAAAAACTGGCAATCTAGCAACATTTTGAAAAATGTCTAGCAACTGAGTAAATCTAGCAGTTGGCAACACTGTAGTTAATAGTTAGTCGCTTCTTTGCTGACGGTGGGACAAGTGCCTTACCCCATATTCAATGAAGCAGATTTTTAAAATCTCTCAGCCTGACATATACATGGCAGTTGATTACTTCTGTATCTTATGTGGTCGATAATACCATCATTAAATCTTTGACTTTATTTTATTTAGTAATTTATTAAAAATATTTCTAATTTAAACTGTAATATGTTTCTGTAGATATAAATGTTCATAGTACGTTTCATATAATTATGTGCAATTTTAAACTTAATCATTTAGTACTTAAAGGTTTTTATAAATTTATATACAAACATTTTTAATTTCAAAGTTCATCACAATGTGTTCATTTATACCAAATATAGCAAAATCATGTTAAGGTAATATTTTTATAGCCAACCCGATAATATAAGATGCGAATCAATTTGAATTAGTTTTAATATTATACTTGAAGTTGTTCTATAAAATATCTTTTTAACCGACTTCAAAAAGGAGGAGGTTATCAATTCGATCGGTATTTTTTTTTATGTATGTACACCGATTACTCTGAGATTTATGATCGTAATTTTTCTTTTCGATGCAGAATAGATGCCATTTGGTCCCATAAAAGTTTTACATAGTTTGGCCCAGTAGTTTTCATTTTATGAACATTTTTCAATTTTATCAAACAATTTATATTACATTATATTTACTTCCAGATGAACTAACGCAATTTAATAACGTTATTTTTAGGCTGTGTCTAGTTATGTGTTCTCTTCAGACTTCAGGATATTTAATATATTGCCTCTTATTGTGTATTTAAGAAATTTACTACCCAGATCTTATTCTTGTTTTTCTTCTTTTACATGCTTTTTATTAGCTTCACCTGTATGTATATTTGTTTGTAACCGACTCATTTGGGCGCGATTTTGACCCACTTTTAACGGCCATATTTCGTTCAAATTCGCAGATTTATCGAGAACCGATGACAATACATTAATTTGATAAAATTATTCCATTTTTCTATTTGCAAAATAAGATTTTAATTAATTTATATAGTTTTCATCTGTCGTCATGATGTTAACTAATATTAGAAAATTTTCGAATACCAAAGAGAATTTTTAATTTGAAAATGCAAATAATAGTCTCAATAACTAAAAAAACACGCATTTTTAGTAAAGCAAACTGAAAAGTAGGAAATATTTTCTACTTTTTCGTACGGTTTTCTATAAAAAGCGTGTTTTTAGTTTTTTTTTAACTACTAATTATCCACCCCGTGATGTGCTACAAACGGGGATCAATTTTTAGTGTGCTCAGGAGTTATGTGTAGAGTCCCCAGGGAAGCAAGGGATTCAAGCTATCCAAGACTAAGAGAGGCTTTATTACAGAAGTGAATAATTTAATTTTCACACCTTCTGCGATTCAATAAATAGAAAGAGCTATAAAAATAATGTTATTATTATTGCTTTGAGTAACTTTATTTTATGTATCCATTTTAAGTACTTAATGAAATTCCAGCAATTAAGAATATTACCTATTTACCAGGGTGCTATATCACCATTACTTATTTGTAAGTTGTATTTGTAAATTGAAACTATATATTATGTTAGCGTGTTATTTAAATTACTAATATAAACCAAAATAATGTATTATTTTAGCCAATTTTATGAGCATAATATTTCGAATATTTTTTTAAACGTATTATTCCGAGGTAACAAAAATATTAATGATGTTTTCGTACAGTTAGAGACAACAAATTAATTTGTACTTTGATATGTTATCTAATATCATGAACTACAACTTTATATTCAAATTTATCTTTACATCCATGGACTAGTAAAAAAATAAGGACTCCGTGTCACCTTACATAACAGTGTAGCACCAAAACAAGCCGATTAACGTGTAAATACATAGCTCCACGCACACACTTACACTACTACAGGCCGATAGGCGGCCATTATGAGAATTGTCATGAGTATTTGTGGCCATATATGATTATTTAAGGTAGAAAATATTGTGTAACTAGTATCCCCCGTAACACATACTAGCATAACGGTGCTTCACTTGCTAATATCACGGCGCGGATTCCTTCTTTTTTTACTGGTCCGTGTTTACATCATTACTCTTTCAGATTTTTATGTTTTTACATAACGGCAGTCTAATGTAAAGTTAGATACTAAAACTTAAAGTAAGATACTAAAACTTAGAAAGATAATATTTACAAATTACGCGCGAATTGCGTGACATAAAAGAGTTCCAATTAGGAAACATTTTATCGGTTGATATCACTAACGGCCGTTCCCAATATTCAGTCTATCTCTTACTTGAGATAAAAATCGTAACTATCGTTGACTTTTCTGTCCCAATAAACTTATCGACGGTAACTCACCTTATCCGTGCACGCTGTCTGTCAATGGGACGACGTATAGTAAGCTATACGTCGCACGCTGGTAAGCCAGCGATATAAAGTTTGTATGGAAATTGTAATTCACGCGTCCCAATATAATATAAGACATTCTTATCGCCTTATATTGGGACAGCTTCAGATTATTGACAGCTAATTAGTGAGAGTAGAAGGTAGTAATTTATCTTTTTCAATTTATCTTTGTCTGTAGATAGTATATTGGGAACCGCCGTAAGAGACTAAAGTAAACATAACTTTCTTTCTTTCTTCTCCTAAACAATTCTTTGTTTTATTTCGTTACCTATTTGAGTAACACGACAAGTTTTAATGTCAATTTATTGTTGTAAATCAAACCTTTGCTGATTAGTATGTAGGTACATACTGCCAGCAGGTATGACTATAGCTACAACGCAGAGAATATTATATACTTTATTCGTTTTAATTTTGAACACGAGGAATTTAATATCATCCTTTCCTACTTGCACATTTTATTTGAGTAAATATTTATTTGTGCAATATTTCTGATAATACGCATGTGCTTTTAATTTCAAGAAGCATTTTTCCCTACCCAAATAATGAAATTGATAGATAATGTAATTTTACTATAAGCTTTTAAGATAATACTATCGATACTACTATCTGTAAGCATTTGTTTGAAATTCAATGACATCACATCCTCGGGAGTGTGATTTCATAAAATGTTGATTTTATTTCATAGATAAACTGGCCCATGTTCTCCCCATTTATATTATCAGGGCTATGTTCATGCTAAATATCATGAAAATGTGGTTTATTTTTTCAACGAACATAATATTTTATAAATTAGTATGATTTCTACCAAAAAAGTATGGCGTGCCAAAATCAAATTATGCCGCACCGTGCATCACGCATCACACCGCTAACGCCATCTAGTATTACTTTCTAGTACTTTTTCAACTAAACAAGATTGTTAAACTTTTATTAGTTTTATATCGGAATTGCTGTAGGCGAATTATTAAAATGTTTGTAATAACTCTACGCGTTGTACATTTTATTCTCATGAAGGGTGATTTTATCTAGATGTTTATATTTGCCCTTCTCTGAAAGCACAACTTTTAATTCTATACTTGCACATATCCTTGTATGATAGTCTCGATAATTTATCCTTATTGGGATAATTTAGCAGTTAGCTGTTGAACCTGTAACATCTTGTACAGTTTAAAATATAATAAACATATTTGTACAAAATTCATTGTTTTATTTCTTACTTTATAATGGCTCAAATAATGTGGCGAAAATAATTTTCTGTGTTTGAATACAGAGAGACGGTAAAATTTGGCTTTCATAAATGTTTTTGAGACAATTCAAATGTATCTATGTCAAAATTTTCGCATTTACACAAGCCAAAAATTTAGGTAGCCATTGCTACCGATACTTTTGTTATGAAAACAAAGGACGAGACGAGGAAGACGTGCAGCTGATGGTTATAGATACGCCCTGGCCATTACAGTGGAGTGCCGCTCAGGATTCTTGAAAAACCCAAAAATTCTCCAAGCAGTGCTACAACTGCGCTCGTCACATTGAGATATAAGATGTTAAGTATCATTTTCCCAATAACATCACTAGCTACGACGCCCATCAGACCCAAACACAATCATGCTTACAAATTGATGCTGCACGAAAGAAATAGGCGCTGTTGTGGTACAACAAACTAGCCGGCATCCTGTGCAAAGGAGCCTTCCACTGGTAATGTATCACCAGAACGCTTTACTTGTAGCTTTTAAGATAGAATTGTAAATTGAAGCTTATGCTTAAGACGGTAAGGTTTGAAATAGGTTTTAGTTGATGTCTTTGTAGTTTCATCACGATGTATTTTATTGAAAATATATTGTATATTATATTTAACATTAATGGAAAATTTGAAGCGTAACTTTTTTAATGGAAATGAGAATCTTGAATTAATAAATAAATATGTTTAGAATTCATATTATTTGAAGAATATCTCAGACAGAGATACACCAATATAAAAAAGGAAAGCAATCCTCTTGTTTACTGTAACCGATTTTGATTGACAAAGTCGTAAACAGTCGGCCACGCTGGGCATTAGCTACTTAATATTTTGAATATTAACGGCCGTACCCAATATTCAGTCTATCTCTTACTTAAGATAAAAATCGTAACTATCGTTGACTTTTCTGTCCCAATCAATACACTTATCGACAGCAACTCACCTTATCCGTACACGCTGTCTGTCAATGGGACGACGTATAGCTTACCAGCGATAGAACTTTGTATGGAAATTGCAATTAACGCGTCCCAATATAAGGCGATAAGAATGACTTATCGGGTATATTGGGACAGCTTCAGATTATTGACAGCTAATTAGTGACAGTAGGAGGTAGTTATTTATCTCTACCTGTAGATAGTATATTGGGAACGGCCGTTAGTCATTAGCTAACACACACATTGATAAATTGTTAACAAAAGCCAATTACCATCAAGTGTCAAGCTCCCGTGATAACAAAACCAAGTTTGTAATACAAACATGAATATCAATCACATTTATGCGTCGGTTTTACAACTCTTCAAATGGCAGAGCACGGCTGTTTATTGAAAATGTATTGGATGGCACATGTTCGCAATAAACGTGAAATACGACCCGTTCTCATTCGATACGATTTTATATAGTTTAGTTTTGTTTATATTGTCAATGCGACATATACTTTAGTTAAAGAATCGGTTTTATCTCTCTATGACGTTAGATTATTTTCGAGAAGTCACAATAGAACTTTGCCAGCTGTACGAATTTTAATTTTAAGCTAATGTGTTGATTAGGTATAGGCTATAGCTAGAGTAATCAACCGACGTCGAAAACAATAGTAGAAATACCTTTAAATCCAAAAAGAAATATAACTTATTAATTTTTGAAAAAACAAAGGATATTTTAGGGTACTTATGGTTAAATATATATAATGGATTTTGACATTTATTTCATGACTCACAAACGAAAATAAATACGACTACTAGCCACATTTCGAAATGCAACTCGGCAGAACTATATTTCCCCATGTGGGTATCTCAATACTTTGTAACATAGACAAGAATTAAAATTATACTTTTGATATGTTCATCTGACGCACGCTGGAACGTTTCGTTCCTTTTAATGCATTCATCTTTGTACAATTTTATACCCCCTGAAATACCTTGTGCAAAATCCTACTTTAAATGGCGGCTGTCAAAATGCTTTTGTTGTGCTGTTTGATATTCGCTATTTTGGTGCTCTTAGCCATGGAGCGAGAGTCTGCGGTACTAATACTAGTGGTTACAACCTCAACAAACATGGAAAGATGTTGGGAAACTATTTACAAAAAAAAAATGTACTTTATAACGTTGATCCTTGAAGTAGATATAAATAACAGAAAACGAACGTAATTAATTCAAAATGCAAAAATACTTCACACTATTGTACGTTATTTCGCAGCCATTTGTATTATACGTCAAAATTATTTCTCTGGACGCTCGCGAGTGTCGCTTCAAAGAGGCACAAATAATTTGCTGTCAAACATAGAACAGCCTGTCCAGTGGTATTTATAAAGGTGTCTCCTATTCTTTCCATAGATTTCACTACTTTTGTTGTGAAAATATATTATAACAAAATTAATTTGTACACATCATTAAGTAGGTACTTATATTTAATAAATTAAGTAATTTTATCTGTGTATGTCCTTTATACTCTAACATTTGTTCCAGGTATTACAAGAAAATAAAACTTTGTTTAATCTTCCTTACCGATAAACTTAAAAAACACATACTCAAAGCTTGGGAGTCTACCTGATGATACATGAAACTGACAAATTTGTGGCATCTTCCACAGAAGCCACAATAGAAAGAATAAAATAGGTGATAGAATGTCTTTGTGATAATGTCTAGCATGTTAGGGGAGCGAGCCTCGTGCAAACACCACACGTCTAAGGAGTTTTAATTCTAGTCTGTATCCAGTCATAGAAGTGTCTAGTGAGCGAATCCATTAAGTGGAGTCAAATATAAGACAATTAAGAAAACCAAATCTTTAATGCATAAAGAAAAAACATTAAAATTTCAAACTCGTGTAAAGTTAAATCAAAATATTGCTAATTACTTTTTCAATGTCTAGAATTCGGGTACCAGTTACATCCAGAATGGCCACATCGCGGACAGAGGCCTGAGGTTAGTACAGAGTCTGAGGATAAGGATCTTCTAAGCCTGTTCTTGCTTGCTAGTTTAGCATCCCTTTTAATTGGTCGCTTTAAGATTGTTAGGGGTTGTCCATGCGGTAAGATACCTTTAGCTAAATTTCGGATTTGTATCTGAGCTTTCGACTTTGAGCCCCTTGGAATACTGGGACGTATCTGCTCGTATTTTCGTCTCATTCTCCGTATAGATTTGCTTGTGCTCGCTCTAGGTTCAATAACTTCATTATCACCGGCACCTGTGATACCTTCATTCGTCGGAGTCTCTTGTACAGGTTGAGTAACGTTTTCAATATCTTTAAGATCGATTTGTAGCTCTGGCGTTTTTTCTTTGGGTGTGTCTTCGTTAATAAATATACTCATTTTGGTAAAAATTTTAGTCTCGCAAATTGTAGAAAAATACATGAAAATATAAAATGACACCTGAATGTGTGACAGATTTTAGATCTTATATTTCTTTTTCATGAAGTTATAAAGAGGCTGTAATCTATGGAAACTCCTCCATTGTTAACAGCAATAATATTTAATAATTAGTAATATTTAATAATATTTAAATAGTGTTAATGTTATTAATAAATTACGTACTTTAGCTTGATTTAATACCACGTACGATACCTAGCCAGATATTCAGTAAGGCTTCACTATTATAATCTAGAACAAAATTGAAGTCTATGGACTTGGAATAGTCTACCTGGAAACCCTAAGAAATTTAAGGTGATTCGTTAAGCCGCAAAATTCATGGGCTCTCTTTTTTTTATGGAATAGGAGGACAAACGTGCGTACGGGTCACCTGTTGTTAAGTAATCACCGCCGCCCACGATCTCTTGCAACACCAGAGGAATCACAGGAGCGTTGCCGGCCTTTAAGGAAGGTGTACGCGCTTTTTTTGAAGGTACCCATGTCGTATCGTCCCTGAAACACCGCACAAGGAAGCTCATTCCACAGCTTTGTAGTACGTAGAAGAAAGCTCCTTGAAAACCGCACTGTGGAGGACCGCCACACATCCAGATGGTGAGGATGATATCCTAACTTGTGGCGTGTCGTGCGAAGGTGGAATTCGGCGGCAGGAATCAGGTTAAACAGCTCTTCGGAACACTCCCCGTGATAAATGCGGTAGAAGACAGCAATACTCCATGTGTGGCCGGACCTGCGCTTTGTAGAGCGCTAGTATGAAGTGAAAATTTTATTACATCGTCTCAAACTTTTTCGTCTGTGACGCGTGACGCGTGACGGTCGGGCGGCGCCTATAGTTCGCAGCAGCTGACCGTGTAGTGTATAGGCAATTACTCATTTGTGTTGGTGCTCCACGCTATTTTGTTTGTTTTTGTCAGTGTTTCATGTCAATGTTGTTATTTATTAAAGTGAAACTTTAATTCAATATTCTTAACCAGGGCTAAGACAAAGAGACCAATAAAAATATTAGTTGGAGACTTAGTCCACTTTTATTATTTCCCATTATCATTCCAATTTTCCAAGTATAAAATTAAGATAGATAAACTGATTTTTATACCCTTAATGGAATATTATTCCAAAAATGTTTAGTTAAATGTCTACAATGTGAAAGAAAAGTTTCACTTCTACCGTGGTTTCATAAAACCACACAATCCTTTTTTTCTGGTATAGTAAAATGGGTTTTCCCGTAACGCTGAAGAAGTTGAGGAAGGTTGGAGGCGCCTTGCGAGGGCTTCATCATCCACCATAGATACGTCTTGTATGTACTTACAGTCTCATCATGCAACCACGACCACTCTGTCAAGAGTGAACGACTAAGGAGGAGGAAACTGGATTTTGATTAATTTAACATACTTTTTATCATGGATACACACGACGGACACGGCCGGACCCAATACGTCTACCTCTAATTCTTAGTTTTTTTTTATTCGTTCTTTGTTGTCGATAGTTCGGTCGTGACGGAAGAGTGCTTTAAAATTAAGATGGATTAGAAAATAAGGGTTATTTTTCAATATGAGTTCCCCGCGTGGAAGTGATGATACAGAAACAGCCCGCAATATTAATGCTGAGTTTGAGGAGGTGACGACCGACGACTAATGAGCATAAGGTGCATTTTAGGTTAAATTGCTTTTTGTAGAAGCTGATTTTCATTAGACTACCAAGGAGTTAGCGGCATAGCGGCAAATTTTGCATTAATGGATTTTGATAAACTTTTATATTTCACCATGTTTTTTATCATGGTTGGACATGACCGGACCTAATACCTACACTACGCTGCCGCACCTTTTTTATTTCAGAGTTGTTACATTATTCATGCTTAATTATAAATAATTTGTGTAGTTTATAAAGAAAAATAAACAATTAATAATTAGAGGTTAAGAACTAAAATATAACGTCATAACAAAATCAAAAACATAGAGACAGTTTCACAATCATTTATTATTCACTTTTATGTTTAGAAAAACAATCACTATTATAGTAGTTATTCAAGGTCAAACATTAACGTAGCATAAACGACCACGTCGACTATTCAGTCAAATGAGTGAAATGAAAATGGATACAATTACTATGGAAATATGCGTTTCGGTTTGCCGCGACGAATCTCAGACTTCATACATAACTATAGAGATTCTTTTAGACTGTTGAATTATAGTCCGACAACTTCGCGCGCGACCGTCTCACGGCGTGACAGACGGTGGCGGGAACGGAGTGCTAAAGATAGCAGCGGCTAGCGTGTTACGGCAGTCTCACGCGTTGCCACGGGTCAGCGGGTAGAGGGTTACGGCAGTCTCACGCGTTGCCACGGGTCAGCGGGTAGCGGGTTACGGCAGTCTCACGCGTTGCCGCGGGTCAGCGGGTAGCAAGTTACGGCAGTCTCACGCGGGTAGCAGGGGCGGTACCCCGTCTGTCACCCCGTGAGAAGGTCGCGCAAAAAGTTGTCGGACTATTAATAGTTCTATCTCTCTTCTATTTTTTCTTAATTTTTATGATTCTGCTACGTTTCTGCACTGTTATTGAGACACTTCTTATTACTATTTGACGTACTTCGATTTAGGTTTGCGATTATTGAACGAATCGATTCAACGCTTTAAGGGCATAATTGACGGCAGATAAATATGAGGGTATAATGAAAATTTATGTCATCTCACATATAAATAAACGATAAACTGATTTGTAGTTACTTAGTTACACTCACTATTAAAGCTATATTAATATATTAGATCTATAATATTTATATTATGACAAAATAAGTATAAACATTTTCTACGTCTCTTTTTATTAACAGCTTAAAATTGCAATATTAAAATTTTTATTTAAAAAACAAAATAATTTATAATAATTGTTATTTACAAAACCATTTCTAGTAAAATAATTTCAAAAGAAAGCTTTTGTTATAATCAAACAAAACAAGAAATAATTTAGAACTTGTCAAAATTTCTACCTTAATTAAAATTTAATTAAATTTATGCAAGTAGATGCCTATAAAACTTATGAAACCTCGTTTCAATTCAGCTAGAAATTAATTAATTCACGCGTAAACGAAGTCGTGGTCGATTTCCAATTTCTTCAGCAATCGGTTCGGTAATTCAGACACTATGTTTGATGGTATTTTATCTGTAAATACAGAAGAGAAAACATTATTAAAAAATTCATATCTTATAATTCTGTGGTTTGAACTTGAATAAATGAACGCCAAGTACTCGATAGAAAGCATAATACTAACCAGCAATTCTATTTTGATCCAATTTTGTTATGACAATAAGGGACGAGACGAGTAGGACATTCAGCTGATGGTAATTGATACGCCCTGCCCATTACTATGCAGTACCGCTCAGGATTCTTGAAAAAATCAAAAATTCTGAGCGGCACTACATTAATTGCACTCGTCATCTTGAGACATAAGATGTTAAGTCTCATTTGCCCAGTAATTTCACTAGCTACGGCGCTCTTCAGACCGAAACACATATACACCCCTTATCCATAATAGTCTGCTAACTTAAAGCATTGCTAATTCTCACTCTATCTTCTACTATTGACTTAAGTCAGAATGAGAAAAACCACTCCTAAGCGGTTGTTTAAAGTAAGCGGACCATTATATATATAGATTTAAGTATAAGATAAAGGGTCGTGAGAGACAGTACGCACAACATAGTGATCATATAACGGTTCCGTTTTTTCTTTTGAGCTATAACAGTTAACTATCTTAAAAATTAAAACTCACTTTATTGATTTATTTTTCTATAACAGCTACGGCAACATGAAAGCAACGATTGGTAGATCATAGATTGCACAAAAACCTTCATCAACAACTCACCGTTACATCTGTAAACTAAATTAGACCAAATGATCATTTCTTGAGAGAAACAGAAGACTCCAAGTCTTCCGCCCTTCAGAGTGTAGTCATATACGTTGCCAGAGTCTGCCACGAGCCGGTTATTCTCGTATATCTTGAGCCTGATCAATCCTATCTTCGGTCTGTGCAGCAATCTCCACCTGTACGCTGTCTTCTCACGCCAGCCCACGTTGCGTGGGTCTTTCCATAGCAGTGTTACCTACAGTGATAGAAACTAAAGGTTACAAATTGAATTTTATCATAATTTAATATGAGTGCAAGTGTAGTTCCTTAAATTAGGCTAGTTTTCCAAATTCTGTGAGATTTCTTGAGTGTAACTTCTGGAATTTGGCGAGTGGACATCTGAAGATTCCTCGTGTAGAGACGAGACACGTGTTGAATTGATTGGAGACAAATTTTGGCGGTATTTAAACTCCAGAAAATTCACAAAATTTGGATTATTATGAATTTCCGCGAACAAACTCCTAATACAATAAATTTCCAATGCTAATTTAATGGTGAGGAATGGGATGAAAACGTTATATTTTTTACATTGATAAAAATTATAAATTCGTGCTATCTATATAAGTGAAATGATAGGGGTTTTCATTTGTATTTTTGTAATGAAAATAAATGTTGAGACGTGCAGGGTTCAGCTGATGGTAATTGTTACGCCCTGCCCATTACCCAAACGCCCTTCAGACCAAAACACAATAATGTTTACACATTACTGCTTCACGGCAAAAATAGACGCCGTAATGGTACCCATGATCTAGCCGGCATCGTGTGCAAAGGTGCCTCCAGTGATAAATTTGTACGCGCATCACCGAAATGCTACTGGATAGATATAACTTAAGTCTTCCTAGTTTGATTTTAAATAAAGTTATTAAAGTTTTAAGAAACAACCATATTTCACTACACACTACGTACTAAGCACTAAGTCAAGGGTATCGCTAGTTAACCATAATAATGGATGCAAACCATATTCTATTCTATATTACCTACTCTGTTAAGCCCTTTTATTCTGAGTTAGACTGTCTCTTAACTCAGTGTGCCGCTTGGCAAAGGCCTCCTCTAGCTCTTTCCATTGGAGTCTGTCGTGGGTCACTCTTCTCCAGTTCGGGCTCGCTGTGAGTTTGAGTTCATCCGACATAATTACTAAAATCTATTTTAGTAATTATGTCCATCTTCACTTCTGCTGATCTACCAGCAGAAGTGAAGATGGACTGGCCACATGTTGAGAGATAGCCAGGAGAGATGGAGCAAAATTGTCACCAATTGGTATCCAAGAAGATGCACACGGAGCCAGAGGAGACCTCAAACAAGATGGGAGGATAAACGCAAACCATATAAAGTGGGGATATATTCAGCCCTCAATTTCTGTTGTAGTCCAGAAAGTTCCACGTAGCAAATGCAGTAACATTACCTGATCAGGAGTAGACTCAGTATTCCACAAGGAGTTTCTCAGGGTCTTCCCTGGTCCAGTCTTGGAGTTGACAAGCTTGAGCTGGATGCCGGGTTCAGCGACTGCTCGGAATGGTGTGGTCTGCCAATACGTCTGTGTGTTCTTCTTCCACATCACTACGTAGAATCGCTTATTGTTCTGATATCTGAGGAGTTAAAGGTTGGTGAAATATTAAATATTACAAATTGTGATAAACTGAATGATGTGCTTCGAGAGGAAACAACTTAAACTAAAATAAAGTTTGGTAGACTTTGACTTAATTATACTAAAAAATTACAAGAAAATATTTTCACTCAAATGAAAACTAATTTATGGCGCTTAAATAAATAGCCTTTTTTACGTAATTAGCAGGTATCGGGAAGAAAAGGATTACCACGGCCATGCAGATTCATTTTATTTCGAATAAATAATCCTACTGCAAGTTTTTTTTTACTATTTACTATTTTTTTTTATTTTTTTTTACTGCTCAGATCCGTTAATTCCAGAAGATTATTGCGATTATTTGCGACGTCACGAATGAGTTTTTTAATCTATCTATATTGCAGCTTAACCTCCAGTTTCCACTTCATTCTCACTATTAATTGAACGCCCCTCGTATAACTACCTCCTATTTAATATTTTGTATTAATATCTGTGTATGTATCTGTTTAGTTGTCTTTCAAATAAATAAATTAAAAGATACTGAAGCTTACCCAAATATAAATCCAACGTAATCATCATCTATCTGTGAATCAACAAAGAATGTTCCTTCGAAATCAACTCCACCAAAGTTATCGAAGCCCACTGCAAGTCCAGGATCTGAGTTGAGGGTCTGAATGATCTCGGCACCTTCATTAGCGATCTCCCAGTTGGGATCCTGCTGCGATGTTCCCTCGGGATCCAAACGGACAGTCATGTAATTTCTGGAATGGTGTAAACGCCAATAAAGTATTAACATTTTTATGTTGATGTGTTGCATGTAGGGTTATAAAATTCAATTTAGTAATAATTTGGCATTAAATATGCTTGTTAATTCTGTAACTATAAAAATTATTAACAGTCTGTTGTATGATTTAAATTTGGACAAACGTGATTAAATATGGTTAGTTTTATTGATCTTCGTAAACTAGCTAGTTATAGCCTTTGTGGAAAAATAGAATACAAAATTCCACTCCACATAAAAGTGATTTTATAATAGTTACAAAAATATAAACTGCGTGTTGTTTTGGAAAAAAAACTGTCAGAATGAATCTTACTATTTTTGCAAATCTTATAAATAGTTATGACAGACATAGTTTTGACTTTAAAAATAGTTTCAACTTTCAAAAAGTGATATCATATCCTATTTTGAATAAAAATGTTTGATTTCAAACTTAAATTGTTTTCTAACAATTATAGTTTGTTTGATTTCTAAACTTAAATAGCTCACCTAAAGTCAGTACGGAAAATTTTGGAGTTATTTGGACAGTTATCCAGATCATTCGTTACTTTGTCACCATCATTATCATTGTCGCATGCGTTTCCAATACCATCACCTGAAAATATAACAGAATGGGACACTCTAGAGTCTAGACA
Organism: Leptidea sinapis; assembly: GCF_905404315.1. Classification (NCBI taxonomy): domain Eukaryota; kingdom Metazoa; phylum Arthropoda; class Insecta; order Lepidoptera; family Pieridae; genus Leptidea; species Leptidea sinapis. The sequence continues at coordinate 7,749,033 of NC_066289.1, forward strand.
ATTAAACCATTCAAATTTTAAAAAACAATCTAGTGCATCTTTATGCTACTTTATTTTTCTTTGTTTTTTATTAAATAATTGTAAACCGTGGTATTTATTTCACTAACCATTAGTGTCCAGTTGATCGGGGTTATGTACCAGTGGACAATTATCTTCCAGGTTGGGGATACCATCACCATCAATATCATCATCGCACGCGTCACCTTTGCCGTCATTGTCTACGTCTTGTTGGTCACTGTTGGCCAAATTTGGACAATTGTCCAATCCGTCTTGTATGCCGTCTCTAAAAATATATTATAAAACTGAAATTATCAAATGATCAGAACAGTTTGGTGAATTTTTCATCATGATGGATACAATAAAACAAGGTTATACTAGCAGAAGCTATTTCCAAACTCAAGATATACTAAAAACTAAGGAAGTACGCTCACGTAAAGTGATCAATACCGTTAAGGTAGCAGTCGTAGGTATACATTTTTAAATTAAGTGCTAGTGAACATTTCTGATTGAATCGTATATTGGATTTTATTATCTGGTATTTTTAAAATTCTATATGTATCACATTTAGCCTTCTGCAATTCTTCCTTTACAAACTTTTAAATAAATCTCATCCTCCATTCAAAATTAAAAAACTTGTAAGTAATACACTTGCTCAGTAATATAATCACCTCAACAGTAATTTTAGTCGATTTATTTTATTCCACATATCTTTTTTATCCGTTTTTTTTTAAATCTAAACTTACTGGTCTCTGTCCACGTCACTGTCACAGGCATCTCCAACATTATCCCTGTCTGCATCTTCTTGAGACGGGTTCCGCACTCTGGGGCAGTTATCACAGAGATCACCGAAACGATCTCCATCCATATCCTCTTGTTGAGGGTTGTACACACGAGGGCAATTATCGTCTTCATTTAGTATACCTTAAAGTTACCAAAATTATCTTAATAATAAATAGCAAAGTGAGAAACGCCAATGTAATGTAATTTTCTAACAATATATCCACATCTAAATAAATTTTTTTATATCATGTAATAAGACGTAGATGAGATCACTCTTTTGGTTAAGGCATCCTATAATTAAAGTTATAGTCATGAATAAAATTATTGCTCTGTATCAATTAACCAAATACAAATCTCTGAAACTTAGGCATGCTTGCATTGACAGAGTATCTGCCAGTGCGAGCTTTTTTACTTACGCAAATTTTTTTCGTGATCTGTTTATTATGGACATACCATCATTATCCATATCAGGGTCACAAACGTCTCCAAGTCCATCTCGGTCAGCATCTTCCTGACCAGGGTTAAAACGTCGCGGACAGTTGTCGCAGGCATCGCCACGTTTGTCGCTACGATCTTCATCACGGTCCAATTGGTCAGGGTTTGCGGTCAGTGGACAGTTATCCTACAAAATGTATTAGTTTCGTAATTTTAATAGTAAAAAATTTAGTTTTATAAGTAAAAATATAAAAGTTATTGTGTGATTAATCTAGAGAGCTTAGAGGTTCCCAGAATTACTTTGTCTCCGTTATTTGGTAAAGTCATCATCAGATGATGACTTAACTTGATCGTGGTGAAATAAATCCAGCCTAGCAGAGGGCGTTCTTAGTGCGCCGCTATTACGGTTCATCCTAAGATTTAAGTTCCAGATTTATCCCCACCACTCGTCACCAGGTTATCTATGAGTAACTAGACATACATAATGAGAAAATCCCTGTTTTTTTTTTTCATAATTTAATTTTTTTTAATCAACAGACAAGTTCACATTTATTTTTAGTGAATCCTATTCTAAATAAAACAATGTTCTACAAAATTGGAGTCTGTAAAAACTAGTGCGAAGTATTACCAAATATATTTTATTACAATTTTTGCCAGTGTTTTCTTTACTGATTTTAGAATATTGTTATAACTCACAGGGATATTAGGGATGCCATCTCCGTCTCTATCTGGATCACAAGAGTCCCCAAGACCGTCCTTATCAGCGTCCTCTTGACCAGAATTGGAAACATCTGGGCAATTATCTGCTTTACAATGTAGATCTGTGCAAGGCAACTGGTGGTCTGGATATCCATCTAGATCTCTGTCTGGACCACAAACTGTTCCATTTCCAGCCCAGCCAGTCTAAAAATTAGAAAATGAGAATATTTTGAAATAACAAACAAACAAACTTCAAAACATTGGTATTGGTATCTTGTAGACTTCTACAAGGTAAGACCGTCTTTGAAATTGAAATACATCTCTCATCTCATAATTATAAGTACGTATTCAAGACTCATAAAATATAAAAATTCTAAGCACCGCAACAGCTAGTGCCCTCATCACTTAACACTTTAAAGCTCTCATTTAGCGTACAAAATGCATGAATTTCTACATTAGGTACGTTCTGCTTCAAAGCAAAGCACATTTTAATAGTAATTTGATGCCTAATACTTAAGGTAGATATAGTTCCCATGCAAAGTAGTATCTCAAAGGAAAGCAGATTTCATAAACGACAGATGAAGGGCACGAGGAGGCGCTAGCTAGTCCATGCGTAATGCCCGGTTACGAGTGCCATGCTATGGTAATAAAAAGTTTAAAGTTGTATACTCATTTGATATTGTTTCATCTACTGTACTCATTTAAAATTTTGAGGTGTTTTTAACTAACAAATTTAAACAGTAAATATTTATTTAAAAGAGTGGTTATTGCCACTTCTCATAAAAGCTCATCTTTATCGTATTAGTATTAAATGACTATCAATTTAAAATCTGTGTCAGGTTTTGTACTTTTTGAATATTAGAATCATACTTACAGCACAAACACATGCTGGTCCGTATCCACATACTGCGTTGTATCGGCGACATCTGGCTGGGTCGCAGCGTTGAACCAGATCACCCACGTCGATGCAGGGCCGAGAGGTGTTCACGTAGAAGTTACCACCACATGGTACACACGTGAAGGATCCCTGTGACATTCATTAAGCGGATCCACTTATTAAGTAAATATTTTTATGTATTTATTTGTTTTTGACTAAACATTATCTACTATATTAATTATAATACTTCATATGATTAGAGATTTTCAAACAGTACTAAGTGTGGGCCAAGTGTCCCGACTTCAAACAGCACGAAGATGAAGACTCACTGAGACTTGCTGTCATCGGCAGTCGAAGCAGCAGTCCCAGCACCAACTGAAGTGACTTGGACATGAAAAGCAGCCAAAGGGTCAACGCAAGAATATTATTAACTTCATAGAATCAGTCTATGGGGGGAAACGCTATAGCATGGATAGGCAAAGAATACAATAAACCCAAAAAGTGTTTGTTTTCGTGGGGACAATCGTTTTCTAAAGAACTAAAAAAGGAGAAAAATGCGCATGAAAGCTATTGATAAAAAACTTTATGCAGAAGATTAACGAAAAATCAGCTTAAATAACATATAAGCTGATACCTCGTTATTGAAGCACTAATATTTTTTGTGTAATTCAGTACCCTAACAGCATGCACTTTATGGAATCTCTTCAGTGCTTTTCGATCTTTGAAGACGCTGTTTTCACAGCAATGAATGGAGAAATTTGCATCAAATATATCAACTATCAATATCACATCAACTAGCTTAGTCAGGTTAAAAACAAACTCAATAAAATACGGTCATTTACGCTTAATATTTTTAGTTCACTCAAAAACCGAAAAGCAGAAATGTATATCGCCGCAACAGCTGACAGCGGTAGAAACGTTGTACAAGTGAACGACCCTTATTACGTAGGTTTACGTACTATTTTAGGTAATTTTTAGCCAGCAATGCATTACAATGGATGAGAAAGTCTACTAAATTTTTTGAATTTATTTTTCTGCAACTACAGAACCCGAAGAATATCTGGTTACACCTGGTATAAAGTAAAGTAACCAAAATTTAAACTCGAAAAAAACACTGGTCACTCACCGGGGTATTAACGCACAGTCGACCACGAGGACACGGCTCGTTCCCGTCAGAGCACTCATCAATATCGACACAGCGCTCTCTCCTTCCCTCGTCTCCGGATCCCTGCCATCCCGAGCTCCCTTCAAATCCGGGCGGACACGCCCCACAGATGAAACCACCCTCTACATTGCTGCATGACACCAACTCATCGCAGGGCCTGATAAGATCGCATTCATCCATGTCCACGCATGAGTAACCTGGTATGATCAATTAGGTAATATGTTTTAGAATAGCCTGATGGCAAACTACAATACATCTTCACTAACAACACCAGAGGAATCACAAAACCTTGTCAGAATTTTAAATTTGTGTTCGGTCCACCAACGGGAATAAATTGGTGAGAATTGGGAAAAGTTCTGGACAAATTAAATCTGCGTGTATGTATGAATACGATTATATGACTCATGAATATCAACTCACCGTTCCACGCGTAGCCCTTGGAGCATCCCTCGCATTCATAGTAAGGACTACCCGAAGTAGGGATACAGCGTCTTTCCCCACATGGCCGCCTCGCGTCACAGATGTGTTGACATCTCTGTCCATCACCCATGAATCCATCAGGGCACGGGCCACAACGTGGTCCAGAACCTGTTTCTTGACATTCGACACCTTAAAAATAAAACTATTATTAGTGATTTATGAACAATAATTATGAACCAAAGATTTATATTATAGCCTCAGGGATGGATTGTGGGTAGTTTTGTGTTCGTATTGCAGTAAATAGAATAAATATTGAATGTTACGTAATTCAAGACCGCAGTGCCCACTATGATTGAAGCTAAAAATTAATATTGCAGAGAGAAATTCATATTATGTTCTGAATTATACTTGGGTTTGAGACTAAAAGTTTTTGTACGTACCTTGATAACATGAAATGTGTCTGCAGGATATTCTAGAACATTCTTCGCCGTTTCCAGTAAACCCGGCAGGACAGGGCCCACAACGATACCTGCCATCTGGCGTATCTTGACACTGGACACCTAAAAATGAAACAAAATAAATATTAAATTATGCTATTAAAAATGATGTTTATGCTGAAAATAAGCTTAAATTTGAACAGTAAAATAAAACGCGGAGATTCAAATACTAAATGTGTTTTGCAATTTATATGCCATTATAATTTGTAATATCCACCGAATTGAACCACATTTAATAAAATTACTAGGTTTTTCGGTTGCATTATACACCGTGTGTATGAGTGGCATTCTTAAGTTCTTCGGACACGTCTCCCGGCGCAAGAGTGAGTACATCGAGCGCCTTGTCGTGCAGGGAAAGTGGGGGCACCAAAGGGAGAGGAAGGTCGTCCATGCGATGGACCGACCAAATTAAGTCCACTGTGGGTGGACCATTGAACGAATGTACCAGACTGTCGGCCAGCAGGGTAAAGTGGCGAATGCTCGTGGGGCGAATCACATCTGCCCAAAAGATGTCACTTAGTGATGACCACGACCGCTCTGCCAAGAGTGTGAAGAAGTAGAAAGTATGCTGGTAACGAAAAATCAAGCAATGTAAGTAATTTGTCGTGAAAGATGAAAAGATAATTAATTATCTCAGTCTTTAGTGCTTGAGTTTGATCGTGTCGCTAAGGGGCTGATCCTCATAAACATACAAAATCACAAAACTTACGTCCACCGAAACAAGGGTTTGAACTGCAAGGTGTTCGACACGTTTGTCCATCACTCGTTTGCCTTCCTGGACATCTCTCGCATCGGTATCCCCGTTCTGTGTCAGTGCAATACTCTCCTAAAAACATTAACGTAAATGTATGAACATAAAGAGGTTATTAGTGCCAAATAGTTATTAATTGGACAAACAATTATATAACAAAATCAACGAATTACCTGGTTTTATCACATTGTAAATTTAATCCCAAAATTATTTTCCATACCATTACCAAAACAATAAAAACAGATGAGGTTTTGTGTTTAAAGTTTTTACTATATCATTTTTTGGAAGAGAAGAACAAACCAGCATATGGAACATCTGATTTTGAACTTATCACTGCCACCCATATTCTTCTGGAACACCAGAGGAATCACAAGAGCGGTGACAGCCTTTTAAAAAAGTGTACGCCATTTTTTAAGGTGCCCATGTCGTATAGTTCAGAAAATACCGTGCAAGGAAGGTCATTCCCTATTTCGATTGCACGTGGAAGAAAGTAACTTTAAAACTGCACTGTAGACGAACGCCACACATCTATGAGGATGATCCAAGTTTGAGGCGTTCGTACGAAGGTGGAATTTGGCGGCAAGAATATGCTGAATATGAAATAGGTAAATGCGCTAGCAGACACACTGAAGCGATGTCTCTACGCAACGCCAAGTTAGGTAGTCTCAGTAGTTAGCATTCACACAGTTAATTTTACCCCATTCCGCAATTTTCTTAACAGAGGACTCGATAGACGACATGAGTTTCTTCGGGAACTGGTAAACGTTTTCCCGAAAGAAACCGAAAAATGCATCATGGACGCAAATATATCACTGAGATGCAGAAGAAACAGTGTAGGATATAGCATATATCCTTCTTACATAGCTCCAGATATCTGCAATAGTGAGCTTCGTGTTCGAGCAATATCTGTCGAAAAAATCTGTGATTTACGCAATGTGAGAAAGCTTGCATAAACTCCCGGGAATCTCAAATGCTAGAAGTTTATGAATCACAATTTTTAGATAATATTCGCTAATGCACGAGTAATAAATTAGCAGTGAGAAAATGCCATAAAACCTTATATTTTTTTTTAAATATTATTACGTTCTTGAGACAGAGATCTTTAATATTTCAGATTTATACCAAAGAAATAAATACTCATGACGTATCGTTTTAAATACTTATCAACCAAGATTTTGTGCATCACAAACCTTGAGAGCAAGGACGTCGATCACAAGATATAGGTCTGCATCTCCTTCCATCTCCCTCCATGCCGTGAGGACAGGATCCACATTCTGGACCAGACACGGTATTCCGGCATTCCACACCTTGTAGAAAAATTTGAAAGAAAGAAAGTCATTAAGTGTTATTGTTACCTGTTCAATTGTTTTGTACTCACCATATACCGGTAACTAAAGAACCTCATAAAAATGGCCGAACTTCATTATTATTCATGTAGTAATTTTTAAATTGTAAAATGATAAAAGCTGAGTAAAAGTACTGTTCTAGGAATACATATTTTCAAAGTCTGTTTTAGAGTTAAAGAAGTCAATTATTATTCTCCGAGCATAATACTCTCACCAAAAAGTATTCATTGAAAAAGGATTTATAAAAGCATTTGATAAAATAATGGGTTGCACATTCTGTAATACTATAGTTTTTTCTTTAAGACAAACTGGATTATATTTCTTTCCTATTTAAAATTTTCTATCCATTATTGGTGGAAATATCTTTTACACTTACATGATACATTAATTATTTTGTAAAGTCAAAGTTTTTTGAGTTGCATTTTTTATTTGCATAAACATATTAGATTGATGTTACATAAATATTATAAAGTACATGTTTGCCACATTTATGACGTGCAAATTTTATAAAATACATTTCTAAATCATTAGTAACAATAATATTAATTTAACAAAAATGAAAATGTGTTTCATTTTTCAATTTTTTAGTAAAACAAGCCGACCCTTTTTAGGATGTGTGGCTTATGATGACATAAATAATATATTTTTTCAATATCAACTTTCCTTTCCGAAGGCATTTTGAAGTTATCGAGAGATTACCATTTTGGTGATTATGTATACAATTATGAACAATTAAAATAACTAAGAGAATGTTAACCACCACATCATATAATCATTATTTTACCTACTTATGTTGCCGAAATTTTAAAGAGTGGAATCGAATTTGAGTCTTCTAAGATAGATATAGTTTATTATTTAGTATTACTAGCTGACCCGAAAGACGTTACGAAATAATAAACTCAAAAATTACTTCGTAAAATATGCACCCTGCTGTCGTAATGAAATTGTTTCACAGCAGAACTGTCAAACCGTGCGTCAATAAATTCTCTCATAGAAATTATGTATGGATACACCAAAGGAAAAACAAATTTGTTGTTTTTATTTAATTTAGCAGCATTTTCCTATTTATTCACCTTTTAAACCTTCTCTGGACTTCCACAAATAATTCAAGACCAAAATTAGCCAAATCGGTCCAGCCGTTCTCGAGTTTTAGCGAGACTAATGAACAGCAATTCATTTTTATATATATAGATAACCCCCTTATTCATAATGGTCCGCTTACTTTAAACAGCCACTTTGGAGTGTTTTTTCTCATTGTGACTTAGGTCAATAGAAGAAGACAAAGTGAGAATTAGCAATGCCTTAAGTTAGCAGACTATTATGAATAAGGGGGTAAGTGTTTAAAGCATAAAGCATCTTCGGAGTAATCCAAACATTTGACAGAAATAGCCTGTTTGCAAAAGTAGTACGTAGGTATTTCTTGGGTTGTTGGATATTTCTTTTCTTTTTATTGGGATATCTGCAAAAATACAAGTGTTGACGATTTTCGATGAGTGTTGCAATATTTAAAAAGACTGCAAGTATTGAAGACCAAATTATTGAATATAATTCACATGTTATGTTGTCCTGAAAACACTTGTAACGAAAGAAACTTTATATAATTTTTTATCAACAACGCCGAAACCTCATATTCAATGAATCTCTTATTAGCTAAACAAACCAATAGAATAAAACCGAAAACCAAACAGAGTTTAACAAACGCCCACCTAATAATTATAATTCAAACCGAACAGTTACCTTTAAAAGGTAAAGGTCTATCAAGCAACAAACAGGTGGGCAGTTTGCGAAACTCTGCGTATCTACCTTGGCAAAAAGGGCAGGAAATAAAACGCGTTTTCATTCGAAATGTTTAATGAAACCCACACAATTGCTTGATTTACCTTTAAGTACTTTGTTATACACATAATATATTCAAATGTTAAATAATTAAAATTAGTACCTATCTACGGACTTCGCTTACAAAGATTTTTAATTAGGTCTTGTTGAAAACAATATTAGATGAGTTGTTATTAATGTATACCATACACTATTTTATACAATAAATTAATATTTAACCAGTTAATATAATAATTCAATTTCAATATGAGATGATTTCTTGTGTTGTGATGAGATTTAGGCATTGCAGCATGGAATGAGTCAAAAAAAATCTACTCTGAAATGTATATCGTTTTATTCAAATAGGATTTAAGGCGAGACCACGTTAAAGCGGTGCGACGTATCATCTACGATATCACACATAACATTGTGGAAATTTCCAAGCTTTGTCTCAGATTCGGTTTTGCTCGTACGAATTCGTATACGCATCGCTTTGCTACGGCGGCGACGAGCAGCACTGTAGTAGTCACAAAAATATCGACGAAAGACATGCACTGTGGTAAAACGAAAGCAGTTTCATTAAAACTTATTCCGTTAACCGTTTCTTGTCATATAGATTTCATACTTTGAACCCTGCGATAAGGAACAGATAGTAATTCTAATTTGGGCTCTAAGTTTTCATATCTGTGATGCAAAAGTTCACGTACCTATGACAAAAAAGCTAACTAATTTTATTTAATATTACAAGTAATCATAACTAATTATTAATGGTATCAATGCATTCATTTACATAATTAAGTAACAGCTTCTGATATTTAAAAGATATTAATATCATCCATGAAGAATCCATGAACATAACTTACGTCAGAACGCTAGAAGCGCCCCAATTGAAACGCCATCTTACAATTATTGACGAAGAGTAAAATATTAAAACTTAATTAGTAATTGTTATAACCAGGGTAACATGAAGAGCCAGAACATCTCTCAACCGGCGCCGGTGCTGGAACTCGATTGCAACACAAACGCAATTGGTTTTTCAACCCATCGATTGTTCCCTTTTGATCAGCCAACTCTCGACGTAGCGTTTCTATTATCTGTCGAAGCAGTTTTAACTGGCGGATTACTTCGTCTGAAAACAATGTTTGGATATATTAATAGGAGAATTAATATATTAATAGTGTGGTATCATTTAGAAAGTCATTTTAACTTTAATCATTTTAAAGTCAGCTTTAACATCCTCCCCATCTTTCAACTCTCTTTATGACCAAATCATATAGCTCTTCTCAGCGATTGTTATTAAATCTTATGTAACGTTGCATGGGTTTGTTAAGTAATTGCTTGCATAACAAAATAAACATACTTCACTTACCGTCACACGATTCGATATCGGTAGCTGGTATATCTCCCCTAAATTCCGAGGGTGTAGTAGATTGAGGAACTGGTAGAATATTCGGATTTATATAATTATTCCTGTAGTCATCGCCCTGCATTTGCTCTTCTTTCTTCAGTCTCTCTTCTTTTGCAATAAAATCTCTAACTTCCTCTACGTCTGAATCCATTGTTGTTAGAGTAGGTGGGTAAAGCTCATGATGGTCACAGTTCAACGATGTTAGTGCCGCTTTTTCATCGTCGTATATTTGCACTGGGGCATTTTCTTCGTGGTACTGTAGAAAGATTTTAATTATGAGCATAATTTTAATTTAATTTTTTAATTTAAAATAAAATTGTTTTGCGAGTGCCTGAGAATTTATCCATTAGTGAAATTTGCTCAAAGCTCGTCAATTCTTGTATGACGTAAGGAATATCTTATAAATATATGATTTTACGTGATTTATTTAAAAAAAATTGCGAGTGTTATACAACAACAACATCGAATCCAAAAAAATACTATATAGATTTTTTGTCTATTTCTCCATTTGTCTAGGTGGACAAAACACAAAAGTACTGAGTAGACTTAATTCTAATTTTGCATGATGAATTTAAACAAGGGGTCGGAAAAATATAAACAACATATAGGCGATATATTAATAACAAGCTAGAGAGCTAGATACAAGAATAGTTTTTTTGCTCCTTTAAAGGCTTTAAGGAATTGTCAATTTATGGTAGAAAATAAAAATGTGTAGATAATTTGCAACTGAGCAAAGATGCAAGATGGATCACATACTTATAGGCGTCGCGTCGTGAACTGTCAAATCCGCGTTTCAGCATGTCTTTATGAATCAACTTTGTAGTTTTATTAACATTAGAATTAATTGTCCATTGGTCCATGACTAAATCTGTTTTCATAGCTGTGAATAAGAGAGACAATACAAACTAGATCACAGATTAAGTATTGAGAGACGACGAAGACTTCTGGAAACGGGGCCTAAATGGGCATAGCCCCATCCGGATACATTCAGTTGTTATTGCATGATTGTGTCTTAATGAAACTTATATTTTTTTAAGGAAAAGGAGAACAAACGAGCGTAGGTACGGTTCACGTGGTAACTCCAGAGAAATCACAGCAGCATTGCTGGCCCTTAAGAAAGGTGTACGCGCTTTTTTTGAAGGTATCCATGTCGTATCGTCCCGGAAACACCGCACAAGGAAGCGGTTATTTTATTATGATCGTAATAAGGTTTTTCAAAGATAAAATCACAAACTCACCAATTTAAAGAGCGGCGTGGCTAACAGATTGAGTACATCGTGCCTACCGGACATCGGGTGCCAATGCAACGGTTGACAGCCAACATATAGCTTGACTCGGTCGTGAGTGATGACCAGGATCAGATGCTCTCGTGGATGTGAGCCCAGGCCCCACGATACTGACTTCAAATGACCGCCATGTAAATTTTCCAGCGATACTAAGAACAGACAAATAAACTGGGTCAATGGTATTTCAAAATATTAATTAAATACAAAACAATGCTTATATTTAAATATTAGACTTCATCTAGTAAAAACTGTCACTACTTTTTTTTATATGACAATAAGTTAAGTCTCATTTGCCCAGTAATTTCATTAGCTACGGCACCCTTCGGACCAAAACACAATGTTTCTTACACATTACGGCTTCACGGCAGAAAAAGGCGCCGTTGTGGTACCCATAATCTAGCCAGAAGGGCCTCCCATTGGTAGTCTAGTACATGGAAGTGTACCAAGAATTTCATTTCTGAGTTGAATAATCTAGCTAATCTTCTGTTTGAAAGAACTGTCTGTACTTGGGTTTCCAGTAGCCCTATCGTAGATGGTCCTTCGAACATTATCCCTGACTTTGAGACAGTATTAAACAACAAGTTGCTGCCGCTTCATGCCAGCAGCCGAAAACTTTTAACGTCATGTCAAAACGCGAAGTCCCCCACACAACGTTGATGTCTGACAAGTTGACAACCGCACCTTTCGTAAGAAACTTTTCTTCGCAAAGACACTCTTTAATTAGGTACTGCTATTTAACGAACGGGCTTGCCATTCAGACCATCTGATTTGTACAGGTTGCTGAGACATAAAATATATTATAGCAAGATAATAGTATCCTAGTACTCGTAGAAGGACACTATACTGCGTAATCTCATATCCTTAATACTAGTACTAGTAAATTTATTGAATTAAGCGTTCCATTGCGGAAATCCATAATTATATCTCTCTCTGGCACGAGACTCAAATTTTGGAGAGACAACACGTCCTGAGGATGCCTCGTGTAGAGGCGAAACACGTGTCGAATTGTTTTAAAAATAAATATTGGCGGAATTAAAACTAAAGAAAACTTAAATCATTTGTATAACTAGTACTAGTGTAAAATAAATGATGCTTTAAACCTTTGTTGCTCTTAGCACTGTAGAAGAGCGAGAAAGCATTCTCGTCCGTAACTTTTCCATGAATTAGCTGTTCCCTTCTGGATCCTCTATCGCTGGGTCCTCTCAGCACGATCACCACTGCACCATGCGTTGCTGATGACGACGCGATGGCATCATTTGTTGCTTCTGAAAAACAAATATAAAAAATATAAAATTGGCCACTCATTTTCACGCTATAAGGTCGTGTATAATCTGGTATATTCTATGGTATATTTTTTTTATGATAATAAGGGACGAGATGAGCAGGACGTTCAGCTAATGATAATTGATAGGCCCTTACTGTTGACATAACTTCTAATTCTGAGCGGTTCTACAATTGCGCTCGTCACCTTGAGACATAAGATGTTTAGTCTCATTTGCCCAGCAATTTGACTAGCTGCGGCGCTCTTCAGACCCAAACACCATAATGTTTACACATTACTGCTTCACGGCAGAAATAGGCGTACCCATAATCTAGCCAACTTTGGCATTCATAGATCCTGTAATAAAGTTCAGACAGACAAAATTTCCGGGCAAAAGTTCGTAGTATAATCAACTTAGTCTGACACAAATGTTAACATAATAATAATTACTTAATTTAAGGTCATTCGATAAATGGGAGACGAATTCGTAAGTTCAGAGATAAGAGTACTTTAACCCACTGAACTGATTTCAACGCTTGAGATAAACTATTGCTAAATCACAGTTTTTGTACGATTTTCCTTGCTTCGGATACTTTTTATATTTACTGTAAGCTAGAATATATAAATATGAATGACATTATTATTGTCACGACACAGTGCTAGTGACAATAATTGGTAACATTCTTTCAAATTTTTATAAATATTATGTCATTAATAGTATAGAAAATTCAAGTCACTTGGCCTATCTAGCACTTAGAACCCTTACTTAATTTTTCAATTTTTGAATTGTATGTAATGATTTTTAAATTACCAAATTGAATAATATCATTACACTAAATTGAAAACAATTTACTAATTACTATTATAAATACGCCACGATGGCAAGCGTCCTGATGGAATGACGCTGGTGGCTTGGGCACGGGGAAGGGCGCTGGTGTGGGACGCGACTTGCGTAAACACTCTGGCTCCTTCTCCTGTCCAAGTTACGTCAGTTGGTGCTGGGGCTGCTGCTTCGACTGCCGAAGACAGCAAGCGTTGCAAATATGTTGGTCTCAGTGAGTCATACATCTTTGTGCCCTTGGGTGTCGAGACACTTTGCCCGTGGGGCCCAGAGGTGCGGAGAATGTTCAAAATACTATCTTCGCGCCTCAATAAGGCTACTGGAAACCCAAGCGCTGGCAGCTATAAATAATTTTACAAATATACCAATTTAGGATCGTGTTTATGTTATACAATTTTATTTTCGTGTGTTTTAAGTATTGAGATTTCGTGTAAAAAGCGTTGCTTAGACGTAGCAAAAATGTCAGTACCTGCGTACTCGGTATTATATAAGTATGTTATACGTTTTAAAATATTGTATTATCACACATTTTAAAGAAATTAATACTATAACATGATTGTGTCTTTCAACTTAATTTCCTGTAGAGATTTTAACGTTAATATGATGTTTCAAAACCAGTAGAGAAGCATCGCTAAACCAAGACGCGGCTATTCTTGACTTTGTGACTAGTAGCAGCTAGGGTAGGGCTGTCAACGGCACTTTACAAACTTTATATTGGAAGTGAGATATTAATATTGAACAACGGATTACTGGTAATCTAGTCGCTTCACATAGTATTATTTATGATTGCTGTTAGACAACCGATAAGAACAGGCCAGGAATTATTACTTTAGTGTGCGTGACAAGCTACGCGAGTAAAATTCGCAATTTGTATGACACAATGTGCGTGAATTGCTCAAAATTTTTCGACGTTTTCACAGCTGTCATAATCTATCTAGACGTATAACGGCCGTTTTCAACAACCTATCTATGCTTAGTTTAACTTACTAGAGGTTTACAAATCTATCCTTTTACGCTTATTTATATTTCAATAACCTATCAACAGATAGCATTGGATTTTAGCTATCGGCCGTTTTCAATAACCTATCTATCCTTAGATTAACTAGTAAGTTCTCTAGTAAGAGGTAGACAAATCTATCCTTTTACGCTAAACTTACATTTCAATAACCTATGGACAGATAGCATTGGACTATAACGGCCGTTCCCAATATTCAGTCTATCTCTTACTTGAGATAAAAATCGTAACTACACAGTAGATGGTAGTAATTTATCTCTATCTGTAGATAGTATATTGGGAACCGCCGTAAGTATATTGGCGATAACTATGGATAGATAAGATCTTGTCATTAAACGGTGACAGAATTATATCGGTAACTAGAGATACGTTATTGAAAACGGCCGTATTATGGGCTCAACTATGGATAGATAAGATTAACGGCCGTTCCCAATATTAATTCTATCTCCTACTTGAGATAAAAATCGTAGCTATCGTTGACTTTTCTGTTTCAATAAACTTATCGACGGTAACTAACCTAATCCGTACACGCTGTCTGTCAATGGGATGACTTATAGCTTACCAGCGATAGAAGTTTGTACGGAAATTGCAATTGACGCGCCCCAATATAAGACGATAAAAATGACTTATCGGGTATATTGGGACATCTTCCGATTATTGACAGCAGAAGGTAGTAATTTATCTCTATCTGTAGATAGTATATTGGGAACGGCCGTTAATCATTAAACGGTGATAGCAATATATCCGTAACTAGAGATACGTTATTGAAAACGGCCATAAATAATCTAAGATTTCAAGATTGGATAAGTTTTCGGAAATGGTATTTGACAGCCCTAGATGCAGCACAAACACTCATCGTTTTTGCCGCGCTTTCTGCAATTCCCTTTTATTTTCGTACAACACGTGTTACTAATGTCTGTTTCTATTTAGACAGAAATATTATCGTGTTCCTTTTAATGTTAATTAAGTCACAATAGGTTTTTTTGTTAATTCTCTTTAATAATAGTGTTTCTTGCTTGCTAGGCTAGGGCCTAGTCTAGTCTAAACTAGACGATAGGTAGGTCTACCCGTAATATTGTTACACCTCAAAAAAAAATGTGTTTTTATTTTTTGAATTCAAATTTGGAATATACTTACAATTTGAATCATTTCCCGCATGTTTACATTGTTTTAGTAAATAGATAATAACAGAGAGTAGGGATGGAAACTTTTCTAATACATCAAAATTCTCGTGTAGTCTCCCCATATATAGTTTTTTTTTTTGACATTTTTTTTATTTATTTTTTTGACAAAATTATTTTTTTTTATTATGATTCATCATTAAAAAATACATACAACTTCAAATTTTCATCTATCTACTATCAACGCCTATTTTTGTACCGTGACATTTATATTATTCTGTTCCATCCACAGATCCGCAATAGGGTTGCAAGATGGCAATCAAATAGGCACAAAAAATTTGCTGTCAAACATATGGAAAAACCTGTCCAGTGGTATATTAATGTATTAACGTATTGTTACCAGTTTTTAAAATCAAACCCCCAAAAAAGGTTAGAACACCAGATAGCGAGATATAGAAAGCAAGTCCCACATTGAAAAATAAAACATTGACGACAAATATATAGCAACCCGTTGGAAGATGAAAATACTACGCCCAAGTGGGCGTACTCCAGCCAGTCTCGAATAATATGGGACGCTTACGTGCCACATGTTCTGTTAAACTATGATAATAATTGAAACTAAAATGCCGGCTTGCGTAGTATAATTTTGTAAAAATAATACTCCAAGAAATAAGAAAGACACTGGGATCACATATCATCAGTAAGTCTGTTGTATTTTATTAATTTCAGTGTAAAACAACACGAAGCGTATGCTACAAAATTTTAAAGATGCCATTGAGTGTCAAGATGCCACGCACACAAGCATCTAATAGTTATTGTAATAAAAAAGTTATTATTCTTAGGTAATGCGGTATCTAGTTGGAGCGTAGCAATTGTTTTTTCCTCCACCATTATCATTATTTTTAACGTTGACAAGGCCTTTTGTGGCTACGTTCAGAAACTAATATACTGCACGGACGAGTAAAAAAATAAGGACTTCGTGTCACCTTACATAACAGTGAGGCACCAAAACAAGCCGGTAAACGTGTAAATATATAGGCCCACGCATACATTTACACTAATACAAGCCGATCGGCCGCCATTATGAGATTTGCCATCGTCTGTGACAGATCAGTTTGCATCGCATTAAAATATTTTAAAAATACCGTTGTGCGTTGTGAAAAAGTGTAAAAACAATAATATAAAAGCATTTATGGATATATGATTATCTAAGGGAGAAAAAATTGTGTAACTGGTATACCCTGTAACCGCACACACACTAGCATAAAGGTGCTTCACTTGCTAATATCACGGCGCGGAGTCCTTCTTTTTTTACTAGTCCGTGATATACTGTAGTATATTATTAAATCATTCAAAAGAGTATTTCAGGTTATACCTACACATATATACATATTAGTACATAAAATAGAGTAGATCCTTACTACACTAACCTACCATTTATCACGGGAAGTGTTCCGAAGGACTGTTTCACTTGATTCCTGCTGCCTAATTCCACCTTCGCACGACACGCCATAAGTTAGGATATCATTCCCACCATCTGGATGTGTGGCAGTCCTCCACAGTGGAGTTTTCAAGGAGCTTTCTTCCACGTACTACATAGCTGTGGCATGAACTTCCTTGTGCGGTGTTTCCGGGACGATATGACATATGTGACTTCAAATAAAGCGCGTACACCTTCCTTAACGCAACGCTCCTGTGATTCCTATGGTGTTGCAAGAGAATGTGGCCGGCGGTCAGGCGGTGATCACTTAACACCAGGTGACCCGTACGTTCTTTTGTCCTCCTTTTCCATAAAAAAAAACCTACTAACTGACCTAATAACTACTACGAATTGCACATCATATAATTATT
Source organism: Leptidea sinapis (assembly GCF_905404315.1). NCBI lineage: Eukaryota > Metazoa > Arthropoda > Insecta > Lepidoptera > Pieridae > Leptidea > Leptidea sinapis. The sequence goes on from NC_066289.1 coordinate 7,766,601, forward strand.
AGCAATAGGCAGGAGAGATAATATCAAATTAGCCTTAACTAACTATTTTAAAATAAAGTATCGGAGGATGACTTTGATTTGTATTAAAGGTATAAAAAGCGGCACATCATAACGGTATTGGATAAAAAGCAAGCCATGTTTGGTCTTCCTGCCACTCCACCTTGGAACCATGCCGCCCACGCAATCATGTACAGCTAACCGGCTGATAAACGGTATTACTAACTATTTATTAGATGCGCCATTACGGTATAACATGTTTAAACTAAAGGCGGTTCGTAAGCAAGGGAAGACAAGATTTTAAAGAATATGTGAGTGTGTACGAGTCACCAATACTCGGAGTTGCCAGCCGTCCTGTCTATCCAGGAGATGTCGTAGTTTTTGTAGTGTCCTGGGATGTCCTGAATAATATTAAGCATTGATATTATTTATTCAGAGAATACAGATTAAAATAGAGAGATACTTGTAAATGTGTTAATATTTAATTTATGTCCTCGCTTTTTACTGGTATTTACTTTTAGTCTTATATTTTAATAGCTAGTTTTTAATTCGTGTGACTTTATTCAAATACTTTTATTAAAAATTATTATTATTTTGATTACACATTGATTTAATTAGCTACTGCAACTTTATTACTGCGTCCTGTTTTTAAACTGAATTGTCTGACTCTTCTAACTTCAAATCCCAGTTTATTTAATTTGGGGTTGGCAACCATTACTGCTTCAAAAGCAATTATTTACCTACTTAGATAAAAAAATAACTCCGGCATTAAAAAAAATATTTTTGTGCAAAGTCCAGCATTCAAAGAAGCATTTGTTTATATACATAACGGCCATTTTGAAAACCCCGATTGTTGTTTTTATTTTATTATTTGCTGTGAGTATAATGACGGTCTAACCATATGAATTATTTTACCCATAAACCTAACGGGGGTTTTTATGCTTCACTGAAAATTGTTTTAATACTCTTCTTACATTATATTTTGGGTTTGAACTGATGGTCTCGACTCTCGTTAAATAAAAATAAAAACTATTTGATAGATATAAATCTTAATATATATAAATTACGTGACACGTTGTTTGCCCGCGATGGACTCCTAAACCAAAGAACGGATTTTAATGGGAGTGGAGTACTTCATGGAGTGCAGTTTGGTCCAACTTGAGAGATAGGGTAGTTTTTATTTCGATTTGGGACCCATAAATATTTTTATTTTCAATATTTGTTTTGTATGGACATATTCTCTATGAGAGAATTTAGTGACGCACGGTTTGACAGTTCCGCTGTGAAACAATTTCATTCTAACAACAGGGAGCATATTTACGAAATAATTTTTGATGTTTTGAAATATAAAACAGTTTTTTTTTACTATCTACAGAACAACGTCTGTCGGGGCAGCTACTATATATATATATAATCTTTAAAAATTCACAGCTGTAGAAATGTTGCAGTTACCGAGATGCAGCCAACTAACAGACAAACTAATGCCCATCCGGATGTTAGAACCAACAGCAGATATTCGAGTTAGCGTAGGGTTACCATTGGTTATTTATTTATTAGCATCGCCAACACACCATTGGGAGGCTCCTACAACGGCGCCTATTTCTGCCGTGAAGCAGTAATGTGTAAGCATTACTGTGTTTCGGTCTGAAGGGCGCCGTAGCTAGTGAAATTACTGGGCAAATGAGGCTTAACATCATATGTCTCAAGGTGACGAGCGCAATTGTAGTGCCGCTCAGAATTTTTGGGTTTTTCGGGAATCCTGAGCGGCACTGCGTTGTAATGGGCATGGCGTATCAATTACCATCAGCTGAAGGTCCTGCTCGTCTCGTCCCTCATTATCTTAAAAAAAAAAAAAAAATAAAAAAAAAAAATAAAAAAAAAACAATAATCACTAACCAATTACATTAAATATAATTCTAAATAAGTCTAAGTCTAAGTGTTATTGCATTTACAGGCAGCGACCACATACAAGTAAAACATACATAATTTTTGAATTTTAACAACATAAGAACTAATACTAAGTTACAATATAAGACAATTATATAATAAAATACAATACAATAAATAAAAATGAACAAAACTTATTTTACTTAAATACGGCAGAACTAAAATATTACTATCAATTTTCCTACCTAAATAAACCTAAACCTAAATAAACTATCAATTCTAGTATTTTAAAAGAAAGGAGAAAAAAAATGTTTGAGTCAAATTTCAAGAAATTTGTTTATTGCCGACGACCGACGTCCGAAAAGTAGAGATATTATCATTCCATAGATAGCATTGATTATTCGTAAATAAGTACCCACTTCATACTTAAAATACTTTATAGCATAGTTTTTTATTAGTTTAAAAGCGATACAAGAACGTGGGCGAGTTACAAACAGAATTGTGCCATATCATATTATCGAGTCTTCACCATAAAATGATAAGAAAGTCAAAAGGCAGCGGACTCATTAAAAGATTGGCGATTTGCGTAAGACCGGAGGGATCACATTTTGAGCATTTAATTAATTAATTTTCAAAAAAATACCCACTTAATTGACTACTTTCTCATATCTACATATCATAAAAGTAGGGGTGTTTTTTTACATTTAAGTCGTTTCGATTCCCAGACGAGGCAAGTATTTTTTTAGAAAATCTTTGAATGCAGAATTACTAACTTTTAAAAATAACATAAAGTCTTCTTTCAGTAAAATACCCTATCAACGATATTTAAGGTACTTTCCCTTCATTTCCCATAACTTTGGAACAACCTGTATACCACTGAACTGGCGGCTGTCAAAGTGCTTTTGTGCCTGTTTGATATTCGCCATTTTGGCGCTGTTGGCCATGAAGCGAGAATCTGTAGTGATGAAAACCTCAGCAAACATCGATAGATGGTGGGAAATTATATACAAAAAAAATGTGTACTTTATTACGTTGATTCTTGAAGTATAAATAACACGGAAGACGAATGATATTAATTCCGTTTATATTACACGTCAAAATTAGTTTACTGGACGGCCGTGAGTGGCGCTTCAAATAAGCACAAAAAAATTGCTCTCAAACATAAGGAACAGTCTGTCCAGTGGTATTAATACAGGTCAGTGCAATTGAGTGATTTCCAACTGGTATTTAAAATCAAACCTCCAAAAAAGGTTATAACACAAGATAGCAAGGAATAGAAAGCAAGTCCCACATTGAAAAATAAAACATTATCAGATGACAAAGCCCCTTTACGTGGGATTATAATTAGCATAAATCCGTATGCCTTGCCCATATATAGCAACCCGTTGGAAACGAGAATGAACGCATGCTTTGCGGGTATTGTATCACAAATATATAATCGTGTATACATAATATAGAAATAGGTTTGTTGATTTTAGAAGAGAAAACTTCTTAATTCTCACTGGGCACTTTCTTTTGTAGACTGTCTACTGAATGACAATGAACTGTTTATAATAAATTAATACGTCTAGATAGACTATGCCAGCTGTGAAAACGTCAAAAAAAAAAGAGTTTAGAGTTAACCGCTGTTTTGACCAATGCACGCAGGCTAACACAAAGTGACGCAGCTTGTCATGCTCACTAAAGTTAATACTTTAAAAACAGGCCAGGTATACTAATGTATACCTGGCCTGTTTTTATTGGAGTCCTGAGCAAAGGAACCTCCCACTGGTATTTAAATTGGGTCCGAACTTTATCTCACCGTGGTCACATAACACGGTAATATGGGAGAATTATTGCCTCAAGGATTCGGTTCTGAATTGTAGACTATTATACTTCCTAATAAGAAGACAATTGGATTTGATACGGTGTACGCTATGAGAACGGTTTCTTTGTACGCCTAATTTGAAGTGGCCGGCTAATGAATGATATCATCGTAGATTGTGGATTCTACATTTGACTTTACGTACACTATCAGATATGTTAATTCCCTAAGCGACTCAAGGTGCATTGCAACTATTGGATTAGGTTCAGGCTACTTTTAGGTACTTTTGCCCTTAAGTTTGGGAAAGTGCACCAATGCAGTGCCGTAGCTAGTGCAATTACTGGGCAAATGAGACTTATATGTAACATCGCATATGTCTTTTTCGCTTATGTCTCAAGGTGACGAGCGCAATTGTAATGCCGCTCAGAACTTTTGGGTTTTTCAAGAATCCTGAGCGGCACTGCATTGTAATGGGTAGGGCGTATCAATTACCATCAGCTGAACTTCTTGAGTCTCGTCCCTTATTTTTATAAAAAAAATAACACGTTCTTTACGTTACACTATCTAATCATATTTCATCTATTTCTCTTACTTAGTCAATACATCTATATGCATGGACCATTCTGGTTGAAATAAGCATCAAATAAAGTTGGTAGTGCCTTGAAACTGTATAAATAGTTGCGGAAAAGATACTGCATTTTAAGCTTATTAACATGCAGGCATTGATTAATAAAGAAGTAAAGAGTAACTCAAGAAAGAAATGCAAAAAATAGGAGGCAAAATCGAACATAGACATTAGACAACCAAAGAACGCTACTAGGCAGAATCTCTGAAGCGCAATATAAAGATATACGTTTAAACTTAATATTAATTCAAAAACTGTATATTCGTTTCTATACTCTCTACATAAAGTAGCTGTCCCTACTCTGTAGTTATAATTGGACGTAATTCCAGAAAAACGATCCAAACCACAATCATGTCGAAATTGTCAAAAATCGTCACCTTTTTGCTCTTAATAGTGATTTTCATTATTCATTATTATTTCACTAGAAATAAGGGATTCCTTAAAATGTGATGTTTGTGGCTTGGAACGTTTTTCAGGAACTACGGCCAATTATAAGATAGATTATAGATATTAAAAAACCTCGTAACTTTACGTTTCTCGATTTGAGCAGATTTCAATAGACACAACATGGTAATAATCATCAAAAAATCCTAAAACAGTCGGCACAAAGAACTGCAGCTGTTTCTTAAGCATATAAATATCCATTTTATAAAGCCGATGTTTATAATCGCAAAGTTCTATTAATAATTTCTTCTGGTACTCTAATGTAAATTCTTAATTGTTCGAATTATGATTAGATAAACATAGCTGGTGACGCATTTTGTAGAATTAATTACAACAACAGACACCCGGAATGTTTCGTTAAATTAATTATGATTATAAATCTTATTCCAGCAAACAATACCACTTAACACTTTTCCATGAGATGAACCTAATTAAAGTTATTATATTGGGTACAGTAGACCCAACAATCCGGTCCAAAAATATACGGATTCATTTTTATTCGGATTGCCATCCATGTTAATACATACATAAAAAAGTGATCAAGATTTTCAAATCGTCTCGGTAGACGACATCGTTAAAAACTTTTGTCATAAAAATTTACAGCCGAAATTCCAATATGAAATCATAGTATTTTCTTTGATTAAAGCGAGTGTTACACGTATAAATAAAACACATTTAAAGGATTAAACAACGTGTAATTGTAAATGTGTTTTTACATTAGATTTTTGCGTAAAATTATTATTCTAGTAATTGCTATAGACAGATGGTACAAATACCACCTCCGAGGCAATAAATGGCGCACTATTACACACGTATTAATCCTTTAAAAGTGTTTTATTTAAATATTAAATCGTAGAAACAGAAAATGATTAAGGACCATCTCAAGCGGAAGAATAACTTTCAACATTAGATAATCGTTGGAGCGATATTGTAGTTTCAAACAGTGTTAAATTTTGAAGTTACTTGGGCTAAAACGAATCTGCAGCCATTTAATTTAATTTCTAATTGAAAATTGTTTACAACAAGTGAGAATTAGTTAGTAGTAGTATTACTTTAAATATTAATTTTGTGTAGCATATAATAAATAATGTTAGGGATTCCTACGAGGCGAAGCCAAAGGTTTCAAAATATACGAGTAGAGTAAATGTGTTTTTCTGATTCAAGTGTTGGTTTTTGTGAAGTGAGCTGTTGGAAGAATAAGCGCACTGAACTGCTTTATGTCTGCTGGCGTAATAGTTTTCGAAACTAAAATACAATGTTCTAGAATGATATTGATCCTTACTACATTTAAAATGCCTATTTTTTTATACATTAGCCGTATGGAGGCCTCCATAATTAGCCGCAATAATTATGCGTTTTATGTCTAACATCCTATTATATATTATAATACTATAAATTTGAGTTTGTTCCTAATGCTCTCAGAGCTAAACGTTTCGACAGATAACCACGAAACACGTTGTTATTCGTACAGGAAATATATTAATTTATTATTACATTTAAAAATCCAAATTATTAAGAGTGCCTGATGGAGAACTACGAGTTTAGGATCGGGTCCACATACAACGTACCACGGAAAAAGCAAACTTTGGAACGAAAGATACGGAGTATTTATATGATATTCTTTCGCCGTCGCTTATTGTTCGTGTGGACACGGCCTTAAGCAAAAAAAGTAGCGAGCAGAAACTAGTTTATTAGACGTGGGAGTAACGGCAACTATTATCATAATATAAATTATATATTATAGCTTTCTGTGCGTTTCCGTAACACTTACAATGTTACATCTCACAGTCCTCCAATCGCTTTGCGCTTTACGCATAAATATAGCATCTATTAATAATTAGTATGACATCTATTTATGAAACAAAACTAAAACAAACAAACTATTAATTTTTTTATGGAAATAAGGGTCGAGACGAGCAGGACCTTCAGCTGATGGTAATTGATACGCCCTGCCCAATACAAAGCAGTGCCGCTCAGGATTCTTGAAATAACCAATAATTCTGAGCGGCACTACAACTGCGCTCGTTACCTTGAGACATAAGATGTCAAGTCTCATTTGCCCATTACTTTCACTAGCTACGGCGCTTCAGACCGAAACAGTAATGCTTACACATTACTACTACACCGCAGAAATAGGTGCCGTTGTGGTACTCATAATCTAGCCGGTATCCCGTGCAAAGGAGCCTCCCACTGGAAGGGAGGATTAAATATACAAAGTAAATATCATAAAAGATCGCAGTCGGCAGTTATGACGAAGCTGGTAAAACGTTACCTCTCTATGTATCGCCAAATTTATCCTCTGACAGAGGTACGTCCCAGTTGATATCTCGGTTAGGCGCCTGAATAACGGCCGTTTTAATGTTTGTTTTCTGAATAACGGACGTGGACAAATCTATCCTTTTACGCTTACTTACATTTCAATAACCTATTGACAGGATTGATAGCATAGGACTATAACGGCCGTTCCCGATATACTATCTACAGATAGAGATAAATTACTACCTTCTACTGTCAGTAATTAGCTGTCAATAATCTGAAGCTGTCCCAATATACCCGATAAGTCATTCTTATCGTCTTATATTGGGACGCTTGAATTGAAATTTCCATACAAACTTCTAGCTGGTAAGCTATACGCCGTCCCATTGACAAACAACGGTGAGTTACCGTCGATAAGTTTATTGGGACATAAAAGTCAATGATAGTTACGATTTTTATCTCAAGTAAGAGATAGACTGAATATTGGGAACGGCCGTAACTGTATTGGACATAACTATGGATAGATAAGATCTTGTCATTGACAACGAACGGTGACAGCAATGTATCCGTAAGTTAAACTAAAGATAGATAGGTTATTGAAAACGGCCGTTATTCTGTTATTAATAATTGTGCTGATGAAATGTTTAAGTTGTTAGTAGTTAATAATATTATAGAGTCCTACGCCTTCATTGTGTTCTAACACCTTTCAAACTACTTTAAGGTGCATGTAGGCGGTGGCTCGAATGTTATTCACGACCATGATATCATTATTATATAATTTAGATTTAATCAAGATCTCAATTTAATTCAATACTGTAAGTTACAAACAACATTTATGTATAACATTTAAGCTTGCTGGTCGCTTTACTTCGTAAGCAACAGCGGTTATCGGATCACGTAGTTTTTCTTGTCTTGTCTGTAAGTGAGAAGCCCAATTTGCGAACGTTGATGGTAGGTATTGATTTCATTATTAAAACATGCGTAGTTTGTCAAGGGTCCATAATTCAGCGCCTTGGAGAAAAACTAAAACCAGACACAACACGAAATTTGACATTATTTGACATTAGTTTAGCTTAACAAATGAAGATGAACAGGGTGAAACCTTTTTGGGGGAGAAAAGGTCAATTTTGTTCTAGCACCCAAGAAATATTAAAGAAAACGATGCACTGTCCGAAGAGTACTCTCACAAGAGAAGAGTTTTTATTAATATATGTATAGAAAAATATACTTTAGTATAATATAATTCAAGAAATTTTAAACAAAATCTGACTAAATGGCCAAAGACGCTCGTAACGTTATATTTACTCACTGATTCACGCAACAAACGAAAAGCTTCATAATGTTGCCCAATCACACCCGATATGGCTCCCAATATACTCGGTGACCCACTGACATCTGTGACCCTGAATTGAATCAATCTCATTATTTGACAACAACAACAATATTGTATTATATCTCTTTATGGCCTACCACAGCGCAAATCAAGCATACATTCTGTACTACCATAATCCGTGGGATTTTTTAACTATACTTTTTTTTATTATTTATGTTAAAACTTTTGATTTTGATTCTTAATTGCTTATTAAGGTTTTAAAATAACGGTAAATTAAAATAAAGTTAGTTAACTAATAATTCATTCAAAATAAAATTGAAAAATTCATTATGCAGTAAGATGAATATATTTAGCATTTCTCCGCAAACCACAAATACCTAAACCCAACAACTAGATTTACTTTCGCATCACATACTTTTCACGAAGTATTAAGGGCCTCGCAAAGACCTGCCGCCGAGAGCCTCGCAATGGGTAGGGCCGCCTTTGACCATAATCATTCTTAGAATTATTATACAGTAAATAATATTTAGATTGAACCTCACCATATGGGCAAACCTCACAAACTGCAGATATTCGAAAGAAGCTATATCGAGACTATCGCCCAGACTAACACCTTGGCTCGGCATCTTAAACAATAGTTTTATCTGAATTATGACGGGCAAACACGAACAAGACGCATCATCATTCATAATAGTTTCAGTCGGAAGAAGTCCACTGCTGGACAAAGGCCTCCTCCAAATATCGCCATGACGATCGGTCCTGCGCTGCCCTCATCCAATCTATTCCGGCGATTTTGACCAGATCGCGGGTCCACCTAGTGCATCATCGGTCACAAGGTGGGAACTAGACATATACCACTAAATAAACCACTTTTCACTTTCGGCGTAACGGACATACCCAATGAAATCCAATTAAAGAACAGAAGAAACAGTTACTAATATATTCTAGGAAAATACAGACTAACGGGCACAAATAGCAAGTGGTTCCAAGAAGTCTGCGAACATTCCAGAAAAGTCGGAATGACCAGACGGTAAAATAAACCCAACTAATGGGCTGAATGACGGAAATAGGAGAACACTTATCATAACATAGACCAGACCTCGATACGTTGAAAAACTTTACAGCTCGAAAAAGGGTTATGTTACTAATTTACCATCGTTAATACTTCAAAGTACTAAGTTTTTAACTAAACTAACAAGACATTTATATATATTTGCCTCATTGAATAAATAACACTAAAATCTCAATTACTTTATCTCTTTTTTAAAATTACCCACCATTAATACAAACTTCTCAAAAAGGAACATTTATTTATAAAACTGTCTAATTCAAAACTTCTACTGTTACATTTTATTCACGTCTCCTTATAAATTCATCTGTCAGTGATTCCAACTACTGTATATACGCATTATGACGGATTAAATATCTTCGACGAATTATCTTAAAAGTTTTCCTTTACTATATTGTAATCAAATCTCTCTATGCCATTACTAATAAATCATTTGCCACACGCCAATACTTGCCAGCCCTACTATAATATCGAATATCCATCTCAGTTTCAGTAAATTAAATAATTAACGTTAAAATAATAAAAAATCGTAACTCAAATTCAAATGTTTTTATTCAAAATAAGATTTAAAATCACATAAAGAACGTCAAAAACTACCACGCATTGAAAATAGAGTGCCTCAGACCTGAGAAGAACGGGCGCAAGAAACTCAGAGGGGATTTATAATTAAAGAGCCTGAGGGTGTTCGCTTAATTTCCAGTCTGTGGTATCATTAAGAAAATAATTTATGTTATAACCTTTATTTACTACACAAACGTTTTTAAACAATTATTTTAAATTTTGTAACACATTTGTTTTGTACATTTTTTGGGATCATGTTGTAAAAACATATACATCTCCCAATAAAAGGCTTACTATATCGACTTAACCAAGTAGTAGGCATAACAAGTTTATGTTTGTTCCTCGTGTTAACATTATGATTGTCGCAAGTTCTAGCAAATTCCTTAATGTGTGCGTATGAACATTATCGAGAATATATTGAGATGCAACAGTGAAAATGTTTATTTCTTAAATTATTTATGTTAATGATTCTTTAGGACCTACGTTATAAATAGCGCGAATAGCCCTCTTCTGTAGCACAAAGATTGTATTAATATCGGCTGTACTGCCCCATAACAAAATTCCATAGGACATAATACTATAAAAATAACTAAAGTAAACTAGTCGTGCTGTACCTATGTCTGTTATCTGTCTAATTTTTTTAACCGCGTATGCGGCACAACTAAGCCTATTCGCCAATCCTTAGAGTATCCTCCAAGAGTAATGTCTAGAAATATATCATATGCCACCGGTTGTTCCACCTCCCCGTTGAATAAAATATTCGCATCTACATTTTTGACATTTGGCGCCGTAAATTTAATATATTTAGTTTTATGACTATTTAACAATAGGTTATTGGCGCTAAACCAATACACGATGTCAGATAGAGCATTGTTTACTTCGTCTTATAAAACTTGGCTTCTTTTCACTTTGAATATGAGTGAAGTGTCATCCGCAATCAATGTAACCTTGTCTTTTTTTCTACAAAGGTTAGGTAGATCGTTTATGTTGATTAGAAGGAGGACTGGTCCAAGAATAGACCCTTGTGGTACCACCATACCGACAAGAGTCCCAGGAGATCTCCTGCCATTATAAGTATATAATATATAATATTGTTAACAAAGCACTTAGTCTAACCATAACCAAAATTTTTATGTGTATAATAATATAATGATAATAATAATTGATATCGTTAATTAATATATTATATTCCACTATTAAAATATCACTTACCCTCGTCAAAGCTCAAGGAAACCGAATTAGCCACAGCTAAAACAAGCACCAGGAAGTGGCAAATATGAGCTCCCGCAGGTCGGGAAGCCATACTTCCTGTAAAATGATTACAAATTGACTTGAATGATATTATAGAAAATAGTTTAAATACAAGGAACAAATTAAAATTTGTTAACCGGTCACTGTTACTACTCGGCTAACCCGAGTTGGTAAGTCTTTCGTTGCACAAATTATATGCTGTTGATAAAACAGGATCACAGAAAATGTATAAAACACGGGTGTTGAAAAATTCAAAATAAATGTTAAAAGGTTTTTGTTTACTACTCGTATAAACAGGTAGTGCTTTATAAGCAATACCACACCTTAGGAATAGAATTACGATCGTCACACCAGGCTTAATGTAGTATATATTAATTAATTGAACTACAATTTGAAAAATAAAAAACCGCTTAGTTTCTTGCATTCGTTCTATACATTCATCGAAATTCAGGCATCTTTCAAGTGATTTAAATCGAATTTGAGTTAATCTACCAGATTTTGGATTTGGAAAATTGAAGTCTTACTAATGTTTATATCTTTAGTTTGATACCGTTGCTCAGGTGATTTCAATTGAGCTAATTATAGATTTATTTTTGTTATATTTTTAAATTATTCTTCGAATACGTATCTTAAATATGATTCAGAGTTTTCAAGTACTTATGTGTACAGAATGTTTAGATAATTTGGATTGGAAGCAATTTATGCCCTGAGGTGTTTGTTCAACAAGATCTGGGGCCTTTTTTATTACATCAAGTATATTAAGGTACAATAGAAAAAAAATCTCAAAACGTTGAAATCACAGTATGTTATATTTATAATGTTTGATATTTTAAAAATATCAAACATTTAATAAAGGAATCGTATAGGGAAATCCAAAAAGAAACTTTGAAACTTCCAAAAGATTTTTTTGAAACGAATTTTGTCTTAGTAACTTAATTACCTAAGCAAAAGTCTAGAAATGAATAAAATATACAATTTCTTATACTGCCAATCGATTCAGATTCATAGGTGACACTCATTTTATTAAATTGACTTCCAACTCACGCTTGACTAAAAAATTTACCGTGCCAAAATTATTTATGGTCCAAAATATGATTAGATTAACTTAATATCGCAACTGGCCATGAGTATGAGCAATATTTTCAATTCTCATAAACAAGCCCGATAGATAAAAATATATGAACAATAAGCTATTTATTATAAAAATATTTACTTGAATCCTTTATGCTTTGATATCGTGTAAGCCAATAAAATCAATCACTCACGCGCGGTTTATCGATCTATTATTCTGAATAAAAGCTCGCATCGAGTGCGCGTACGCTCAGCTCTCGTGCGCAAGCTCGACTAAAGTAACTTTAATCTTCTAGCCCGGCACATGTTTCATTCTGAACTTTCTGTGATACAAAATGTTTCTTGGGCAATCGCCTTTACGTTATATCAGTTAAAAATGACCAAAGTGTGTATGTACCTTAATACATACACAATCTATGGAAAACATTTTAATTATGGTAATCTGAATCATGAAATAACTAGCTTTAAGGGAAAATTATTTAATGTTGATTTTTGAAAGACTCTCAAAGAAGATTTAGTCCTGAAATTATGAAAATAATATTTCATAGCAAATGGTTGTAGTTGATTTTTCAATCGACAGAAAAATAGGAGTACTTTTTTAACAAACATAAATAAACAACTTTTTAGAAAAATAAATTCCGAACTAAATCAAATAAATATACATATAGGTCCATAAAGTAAAATTCATGGGGCACACTAAAAGTTTTGCACTTCTGTCGGAACTATTTAAATTTCGAATGTTATATTTTTGGAACGTTGTAACCTTCTTAGTAATAAAAAAAAGCAATTGGCGGGAAATCATTTGTCAATTGTTTTTATCACACATCAAAGCTCTACGTACGCAACAAAAATGGAATTAATTCGAAAAGATAATAGAGAGATGACTTTTTATTATTTTAAAAATTCTCTCTCTCCACAAGACTGTGCCGCTCGTCTTCAAAATGCTTTTGGGAGAGAAGCACCTTGCTTGAGCACCGTGAGGCGATGGTTTGCTGAATTTTGAGAGAGGCCGGGTTTCTTTACATGACGAATTTCGTGAAGGGCGGCCTTCAACTGCCATTGACACAAACCCGCGGATCACAGAGTATCTTTATATATACCTACAACTATCTGTTATTTTAGGGAAGATAACAAATAAGAAACAAGCGTTTTGATGATGGACCTTATTATGTTTTTCTCTACATTCACTAGATGGCGCTCTTTCAAAGCCATAGAAATCGTAGTTAATAGCTCAGGAAAGTTAGCTCCCCAGATTTTTTTATTTTTATTTTATAATTTTAATTTTTATTTTATTACATCGTTAGTTCGCACTTGTTCTTGATTGTTCTCTATTAACATTTGTTTGTTCTCGATTTTTTTTTTAAATTTGCAATTCATCTAAATTGGTTAGGTTAGGTTATGTTAGAACAGTAAAAACAACGCACGAGCTGAGCGTAGCGTGCCGCGGCAGCGGGCAGCGAGTGCCAGAACCAAATAGTAGGCGTATCCCCCCATTTTTAATTAATTGTTTTTAAATAAACAACAAAAGAACAAACAATTATTTATAGCGAACAATTAAGAACAAACTACGAACTAACGATATGCGATATTGAAAATTCAAAAATAGAAAAAATTTTTTTTTTGGGGGGCTAAGTTTGATGAGCCGTAGTTAATTTTTGCGCGATCAAATAGGTAAAAAAATCTTACACTTGGCACTCTGATGTTAAGTGACCACCGCCGCCCATCTTCTTACCACACCAAAGGAGCCACAGGAACATTGACGGCCTTATAGAAAAGTCAAAGTCTTTTACGAACACTCTTCGTGATAAATGCAGTAGAAGATACTCAATGAAACAATGTCTCTACACAATACCAAGTGATCTACCCGTACACAAAATACTGAATCTCCGACAATAGCAGCTCTACGTTACATCAAAAGATTTGAGCTTATACTAGTGTGCGCCAGAACAGAGTTGAGAGCAATACTCCATATGTGGCCTGACCTGCGCTTTGTAAAGCGCCAGAATGTGGGGCTGCTTGAAGTATTGCCTTGCTCTATGTATGACCTCCAGTCTCTTCGAACTAGGCGACTATATATACTAGCTATAATTATACTAGGCGAAGCATTATGGGAAGTGTTCTTAAAAAGCGAACAGCGCTGATACGACAAATGGAGGTTTTGTTAGTGGTTATCGCGCAAACTTCTGGAAGTTAAATTGGCAAGGTTCCCATTTCAAACTTCTCAAGTGAGGATTCTTTAGAAGACACAAGTTTCTTCCGCCATTGGTCGTCGATTTCCCGAGAGTCCATAGCATAGTCTGTGTATATGGCATCTCCAGTACCTACTGACATCTGCAGAGCAATGCATGTTGGAGGTGTGATGCGTCCAACATATCACTATCATCACATAGTAGGGATGGATACTTACGTTAAAATACGTGTGTGCATTATTATTTGAATTTAGCTGTAACATGGTGGGACAAGAGCGATGAGATACATCTGGCAATGAAATAGCACAAATAAATTTCTAGTAGCTGTTTATTTTGAGCCTTAGAGCTTGGCACGCGTGGGGGGCTCCTTTGGACAGGATGCCGGCTAGATTATGGGTAGCACAACGGCGCCTATTTCTGCCATGAAGCAGTAATGTGTAAGCATTAATGTGTTTCGGTCGCCGTAGGTAAAGGGCGCCGTAGCTAGTGAAATTACTGGGCAAATTAGGCTTGACATTCTATGTATGACGAGTGCAATTGTAGTGCCGCTCAGAATATATTTTGAGCAAGAAGTTTTTTTTTTACTACTTGTATTTGTAATTTGCATGAAACTTGTCAAATACGTGTATAATAGTGTAAACGAGGCAAGAACATTTTGTTTTAGCAATTGACATCAAGTGTGTTACAATTTTATTCCAAATTTAAAGGGGGCAATCCATCCACCATTTTTAAGTTTGGATATGTTGTTACTTGGACAATTTTTCACTCTAAACACTTTATCATTGCGTGGCGTTTTATTCTAAGCGCGGTTGAAACACAGCTAAAGAAAAACTCAGCCTGATAGACGCGTAGGCAGAGTTTCTCTTCAGGCAATTTTTGAGCGTGATTGTGAGTCTAGCTGTTTATTGTACGTCAATAAGGTCGTATCCTACAGTTGCGTGAACGAAAAGTGTTTGGGAAATTTACACAAGCATAATATACAGATAGATGTGTTTATTGCATGTGGTGCGATGCTAGATTATTGTAGATCACTCTCCGAGATAAATACGATTGAAGTCGCACAATCAAGCAGCGGCTTTAGGTAACGTCAATTGATTAAGTCAACGTCAACGTCAATTACACAATAACGTTCAATACATACTCGTAGTAGTTTCTAAGAAACAATATTCCATCTGATAAAAGCAAATCCAATTCTATTTTATGCTTGATTATTTAGAGAAATTTTTATTTTATTTGGTACGTACAAAGCACATTTCTGGAGCTACCAAAACTAAAAACAATGATAAATTGTTAGCTACCAGCTAAGTAGCGAGTTGCTACAAAGTACAAGCTACTGTCACTTCTGAGTCCTGTGTCACTCTCACTGATTTCAGCTTCATTATACTCTTTGGATTTCAGATTTGGTTTGCTTGCATTTTTAAATGTCATATTTATTGGAAAAATACATCGGGATTTTAGGATAAAAGTGATCACGATGGCTGAAAATAAAGAAGAAATTCTAGCAAACTTTCAGGTAGGTTTCTATATGAATTCTCTGTTCATCTTTATTAATTAAAGTAAATTGTGCAGGTTATGTGTTGAACAAAAACAGTGACTGATAAATTTCGTTATCGTGAATCGTTTCGTATCTTTGTTATAAGTTTTCATAAATACTAACTTAATATTATGGTTTTAGCTGTATCATACATTTATCATCAATTCATACAGGCTGATAATAGAGGCTTTTAAAATAATATCAACACAATAGGTATTATCGGATATTATTCTTTGTGTTTAATTTTTAATACGTCATTATATATGAAAGATTTAATTTAAATAACTTTTATGCTTACTGCTTGTGCGACAGTATTTTTAAAAATATACAGTACCTATCTATGTATAGTATATCTTTTACTTGCAGAGCATTACCAATGTAGATGTTGCTGAAGCAATATTTCACTTAGAAGAAGCCAATTGGGACCTTCTGGTATGTATCTCACAATTAACTTTTAGTGTTTTTATTGAGGTTGTGCAAATTCAAAGTGAGAATTGATTATTTATTAAAATGCTGGTCATTCACAAACAAAGGAAAATTTTCTTTGTCTTTTATTCTAATCTATTTATCATGCACATCTAAAATAAATATGCATACCTGCTAGTGTTTATGATAGGAAAACAGAATAACTTATTTGAACATATTTTTGTTTTGTAATGAGAACACACTAAGCAAGGAAAATTTATGAAATATAATATTTGGTAGATAGAGAGATAGGTAGTTTTTATTTAAGTATTAAATTGCTTGCGAATATCCTAATATTTGATTTGCTATTTTTAGTCAGCCATAAACCGAGTGATGCCCCAAGATGGCAACACTGCATCACAAACAAACAACACACATGATGTAGAAATGATTGATGATGATATATCTGTGATAACACCAAAAACACACCCACCTGGTGAGTATTTATATTATTGTAAAGCAGTCTATTGACACAACATAGGCATCAGTAAAGGTGACAGAGAGAAACATCAGTTTGTACTCAACCTTTTATGTAAAGATGAAATATCTAGTAGTCTATCTTGTCTATACACTGGACATTTAGTAAGATATTGAAGGCGTCTGCCTTCACTCAATGGCTCTTAGCTTCAATTTTTCTAGTATCATAGTATTTACTATTCCAGTATGTACATTGTACATGTGGTATACAAAAGATAATTATATATTTGACAGAGTAAGAATTAGCAATGCTATAAGTTAGCAGACTATTATGAATAAGGGGGTTAGTATATACATTGTACATGTGGTATACAAAAGATAATTATATATTTGGTTGTGTCCACTTCTAGGTATTATTATTCTGTAGCAAGCAGGTTAGTAAAGGATTTTATCTTTAAATTATTTCTCATTGAGGCACATATCCTAGTTTCAGTAACAATCTGTAATTGTTATGTATAACAAAGTTATTTTCTAGTTGGATGAGGCCTATTTTTGATTTCTTATTGAATCTTATAATTAGGGATTTTCTATAGGGGGAGAAGTGGTGAAGATGTGCCATTTGAATTACTTTTCAGAATGTTAGATTACAAAGAATGTACTCAATCATAATCAATAATTGTCACTCAGATGACAATGAAATTGGAAATTGCTCAAGTTACTTGAGACCCAGTACTCCCAATACTAAGAGAGGTATTAAGGGTGTTTTGCTTTTTGGTTAAAGAGCAAACTTGAGTGTTTTAGGGGTTATTAAACAGAGTTCATTTTTTAACACATTAACAGGGACTTATTTTTGGTTTCCCGGGATATACCTGTATGGCTTGAGTATATGCCATTTATAATGCTGTCATCAGCATAACAAAGCATCTTAAGAGGTCCAACATATCATCCGTGTGCAAAAGAAATAATGTTGGAGACAGCCTGGGCCAACCAGCAATATATACTAGTCAAAACAAAATAAGGGCCACCACATTTTTACAGTATTCTCATGAATTCTTGAGGTTTAAAGGTTGATTTGATGATTCAATTGGATAAATTGATTGATTTTTATTGTAGACAGCATAAAATAATGATGCATTCCATTAAAAAAAGAAATTTTCTCCACTTTTTCTAAAAAATTAACATTTTTGCAAAAATAATTAGTGAGGAAAAAAATTCTGAAAAAAAAACATAAAATTTTTCTTGATTTATGACTTTCCTCAATATCTAGTATGCCATCCTTGATTACTAATGCATTCTTGAAGCCTAGAAGGTACACTCTCCACCAGGTGTACCACTGTTTCGTGAGGAATTTGTTCCCAGCTTGATTTCAGAACGTTTATTAGCTGTCTTTCATTGTGCACGAGTTGGTTTGTGCTTCGAACACTGCGTTTTAGTAAATCCCACATGTGTTCAATGGGATTTAGATCCGGACTGTTTGTAGGCCAGGCCAACACCTGTATACCAGCCTCCTCTAGGGCTTCTCTGGTGGCCCTAGCTGTATGAGCGCGAGCATTATCGTGCATCAGATGGAATCTTGCGCCGATTCTCTGTACATATGAGACCACATGAGGTCTTATGACCTCCTCGATGTAACGTTGAGCTGTTATTGTGCCTTCGTATAGAATTACCAGCTCGGTTCTGCCTGACATAGAGATTCCTCCCCATAACATAACATTGGGGCCCCCAAATCTGTCACTTTTATGGATGCAAGCATCCGAAAATCGTTCACCTTCACGCCTCCACACCCTAATGCGACGGTCATCACTAAAAAATTTAACTTTAATCAATACTGTGCTCCAATCATTCATATCCCACGCCAGATGCTGCCTTGCGAATGATAAAAGGTTTGCACGATGAGCACTTGTTAATGGTATCCGCACCACACTCTCCTGGAGAACTGCTGGTCCTCGTGTAAACGATTTCTAATAGTTTGATCACTAACACGTGTACCGGTCGCCTGCAAACGGTTTTGTGACGAACGGGCTGTTATACAGCGTTCTCTACGCCCAGTCAAGCGCACGTAGCGGTCCTCCTGTGCTGTAGTTGCTCGCACTCTGCCAGGTCCCCGTCTCCTGGTTGGTCTCCCAGTGTCTTGAAAACAATTCCAAGCATTCTGGATCACTCGCCGGGAAAAACCCAGCTGCAACGCCACAGAACGCGGCGAATGTCCTTCTTGAAGCAATGTTACAGCCCTAGTTACGGTTGGCAAGTCCATATGACTTCGAATTCTTGGCATAACTTTTTTAAAATGTTAATTCAGCCACTAGTCAAACGAAACTAACAGTGTTCCAGAGAGAATCGTCAATTTGACTGAGTTGAAATCCGTCTTAAAATCGGGTAGAATCAAGTGGTTACAATAAATTATCTAAAACTACCTTTAAACAATTATGCGGGTGGCATGCTCAAAAAAAGTGTGTAAACAAATAAGGTAACACCACAATAAAGTATCAGCTACTTGAGAATGCATAAAAAATAAATTATCGCTAGCGAGGCCAAAAAAATCAAGTGGCCCTTATTTTGTTTTGACTAGTATATATTCATGCGCTTAGGGTCTGAGCTGCAACTCTCAACAATAACTTGTATGCTAAGCTCAATAAAGAAGCTGATGACCCTCTTGCAAAAACGCTAATCAAGCCTGTACGTTGAGAGTTTTGCAATTAAATACACTTTTGCTACCTGACTTGTATTTGTTGGATGTAATTACTAATTATGACAATAACCACGACCATCATCTTCACGGAGCATCCTCACACAAACAATAAATTCAAGCTCTAAAGGTTGATGTATCCAATATTTCAATGTATGTTATGTGCCATACTTGAGTAAAAATGTGAATATTTATTACATTTAAGCCGTTGTATGCATTTGATCCATACTTCGTAGTTGGGATTGTTTTTACTTGTAATAAATCCTTCACAGAGTACTTTTTTTTTAATAATGAATATCTGATTGTCATATGCCATTGCTCAGAAGTAATACCTGTATTATTATCATATTACTTGTTAAATACTATAGACAATACACAGTTATCTATCAATAAGTATTCATCTATTCTATTAACTCCTAATAGACAAAAAACTATCAAAAATGTTATCATTTATGGATAATCTCATGACAATTGCTATGGCATATATATATGGCAGCTAGCAATAAAAATATCATTTTCTTGATGATATTGTAATGTTTTATTGAATGAAATGCTTAGATTATTATGTGTTATTATCGTCTTTCAATAATAATAATAATTTCGGTCTGAAGGGCGCCATAGCTAGTGAAATTACTGGGCAAATAGACTTAAAATATTATGTCTCAAGGTGATGCGCTCAATTGTAGTGCCGCTCAGAATTTTTGGGTTTTGCAAGAATCTTCGTGTAAATGGTCGAAGACTACAATTATGTCTACATCTGTATTCAATGAACCAGGAATACAAAGAGATAAGAGATCGAGCCTCATCTCAAATTCCAATTGAAGTCTCCTGCATATTTCTTATTGACTTCAGAGTGAACGTATAAATTCATGGTCACAATAATTTTGTTAAATTCATTGCACACATGCCACAGCGTAAAAACAAAATATGACAATCACATACACTAAATTGCCACCTACTCTTGGAGTGTTCCATTTACAAATATCTGAATTTGTTTATATAATAAGGAGTTGTAAAAAAGTAATATTTGATTGGTTAAAAGTTTTAAATTACAATGATACAGAAAAACTTATAAATGTACTAAACTAAAAAACAATAATTTAAATTATTATACCAACATTAGCAATTTTCTTTTCTTACTTAGCACAAACACATACACAGACATCCATACATACACACACATACACGCAAATTTATTTTATTTTTATTTTGTACTATTATAGGGAAAGAGACTGGACCTCAGGACACAGGGAATCCTAGTGTGAATGAATGCCAGAATACTTGTAAAATTAAGGTTACTTACTTTAAACCAACATATACTTTGTAACAGATATTTTGTAAATCTATGTAACTAATATGGTACTGCAATAAATTTTTCTTATTCTTATAATAATTTTTACAAATATATAATATTACAGATAGAGACGATAGAAACCAAGCATCCACCTCGTCAATTATGAACAATATCACAAATTTAGTGGAACTACAAGTTAATTGTAATAACAAGATACAGGAGATTAAAATGTCCGGTTTTGCTACTGTCAGTAAGTATTATAAGTTGTTTCATATTTCTTTTATTCGGGTTGAAACAAACGCAGCAGCGTCTTTTTCTACCAACAAGCAGTAGTATGCAGCGTAGTGCAAACCTGGTATGTGATGCTCACCAGACAAGGTCTACATCTGATGGTAAATATGGAGTACCTAGAGTTTATTTATTTATTTACTAGGCACATATGACAAAAAATTAAGATTTATCGTTGATAAAAATTTCATTTTCAAATTGAGCTAAAATTAAATTTATATTTTACCTACTAAGAAAGTTGGAAAGAAATGAAAATTCTATTATTATTATTATGTTATTCATTTTAAAATATTCATTCAATTTGATTTCTGAACGATGGGGGATGACACATCAAAGGATAAACAAAATTGTTGTTTTTATTTAATTCCGAGCATTTTCGCATTTATTCACCGTTTAAACCTTCTCTGGACTTCCACAAATAATTCAAGACCAAAATCAGCTAAATCGGTCCAGCCGTTCTCGAGTTTTAGCGAGACTAACGAACAGCAATTCATTTTTATATATATAGATTAAGGAAACAAACAGATACATAACTATAGTACAAAATTAAGTTAAATAAATTACAATATTAGATATATCCTAGAATAGTTTCACTGAGAACACAAAAGAATACAATTTTACATTCATGACAACAGAGCGGTAAGATAACTAAACAATAGAATATTTAGGCGAATACACAGTATTATATAAATCAAGACACAGACAGGGATATAATAATAAATAAAAATACAAGGTTTAAGGTAAGGACAGTAATTGTTGTTTTAACTTAGTCTTAAATGCAGCAGTAAAGGTGTGCAAAAACAGGTCAATATTAATGTGAGAATCCAATGATGAATACATTCTGTGAAGAGGCGCGCGAAACCCAATATTGGTTCTAGGAGTCGGTAGGTTGAAAGTTCTGTGCGTGCGTAAAGTCATGGCAGGAACATTGAATGGCAAAAGCTCGAGAAGTTCAGGACAAGCTTGTTCGTTCACACATATTTTTCTTAAGGTGACACAGTCTATCAAGTCAAATTCAAATAGTTTATTTCTTAAAATAGGATAACCGCATCACTTTTTGAAGTCACGAAAGTATACAAATAATAGAATAATACAGTCCTACTGCTTATAAATAAAAATAGTATGCAGACCTTAAAATTATTTACATTGCTTTAATCCCATGTACTTTTATCTGTTATATAATCTTTAATTGTATAATAAGCTTTTTTTAAAAGTTTCTGTTTAACAAATATTTTAAACTTTTTAATTGTAGTTTGCAAATTTCTTCAGGGATTTTATTATAAAAACGGCCACATTGTCCTCTGAATGATTTGTCTATTTTCGTTAGCGTTGTATGAATCAGAGCAAGATTATGTTTATTTCTAGTGTTGCAGTTATGAATGTCACTGTTTTTTTTAAAACGATCTATATTTTTATGCACAAATATTAGGTTTTCAAATATGTATTGACAAGGTAATGTTAATATGTTGATCTCCTTCAATTTATCTCTCTTAAATGTCTACTGGACAGATTGTAGATTGCTCGAACAGCTCTTTTCTGCAGCACAAAAATCGTTTGAATATCATTAACGTGTCCCCACAGTAATATACCGTAAGACATAACAGTATGGAAATAACTAAAATATACGACACGTGCCGTGTCTTCGTTTGTGAGCTGGCGAATTTTCCTTACAGCAAATGCTGCAGAACTAAGTCTATTCGCCAAACTAGCTACCTATATGTGGACGCCATTGTAGTTTTGCGTCTAAAGTAATACCCAAAAAAACTGTGGTGTCTACAAGTTCCAAGTACTCTCCATTCACAAGTACATTTGAATTCACCTGACTGACATTATGTGACGTCTTTAGTTAGTTAGGAATTATTACGGAGATAGAAAATTAAAAAAGAGAATCCCATATATATTAAATACTTTATCTAAGTTACTAAATGTTATTATTAAGATTGCGCTGATCCCACAGACAAACCATCAAGATGGTTTTATGGGACCATTATTTTTTTGTAGTTATTGTAATGTCAAAGCTGTAATTAATAAATTGCATGAATTAGGCCATTGCGGATATTCGGAATTATTTTTGATTTGTCATCCTACATGTAGAATTCACCTAAAGCCCAATCGCACAGCTTAAAGTTAGTGGTTATATGAGTCATCAACTGGAGAATTGGCCCACGCTAAACCCTCAACCGCATGGTCGGGTTACTCGGCAATGTAAAACTGTGTTTAACCTCTACACGAGAAATAACTACTATACGTCCACTTTATCTCTGCACCTCGCGAACGTGAAGTCCCCTCCCGTTCCCCTTTCACCCCCTCGCGCTCGTCCAGTTGTGTCAGTACGGTTTGCAGTTCCATAACATTTAGGTACATGTCGGGATATTTTCGTACTATCACTGCTTTGTTTTTGATGTTTCACTTTTTAATTTTTGTTGTTAATAGTTCTGTAGTTTCTGTTGTTCAGTGTCGCTATAACTATTAGTACTGTCAGAAAAATAAATACCATTTTACTTAATCCAGGATTATTTCATTGGTTTTTTATGATTATAGTAAAAATCATCAGCATCATAACACAACACCTTTACATGTATCTATAATACTGAAAATATAAATCGTAGTTTATTTATTTATTATAATATCGTAGTGATGCTTGTTTTGCGCACCGTAACAAAGGACGATGTGACGTCATCGACCTCAGGTCGCGAGATAATGAACTGGGTAGTAACTCAACATTTAGATAGTAGTATGTTAGCAAATCAGGAAATACCCCGTATAAGGCTATAGCAATATACAGTTCCGCGTTATAAGGCTAATTCGCTATAATGCGTTTTTACGACCTCGTAATCTATCTATATATATAAAAATGAATTGCTGTTCGTTATTCTCGCTAAAACTCGAGAACGGCTGGACCGATTTTGCTAATTTTGGTCTTGAATTATTTGTGGAAGTCTAGAGAAGGTGTAAAAGGTGAATAAATATGAAAATGCTCGGAATTAATTAAAAACAACAATTTTGTTTTTCCTTTGATGTGTACCCCGTCGTCGATAGTTGTTTTGTATGGACATATTTTCTATGAGAGAATTTAGTGACGCACGGTTTGATAGTTCCGCTGTGAAACAATTTCATTATAACAACAAGGAGCATATTTTACGAAATAATTCTTGATGTTATGATATATTATTGACAAATTAATAAAAAACATAATTTTATTATATGCAGAACAACGTCTGTCGGGTGAATTAGTTAATAATAATAATAATTAATCACAATTCCTAACAAGTAATTCCAATTGTTTGTTTAGTTTAACTTTGTTATAACACAATTGACACACGTGCAAGGTCCGCGAAACTAAAATCGGAAATACCCGAGTTATTTAGTTGTATGTCCGTGTTATGCAGAATTCTATTCGCGTGCTATAAAACCGAGTTATTAGCCTGCCGCGTTCGGTATTTGTGTTTCGTTTAAAAGGGTGCCGAAGCCAGTGAAATTATTTATACACACCTACAAATACCTGTACTACAGTGACTTCATATCTCTGTCCTTTAACAACCCTTAATAAACCCTTGAACCTTAGCTAGGTCGGGCGAATATGAAAGATGCTCAAGTATTACAATGCCAGCATCACGAATTGAGCCATAATAACGTGGGACCTGTATGCGGGAGTATTATCTTAGAACAATACAATTTGTGACGAGCACAGTCGCAGTACCGCTTAGAATTGTTGGTGTTCCTTCAATCCTGCAGTGACACTGCATTGTAATGGAAAAGCCTACTAGGCCTGATATCCACCAAAGTGGAGGAAAAGACGAGAGCAGATAACTTGCGAAGCTGTCACGTTATTTCCACCATAGCGGAGAGATGTGAGCAGTGAGCTGTGTTTATAACAACGCTTTAGGGTGTGCGAGACGCGGGGGAGAAGGCAGCGGGGAAAGGGGCGCGCGACTGCGGGCAGGCCGCCTATACGCATCTCCGCTCTGCCGCGCCGCTTGATCGCTTGACGTGGTACAAAATTCTATAGACAAATGAGACATCTCTATTCCCCGGTTGATCCATTTACACCGAAGCTAAGCGGAAAGGAGATGTGGAAATAACGAAATCTGATTGGTTATCAAAATATATATCGCCGCGACACGCCACAAGTTAGGATATCATCCTCACCATCTGGATGTGTGGCGGTCCTCCACAGTGCGGTTTTCAAGGAGCTTTCTTCCACGTACTACAAAGCTGTGGAATGAACTTCCTTGTGCAGTGTTTCCGGGATGATACGACATGGGTACCTTCAAGAAAAGCGCGTACACCTTCTTTAAAGGCCGGCAACGCTCTTGTGATTCCTCAGGTGTTGCAAGAGAGTGTGGGCGGCGGTGATCACGTAACAACAAGTGACCCGTACGCCCGTTTGTCCTCCTATTCAATAAAAAAAAACATCTCCTTTCCTCTCTGCTTTGGTGGAGATACCGGACCTTACCAGCCTTGCTCATGTTGTCTGTTCTTACCAAAATGTAAAAAGAAACACCAATGAATGAAATAAAAAGCAGTCGAGTGTAATTTTAAGTTACTTATATGTTTCATATCACAATACAAATCGGTTTCTTGTACTGCTCTAACAACAATTAATTTGTGAATATCCATAGTACTTGGGGTGATAAAAACTCCAGAGGAGTTTTATAAATAATGCAGTAGGCCCTATCATCAAGTGAGCCCTGTTAATAGCAAATATAGAAATGTTTGTTTCAATTTCCAGGTGACTTAAGAAAAAGATTAGAAGCGGTATTTGGTATTCCCGTGTGCCAGCAGCAGATATCTGGTTTGGGTGGGTCAAAGGCTTCTTCTACTGCCCTACTGTCAAGCTTAGGACTTCCAAGGAATGCTGTTTTAAGACTTAAAGCTGCTGATAGAGTAATGGCTGATGATGAGTTAGTTATCAAGTATTTTGTATTAGGCTGCTTTACTTCTTACTATATATTACAACATATTATAAAATAAAGGCGCCGTTGTAGTGCTGCTCAGAATTCTGGGGTTTTTGAAGAATCCTGAGCGCGCTGTATTGTAATGGGCAGGGCGTACCATACCATCAGCTGAACGTCCTGCTAGTCTCGATCCCTTTTGTCATAAATAAAGCACTACACCGCATCTGTATGTCTGCTCATCAAATCATCAAACTCAAAAACTACAGCACCGATTTTCATGCTGTTTTCACCAATGGGTAGCGTGATTCAGGGAAGGTTTTAGTACATGACTTGTTAAGTTGTTGTATACTTAACTTGATTTTTATCGATTAATAAATCCCTACAGTAAGTATCTGAATTAATACATGGAGTCAAATCTCAATCACTTGATCACTTTTACATATCAGTGCAAGGTAAAAATTTTTGGAATGGCGCCTTTTTCAATGCTATTTTTTAATTTTTTTCGTATTCTAATTATAAAATTTGAAAACAAAATTTTATGAACGATGCGGGACTCGAATCGACGACCTCCGGCGTTCCGTGCCGGTGCTCTTACCAACTGAGCTTACCATTCAAGTGACGTATCGTCATAAAATTTTGTATGTTTTGTGTATTAATCCTAGAAGTGAAGTTAATCACTTTAAAATTAAACATAACAAATTCTTTATTCTAATTATGTTACCTTGTATGATAGATATTTTAATAATATTTTTTTTATCTTATTACTTTAAAAAAAAATATGTTATTGTCTCTAGAAATGTATCCAAATGATTTGAGTTTTCCTTTGTGTTAAATCCGCCAACATTTGTCAGTAAACAATTCGACACGTCTGAGACTAAGTCCGAGTCTCGTGCCAGATTTTGGCGAGTCAACACGTCCTGAGGATGCTTCGTGTAGAGGCGAAACACCTGTCGAATTGTTTAATGACAAATATTGGCGGAATCGACAATAAAGAAAACTCAAATAATTTGGATAATTAAGGATTTCCGCAAAGTACTTCAATAAATTTTCTAGAAATTTTTGTATTTTCTTTCTAATAATACATACTTCAATTAATCTTTTTACTAGGATAGCAGAAAGACTAACAGCAACATATATACTATCAATAAAGAATGAAGAGGAGAACGGCAAGGAGTATAAACTAAGTTTTCCCGGCACAAAAACTGTGCAGGAGGTTAAGAATGATGTGTATTCATTATTAGACATACCTGTGAGGCATCAAGTGAGTATAATATTATATTAATGGTTCCTTTTGTAAAGTTTCTTGTTGACAAGTTTAACCTTAGATAACAGCCTAGTGAAACTCTGTAAAAAAAACCTATTCATTCGATTGTATGAAACAGCCGCCTCTTATTACATAGTATTTACATCCTCTTTGTTAGATAATTTATTCGTCTAGACCATAGGTTCTCAACGTGGGCGATAACGCCCCCTTGTGGCCGTTTGAGACTTTCGGGGGGAGGGGGGAGGGGAATTAGGAGGCATTGAGATGGCGCAGATGGGGCGTGGGTAGATTAAAAAATATAGTCTAAAAAGGCAAAAAAATACACGAAAATACTCTAGAAAAAAACATATTCTCAAAGTGGGCGGTGAGCAAAACAAGGTTGAGAAACTATGGTCTAGACTCTAGACAGAGTGTCTTAGGTGTTAGACTACCGAGAATGAGACCATCTTGTGGTTGGCAGCTGGCATATTCATTCAAAGAGCATATATGAAAGAACATTGACTGTATAAATGTATAGAGTGTGTGTGGGTGTTGGGAACTTGGTTACAGAGAATATTAAAAAAAAATACTTTTTCAGTTATGGTCTGGCTGGCCCAATATTACAGGATTAGATGATACCGTTCTAGCGATGGTGGGGCTTGATCAGCCCGAACACAGTTTCACTATCAAGAAAGCGCCAATCAAACAGAAGGAATACAAGAGGGTAACTTTCTATATAATTTGATTCTTATTAATTTTATAGTGCAATGAAGGGGCTAATTAGAATGTGGAATATAATAATACATATTGTTATGTTAAGAAATATGAAAGAAAACAAAATATGAGGAAACTAGCCTACCTAAATAAGTTTTGTCTACCTAAATATAACAATGTATATGGTAAAAGAACCTGTAACTATTATTACTAATACCTAGGTAATACACCTAGGATATTAAATACATTACCTAATGATCTTAGCAAAATTTCAAAGTAAAGCTAAAAAAATACTATCTAGAAGCTAATAACCAGGATATTAAATATATATATATATATATAATATGGAACATGCCACAAATTACACCATTATAAACTTTCAACTCCTATGTCTATACATTGCCGCATTTACTCCAGTCGTTTAAAATATTCTTGGTGATTGGTGGAAGATAGTGACAGTTGACACACGACTAGGGAGAAAAGCGTGCTTACATAGTCCTTAAGCACACTTTTACCGTTCCGCTATCAGACTGCGAATGATATGTCTTTATAATATGTATAGAACGTTATTGATTTATACAACAAATACAAATTAATATCATCATCATCATTCATCATCAGCCGGAAAACGTCCACTGCTGGACGAAGGCCTCCCATAAAATTTCCACGACGATCGGTCCAGCGCTGCCCTCATCCAACGTATTCCGGCGATCCTGACCAGATCGTCGACCGTCTTGTGGGGGGCCTGCCAACACTGCGTCTTCCGGTATGTGGTCGCCATTCGAGGACTTAACTGCCCCAACGGCCATCTGTCCGTCGAACTATGTGCCCCGCCCACTGCCACTTCAGTTTCGCAATTGTTTGGACTATGTCGGTTACTTTGGTTCTCCTACGGATCTCCTCATTTCTGATTCGATCTCGCAGGGAAACTCCGAAAGCCCTCTCCATTGCCCTCTGAGTGACCATGAGCTTTCTCATAAGGCCCATAGTTAGCGACCACGTCTGTGTACCGTAAGTCATCACTGGCAACACACACTGGTTGAAAACCTTCGTCTTCAGACACTGCGGTATTTGGGACAAGAAGATTTTGCGGAGCTTCCCGAACGCTGCCCAACCGAGTTGGATTCGACGAGTGACCTCCTTCTCGAAATTGGACCTGCCTAACTGGATTGTTTGTCCGAGGTAGACGTACTCGTCAACAATTTCGAGAGTACAGTTCCCAATTGTTATGGGAGTAGGTGCGACATGGACATTTGACATGATCTTCGTCTTGTCCATGTTCATTTTGAGCCCTACTCCTTGGGCAGCTGTATTGAGGCCATCGAGCATATGGCTTAAGTCTTCCATGGTCTCTGCCATGATATCGTCTGCGAATCGAAGGTGAGTGATGTATTCGCCGTTGATGTTGATGCCCAGGCCGTTCCAGTCCAGAAGCTTAAAGACATCTTCCAACGCAGCGGTGAACAGCTTGGGCGATATGACATCACCTTGAATGAATCCCCGCTGCAGTCGGATGGCTTCGAGATCAGATCCTGGAGGCGGTCTGACGGATATGTCGGTAATCAATGTGGCACCTCTGGAGAGACTGAAGCACCGCCCAGGTCTCGATCGAATCAAAGGCTTTCTCATAGTCCACGAACGCCAAGCATAGTGGCTGGTTATACTCCTCTGTCTTCTGTATAACCTGCCGCAGCGTATGTATGTGGTCTATGGTGCTGAAGCCTTTTCGGAATCCGGCTTGTTCGGGAGGCTGGAAGTCGTCGAGCCTACGCACGAGATGATTCGTGATAACCCTAGAAAACAGCTTATATACATGGCTCAGAAGTGATATAGGGCTATAATAGTTCTTCAAAAGCATTTTATCGCCCTTTTTGAAGAACAGCACCACTATACTTCTATGCCATGCTTGCGGCGTTTTGCCCTCGAGGATGACGGAATTGAAAAGTTTCTGGAGGGTCTTAAATACAGGGGTACCACCAGCTCTCAGAAGCTCAGTTGTAATTCCATCATCACCCGGCGCCTTGTTGTTTTTAAGCTGTTTTAGGATCACACTAATTTCGTACAGGTTGACGTCTGGGATATCTTCGGCATAGTGTCCGGTTAATTTGGCTCATGGGTTTTTTAGGCTTTGTTGGTAACAGGTGCCCATGCAGACGTGTATAACTGTCCATAGAACTTCTCGACCTCCCTCAAAAGTTCGGGCTTAGACGAAACGACCCTGCCGTTACCGGTCTTCAGCTTTGTCAGTTGGCTCTGCCCGATAGACCAATCTCGTGGGAATACTTTTGAGCCTTTGTTACGCTCTATGGCCGCCTTGACACAATATGTATTGTGGCGGCGTAAATCGCGAGTCAGGCTTGGAGATCTGTCTATTTAGCTGCCTATACTGGGAAGCATCGTCGGGACTGAAGGGTCATTTGGCGTCTTACATCCATCAATTTGAGGATATAGTCTGAGATTTTTCCGGTTCTTTTCAAGGCCCGGCTGGCCTTGAAGAATTTAGACCCAGCCGTTTGAACAGTTGCCACGAACCTGTTGTTATACTCGTCCACGTCTACGCAGTCACCGAGGCATTCGAAGCGGTTTTGCAATTCGAGTTGAAAGTTTTCGGGCATTTGGATATGGATGGGTGCGGGTCGGAGCGTAGACTTCACCAGTCGAGACCGCTCCAGTTTTGGATTGATATTCAATTTTCCCTTTTACTATGCGGTGATCACTCCCAGTTTTCACTGAGTTGATCACGGAGACATCATTGAATATATGTCTTTTCTAAGTCGATCTCATTTTTAGTGGCACCATTGGGGCTGATCCAAGTCCATTTGCGTTGTTCTGGCTTCATGAAGAAGGAGTTCATCATATAGAGATCCTCCTTCTCCATGAAGTCAGCCAGCATCTGGCCTCGGGCGTTTCGATTTCCATAACCAAATTTCCCCACTCTCAACTCATCGCCGCTACGTTTGCCCAGTTTTGCATTGAAGTCTCCCATGACAACGTTTAAGTGGGTCTTCGGAAAGGGAATGTCTGTTGAGATGTCCTCATACATGGCCTCCACCTCGTCGTCTGAGTGACCTTCAACGAATACCGTTCAGTAATTCTGAGTATTAGGTACGCTACCCTAGTCGACACGCTCCCCACTTCAGTTACGTAGTACGAGAGACTTGTGAACGAGGAACCCGACTCCACCCTGGGACAGTTGGTCGCCCTCCCGGAGGTAGAGCATGTGTCCGGAATTTAGGATTATCGAGTCCTCACCCTGTCTTCGGACCTCAGATAACCCTACGACATCCCATCGTAATCTGCTCACAGCTTCCTCCAGTTCCTCCAATTTCTCGTCGGTCCGCAGTGTCTTGACATTGTATGTTGCCAGGGCCAATGGTCTTCGTTTGTGGTAGCGCTGCCGCACCCGAGGATTCTTAGCACCCCCTGCCCCGTCGCTTATGTGGCTGCTACCGTGGCCACCACGAGCGGGGCCGCCGGGGACTGGGGGCCGGGGCCTTATTGTGTCTATCATATTTTTTTTTTCTTTGAGGGGTCTTTTTGCCGTAATCGCCACGCTTGGCAGGTGGGTTGGCGATCGCAGTCAGTAGTGTGTTCTTAACGAAGTATGCTGCTGCCCATCCTCCGTTGTTTGTATCCC
The DNA here is from genome assembly GCF_905404315.1 of Leptidea sinapis. Classification (NCBI taxonomy): domain Eukaryota; kingdom Metazoa; phylum Arthropoda; class Insecta; order Lepidoptera; family Pieridae; genus Leptidea; species Leptidea sinapis. The sequence continues at coordinate 7,798,264 of NC_066289.1, forward strand.
TTAGTCGCCTCTTACGACACCCACGGGAGGAGATGGGGTGGTGCTGTTCTGGTGCGACACACGCACAAATTAATATAGGAGCGGGCAAATGGTCACCTAATGGATAGTGAATCTTTCAGACATTGCAGTCTTGCCGTAAGTGGCGTATGCTCTATGCTTAGATGTGCCCAAAGACGTCAACGTGATTTATACGTAATTTCAGTATATAGTGAGGCGCTGCTATAAACGCACGTGTAGAGCTACTTAACCGTAATCATCAGCCGGAAGATGTCCACTGCAGGACAAGGGCTTCCCCCAAAGATCTCCACGACGATCAGTCCTGTGCTGCCCTCATGGTCGCCTTTCAAGGACTTTTCTGCCCCACTGGCTATGTGTCCGTCGAACCATGTGCCCACTGCCACTTCATTTCGCAATTATTTGCGCTTGGGCACATGTTAGTGACTTTGGTTCTTCTACGAATCTCCTCATTTCTGATTCGATCTCGCCGGGAAACTCCGAGCATAGCCCTCTCCATTGCCCTCTGAGCGACCATGAGCTTTCTCATCAGGCACATTGTTAGTGGCCACGTCTGCGTACTGTAAGAAATAAATTCAAATGTAATTTTTTTGTTTGAAAAATTCTATTATTTACTTTAATTTTTAGTTTTTTTTTTTATAATTACGATTAATTAGTTCTAACAGCGTTTTCATTTAAGGTCGCCGTCGTTAATAACTGTAGCGCCAGGCTGTACAAACGATTGTCTTTTATGTATCCAGTTTGAAGGATGTTTGGCGGCTTGTAATTCGGGCAATGAATTTAATACTTGTACATGATATTGTACTTAGAAAAAATATCATATAGAAAAAAGATAATGCCAAAGTTCAAGTAATTATTTTTGTTAATTCTATTATCTGTTACCGTCATTACCTGAAAGTCCTGCTCGTCTCGTCCCTTATTTTCTTTAAAATAATCGTATTGATATAGTAATTAATATAATATACATTCACAGATAATAGTTGACAGCTCGGACAGTGACAACAGTTCTGTGGAGGAAGTGGAGGACGGGGAAACATTCCCTGCTGAAGATGACATGTTTGTGGATGTGTCATCTGACAGACTACAGCCGCTAAGTAAGTTTTATTATGTTGGTACACCACATGTATTCTATAGCAGGGTTGTGACAAAACTAAATTTTTTCACACCTGTCTTCACATTACATGTTTCACTTTGCGCCGGTGTTGCCATTGTAAATTCAACTTATAAATAATAATGTGTGTATAACTTATAAAAAATAATAATGTAACTGAAGTATTGTCATCATCCTTGAATTACAATTGCAGCACGCCAACCTCTTATCCACTCACCCTGCTTAAATTATAACATAGATAAATATTATAAATAAGCACTGTAAGTATTTGTAAATATGTATAAATACGATAAAACGATACGATAAAATAAAACTACGAATTTTTTGTTTTCATATGTGGTTTTTTGGAATAACTTTTAAACTGCTTTGCCGATCGATTCCAAAAACGCTCTTAACATCAAAAATCACGTCGATCGCTATCAAGCCGGTTAAAATCGGATGATTCGTTCCTGAGTTATCGTTGACGAAAGAAAACTGAAAAGTGTTTTTTCGGAATTACTTCGTAATTCCGAGTTCGATCAATTCACGTTCTTCAATTAAAAATCAAAGATTGTTTATGATTCTTTCAAAAAATAGCATCGAATGCCGATTGTTTATGATTCTTTCAAAAATTTTTTCAGATACACCAAAAACGAAAGTGCCTTACGGCACACTACGCCCTGACCAAGTTCTGACACTCATTTTGTTTATAAGATAGTTTATTTTTCATGGTCTTATAGCTTGTTTCAATAGCTTTCCTATATATTCACTCAAATCATCATTATTATAAGCAATCTATTAATACACGTGAAATAAAACGCATTGGCAGACCGCTGCGAGCGCACCAAAATAGCGCCGAACTATGGCATACCGGAGGCACTTGCCGATTACCGAATGTTAATACTTTTATGTATATTTCAGTGTCAGATCACGTGACAGACGAAGCACTGGGTTGTATAGAATTTGCACAACGTTTCAAAGCTCGCTACGGCCCAAGCACTCCCAACTTTTTCGAGGGAAGCCTGCAGGATGCTATAAAAGAATCGTGTCTCAAGCCAGCAAAAGAGGTACGGACCCATCAACGATATTATCTAATTACTCGTTTTGAGGCTTTTGAATAAATATCATATTAAGTTAAAAACATCAATAAAATCAATAGCACACGTGTGGTTAAAGTAAATAATCTAAACCTAGGTAATTTATGTGTCTAGATAGAACCTGTTGCTGCTAGACAACCGATGAAAATCGGCCAGATTTATTAGTTTAGTGTGCGTGGCAAGCTACGTCTTAATCGATTGTATGTTACTTTGTGTTAGTGTGCGTGCATAGCTCAGAAACGAAACTGTAAACGTCAATTTTTTTTCGATGTTTTCATAGCTGTAACAGTATCTAGATGAATTATTGATCTAAGACCTAAACGTGCAGTTAGCGTGTCAAGCCATGTTCAAGTCAAGAAATAGTAAAAGAGAGAGTTATTTGAGTCTTTTGTTGGGTTATTTATATGCTTTTCCAACATGAGCCCAGAATATTACGAAATCATAAAAATTGTTGAAAAGCGCATATGTGGTAACGGTAACTATCACATAAATAACTTTATTAATACCTTAGATTGGGAATGGAGCAACCTTCCCTACGTTATTTTATCAATAATTTTTATTGTAACGAAGTTTTACTAAGAAAAAGGGTGCACCTGAGCTTCTGCGACCGTTCTTCTCGAGTCTTAGGCATATATTTTCGAATGGGTTTCGGTTTATGTTTTGACATTAAATGTGATCTTAAAATCAATAAAAAATACATGAATTTGAATGAAATATTGCCTTATCAATATTCAATCACTGATTACATCTACTCAGTTAAGTGTCTCTCGAAGAGAACTAGGCTACTCTAGTTGCTAAATACATCAATATTTTTTTGCAATAATGAATTTAATTCCTTCATTGTTTGTGTTCACAGAGAAAGCTCCTGGGAGTGTACCTTCATCACGAGCACTCGGTACTGTCCAACGTGTTCTGTGCCCAACTGCTGGGGTGTGAGACGGTGCTTCAGACTCTGTCTGCAAACTTTGTGGTGTATGGGTGGGACCTCACAAATCCGGATAATATGAATATGTATGTGAGATGCGTATTTGGCTTGCGGCCGTTTAGGATTATTAGAAATAGAAATAATTTTATTTACCGTGTACACTTCCGAACTAATGCACTCACACCTAAATACATCTGTTCACTGAGCGAAGACATTAATTCCCCTTTTTTTTTTTTTTTTTTTGCGCCCAAGCAAAGGAATGGGCTACCCTCCGGAATAACGACGGGAGGGAGGTGGCGAATGCTCATGCATACCAACGCAGCCTAAGTCTGCGTTGGTTATGTGGGACTCACGTGAAAACCTAGGTGCCTACCCACTAAACACCACCTGCAGTTGGCTTTGGGCAGGTGCCCTCTAAGCCTACATCGAAGGCGACCTTCTCATGGGGAGAGAGAGGCGCAAGCGGCACTCCCTATGGAGTTTCCGCTGGGATATTGCACAGAGGGTGCTATCTAATTGGGACTAGTCACATCAGAAGGATGATCACAAAATAGAGGTGAATCTAAATGCGTCTGATTGTCCCCCGGTCCTCCCCAAGGAGGGGAGGCGGTATAATCCGCTGCCTCCTTAATCAGGGGATTTGGGTGATTGTCTGAGGACTTAAAGAAAGTTTCAGACAAGCACTTAAGGTGTTGTTGGATGGTGGGGAGCTCTAAGTCCCGGTGAAGGTCTGCGTTTCTAACACACCAGTGGGCATTGACAGCCTTACGGCAGAAAATGGATTGAACTGTTTGTAGTTTGTCTATAATATTGGGTTTCGCATGAGCGAAAACTGGAGCGGCGTAAGTCATAACCGGTCGAATGCAAACCTTGAAGAGTGTTCGCTTGTTCCTAAAAGACATTTTACTGTGCCTACCTAACATACTGTTTAGGCGGTACAGATAGAAGCGGGCGGTTCCGGTCACCTTCTTGACGTGAGGCCTGAAGGTGAGTTGGGAGTCGAGGGTCACACCCAAGTACTTGGTTGTGGACCTGAAGGGGATAGGGGAGCCTAATAGATGAATGGGTCGATCCCGGCAGAAGCGTCTGCGCTTAAAATCAAAACGGACTGCGGAGCTTTTATCCGGGTTGACCTCAATACGCCATTTCCTAAACCAGTCACCTAGCTCATTAACTGAGCGTTGGAGCCTGGAGAGGACTGAAGATATCTGTTGGGACTGGACGTAGAGAGCGGTATCGTCAGCGAAAAGAGAGAGTTGGACTCCATTTCTAGGGATGGGAATATCGTTGGTATACGATATGTATAGAAGTGACATTAATTCCAAAAAATACACTTAACTTATGTAACGGCTAAAAATATTTAAAGTGTGTTTAGGAAATACCATTTTAATAATACAGCACCATCTAGTTTCACACTCATAGTAACTCACTGTGTAGTTCACGCTGTGAAGTTTACATAATACTTAACATTCCGCCCACCATGGACATCCAACTATGTCCATAATACATAAGTATCACTGTATTTACACAATTTCTAATCTAAAACTTTTCACAATACAAATATTATAGTTTAGCCGACCACCCTAGACAAAGGTGAAAGTACAATTAAATACAACATCCAACAATGTTGATAGCTGCAACAAACACATGTTATTTACTAAAACATAACATATTGCATCAATCATTATAATATACTATATTATTAGTGCTTATATATTATATAGCAACACTTGGTAAAAAGTGGCACTGCATTATAATGGGCATGGTGTATCAATTACCGTCAACTTCCTGCCCGTCTCGTCCCTTATTGTCATAAAAAAAACTACATGAAGCTACATCAGTTCGTAAAGGGGCTGTGACATGGGGAGAAGAACTGATAAGAAACTCCCAGCCCATCTTTTCTATATATATGTATACTGAAAATGGTCTTTGTTTGAGGCTCAATCACGCCTAAACCACTGACCGTATCGACATGAAACTACCACCATTCGATGCGAAATTTATCCTAGATGGCTTATGGCTTATTCTTCGAATTCCAATGTTTCCTTGATTAATTAATTTCCTTTTAAAATTCGCCCAGCGAAGCAGGCGGTAACAGCTAGTAATTTATATAACAACTTACTTACTTACAACTTTAATATTGTATTATACAATTTTAAGTGGCCTTCGCGGAACCAGACCACAACCATACATCATTTTCCTCTATATAATCATCAAGACATAAGCCTTCTTTCCCAAAGAAACTTTCGCACGACACGCCACAAGTTAGGATATCATCCGCACCATCTGGATGTATGGCGGTCCTCCACAGTGCGGTTTACAAGGAGCTTTCTTCCACGTACTACAAAGCTGTGGAATGAACTTCCTTGTGCGGTGTTTCCGGGACGATACGACAAGGGTACCTTCAAAAAAAGCGCGTACATCTTCATTAAAGGCCGGCAACGCTCCTGTGATTCCTCTGGTGTTGCAAGAGATTGTGGGCGGCGGTGATCACTTAACAACAGGTACCCATACGCTCGTTTGTCCTCCTATTCCAAAAAAAAAAAAACTTTAATATATTTCATGAATTTGTACACAGTACGTTCTAGTATACCATCTGGTATTTTATTCGAACATTGAATACCAAGACTTATCAAGGAGTCCTTAACTCTAGCCAACTTATTAAATAGCATGTACAGTTTATTATTCTCTTATTTATAAGATACTATATTGTCTGTCAATGAATCCTGAATCTCTTTATCTTATGGCAGTATGTTATTTAAAAAAAAAATATGAGACCAAGTCAATTTCTTAATATGCAATTATTGGGATTGAGCAGGTTAGCAACTGTAAAGTAGATACTGTAAATGAACCCACAACCTGAGAGTTGAACAAGACATACGTCACTCCAACGGTTGGCTCAGTGAAAGAGCGCTTGGAAGGAACCCGAGAGGTCGCGGGTTCGAGTTCCGCATCGTTCATAAATTTTTGGTTACAAATTGAATTTAATACTCAAAATTAACAACTCACTAATTTCCATAAAAATACTAATTATTATATGGTTTAATTGTAACAGGTTGTTGACTTCGGTTGCTAACTCCTTAGGCCCTGTGGCCAGCATGACGGTGCGGAGTATCCCCATAGACAGACTTCCGGCTTTGATCATCATCATGAGGGTCCGCTCCAACACAGAGATATATTCCGTTATTAATGGTAAATATATTATTATATATTTACAATACATGTATTAAGCTAAGTGACTGTTTCACAATTTACAAGTAAAGTAGTACATTATCATAGGCCAGATAAAGTACATATAAATTCCCAATATTACAGATTGCGTTTCAAAATCCATTCAGTACTATTTTTATTTACTAGGTAGGTGGCTTTGGCAACCTCACACTAAAATAGTTCCGTTTCACGAAATAAAAATATTAAAAAATACACTGTTTCTTTTACGAAATAACGTAACACTTTATAGTTAATTTAATGGCTTTTAATGCAAATTTTTATTTCATATTTGACAATTTTCTATTTGTATATCTCTAAACAGCTCTTCTACCACTACTTTCACAATGAAATTGATCATCACACAATTATTTTCGTGTAGTGAGATCTGAGAATGTCAACGGATCAATTGTCAGGAGCCTTTCGTAAGTCATTCAGTGTGAAAAGCAAATGATGTCTTTATTCGATAAATGAGTAGCAAGTAGCCTATTCGTAACTTTACTTGTACATTGTGAAGCAGCCCCTAACAACTCTTGACTATGTTTATGTGTCAGATAGATTGTTCGAGGGCTCAAAGCGAGGCCAGAAACTTAAGGGAGGCTTCATTAAAACTACGTTAAACTATTTTAACTAACTTACCAAATGTCGAAACACTTAGTTATTGCGAACAACGTGTGCAAATTGCAATGTTTTCGGCTTGCAAATGTGAGATCAGATGCGCAAATCCCGACGAGTCCCGAAGATCACGCCAACTACATACAGTTCCTTGATATATTATATACATTAATTTTAAAGTATTTCTGTAACGGTTTTTATAATTACAGTACAGAACAGACTCTATTTAACAAAACTTCAAAAAAAACTTCACTTTAATTGTTATGTTACAATTGACAGGCAATGTAGGCGTATCAGAATTAGTGGGGGGGTTAGTTGAAGCAATTGAGAGGTTCGGCTCTCAGCGTGATGAAGACGTTCGAGTTGAGAGGGAGAGACAGGCGCGGCAGAGAGTGAAGATGGAGCAGGACGAGGCGTACGAACAGAGCCTCGAGGCTGACAGGTGAGATGCATATATATATATATATATATATATATATATATATATATATATATATATATACAGGATGTAATAGTTAAGTGTGACCAGGTGATTATTCCGTAACGTTACGTTATAGTTATTTATGCAACTGATGTGTAAATGTGGGTTTATCACCCTAATCCATTTTTACTACTTAATTATATAATATGAATCCTATATAAAAGATTCTGAAACAGTTAGCTTACTGCTAACATTAAAAAAGATTACTGCTAACATAAAAAAGCCAGTCCTAGTAACCATTACATCATCCAAACGAGTGTTGTAATGTTGTACTGAATTTCATTACAACACTCGTTTGGATGATGTGATGGTTATTAGGACATTGGATGGTTTAATGTTGGCATTAAGCGAAATGTTTTAGAATCTTTAATAGAGGATTTAAAGTATGGGTGTAGATAAATGTACGTTACCTAATCAATAAAATGATGTCAATAACTTTTTATAAATCCAACAAGCAATATCCAAAATTTTGATATTAAACACTCCAATACATATAGTATGAGATTAGTAGAAAGTTCATTGTATCGCACAACAAGGACGTTACTTCTAACATCTGCTTTGAATACAAAATTTTGAGCTTACTATGAAATAAATATTATTCAATTAAAAGATAGTTTTATTACTTTGTTAGGTTAATAAACAATTTTCTTTAATATCAGTATTAAGCTAAAATAAACTTTTAAAATAAGAAAACTAAAACCGTTTATACTGAATAAGTAATGTACCTACTTTCGATATTAGCTAATTTTTTTTTGACATCTGTAATAGTTACGGAATAATCGCATGGTTAACGAGTACAGCCTGTAGATTCCACTAGATGATATCGTCAAGACTTTGTTTCGAGATTGAACAAATTTTCGCAAAAGTAATATATAGAAAAATAAATATATTTATTGCAGAGCGAAAGAAGAATTTAAAAAGCAGCAAGAATTCGAAAAGAATCAAGAGTTGGAGCGGGCTGAGTCAGAAAGAATGATGGAAGAAGCGAAAAAAGAGGTAAGATTATTTATAGCTTTACGGGAACCTTCTTTGCACATTTTGTTTTTTAAATTTGGGAATGTCAAATAATGAATTGTTATGAGCCTTTACTTGTACAAATCCATATAAAAGTGGATTGTATTGTATGTAAGTATGTATATATTCAATGGCCAAACAATAAAAATAAGTGAAAAATTATCAAAAATGCATTCTACTAGCATATGTGTACAAAATGAATGACCCAGCAATCTAATGATGTGACAGCTGCGTTTTCCGAAAAGATGTTCTGTCTTATCATAATGACTTAGCGGAGATTTAAAACATCGCTAATATACGCTAGTTAAAAAATGGTATTCATAATCGCATATTAGAGCTAAAACGCTCATTATCTCTTTGATTAAGCTGACGTGATTTATAGTAGCTTATATTCTTATTCTTCTATAAGCCTATTTAAAGCACTCGAACGCAAAAAACATGGCCGACATCGATCAGCTGTTCGTTAAATAATGTGATAAATAGCTTCGCGCTCAAAGTTGTTGGATATCCGTCAGAGATTGACAACCGACAGACTTCAAAACATTGATTTTTGAAGTTTGAAATTATTTTGACATCGACATTTGACAACTGACGAACCTACATTGAAAAGATGTCTGTTTTCATTGGCAGTTCCTCATTAAATTAGTTAAAATCATGCTTTTTTGTACGAAATGGCAACATTGCGTACTATAGAGACGTATTAGTTATGGGATATTTATCTAACGAATATGAATAAGTAATTTTATCGAACGTTCGATAGGCTTAAAACACGTTTTAACTAATATAGCTTTATACCTTCGAAATGCGTTTTTTTATGAATAAGGCAGGTTGTATATACTGTATTATTAAAACACAAATAGTTTTTGAGCTTGAGCCATACTAAAAAATAATATAACAATACAAGCTAACCCGACAGACGTTGTCCTGTAAACACGTCTTAAGTTTGAAAAACCAGTCCAGCCGTTAGGAGGAGTTCACTAACATGGGCAGGAGTTATATTATATATGGACTGAATTGAAAATCTAAACCATTCTAAAATTCGCTGGAACACACAAAAAAATTCATCAAAATCGGTCCAGCCGTTTAGGAGGAAGTTCCATTGTAAATCTAAACCATCCACGAATCCACTTGAACACACAAAAAAATCATCAAAATCGGTCAGGCCGTTTAGGAGTTCACTGTCAACACACGAAAGAAAACAAAGAATCATATTATATTATACTAGCTGACCCAGCAAACGTTGTATTGCCGATATTAAAATCGCGATACAAAAGTAACTGTTGATCGTAGATGGGTGACAATTTTAAGTTGTATGTATTTTTTAATGCTCACTCATAATCAAACAAATTAAAAAATAAATAAAAAAAATCGTGTGGACCACCCTTAACATTTAGGGAGATGAAAAATTCGATCCGATTCTCAGACCTACCCATTATGCACTCAAAATTTCACAAGAATCGGTCAAGCCGTTTCGGAGTAGTTCAAAGTTTAACACCATGACACGAGAATTTTATATATTAGATAAATTATATATTTTGTTATTAATAGGCTCTGCGTGCCGGCGCCGCAGCGCGCGTGCCAGCCGAGCCGCATGGCGACGCGGAAGACGTGTCTCGTATACGCGTGCGGCTGCCGCCCCCGCACCACGAGGTTCTGGAGCGACGCTTCCACAGTACTGACACGCTCGCGGTATGTCCATACTAAGGCCAGCGACACGAGATAAAGAATGTAAGCAAACGGACTACGGTTACTGAGTTACATTGCGATAGCGAGCGATTATAATCTCTGTTCGTCGTACGCAGTAATGGCGTCAGTTGGTCGACGATAGGTGTCGTTAGGAGTTTCGTGGTACAGGAAATCAGTCAGTACAGTTTTTGTCAACATTTGGTCCGCCATTTTGTGAACAAGTTCATTCCTGCTCTAGGTCATATATACGTCGAGATAGACTATGACAGATGTGAAAACGTCGAAAAAAATTGAGTTTAGAACTAACCTCTACTTTGAGCAATTAACGCACACTAACACAAAGTGTCGTAGAAATCGCGAGTGTAAGACGTAGTTTGTCACGCACACTAAACTAATATTCCGATTCTTAAAAGTTATTATATATTATATATTTAATAATAATAATTAACTACAATTCTCAATAACTTTTATTTGTATTAATTTACATTTACTTTTTTGACTTACATGTTGAATCAGTATACATATTAAATATTAATTGAAATTATTTGTAAAACGATGAAAATGTAGATCTTGATTTAAAAGAGTGGCAATGAGTTTCTTGCTACTTCTTCTCATTAGCTCAACCCTGTAAATTTTTTTTTTGACATTCATAAGTGTCATTTCCGTGACCTACATGAATTAAGTGATTTTGATTTGATTTGGGACGTATATATTATCTAAGCATTCCCGTTTGGATTGCGTTCGAAGTGCTACGTATTTTGTCGAGTTTTTGTTATTATTTATCCGTTACTATTAGTTTTCTTGTTTGTTATGGAATCACAGCCTACCAGCTCTATACAACCTTTGAAAAATATCAATTGTTTTCAATATTCAAAGATATAGATGAAAATGTTTTGAACCCCTGAAACTTTGCTTACATTCTTTATCTCCTCTTGTTGGTCTTACTATACACACGCATGCTTTTATTACATTATTAAACCGTGCTACGCTATAGATTTTTTTTTAACTTGTATACCCTTTCTCAATTCTTATTAAATTACGCCATTTTGTTTTTAAAAAATGATCCAAGTGAAATCTTACAAAAATCTCTTAAATTAATAGCAATAAAAGGTGTGCGTCTCGGAACGCCTGAGAAGTGATAACTTAAACTAATTTAAGTTGAACTATTTTATATTGAAAATTTTTTTTAATGAAAATAAGGGATGAGACTTGAAGAACATTCAGCTGATGTTAATTTATACGCTCTGCCGATTACAATGCAGTGCCGCTTAGGATTCTTGAAAAACCCAAAACTGAGCGGCACCAGTGGGAGGCTCCTTTGCACAGGATGCCGGCTAGATTATGGGTACCACAACGGCGCCTATTTCTGCCGTGAAGCAGTGATGTGTAAGCATTACTGTGTTTCGGTCTGAAAGACGCCGTAGCTAGTGAAATTACTGGGCAAATGAGACTTAACATCTTATGTCTCAAGGTGACGAGCGCAATTGTGGTGCCGCTAAGAACGCGGCACTGCATTGTAATGGGCAGGGCGTATCAATTACCATCAGCTGAACGTCCTCCTCGTCTCGTCGCTTATTATCATAAAAAAGAAAAAAAAAACTACAATTGCGCTGGTCACCTTGAGACATAAGATGTTAAGTCTCATTTGCCCAGTAATTTCACTAGCTATGCCCATCAGACGGAAATAAAATAATGCTTGCACGTTACTAATTCACGGCAGAAATAGGCGCCGTTATGGTACCCATAATCTAGCCGGCATCCTGTGCAAAGGAGCCTCCCACTGGGTGATATTGAAATTTAACTTGAGAAACGCGTTATTACTTAAATTTTATGTATGAATAAATATGATAATTTAAGGATAGGTTATTTATTAATAAAATCATTTATTTATTATTAAATATATTTTATTCTTAGCATTTTGTGTATGTACATTATTAGCATCATTATTAAATCCTATAAAAGTAACAATTGGTTGGAGTGAGAGAAGAGGAGCCTGCCTACCATTGCAGTATGTGTGAGAGAAAGGGAAGCCAGACAGACTGGCGCCGTAACGCGTTACGTTACGAAGCGGTTTGCCCTCCCATAAGAAGTTATCACTTCAAAAAGTCGTTCTTGTTTATATTTCATCCTTTTCTCCAAACTTTTCTTTGTTTTTAACTGATGTTTTTAATTATTGGGCTTTTTTGATAATTTCAGGGGCTTTTAGACTACCTAGCATCAAAGGGCTACCCTAAAGAAAACTACAAGGTGATATCGAGCTGGCCTCGGCGGGACGTAAGTGTTGTTAACTATTAATATGGAGATAACTTTTTAATAGGACCATATACCCTCAATATGGCTTCATTCATTATGATCAATTAACAAAAATATGTATAAATATATCTATTATTATATATTGTTTTATTTAATGCTTCATATTATATTCATATGTGCATGTGAAGATATTAATTTATATTTGGAAATAATATAGTAAATATGAATGTCATGAATATAATGTACTTGAATGTACTCAATATGGCTTCATTTATGATAATCAATTAATAATCATAGCATATCTGTATAGTTTCCTTGCGAGTTCGAATAAAAAATGAGGAGATCCGTAGTAGAACCAAAGTTAACGACATAGTCCAAATCATTGCGAAACTGAAGTGGCAGTGGCCAGGGCACATAGTTCGACGGACAGATGGCCGTTGGGGCAGTAGAGTCCTCGAATGGCGACCACGTACCGGACGACGTAGTGTTGGTAGGCCCGCCAGAAGATGAACCGACGATCTGGTCAAGATCAAAAAAATTCTATTGCAAATAACCTGTAACTCCATACCTACTTTGTGTAATGCAATCACAGCGATTCACTCCATTTTAATATCACAAAATATTGTACAATGTATTGGCGCCAAAATAAGAACTCAATGAACAATCATATAAAAATGACAGATTCCAAATTCAAATGTTAAAGGTTTATTTTTAGTTGTAACAGTATTTATGGCCAGACTAAGTATATATCAAGTGGATGTGACGCCAAGTTACCGTGCTATCCTTTAAAGAAAACTTAAACTGTCTTATTAATTAACGCAGTTTAAAGGCACTCCAAATTAATAATTACTATTATTACCCTGTCATGTAATTCTGTAGTGACAAAGAAATGATAAAGACAGAATGTTTTAACCTTCCAAAATCGGGAAGTTCCATATGTCACTAGATTTTTCAGATACACAAATATCGGAAGTGCCGTACGGCACACTATGCCCTGGCGAAGTTCTGATCCTCATTTAGTTTATAAGTTGGTTTATTTTGCATATTCTTATAGCTTGTTTCAATAGCTTTCTTATACATCCACTTAAATCATCATTATTATAAGCAATCTATTAATACAAGTAAAATAAAACGCATTGACAGGCCGCTGATCTAAAATCGCGCCGATCTATGGCATACCGCGGCGAGGGGCACTTGCCGATTTCGGAAGAATTTGACATAACTTTACTGCGTTTATTAATGACACTAAAATAGTTGTAATATTGCTTATATACAATATTAAAGGTAATTTAATTAATAACAAGCTTAAATGATTTCACTCAGTATGATATTCCAGCGTACATTTTTAAATAATAATACACCTTATTTCAGCTCACAACGGAATCTCTCAGCAGTACATTGAAGGCACTAAAACTTTATCCACAAGAAACAATAGTTCTCGAAGAGCGGTGAAGTGTGACCGCGCCCTTACATGTACCCACCCAGAGCTGTTTCACACCGAACGAAGCGATGCGGCTAGTGTTACGGACTTATTTAATACTATTTATTCATGAAACAGACATAATATTAAAGTTACATAAATCTGATGTTCCAAAAAGCGTAAATCAATAAACTAATTTTTCTATGGGTCAGCTTTGGCCTATTCAACTGTTTTTGTAACTATCTAACCTCATTTTTGCTATAGAACCTAGAATCTTAGAGCATAAGTAATATTGGATACAATTTATACATTCATATACATAATGCAATGCAGCTTTCCTTTCTTATGGTCTATTTTATTCTGTGAATGTAAAGTGGATATTTTTGTATAAATAATAATTAAGAAATTTCGCAAATTTTTACAAGGCCATAGTGTGTTTTTTTATCCGTTTTATTTAATACTTCAGTGGGGTATTTGACTACATTAAAATTATATACATATTAAGATATCAACTTATTTTTGGACATAAAAAGGAAATATGAATATCTTATTTACATGAAATTTTTATATTTAATTTAATTTTTGTAAATCACGCGTCATAAGGCTCTGGGAACAGTGACATCACTGGCTAGTGTTGCAAATATATATTTGGTACATGCACGAGCACTGAATCTTCGCATTTCATTTTGCTGTAAATTATTTCTTTTTTGTTTTATCTAAAAAAGAAACCATTAATTGTATCCTGAATAGTTATTTGGGTTTGTGTGGTCAATTTACGCATATCAGAGTTTATACGGTCTGAGTGAATCAAAATATGGATAGGAAATATCGACCTACATGGCTATATAAGAATCAATATTTATCTAAAGTTATTATAGCGCGTGATTATGCGTGGAAGTTGGCATTTTATTTATTCATATCTTATTAGTGATTTTAACTTGTTATTTACATTATTTTACGGCCATTCCTAATAGACTATCTACAGACAGTAATTAGCGGTCAATAATCTGAAGCCGTCCCAATATACCCTGTAAGTCATTCTTATCGCCTTATATTAGGACGCATGAAATTCCATCCAAACTTCTATCGCTGGTAAGCTATACGTCCTTCCATTGACAGACAGCGTGTACGGATAAGGTGAGTTACCATCGATAAGTTTATTAGGGCAGAAAAGTCAACGATAGTTATGATTTTTATCTCAAGTATTCCACAACCGGAGATAGACTGAACATTGGCAACGGCCGTTAAACGTTCTCATATAACTAGTCGAATATCCCATTGTATTCAGAAAATAATTATAATTGGCTTAGGATCTCACTTATAATATTATAATTTTATTTATATACATCATATTGTAGTACTTAGATTATTTTAACATGCCGCTATGTTTGCCGTTTGTTCGGTGTGAAATGCCATTAGTCATACGATTTACACGTCGTTGTGTATTGCCAATTATTATTGGCATTACCTTAATTTTTTAATTCAATATAACAGGCGACTAGTATGTCATTTATCTAGAATATTCCGATATAAATATAAAATGTTTCTAGTCCACTTTTTACCAACCACTATAATAATTATATAAGTTAGCTAAAAGTGACTGTCATCATTGATTTATATGACTTTCGAACCAGCGCTTCCTTGTAATCAATTTAAATGGCTTTTTCGGGACGGTGCTTGCGAGTGGAGTGCTCTATGAACTCTCCCATTCACAACCTGTATCATATTGATGTCTAGCATTTGAAAATAAAGGCATTTATTTTCTCAAATTGATTCCATTAGAATTCTTTTTGATGCAATTTCTAATATACTAGACACTACTACCGCTTCGGAAACAAATGGCGCTCTGAGAGAGAAGAAGCGGCGCAAGAAACTCGCAGCATTTTTTTTTGCGCGCTTTTCGAGAAACTTTTTGCTTCGCACAGCCAGATCAGAATCAATTACCGCCTGCAGTTGTCCCGAACCGATACGACTTTGGAACCTTCAACCTTAGAGCATACTCCCAACTTAAGGGCCGCCAACGCACTTCTTGACCCCGGTTTCACGGATGTCCATGGGCGGTTGCCTTGCCAGTTCCCATCACCTAAGCTGTTTGCCCCCATCTTATATAAAAAACAAGATTACTATACGTATTAAGAACAAACTGGGCTATCCCTATCCATGTTTGATACGAGCGAAAAATAATGAGATAGTCCGTCTTTAGCTGTGTCATTCTAGAATATGAAACCTTGTCACCTGAGCGTGGTTAACTAAGCGTGCGAGAGAGGAGCCTTTCTCTAACGGAGTTATGCTATTGTTACTGTAACCGATCTTAATTTTTCAAGTCGTAAACAGTCAGCCACGCTTGGCAATTAGCGCCTTAGTATTTTGCATAGTAAACCACTGACGCACACATTGGCAAATATTTGTGGTCACATTATCGGGCTGTCAGGTCGTCTTTAGTATATTCTAACTCTATGTTGTAAACGAACTTTATCTACACCCTAATGTTTTAAATCCTCTATAAAAGATTCTGAAACAGTTAGCTTACTGCTAACATTAAAAAGGCCAGTCCTAGTAACCATTACATCATCGAAACTAGTGTTGTAATTTTGTACTGAATTTCATCACAACACTCGTTTGGATGATGTAATGGTTATTAGGATTCATATTATGGGTATAGATAAAGTCTTGTATGCAACTGTTGATGATTAGGTCTTAAAACACTCATGTGATACTATTATCACCCACATTCGTGTTTTAATAACCCTTATTACACAACAGTTGCATAAATAACTATTACTGATCGCCATAGTGTCTTAACGTTCGTTCGTCTGTCTATTTCTTTCTTCCCCGACTGCGAGGGTGTTTATCAATTTTATGTATGTATGCTTGTTCTATTGAGGCGCTCTAGAGACACGCGTGGGTTGATTTTGAAAATTCTACTTCAATCAAATTGTCTTCAATAATAATCATAATAAAATTTGGCGACATTTTGTAAAAAAAAAGACGAAGCTTTGTTAAGTGGGGTTTTATGTCGAATGATCATTAGACAGTCGTGTTTTAAATTTTTTATTGTAAATTAATATTATTGTAATATAAGGCAGTCCGATCTCTTTGTCTATGAGAGAAAAGACACTATAGTAGACCTTCTTTCTGTTCTTTGTCTGTGGTTTCTTACAAATCCGACGGGTTCTTCTGAAGGACCATAACATCTTTACGTATATAACAGTGTAAATCGTATGAAGCTATAAATGATTCCACTTACCCGTATTTCAATAATGTTTTCTTCGTAACAATTCCTAGTCGAATTGTAAACCTCAGCGGAACATTTGTACTGTGTATTTAAATGCGAGTTGTTTCATTAAATTTGTATTTGTATAAATGGTATTAAAATAAAATAGGAAATATTTTTGATCTATTTATTTATATATCTCTAAATATAGATAATATTACACTAAATGAAGCAAAGTGGTTAGATGCAATACCGTCAATACTAATTACAGGTGATCCCCCCTATAACGCGGTAGAGTGGTTCCATGTTACAGGCTATCCCGTATAACGCGTTTTTCTAACCTCATAATAACCTCATAAAATAATAATAATTAATCACAATTCGTAACAAATATTCCCAATTGGCAGCCTAGTTTTACTATTTTATTAAGTAAAATTTGAAAACAAAATTTTATGAACGATGCGAGACTCGAACCCACGACTCGCATTCCGTGTGAGTGCTATTCCACCTGAGATAACCATTCGGGTATCGTATCGTATATCGTAATATCTTGTATGCTTTGTTCAACTCTCAGGTTGTGGCTTCATCTACACACAGGATTTACTTTGATATTTTTTTACAGTTGACAACCCCAATATTTGCATATAAGGAAATTGTCGCTCTTGCTAATCTAAACGAGTCGAGTCCCGCATCGTTTATAAAATTATGTTTCCAAATTTTATTTGTGTATTAATCCTAGAAGTGAGAGTTATCACTTTAATAACATAACAAATATTTTATTAAGGTTTTTAAAACACAAATTTAAGAAAATAATATAAATACTTTTGTAATAACACAAGTGACACACGTAGAAAGGTACGCGAAGCTAATTATAAACTGTACAAATCATTATAAATTTCACAGTAAAGAAATATGTAAGTTTGATAGCCCCGCGTTATATGAAAGAATGCCCGTGTTATATAATGGAAATTGAAATCGCTTAATATGCATTATAAGGGTACTGCGTTATAAGCCGATACTGTATTTAAAAGATAAAACGCCTTGGTCTTATTTAGTAGCAAAGTTTTTTTTTATGGAATAGGAGGACAAACGAGCGTACGGGTCACCTAGTGTTAAGTGATCACCGCCGCCCACATTCTCTTGCAACACCAGAGGAATCACAAGAGCGTTGCAAGTGAACATTGGCTATAATGTTTAATTATTCATAATTTATTACAATTTTCGTAAGAACTCTATTTTTCAGAAAAAAATATCCGCAGTAATAATAAAGCATTGCGTCGGTAAATTAGTTTTTGTTTTTTTTTTTAATTTTAGCAGTCTTATGTATTTCATGAGTTCGCAATTGAACTTCATATCAAGAAAATAAATCCTAATAAACCCAAGATGGCGGCTTGTACCTCTCTCAATTTGCGGGGATTAAACCAACTGTAATAACCTTAATTTCAATAGTAATCAAATCTAAAATTGCAACTTAAAATATAAAGATATATTACACAGTTTACTTCGTAGGAAACTAACTAAAAGAGTGATCTTTAACCCTGTCAACAATTATTTCACAGAGCATAATACATAGCGACATTGCCATGCCCACAGATAATATAACGAGTGCCATAGAGAATTCGTGAATGTTGACAGAGAATACACTAGTGTCTGGAGTGCGCACGCACTGTGGCTTCGGTTCGTCCCACACAGACTTCAAACGGTTCATCACACCTGCTTCGTACATTCGACGTATTCTGAAAAATATTTATTTATTTATTTAATCCACCAGTGGTAATTGCATTAATACAGTATTAATTATGTATGCATTATCTGTAAAGGCATAAACAGCATGCAATTATTATGAAGTTTACAAATAATTTATATCACTACATATTACAAAACAAACTCCTCGGCAGCATCAGTCTGTGTGTACGCGATAAACTCAAAAACTACTGCACCGATATTCATGCTTTTTTCACAAATTTTCGAGGTTTTCGAGGAAGTGTTTAGTATATAATTGTTTAAGTTTTTGGTCTACAATTGTGTATACACTAACGATATTTGTTGTAGATGTGGGATAAAAATAAGCCGTCTGGGAGCTTTCAACGAAAACCCTTTGAGAGATAACAATACAATGTATGGTGGAATTGTGTATCTTATATATGTCTACAGAAAAGCCCCCGATGGATATGTCTATCACTTAAGAATAACATAGGTACTATATGCATTTTAATACTTTAAAATTGGCAATTATAAAGCGGTTATGTAAGAGCCATAAATTAAAATTAAGTAACCATAAATAATTTTTCATTTTATACTTGATCTTTACAAAAACCACATAGTTTCGCCGAAATTTTATTAAGTTATTGACATTTAATCACAAAAAAAATTGCAATTTTCATCTTCGTTTTTCACAAAAACTACATATTTGCTTATAAAAAGAAAAATAGTTTGTTATGAAAAGTGACTTGTCTCTATCGAATGCACACCTCGTTTTATTTAAATTCGTGGAGATTTAAAAACCGACCCGAAATTTATAATTTATGTATGGACCCAATAGGGCAGAAGTACCGAGTAGCAAATATGAAAGAATATACAGTAAGTACCCATAAGCGAAGTGCTCTCTATACTGCGAGTGTTTCTGAATTAATGGGCCCATTTTCTGCATTGGTATCATGTATACTTCCTGTGATTCACATATCTCTGACTCCGTGAATGTTCTCCGCATTGCCGGGTACGCTATTATAGTGTCCAAGTGAAACGCAAAACCCCCATCCTTCACTAATCTCATGCCTTTATCTGGCGGGATGAAATTATATCCAGTACCGGTACGTACTTTCGTGAGATACAAAGATTTTATTACAGGATCTGTGCTCCGCTGAAAAGAAACGATGCTCTTAAACAAATATTAGGTAAATATCATTAAAGTTTACTCAGTGCTCTGAAAAAATACTCGGTGATGCAAAAAAACCGTTCATGACCGGTTTATTCAACAAAACCTTTATGCATAAATTTAAACCGTATAGTTTCGGTTAAAGGTACTACCTTCAACCGAACAAAAAGTTTTGTATGTATGTACCTTAACTTACTTAACGTTAACCTTTACAATGACCTAATGTTAACCTGATTTCTACTACCTACCTAATATTGTAATGATCAAAAGATTTGAAAAGACAAAATCAAAATTGACTGATTTTGAAATTCTTTCACGATAAGAACGGTGTATCCCACCAGTGGGGTTTTTCAAAAATCCTGAACGGCACTGCATTGTAATGGGTAGGGCGTGTCAATTACCATTAGCTGAACATCCTGCTCGTCTCGTCCCTTATTTTCATTAAAAAAAATTACTAAAAATATCACTGAGTAACAGAGCTGTTGTTTATTAAAAAAATTGAGATCCCTACATAACTTGCAATAATGTAAAAATAGTTAAAAAAGCAAGGCATTGCATTTTAACTACTTCTTAAACTCATATCAAATTTAGCTTGAACGAAATCGGGACAGTTCACTAGTAACAAAATAAAACCCCAACAAACCTCAAAATAATCCTTGTTATATATGACGTCATCGGCTCCAACTCTTAAGTTGCTTCGGAGCAGGTCTTTGACAGTACGAATAGTCTTCGGAGATTCCCGAAGCAGAGTTGACACAATCATGGCGTTGTAGTATTGGTACAATGTCAGAGTGAACACGAAGGTTGCAAACATAAGTAGCTTGACAGCCAGAGATTTTCTCGGTATTGACATACCTAAAATTTTTTAAAACACGTGGTTCAACAATCACATAGTCTGTATCTTTTTTTTTTATGTAGGTATATAAAGAAAGAAGACGGAGTGTTCGTAGGCCCCCCACAAGATGGACCTACGATCTGGTCAAATTCGCCGGAATTGGTTGGATGAGGGCACGGTTGTGGAATGCCAGACGCCAACGTGATGCGTTTGGTATTTAGCATTTTGACGTAATGTCCGCTGGTGGAATCAACCCGAACAGCTCTTGTGAGCACTCCCCGAGGATAAATGCGGCAGAAGATGAAGAGACAACCCACATCTCTACGCAACGATTCGAGTCGCTCTTCATTGTATGCGGTCAAATGGAAGAACCTGGTACTGGGGAGCGCCTGTCCAGAGTTGAGAACAGTACTCCATGAGAGGCCGAATTTGTGCCGGCTTTGTGGTGGCTTATAGTGAAGTACTATCTCGCCTTACTGAGTACACAAAGCTTTTTAGAAACCAGTTTGGCCTTCTCTTCCAAGTGACCACGGAACTGAACGTCGCTCGATATATTTTTTTAAATATTATATTGACACACTTTTACACAATTTATCTTGCCCCAAACTAGGCATAGTTTGTAGTATGGGTATAAGACAACGATATATTTAATACAATATACTTACTTAAACATACATAAATACATCCATGACACGGAAATAAACATCCATATTCATCATATCAATGATTGCACCTACCAGGATTCGAACCCGGGACCTCTAGCTTAGTAGTCAGAGCCACTAACCATTCGGCTGTATGGGTCGTCAATATTGTCGTCTCCAAGTATGCCCCCGATGGGTATATATGTGTACATACAATATATTACTTCGTACGTTAACAACGCTCTGGATATTGAGGGACTTATACAGCAATGGTATAAGAATATAGCTATCTAATGAAAGTCTTACTAATGTAATCTAATATTTTGATTGGTGTAGCTGCCGATTGTGGAAAAAGTTCATATATTTCAGTATATCTGTAAAGAGACTTGTTTACTAAAATAATATAGGTAGTAAAGTTGTAGCTGTCCGCAAGGAAGCTTGATTCTTTGAAGCTGATTGAAGCCTTTACTGTTTTTTTATCACATAGGTGTATTCAAAAAGAGCTACCTCGAAATCGAAGATAGCTTTTCAATTAAATTATTTGGCTATTGTTTATCCGAACATAGGAGGAGGTACTGTTACTGACTCTTTATATACAGAAGAATTAAAACGTGACGAAATGTGTAAGAAACGAGGCGAGAAGGATGCAAACTGGCAAAAAATATTTTGTTCCAACAACGTACGGGGCTCACAGGCCCGGCGTTATTTATGGCTGCAATACAAGATGCCTAATAATATTTACACAAATTAAAGGGGCGTCCATAAACTACGTAAGACTTTCTACGGGGAGAGGGGATCAACATTAATCTTTCCAAATATCATTTAAACCTGGTCTTCACTTTGATTAGTGCAAGTGCAAGTGATTAGTGTTGTTGTACAAAATGGCAAAATGGACCGAAGACACAACCTATAAATTTGTGCAGGAGTATCTAAAACATGAATGCCTTTACAGCTGTAAATCCCCTAAGTTCAAAATTAAGGGAGCCCGAGATACGGCCCTTGTACGTATCAGTGAAGCTATGAACATACCAGGGTTTTGAAGTAAAGAAGTTTATACTAAAATAAGAAACTTGAAGTCTACATATGCGCAAGAGACTAAGAAAATTAAACAGAGTACAAAATATGGAAATCAGCTGGAACAGGTGACGTATATATTCCACAAATAAAGTGGTTCAAACTATTTGATGACGCTTTAAACGCTGTAAATGTACAGTGCAGCGACTCAGGGAGTAATTTGGTAAGTATTAAATATATATTTATTTTATATTCTTTATTACATGACTACAAATAATAACACATAACCACATAACATTGAATTAAAACCACGTTTTACTTCAATTTATCATTCGAGACTGCCAAGAGACTGCACCTTTTCCTACAAAATAATTTGCATAATTATTGCGTTTGTTTTGTGCAATTTGAGATGATCTATTCTGCATGCTAGTCAATGGAACAAGTCCATCTGATGTCACTTCTCTCCAGGATCCTTCAATCAAATTTCCATTCTCTGTGTCCTCGATATCAACCGTGGCGACCTGTACGGGTACTTTGGATTTCTCGCCCAGTTATGCATGGCTCAACAGGCTTTTACGATTTTTCCACCTTCTTGGGAAAAAAGGGTAGGGGCCTTTCGAAAATTCTGTATCGACTAACAAAGATGCCAAAAGCATTTTCGATGATTCGTCTTGCCCGTGATAATCTATAATTAAAAATTTTTTGTTCAAATGTCAATTGGTTTCCACCATATATGGTTTTAGAGGAAACGCATTATCGGCCACTAGAACAAGACCTTCGGGCAGTAAATTATTTTCCAAGGCATGACTAAGATCACAATGGGAGAAAACTCCACCATCCGATACACGCCCGTTACATCCAACATCAATATATGAAAAACAGTAGTCATCATCTGCCACTGCCATGAGAACAATGCTGTTATTTTTTTTGTAGTTGAAGTAATAACTTCCTGCATTTGGTGGAGCTTTGACGGTAACGTGTTTCCCATCTATAGCGCCTGAGCAACCAGGGAAATTCCAGGAATTTCTGAAGCCTTTTTCAATCCTTTTCCATTCGTCGCCGCTAGGTACCTAAAACAAAAAAAAGATATACATTCATTGATAGTAGTGAAATGGGAATATTTGACTATTTCTGACTTTAAGAGTTGGTTTACTATATGTTTTTCTTTTTGTTTTGGGTTTTTGTTAATCTAAATTTATTGTTTTACAGCAGCTGGATTCTCAACATGAACAACTTGATGGAGAGGAACCTTCCACATCCCAATGCAATCAATCTGCTGAGATAAATAACCCCGACGCAACACCTGAATCACAATCTAATCAAGTTGAAGAAGAACAAAGAAAATCGCAGATTCCTCGTAAAAGGACAGTACGGGACCTCAGTCGTTTGGTCAATAAAGTGAAGAACGTGGCCGACTTAATTAACACACGCATGCCAACAGAAACAAAAACAGAGTTTGTTATATTCGGGAAAAGTGTAGCTGTCCAGCTTAAAAGTTTGCCAATCCACAAAGCAGTAGAAGGACAGATGTTTATCCAAAATTATCTTAGTAATTTACGTCTCCAACAAATGAGCCACGTCAATGGTGAATTTTTTGAAATGGTGAAAGTGTACCAGAGACCACCACCACGAGACTCTCGTTACACACAACCACCACGACACTTTCCTTAACACACAACCACCACGACACTCACTTACTCACAAACACCACGAGACTCTCCTTGCACACAAACACCACGAGACTCTCCTTGCGCACAAACACCACGAGACTCTCCTTACACACAACCACCACAATCTTCTACACCAGATCCTACTTATGACATTCATAACATTTCTGATGCTGACCACTCTCTCAACGAAAATGCAATAACTATATACTCTGAAAACAATGCATCTCAAATGTCAATTGAAGACCAGGATGACATATTGGCTCGGGCAGTTTCGAGTATTTACCAATAATAGAAAAAAAAAGTTTTTAATGTTACCTACCTTTACCAATAAGTTGATTGCAAATATGTATGTTGAATTTGAAAATAAACCTACTTTAATAGAAAATAAAAGGTTTTTAATGTTACCTACCTTTATGTAATCTCTCAGTGCGTTGTAAATAGCATCGCATACTTCGGATATGATGTTAGAAGTTGTCGATCTTGGTACCCTGAATAGGTGTTGCAAGACGCGTAAACTAATTCCGTTAGCCAATAAGTATGAAATAGCTTGCAATTTCACTTTCGCTGGCAAAGCAGGTCTCATAAATGTATCGCTTTTCTGTATGACGGGTGCAACAAGGTTTAATAGTATATTAAACGACTCTTCGGTCATCCTGAGAGCACAGTAGTATTCCGTCGTATCTTCAACAGCCAATTCCGTAAAGAGTTGGTAGCTTGCGCCATGAATGGGTCTTCTATTAATCCATTTTGGAACCCATACTCTTCTTGGTCTTGCAAGTTCAGCTTCCAAAAGGTCTTCGGTTTCAGACACCACCGCGTTTAATACTTCTTTCAGTACTTCTTCCAATTGCAAGCGCGCTTCTCGATGTTCGTCCATACTTGCTGGTCGACGGCCAACTGAATTTAAACAGAGCCACTAAACAAGAATGGGACACTACTCGCACTACTCACCTGCACTCGCACTAATCACCTGCACTCGCAGTGAATTGGACACTACTCGCACTATACACCTGCACTCGCACTAATCACCTGCGCTCACACTAATCAAAGTGTAAACCAGGCTTTAGGGGCAAAGGGGGCCAAATATCGCGTAATTATTATTTATAGCTTTTCTTCTTTTACATTTTATTGAACATCACTTGGAAATGATGGTTCCAGTAAGTAACTCTTGAGGCCGTGCACGAATCTCCATGGACTGAATTAGAGTAAATCTGTTGTTAATTTTTGTTTTATATTCATTATTTAATTTTATGCTTGTGAGTTTAAATCAGGGTAATATTCACAAATACCAGTCTTTGCTAGTCGTCAATAAAAGTAATGGAACAAGTTGCGTTTTTTGTTTTTTTTTTTCTCAATAATCCAACACGCTTACAGCCAAAACATAAATTTTGAAGAATCACGCATGAGATAGGGTGGGGGGAGGGAGGTGAAGAAAGTCTTATGATATCTCACCAAAGAGGAAGGGGGGGTCGAGAAATTCTCAAAAATCCTTTTTTTTATGACAATAAGGGACTAGACGAGCAGGACGTTCAGCTGATGGTAATTGATACGCCCTGCCGAGTACAATGCAGTGCCGCTCAGGATTCTTGAAAAATCCATAAATTCTGAGTGGCACTACAATTGCGCTCGTCTTCGTGAAACATAAGATGTTAAGTCTCGTTTGCATAGTAACTTAACTAGCTACGGCGCCCTTCTGACCGAAACAGTGATGTTTACACATTACTGATTCACGGCGGAAGTAGGCGCCGTTGTGGTACCCATAATCTAGCCGGCAACCTGTGCAAAGGGGCCTCCCACTTGTTAAAGTAATATTAATGAGCACCCCCTAACACAACTATGGCAATCATAATTAATATTAGGTACCTTGTTGTCCTAAGGCTGCAAACACGAACACAACAGCCAAAGAGATTGAGGAATCCTGATCGTAACGCGTGATGTCCGATCTCAGCAATACAATCAGACAGACAGCAATTAGTCCAAGGAGCAACATTGTACAATACCAAACTATTGTGGCTAGCGGACGAATGTAGATTACGTAGAAGCCGCCAGGGTGTTTTGGGTGCCGGAAGATGAAGCAAATTCTGGAACAAGTTTATAATTTTGTGCCTAATCAGTTGATTGGAAACTCACTTATCACTTAACATCAGGTGACCCGTACATTCGTTTGTCCACTTCCATAAAAATCAAGTGATCAACGGCCCAATATCTTGCAAACCCATAGGAATCATAGGCGTTGCCGGCTTTTCATGAATGTGCGTGTGGTTTCTCAAGCAAACTACCTTCTACAGAAAACGAGTAGACGCCATCCGACATTACCTGCTAGCTTTAGATAATTTATATGTCTAGATAGACAATATGTTATGTTTTTAATGTGATAACCCTCACTTCTAGGATTAATACACAAATAAAATTTGAATAACAATATTTTATGAACGATGCGGGATTCGAATGAGAGACGTTCATAAAATTTTGTTTTTCAAATTTTATTTGTGTATTAATCCTAGAAGTGAGGGTCACTTCTGGGATATCACTTTAAAAACATAACATATTGTTTAGATTTACAAGAGCGACATCTCAAGTCAATTTCCTAATATGCAAATATTGGGGTTGAGCAGGTTATCACCTGTAAAGTAGATCCTGTAGATGAAGCCACAACCTGAGAGTTGAACAAAGCAAACAGAATTTTATAACGAGGCGGTACTCGAACGGTTAGTTCAGTTGGTTAGAGCACCGGCACGGAACGCCGGAGGTCGTGGGTTCGAATCCCGCATCGTTCATAAAATATTGTTTTTCAAATTTTATTTGTGTATGTTTAGATAGTCTCTTGTTGTTAGGCAACGCACGAAACCAGGTGGCCATAGGTAAAGGCCAGGTTTATAACTTTAGTGTGCATGACAGCTACGATACGCCCGTCTCTATTATAGTTTGCGTGTGTTTGCTGTAAATAGAGATTAACAGTTCGCCGCAAAAATTTTCGACGTGTTCACAGCTGTCACACTCTAGGTATCTAGACGTAGAAATTATAGCTTAGCTTAGCTTTTAAGGTGTGAACCCACCTACACTTTGCCATGACTCTTGTCTATGACATTATCACTAAAAAGAATTAAGCATTATCATTTTAAACTAACTTCTGCCTGAGGCTTCTCTCGGTGACTTATAAAGCTGATTTTCTAGTTGTTTGCGTCGATGTATAATATCCATACATTAGGTATACTTAATCAGTTAAAAATTGAGAAGTATTCCTTATTTCTCACAATAAGTACTTATAATTAAAATGAGTTTAATTTAGGTACCTACCTCTATCCCTTGATAAATAAACCTATTTGTTTTCCCATACAAACTTTCCCCCACTCAATTATAATCAAGGATCATTTCCGGGATATAAACTATCCTATGTCCTTTCCAGGCTATCAAACTATCTCCATACAAAATTTAATCTAAATCGATCCAATGGCTTAAGCGTGAAAAGATAAGAAAGACTTACTTTCACATTTTTACTATTGGTATGGATCGTTGATGGCTTAAAAAAGTATAGCAAATGTAAGCTATTAAGGGTTGTTGTTCTCAGCGGTTTTGGTGCCTAGATATTTGTAGACTCTTTAATAGGTAAATTTAAATAAAATTATGCCTATACAGTAGTGGAATCAATACCTAGATCCCCAGGTTTCAGCAGGATAATCAACGAATGCGAATCTATCCTTTCTGAAGAACGCAGATGATCCAATATCAGTTTCCTTTCTGTGTAAAGCGCCGACAATTCCGTCGAAACTTGTGCCATTGCGAAGATAGCCCCAAGAATTTGTGCGCAGCAATACGAATCTGCAGAAATCGATATATAAACACTGTTATCTTGCCCATAATCACAGAATAACTAGGCGAAACGAGAATATTATTTTAAATCCTTTAAAAAAATAAAACTGCCCCAGTCTAAAGGATTATGAATAAAATATATGTGATAGTCGAGAACGTCGAGCAGAAGAAACGATTACGAAGATGATTTGGTATTCATCTTAGCTCGGGTGTAAGCAGCGGGCGGTGCGAGTGCGGACGAGAGCGGGCGCCGAGCAGGCACTCAGGGAAGGACTATTGAGTGAGGTGGCTGTGTGGCGCGCGTATCTATTATAATTTATAGCCGTGAAGTGAAGTGATACGTTTATTGCCAATAATGATAAGTTTGTTAGACTGTGTTTTACTTGCTGTTGTGATCATCGCCCACAACAATGGTGAACCATGAATATCCTGACCATGTCTTGCACAATCATAATAATATAATATAAAGACTTGAAAATATTACTTACGTAAAATTATACATATCTCTTAAATACGTCATTAATATATAAAATTTCAATTTATGTACGGAATCTTCTTGATATTTTTTAGGATGGTTTAAGAAATGCTCGTATGTTTCGTTATATATAGGATCTGTGTACACGATCGAAATTCTTAAGGGAACACCTGTTAAGTTTTTATTTCTCTTAGTAGACTGCAGTGTCGAATTTAACCACCCGATACTATTTATCACAACACAGCAGTTATTTTCATCACTCCCTTTACCCATGTTGTAAAATTCGTAAATAAATTTATTTATAGAAATTATATGAACATCAGAGTCAAATTCTATTGGAAATTGTTTTAAAATGTCAGTAGTATGTGAAACATGTTCCGAAAGAATCATCCATGAAAATGGACTTTTGAATGGTTCATAAAAGGGCATAAATGACTTTTCCCAAAATTTGCATGCACTGTCGACTATTACACCGATTTTTGTATTCGAAAATCTCACTGGGAGTGATAGATTATCATTTATATACTTTGCCGATAAATGGATGTCATTCAATGCAAATTGTCTTCCTATGAGTACAACTTTTTCGACATTATAGCAATGGAATAAAATCCCTTCATGAATTTTCTTTGTATTAAAGAACAATAAAATTGATAAAATATTGTTCAGTGAAATAAACATAATTAGACCGGGGACAGCTATGATTTATTTGAACTAAAACACAAGTCTGGAGAAATACTTTTAATATTTATGTGACAAGAAAATGATTTCCATGAAATTACTGTCAACATTCAACATGGACACATTGATTAGAAAAGTAGTGATAAATAATTCAGTATTGAAAAGACATTAATAGACATAGCTTGAAAATACATCTTGAAATGGAAACTCAGCATTATCAGGTACTAAGATGTCGGACAGAAAGCATACAGTTCCTGCTGTGCCCTCATATAGACTCTCAGGATTATCAGGCAGTCTTGCATCTCTTAAAAATTCATCAGAATTTAAAAAGTCAGCAAATAATTTAGCTCTATACATGTATTTGTTGTCTCTGGTCAATCTATAAAGTAGTAGAAATACATAACCATTTCCTGCAACTCCATGGCATATACCAGGCCCTTTTCTTAGAAGACCTTTTTCCCAAACAACCTCACCTGCTTTTATGCAGGAGTTTAAATATTTTTCCTCATTGTAGACTTGATATGCTTTGGCCATTAGGTAAATTGTACCTGGGGCACCATGACACCAATGGACAAGCTTATGATCTGACATTCCAACTTCTTCCATGCAACATGGCCAGTTTCCATCAGCAGTTTGTAGAGACAGTAAATAATTTACTGTAGCCTTGATATCATGAGCTGCTGACTTGTTAAAGTTAAGGTAACCAGGTACAGATAACAACATTTGTAAGATAAAACTTATCCCATGTGCTGCTCCAAGATATTCAGTGTTATAATAATGGTACATTAATGGGCATGGACTTTTATGATTTTTCGAATATTCCCTGCCTGAAGCAATTATTAAGTCACAAATTGTATACAATTCTTCAATAGCCAATATTGGTATTTGTAACTCCCTGCTCAGCCATAGATTGCCTGCTAAATAACCAGCTCTACCCACAAAGAACTCATCACCTCCACATTTTAAGAATTTTGGATTCAAATATTGATTATACAAAGATTTAAATTGATTTAAACTATCAATGTACTCTGCATCACCATTTTCTTTCCTTATAACAGCTGCTAACGCGTAAGTTCCAGCATCACCAAGTAAGAATGAAGTCTTATCACCAATAGAAACGCCAAGAGCTGGTTTGAGATATTCTAGACTTTTCTCAACGTAGAAAGCTTTTTTTTCAGAAAGAAGAGGATTTTTAGATAAATAATAAAACATATACGAAACACCAGTTATACCGACGTATAGACCTCCGTCAATATTTCTCCGTGTGGGTTGTAGTCTTTTTGATATAATACTAACATGCTCATCTATTTGTTTAATCAGCTCATCTTTGTTTAATTCTACCTGAGAACCAGCTTGAAAATCTACAAAAGGATTCGGAAAGTAACGAACCATTTTAAGACCAAAAGTTGCTGCAGACAACAGTCGAAAAACGCGAGTACTTAGGGCTTTTATAAATAATTTATTCATAAAATTTTAACGCAGTTACAAAGACATTCAATAATTCAAAATAGCATATATAGCTAACCCAGCCGGTTTCAGTTTTTCAGATAATTCAGAATATTCTTTTGTTTTTGTCTTTTAAACAAATTAAAAGTCAAAACATG
Organism: Leptidea sinapis; assembly: GCF_905404315.1. NCBI lineage: Eukaryota > Metazoa > Arthropoda > Insecta > Lepidoptera > Pieridae > Leptidea > Leptidea sinapis. The sequence continues at coordinate 7,828,883 of NC_066289.1, forward strand.
TCATTATTTGACCATTGCATTTTAATACAAGTCAATGTCACTGGCAACTGTCAGACAGTGGGCTAGATCATAGATAAAACCCAAATATTACACGTTATGTTGTTCCTTTCTACATGATTGCAACCTCAAAGCTATATTATTAGAAAAAATATATTTTTATGACGGCGAAATAAATATTAGAGATAATAAAATATATGAAACGAGCCAAAATAATATTCTCCTACGTAGGTAATATATTTTATAGATTTAATAAAAGTATTGATATGGTTACTTAGCAACTGTTTAGAAGAGAATGATCCGATCAAGTTCAACCACTGCCGTAATTTTTAGAATTTAGCTTTAAAAATGAAATGGGGCCAATCACAATTAATTGAACATAATTTATTTTGTAAACATTTATAAAACTAATGCCAATCACATTCAGTCGCGGAAATGTAAGTATTTCAAAATTGAAAAGTTTACATAAGAGGTTTATCATTATTAACGTATCTTATCCTGTAGGTAAGAAAAACAGGTTTTAGAACAAGAGGACGTTCGGCCCATTCTCTTGATGTGAGTGCCGTAAAACTCGATGAAGCTGCAAGTGGAGATGGCAGATTGCTTTTACAAATTAAGCCTGCTTTGGCTGATCCCAGAGCACCCTTGCAGCGTTCGAATACTACACTTGCGGGGTGGGTTTACTAATTTTATTTGTCTTGATTGAATTAGTGAATTCTAACTTTTAAATAATATTTTAAGTGGTAGGTATATTAACGAATTAATTTCACATAATGAGAATGAGAGAGAATGAGGAAGACCTATCAGAGTAGGAATTAATCCCCGTCATCAGCAATAGAAAACACACTTGAAGGCCTATCATAGTACTTACAATATTATTTGGTCTAATATTAGTTGTTGTTGGAATAATATTAGTAAATAGTTTAAGTGCCTCTTTACACGGCTTTGGGCTTTGTGACCTTGCTAGTAATTTTGTATTATGAGAGGTTTCACGTATATATCTCACCCGTCCATTACCACTACAAATGTAGTTTATTTTTTGTTAAGTGCGTTCACACCAGCCGATTCTAGCATGGAATGGTGAATGCGGGGTCTACTATTACCATCAGCGCATGTCTTAAGAAATTGCTCTACCTTATATTTGGCGACAGTTTTGATCTGGTACCTATACAACTTAAGAAAAGTAGCACGGTGCTGACATACTTTTTTGTAAGAAGGAGCAAGACACACTGGTGTAAGGATCACCCGCAGATGTAATTCACGTCAGCCATTCCATACCCACATTCTCTTGCAATACTAAAGGAATCACAGGACCGTTGCCGTCAGGTAGAAAAGATCATTGAAAAACTCACTGAGTAGGAACGTTGCACATTCAGTTGGTAAGGCTGTATCCAAGATTGGCGCGTCGTGCAAAGATGGAATTAGGCGGCAGGGATCAGGTCAAACAGCTCTTCGGAACACACCTCGTGATAAAATTGTCAGGAAAACACACATCGAAGTCTCTATGCAGCGAAAAGTGATTGAGCTGTTGACACAGTAGGTATCTAGACTCCCTGCGTTGCACGTGGAGTGGTTCGTAGTTCGAGGTGATACTAGGAAGCACCAGAGAAGAAAATTTATGTAAAGGAAATCGTAAGCATATGAAAAGGCTACTACTATGTATTAAAAAAATTAGGACAGGTAAAATACAAAGCAGTTATTTGTTACACTTAGTACCTAAATATAACATTACTTTATCAAAGTTGCAAATCCTAATCTTTCAATAATTGTTAAAGTAACAATTACGACGCCAAAGACGATACAAAAGATGAGACTATTAACTTGCAAGCTGTGGGAGAGGGCAAGGTGCAGCTATCTCGAACTCCACAGGAGAAAGATCGTCTACCAGATAGAATAAGTCTTGACAGGTACCGAACTTTTACATACCTACGACGTAATAATATTATAACAACAATTGAATAATTTCAGACAATGCCAAACAAGCAATATCATTGTTTTAAGGGGTTTTTATTTAAAAGAACTGGCAATTAACCAATTCGATGCATTTTCAATAGGCTTAGATGTTGATATTTTTTTATGACAATAAGGGTCAAGGCGAAGAGGACGTTCAGCTGATGGTAATTGATACGCCGTACCCATTACAATGCAGTGCCACTCATGATTTTTGAAAAACCCAAAAAATCTGAGCGGCACTTAATTGCGCTTGGTCACCCTGGTACATAAGATGTTAAGTCTCATTTGTCCAGTAATTTCACTAGCTACAACGCCCTTCAGACCGAAACACAATACTCTTTAAACATTCCTGCTTCACTGGCAGAAATAGGCCTGGCCTAGAAAATGTGGTAGCCATAATCTACCCAGCATCTAATCCCGTGCAAAGAAGCATGCTACTGGTATATAGTATGGTGATAATTTGGTAAATATAAGTATTTTTATTTCTGCAGGAGAGGATTGTCATCAATACCTCATATTGTCGGGGAACCCGGATTAAGGCTTCTCTCTTTACAGCACAACCTAATTAATAGCCTCACTGGCTTGTCTCCATTAGATCTAGGGAAACTAGTATTTTTAGACGTGTATGACAATCAAATAGAAAAAATAACCTCACTCGAAAGACTTTTCAGCCTGAGAGTTTTATTAATGGGAAAAAATCGGTAAGTTCCATCTAAGTTTTTACATAAGTAATATAATGGAGCTAAGTTTCGAAGAATATTAATTCAAGTGTCTTACATTTTTGCAGTATTAAACGAATTGAAGGGCTGACAAATCTTCTCAAGTTAGAGGTATTAGATCTTCACGGGAATAGAATTACAAAAGTAACCGGACTATCCAACTTAAATGAACTTAAAGTGCTCAACTTAGCTGGCAATCAGATAAAATTTTTAGGGCAAAATGATCTTCAAGGGTTGGTTTCATTAAGAGAATTAAACCTTAAAAGGAACCGACTCAAAAAACTTCTTGGTTTCGATCATACGCCAAAGTTAGAAAAGCTGTATTTAGCTAACAATGACCTACAAAGGTAAGATCATGCTGCTGCTTACAAACGGTTAAATAAACATAATCCCGATTAAAATTTAAACTGTTATTTTATTTTTCTTCAGTGTAGAGGATGTGTCATCGGTAGCAGAAGCAAGCATGCTTATAGAAGTGTCGTTAGATGGAAATCCTGTTGCGCTAGGAGGTGATTGTACCCCATTTTTGGTATCGTACCTTCCGAATTTGGTAACGTTGACAAATATGAACGTCACGGAGCAGGTAATATTAAAATAATTTAAGCATTGCATCAGAATTTTCAAAGACAAACCTAAAGATATTTCGATTTCAAATTTCAGGTCCGTAGTGCTGCAATGGCTTGGCGAAATAACAAAGAGGCAGCACATGCAGCTTATTGTGCTTTAAGTGGTTCTGCTCAACAAGCTGCTCGTAGGGATCAAGTAATTAATAACGCAAGAACCAATTGGGAGTTACTAAGGTAAATCTTAACAAAATCAAAACCATCTTAATCACAACCATACTATTGAAAGAACTCTTAAAATATCCCACATGACGTTAAGCCAAGTTGCTTTTTAAGATATATTTTAATCCTTCCTCAACGATAAATTAAGTCTCAAATTTCATAAAACAGAGTAATCATAACATTGTAACTAGTCATCATATTACTACTTATTGTATTTAATAAAATCAATTTTATTGACAGGTCTGAAAACAAAACTTTTGGTACAAGTCCAACGAAAAGCGAAGAAAAGGAATTGAAAGAGGGAATAAATAGTGAAACAGAACCTTTAGCATCTGCAGTGATGCCTGATGTTATTGCTTGTACACAAAAAGCTAATGATAGCGGTAACTGTGTTAAAGTGGAAGACAGCAATTTAAAAGTAGCCACTACAAATAAATCACAAAGATGTTCGACTGCACGGAAGCCGTCTGAACGACGTGTCAATTTCTCTGACCGAAGTGCTTCACAGGATACTGATGCATCTCATTCAACATCAACCAGCAGTGATTTAAGATTACCACCAATATTATTACCCCTTATATCATCTCTATGCAAGATCCATCAATCAGAAAATCTAAAGACAGATGGTTCAGATGGTATTTTAAAAAGGTGGGAGAGTATTTCGAGCGTTGAACCTATAGTGGATTCTTCTATTAGTTCTCTGCCATCATCATCAAGTGATAGCGAAGAGGAAACGCACAAGAGAATATTTCATCGATCTTCATCTGTGAAACGAAGGGAAAACTTTAGTTCGATGCGTTCTAAATCCGTCTGCGATCCAGAGAGTCGTAGAATAAAATCAAACAAGAACAACGACAGTGAGAATGCAAGCAATATCTCAAGCAGTACACACGTAGGGTCTGTTGTTACATCATCAACGTCTGGAAGTGACCACAACAGTAAAACACTGAAAAGACAAGGCTCTTTGAATTCTAGAGTGAGTAGGAATATTAGGAGCGCAACACTCTCTCGACGAAATGAGAGAGGATCGTCTGCTCATAGAGCGTCCACTGCCAGAAGTAGGTCTGGAAAAAGCTTAGCTAGTCTGAAGTCATCCGAGCCAGTTCCAAAACCCATGCCTGCTTCGAAGGATCGCGAGCAGGGCGTGGATTATTTGGTAGAGGTGACAGACGGGGTCGTTAGTGCGTGGGGAACCGGTGCAGTGCGACGCCTAGCACGGGACTGGGATTGGGATAAAGCGCGAAGTGTAACAAGGGCGGCGTTTCATTATGTTCAGTTTAATGCAGTGGCACAAGCATTACCCGATTTGAAAACGAAGTAAGTTGTTAGTCGCTAGTTATTACGAAAAAAATAATATAATCAGCCAATCGAAGCAGAGGCAATTTTGTCTTACAAAGTAAAATGTATTTGTGACAATTGCGCGGTTCGACGTAATCTCCCTGCAAAATCATATCAATCTTAAGAGTACAAATTGTAATTAAGGGAATAAATAAATTTCAATTCATATTTTAAAAATAATTTAAATATCTTTTTAACCGTAAATGCTAGGTTGTCGGTACCTACATACATCACGTCAAAATCTGAGAAAGTAGACAGAAAAGACAGAACACCATGTATCAGTATTATATACCTACTTCTGACAAATTTATCAATTTCACTTTACCTTAGTGCATGGTGAAAGCAAATGATTACCTACGTCCATAAATAAACTTATAACACTTAAGTAATTGATAAATTTCTTTCCCAGATTTCCAAATGTAACACACATATCAGTTCGTGCCACAGGCCTACAGTCTTTAGGACAACTGCATTCTTTTGCTGAGCTTCGGGGTCTATCGAGTCTCACTGTCCTTCCTGAAGGCAACCCTATTTGTTCGAAGATATGGCGGGAATATGCAGTATACAGACTGGGTCATTGGGGCCTTAGGGAAATAAACGATGAAGCGGTAATTATTAATATCATCCTGTTTTTTCAAAAATTTTTTAAATTTATTGTTCTAATTTTTATGGCTTCGTAGTTAAAAAGAGAACCTTATCCGATCCTTCCGTGACTAATAGAATGCTATTATAGTTGTTAGTGTATTATACAAAGTACTACTCTTTGATAGTAGGTATAACAGTACGTAATAGTCGGTCAAGAATGGAATAGAATAGAAAATTATTGTTACTTACTATAACAATAATCATATTGCAACAAGACTGTGTAACCGTAATGAAGCCACATTAGCTTGAAAGGGGCTATAACATAGAGAGAATAACGGATTAGAAACTCACAGACCAGTAAAATGTAAGTAGGTAAATACAAATGTGGTTAAAAACTTATTCAAGATGGCGCCCGTCAAACCGAAACACAAATTGGGCTTACACACTACTCCTTGGCGGCAGAAAAAGTTTATGAAAGTGCCGTCTAAGGACGCCCGATAAAAAAAGCGCAGCTTTATAATTAGTATAAAGCGGAGGAGCTTTAAATTTTTATATATCGGGAGATACTAGATAGTATAGGCAAGTATAGGTATTTCATAACGAGTTACACAGAGTGATGCGTCTGGCCGTACGCAAACACTTACCGTTTGTGGAGTGACGAGTGCCGATAAGGATAACTTAATACGATAGAGCGAGAAAATGCGATTAGACGGTATACAACAGCACGGTACAAAACTAGGTAATTTTAACAAAACTATTTATTTTCCCGAAACGACCCTACTGAAAACTGTTTACGTTTTGGTTTTGGGGAGTGCGCGGCAGCCGCCACGTTACACGAGAGTATATACTCAAATAAAAAGGTGACCCAACAGACGTTGTTCCGTACATAATAAATAAAATACTTTTTTAAATGAATTTGTCAATAATATTTCATGACATCAATAATTATTTCGTAAAATATGCACCCTGTTGTTATAATGAAATGGATTGACAGCAGAACTGTCGAACTCTGCGATATCAATAAATTCTGTCATAGAAAATATGTCCATAAAAAACAAATATTGTAAATAAAAATAATTATAATGGGTCCCAAATCGAACCCTCCTATCTCTCAAGTTCGACTAAACTGCACTCAAAGAAGTAACCCCTATTAAAATCCGTTCATTAGTTTAGGAGTCCATCGCGGACAAACAACGTCACACGTAATTTATGTATATTAAGATTTAGATATCAGATATACTGACGCTTTCGTTAACGCTAAAGTCTGACGCTTAGACGGGCTTGGACGTACGTCCGTATAAAATATATACATATATATATACTCATCTAGCCGGCATGCTGTGTTGAGAAGCCTCTCATCTCTCACTAGTATCGAAATGAAATATTGCTTCTATCTCTAGTCTGATGCTCCACAGTATCAACTCGTACTATTTGACAACAGATGAAAAAAAGTGACACAAAGTTAAAGTGATTTAGTTAGTTATACCATGTAATTTTAGGTCACCGAAGACGAAATTAAGTCATCGAATAGAACATATCAAGGTCTTAGTGATATAGTGCTTCGGGCTTTGCCGGATGCGCCCCTGCAACCACTGCTGGCAAGACTTGGTAAGAGTGGAAGCAGTCCTGCTGGTGCGAAAGCCTGGCTCCGAGCAGCAGATCCTGCGCTGAGAGACGTCATTGCAAAAGAAGCGCTGCAGTATAAGAAAGGGACTGTTTCACAGGTGAGGTACACACATGATATTCACCTAGGCTATGTTAATTTAAACATATTTAATGCAACCGCCAACCTGTGAGGTTACATGTTCTATGCGGCTATCACCAGTGACAGGCTCCTTTGCAGGATGCCGGCTAGATTATGGGTAACACAACGGCGTCTATTTCTGCCATGAAGCAGTAAGGTGTAAGCATTATACTATGTTTCGGTATGAAGGGCGCCGTGAGCTAGTGAAATTACTGGGCAAATGAGACTTAACGTCTTGTCTCAGGGTGACGAGCGTAAAAGTAATGCCGCTCAGAAATCTTGGGTTTTTCTAGAATCCTGAGCGGCACTGAATTGTAATGGGCAGGGCGTATGAATTACAATCAGTTGAACATCCTGCTCGTCTCGTCTCGTATTGGCATAAAAAAAAATCAGTTTTATTACCTACCTTCTTAGATAGTCTTTTGCTGTTAGACAACCGATAAAAACAGGCCGGATTTAATAATTTTGTGTGCGTGTCAAGCTACGTCTTACACTCGCGATTTGTATGACACTTTGTTAGTGTGCGTGCATTGCTCACAATAGAGGTTAACTCTAAACTCAATTTTTACGACGTTTTCACAGCTAATGTATCTAGACGTATTAATGATCTAACGGTGCACATAAGCACGGTATTAGAAAGTATACTTGTTTAAGTGTTATATTTCATAGTAGTGGTAGATCTTGCAGATGATCACCTTGCATGTAGCGTCATCGTCCACCCATAACAGTGGCAATATGTAATGTGACATGTGGCACTATAATTCACGCGAGTATCACAAATTTAAAGGAAATTATAATTGAATTTTTACATTGTAAATGTGTTTCGTATTACAATTTAGTTATTATTCGGTTTAATCTTAAAAAGTATTTTTTTTTTATGTCTGATATACCTATTTCAATTTGAAGGATGTAGGTGCTGACATCCTTCAAACTGAACCCCAACAGTACAGTGCTGTTCATCATCTTAATATTAACGGTCCAGCCGTTAGTACACCTAGTATACCAAGTATACCTAGAAGACTCAATTTTGCGCGTTTACCACTAACAAAACTCGATTTGTCGTGTCACCGCTCTTCGACAACACCTCCCTTAAAGCCTCGCTTAGTATCTGAATACTGGGTCTCGAAATCTTGAGCGATTGTCAATTCAGTGGTCATTTGGACGGCAAAGCCAAATTAACTTCGAAGAAGCTGGGTGTCATAAATGGGATAGGGCAATACTTCAAGCCGGCCCAGATTCTAGCGATTATTTATGGAAAAGTCATACTAGGTTATCAGCCAGTATCAGGTATTTGACCGCCTGCAACCTTTGCAGGACCTTTGCACGACATGTCACAAATTACAATATCATCCACACCAACAGGATGTATGGCCTTCCTCCACAGTGCGGTTTTCAAGAAACTTTTATGTAAAACAAAGCTGTGGAATGAGCTTCCTTGTGCGGTGTTCCCAGTCCGATACGACATGGATACCTTCAAAAAAAGCGCGTACACCTTCCTTAGAGGCCGGCAACGCTCCTGTGATTCCGGTTCTGGTGTTGTGTGTCTGTCTGAATGGGGGCGGCCGTGATCTCTTAAAGCCAGATGACCCACTACCCGATACGCTCATTTGTCGGTTTCAGATATCGGTGACAAATTTAACAAAAAAGGCAAATTTTAAGAATGTGCAAGAAAAAGAAAAGATTACATTATTTCCATAAAAAAAGGAAGTAGATGGAATTAAAATACTCTAGGTGGACCGCCCTCTAGGTGAGCGCGGACCACGCGCCCACACGGGACTTTATTTATTAATTCCAAGGATAAGGCCGAGTTAGAATACTGTAAGATAACATTACCGTGGTCTAGCCTTTCCGCATCGGACGTGCCCGCAGGCACTGGAAATTCAAAAAACAAAGAGAGCGGCAGTGCCCCAAGGCACTCTTTTACCTCACCCAGTTTTCACCCTTATTAGGTGTACAAGATCGAGTGAAGTCCGATACACATTTCAATCCGTTACGATTCAAGGCCACCAATATTCGACGTCATAACTCATAGCTTTACGGACATAGCATTTTTGTGTTCACTTGTTCCCGGGCGGCGCAGCGAGCGGTCTTGATAACGAATCAAGACTTTGCACGAAGATTGTGCTTTGTGGAGATTTTGGTTTTATTTTATAATGAACATATAATGTTCATTACAAAAACATAAAAGGAAATAAATAAAACAAGTAATTAACATTGAAAATCAACATTTATTTTAATATATACCTATTTTTACACTTATTGTCGAATGAAAAGTCTGTGTGAAATAAAATAGAAACACAATATGAATAATTTATAAGGTGTACTTCATAATATAACATTAACTTGTAGGAAGATATGAGTTGGCGGACAAAGGGCCGCGACCAGCTATCGACAGCTATATCACAAGCTTGCGGCGCGGCGCAGCGCCTGCGGTTACTCGAGATGCAATGGCAGACGATCTTCGTTGAGATGATCGAGGAGGTGCTAACAGACTACGCAAACATGAATCTGCATGTGAAGGAACAAATGCGTTTGTTGACGGAATCTTTGCAATGATTTCTGAGACAATTTATATTTAAAATTATATATTTTTGATTTGAAACTTGAAATGTGGGCTTGAGAGCCGAAATTAAAATGACAAGTTAGGGTAACGCTCATATTGAATACCTAACCAACCCACTGGAATTTATCATCTGTCCGTCATAACAGTGACAATAGGTCAGGGTTGCCAAAGGTACTTGATTATTATAAAAAGTTTTATATTAAAAAGTGGCCGGAAGTTTTATGCATTTAACTGAACGACATAGTTATTGATGTCAATGACATAATTGATTGCTGCCCAATACGTTCTGCAATACAACGGTTTTTCTACATAATATTATATATCTGAATCGTATAATTATTGTCGATCAGATTAATAATTAGGTATCTTTCGATAATTACCTACTCCCACAACTTCATCTTCAGAAGGAGCTTTTTCTGTAACTAATAACAAATGACGAAACACACGTCTTTTAGGCAGAAAAAATGAATAAGGTAGGTACTTACTTAATAAACCTAGCTTGTAAAAAAATCTGTGCAGCTGTTAGCAATCATTGTTCGTTTGTTTGAAGTTATTATAATAAAATTATAGTTTGCTAAAAGTAATGAAAAAGACGTTGGAAAGTGATAAAATAAAGTAAAACGTATTTCTTTAACCTTTAAGTTGAAGTGGCAACCCTAAATATAGTTGGGCCGTAACAAATTCCAAAACGATTTAAAAACAAAAAAGTAAATCGTAGCGAAAAAATCTTGTTCATTGTACTACGCTAGTCATTCTGAAATTAGGAAGTAAGTCCTTTTCGAAGGTCAAGTCGGTCACGGAATCCTTCAAATTTTATAAATTAACCCATTTCTTGAATTAAGTATTATGAATATTGACTCAATGATTACTCCCGCGAGGCAGTAAGAATTAACTAGGTATATTAAATCTATTCCCGAAAACCTTTAGATAACTCAAAAAAAGGAGCTTAATAATTACGTAATATACTAAAAAAATCTTAACATTTACCAAAAGCAGTTTATAGGTAAATAAAAATAAAATTACAGACACATTGTATTATTTTACAAACGGTTTTTTAATAGATTTCTATTGCCCACGACTGATTATTGTTGCATTAATTTTTTAAAATAGAACTGCTCAAACTAGTCTAGTATACAATCTAGTTGTTAGTCTATACACAATGTTGCCGTTTTAGAAAAACCATTAGAAAATAGGTCGTTTATAATTTTATATAGAGTTTAGTTCGTATTGTACTAGATTGGTAAGCAATGTATCAATAATAAATAGATAAAATAATAACGGTGTTTTATTTAAACTTTAACTAGGCTTAAAAACTGTTTGGAAGACTGCAAAATGTTTTGAGCAATTCTAAAAAAATACTTATGGAAACTATCTTCAACACTAACCTGTACTATTTACCACTAGACTGGCGGCTGTCAAAGTGCTTTTGTGCCTGTTTGATATTCGCCATTTTGGCGCTGTTGGCCATAGCGAGAGTCTGCGGTACTAAATCTAGTGATGACGACCTCAGCTTAACAAACATCGATAGATGGTGGGAAACTATTTCCAAAAAAAATTGTGTACCTTATTACGTTTATCCGTGATGTATTATAAATAACACGGAAAACGAAAGAAATTAATCCAAATTACTTCAGAGTACTGTTCGCTTCCCTCGCAGCCATTTATATTGTATGTCAAAATTAGTTCTCTGGTGGGTCGAGAGGGGCGCTTCAAATAGGCACAAAAAATTTGCTGTCAAACATAAGGAACAGCCTGTCCAGTGGTATATATCAGGTCAGTGGTCTTGAATTAATTTTATATCAAACAACTGTTCCTGAGCAATTTCAGTTCTTTCGGATATTTTTATGTAAGAAAGGGCAAACTGGTAAGAGGAGCAGACTGCAGGTGAAATGTGAAAAACATACCACCTGTTTGTCCAAGACCAAAGGAAATGAACTGAACATTTTAACAAACAAAAATCATCAACCCCAACACTAAAATATAATTAAAGAGTATTTGCAATTGGATACACCCGGGGAATTGTTGAAAGAATAATTTAGGTTAACAACAACAGCCACGTTTCACCATTAAACTTCTTGCCTCACACAACCAATTAAATAAACTGCTTTTGAGGCTTTAGAGCAGGGGTGCTCAAGCTTGAACTGCTGGCGATCTACCTCAAAATTGTTAGACTACGATCGATCGGCTCTGAGAGGCTTCAAGTATGTGTGATGAACGATTGTCGTCTAGGTAGAGTGTCACGATGACAAAGATATTAGTTTTGCGCAAAATATACATTTTTTTAGTCAAGGTAAGTGTAGGTCTGCTCTTAAATGTCAATGAAAAAACTCAATAAATATTCAAAATTGGGAGTTTATTGTTTTTACAAAACAAACGTGTTCTAAAGTTCTAAGCTTAACTAAATAGTGACTATGCATGTTGAAGCGTGACACTGCATGTCCTGAGCATTTTTTTCATAAGATGTAATTACCGATTTTAGTTTAATTTACCGGTTTTTTTTCTCGAGATCGACTCAAAAAGCACTCGCGATCGACCTGTCGATCCCGATCGACCGGTTGAGCACCCTTGCCTTAGAGTTACTCTCTACTGTTACATAGTCTTTGGTGATACGTACTCCATGGTCAAGTGTGTTTTGTCACTGTCTATTATTTTATATGTGATATGAGACAAAATACAATCGACCACTGATTACGAATTGAGGCACCTTCTGTGCCTAAGAGTCAATTCGTTGTTAAGATTTTAGATAACATGTGAACTTGTATTTTTAGGATTCCGTAATCCATACCTCAAAAGGAAAAAAACGGAACCCTTATACTATCGCTTTGTTGTCCGTCTATAGTTAAACCATAAAATATTGGAAACGGCCGTAAGACAATAACAGTTATCCGCGGACCGTGGTTTTCACTTTCCATCAGAAAAGTGCGGAGCCAATTTACTCCCGCTAATTTAAAAAAGAAATATAATTCAACTTGAAATTGTTTACATACGGTTGTACCGTTTGACAAAATATGTATTTATGTATTGGTTAACATAAAACAATACCGCACACTTAACGAGATTAGCCATATTAGGGGAATTGTGCTTAAAATGACATACTTTTTTGTTTTAAGACAAATATTCAAAATAAACGATGTAATATGAGATTAGCATCTTATGTTTATTTGTAAATGTTTCTTAATCAACAAAATTTACAAAGTTTTGGAACAATCAACGTAATGGAAAGATAAAAAATAAACATTAATCGCACTTAATTTTGAGTGTATAAGATGATATGTCATCATAAACTTTAGTGATATGTCGTATTTTCCAAGTAACAAAAAGCATACCTTTGGTGTAAAGAAATATTAAACTGAATAAAAATTTTACGCGCATAGTTCGCAGATAAATTGTTTCGTTTTAGCAGATATTCTGGCGCAAAGTGTATGACTCCAATTGGAACACAGCTGACACTTCACCCAATGTTCGTTTGGCTTAGATTGCCAAAAAGTCCATTGCAGCATATGCAAGCTGCATCATCTTCTCTCATCGCTGCTGGCTTAAGGATCCTCGAAGTCCTCGTCATCATCAAACTTAACACGCTGCTTTCGACTCCGTCTGGACCTGCGTTCTTAGGCGTGGACTCAGCTTCTACGCTATAGCCTGTCTCGAGGTTCTTGTCATCGTCCAAAACGATAACCTCTGGTAGTGAAACTGCTTACGATGATGCAGAAGATGTTGAAGATGATGATGCACAGATCCCTTTAACAGAAATAGAGCATGAAGGTATAATGACTCTACGCAATCGTGGAAATCTTAGACCTCCAAACCGATACAGAGATTTTGTGTGTAATATCTGTCATGCACAGTCCAAATCAGATCGGCCTATAATAGAACCGACCACATACAAGCAAGCGATTGAAAGTGCTGAAGCTGACAAATGGCGTAAAGAAATGGAAAGCGAAATCAACTCTCTTAATGAAAATCAAACGTGGGATATGGTAGACTTACCCAAAGATAGGAAAGCGATCCCTTGTAAGTGGGTTTATAAGATCAAGACCAATCCTGATGGCACGGTTGATAAATATAAAGCACGTTTAATAAAAGGTTACTCAGAGAAGAAAAGACTGGATTATTATGAAACGTTTAGTCCTGTAGCAAAGACGAGTACAATAAGAGCAGTTTTGAGTGTCGCTGCGCAAGAAAATCTAGTTTTGTCACAATTCGACGTTTCAACCGCGTTTCTATATGGAAAATTAAATGAAAAGATTTACATGAAGCCTCCTTCAGGAGGCCTTCAGGCTATAATGTTATATCAAGTAAGGTATTCAAACTCAAAAGGAGTCTATATGGTTTGAAGCAGGCTCCTCGGTGTTGGAACCATTGCATTACCGAATACATCCTAAAGATAGGATTTAAACAATGTGAGAGTGATCCATGCCTCTTCGTAAGAAACAAGGATAGTAAGGATAAGAAACTGATCCTGGCGTTGTACATAGACGATGGGTTGATCGCCTCAGCGAACCAGAAAGAGGCTGAGAGTTTTTTATATCAATTGAAACAGCGATTTAAGATAACGACAAAATCTGGCTCATACTTTTTGGGGATAGAAACTGAAAGAATTTCGAAGCGTCTCCTAGAGAGGTTTAACATGCAGAACTGTAAAGCTGCTGTGACACCGATAGTCAAAGACGCTACTTTACAAAATAATGAGAAAGAAGCAGCTCCATTCTCTTATAGAGAAGCAGTTGGGGCACTTTCTTATTTAGCTGTTGGGACAAGACCAGACATAGCTTACGCTGTTAGTGTTGTCTCAGGAAAATTAGACAATCCTAATCCCGAAGATGTGGTTAGAGTGAAGAGGATCTTTCGCTACATAAAAGGGACCATTGATTATGGTATAACATACCAATATTCCACTGTAACAAATAGATGCATTAAAAGCTATAGTGATGCAGACCATGAAGGAGATCTTACCACAGGGAAATCTACTTCTGGAATGGTCTGTATATATTCAAAAGGAGCAATCGCCTGGCAAACCAAGCGGCAAACTACAGTTGCGATTTCCTCCACAGAGGCGGAGATAGTGGCAGCCAGCGAAACGGCCAGAGAGATCATATGGCTCAAGAGAATTCTGAAGTTTATGGTGACTGGGGATGTCTATGCAGAACTTCATCTAAAAGAAAGGCACCAGAGGACGAAGCACATTCAGATACGACATTTCTTTGTACGCGAGTGTGTGACTACAGGAAGCCTTAAGGTCCTTAAAGTAGATGCAGCGAGACAGCTCACCGACTTCCTAACCAAGCCGCTATTCAAGCCCCGGATAAAAGAGCTGAGCACTCTTATAGGCTTAGCCTAGCCAAAAACGAGACGGGATGTTCAGAAGGTAGTAAGCCTTTAGCCTACGCACCTTCTTGGTAAACGAACGTTATAATTGTCAAATGTTTTATATGTTGACATCTGTCTGAAAAGAATTATGTTTCGATTCCGTATTTGTATCATATTGTAATTATATTATAAATATATTATACTCGTGTTTACTTCCACATCAGTTCATTATTCGTTAATAATATGTACTAATATTAAATCACTGAGATTTTCTAACTTTAAGTTTTGTAAGGCGCGCACTGCACTTACAAAATTATCATTAAATGAATTAAAGTTAAACGCGGAACCTGATTGTATTACTTTAAATCCTAACATTTGATTTAAATAAGCAACCGCTTGTCGTCGTACTTGTCTGTTATGGTTTTCAAGATTAAGTTATAATTCTCAGCGCTCGGAGAAATACTCGAGATCACACTAAGAACCTTTGATGACAGTTTTCTAAACTTATTTAATTCACTAATTGAGACCTAATTAAGGTACTCAATAGGACGGTTATAATGTTTTTAGGCGGAATAATTGCCGATAACCGGCTTTAACGCGGTATGATTTAATGCGGTAGGTACATAACCTTTAAACTATAAAATTCTAAAAGCCTCAAATCGGGCTCGAAGAACCACAAATGTGGTTGCGCCAGGGAATTTAAAGTAGACTGTATTCATAAAAAGGGGTTCACCTGAACATAACAGGAATCATTGGAGTAAAGGGAATAGCCGGTACTCACCTCTTCTGCAAGATCCTGGGTTTTTCTATATTCGTCTGAGTGTGCTGGCGAACCACAATATATATATCGCGGGACACTTAAGGAAGAAATCACTACGATCTCAAGGCGGCAAATCGACAGGAATACGAGGATTTCCTGGATTTATACTTAAATTTTGCGGGAGCTCAACCTTCGCGTGCGGTTACTTGACGGAATGTGTGTTACGCCATACGACCATAGATGTCGTGGCTCGCGGTTTATTCTTAACTTGTACCGGATAGGTTGCTAGGATAAAGGTGTAAGGGGATAAGGAAAAGGTTGTGTGTTATTTGGACAACTGGCGTTACCAGGTAATATGACATAGTATGCCATCTTACACTGACGTCTAGTATGTCATCTTACCAAATGTATAGTGAAATTTTCATTTAAATATCGTAGCGAAACCTTTTAGGTTAGAATACGGTTTTATTCATATTTATGCCATCACTGTTTACAATTAAAATTAGTTCAAATAAACTATAGTCAAAATTGACTACCAAACAAAAGCGTTAGTAATATTTTTCTCACATTAAAATCACGAAAACGTTCACTACTCTACGATGTGCACTCACTGTCCGCTCATGACGCTCTCCAAAAGCGTCACAGGCTTACCTTTACCTTTAAAGAATACGGCTGGTGTGTCATCTAATCTGAGTATGTCGTCTTAAGCACGGGTGTTGTGCTTAAGACGACATAAGACTAGCAACAATAATTGCCTAAGGAAATCGTCGTCACTTTCTGCAGCATTTTGTAATAGATAAATACAAATAAAATACATTTATAGTCATTAATAATTTTATTTTATTAAATTAATAAGTTAAATATTTATACATTAAACTAGTCTAAACATCTCCAAATAAAATCTCAAAATAGAAATAGTAGGTACAAATCATTGACTTCGCGTGTGTCCATCATGTGTCTGCCATGAAAGTCTGAATTACTTAATAATATAATATGATAGTTTATTCATCCACATTCTGCTGTAGGTATTATTCCTCTATATTCTAAAAGACCTTAATGTATCACCTGAATAACACACTCAACGAAAGCAGGAATTAGGAAAACGGAAATGATTAGAATTCGTCAAACCAAATGGTACACACTCACCAAATCACTATATAATTAAAAAAATTGTGTACCTAATATAAAATATACGAATGAACAAGAAATCTGTTTTTAATTAAGTAAACAGATGTAGTTTAGAAATATTTAGTCTTGATTCGATAAAATAACAATACAAAACTACCTTTGTAAATATAATAACGAAAAATATCCAAAACAATTATTTAAATACTATTGAATGTAGACTATTTAACATTAAAACTGGATACAATACACAATACAAAAAGTACAAAGCTATACAATTATTGAAATAGACAAACGATAACAAGGAGCTTACATCGATCAGGACGTAGAAGAACTAAACATTGAGATCCTTTGAGATTATTAAATCAGTTATCGAGCTGTAGTAATAATGCTACACTCCGTTTGATCCAGTGTGCTCCAGGCTTATCCGAGGGCAAATAAAAGGCTAGAACAAAGTTAGATGAATGCCCGGTGGTTGCCAGAACGCCCTTCCTTTCTAACGTCTTATACAATGGGCATTTATACCTAGATTCCTCTTTGAATTCAGCCTTTAATTTCGGATAGAGCCAAATGACAGGCATATTATCATTAAGTATTTTCGGATGTTGTTCTCCGATTGAATGCTTGGTGCGGTCCCATCGTCCTCCATCCATAAAAAGTCCTTGCACGTAAACACCCCACTCCGGTGGTGCCGTTTCGTAGTCAACTTTTCGAACGTCGAAATCAAATACAAGCAAATCAATTGGTATCTTTTTTGCTCTAGCGTAATTTTGTACAGATCCTGTCAGAAAGGCCTGCGTAAAATAGAAACCTGATAGCCAAAATGTTGGAGGTTTCCCATTTTGGTACCAATTTTCTAGCATTTCAAGCCTTTCTATAAAATCAGAAATATAGCTCGGCAACGGTTTTAGGCTTGGATATGAAACTTTAGCCCAATTAGCTGGAATATGACCTAGTAACATTGCATTTGCTTGACTGTCTAGCGCTGGCGACATAACAATAAGACCCTTTACTGCCCTTTGCAAATCTAAGAGTGAGGACCTTATTTCCCTCAACAGCTTATTAAAACGTTCCATCTCCTGAATAAGAACTGTATTCATTGATTCGTTATAGTCGACAGGATAGCTTTTTTGAGCTATTTCAACGTCGAATGGATGGGGCAGCTTTGAAATTATTTCAGAAGCCATTTGCATTAGAATATGTTCAGTGTTACCGCCTTCACCGCCACTTCCTGCTCCTTCAACCAAAACCAAGGCAGATGTAAGCGCCATTGATATAGAGTAATCACGAGTTATTCCAGCATTCATATGCAGTCCAAAGACTTCTGGAGGTGGGTTGACTGGAACTGACTCAATATGCTTTAGATAATCCTGATATTCACATCTTCTGGGAAGTCCATATTGTGGACCAATATCACAGAACAAGAAATTTGGATCAGTAACCACATCAGCATTAACATAATTATCCAAGATCGTAACTATCAATCGCCTATCCCAATCGTCTGTTACTCGACCTCCATAATTGCATTCTCCAGTTAAATATTTAATGGCTACATATTGTATTTCCTCATATTGGTTCAAGAACATTTGCAGTTGCATTACAGATATATGAAAATCTGAATCATTAAATCCATACTGAATATTCCATCCTAGAGGACCAAACTTTTTTCTTTCTTGAACAACTGCATGGAAAAAACTTATTCCATATAGTAGCTTACTAAATGGCTTGTCTTTGCCTGGACAACCTTCAAAAAATTCAGGCTCTTTTAATGGTTCGGATAAATAGGATCTATTTAAGTTATGTTGTAAGCCAGTCGGTGGCTCGTTGGTCATTTTAACGGCTACCTGTAAAACTGATTGAGGAAATTTATCAGAGGGGTAACTAGTCAGCCATAATCTAAAACTTAAGTCAGTATTAGTAAGATCCAAGCCTTCAGTAATTTTCTCTAGAACTGGTAGCCAAGAAACTGCCAAGTGACAATTCTGTAAACAAACCCAACCACCTTCCAGCTGTGCCCTTTCTATCATAGCCCTAGCAATCGGACCTTGCCCTTGACCTAACGAGATAGAACTGAAACGATTAGCATATCCCATTTTTTCACAATATTTAATAAGAGCACCCATAGGGTCAGAGCCAGGAGATAAAATAAAAATCAGTGGTGCTAAGCAATTTGAGTCCCCGAAAGATTTACTGATATCAAATGGTGGCGGTGTTATATATTTTACACCCATTTGTTTTTCTACAAATTCTGAAAGGGCAATTGTCAATTTATCTGGTCGCAACACTCTAAAGATTAATAACTTTTGAAAGTGACTTAGTTTAGTATTCCACTCGCCAGGCAAAGGTTTGTGCTGCGGTTCCAAATCGTCATATATGTCTTTCCATGGCTTGTTTTTATTTACAAAATCATTTTTAAAACCCACAAAACTGTTTAAATCGTCAAGCCTACAGATCTCATCCCAACTTTTATCAGGTATCCATTCATAAGGCTTTTTATGGGGATTTTCGATAGCTATACCACCGGTAATAAGAAATATGTACTCTTCATGATTCATCTCACCTGTAGACAACATCATTTTTGAACACATTATAAACGAAAACATTAGTTTGTCTTTATCAAATAGAGACCTGCAGACATTACTGTACAAATTGTAAGTAAACGTATCTTTTAGAAACTTAAGTCTCTTTTCCAAGTCCTTAGACTTATTTGCATTCTCTATGGATAGAATGTACAAGTTAATAAACCATGTAAGTGAATATTGATACATAGGGTCAACGTTTGGTAATTCTGTGACACAATAATACAATACAGCTGAATGAGAAGCGATTGGCCTGTAACCCTGCCTAAACTTCTCAATAATAATTTCTGTTTCCAAACTAGCTTCCTGCTTTTTCATAATATCTATAGCTAAAATTTTTGACGAATCCAAAACTTCAATTGCAGATTCGTCTTCTAAAATATCACCTTTAGATTCTTGTAAAGTACGCAAGATATCATCTTCTACTTGCTTAAGTGCAGCACGATTTGCTGCTCCTTGCACTATTAACTTCTCTCTCTTTTCTTGCAAGTCTGGTCTTTCTTTTGCAACAACGATTCCTAATAATTGATCTTCCAAACCATCTTTTGTTAAAGCAAAATTAATAAGTGTTACTTTATTGAATACCTCGGGCAAATAATGTGGATTTCTTAACTTTGTCGTCATGTACAATCTAAAATTTGGATGGTATTCGATGACGTTATCACCAAGTGCAATATATTCTTTCCCCGCTTGCATGTAAGTATTTTTCATAAGAACAGGATCTAATGGGGCTTCAACGTCTTCCAATATGCAATCAATGAGTGCTGGTTTACCGTATTCTAAGCACGTTTCAATTATTTTCATATAGTTCCCATCCGTAAATTTCATAACTTGTAAATCGTTTGACTTTTCCATAGTTTTAATCCATTTATTAGCTTGACCTTGCGGATCAACCAATAAGGACCATCGCATAGAGTTATCTTGCATTATGGCATTATCAATAGAAAAGGAATCTCTTGGTAATCCAGCGATGCACCAATTTTGTATTTTTATATCCGTGCCTAAAACATCTTTAAAAACAAACTGTTCAGAGTGTGGCATATTCAGCTTAATAACAAGATCGCGCCACTTGTCAATCATATGTACGCGTACTGGTAAAGTATATGGCGATAAGTATGCAATAATACCACATGAAACTAACATATCACCTGCTAAGTTATCATACAACTTTTGAAGATTTTCAGCTGCAGCGGTCCAACGCACTCTTTCTCCTCCAAGACCTCCTATTAATTTCTCGGCTCTAAATAATTTATCAATACATAGCTGCACTTCGTCTTCTAAAGCTTTCTTTTTTATATTAGCTTCTTCTAGAGCTTCATTTAATTCTGCTAATTTGGCTTCTAAACGCGCCACTGTAGCTTTTTTCTCCTCCAAGATGGCCATTGTTTGGGCAAATTCTCTTTCTGCTGCCTCTAATTTTGCCTTTTTGGGTGCAACCACTTTTGCAACTGCATCATACATATCCATTGCAATAATCCATTTACAAAGACCCTCGGCTGCTGTCGACGCTTTAGCAATAATGTGAGGCTTAAAATCTTTGTTTGATAAATATTCCTTTCTAATTTTTTGCATTGTTGCAACAGGTATATTATCTTTATCAAAATTTCTCAAGGAATCTAGGAATCCCATATCTCCTAGAAGTCTTTTACTGGGGCCCCAGAAATCAAACATTTTCTTCCCTGGATTATCGGGATCAGGTATTTTATCGGGGGGTATTCCTTTCATCACACATACAGCAGCCATAACTAACTTAACGGTTGCAGGAGGGTTCTTCATAGATTTGACAATAGTAATATCAGCTGGTTTTAAAGTGTTCAGCGCAGCGATAGCATCCTCCAAAATAGGTAAAGCTAACGCTAAATCAGCTTCACAATCTTTCTTTAGCTCTTGTGCAGCAGCTGCCTGAACATTAGCAACTTTCTGATCTTCCCGTACTTGTGCTGCCGCTTTATCAGCTATAGCTGTTTCTTTTGCTATCTCTTCCATCATTTTAGTTGATTTAGCTGCCATGACTATAAGCTGCGGCTTCAAGGCATTCAGATCACGTTGCATTATTGCAACAGCATCAGCAGCCTGCATTAGTTTATCTAAACCATTTGTATACCTCAATTTTCCTGCACGTAATTCTCTTTGCTTTCTGTTTGTAAGCGTTGTAAATGATTTTATTAAATTTAAGTAGGATGCGGATGTTATATATGTCTTCCTTCCATATTGATTAAAAAAGTCTAATGATACTATACGTGCATCCACATGGAACTGTTTACAAGCAATAACTGCAGAACTTTTAACAGAGTCGGGTACGTTGACTTTTACCATATAATGATTTGCTACCATTTCTAACGCTTCTTCGGGCCAGCTATCGAACCAGTCAATAGTACAGCAATTTACAAGTGATGGATATAATCTTAAACGAGTTCTAAAAGCACTGCCTATAGGACTGAAGCCCAAAACAATATGTAATTTTGCCTTGCATCTCCCAACAAAAAAAGATAATATTTGGAGAGGACTAATATCTAAATTTCTATTACCACCCTGGGCAGCAAGTCTGACCAGTTCAAGTATTTCTTGTTTCTCATCCAATCCATATAAATTGGGTACTTCTCCTGAATTTAACAAACTATCTAAGTTTTGAATAAATACCTCTTCCTTGATTTGACTCTCAGTAAAAAGGAAAGTGGTATCCTTATTTAACCCTCCAGACTCTCGCAATACTAATTTAATATCGT
The DNA here is from genome assembly GCF_905404315.1 of Leptidea sinapis. Taxonomy (NCBI): domain Eukaryota; kingdom Metazoa; phylum Arthropoda; class Insecta; order Lepidoptera; family Pieridae; genus Leptidea; species Leptidea sinapis. Next base: position 7,851,064 of record NC_066289.1, read on the forward strand.
CATGCCAATCTTTGACACTATAAGATTTAGTTATTTCTGGTTGGAATGTCTGTTGCCCCAAGATCGTACTAGCCAGTTTTGTTAAAGATTGGCGGCCTGATCCACCGACACCAACAAGCAAAGCATTCCCTGAAGGCATTGAGAGCAATCGGCAAATTTTAGACAAATGTACTAGCGCATAATCGAATAACACAATATTCATTTTGGCTTTATGCATTGTATTATACTCCGCCAACATTGCAATGGCAACATTTAAAACAACTTCCATCGAAGGCATTTCTTCGTATTTCCGTTCACCCTCAACGCTATCTGTATCTAAATAACAACCGAACATCATTTGTTTAATGTTTTCTTGAGTTACTTCACCTCTTTCATCTTGATACGTATCTAAAGCAGATTCAAATGTATCTCTCATACAATCTTTCGTACATCTTTTAAGCATATCAAAGAACCAATTGCGGTCGTTTTCATCTACAAGTCTGTCATAGAATACTCTCATTATTTCGTGTACCCAAAGCCTTGTAAAAGTTTTTTTATTGTCCGCAGATTCTTTTCTAAGTAGAGCGCAACCTTGTATGACTCTGGAAAAATCTCGTAAATTAAAAATATAATGAGACTTGGCTGGCGTAGGTCGTAGGCCTGAAGTTGATTGTTCGTAAATTTCCATGGTTGCCGTGATAATATTAACAATAACTGGTTGGGTATCTTGTCCGAAACCATTTCGTCTCCATCCAAGTTGTAAAAGTGATGTAAAGATTTTAGACATAGATTCTTTTGAAAACTCGTTAATTGAATATATATTGTAGTGCCTTAGCATGCGCGGGTAAATTAATTGCCTGCTACCACCGACGGGCCCAATGGCCCCGTAAAAAAAGGTATCATAAATATACAACTTATCCGTAGTTTTTAAATCATACCAATGTTTTTGATCGAAATATAACCTTAATAATTCAATGGCTGGTTGAGCACCATATACTTCTTTTGCAGGCATATTCATATCATCTATAAATATTATTGCTTGTTTTCCTTTGGTAGGTCCGTAGTTATTTTTCCTTCTTTTCACAAGTTTTGATAAAATTAAATCTTGAGTTTGATTTGCAGATGTTGTTGTTGTAAATGTTATAAACCCAGGTGTATATTTTTCCATGTCGATGCTATTCATTAAAAAGTTCTGAACATAAAAACTTTTTCCTGTGCCTGTTGGACCAATAAGCATCAATGGTTGTGAAAACTTTGTATGCAGTTTTAACAAGAAAATATATTTTTCAGTTTCCAGTGTGGGAATTACTGTCTGAAGTAAATTAATTTGTTCCTTGACTACGGCCGCTTTGACGGCGTCAGGCCATGGTTTCCAACAACCTTTACCTTTGTACATATAATAATGATCAATTATCATCCCATCAGTTGGTATTGAAACATCAATTCTGTCTATAGCTGCTGGAACTCCCAGCTCACCTCGAAAGTACTCTTTAACTAAGTCGTCGAATTTTTCACGAGAATCTGTATTTAGTATTCCACCAACACCCCACACCATGGCTGTCATAAATGATGCTAGAACCCATGTCCTAATGTATTTTGTATCTTCCTCTCCTTCGAGAGCATTCTCCATTAACATTTCTACCAGCCGAAGTGAGCTTATCACTAAGTTAACTTCACCTCCAGTGACAAGTTGAACGCAATTTTTTCTAACAAAATATATTAAAGGATCAAAGAGCCATTCACAGAGCCCATATATAAAATCCTCATTTTCTTCCAACCATAGAGGATTAATCGTATTTACCCAAGATTTATAAAATGGCATAAAACCAAGAGACGATGACTCCATATAAATCATTCCACATCGTGACACGGTAGCAGGAGAAGCTTGCGATAGATCCATTACTTCAAAAAGCATGGACATAACATTCGTCATAGCCATAACTTCTCCAGAAGTAAGACATAGCTTCTTGTTGTCATCTAGGACTGTATTCATATTTTCAATCCAGACAGCGTCTACTGGGCCATCAAACACGATCCATTTTCGAATCGGAGTATCTTCGGCCGCAAATTCCCTAAATATAGTTGCTACAATACCATCAGTCCATTCATAAGATATTGGATCAAAAGCTCCATACAGCTGGCCCATTGTCACTGCTTTTGGATTTAAGACCTTATAGGTACATTCACATCCTCCTGGTTGATTTCTATGTTCCATTAATGTTAATGCTTCAGATAATATTTTAAGTGTCATTGATTTACCAGAAAAGGGGTCACCCACTAGCATAAAACCATGTCTTACAATCATCATTTCGTATGTTTGGATTACTTTTATTAAAAAGCATTCCATTGGTTGTAAATTATTGGACTCACATGCGTCCGTACAAGCGTTCAAAAAATTTTCATAATCTGGCTTTGGTAACGTTATTCCTGGGAATAAATCAGTTATAATGCCTTCGAAAAGAGGTACATCAAAAGATAAGAACTTTGGCAAATTTACATCAGTAATTGACCTTAACAATAAAATACTTTCACTTTCGTTAGGAAAACTTCTTTTTAAGTTACCTGCTGCAGATAAAACTGTCTTAACAGCTCTCATACCATAGTCGTAGTGATTTTGAGATGACAACTGTTCTGAGCATAGCCTGTAAGTTGTTACAATTTTTACAGACAAATTTCGGGCATCAATGAAGCCGAAGGAGTATAACGATATTTCACCAATCATAGCATAATCGGGAACCATCATCGCCACTGTACGAAATAATACTTTTAAATTATCAGGCAGCTCCGAACGTCCTGCGTATCCAGGATTCATTGTAATACAAACGTAACAAGCTGGATTCAAAGTCAAAACAGTACCTTCAAAATCAAAAGTTTCCACATGTTGTCTCACTGCTTGCACAATACATAAAATTTGTTGCGCGATAACAGATAGAACCTCCACTTCAATTCTGTTAAATTCATCAAAGCATACCCAGGCTCCACAAGAAGCTAGACCCTTAAAAAATTTCCCCATAGCTTTATAGTCCAAACCATCAGAACAATTAAAGACAACACACTGAACTGCAAGCGCCTTTGCCAAGTCTTTAGTTGTTTCCGTTTTACCAGTACCAGCTGGGCCTTCGGGGGCACCGTTTAAGTGCAGATAGTATGCGCCTATTAACGTGCGATAACATCGATCTGTTAATGGCGTTATTACTAATCTATCGGAATTTCCGAGATATTCATAGGCATAATCCACAACAGCATTAATTATCTTCACAAAAACTCTTTCTTCTTCCCAATAATATCTTAGCTGTGCCAGCCACTGAAAATCAGTAACCTCTGTAACATCTTTACCAATTAGTTCAAAAATTACATCTTTTGCATGTACATCGATCACAATAAGCGCTTTTACAGTTATACTGTTGAGTTTGGTTAAGTCTGTTCTTCGTATAACAGCGACAGTTTCATTTAATTGTTTTGTTAAACTGACGTGAAAATCTTTCAATTCGCTTATTTTGTGAGTTTGTAAACATTCATGAACATCTATTGCCCAGTATATTTGAGATATAGCTAAAACCACCATCCCTTCCCAAGACAAGATCCACTCCACACGCCCAATATTTGGATAATCGTAATAAGATAATTCTGTCTCTGTCTTTACAGCCTTCAGCATTTGCTCTTCAACTTGGACTAACCATTTTTCAACTGAACCTCTTGCGGCTGCCACACTTATTGTTTCAAGGAACTCTACTTGTTCAGTTTCCATTGATATCATTGCAGATATATTAAAATCTACATCAAATACAAGCCTATTAATACCTTCAAAACATTTCTTTAAATGAGGTTGAACTTTTAATGGATTCTTTGTTTCAGAGAGTATTTCCAACATTTCATCATTAGATAAGAAAAAGAATCGCGGAAAATATAAGCGTTTCTTTTCTAAATAATTATTAACACCTTCATTAATTTTTTCGAGAAAGTCCGAAGCTATTAAAAAAGATTCTAAGACACCTACAGCACCCGCAACTTCTAAAACATGAGGATCTTTATCTACAGTGCCCATACACCTTCTGTAAATATTATTTACCTCCGCAAACATTACACCTTCCTCCTGCATTTGTGCAACAATGTCTTTAGATGAAAATATTGGCAACAAATAAAGCCACTGGCTTTGAACTTTTCCCCACTCATCAATAGTTGCATTCACTCTAACAATTTTTTCGTACCAAGTTCTTACTTGTTGTTCAAACGGTTTTACAAAAGCAGATCCTCTCATGCCTATAGTTTTTACAATATGGTCATCTAAAACACTTTGAACATCATCTAGACCGGAAAGAATAAAAATTCCAGTGTCTTTGTACGGTGATGTTTTAAAACATATATCGGTCCACTCTGCTATCATCTTATTTAAGTTAGTTATAAGTGCTAATTCTTTAGTTGCTGCAACACTGACAATTTCATATTGGTCTATGTCGCCCCAAAGATTGTAGTTAATTATTTTTCGTAATGTCGTTCCTGCAGTTGGAGTTAGATCAAAGCCTGCAATGGATGACATTTCATCCCAATGCCTTTGTACTAGAGCAGGGTTGCACATTATATGTCCCATTTGAACATTAGGCCGCCATTCTTTAAGTTCAGCTATAGCCTGAGCACATAGTTTCATGGGAGCTGGTAAATTATTCATATCAGGATCATCTACTAGTCCTGCAAAACGTTTTTCCTGTCCCTCCGCTATTTGTTGTTTTATTTTCGTTCTATATACTTTTGTCAGCCTCAAAAATTCTTTATAGTAAAAATCATGATCTTGTTCAATTTGGTTATGGTCTAGATATTCAAATACACCATCCATCCAGGTATAATAACTTCTTTTCCACCTATGAACTAAATGAACGAGACTGTAAAATGGAATCACAAAATCTTTGAGCTCCTCCAAATCAGGATATTGGGTAAGAGGAAATTTAAAAGTTGTTTCTTCGGCATTAATCCATGCAACTAGCTTGTCACATTCAGCTAATCTATGTACAAGCTTGCGCAAATGTTCTAAATATTCAAAAGTATGATTTACATCATCCATGTTGTCCAATTTTTCCAAATAAGGAATCATTTCCAACGTTTCTTTGTTTAAATATGCAATCTTAGCCTGCAAATTATCTTCCATTTCTGCTTTGAATGATTCGAAAGCTGTTGCATTTTTCTCAAAAATTGGTTTAATGTCAGTTAACCAATTTACCGTTCTAGTATTTGATGCCACGTGTTCTGGGGTGAGTGATGTCATTTCCAAAAGGTTAGATATTATATTAAGTTGTCTGAGAATTCTTTCTTTTAAAGCTTCAACTAAAACACTTTTTGCGTGTAGCATATAAGCGCCTTGTTCAACCAATTCAGCTGCATTTTCAGGTATTTTTAAAGCTTTTGCAGCAATAACTTCAAACTCTCCACAAATGCTATCATTTTCGTCCATGTGCGATTTGATAATGCCGTCTATAATATCATTTATAAACTCCAACGCCTTTAGTTTTAAACCATCGACCATTCGCAATTGGCAAACGACACTACAATTAAAATATTCATTCTCGAGAATAGCTGTTATTTCAGAATCAATTCCTTGAAAATATTTTATCTTATCTCGTGATTCTTCAAATTCTTTAGCTTTCCTAATAAATTTCAATAGATCCTCTTTTGCTGGTTGACCATACAGCATACTGTATTCTAATCTTAATTTTTCTAAGTACTCATTCAGAGGCAGGAAAACATTATCCAATTCTCTTTGGATCCTTGTATGTCCATCTTTACGTAGCCATTCATTATATTGAACAGGCAATGCGTCATAGTTGTATGGAATTTTAAGGTATTGCTCTACAGGCATTAATCGTTGGGATATGTTTGATATCGCGTCAAGAATGTTGTGATATGTGTTACAAATTGTTTCAGGAGATGGATCGTAAAAAAATTCACCATCAAAATCAAGTTCAATACTTAGTAATGGTACTGATGCAGCATCTTTTAGAGCATCAATAATAGCATCAATGGATCTGCGCATAAGTTCTTGAATTTGCATTGAAATCATTTTTGTGGCACATTTCACAAACTCTGGAATACGTTTTGGCCGCATCCCTCTTAAGCAACGTGGGTTTTTTAACCAGTTGACAAGGATGCCATACCATGTACTGGACACTAGGTAATCAGCTCGTTTTATATCTTCCAACACTTTCGCATGGAACTCTTCCATAGTCATAGGGCCCAATGCACGATATTTTGATAAATTGATGATGCACGGTGGGAACTTTTTCTCAGACGATTCTAACACAAGCCGTATAAATGGGTGAAGTATAAGAGATCCATCCTGTAGCTTCTTTCGGTACCTGACCATCTTATCAAAATTTTTTGTGACACCACTAAATTTAAAGGGAGGCTCTACATATCTCTTCCTCGATACTCCAGGAACATCTCGGATTACCGTTTTCACAGCTAACTCATGCAAATACATATTCCACGCCTCTTTACTCTCTTCGATAAGTTCTTCTGTTATGGACGGAAATGAGTTTCTTAGCTTAGCAGGTATCAAAGCGATTATTTTCTGTTCCCACGATTTTAACATCGGTGGTGGTTGAATTTTGTTGGCACATTCTTTTAGAACGGTAATGTGTCGATCTTGAGATATTTCAAGTTGGTCAATCTCTCGTAAGATACACGGTGGTCGTGCTATTTTTATTTTTCTCACAGCCGCTTTCTCTTCCAATATTTTTCGAAATTGCGCACGCTTGTCCTGTAACATAAACACATATAACCTAGGGCAGTATAATCAGTTATAGTGTGCGCGGAAGCTCTAGTCACCGCCTGAGGTATGTGAGGCGGCAGGGCGGGGGAGGTAGACAAACGTCAAGCTAACTCATTCTGCTGTCGACCATATATTACTAATCCTAGAATAAGTTAATACTAACAATATATGGGCAATGCTGCCTGAAATAAATAAATTTATTATTATATATACCGTGTGCGTATTGTCAATCGCGCCCACCGTCTCAACCCCCCCCCCATCTCCCCCCACCCCCCACTGGGGTTGAGCTGGTTATCAACTGTACAGTAGATCCTCTAGATGAAGCAACAACCTGAGAGTTCAACAAAGCATACAAGATTTTATGAAGATACGTCACTCAAACGGTTAACTCAGTTGGAAGAGCACAACTGTCACAGTCTATAAATGATCTGAGGATTATACTTCTTACACCCTCTCGGTTAAGTTTTTGGAACAAGTTTCGATATAAGATGAGGAGAATCAATAATATTGTGTAGTAATTTAAAGAGGAACATACTGTCGAGCAATGTTCTACGGTCTAATTATTTCGGTGTAAAGGCTTCAAGATCGCAGGACCGATCGTTATGGCTATCTTTGGAGGAGGCTTTTGTCCAGCAGTGGACGTCTTCCTACTGAAATAATGATGACGAAAGGCTTCAGGACATCCACCAATGAAGGCTTTCACTCAGATCGCCCAACACTGATAGTGATAACGAACAAATGGTTAAAAGAGTTGAATTTTATTACCTTATTCCTATTATATGGTGGCGTTGGATCAAAGGGCAGTTTATCCATCCTATGTACATCTGGTATTGGCAACATTTGCGGTATCCGGCACCCATTTTTCGTAGTTAACAGCTTCCTCAGTTCACTTTCATTCATAGTGTTTACTCTACAAACTAGGAAATAATATAACTAAAGACAATACCAAAGAAACTATCAATCGTCGCCATGGTTACGTCAATATTTTTTAATGTGGCCAATATTGATTTTTTAACATTGGACAGTGTATGTAATGCCCTTAGATACCGCACTACATAGAATAGCTTTTATATTACGGCAACTATTAGATGTTTGTGTGCGTGGGTGGCATCTTGACACTCAATGGCATTTTTAAAATTTTGTAACATACGCTTCGTGTTATTTCACATTGAAATTAATAAAATACAAAATACCTGTCCAAGGATTGATTTTTTTTCTTGTCTTGAAAAATTATTTCATAAGAGATATATAAAATAATAAGAAAATTAGTATTGCCGATATCTATAAGGGTTCCTCCAATAATTACCTTCTTTTATCCCCACGGACGAGCAATATATATAATAAATATATATTAGCAAGTGAAACACCGTTATGCTAGTGTGTGCGCGGTTACGGGGGATACTAGTTACACAATTTTTTCTCCCTTAAATAATCATATATGGCCACAAATACTTATATGGTATCGTTTTTACACTTTTTCACAACGCACGACGGCATTTTTAAAATATTTTATTGAGACGCAAACTGATCTGTCACAGACGATGACAATTCTCATAATGGCCGCCTATCGGCCTGTAGTAGTGTAAGTGTGTGCGTGGGGATATGTATTTACACGTTAATCGGCTTGTTTTGGTGCTACACTCTTATGTAAGATGACACGGAGTCCTTATTTTTTTACTAGTCCGTGCCTATCCCCCGTCCTATCACAGCTGGTCACATTTGTGGACCCCTCCCCGCTCGTTGTCACTAAATGTCACACTACGTCGACCCCCTGCCCCCCCCCCCCCCCTTAACGTGTTAAATAATTTATGAATGGTTCCTATATAACTATCATTAATCAATCCGAATCCGCGGATTCCATTCTTTATTGGGATTTCACAGCAAAAACTTTCCCACAAAAATACTAAGACTCAAGTACTCCTTGATAGCTAGCATTCCACCAACCATCACATCAATCTGGAATTCATTGCTCTGTGAACGGCTAGATCACTTCAATGTGTTCCATCTATCACGGGGAGTGTTCCGAAGAGATGTTTCACCTGATTAATGGCTGATGTGTGCCGGTCCTCCACAGTGCGGTGTTTCCCGGACAATACGACATGAGTACCTTCAAAAAAAAGCGCGTACTGTTATATATGCACATATATCTAAATAAATTTATTTTTTTAAAGTTCGTTTCTAATATTCCGTCTAACAGTACGCCTTTCTTAAATGCCGGCAATGCTCCTGTGATTCCTCTGGTGTTGCAAGAGTAAATTGGTGGCGGTGATCACTTAACACCAGGTACGCCCATTTGTCTTCCTTTTCCATAAAAAAATTTAAACAATAATAATAAAACTTTCTGAATTCATATCTGAAAACGAGTAACAAAAAATTTATATAAACACCGAGTACATGATATAAACTTTATTTGCACATAACAATAAAAAATGCACAAAAATTATTTCGATAAACATATATACAAATATACACATCGTCATAAACACTTAAACTATGTGCAATAAAAATTGCATACATCTAATATTATATTAAAAATAGATACATCACATTCAGATCAATAAAATTAATTATGGTTATTGAGTTTTGTAGTTCTGGGATTCGAGTCTACTGACGATTTTTATGTAACAATTGATGCAATTCTATCAAGAACCAATCATTCACTTTTAGTTTTTTTATGAATTAGAGGACAATTAAGGTCATCTGATGGCCATCAAGGTTGAAAGTTTTTGCAATACAAATATTGGTACAGCAACTAAGAGACATTCGTGTGCTGTCTCTGTCGTAGGCACCACTTCCATATACAGTGTGGATCTTGCATATATGAAACTAGCTGACCCGGCAAACGTTGTTTTGCCATATAAATTGTATTGATCTTTTGCTTGCTAGTTGATAAGAGATGGCGCTAGTTGTATTCATTAGTAACAATCACACTTCTTTTATATTTTGTATAATTCACACTATAGTATTATAAATTATAGCCTATTTGTTATTCTGGTGTGTAAGCTATATTATTGTAAAGTTTCATTAAAATCTATTCAGTAGATTTTGCGTTAAAGAAGTTCAAACATACATCCACACATACAAAGCTTCACACTTATAATATTAGTAGAATAGTAGGTACATACTTTTCAGCACATTTGCTGACGATATACAACAAAGTTAACTTTTCATTTGAGCAAATTTGAACATACTGTAGAATTGGGTCACTAGGTCAGTGATGAATATTATACAGACTGTTTTCTTTTTTTTTTTAATTCAATTTTGACATTTATTTTCATTGAAACTTTCACTTTTATAATTTAGGGATTTCAATTAAATAATCAATTTTTTCCAGTATAACATGTATTTTCATTTACTATATATATGCAATCCATACTGTGTAGGGCAATTTATTTAACTAACCACAATAGATTTTATTATAATTTACACTAAAATGTTCTTCCTAACATTATTCATTCTAACAATCACAATTCCTAATTAATTGTCTCTAATGTTAATAATTCCGAAGCATTCAACTTCATAATGTCAGTAGCAATAAACATCTATTATACTTTTATTTGTTTTCCTATATTTTCTCAACATAACCATCGTTTATACTATTATTCAAAGTCAAACCTTAAAAATAATATTAATAATGGGTGTTGGCAACACCCATTATTCATAGTAATATTTCAGAAAACAGAATCTAGAAGACTCAAACTAATATACCGAGTTTAAGTAATTAATAAAACTAACGAAATTATGTCATTTAAATGTTACTTATTAATTTTTGAACATTTTGAGGTTATGATATAAAAAAAATTCTAAATCTGAAACTAAAAGTTTCCTCACCCTGCGAGTGCTGGAGAATATTTTTTATTACACTTGGTAAATGTTTCTTTCTGAGTATGAGTGAACATATTATGGTGAGTATGTTTAGAGATAAAAGCGTTATGATAAAAAACAGTAGGAGTTTAAATATATTTACATTAATGATGTTAATTATTACAATTTTCGGAAACATCAGTGCTATGAGCATCGGCGGTAGCACTACAAATAGTATAAATGAAAAGTTTAGGATGAAAATTTTTAGGAAGAATGATCATTCGTATTACAAATAGTTAGGAAGAACAATTACGGGTAAACAACTTTAGGTGAGCCAATATGGACCCTATAAATTGATATGTCTATATTTAGTCACGTTGTCTTATTAAAAATACTATTCATATATAGACCATGTTAAATACACTGGATTCCGTTAATATACAATAAATGGAATGTTTTAAGGAAAGAATTATTATCAAAGGAAGCAATTAATTATTACACGATTTTTTTAACATAAGCAACAATGAGACCTTTTCAGTCTTAATTCGATGTTCTAAATATTAATTTCAAAATGGCACTACATTACCTAAGTACTTCATTAGGAACATGATAATGTATATAAATATATTTCTTTATTTATTCGCAACGTACATACTAAATAATTTGTTATTTTTTTTTGAAGTGATAACCCTCACTTCTGGGATTGATAACACAAAATAAATATGAAAACAAAATTTAGGAATGATGCTGGACTCGAACCCACGACCACTCGCGTTCCCTGCGAGCGCTCTTCCACTGAGCCAACCGTTCGAGTGACGTAAGGTTCATAAATCTTGTTCAATTCTCAGGTTGTGGCTTCTATATACATATATCAAGATTTATGAACCTGACGTCACTAGAACGGTTGGCTCAGTGGAAGAATGCTCGCACGGAACGCAAGAGTTTGAGTCCCGCATCGTTCATAAATTTTGTTTTCAAATTTAATTTGCGAACACACTTAAGTATATTTCATATAAAGTTTATTTAATTTCTTAAGCATGATGAATTTTAGGCTGTGTGATCTGGATGGAAAAATACTGCGAGCTTCAGTGAAGGGTCAATAACCTAAATTATTTCTGATTCACCACCGCAGCATAAACACAAAAAAAAACATGATATTTTCAGTAAGTAATAACTCCCTAAGCACTAATATAAGTGTTTCTTTATTTGTGTAAGAGTGTGTCAATATTATTATTATTATTATTGCCAATTGTGGAAAAATGGATTTGTCAAACCAATAATAATTGTACACATAAATACATTCTATAAGTCAACAATTATGTTTTATTATTGTATAATATTATATGTACAGTATATAACGTTGCTAAAGATATCAAGCCTTCTTTGAGTATTAGATAACTATAGATATGATATACCGAATATATTTGGCAATAATTTTATTTTACAATGAGGGTAGAATTAAATGCAACAGCGCCTTTACTTATTATTATATATAAAACATCATTTGTCTTTTTATAACTGTCAAAAATATTTGTAATGGTTTAAAACATTGTTTTCTTAAGTTCTGTAGCACTGATGATCTTCTAACCGTGACATTGCACACGCTACATTTCATTCTACCCTCAAATTCATAATATTAAACAACATTCAAAAAATAATATCATATTTACTCAAGGTTTATCATAGTAGTATTTTTATAATATCTTATTATATGATTATTTTACACCATACAATCACTCAGTATTATAATTAGTCAATGAAATCGTAGGAGACTATAAAGTACCTATATCTACATAAAAAAGAAACTTTTCTCAACTTGTTAAAGACCATTTTATAATGGCGCAACACGGACTAGTAAAAAAATAAGGACTCCGTGTCACCTTACATAACAGTGTAGCACCAAAACAAACCGATTAACGTGTAAATACATAGCCCCACGCACACACTTACACTACTACAGGCCGATAGGCGGCCATTATGAGAATTGTCATCGTCTGTGACAGATCAGTTTGCGTCTCAATAAAATATTTTAAAATGCCGTCGTGCGTTGTGGAAAAGTGTAAAAACGATACTATATAAGTATTTGTGGCCATATATGATTATTTAAGGGAGAAAAAATTGTGTAACTAGTATCCCCCGCAACCGCACACAGACTAGCATAACGGTGCTTCACTTACTAATATCACGGCGCGGAGTCCTTCTTTTTTTACTCGTCCTTGTGGCGCAAGTATTATCATACTCATTAATGTTAAAGTAATCCAAGTTGCACAGTTTATATAACTGAGATCTATAGAGCGTACTTAGAGTTTGCTGAGACTTTACTTACGTAGAACTATAAAGCGCAATCTTGACTTTTGCATTCGGCTGTCTTAGCTTAAGCACAGTACGATTTCAGCTGCTAAATGACTATAAAAACGAAATCAGACATTATGCTAAGCTCACACTCAGCTTAATTTTACCGAAGTAAAATCTGAGCAAAATCTTAGTACGCTCTTCGGCCGTATCTATAGAGCGTACTAACACTGCGCTCACGTTAAACTTAGCTGAGAAACAAAAAGACGCGAACTTGACGTTTGCTGTCAAATGACTATAAAAACGAAATTAAAGATTATTAATTAAGTCTAAGGACGTTCTTTAGATATCTTAGACTAAACAGAATTCAATTTATAGAGATAGATAATTAAAGTTCAATTAAACCTATTTCAACGTTGACACGGAAATTTCTTCGTTCAGTCAGACCAATAAATGATAATTGTGATGCCCTTGTGTTATTATTAGAAATATTATAGTTCCACATATTATATTGTAGCTGAAAGAATCTGGGAAGCTATTAAACATGGTGTTATTCCAAAAAAAAAAATTAAACATGTGTTAGATACGTGTTTTGTTAGACAGCGATCTAACTACAACGTCAGTAACAACAATTACGATGTCTAAAATTAAGTTTATCTTTTTCTATTACAAAACAGTTGTTTAGCTTATGTTTAAGTAAAAAGGCGTTAAGCACAACATATACTGAAGTGTACAGAAACAATTAAAGGAACGGAACGCAATTTTTGTCAGCTGTCAGCTGTCATTTATTTATTTTATTTATTTATTTTGATTAAAACGGTTACAACACCAATTACAATAATCAAGTACATTAAACTATAAATGTTAGACGCTATTATGCGAGGACTCACAAAGTTGGAGCAGCAACTGCACCAACACTTCAAGTCTATTAGTAAATAGATCACAATCAGGGCGGGCTTCTACGAGGTGATTAAACAATTTCAAGACTCGCGGCCCGGGCGCCGCAGTGCGTGCTACTACCGTGTGACAAGCGGGTACCGCCAGCAGACGGTGATTTCTACTACGAATATAATTGTCAGGTGTATACAATCGAATCAGCTCATTAGCTATTAAGCCCCGGCTAACTTTCAGCAAGGTAGTTGCCTGGTCGAGAGCCCGTCTGGTTTCCAGAGTGTTGTATCCAAGGCAACCGACGAGATACGCCGTCGGGTACAAGTACGGGTAGTAACCTAGTTTCCGCTTATACAGGAAACGCAAAAATGCTTTTTGAACTTTCTCCAGCATAAGGGAGTAGGTTACTTCGTAGGGATTCCATACGCACGAGCTCGCTTCAAGCTTACTACGCACAAGGGTACGGTAAACCAGTTGTATAATATTGACGCTGTGGAAATCGCGCGTATTCCTAAATACGAAACCTAGTCTCATAAAGGACTCTTGTGTGACTGTTATTATATGGTCGTGAAAGTTAAGCTTTTGGTCAAATGTCACACCCAGATCTTTCATTGAATTCCGTCTACTTATGAGCTTACCATTAATGCGGTACTGAAAAGGGATTGGTTGTCGCATTCGACAAAAAGTCATCTATCTGTCATGGTATAATCTAAATATTCCACGCGAATATTATGATCTATCAGATAGGAACACCTTAGACAAGCTTAGACTCGTATTTATATCAATTAAGGGACGAGATGAGCAGGACGATCAGCTGACGGTAATTGATACGTCCTGCCCATTACAATGCAGTGCCGCTCAGCTCTTGTAAAACCCAAAACTTTTGAGCGGCACTACAATAGCGCTCGTCACATTAAGACATAAGATGTTAAGGCGACACTAAATGCCAGCGACCTTGAGCGATATGAGTTCACGGCTGCCAGTCCGCCATCTATGTAACAAAGCCAATATTTTCAAAATTCTTGCGTGGAAAACAGTTTATATGCTTAAAATCCTCGTCAGTCACTACTAATCTGAATAAATGAACCTACACAAAAAAGTACAAGCTATAAGAATAACTTTTATGAGAGAAGTACCAAAAAAATGGGTCACGCCATGCCAAAAAACTTGTTTAACTTCAAAGAAAAGTGGAAGAAGGAAGTCAAAAAGGCTCGGCAGTGTTAACTATAACCAACAGCAAGAATTAGCAACCTACAAATAAGACTTAAGGATATGTGTAACAAGATTAAGTAGTGTTCATAGCTCGAAATGCTATCCTTTCACCACAAAACTTGTCTAAAAACACCATGTTTGCGTGTTTTCTGCTTACTCTTCGCCTTAAGTCTAATATTCAAAGTAATTTCACTAGCTACGGCGCCCTACAGACCGAAATAAAGTAATGCTTACACATTACTGGTTCATGGCAGAATAAGGCGCCGTTGTGGTACCCATAATCTAGACGGCATCCTGTACAAAGGAGCCTGTCACTGGTAAATATAAGCAATGTCTAGAGGTTGTTGAATGCTAAACAACAGAGAGACACAGATATGTAATAGAACTTTTTTTTCACTTTTTTGTAATAACACATTAGATTATATTATTTTAGGCACAATATAATTAAAAGGAGAAACTTATCTCAACTAAGCCCTGTACAAGCTGGGCTTCCGCGTGGGTCATACATTTGCGGTCAACAATCTTTCATCCGCCGAATGATCTTCTTCATCCGAGTATGTTTTCTCCTTCTTTATCGATTGATACCGTACCTGAAAGAAATCTAATATATAAAATTCTCATGAAATTTTGAGTGCATATTGGGTAGGTCTGAGAATCGGACATTTATTTCTCATCCCTCTAAATGTTAGGGGTGATACACACGATTTTTTTTTAATTTTTTTTACTTTTTTTAAACTTTATTTGATTATGAGTCAGCATTAAAAAATACATACAACTTCAAATTTTCACCCATCTACGATCAACAGTTACTTTTGTATCGCGATTTTAATATCGGCAATACAACGTTTGCTGGGTCAGCTAGTAATAATATAACATTTTACTGTTGTTAACCTACTAAATTTTATTTTTATAACAAATTAGATATTTTTTACAGTCTTTAACAGGAACCAAAAGACCATGGTCAAAGTAGTTAATTATTGAAAATTTCAACAACTTGCGTTGTACAAAATAATGTAGCAAATATAACCTTAAAGGAATTATTATAGGGAAACGTGCAACTGGAGTGATTAGTATTATTTTATATGTGGCGCATCTTTTACCCCCTTATTCATAATGGTCCGCTAACTTTAAACAGCCGCTTAGGAGTGTTTTTTCTCGTTCTGACTTAGGTCAATAGAAGAAGACAGAGTGAGAATTAGCAATGCTTTAAGTTAGCAGACTATTATGAATAAGGGGGTTAATATTTACCCTGATGCTAGTGTGTCGCCACCCTTATTTACACTTTTTCATATACACTGAATCTCTTTACTTCTACCCTCCATACATGATAGGAATAAACCTTTTTTTTAATGAAAATAAGGGACGAGACGAGCAGGACGTTCAGCTGATGGTAGTTTATACGCCGTACCCATTAAAATGCAGTGCAGCTCAGGATTCTCGAAAAACCCAAAAATTCTGAGCGGCACTACAATTGCGCTCGTCTCCTTGGGATATATGATGTTAAGTCTCATTTGCCCAGTAATTTCACTAGCAACGGCTCCCTTCAGACCGAAACACAACAATGTTTACACATTACTGTTTCACGGCAGAAATAGGCGCCGTTGTGGTGCCCCATAATCTAGCCGGCATAAGGTGTGCAAAGGAGCCTCCCACTGGTAACGTAGGTAGTAATTTTATTTTTATCGCCATATAATAGTATACTACAATCACTGATTATGTGAACTTTCATTCATTTTGTACTTTTTTATCTGAAGTTGCACTATTGGATTTTCCAAACTAATTCTGCATGTCCATAGTATTGAAATTTTTAATCAACTTAGTTATTTTTGTTAAGCCTTTGACCGCTTCAAATACAAAAGTAAAGGGTACTAGAATTATTAGTAAGTAATTGTTTTTTTACCTTCGTTTTAATTTTACTGCTGACGCCTCTCGGGTGGTACATGAGGAAGTTATCTGTCACCCAAAATATTAAGATCTGAAACATAAATGAAG
Organism: Leptidea sinapis; assembly: GCF_905404315.1. Lineage (NCBI taxonomy): Eukaryota > Metazoa > Arthropoda > Insecta > Lepidoptera > Pieridae > Leptidea > Leptidea sinapis. The sequence goes on from NC_066289.1 coordinate 7,867,994, forward strand.
CTCGAATGAAAATGTCTCGTATAAAACAACAGCTTGATAGGTCGAGAGTATCGAAATGACAGTAAATTGAAAAATATCAGGTAGTAGTAAATAAGACACGTCCTTCAGTAACGAGGTTTAATTGTGACTGACAAAGAGAATATAATCACTACGTTCTGTGAGTAGCGTCAAGTGTGATCTACAATTCTATACATTATGATATACTACCTTTAAGTACATACATCACATAAATATACTTTAAAAATAAAGTAAGGGACGAAAGGCAATAAGTAAGGGACGAGACGAGTAGGACGTTCCACTGAATGCCACTCAGGATTCTTGAAAAACCCAAATATTCTGAGCGGCACTACAAATGCGCTCGTCACATTTAGACATGATATATTAAATCTCGTTTGCCCAGTAATGTTACCTACTAGCTACGGCGACCTTCAGACCGAAACACAATAATGCTTACACATTAGGCAGAAATAGGCGCCGTTGTGGTACCCATAATCTAGACGGCATCCTGTGCAAAGGTGCATCCCACTGTTGAATGAATGAATACTAATGAAATTAATAAAAATTATAAGGACTAGTAATAATACAAACAAATTCTTGTATTCCTCGATAGTTTATAGTCTTTCATTAAAACTGAGGTTTTTATTTAATAGCGACCAGTACACGTCCGAACTGGTCGCGCCGACAAATTGGTTGCGACACCAAATGGACAACAAATGAGTAACTCTCTACAGCAGGGGTTCTCAAACGGTCGATCGCGAGTGCTTTTTGAGTCGATCTCGAGAAAAAATCCGTGCGATGTTAGAGGTTCGGGTATCGAAATGACTATAGTCTGACTGCGATAATAAGCTCCTTTATTATGCTATCTTTTATACTAGTTGGTTGTACACACACTACACCTCCCCCCTAAAAAGAAAAAATATATATACTACATATATTTTTATACATATTTGTTCAATTTATAGTATCATTCCGTTAGATATAAAATCAAGAAATACATCAACATAGTTGTTAAAACGTACACTAATTTACAAGTAATTTTCAGTTAATGACAAAAAAAAAACTAATTTAATTGTTGGCAGGGTCGCCGTGCGATGTTGGAGGTTCGGGTATTGAAATTATTATAGTCTGACTGCGATAGTAAGCTCCTTTATTATGCTATGCAGATCTTTTATACTAGTTGGAGAGATGAGTGTGTGTATAGGTGTATAAGGTGTTACACACACTACATCCGGTATAATAAAGTTAAATCGGTAATTACGTACCATCTTATGAAAAGTATGCTCAGGACATGCAGTGTCACGCTTCAACATCTAAAGTCACTATTTACTTAAGCTTAGAACTTTAGAACGCGTTTTTTTTGTAAGAATCAATAAACTCGCAATTTTGAATAATAATTATGAGTGTTTTCATTGACATTTAAGAGCAAACCTACACTTACCATGACTAAAAAAATGCATATTTTGCGCAAAACTAATATCTTTGTCATCGTGACACTCTACCTAGACGACAATCGTTCATCACACATACTTGAAGCCTCTCAGAGCCGATCGATCGTAGTCTAACAATTTTGAGGTAGATCGCCAGCAGTTCAAGCTTGAGCACCCCTGGACTACAGAGCTATAATAATTATAGTATAATATTGATACACTCTTACACAAATTATCTTGCCCCAAACTAAGCATAGCCTGTACTATGGGTGCAAGACAACGATATATTTAATACATTATACTTACTTAAACATACGTAAATTCATATAAACATCCATGACTCGGAAACAAACATTCATATTCATCATATAAATGATTGCACCTACCGGGATTCGAACCCGGGACCTCTAGCTCAGTAGGCAGGGTCACTAAGCACTGAGCTATAGGAGTCAAAGTCTCTATAGAGCTGTATATATTTTGTTAGTAGTGACCTCACATAATAATATATATTATATAAATATAATAATAAAGTCATTTATTTTCAGGCATTTCACCCATAAATCACCCATAAAACTTGAGTTTAATTTGATTTTAATTAAATTACAGATAAAAAATTATTATATTTCATAAGTACAACTAAAAAGAAAATAATTATACTATAGCTATAAAGTTAATATAGTCTAATACAATTCAGTGATGTCAAATTTAATTTCAGTACTTACATTATTAAAAAATATTGACACACTTTTTACACAAATTATCTTGCCCCAAGTTAAGCATAGCCTGTGTTATGGGTTACAAGACAATGATATATTTAATACAATATACTTACTTAAACATACATAAATTCATATAAACATACATAAATACATTTAAACATCCATGACTCGGAAACAAATATCTATATTCATCATATAAATGCTTGATTCGAACCCGGGACATCTAGCTTAGTAGGTAGGATCGCTAACCACTCGGCTATATCAACTATAAGAGAGACTTACATTAACAAAGAAGGGTATGATGAGCATAACCACAGCTAACTCTAGCCGAGGGTCGGAGACGGGAGACAGCCTGAGCGTGGAGAGTACGGCCACTACCGGCGGCAGGCGGAGTACCAGTGCCAGGATGGACTTGGCAAACGTAGCGAGAGCTGCGTACAGCACACACTGGCACACCCAGGCTGAACACATGGCTGGTTTGCCTGCAACGTTAAAACAACCTTGAAGTAATCGCGATTACTAACGACTGTTTAGTATATTCAATTACTATCAAAAATTGGCGAGCGGTGATTGGTATTAGAAAGTCGAAAGATTTTGACGTTCAATAACCGATTTTTTTTTTTTTTATGGAATAGGAGGACAAACGAGCGTACGGGTCACCTGTTGTTAAGTGATCACCGCCGCCCACAATCTCTTGCAACACCGGAGGAATGACAGGAGCGTTGCCGGCCTTTAAGGAAGGTACGCGCTTTTTTTGAAGGTACCCATGTCGTATCGTCCCTGAAACACCGCACAAGGAAGCTCATTCCACAGCTTTGTAGTACGTGGAAGAAAGCTCCTTGAAAACCGCACTGTGGAGGACCGCAAAAAAAAAATATATTTTGTTAATATTCATCATATTGACGGAGACCCCCTTTTACAAAGGTGGATGTGTCTTCACACCAATATAAAATAATTTTGATGTAGGTACATACAAACATTAGTTTTTAAGTAAAACATTAATAACAGAGATATGGATCTGATCCGAAATAAATGTTTTATTATTATTATTATTATATTATAATCCATTCCCTTCTTTTGGCATTTCCATAACAGATCTTTGAATATTTTTTCTTGAATCCATCTACTCAGGTCAGGTGTTTGTGTCTAGATTCTCATAAATAACGCCACATATTGTGTTTAGATATATTTACTATCAACTGTAAAGTAGATGCTGTAGATGGAGCCTGAGAGTTGAACAAGATTTTCGAACCATACATCACTTGAATGAGGGGCTCAGTTGGAAGAGCGCTCGGACGGAATCCGAGAGGTCGCGGGTTCAAGTCCCACATTATTCATAAATTTTCATACATTCATCATACTTTTATATCAAAACTACTAATCCGGACTGCAAAAAACAAAGCAAAACAATTTCAGGTCAACTTGTTTGTTTCGAAAGAATTTATTATACAAATCCTACTAATATTACAAATGTGAAAGTTTGTATGTCTGGATGTGTTTTAACTTCTTTAACGCAAAATCTACTGAATAGATTTTGATGAAACTTTACAATAATATAGCTTACACAATAGAATAACAAATAGGCTATAATTTATAAAACTATTGTGTGAATTATACAAAGTATAAAAGCATCGTGAAGTGTGATTGTTACTAATGAATACAACTAGCGCCATCTCTTATCAACTAGCAAGCAAAATATCAATACAATTTATATGGGAAAAAAATGTATGCCAAGTCAGCTAGTCTTGTACATTTGCTCTTACCATATTCCCCAAAATTGATCAATGGTATGTCATACAGCCTCGCGTAGTACTGGGCGAGCCTGATGCCAGCCCAAATTATGAGAAGCCCAAGAGTTGAATCCAACATAAAGTTCACAATGTACCTGCAACAAAATATAACTGTTCAATAGCACCTTAGAGAAACTGGCTTTGACTAAAGAAGGGCATCTTCACAAGCCAGGAAGTACTATGGTTATGGTTTGTAAAGCGGCTTCAGTACAGTTCAATGAAGCCCTGTTTCACTGCGACCAATGTGATCTGTTATGATAGCCACTGTTAACTATAGCTCACTGCTAAGATTGATTCTTTTCATGAATCTTATTATATCTTTTGCTGATATATGTGGCTCAAGTGGTTGAAGAATTAGACGTCCCAGAGAGGTGCTAATGTTTACACATTAAAGGACCACATTCAGAAGGGTTGTGCAACAGGGTTTCATCTGTACTATTACAGAATCTACACGCTCTGCAATCTCTGAGTCCTAGGATTGAGAGATGTTTGTTTAATCTGCAGAACCCTGTTAGTGTCTTGGTTAAAATGTGTGAGTTTTCCCTACATAGTCCCAGTGCCTCGACGACAGGTGCAGTTTGTCTCGTCCCTTGTAATACACATACGTACATACATAACATTATCAAGAATATATGGAGAAGCAACAGTCAACATGTATGCTACCAATATCAATTGAAAGATACTCATACCATGTACAGGGATTTCCTGTGAGTGTTGGAGACAGCCAAACATTTGCTGCGTGAATTATCAATGCCCCAAGACCTTGTTTTGAAGTGTCATAAAACCAAATTAACCATGGTCTTCGTGCATATCTTGGTTCACAGAATCTTTTACCTAAAAAAATACATAAATATATTTAAAAAAAAAAAATAATAACTGTAAATAAATATTTGGACAGAAGTGCATAAATCTTCTGTATATGGTTGGTTAAAAGTGGATAGCTATGCTGCTTAATGTTTTGAGTAATTCTACTACTGGTAGGGTGACTTCAATAGCAGATAATACTGGTATTTTGCATACAAGTGATGTTTGTATACTTGAGTTCTCTGAATTGTTGCTCATGTTTTTTTCATATGGAGCTTAAAACTTCTTGAGTGTGAAGTTGCTTTAACAGCATAACTTTAACAGTATACCATATATTCACGAGTGGTCTGAACTTAAATTGTAATAGGAATAGTATCTCAAGTTAAAACTAGGAACAGTTTTAGTAACTGCTAATATGGCATCAGAAGGCCATAAAGTTGGTTGGTGTTACTAAATCGGCGGTTAAATGTAATGCAGAAGTTAGAATAATCTAGAGTCTTTAGCTAAATTATAATAATAAAATTTTAAAGGTATTATCATCATAAGAAATGTATCCACATATAAGTAATGATGAACAAAGAATGATATTTATCACTTTAGTTGACAAAACCAAAGCAATATATACACATAAAATTGATAAGAGAACTTATAATATTATATAAATAGTCTTTATTATATTAGCCTGTAACCTTCACCTATGAACTCAATTATCAACATATTAATAGCTTACCTATAAGGCAAGTAAATGCTAATATTGCCAATAGAAACTGCATGAACCATCCATATGTATCTGTAAGAGCATCTTTAGAGCAATGGAGCTCTGACCAGTAAATAACATCAGAACTATTATTCATTTTTCATTTCTTCAAGCTACAGGTGAACTTGATAATATTATTTTAATTATTGAACGTCCTTCGCAATCAACTCATAATTAACTATTTAAATTTTGAAGGTAGAAAGTATTACAACAATTTAAATAAAAGTGGTAAACAAAAATAAAAAATCCAATTTCCATGGAATTACAAAATTACAAAATACTCTAGATTTCTAGAATCTATACTCAATTCGAGAATCGAGATCAAAAATGTAAACAAAGTAATCTCAGTGTCAAAATGACAGTTCAGGGACTCCATCTGACTTCACTTCCATCTGAATATATTTAATCTGTGCATAACAAAAATAAGGCTCAAAGGAATTGTGTCCAAAGCCATTAATAAATTTAAAAAAATACAAAAATAACAGATTGTGTTTTTTTTTTCTAGTTTTTTTATTATCAAATAAAGACATTCGTTTATGCAAAAACATCATCAGGCTATGAAAGAAATAAACAAAATTCGAAAAGCTTCAGCCACAACTTCGACTAGGATAGTCACCTTTTACTCTAACGAGAGGATAGTATCACTGGACACTAGAACTTTAAAAAACACAGAATAGACCGTACATAACATAAATCTCAGCTAGCCAGTAGCGACTAACGAGTAGCCGAAGACACCATAAACATAGTATACTAGCGTAATAGACAAACACTCCTCATTACGGCTAGACTAAATGTTGTTCAAGTGTGTTAGTTTTACAAATGTGTTAGTGAGTTAATGAAACGATATCGACATCACTGCAATATCGATGGCAAAATTCGTATATACAATAAAAATATATCTGATGAAAATTAAATAATAGAATTGTTTTAACAATATTAATAAAAAAAACGATACGTGTGTTTTTAAAATGAAAACTTCTTAAGCCGCATTGGGCACTTTTAGATAGGGGAAAATCTTATGGGTTGGCGTCACCGACATGCTCAGGATCGGCGCAAGCGATAATTAAATAATTAAAAATATAAATAGTAAGACACTTTTTGGATTGGTGAAACATCGTGAGATCGCGTAACCGAAATGCTTTTAGTAGTATATCTGTGGCTATACAGCTGACGTTTTACAACATAATTGCTGTGTATATCTTGTGAAATTTAATGGATTTAGTAAAAAGTTTAATGTGTATATACTGTGGATTGTTGAAAAAGTATTTTTGTTTGATATTTTATTGAGACAAAGTTTTAAAAATGAATTGAAAAAAGTTTTTGTTAGATTAATATATTATTGAGAATAAGTTTTAAAAATAATTTAATTATTTTTGTTAATACTAAAAGTTCTATGTTATAAATAAAGCAAATAAAAAAAAAAACAAAATATTTATATTGCAGCAAATTTTCACTGTCCCCTGTATAGAACAATTTTATTATGGTAAATTCTAAGTGTATATTATGAAAAAAATTTTAGTGACGCTACATTTCAAGCTATACTACATACATGTATATTTTAATAACATATTATGAAATATCGGAGATTGTACAATGGATAATGATCAAAATGAATGTTTATTAAAACTGCAAAAAAATGTTCTCAGAAACTTAATATTCCTCAAAATCAATTAAACTGAAACGATTTAAAATATCCTTGTCAGACAATGCAATTACTTTTATTGAATTAATTTGTTGGCTGGAACCAGTAATAACATGTGAAATGTTTCTTTGTTTGGATTTTGCTATATATAATAACACAATCTAACACAGAACGCAACGCTTTTATATTTTTTAATTAATATCCGTTAAAAACACAGGATAATTACGATAAGAACACTTAAATTAAAACGCGTTCCAACTTGGCATGAGACTAATGGAGACTAAATTGTTTCAAAACGGTTTCACCGTACATCTATTCCATCTTTCTTACACCTACGTTTTTGTGAAAGGATAGTTATTTCACTGCCACACAGAGTTCGTCTATTACCCTAGTATACTAAGTTTATGGCAGACACCTACTAGTACTGACCTACTGACGTCTATAATGCGCTCAAGTAGTGTATAATGGGTTTAACTATATTTATTTACGAGACCTCCTTTCAAAATATAAACGATAGAAAGTTTATTTCTAATTTTTCTTATAACATCCTGTATTATCTCCATAAATTACTATATCACAGCAGTATTATATGTGATAGATAGACCTCAACGAGAGCTGTTGATTGAAATATAAACGAGCGTCGTGTGGCAAGGAGCAAAACGAAAATTGTTGATGCATCATAAATACTTCAAAATGGGTTTGTTTTTGAAATTGCTTCTTCCTCCACCAGGTGCAAAAATTCATAGTCCTTGGCGTATCTATATAATAAAGTGATCTGTGGTCCTTATATAAAGTAACAATTTATTTAATTATTTATCCATCTATCAAGTGGTATATTTAACTCTTGGATATGTATGATAGATTATGTAGAAAACTCTATAAAGGTATAAAATAATCTCATGGTATTTAAAAATAATAATAACTAAGAAAGAGAGATGACATAAAATCACAAAGAAAAGAATTAACTTTAAACTAGTTTTAGCGTATAAAAGAAAACCGCGAAGATTAACAGCATAATAAATTGAATGTGATTTATTTAGATGAAACTTACATTCGCAATTCAGATTCTGTGAATAAATGCTGGCAAAGCAATGATATAGCAAGTCCATCTAAAAGTAGCGTACTGGATCTGTATAAACACTGCTAGAGAAAATCGCTATGCGGAAAAAACATACCTATATTATTTCGAGTGCTAAAAGAAGTTTTAGCAAAAAAAAAGTTAGAACTGATCAATTCAGTCACGGCAACGAGCCACAATTCGCATACCATATATATCGGTATTTTTTTTTAAATAATAAGTTGACATGGCATCATAACAATTTCATGGTATTTATTTTTAATTAATAGTAATTAATTACTTTTACAGTTAATATTATAATGCAAAACCACGTAGTAAAAGCTGCTACGTGAATAAATAGGAATAGCACTAAACTGACTAAAGTATTAAGTACACTGGGTATTCAAAAATCAATAGTATTTGAAAACGTTGCTTGTTACCTGTCGTGTAACGCTAAAATGTTAAGCTTAGTGTGTGAACGAATTTTCTATGTTAAGAACCCGATGCTTAACACCATTCTATACACATATCTAACTTTATGTTCATTAATACTTAGGGTAGAAATAAAAATAAAACCGTGTGGTGACGTGGGACACTGGATAGGAACGAAGTTGCTTATTATAAAAATATTAATTTTAAGGTCTATTCGAGGTATAAAGAAAATAATTATTGGGGTATACATTTTTTATTATGATTTTTTTTTATTGATAAAAAATACACATATATATACACATACACACTAACGTTTCATGATCTAAGCGTGGCTTGTGTTCGTGTTGTGTTATTTTGTGAATTAATTTCATAGAAAACATTTTAAATAATAGAAAGTGAATTGAATACAGTGATAGAAAGTGATACACTGACAGAATTGGTGATTGATAATTGTATAAAGTCACCAAATACTATGTATATAAAAAAAATAAAAAATTATTTAAAACATTTCACATATAAGCAACACGTGTTTCTTGTTTGGTTTTATGTATGATTACCACGTGTTTTATTTTTCTGGTTGAATGTGTAAAATTCATTTACGATTTTTTAATATTTTTTTTTTAATAAAATGTATTATTTTATTTGTTATGTTATTTATGTTGCATTAAGTAATCAGCAAGATATTGTCGCGTAGCAACGCTTCGACGTACATGAATAGAGTTGTCAGACTTCATGGGTTACGTTCCGAACGTTTTTTTCCCAGCTAGGGTACCCCTCCGCATCGTCCCATAAGGAACTTCGTTCCAATAATTAAATAGAATTAAGATCGTTTAATCCAATTTCCCCAGTGTAGCGCACAAAAAAATTATTGCCCCATTACCCCAGTTGAGATTCTGGTATACCAATACCTATTATTATTATTTGGAGAGGGTCGCTATGGCCATCATGACCCCGGTTATCAACATACAGGCGAGTATCAGCAGGCTGTTTAGCCTGTCTGCAGTTGTTTTCTGGTTGGCTTTGTTCCACCACACAATGGAGGCATAGGTGATTGTACGCCTCACTACTGCTGTGAAAAGCCATAGTAGGAGCTTTGGGTGGGCTCCCCAGTGTCTCCCTACCAGATGTCGACATACACCCAAGGCTGTTTTAGCCTTTTTTACTGTTTTGTCGATGTGTGAATTCCATGTGAGTTTCTGGTCGAACGTGACTCCCAGCTAATATACTAACTACTAATACTTCACCTCAGCTGAGAATTCTAAAGTCGAGCCGTTCAGAGTGGACACTTTAGTTTACTGGGTGTTCTTTTCCTGGTGGACGGCACAATTACAGTCTTTCCTGCATTAAGTGATAGTTTCTTGGCTGTGTACCACTTTGAGATGGTGTTTAGCGCCTTCTGCAATATTAAACTTAGTAGGCTTTGGCAGAAGCCCCTGACCATAATGACTAAGTCATCTGCGTACCCTAGTGCATCAATCTTGAGTTCTGCCACCCTACTAAGTAGTTCATCCACTGCTAGTGTCCATAGTAGTGGCGATAGCACGCCACCTTGTGGGAAACCTCTAGTAGTGTATAGCGCTAGTGCTGTCCCATGAAGATAAATTAGAGCTTTATGATTTGAGAGCATTGACCTTACCCATTTGACAGTGGTGGAGTCTACGTCTTTGCTGATTAGTCCTTTGACTAGTGTGTCTGTTGGGGTATTGTCAAAAGCGCCCTCAATGTCCAGGAACGCACAAAGTGCAATTTGTATATCTTGTATCGCCTTCTCGACTCTGTGCACAAGTTGTAGAAGAGCCGTTTCTGTAGACTTGCCTCTACAGTAGGAATGTTGAGAATGGGCTTTAGGCTTAGAACATCACCGATCTGGTTAGGTTGGTCCTTAGCGAGCAGTTTGTGTATTCGGGCTCCTTGAGGAGTTTTTGACAAATCCTCGCAGAACCTTTTCCAAGATGCTCGTTTGGCCTTCCTTACTCCCTTATTGTATTTTGTCAAGGCTTTTTTATAGGGTTCCCAGTCTTGGGTCTTTTTAGCCCTGTGGAGGAGCCTTCTGGATTTCTTCTTGAGTTTGTTCAAGTTTGAGTCCCACCAAGGTACTTTACTGTTTGAGAGCTGTGTGGAAATTGGGCAGCTAGCCTCGTAGGCGTCAGTGATGCAATCCGTGGTTGCTTACACTTCCAGTTCTAGCTCATCCAGGGTTCTGATACACTTTGGGATGTTCTCCAAATTACTCCTGAGTATGTCTTTGTAGGCAATCCAGTTTGTTTTCTTTGGATCCCTGAATGTATGTGATGAATATGTGAAATGAATGTGATTTTCAAGGCAAGCCAAGAAGTCAAATGCTATATGTCGGTGATCCAATAGCGAGATTTCATCACTGAATCGCCAGTTCGATATACGCCTGGCAATGTTGTCGGTAGCGAAAGTAATATCTAAGACTTCCTGCCTATTCGTGGTAATGAAGGTTGGCTTGATGCCCCTATGCTGCCCCCCTGACCTGAAGGCAGTTAGTGTCTAAGAAATTAAGAAGTAGCTCACCTCTATCATTGGCGTCGCTGCATCCCCATGTAGTGTGGTGCGCATTGACGTCGGTCCCGACGATCAGTTCGGCGTTGTTGCGGCGTGCGTATTCGACCACTCTCGCCAAGTCTGTTGTCGAGTCTGTTGTGTCATGTGGTAGGTACGCCGAGCACACGATCACTCTGGTACCTTCCCAGCCTCATCATTGTAAAGTCATCATTGCAAACCTCTGTAACAGGTAAGATATTAATGTTTTTGTTAAAAACAATGCAGGCACTGGGCCTTAATCCGCTGTTATTGTAAATCAACTTACCAGCGGCGTTAAGTCCCATGATCTTGCCGTATTGACCCACGGCTCTTGTAGCAAGGCAAAGAGGACCTCTCTTTTTACGAGGCATTTCTCCATTACTGCTGTTGCAGCCTTGGTGTGGTGGAGATTTGCGTGCAGTATCCTCGCCCAGTCCTTTGGGTGCATCATTGGATCCCACCCGAGGTGGAAGGCTGAGGTCGGTCTGTCTTCTGGAAGGGGTGTTTCCGCCCCCGTCCAGAATTAGCCCGACTCTATTCCTTCCCTCCCCTGAGACCACTTTGCCTCCCTTGGCCTCCCTCGTGTGGAGCACCTTCCAGTGCTCGGTATTGAGTCCCGCATTCTGCGCTCGGATCAGTTTTAGGGCCGCCTCGACGGAGTCAGCCTCGCTGTTTGGCAGAAAAGTCGTGGCTATCGATGGTTTTGGAAGCTGTCCCTCTGACATGCACGAGAGCACCGCCTCTGGCCACGGCTTCAGGTCTTTTAAGGTCGGCCCGGTTCCTTGATCAGCCCCGGTAATCAGTTCGAGGAGAGCGCGGCGCACTTTTCACATTTCTTCCTCACTCATGTTATGAGTATGCTTTATACCCACACGTGACGACCCGGTCACCTCCTTGAAACTGGGCCTGCTCGAGGATGGCTGTGGTTCAGCTAACCTGGGGACCTTGCTGGGTTGGGTCTTTGGAGAAATCTCTTCTGACCTGCCACGTTTTTCGGCTTTCGCTTCAGGTGGTGGGGGGTTGTGACCTGCTTTCTGTAGGTCATGCCATGGCTTGTTGGCTAACGCCTTGGCCTCCGCTACAGGCATGTAGGATTGGAGAAGATTTTTGAATCTTTTCCGGGCTGCCCCGGACAGCTTCTTGGGCTTCGTCCTTATATTGCTCAGTTTCGAGTCTGTTTCCAAAGGTGTTGTGGTTTCCTAAACGGTTGCCTTGATCTCGCCTGGAATAAGCCTCTCAGTCTGAGTTGAGTTTTCGGTTCCTTTGGGGGTGTCCAGCCGTCCACCCTCAGGTTCCGAGATTGATAGGTTTTCACCTAAGTCGGATAAAATTGAGTTAATTACGTTTTCCTCCACTTTGTTCCCACGAAAAGCTAGGGAAGTAAATGTCACGAACCAGCAGAGCCCCGAACTGGCCGAAGGGCATAAGATAACACTCGGAGGTGCCCAGGTATCGGAGGAACACCGTTAAAGTCTGAGCTCTCATCCAGACACGCAGCCCTCGTGACGGTACGTCTCACAACTTGGCTTGGATACCCCGATACGATATGGAGGCGGAGTTACCAATACCTATATTTTATTATCATCACTTTTTTTGGATTGCCTCCAGCTATCAAAGCAAGACATATTCACGTCAAAGAATTAAGGTTATTTTTTTTAAGAAAATAAGGGACGAGCAGGACGTTCAGCTGATGATAATTGATACGCCTGCCTGCCTATTTCAACGCAGTGCCACTCATAATTCTAGAAAAACACAAAAATTCTGAGCGACACTGCAATAATTGCTCTCGTCACCTTAAGACATAAGATGGTTAGTCTCATTTGCCCAGTAATTTCACAAGCTACGGCGCCCTTCAGACTGAAACACAATAATGCTCATACATTGATTCTCGGAAGAAACTGGCACCGTTCGAAAGAGCCTGGTAAATATATATATAATAAGGTAAGCTATTACGCAGTCCTTAAAAAATAAAACCGCACAATATTAAAATTATTTTGATAGATAGTTCTATTATATTACAATACAGTACTTATATTATACAGTCATACTGTGTTGTGACTTTAGAGTTATATCAATGAGTATCATCATAGTTATGATAAACACAAAAATTAATCTAACTAAATATCGTGTAACGTTAAAAATAACGGGTATGAAATATTACTGCGACCAATGACGTTTCATACATAAAGACAATGCACCTCATACAAAATCAAAGTTTAAATATGGCACATGCCACAAATGACACCATAATAACCTTCGACTGCTATGTCTATACATTTCTGCGTTTACTCCAGATTTTTTTTTTAATTTTATTGGTCAATAGACAGCAATGAAAACACAATTTCAGTTTCAGCTGTATATTTTGAATAAAGAACCCGATTTGGACAGTGACATCGGTGGAGTAGGAGTTAGGATTTTTTTTAAACCCAGACGAAAAAAAGGGTTACTATAAGTTTTAGTCTCGTCACTCTGTCCATATTTTCCGATCGAGATCTGTTCAGTCGAGGGTTTTTTACGTTTTTAATCAAAAATCACACTCATATTATAAAGGGAAAAGTTTGTATATTTATTTATTGGCTTGTGATTTTATTTGTTTTATTTACGTTCGAAAGGGATTTCGATTCAATAAGTTATAGTAACGTTTAAGGAGAGAAACTAAACACTCAAATATAATATTTTTATTTACATAGAATAATTAGTTAAGCTGGTTATTTAAATGTTAAGTTCCTTGAATTAAATAAAATTTGTCTTTTAGACTTGGATATCTTTTAGGTATACGCTTACACTTAGCTTAAAATATATTAGTATGGCAGATTTTGTCAAATTTTAAATGTGTTTAAATCCAAACAACTTAAATCCTTTAGTGATGAAATATAAATATGCTAATTTGGTTTGTAAATTTCTTCACGTCTCTCTCTTACTACCAACTGGCGCCAATTCTCTTTTATTATCTCGTGTACAGGAAAGCCGAAGAATATTAGCTTTTAAATAATTTGTAAATAAGTATCAAATCTCACTAGGTATCGATACTTCCGTGATAACGTTTCTGTAAGCCGTTCACATTACACAAAATACAATAATAATCATTACTAGAATTAGATTTATTAGTAAAATTGTATACAAATGATTTAAGTTTTCTTTAGTGTTAATTCCGCCAATATTTGTTTTTAAAACAATTCGACACGTGTTTCGCCTCTACACGAGGCATCCTCATTACGTGTTGTCTCGCCAAAATCTGGCACGAGACTCAAACACGTGTCGAATTGTTTTAAAAACAAATATTCGCGGAATTAACACTAAAGAAAACTTAAATCATTTGTATAAATATGGATTTCCGCAAAGTAACGCCTAATTCAATAAATTTTTTTAGTAAGATTGTATAAAAACGCGCAATTATTTTTATACTTTTAGTGCATATTATATATATTGTTATGAAATAGTGTTTGAATTCGGTATTTTTTTTGATAATTTTATTTTTTATCTTTAGATTTTTAGTGAATCTTAACTACACTAACTAATAATTTGTCGAAATTTGTGTAGATCTACTAAATTTTGCAATGCAGCAATGAATGTAAGCGCATTGCAATTTTATTACAGACAGTTAGAAATTCTGCCACAGATCGCACAATTACTGTACGTCGTTAAGGAGTTCCATTGATATTTGACTACGACAATTATTTAACCATAACAACGTGACGGTAGGTGACTCAAATATCCGGATAGCAAATAAAAGATTCGGCCTAGTATCGTTAATTTTCCCCTAAGAATTGAGAAAGAAGAGTTCCGTTACTTTATCATGGAACCCATAATCAGAACCTAACCAAACTCTCACCAAACTACCTTTGAAGTATATTCCTTCCAAAAAAAATGAATTATCGAAATCGGTTAGCGCAATATTGAGTAATTCTTAAATTTTTCGCGTACATTCTTATAGCAAAGCAAATTTAAGACTTTTATGGTTGCCATTATCAGATCTAAACCAAATTGCAACACGAGAAGCACCAGCTTTCAAATAAAAAATTATCAATTATCAAAATCATAAAAAATATACCGACGAATTGAGACTCACCTCCTTTTTTGAAGTCGGTTAAAAAGAGCGACTGTATTGTTTTCATTTCTGACTGTGTCCTTTTATCTGTCCCATTCTGACAAGCGGATCTTGTCTGGGAATTGTCAATAATTGTACCATATTTAATGAAAAAATTTTCATTTTATTAAATTACTTAAGCTTTTTGCATATCAATCTTATATAAATAAAATAACCTTACCGATGATAAGTCACACCATCTTTTTAGAGTCGTTAATGAATTATATAAGCTCTTTTTATAGCACACTTAGGCTTGTTGATTGACACACAGTTGACACACGACTAAGGAGAAAAGTAAAGAGTATAATAATATATAGGAGAAAAGTGTGCTTACATTGTACCTATTTAAGCACACTTTTGCCGTTCCGTTATTAGACTGCGAATGATATGTCCATATGTATAGAACGTCAACGTTGGTTGTAGACATAAATAAAAACATTTACCATTATTTTTTTCCAAAAAAGATTTATGTTGCAGTTGAAACTTTTTAATTTTTCCGTTTCTTCTATAATGGTAGGACTTTTTTCGCGGTAAATTTATTCGTAAGACGAAAGTTGAAATGCAAATAACTACTGTTTGATAAAATTAGGCAATTTTACATTTATGCGTCTATTCGAGGTGCAAAAAGTAGCTTTTTTTATTGAATCGTCTTCGTTCCTTGCCTTTGGCAATTAGCATCAAAGAGGATGTAAATACTGCGTAATTAACGACATTGCCGCCATTTTTATTCATGAGTCGTCAATCATCTACTTTTGTTTTTCTATTTCAGTCATTCAGTGTTTCAAAAGTTATAAAACGTTATTGAAATTTAATAATCACTGCATATCAAGATTTGGCGTTTGGAATTATTATCAGTAAGTATAATTATTCATTGGCATTTATCAAAATAATTTGTTGCGAATATCGATTTTTGATCGGGTTGGTACGCCAGAGCCAGTATAATTTTGGTTGTAAGATTCTATGTAAATCATTCTAACTTCAAATGCTTTTTCATTCCGTTATTATTCGTAATTCATTTTTAGGATTTAATACGATGAGGGAGTGATATAATTAATATCAGTTACAAACACCGGCACTATCATTAAACGTTGACATAAACATCATTTTTATGTTTAAATTACTTATTCCACTGGCGCCGTAAGGGAATCGTTATCTTTATGTCACAAATGTATAGCCTATATAACCTAGCTGCTTGCCCTTTTGTTATTAGTAAGACACAAAGGTTACTTTAGAATAGTTTGCATGCATATGAAAAGCTTTAATTGGTGTAGTTTTTGCGAAACATGAAGTACCAGTCGCAATCCTACATTGTGGCATAAGTTACTGATCGAAAACTGATTTCGTCACTCTTTAAATACTTAGTTGTTGGTAACATCAATATAATTTTGAAATTATTATGCTCACATATCCCGTTCATGTAATATAACCAAATATATGTAGATATATTTATATACAACTAACCTTAACACCTAGTATTTAGTCCACCATTTCACTTGCGGGGGATTTCGGTTTAAATGATAAGCTTTGTGTTTTTGTAAAGTTAAGTAAATTATGCCAAACATAACCTTACTTTTCCAAATCGCTTATCTTTGTCTAGCAGCTAAGCTTGCAGTTAAGATTTAGTACACATATATACATGCCTTCAAATATACCAGAATGTAAGAAAGTCTATATTTTGTTATTTTCTATTCTTAAAAGGGTTTTGGGTTCATATAGAATGTACCAAAAAAGTGTAAGTAAGGGACAAGACGAGCAGGATGTTCAGCTGATGGTAGTTTATACACAATGCAGTGCCACTCAGGATTATTGAAAGACCCAAAAATTCTGAGTGGCACTACAATTGTGCTCATCACCTTGAGATATAAGATGTTAAGTTTCACTTGCCCAGTAATTTTACTAGATATTCAGACCGAAACAGCAAACATTTTTGCTTCACTGCAGAAGTAGGTGCCATTGTGGTACCCATAATCTAGCCACATCCTGTGTAAATGAGCCTCCAATGGTAATAATTAAAAACATGTTGCATAACAATGCACTATATACAGTTTTGTTTATTATGTTAACTAACATTAAGTACTATTTCAAGTGTGCTTCAGACAAAAAGACTATTGTTTATTTTCAAGTATCTAAGACTAAAGTTTAATTTTCTACAGTAGATTAGTTTACCAGTGGGAGGCTCCTTCGCACAGGAAGCCGGCTAGATTATGGGTACCACAATGGTGCCTATTTCTGCCGTGAAGCAGTAATGTGTAAGCATTATTGTGTTTCGGTCTGAAGGGCGCCGTAGCTAGTGAAATTACTGGGCAAATGAGGCTTAACATCTTATGTCTCAAGGTGACGAGCGCAATTGTAGTGCCGCTCAGAATTTTTGGGTTTTTCGGGAATCCTGAGCGGCACTGCGTTGTAATGGGCATGGTGTACCAATTACCCTCAGCTGAACGTCCTGCTCGTCTTGTTCCTCATTATCATAAAAAAAAAAGTAGATAATATAGTTAATCTAAAACTCATCAAGTAAGATAAAATGCAAATAAAATGAAATAACTAGTATTGTGATTTTAGTAATACTATTCATAATTATATGATAAAAATGTGAATCTATTCAACAAATCTATTTCATTTGTGATAGCCATAATAATCATTCATTATAAGATATAAGCTTATCACTAGAATAGCTACAATGTATCCAAAAAATTAAGTGCTACAAGTCAGAAGTATATATAGAACTATATAAAGTGTTGAACATTTTTCTTTTAGGTATATTGTGATAACATACAGAGTCCACTTTTCCGGTTTCATGAAATGGTCAAAAATTAATATTACTTTTGATATCTAATATCTTTCCACTTTTCCTAAGTTGGTAGAGGCAAAATGTTAATAATTCTGATTTTCATGTGTTCCTTTTTCATTCAAATGAATAGATGATTGCTGACTTTGAATAATAATAATATGGTCACACTCTTACACAAATTATCTTGTCCTAGGCATAGCCTGTACTATGGTTAAAGACAACAATATATTTAATACAATATACATTCTTAAACATACATAAATACTTATAAGCATCCATGACTAAGAAACAAACATTCATATTGTGTGAGTCTATTGAACTTTTTACTCATCCAAATATCATGATCAGCCTTTAAGGCCGGCAACACATCTATTGACCTGTTGTTGCAGATGTCCATGGGCATTTGCCTCACCTCTCCCCATCCCGTGAGCCTCTTGCCCGTTTGCCCCCTCTTATATGAAAAAAAAATTTATTTTTTATTGAGTATAAATTCCTAGGCTAGGTTACTTAGTTAGTGCTAGGTTAATTCGAAATATACACTTAATAAAAATCATAACTCATATTTATGGATTTCAGGAAAATAACACCTAAATTCAATAAATTAACTTTTTACTTAACGGATTCTCAGTTATGCTTCTTATACCTTTCCACATATTGTATTACACTTTTTGGAAGACAGATCTCAATCAATCTTTTGCAATAATTGACTTTAAAATTCATCGCAGATTCATCAGGCTATGATGATGCTTGTATTAGTAACATAATATTGGGGATTGATTAAAAGCTCATAATTTAGGATATCACAACACAAATATTGAAATTATGAGCAGACATCTTACAGTTTTGTAACTTTTTAGCAATGCTTTACTTAAAGATCATAACTATAATATTTGACTGGGCATTAATGAGGTTCCATTGCGATGTCGGTGTCATGTACAAGAAGCCTAACTCACTATTTAATTTTAATATTCATGTAAAGTTTAATATCCAATCCATCCATCCATAATTATTAGGTCTATTCTTTCTAATGTAGAACGAGCACCACAATTCAACCAATGTCATGTTTAAGTAGACCACCAAGCTAAGATCATTTCATCTGTGTTAATGAATTTACCAGTGATTGTTGCCAAAAAAACATACAAATATCTGTCTGTTATCTATGGTTAGAACGTAGAAGTATAACAGCCGTTTTCAATAACCTATCTATCCTTAGTATAACTTACTAGAGGTAGACAAATCTATCCTTTTATGCTTACTTAGATACATTTCAATAACCTATCAACATAAAGTATTAGACTATAAATAACAGCTGTTTTTAAATACCTATCTAATCTACTGTTAGAATGTAGAAGTATAACAGCCATTTTCAATAACTTATCTATCCTTAGTACAACTTACTAGATGTAGACAAATCTATCCTTTTATGCTTACTTACTTAGATATTTTTCAATAACCTATGGACATAAAGTATTGGACTATAAATAACAGCTGTTTTTAAATACCTATCTATCTTTAGTTTAACTTACGGATACATTGCTTTTACCATTCAATGACAAGATCTTATCTATCCATAGTTATGTCCAATATAGTTGATCATATAAGTCCAATCTGTCAATAGGTTATTGAAATGTAAGTAAGTGTCTGTAAACAAAAACAAAAAAGTAAAACCTCTAGTAAGTTAAACTAAGGATAGAAAGGTTATTGAAAACGGCCGTATATTGCACATAACTATGGAAAGATAGGTTTGTCCTCGATGGACTCCTAAACTAATGAACGGATTTTAATGGGGATTACTTTATGGAGTATTGCAGTTTGGTCCAACTTGAGAGATAGGATAGTTTTTATTTTGATTTGGGACCCATAATTATTTTTATTTCCAATATTTGTTTTGTATAGACATATTTTCTATGACAGAATTTAGTGATGCACGGTTTGACAGTTCCGCTGTGAAACAATTTCATTATAACAACAGGGAACATTTATTAAAAAATAATTCTTGATGTTTTGAAATATTATTGGCGCATTCCTATAAAACAGTTTTTTTTATTATCTACAGAACAACGTCTGTCGGGGCAGCTAGTATAATATAATATACACATGCTGTTAGACTGTATTGGACAAACAGTTGCCAGATATTATTGTGTGATTGGTTGCAATATTCCCCTTAAGCGGTTGGTTATTGAAACAGACAGTATCATTATCATTAAGATGTAATGACTAATGGTGCGCATTAAAATCGTAAAAATAATATAAATCGCAAAGTGTTTATCAGGTCTATCTTTTTTTTCTTTATATGAAATAAGTAGTAATGATATCGTCAACGAGAATTACACCGCGATCCACTCGTAACACTGACAAGTAATCACCAGCGAGCCCATCATTAAATTAAAAAAAAAAACTCAGATTGTTATTACTTCGCGTGCATGCATTAAATGAAGGCTTTTACGGTGTCTACCATTTAATTTTGTCGTACATGCAATACACAGCACATGGTCATTATGAAGCAACATTGGACAAACGGGAAGTTAATTGTCGCCTCATCCCTTCGTGGTGGCGGGGTGGCATTGATAGCTAGGTATTGTAGTAGAGAGTTATAATTATCGGTGGTAGCCGGGTACTTTCCTACCAACCGTCAACAAACCGTCGCTAGGCAACGCTTCATGACATATGCATGAGAGAGCCGCGGAAGCTACTGATTAAATATACAGGGCCGGTTGGGGAAGTTTATAAGGGGCAAATGTAAGATGTCTCCTTAGCGTGCGGCACGCCTAAGTCTCCTCAAGACTCCAATTACCCTCACGATATGTCCATTTCATGCTACTCGCGGCTATTTGTTACGCCGAACAGGCAGTGGTTTCTTCATAAGTGATGAGACTACCCTATTGTGTGGCTTCATTTGAAATTCCCTTTTACTTTGTGAACATGCACGCTAATGCATACTAGAGTATGGGACTAGCTATGCTCCTTTACTGTTATAAATTGACACGTACATACATATTGAATTGCGGCCGGATTTCACCCGATCTAAAAGATAAATCATATTTTTGTCCTCATGTAATTCGGTTATCGCGATCTTCTAGGACTTAATTTAAATTCTTTAGAGGATAAAATGCCTGCAAAGATTTAGGGATTAAATGCCTTTCATATCGGTTTCATAGCAAATCATTGGTAATATTCATTGGCTGCTTCTCATAAAAGACTCTTAAGGAAAATGGAAGCCAACTCTAGATAGTCCGCCGCCAGCAAGCAAGGTTATAAATCGCTATAAAAGAAGAATGTCATAATTGCTTATAAACATATATTTATTATTTATATGTGTTACTAGCTGACCCAGCAAACGTTGTATTGCCGATATTAAAATCGCGATACAAAAGTAACTGTTGATCGTAGATGGGTGAAAATTTGAAGTTGTGTGTATTTTTTAATGCTGACTCATAATGAAACAAATTAAAAAAATGTCAAAAAAATTTGGCGTGGACCACCCTTAACATTTAGGGGGATGAAAAATAGATGTTGTCCGATTCTCAGACCTACCCAATATGCACTCAAAATTTCATGAGAATCGGTCAAGCTGTTTCGGAGGAGTTTAACTACAAACATCGCGACACGAGAATTTTATATATTAGAGATAATAACATTTAAAATTCTATGAAAGATAAAGATTTAATAAATTTAGTAAAATACTTTTGCTTCCGTTGGATTTAGTCTAAACCTTAAAGTATTCAGCCTCAAATCATCATATCGACCCTAAAATCCATCCTCACGATCAAGAATCATCTCCCTGAGGGGCTTGCAGATATGGCTGAAATACTCATTACTTACGTGGCTTTTTAATTATCATCCTATAAATTTGGAGGTATGTTGTTCCTCCACAGTTCGGTTTTCACATTTTTCCAGGTCAGAATTAACTTCATTGCGCGATGTTTAAAGGGCGGTAAGACATGATTCCCTTCTACTAAACCACGTTCCTCCACATTTCAGTTGAAAAGGAAGATTTTTCCATGTGGAGGTTCCTTATGCGGCGTTTCCAGCAACTGACTTCAAAAAAACTATACCAGAACAATAGATATAATTTGCACTAAAAAGTATAAAAAAAATTGCGTATTTTATACAATCTAATTAATCTAATTCTTGTTACGATTATTGTTTTTTTTTGGAATCGGTGTCCTCCCGCTCTTCTCTTTCGGCTCGTCACGTCGCGCGTGCAACACAAGCTCATCTCATCTATTACTATGTATGTAGATACAAACCTACCTTGGCTGACACCGACTCCATTTTATGATTATCTCATGGATGCCATTGTCAGATATGGACCAGATTGCAATGGGACCACACGGGAAGTACCAGCTGTCTAACAAAAAATCATTGAAATCGGTTCACCCAGTTTAATTTGTGAGGTAACAAACATAAAAATAATACCATCGAATTGACAACCTCCTTGTTTGGAGTCGGTTAAAAAGGCCAACCTATCCTGTGATTCCTCTGGTGTTGCAAGAGAAGTAAGCACAGCGGTAATCGCCTTCATTCTCGCTACATGACTAAGTATTCATAAGAAAATGCTTGAATTCAAGCGGATAGTTGCGTAGATCATCTCCAGGCTCCTACACCCAAACATAACCTCTCGATACACATTTTGAACACCTTTATTGAACCCAAACGACGTCATTACAAAAAACAATTAAAAATGGGTGGTGAATTCCAAAATAGCCGCCACAAAAATTGATTTGTAAAAAAAAATCCTAAAGTATTTAAAAAGTACTTAAATATGTTATATGTGTAATAGCACCTGACCTCTTTTATCCTTAAAACTGCATGAATACCTACATTGATTTGTTCATAGGGCAAATGAGCCGGGTTACATTTTGCCAATCATCCGAGTGTCTATTTTCTTCTTTTAAATTATAATTAATATCGTACTTGGATCCCAGCAATTTGATTCAGCATAAGCCCACAGATATTATGATCGATATGATCATCAAAAATTCAAGAGTTAGACCGACCCTCAAGGAAACTTAATAGAGAACTATTTTTCGAGCATTCTCTAGAGTACACGGGGCCGTAATGTATTGATTAAATAATGAGTCAATACACTATAATTCCTTAAACATTTTTTTACTATATTCTTCGAACCACTACTTATTAATTACGACCTTACAAACCTGCTGCGGTCTCAGTATAAACCACGAATATGCAAAATGTTAACAAAAAGACATTTTGCGTACGATTGGTTTTTTCAGACGCATAATGTTTCCCGCATTTATTTGTAAGGCTGCCTGACATTTGAAAAACTTCAGAATTACCATTGTTTTGATATATATATAGTCAACATTTGTATATTCTAGGTTTTTATACTAAGTTTATTTGTAAGACCGTCATTGTTTAAAATATCAAAGAGGACAAAGTTTTATAAGATTTTATATAGCTTCTCTGGGCGTCAGCGTCTGGTGTAAAATGGAAACCTCCTATTTCAATTACTCTTTCTTTTCGGAGTTTCTTATTTTTAGATTGATTAGATTGAACATACGTAATGTTACTTATATACGTAAGCATATTTAAATGAAATTATGTGTACAATTAATAGTCTTAGGTAATTTTAAATCATTATCGATAGGGATTTGATGATTCAATATTCGATATAGGCCCCTTCCTTATTCTTTCATAGCGGGTCATCTTGCGACTGTATCTTTCAACTTCGGTCTCCTAGCGTGTCGTCGACCCAGCGCTACGGTGGTCTACCAGGCCCTCTGCTGTTCGCTCAATTATTGATCCTCCCGCGTCCACTTTTCGCTGTGATTGCCATGACGTTATTTGCTTTAGAGGGTGTTTTATTTCATCCAAGCATTGTTCTTTCTACGCTCCTCTGCGCGAGTCGGAACTACACTGCTGAAGACTACTGAGTAGGTGCCATGGTTTCTGTATCATAGCATGGTCGTGATACTCTCATCGAAGACTCAATTTTTTTGACAAATGGGGGGTTTGCTTCGCAGCCTTTATTTGTCCCGACAGCAGCCAAATATAAAGTCGTTTGGTCTTTAAGTATTTTTTCAAGCTCTGCCCTTTGGTCCTTTAAACCCAGAGTCACCTTGTGGCCTAAATAAAAGTAATCCGTTGTTCTCCACATTATTTCAGTTTTTTTCTTAATATCAATCTAAATTAAATTCTTATAAATCCTCGAGCATCGCCGTCATATTCATAATATCTTCTATGTTCATCGAAACCAAATTTATTGATGTTAAACTTCAGATTAGTTTGACTCTCTCCATCAATAATCCAAACCTTTGCTAAACCAATGCATCTGTTGGAAATTGGAATACATACAAGAGGTTCTGAGAAATTTAAAACTGTCATTGTCCTCGCTTAGCTTTAGAATTTTTTTTTTGCCTCGGAGAGTCATGTGTTGCAAATTGCTTTGAGTTTATCAAGTTCATATTTCCCGACGCTCCCTAATTCCTTAGTAATATTATGAATGCAAATTTGAGTATTTGTTTGTTAAACTTACTTAACCTTTACTTTACCTACTCAACCGATCAGCATGAAATTTTGCATACATGCTACCATAGGTACCTACAGAATAGGACAATATCGAATGACGGAAAGCTATGGTGAAAATAAAATGAATTTTGGATTATTTGAGCAAACCAAAATCGCCGCGGAAAAGAATGATTTTAATAATATATCGTTTTCACCGTTCTCGGAGTGCAGAGAATCAAATTCGGTAACATTATCGAAATCTATTATGGCGAACACGCGAACTATGATATCACCAACATAAATATCCTTTAAGGTTTTCGTGGTAATACGTAAAGAATAATTTGCGATATTTTTTAATCCTGATTTCCGCCGCGTAATATTATCATTACTACAATATGGAATAATGGATATGGAGTGGCTAAGTTATGTTAACCAATAAAAAGTAACCAAACTCGTGCAAGGGAAATTCTGTTTGAATCACTTCGTAATTTTCATATGAATAATTCATCCTAGGGGGAAGTTGTGAAGGCTCCGATGTCAATTTTCCTAGACGTTTGTCATTATCGAGACTATGTCTTAGTATTATAGGTAGACTAGCTGATCCAGCAATCGCTGTATTGCCATATAAAGTAATAAAAAAATTATTAGATGAGGACCGATTTGCAGACCTACTAAATATATCGTTCATAATTATCAAAATACAATAATCATTATATTCAATTGCCATCTTGCAACTAGTGCCTATCAGTGGATGAAATAGAATAATATTAAAATCGCGATACAAAAACTTGAAGTTATATGTATTTTTTAATGCTGAATCATAATAAAATAAAAATAATAATTGTCAATAAAATATTTAGGGTTGGATGACCCTTATCATTTAGGGATGTGAAAAATAGATTTTGGCCGATTCTCAGACCTACCCGATATACACACAAATTTTCAAACAAATACGTTAAGCCGTTTCGGAGGAGTTTGGTAACAAACACCGGGACAAGGGAATTTTATATATCTTATATAAGATGCCGGCAACGCTCCTGTGATTCCTCCGGTGTTGCAAGAGAGTATGGGCGTAAGAACAGGTGACCCGTACGCTCGTTTGTCCTCCTATTCCATAAAAAAAAATAAGATATGCGCCGGCGATTTCGCCTTTGCTGTTCAGTTTATTTGGTGTAACACCATTATTACACCACGGCGAAACTTGAATCAAGTTTAATCTGTGATTATTGCCTAGCTATATATTAATACGTGATGCACAAACCTTTGTATTCCAATTTAAACACATTGCGCCTGTGGTGGATAAGATTTGGCGTAGTGAAAGGTTACAAAAAAATGTGCAGAAGTGCAGAGAGCTAAAGCGAACAACATTGTAACATTAATGAATTAAAATCTGGTATTAATTAAATTAAATTTGTAACCAACCTTACAGTTGATAGTTGAAGTAGATCCTGTAGATGGAGCAACAACCTAAGAGTTGAACAAGACATTTACGAACGATACGTCACTCGGACGGTTGGCTCAGTGGAAATGCGCTCGGACCCGAGAGGTCGCGGGTTCGAGTCCCGCATCGTCCATAAGTTTTGGTTACAAATTTAATATTATTAATTAAATAATTCAACCAGTCCATGGAAATGGCAGATGATAAAAGTCCTAAACAATTAAAGATGTCATTTTCTCTGCTAGGGATGAGTAAACAGACAGACGGTTAATTATGGCCAAAAAAAACATCATAGGGGGTGACAATTATCATAGGAAAAAATGTCAGAAAGAAAAACAGAACTTTGTTTTGCGTAGGTCATTATGAGTAGGTACAAACTCTTCTAATTTGTGATGAGTTTTAAGTTGGGTTGTCATACAGAGTTTTATTTGCAATAAGTGCAGACTAAAAATACCCACAAACAATTCAGGTTTAATAATCTCTTCAGTCAGTAAATAATTTATAAGGCAAAAGGCATATAGGGGTACAAACGTTGTCGAGTAAGAAGTTTGTTGCTGTCACGGCCTTATCGCTGCCGACTGCAAGGATTCCCATTGCTCCTTGAATAATTTAACGGTTTGCGAAGAACAAATTATAGCGTGTTTCCGACTTCAACAATTACTAACTTCGGACTCTTCATATCGAGACATGTAATTGGGTCACCACCGCATGATTGGCCTCACAGCTGACCATTTCTCACGTCTGAAAAAGCTATTCTGGCCACATGACGACTCCCACCGCAATATTTTTTATGTACCTACTCACGGACTAGTAAAAACATTAGGACTCCGTGTCATCTTACATAACAGTGTAGCACCAAAACAAACCGATTAACGTGTATACACACACTTACACTAGTACAGGCTGATAGGCGGCCATTATGAGAATTGTCATCGTCTGTCACAGATCAGTTTGCGTCTCAATAAAATATTTTAAAAATGCCGTCGTGCGTTGTGAAAAAGTGTAAAAACGATGCTGCATAAGTATTTGTGACCATATATGATTATTTAAGGGAGATAAAATTGTGTAACTAGTATCCCCCGTAACCGCACACACACTAGCATAACGGTGCTTCACTTGCTAATATCACGGCGAGGAGTCCTTCTTTTTTTACTCGTCTGTACCTACTTAATATATTTTGTTATTATTTATCTCATATACCTAATACTATTTACTACTACACCTATCACGTATACTTGTGTATACACCCGAAAGAGATTCGCCTTAAAGCTAAATATTAAGATTCTTATTTAATCTAAATAAATTTTAATTTTCGAATAATTTGTTATTTGGTAAAATCAAATCAAAATCACTTTATTCGTCTACGTGAACTAATGAATGTCAAAAGTTTTCTTTTCTTTGTCATTTACCATCGCACAGGAAAAGGTTAAGATTTAATGAGAAGAAGTGGCACGAAACTGATTGCTACTCTTTTCAAATCAATTTTTACAGCTTCAACGTTTTACAAATCATTTCAATTACAACATAATATGTAAAGTGATGCAATAAAAGTACTCAATGCCTTACTCGTGTAAGTAAAAAATGTAAATTAATAAGTAAAACACAAGAGTTATTGACTACTGTAGTCAATGCATAAATCCAATAAGGTATAATACCTTTTAACGAGAATTTTATAAGCGACTTTAAAAAATACAATAACTTTAATGTTAAAAACTTGAAGCAGATTTTTACCAGTGCCGGCTAGATTATGGGTACCACAATGGCGCCTATTTCTCCCGTGAAGTAAGTGTAAGCATTACTGTGTTTCGGTTTGAAGGGCGCCGTAGCTAGTGAAATTACTGGGCAAATAAGACTTGACATCTTCTGTTTCAAGGTGACGAGCGCAGTTGTAGTGACGCTCAGAAGTTTTGGGTTTTTCCATAATCCTGAGGGGCACTGCATTGTAATGGGCAGGGCGTATCAATTACCAATAGCTGAACGTCCTGCTCGTCTCTTCCCTTATTGTCATGAAAAAAAGATCTTCTGGTAACAGAATCATGCAGCCACAACATATGGGTATGCAAACCATCTGTGTAAAATTTTCTAAAAAATATCTCACATAATAATTTTATAAATATGCATATATTATATTGTAATCTATTGTATATAACTATTGAGATGCTATACAATAATTCTTTTAAGTAAAACTTGACTTCAAATAATTTCTTTATGAAGATTATAATATTTTATGGGGGCCCGAACTCGCTTTCCTAGCTTCGTTTCGTGTAGCATTCTGTAGGGGAAATAATTTTTAAACGTACGTATTTTGAGTTTAGTCATTACAAAAATCATCTCTTTATAATTTTAGTTCAGAAAATAATTATTAATGTCAATGCATTAACCACAAAATTGAAAACCAATCACCTAAAGATTACTTGGTCCATAACTCCATTATTTGAATTGCCTAAAAATCAATTACCATTTTAATTGATTTGTGACTTCACTTTATCTAAATATGTCTGTTTTTGTTGTGGTCTCGTAACCGTGGCTACGATTGTCTTCGGCTCATCGGCCGGTCATTAGTTATTGACAAATAGGTTTAACAACTTATATTTGTATATGGTTCACGTGCTTAGTCGAACCAAATACATGGAATTCATGTTTTATCTGGGTCGATTGAAGCGATTGTTCTGTTCGTCCATCGATTTCTTGTGACAACAAACCGTAATGTACTAACTAAAATGACAATATCGGATACCATGTATTTGTGTCATCAGATAAAGAAAAATAATAGTTTTGTAACAGCTTTGGGTGTAATTTGTGGATCTTTCATTAGCGTTTGATTAGGTGCATCAATCAAACTTTAGTTGTTGGCAAAATGATATAATTACAATACCTTTGTATACCTTCTGAGTCCGACTTATGCCAACATTGATAGCCTGTTGGGCCGTATAAAATCATATTTACTGTGATATCGATACATTGATTGATATTGGTGTGCTCCAGGGAGCACCCATAGGGCACACATAAAGCACTCATACAAGGTAGGATTCTTTGTCCTGGCGTAAGTGCTTTTTTTTAAATCTATCTTCTATTAATTACAGAAAAGAAGTTTGCGAGCTATCGATAGTTAGTGTTAGTGATCTCAATACAATAATTTTTTTTCGAGCTCCTAAGAAGTTTTTCTCCTTCCTTTTTATGCAACATTACTATTATTAACGACAAGCCATCGCTCATACTCTTTTGCAACACCAGAGGAATCAAACGAGCGTCGCCAGTTATTGGGGTAATAGACTATTTATGAGGAAAATCTATCGAAGTTTTCCTGATCTAGTAAACAAAGTAATGAACACTTTCTGTAGATACTGCTGGTGGTTTTGTAATTGGTTACATTATTTACTGTTCAGACTAACGAGCAAGTTGCATGCCGTGGGCTACATACGTTTGCTCAGTGTCTTATTGTTTTTATTAATTTAAACTTACATCTTTATATGGTTCATAATATTAGATTTTTTTTATATTATACAATCTGTAGTAGTGATAGTCACTGAAGTAAAGGTATTCTGCATTGCATTTCATTCATTACCTACCAATTTTTTTTTTGGAGACTAGACGTTTATTTAATTTAAAGACGAATACTTAAAAATTCGTGATTTCTTTATAATGTAGGATCTTAATATAACGAACGATGGCGAAAACAATCTAAGAAACGATAGAGGAGTGTGTAGAGAAGCGCGTGGAACAGAAGCGAATGCTTTCGCTAGCTTTCGTTCGCTGTATGTTGACAATGCCTAATAGGTAACATTAGACATCATAGTCACAGTAGACATGTGTACCAGTACGGAAACTACCTACAAACGTTCGAAATGACGAGGCCCCTAAGCAGTTTTCGCGGTCAATACGAGACGAGTGTCACACTCACATTGTTATTTGTTTACGCGATCTTTTTAAAAATACCAGCGTATTGCGTGGTATACGACTGTTTGAACTTCCTTGTTTGTTAAACTTCCTGTTGATTTTAAAAGGTAAGAATGATATATTGTTTTAATATTATTATTATAATTTGTAGCTACACGAATTATAAGTCCGTGTGATTGATTGTAATAAATTCGTGAACATAATTATTCACAATGTTAAACAATGATGGGGGCTGCAATATTTATTATCAATTTTTTAGGAGTGTGGTTTGGTTTTCGAGGATGTTTTTTATATTTATTTATTTTGGACTAATTACCTACTTTGTGTGTCATGGTTTTCGTGGGTGTTGAAAACAATACCAGCTAGTCCTGTCAAAATGAAAATTTAAGATGGCGGCTGCAAGAAATTATCAACTTTTTCGTAACCGATGTAGATTTTATGGTTTTCGAGGGTGCTGAAATAGATAGTGCTGTCAAAATGTACACCCAAGATGGTGGCTGCATGAAATTGTACAATTTTTGCACCATGAGTGTCTTTTTCATGGTTTTCGAGGGTTCTGAAATAGATAGTGCCGTCAAAATGAAAATCCAAGATGGCGGCCACATGAAATTGACAATTTTTGTATCATGGGTGTCGTTTTCATGGTTTTTGGGGGTGTTCAAACTGCTAAAGCTGAAATAAATAGTGCTGTCAAAATGTAATTCCAAGATAGCGGCTGCATTAAATTGTAAATTTTTCAGCATGGGTTTTTTTCATGCTTTTTGAGGGTACTCAAACTGATAGTGCTGTCAAAATGTAAATCCAAGATGGCGGCTGCAAGAAAATGATAACTTTTTTATCGTGGGTGTTGTTTTCATGATTCTCGAGAGTTTGAAACCGGATTTTGACATATTATGCTGGACTATTGAAATAAAATTGTGTGTTCCCTCCAACAAATCACGAAAATCTCGAAAATTATACCCATTTTGATTTTATTGTAAAATTGACACATCCGCAATCTTGGATCTCAAAATACATGTCATATTCGTTATTGACACGCCCCAAAACCTCGAAAATGATACCTATATTGATTTTATTAAAAAGTCATATCCACCATCTTGTATCTCGAAATAGGTGTTAATTGTTCTTGACACTTGTTAATAATTGACACTCACGAAAACGATAAGTGTCAAGTAGAAGTGAAACTTCAACACGCACGTGTAGGTAAGTATTTTATCAACAAGGCTCTGTTTCCGTACTGATACATATATTGTGTACTGTGTCATAATCTTACAAATTACAATATCTTATATATATAGACAAAAAAAACATGCAAGAGAGAATAACATATAGATGTTAGGCCTTGTCAACATACAGCGATCAAAAGCTAGCGAAAGCATTCGCTTCTGTTCCACGCGCTTCTCTACAGTGACTATCTCTAATACAGATTGGATACGATAAAAAAAAATCTAATATTATGAACCATTTTAGAAAGCAGAAAAGGCAAGATAAAAAGAAAAGCGAATCTATTGTTACTGTTTTATATTATTATTATATTTATCTATTTTAATTTAGAAGTCGTTAACAGTCAGCCACGCTTGGAATTAGCTCCGAGTATTTTGAATATGAAACTAACGCCCACATTAACAAATCAAAATTGCTCACTAATTATTTATCGGGTGGGTCAACTATACGCCAGTATATTATAAAGAGACCTTTAGAGCGTACACAGACTTTACTTACGTAAACTTTAGCTGATTGTAAGATTAGCATTATCGTTGATTTCATATTAAGGCGACACTAAATGCCAGCGACCTTGAGCGATATGAGTTCACGGCTGCCGGCCCGCCATCTATGTAACAAAGCCAATATTTTCAAAATTCTTGGGTGGAAAACAGTTTATATGCTTACAATCCTCGTTATTCACTACTAATCTGAATAAATGAACCTACACAAAAAAGTACAAGCTATAAGAATAACTTTTCTGAGAGAAGTAATAAAAAAATCCGTCACGCCATGCCATAAAACTTGTTTAACTTGAAAGAAAAGTGGTAGTTCAAAAAGGCTCGGCAGTGTTAACTATAACCAACAGCAAGCATTAGCAACCTACAAATAAGACTTAAGGATATGTGTAACAGGATTAAATAGTGTTCATAGCTCGAAATGCTATACTTTCACCACAAAACTTGGCTAAAAACACCATGTTTGCGTGTTTTCTGCTTACTCTTCGCCTTAATAGTCATTTGACAACTGAAATTATTCTAAGCTTAGGCTAAGATAGCTCAATGCATGAGTCAACCTCGCGTTTTGTCACACTCAGCTAAGTTTTACGTAAGTAAAGTCTGTGCGCTCTATAAATCTTTTTTTATATGAAAATAAGGGACGAGACGAGCAGGACGTTCAGCTGATGGCAAAGGATTCTTGAAAAACCCAAAATTTCTGAACGACACTACAATTGCGCTCGACACATTGAGACAAAAGATGTTAAGTCTCATTTGCCCAGTAATTTCACTAGCTACGGCGCCCTTCAGACCGAAACACAGTAGTAATGTTTACACGTAACTGCTTCACGGCAGAAATATGCGCCGTTGTGATACCTATAACCTAGCCGGCTTCCTGTACAAGGAGCCTCCCTCTGGTGAAACTCATACTTCTGAGCCGTTGTCGAGAGCGAACAGAAAGCCAGTTTCAAAGTCATAGTCACCACACCCATAACCTAGCCGGCTTCCTGTGCAAAAAAGCCTCCCACTGGTAAATCTCAACCTGAGTCTAAGATTAAGATTATCCTGACACAAGGTGTCACTCGTTAAGTCAACGTTTCCGGGCCGCGGCGAGAAGCTTGTTATCGATGTTGTAGCGTTTTGTGCGCATGTGCGGGGTTGGCGCCCCATAGTCTCACGAGGCCCTACTAACGCCTGAGCGGAGCCCGAGCTGTGTCAGTCCACGCGGCGACCACCGCCTAGGCGAACGTCACATGCTTACCGTGCTAACAATGAAACTACACGCGCGATTCCACCAACTATTCCTGGCTGCAGGACTTTGAGCTCTAAACTGTAAGTAATTAAGTCTAAACCGATACTTCTTATTCCAGGTACGGTCGGCCGCATTTGATTGCTTCGAAGTATAGGTAAGTCATTCTGAAGTTATCCTCAATATAAGTTAATTCTTTCGAAACACCGGAGGTTATAAGAACTGGCGGCAGGTGTGGCAGATGTTGGTGACATTTGGTGCGGTGTTTTTTTCGTCGTGTTTTTTTTTTGCGACGCTCCCTAGGTACCTACCTCTTTGTGAGCGCACCTGCCCTCGCTCGGGCTTACCTATTCACACGCGTGCTTGGTCCCTCGTGCATAATATGCTTAAATATTAATACTGCTAAATGGTGTTGCGGCCCGCAATGCTTGTGTGTCACTTAGACGTGTTTAAAATATAAATTAAAAAATTTTTTGTAACTGTTGACGAAATGGATTGTACAATTTCTATGGCTATTACAAATATTGGCGAGTGAGTTCTTTTAAAGTTCTTCTCGCCTACTGTTCAAATATATTCAAATGCAAATATTTTTGCTCAAAATAGGATGTGACATCGCTTATTGAAAGTCAAAAAGTAACACCCATTCCAAAAAGAATGCCTCAGACCTGAGAAGAATGGGCGCAACAAACTCGGCTTTTGTTTTCATCAAAAAATATGTTTATAAAGTAATATTGTACAATTCAACTTATAATTTAATAGCTTAAAGGCGGTCGCTCCATTTCTAATCTGTGGCATCATTAAGAAAGTCATTTATGTTATTACTACCCTTTACCACTAAAACGTTTCTTAATAATTCTTTTTTGAATTTGAAGACCGAAAACACATTGGCGTGGCGGGCGGGGACCAAACCGAGGGCTCCGTGTTGAGAGACAACGGTTTTACCTTTTGCACAACTGACGCTCCAAATGCAATGCAAATAGTTATTATAATAGTTATAATTTTTATTTTAGACACGGACCCATACAAGATATTTTAGTATACACTTATATTTTTAGGAAAATTTATTGAATTAGGCGTTACTTTGCGGAAATCCATAATTATACAAATGATTTAAGTTTTCTTTAGTGTTAATTCCGCCAATATATATGTTTTTAAAACAATTCGACACGTGTTTCGCCTCTACACGAGGCATCCTCAGGACGTGTTGTCTCGCCAAAATCTGGCACGAGACTTGGCGGAATTAACACTAAAGACAACTTAGATCATTTCAAGTATGTTTATAGGAAGTTTTACATTTAAGTATAAATATTATTACAATTTAAGTTTAGTTCTTATGCTGCTAAAAGTAATCGTAAATCATCAAAAACTACTTTGCTCACTGGTTTCGTTGAAGAAGCCATTTTCCCCAAAATTGTTATCATTTTTCAAATCAAAATCACAGTATTCATATAGGTCAAGGAAATGACACTAATGAATGTCAAGTTTTCTTTTTAAATTTACCGCCACTTCAAAAAAGGTTCTTTTAAATCAACTTTTACAGCTTCAACGTTATACAAATCATTTCAACTACAATTTAAGTAAAGTGGCGGAACAAAAATAGTCAAACGTCAAATACTTAAAAATAACGCCTTACACGAGTAAGTCTAAAAAGATTTTTGCTGTGACCCTGAATTTTATCAATTTTCTTCCAGGCAAGTGTGTTAAAATAAATAATAGTTAAAAAAAACTAAAAAGCACGCTTTAAAAATAGAAAATAAATTTAAATTGAAAATAGTGTAAAAAAAATATATTATATTGTAAAAAAAGCGTGGGGTGCTTTTTAAGATATTATTAAAATAATAATTCTTCTACACCCCACGCTTGTTTTTTACAATAAAATATATTTTTTTACACTATTTTAAATTTAAATTTATTTTCTATTTTTTAGTTGAATTTTATATAAAACGTGCTTTTTAGTTTTTTTTTAACTATTATTTATTTTAACACACTTGCGTGAAAGAAAATTGATAAAATTTATAAGTCTCAATTCAGACACATACCTTTGAATAAGTTTAAATTTTTGATGAAAATTGCGGAGTCACCTCCATGTGATTCATCAGGTGGAAAAATTGAGGGTGGTGAGCACTTATTAAGTGAATGTGTCCGATTTCAGTCTAGTAGAGACAAAATTTTAGGACTTATGGGCTTGAACAGATTTGCTACGGGCATGTTTGTAAATATACTTGCCCGTCCTGCATCTGAGGATGCCATAAGTCTGTTTGAATCCATAAGTCTTATTTGTTGAACACTGTAGGTATAACTTGATTTTCCTTTTATTAACTTTTTTTTAGCTGATAATTTTGTTTTTTTTAATGTACTTAGATTATAATGGAGCTGACATGTACATAAGTATAAAAGCCCCTAAATCAGGGGTGCTCAAACGTTCGATCCCGATCGACCTGTCGATCGCGAGTGCGTTTTGAGTCGATCTCGAGAAAAAAATCCGATATAATCAAAGATTTGTTTTATTTATTGATTAAGGTAACTAAAACAAAATGTAATGAATAAACTACTAACATATATTCAATCCACAATTAGGCCAGAATAATCTCATCACTTTCTTTTATCAAAATAATCCCCTGCTAGCGGCAAAAGGCGGCAAACGCGCGGTACTTGTCAAAGGAAAGCCGAAAAATCAATAAACTCGCAATTTTGAATAATTATGAGTTTTTTCATTGACATTTTAGAGCAGACCTACAATTACCACAATATGCCTTTTATAAGTCTACTAATAAAATGCATATTGTGCGCAAAACTAACTTGCATGTCACGATGCTCCTACCTAGACGACAATCCTTCATCATACATACTTGCAGGCTTTCAGAGTCGATGGATCGTAGTCTAACAATTTTGAGGTAGATCGCCAGTAATTCAAGCTTGAGCACCCCTGCCCTAAATCAATAAAGAAAAAAAAAGTCTCAGTTCTCTGAAACTCCCATAAAACCAACTCGAGCGCAATGACCAATTTACCACACCGTAACACAGTTTATTCGTAACTTAATATTTGTATACATAGATTATCAAATTGATTAAGATATTGCCGTAAAAAAATTGTTTGAAATTAATTGTGATAATATTATTGTAACTAATGATTAAGAAATGTATTTTGTAAAATTTCGACGTCATAAATGTGGGAAACATGTACCTACTTTAAAATATTCATACCAATGGGAGGTTCCTTTGCACAGGATGCCGGCTAGATTATTAGTACCACAACGAACGGCGCCTATTTCTGCCGTGAAGCAGTGATGTGTAAGCATTGTTGTGTTTCGGTCTGAAGGGCGCCGTAGCTTATGAAATTACTCAGCAAATGAGACTTAACATCCTATGTCTCGAGGTGACGAGCGTATTGTATTGCCGCTTTGAATTTTTGTGTTTTTCAAGAATCCTGACCGGCACTGCATTGTAATGAGCAGGGCGTATCAAAAACCGCCAACTGAACGTTCTGTTCGTCTCGTTCTAACATGTTTATGCAAATAAAAACTTTGACTTTGAATTTCGGTATACGGGGCAGAGTCTATAACTTCCTTTGATATTAGAAGTATTTTGAATAGCCGCTTGGTGCGATTGTAAACTTGTAGATGTCAGTGTCCTATACAACTTGCCAGCTGCGCGTCGCATATTAGCATATTTCGATGCTCCGACATTGCATCCATCCATCCATCCAACCGGATAATTGAATGCGTTTTGAAGGTTAGAAATCGTTTTAAGCCCGTTTTAATTAAGATTAACTTTGTTCTGTGTAACGTCGTTTGCCCGGGTTTTTTTTACATTAAAGGGACGAGACGAGGACGTTCAGCTCATGGTACGCCCTGCCCATTACAATGCAGTGCCGCTCAGGATTCTTGAAAAACCCCAAAAATTCTGATCGGCACTACAATTGCTCTCGTCACCTTGAGACAGAAGATATTAAAGTATGAATTGACACACGATAATGTTAGTTACGACAAGTTATTCCTTTGCACCCGCAATAGGTACAAGGCCCCCCATTTTTTTTTATGAAATAGGAGGACAAACGAGCGTACGGGTCACCTGGTGTTAAGTGATCACCGCCGCCCACATTCTCTTGTAACACTAGAGGAATCACAAGAGCGTTGCCGGCCTTTAAGGAAGGTGTACGCGCTTTTCTTGAAGGTACCCATGTCGTATCGCCCCGGAAACACCTCACAAGGAAGCTTATTCCACAGCTTCAAAAAACACAAACACAGCTTGGAAAACCCAAAAAATTCCGAGCGGCAATACAATTGCGCTCGTCACCTTGAGACATATGATGTTAAGTCTCATTTGCCCAGTAATTTCAATAGCTACGGCGCCCTTCAGACCTAAACACAATAATGCTTACACATTACTGCTTCACGACAGAAATGGGCGCCGTTGTGGTACTCATAATCTAGTCGGCATCCTGTGCAGAGGAGCTTCCCACTGTTTACGATAATGTTTTGATCAATATTGCTCATCTCAGTTGTTTGAATGAATTGTTTGGATTTTTTTCAAAGTCCAATAAACTTTATTCAATTAGGCTTTTGAATCGTCACCATAA
Organism: Leptidea sinapis; assembly: GCF_905404315.1. Classification (NCBI taxonomy): domain Eukaryota; kingdom Metazoa; phylum Arthropoda; class Insecta; order Lepidoptera; family Pieridae; genus Leptidea; species Leptidea sinapis. Next base: position 7,905,378 of record NC_066289.1, read on the forward strand.
ATATTTCATATTTATCCAATTACCGAATCTACCATATATAAGGAAAAAGTAGAGTTACCTTTCCAATTAATAGAGTATTTAACAGTGGCTGTAAAATTACAAAACAAATTAGTTTGTTAGGTACTGCATGCAGCCAATGAATTGTGTTCAATAATAAAAGCGTTTTTAAATATCCAAATATGTCATAAAAAGTAATAAAGAATCTCTAATATATAGGTATTCTTATGGCCGTTCCCAATATACAATCTACAGATAGAGATAAATTACTACCTTCTGCTGTCAATAATCTGAAGCTGTCCCAATGTACCCGATAAGTCATTCTTATCACCTTATATTGGGACGCGTGAATTGCATGTTCCATACAAACTTCTATCGCTGGTAAGGTGGTCTTCCCATTGACCGACAGCGTGTACGGATAAGGTGAGTTGCCGTCTATAAGTTTATTGGGACAGAAAAATCAATGATACTTACGATTTTTTATCTCAAATAAGCCACAATATAATATTGGGAATGGCCGTTAGTCTGCTTAAATTATTAGTCATAGCTTACATATTTTTACATCTTGGGTTACATTATTGGACTTTTAGTAGGGATCCCTAATTTTTTTGAAAATGTAATGTACCCTATAACACTCGGGGATAATGTAGCTTCCCAAGTCCCAACAGTGAAAGAATTATTGAAATCGGTTCAGTAGTTGCGGAGCCTATACTTTCCTCTTTGTAATATTAGTATAGATAATCAAAATAATTTTCTGTGTTCAGAGAGGAGTAAAGCAGGCTGAAAATGAAACGCGAAGCATACAACGACGACGGACCCTCACAGAAGCGTCACCGGCACAATGATGAAGAGGTCACCTTCCTTATACCCAGTAAGGTAATGCGAACCTCTCAATTTACATTAAAAGTGACAATAAAAATAAATAATAATATAATATTGACACACTTTTTACACAAATTATCTTGCCCCAATTTAGGTATGTATACCTGTGTATATGTGTTGCAAGACAACCATGTATTTAATGCAATATACTTAAACATACATGAATATATATAAACATACATAAATACATATAAACATCCATGACTCGGAAACAAACATCCATTTTCATCATATAAATGCTTGCACCTACCGGGATTCGAACCCGGGACCTCTAGCTTAGTAGGTAGGATCGCTAACCACTCGGCTATACACCTGTATAGCCGAGTGGTTATTGGCCTATTTATTGACGACCTCGTCAATAAATAGGGCCAGTTTTGAGTTCCAAGGGGAAAAAACAAAGACGTGTGGCCGGGAATAATTACTATACATACTTACTTATTATTGGGTTCATTACAAAGAAATCATAATTGTAATTTTGGTAGGGATGTCTTTATATTTCAAATAAGATTGCAGACCATGTTACTGGGTGATACCATTTTTGTTTTTTAATGAAAATAAGGGATGAGACGAGCAGGACCTTCAGCTGATGGTAATTGATACGCTCTGCCCCTCACACCAAATGCCGCTCAGGATTCTTGAAACACTCAAAAATTCTGAGTGGCACTTAATTGCGCTCGTCACCTTGAGACGTAAGGTGTTAAGTCTCATTTGCCCAGTAACTTCACGAGCTACGGCGCCCTTCAGTCCGAAAGACAGTAATGTTTACACATTACTGCTTCATGGCAGAAATAGGCGCCGTTGAGGTACCCATAATCTAGCTGGCACTCTCTGCAAACGAGCCTGACTGGTAAAATAATTGCTAAAATCGGTCAAGTAATTTTTGATTGTATTTACAAATATTGTCAGCTATTGTGTACGTATTATTTTTATAACCATAAAACCTCAAACAATGCAGCGTCTGTTACTACGTTCTTATATTGTTCTATAATCGTTTTAAAGTTCCAAACCTGATCTTTGTCTGTCGTGCTTGGAAACAGTTGAGCTAACTACTCTAATTAAGTGTTTATAAGAGATTGTATCTAATCTTATAGCTTAAACACATGCTCGGATTTGCTCCGACCGAACCATCGGACACGGCCCAGTAGCGGCCATATTCGGTAGTATGTTGCATTGGCCATCCCACAAAATTATTTTTGTTACCGTCCGGACTGTATCGAATACGACGCCGGACCAACCGTCGCTAGGCGCCTACCGGGCCGTCCGATTGTCCGAGCGTATCAAATCCGGCCGTGTGTTTAGGCTATTATAATGGAACTTTCCATGGCACGCTTCACGCCAAACAGATCAATTACGTTAGCGTAGGTTAGGTAGTAAAATCTCGGATTAATATTTTGAATCATTTGATTTATACTTATATTATATATATTTTTGACGACCTGTATAGCTGAGTGGTTAGCGATCCTACCTACTAAGCTAGAGGTCCCGGGTTCGAATCCCGGTAGGTGCAAGCATTTATATGATGAATATGGATGTTTGTTTCCGAGTCATGGATGTTTAAATGTATTTATGTATGTTTATATAAGTTTATGTATGTTGAAGTAAGTATATTGTATTAAATATATCATTGTCTTGTAACCCATAACACAGGCTATATATGCTTAACTTGGGGCAAGATAATTTGTGTAAAAAGTGTGTCAATATTATATTATTATTATTCATTATTATATCACGAAATTTTCCACGTATTAATTCGATAAGAATTGTTAAGAAGTGTGCAATCCCTGCTTTTATACTTACTTCTTGAATAGTTTAGGGCCTTTACATTTGTCTCGGGATTTGCGAAAGCTAGAAATAGTCAGTATTGAAAATTTCCCAGCATTTAAATCGTTAGCTTCTTGATCTGAACTGCCGGTGAGTTTAAGCATACCGCCACAAACTAATATGGGATCATCTTTCTCTGTGTCATATGTGTGGCGTTTGTCCACTGTTGCGTTACCTAAGGCACTTCTATCCCCGCACAAATTGATCAATTGTATAAAGCCGAGTTCGACTGTAACTGTGATACTGTTGGCGACTATCAAGTATCAAAATTTGAATAATTAGAAAACTTGCGGGAAACTAGAGGAGCTTAGCGGAGTTATTCTGGTGTCGGTGACACGTGCTCGAAGTTCGTTCACCGGATAGTCTGCGAAACTTTATTGAACGAATGCGAAACGTGTTCGAGGTACTCGTTGATTTTTATTATTATAGAAGGAACTAAGTGCACGGGTCGTCTGATAGCAATTGTTCGCCGCTATATTCTAACTACAGGGGAATCACAGGAGCGTGCGCAGTCTGCTAGGCGGAAATGCGTAGTTTTTTTTAAGGCGTCTGTGTCATCATAGGACCGTTAGGTACTATACTATAGTATTTTTTTGTTAATAGACATTTTTTCGTGCGCGTAGACGCTTTAAAGCAGCAAAAATATGATGCCTGCATCCAGCGTGATAATGTATATATATATACCTTATAATATGTTTTTCAACCTCTTGATAATATTCATGCTAATTTGAAATTAATTTATTCAGTAGTTTTTGCGTTTTATACGGACATACAGACATTGGGAAAAAGACATAAGTTCAAAAAAAAGTGTGCGCGTGTAGCCTTTAAGCGCGATTGAAGAAAATTTTAATTAAGATTAATTTAAGCCGTGTTACCAACGAAGCACTAACGTATTGGTGAAGAGCTAGGAGCATTGTTTGATTTGTTTTTTTTTGTTGTTCTCTGAAACACTGACGAGGTTATACACCTCATCTTTCGAGCCAAATTGGCATTTTATTCTCTACTTAGAATGAAAAGAAAATCTTTATAATTATATTATTTTAACAAGTGACATTTTATTTATTTTACAAAAAATGAAATAGAGTTGAATGTTATTATTCATGTGATAATAAACACATAAAAACTTCTTATAGGTCAAGTCATTATCAGGTTCTTGATTTTCTCTTTTATTCTTATTTATTGATGAAAGAGTAAAATATTCCTGGGATTCCACCAATTCATTTAACTTAATATTATTATCATTTTATTTTCTATTTATTCCACCTGCACGTTTAAAAATTATCACTCATTAAATATTGAAAATAGAAATTTGATGTTAAATTACCACATATCAGTATGACGTTGTTATTGAATATTAACGAATATAAAAAAAAAATATTGATGTAAGCGTTACTTTGCGGAAATCCATAATTATACAAATGATTTGAGTTTTCTTTAGTGTTAATTCCGCCAATATTTGTCTTTAAACAATTCGACACGTGTTTCGACACTCTACACGAGGCATCCTCAGGACGTGTTGTCTCGCCAAAATCTGGCACGAGACATTGTTTAAAGACAAAATATATTGGCGGAATTAACACTAAAGAAAACTCAAATCATTTGTATATTAACGAATATGGCTGTATAGGTTCAAACCCTTTGCCTGTCGTAATAATGGACGAAGAAACCAAAAACAGGATGGTACAAAAACGTGACGCCATTTTGCCGTAACGGACTTCCGTTGCATTGTCGTCCAGTTACCTCGTAGTCGCGCCTGAAGAAGTATTACTTCAAAAAGTACTTTTTTGGATTCGATTCTGTTTGTACACACCAAATATTCTTTTAAAAAAATATTACATTTACAGTTTTTACTTTCTTACGTTTTTATTATATTATGTACCTACCTAGGTAATTAAATAGACAATTTTTCACGTAGGTGTAGTTTAATAGTTATTTATGCAACTGTTGTGTAATAAGGGGTATTAAAACACGAATATGGGTTTAATTAATTTGATAATAGTATCACATGAGTGTTTTAATACCTAATTACCAACAGTTGCATACAAGACTTTATCTACACCTAGAATATGAATCCTCTAAAAGATTCTGAAACAGTTAGCTTACTGTTAACACCAAATCACCAGTCCTAGTTACTACTAGCTACTACCTTAATATCATTAATAACTGAATATATATATATAAACTAAGTATTGAAACAATTATTTATTTTAGTAGTAATTTACATTTTGTATAGTGCAATATTTAAAATTCACTCGAATATAATGTTCTTTTGCAGCGTTTTAAATGAATCGCTCATTTTTGTAAACAAAACAATAAAAATATTGAAGAAAAATGGCGGGGATTCGAATAACCTACTTTTTTTTACGGCGTGCGAAGTTCTGGTAGTGTGGAACGCGCGTAAACGAAAATGTTCTTTTTTGAAATTCATACAGATACCACGCATCGAGCAATAAGAATGTGGCTGTCTGTTGTAACTCTTTGCGCATGAAGGGATCGAAAAAAAAACATAGGGGTGTTGTTATGAAATTCAGTACAACATTACAACACTCGTTTGGGTGATGTAATGGTTATTAGAACATTGGGTGTTTTAATGTTGGCAATAAGCTAACTGTTTCAGAATCTTTAATAGAGGATTTAAAGCATGGGTGTAGATAAAAGCACTTTCTATTATTCAGGTGAAGGTGCGATGTATTTTTTGGGTGAATTTTTTTCTTTGCCTCGTGCCCTTGAGGTTGCTTGAGCTACAGTCTCGTAGTACTTGCTAAAACTGTATTATACTTAAACCTCGATTAATTTTATCAGGTGGCTGGCTCGATCATTGGTAAAGGTGGATCGAATATATCAAAGCTGAGGAGTCAGGTCAGTATTTAGGATTACCGGTATCGTAACAAGTAATTTAAAATACCTTCTTTTGTTTATATACTTAGCGATCGGTATGTTACCATTTGTATATTATTAGCAAAATATGTACCTTACAATTTTATAGAGTGAATAGTAATTTTTTTGTGTGATACATTTGCAAATTTTATAGTAGTATATTTTTAATGAGACAATGCAACTTAATTAATTATTTAATAACATATTCCACAGTTTTATCTTTAATACAATAATGTCTTTGCTGCTGTTGTTTTTTATTAAGAAAAGGCGTATGGTCTGATAGACCGCACGACAGTTAGCGGCAAGTCCGTAGGCTGTTAACAGAATAACCCCTCCGGTAGCCAGTTACAGGTCTTAACTGCCCCCGAGACGCCTCTGTGTCAGTAGCGCGACGCACTGTGCTCCTCCCCGCGCCCTTTGCTCGTACACCATTCTAAAATTCCTTCTGTGAATTGCACAGAGTAATTTCTGGATACTTCCTGATCTTCTTATAACGAATAGTTAAAGTTAATAAGGATTAGAAATGGTGTACGTTAGCGATGGTTGAGAATAGCTGGCCACACACGCTCGGTCACAAACCGTCACTGGAGTTCTAACTGTGCATTGAGTCTTCTATAACATGTTGATATTGAAGATCAAAAGACGTTCTCTCACTTGTAAAAAAAACATATCCAATACGAGCTAGTTGTTTCTTTTCTAAAATCATCTGCCACTGTTAGAACTTGAATGACGAAACGTTTCATTTACCCACACACATATCAATATTCCTAGCAGTCAAGATCTCGACACTCGGCGTTTTAGGCCGGTCCTACATTGGAAGTGGAGTCGGTCTGGCCAACAGGCCCGACCCGAACCGGCCAGACCAGTCCAGACTCGCCGCTCCTACACTGCAGCTAGACAAGAGCGGATGAACCAGTTAGAATCCAGAGACAATACTTTGTGAACCCTCGACGAGTTTGGTTGTTGTTAGAGCAGTTCAGACTCGTTCCAATTCCCCGGAACGAGCACTGGCTCCAGTGTAGGAGGGGACACGGCGCGGCAATGTTTGTTTTGTTCAGACCCGCCAAGTCTGGTCGGGAGAAATTCCGCTTCTAATGTAGAACCGGCCTTAGCTCGTTTCAAATTAGCTGATCATAGCTTAAATACAAGCACGATAGATAAGTTGTGTGGGTAAATATGAGCGTGTCCCGGCCCGCTACTCCGAGCGCGGAGGCCAGTGTCTGTCGGAGGCGCACGGTGCGTGCTACAGCGACTCTTGTTACCGATCCCGCCCGCCGGACGCCGCTGACCCGATCACCCGCCGCACCGCAGTTCAAAGCCTCTATAACAGTCCCAGATTGCCACGGCCCGGAACGGTAATGACCTCCCAACAATAATCTCAATCGGATCTATTTAACTCAGTCAACAGTCAGGAGTACGTTAGCAGCTTTGATCCCGGTACATCCCCACCACACCACGCCGGAGCACACCCAATCCCGACTTCGCGGCCACGGTGTCTCATCAGCCAGCAGCCTTCTACGAGACTATCCCGACGTATCCCCCCGTCCCGTCATAACTCCACGCGAAAACACAAACGCCCGATCTATTCTGCATACCAAAGCCCAAAAAAAATATCCCTGACCGTTGATATGTTCTATAGTTACACCTTAAATTCTTACATATTGTGTTGTCTTTGACCATTTTGCGCTGCTGGCGGTTTTCTATAGCGAATCCTTTGTCTTTCAGAGTACTCACCATCACGGCGGGTGATGTTGAAACAATACTGGATATTGTCCGAGAGATTGTACCCAATTTGAATGATGTGAGTATTTTAGATTTTTATTTTATAGTTACGATCCTGAGCATACGGTCTTTATAACGAGCATCGATTCCTTATTCGATACCTTTTATGTTACAGAGAGTGTTTCCGTAATAATATTCCGATACCTCAGTTCCAAAGAGTAACTAACAATTCAGAGAAGAGTCCTCAAACAGAATTCATAAAACAGCTCGAGTTGTTATTATTTGAATCGGAAACATAGACTAATGTACGCTAGACTCATAAAGAAAATTGGATGTAACAAGTAAACTGCATCCACTTAACGACTTGTTTCTCTGTGTTAATGGTGGGTTATCGTTTATGGAACAACATCTCAAACTTCTCTCAACCTTACTGAACTTTGGAACTGGGGTATCGAATTAGTATAAGCGTTTACATAAAGCAATATTTTTCTTAACGTGACAAGCGCAATTTTGATACCACTTACGATTTTTGGGTATAATCGTGAACCCCGAGCGGGACCTGCATTTTAATGGGCTACTCTCGTCACATATTACTGTACAAATTGAATTTGTAACCAAAATTTATTAACGACGTGGGACTCGAACCCGCGACCTCTCGGGTTCCGTCCGAGCGCTCTTACCAACTGTGCCAACCGTTCGAGTGACGCATCAATCGTAAATATTTCGTCGTCACAAAAAATTACAAATAAAAACATTTTACAATACAGTCATTTATTATAATATATTTTATCTATTACTAATATATAAAGCTGCAGTGTTTGTTTGTTTGTTTGAACGCGCTAATCTCTAGTACTACTGGTCCGATTTGAATGATTGAATGATTTGAATTCAGTGTTGGGTAGTCCATTTATCGAGGAAGGCTATAGGCTATGTTTTTTTTTTTCAAAATTAGGGATCCGTAATAAAATTGCTATTTTGTAACACAAGGTGTAAAATCGAAAACCTATTTTTGCGTGCGCTGCAAAGACTATTGACAATAGAACAAAATGATGTACAGGCTATATATATATATAGGCAATATTTTATTACTTATAAAACTATCGCGTGAATTATACTTTATATGGCAAAACAACGTTTGCCGGGTCAGCTAGTAATGCATAATCCCTTCTGTTCGCCTGTCATGGCATGAGTTAGTTCCTGTTTTAGTCGGATGCACAGTTATTGAGTCAATGTTTTTGTTATTAGACATACAGAAGTGGGAACGAGGAGTTGGATATTCGTCTTCTGATACACCAGAGCCGAGCTGGGTGTGTGATCGGGAAAGCTGGCTCCAAGATCAAGGAGCTGAGGGAGGTAGGTCTATGCAACATAAGGTTTATATAAATCATCTATTTATTTTAAAGACAATTAAATTATGAATATCAATTTATTTTCAAACATTTTTGCCACTTATACATACACTATTTCAACAATGCACAGTATTACTAATGTAATGTACATTGAACTTTTCACTAAATCCATTCAATTTCACTTATAAGATAAACACAGCACTAATGTTGCACAATACGTCAGCTGTATAGCTACAGATATACAGCTATAAACATTTCGGTGACGTTCACTTATAAGATAAACACAGCCCTAATGTTGCACAATACGTCAGCTGTATAGCTACAGATATACTGCTATAAACATTTCGGTGACGTTCACTTATAAGATAAACACAGCACTAATGTTGCACAATACGTCAGCTGTATAGCTACAGATATACTGCTATAAACATTTCGGTGACGTTCACTTATAAGATAAACACAGCACTAATGTTGCACAATACGTCAGCTGTATAGCTACAGATATACTGCTATAAACATTTCGGTGACGTTCACTTATAAGATGAATACAGCACTAATGTTGCACAATACGTCAGCTGTATAGCTACAGATATACTGCTATAAACATTTCGGTGACGTTCACTTATAAGATAAACACAGCACTAATGTTGCACAATACGTCAGCTGTATAGCTACAGATATACTGCTATAAACATTTCGGTGACGTTCACTTATAAGATAAACACAGCACTAATGTTGCACAATACGTCAGCTGTATAGCTACAGATATACTGCTATAAACATTTCGGTGACGTTCACTTATAAGATAAACACAGCACTAATGTTGCACAATACGTCAGCTGTATAGCTACAGATATACTGCTATAAACATTTCGGTGACGTTCACTTATAAGATAAACACAGCACTAATGTTGCACAATACGTCAGCTGTATAGCTACAGATATACTGCTATAAACATTTCGGTGACGTTCACTTATAAGATGAACACAGCACTAATGTTGCACAATACGTCAGCTGTATAGCTACAGATATACTGCTATAAACATTTCGGTGACGTTCACTTATAAGATAAACACAGCACTAATGTTGCACAATACGTCAGCTGTATAGCTACAGATATACTGCTATAAACATTTCGGTGACGTTCACTTATAAGATAAACACAGCACTAATGTTGCACAATACGTCAGCTGTATAGCTACAGATATACTGCTATAAACATTTCGGTGACGTTCACTTATAAGATAAACACAGCACTAATGTTGCACAATACGTCAGCTGTATAGCTACAGATATACTGCTATAAACATTTCGGTGACGTTCACTTATAAGATAAACACAGCACTAATGTTGCACAATACGTCAGCTGTATAGCTACAGATATACTGCTATAAACATTTCGGTGACGTTCACTTATAAGATGAACACAGCACTAATGTTGCACAATACGTCAGCTGTATAGCTACAGATATACTGCTATAAACATTTCGGTGACGTTCACTTATAAGATAAACACAGCACTAATGTTGCACAATACGTCAGCTGTATAGCTACAGATATACTGCTATAAACATTTCGGTGACGTTCACTTATAAGATGAACACAGCACTAATGTTGCACAATACGTCAGCTGTATAGCTACAGATATACTGCTATAAACATTTCGGTGACGTTCACTTATAAGATAAACACAGCACTAATGTTGCACAATACGTCAGCTGTATAGCTACAGATATACTGCTATAAACATTTCGGTGACGTTCACTTATAAGATAAACACAGCACTAATGTTGCACAATACGTCAGCTGTATAGGCTACAGATATACTGCTATAAACATTTCGGTGACGTTCACTTATAAGATAAACACAGCACTAATGTTGCACAATACGTCAGCTGTATAGCTACAGATATACTGCTATAAACATTTCGGTGACGTTCACTTATAAGATAAACACAGCACTAATGTTGCACAATACGTCAGCTGTATAGCTACAGATATACTGCTATAAACATTTCGGTGACGTTCACTTATAAGATAAACACAGCACTAATGTTGCACAATACGTCAGCTGTATAGCTACAGATATACTGCTATAAACATTTCGGTGACGTTCACTTATAAGATGAACACAGCACTAATGTTGCACAATACGTCAGCTGTATAGCTACAGATATACTGCTATAAACATTTCGGTGACGTTCACTTATAAGATAAACACAGCACTAATGTTGCACAATACGTCAGCTGTATAGCTACAGATATACTGCTATAAACATTTCGGTGACGTTCACTTATAAGATGAACACAGCACTAATGTTGCACAATACGTCAGCTGTATAGCTACAGATATACTGCTATAAACATTTCGGTGACGTTCACTTATAAGATAAACACAGCACTAATGTTGCACAATACGTCAGCTGTATAGCTACAGATATACAGCTATAAACATTTCGGTGACGTTCACTTATAAGATAAACACAGCCCTAATGTTGCACAATACGTCAGCTGTATAGCTACAGATATACTGCTATAAACATTTCGGTGACGCCAACTCACAAGATTTCACACAATGCAAACCAAAAAGTGTAGCTATATGTATTTTTAATTATTTATTGCGTGAGCATGTCGGTGACGCCAATCCATACTAAAAGGTGCCCAACGCCGCTAAAGAAGTTTTCACTTGGAAATATCTTAACGTTTTTATATTTTAAAACAGCTATAATAACGTTTATAACATCAAAGTAGACAATTACGGCAGAAAAGCAAAAATGTAAGTCAACAAACTTTCAGGTGTTTGAAAAGTTTTAAAATCATTTTGAGCGTAGCGTGTAATGTGTTGTGTAATTTTCTTAGTCCTAAAATGTGTAAATCCAGTGTCTCGATGTTTGTTTCCAGTGAACTCTTAAACTAATGAACGTATTTTAATTATTTACTTCATGGAGTGCAGTTTAGTCCAACTTGAGAGATAGGATAGTTTTTATTTCGATTTTAGGACCTATAATTATTTTTATTTTCAATATTTGTTTTGTATGGACATATTTTCTATGATAGAATTAATTGACGCACGGTTTGACAGTTCTGCTGTGAAACAATTTCAATAGAACATCAAGGAGCATATTTTACGAAATAATTCTTGAGGTTATGAAATATTATTGACAAATTCATAAATAACAATATTTTATTAATTATTATGTACAGCACAACGTTTTACGGGTCAGCTAGTATCTCTATATATACTCATATATCTAATATATAAAATTCTCGTGTCATGGTGTTAACCTTTGAACTCCTCCGAAACGGCTTGACCGATTCTCATGAAATTTTGAGTGCATATTAGGTAGGTCTGAGAATCAGACATCTATTTTTCATCCCCCTTAATGTTAAGGGTGGTCCACACGAATTTTTTTTTTATTTTTTTACATTTTTTTTTTAATTTTTGTTTTTGCGTTTGATTATGAGTCAGCATTACACAATACATACAACTTCAAATTTTCGCCCATCTACGATCAACAGTTACTTTTGTATCGCGATTTTAATATCGGCAATACAACGTTTGCTGGGCCAGCTAGTACTAATATATAAACATTATATTAGTCTGAATACTCTGGTACTTTCCATTTGTACGTATATGTTGAAGTCAGTTTGCCATAACACATTAGTCGTCATATCCAGGCGTGTGTGAGCGAGACGGAAAGCTAATTTGCACACAAACGACTGATTCAGGTACAGCGTAATGGGTCGCTGACCTAAATTCACTTTGATCCGCGACTGCAGTATAGTAGTACTCATAAATCTATATATGTATATAAAAATGAATTGCTGTTCGTTAGTCTCGCTAAAACTCGAGAACGGCTGGACCGATTTGGAAAATTTAGGTCTTGAATTATTTGTGGAAGTCCAGAGAAGATTTAAAAGGTGAATAAATAGGAAAATGCTGCAAAATTAAATAAAAACAACAAATTTGTTTTTCCTTTGATGTGTCCATACATAATTTCTATGAGAGAATTTATTGACGCACGGTTTGACAGTTCTGCTGTGAAACAATTTTATTACGACAGCAGGGTGCATATTTTACGAAGTTAATCTATATGTTATGATATATTATTGACAAATTCATATAAAAAACATTATTTTATTTATTATATACAGAACAACGTCTGTCGGGTCAGCTAGTTCTCAATAATTCATACAGATATTTATTTTATTCGACTCGGAAGCTCACGATGCGTGGGGCATACAACAGCTGTATTTTTTTGTACGCACAAAGTGTTAAACTTGAATTTTTATATGATTTTTATTACAAGATAACAGAGTTGATTACTTAAAGCAGCTGGTGGTCAAAGAGTTATGGATTTATTTAACGCAACGACGTAGTTTTTTAGATACACAAGCTTTTATTTACTGGTTATTAAATTGATTGGTTTTTTTTTAAATATTTGTTACAATACAGAAAGCCTTGTCTTCAAATAGTTTTTTTTCTATCGAGTAATCGTATTTTGATCGTGTTTCGGCTCTTGTAATATTTTTTAATAATATATCTACTTTAAAAATATATAGATATAATATACTAGACCTACCAGTCACAGTCATTAAGAAAATAATCAAGTTTTGAAAATAGACCCTTATCTAATATATAAAATTCTCATGTCGCGGTGTTTGTAGTTAAACTCCTTCGAAACGTTTGAGTTCATATTGGGTAGGTCTGAGAATCGGACAACATATATTTTTCATCCCCGTAAATGTTAAGGGTGGTCCACACCAATTTTTGTTTTTAATTTCTTTGACTTTTTTTTTTAAATTTGTTTGATTATGAGTCAGCATTAAAAAATACATACAACTTCAAATTTTCACCCATCTACGGTCAACAGTTACTTTTGTATCGCGATTTTAATATCGGCAATACAACGTTTGCTGGGTCAGCTAATTATTTATTAAATAAATATAAAATTAAGTTGAAAACATTTCATCACTTTTATAATTTCATTTTAAATAAAAAATTTACATTTTATTGGATCTTCCGCCATATCAAATGTATTTGGACTTTTATTACCTATAAGCTGTTCAAAAACTATTGAGAGTAACGCTTTTTCCAGTTCATACTGAAAAAGTGATTCTGTATTGAGAACCCAAAAAAACGATTTAATATTTTGTTTCATAAGCGTTGTAGCCGATTCTGGGGAAATAATGTATTTTTATAAGTTTTATATTAGCTTCACTTGTATGTATGTTTGTAACTGACTCCTCTAGACGCGGTTTTGACCCACTCGGCCAGATTTCATTCAAACTTTGTTGATTTATCGAGGACCGATGACAATACACTAATTTGATAAGATCATTCCATTATTCAATTTGCAAACTAAAATTTTTGTCAATTTATATAATTTATCTATAGCCGATAAGGCAGGAATGATTGTTAAAGTACTTAATAGTTAGATTAATAGAGTAAAAATACGCTTTTATAGAAAATTTAACTAAAAAATGAAAAATAAATTATAGTTTAAAAAAACTAAAAAGCACGCTTTGTATAAAATTCAACTAAAAAAATAGAAAATAAATTTAAATTGAATATAGTGTAGAAAAATATATATTTTATTGTAAAAAAAAGCGTGGGATTCTTTTTAAGATATTATTAAAATAATAATTCTTCTACACTATAACTATACTATAATTTATTATAGGGTAGTATACAGTTTAATCTTAGATCATTAATACGTCTAGATTGACTATGACAGCTGTGAAAACATCAAAAAAATTTGACTTTAGAACTACCCTCTATTTTGAGCAATTCGCGCAAACACAATATGTCATACAAATCGCGAGTGTAAGACGTAGCTTGTCACGCACACTAAAACTAATATTCCTGGCCCGTCTTTATCGGTTGTCTAACAGCAGGCGACTCTATCTAGACGTAGAAATTATCTCAAAGTTTAATAATACACAAGGCTAGGCGAGGCACATTAAAAAATGTATCTGGTTAGATAGAATGATAGCAAAGGTGGCGCGCAGATGTGACGACTCTCATCTGTCGCGCGCGTGTTTGTCGGCCGTCTGTTAGGCGCGGCGCAGATGCAAGACACAGCTGTGATTCAATCACATCTCATTCTTGCACCTTGAGGCCAGGTACCTTTTATGCACCCATTTATAATACGTTGATGACGCAAATCGCTCCATACGGTTGCCGATCCTTTGTTTTCAACAAGCCAATTTAATTGGTAAGCTTTGATGGTAAATTTCAAATTCGCGACATTCATAATGTTAACACGAGGAACAAGCATAAACTTGTTATGCCTACCACTCGGTTGGGTCGAGTTAGTAAGTCTTTTGTTGGGCGATGTATATGCTTCTACAATATGATCCCAGAAAATGTACAAAACAAATGTGTTACGAAACTTAAAATAATTGTTAAAAAACGTTTGTGTGGGAAATGTTATTATAGCATAAACGATTTTCTTAATGATACCACGGACTGGGGATAAAGCGAACACCCTCAGGCTCTTTAATTATAAATGTTTATTGTACGATATCACATTGTAATCCATATTTTATATTAAAAAAAAAAGCCCGCTGAGTTTCTTGCGCCCATTCTTCTCAGGTCTGAGGCAGTCTCTTTTGAATGGGTGGTAGTTTTGGACGTTCAATAAGTGATTTTAAATCCTATTTTGAATAAAAATATTTGAATTTGAAAATGATTAAATTCAAAGTCAAATAAACTTTATTCAATTAGTGTTCGTAAAAAGTTGAGCTCGTGAGCAGAATATACGAGAAACTCAACGGCCACTCTTTTCATTCAAATAGAGTATTTTACAATGGCTGTAATATACGTAAAGAAATTTTTTGCTAGGTACTGCATCCAATATATGAGTCGTGTTTAAATAATTTAATTATTTCATATAAAGAACTAACTGTATAAATATAAATCCAATTATATTATAATATAACTGTAGTAGAACTGAATTGATCCACTGTACGTGTCTAAAAATTGTTAAAATTCCTTATATATTACAATAAATGATATAACTAATTTAGAAAAGTTAAAACAAGTAAATGTACCCTTCAGCTTCCTTAGAATTTGGCAATTTGAAATGTATGCAACTATTTGCAAAAGAAAAAGTGTTTGCAATACACAGAAACTAACGATAATTGGCTACGATTTGTAAATGTAAATTTGGCGCTGAGATTTTTTTTTAATGAAGTTTAAATACTACGCATAATTTTAAGCTATTATTTTAAATGTCAAAATCAATAAAGATATTTTTCCATCTAACAATCCAATTAAGGCACTAAGCATGATATTAAGCGCCCCTTTGAATTGATGGTACATTCGTTGCATGAGTGGGTTCTATAACCATGTAACTCTACAATTAACACATGAAAGACTTGAAATAGCTGTCATATTCGCATGAAACTGTTATTTTAAATTTCTATCATGAGTAGCCAATAAAGTCCAATTTAGCATGCATAACTGTTGTATTTAAATAAATGTTCTTGTTTGTCATAATTTTCGTTACGATCGAGACGTCATATTGCAGAACATCACTATAGTTGTGCCCGAAGCACGACAGCTGCGCACTTCCACTTGTATTTTGTATTCCATGGTACTATGCGAATTGCGAATAGGACTCGCACACTAAGGGTAGGTAGGACGAAGGTACCTAGTTCGACTGTACGGACAACGCGCAAGGTATAAAGCATAGTTTCTCAACCTTATTTTGCTCACCGCCCACTTTCAGAATATGTTTTTTTATTTTACTTTAGTACGTGATTAGCGTGTATTTTTTTGCCTTTTTAGACTATATTTTTTAATTTACCCACGCCCCATCTGCGCCATCTCAATCGGGGCGTTATCGCACACGTTCAGAACCTATGGTATAAAGAAACATTTTAATTTGCAGATCTGCCTCGCAAGGCTGGAGATAAACGAACGTTTTCCTATTTGAGCATTTAATACTTGCATCTTACATCGATTTAAATTCCTCCCTTTATAGAGCCCTATTCTGTTATCTTGGACACTATCCACGCTTGACGTGGCTCTGTTCTTAGTTCAATATATCTCTACCTCCGTGTTCCCCGTACACATATCATTTATTTATTCATATTTAACGATCAAGATGAGGACTCCTACAACTCATCATGATGGAAAAAGTTGCCGGAAGAAGAGGTATAGGTCGCAGAAAAAAGTCTTTGCTGCGCAACACCTGAGAGTTGACAGGAATTACAAGTGCGGCATAACTAATTCGCCTCGCGAAGAACATAAAGTTAAATTTACAAAGCTGCCTGCCAACCTTCGCTAGTCTGAGAGGCACGCGAAGAAGAACAAGATTTATCGTTAAATCTTCTGTTTACACAAAGCAATCACGAAGAGACTGACGTCTTTAAAACGCGGTTATTATTAATCGGCACCATTTGAAGCCAAGTATTCGTTTTACTTGTAACAATGGCAGAGTTATGAAGGTATCCAGTGCGGGTCGATACGTTGCGGTGACAAGTCGCACCGATAGCACGCGACAATACTAATCAAGTCTGAAAGCTGGGGCAATTTGTCATCATGCATGCAGGCATGAAGTTTGTCCATAATGACTTGACCCTTAGATGAATCCTGTCAATAAATTATAGAGAACTGCCTGTAATTCATTGACTTCTTCCACTTGCCTTTTACCGTCTCCTATAAGGTCTTTTACTATTACCACTGGCCCTTTTTATAACATCTCCAATGTTTGCTTCCATTTGCCTAGTAGCGTTAGAGTTCCAATCAGCTTTGCATCATTTTGACGATTTATTGTAGCGTAAAAACCATATTATTCATTCTCCGCCAAGTCGTCATAGAAAATTCTCACAAACGGAACTGTTTCGTTTAAATTTTAAAGGGAATACTAAATCTTACATACATAAAATCACGCCTCTTTCCCGTAGGGGTAGGCAGATACCACTTCTTTCCACTTGCTACGATCCTTACATACTTGTTTCGCTTCGTCCAATTTCATTATTCCTTTCATACATGCTCTCCGGTTTAGGGTACTCTTTACCTGGCCATTTTTCAAGACGTCCCTGATTTGATCTTGAAACGTCCGCCTAGGTCTACCCCTTCTAACACTTTCATTCACACTGGCCTTATACACTTTCTTCGTCAATTGTTCTTCATTCATTCTCTCGACATGTCCAAACCATCTCAGCATACCTTCCTCAGTTTTTGTCACAACATCTTCTTTCAGACCACAACGTTTCCTTATCTCACTATTTCTTATCCTGTCACTCAGTTTAACTCCTATCATACTTCTCAACGCTCTCATCTCAACTGCATTTATTCTGCTTTCATGTTTCTTCTGCCATAACCAACTTTCACTTCCGTACATGAGTGTTGGAACCAGCACCCCCTCATGCACAGCTAAACGAGCATTATTAGACACCTTCTGACTGTTCATAAAGGAGTGCAAAGCCCCATTCACCATGTTTCCTGCATTCACTCTTCTTTCAATATCACTCTCATTTTTTCCCTTAATACTAAATCTTATGTAGCTAAATTAACACTGTCTTGCTAGTTTTATTGAGTGCGAGTATTTATTTGCAGAAAAGAGCCGGTTGCTTCAATTCGTTTTCGAATATTCAATTAAAAGTTGTAGTTGAAATGCTAATATAATATAAACGAGTGGTAAAAACACAAACCAACCGAGTGTGTACCTTGCCACAACCAGGAATTGACAGTATTTACGAATGGAGTTTTCAAAATTTATTTCACATGTTGGTTCAATAGAGTGATTGTTTTAATGGAATCTGTTTCGTGTTTGTGTAACCGAGTGGTTATTATTTGTGGGCAAAAAAGTCACACAACTGTAATGATGCGTGCATCGTGGTTGCGTGTATAATTAACCTTTGCATTAGCTCGCACGAGTTTGGCGCCATTTTATAGCTGCAATATAACATATTAGAGTACCTTACAGAACAATGGTGTGGAAACTACGTTATGACAAAGCAATCGATAAATAGTACGATACAAATGATTTAAGTTTTCTTTAGTGTTAATTCCGCCAATATGTTTCTTTAAAACAATTCGACACGTATTTCGCCTCTACACGGCACTCTTCTCGCCAAAATCTGGCAGTTTCGTGCCTCAGGACAACACGTCCTGAGGATGCCTCAGACAAATATTGGCGGAATTAAGACTTAAATCATTTGTATAATTATGGATTTCCGCAAAGTAACGCCTAATTCAATAAATTTTCTTTAATGGTACGATATTATTTGTGATTTTTATGACGTCTTCTATAATGTTACGTGGATGGGTTTTATTTTGATTGATAAATGACATGGATTCTTGTCTGTACTCATCATTCACCCAAGGAGGCCGGCGGAGGTATCGGGCTTGTCCCAAACCGCATATGCTCTACTAAAACACATTCGCACCAACTATCATACATCATACAAGCTGTCTTACACTTGATGCTCTCGATCGGCCCTGTTTATTTATATCCTCGATATTCTAAACTGGTCGTGATATGTACACTTAGGTCGACCTTCACAAACACTTCCACCGAAATCCCTCGATAAATATTGTGCAATCAATCATCTTCCAATCTTATACTCTTTACACAAATAAACTAACAAAAAAAAAAAAACGATATAATAAATTTATGTTTATGTCAAAATTGATGCGAAGATACCTACATCTAAAATATAAAGTGGTTTCACCGCTCGCAAAGGCCTTCCCGCGCTTATTGACTTCGAGGAAATAAGTCTGTCACTGTCAGGTGAACAATTTGATGATTTTTACGGAAGAAAAAGTTCACAGTAAAAATAAAATGTGGGGTTTGCTTTTACATATATATCCATAACGTTTACATTGTTATCTGTCCATCCGCTAAGTGCAAACTTCTCAAATGGGCGCCAACTTTGCAATATCGCTATCAGATATTGTTCGGTAACTCCGATTAGGGGAGTTTATAACATTTTCAGCTTTGCTAAAAGCCTCACCGCATCGCCACTCTTCCTACTTGCACAACTTTGATGCTTATGCCTAATTTGTTCCGTTCGTTGTGGTCCAATGATAGACCAATTAGTGCGCCGGATATATATATGACACTTCAATCTGTAGACCAATCAAATTGCTTAATAGTGATTATTGGTCTACAGATTGGTGATGGACCAATTAGCGCGCCGGATATACATATGAAGTGATTAAGCAATTTGATTGGTCTACAGATTGGTGATGGACCAATTAGCGCGCCGGATATAGATATGAAGTGATTAAGCAATTTGATTGGTCTACAGATTTTTGATGGACCAATTAGCGCGCCGGATATACCGACTGGTGCATGATGTTTTAGAAATTTGATTGGTTAATATTGGTCATTGATAGAATAATCAGCGCACAGAATACACTTAAGGCGTGATATTTTATTAGTCTATCCCTTGCCCCATTTTTAGAGTTTCGTAGCCAAATGTCAAAAAGCGGAACCCTTATAGATTCTTCATGTCTGTCTGCCACTTTTTTCCGAAACTATAGGAACTATATATACTCTTGAAACTTGATAAGTAGATGTTTTTTGTGAACCCCGAGTCTCAATCGCACTTGGCCGCTTTTTTTTTACTGTTTTGACTGATGTACAATTTAACGTCTGGCCAATTGGAGCTTTTTTGTGGATGACTAACTAGAGTTAACTGCTCAATTATAACTTAATACAAGTGACAGAAAAGGTTTAACTACCATCAAAAATTTAATCGTGGATCAAAAGAGAACACTTCTACAAATAAATTTATCAAATTAATGTATTGTCATCGGTCCTCGATAAATCTACGAGGTGTGAACGAAATCTCGCCGTTTAAAGTGAGTCTAAATCGCGCGCAAAAGAGTAGGTTATAAAGCAATGTAATAAAAAGGACTATTACGTCGTATATATTTATAGAGTTTCACTTATTCGTCAAAGAATATTCAATAATAGTACAAATATTTCGTTCAAAATTTCGATATGAACGGATTGATTCCTCTCGGAATCTTTCACTATCTATTTGAAAGGCCTCACGTTACATCTGATTCTGTTTGAAAGAACGTGCACGGATATTTCATTATTATTATTAAAGTATTCCATATTTGCGCCCGACTCTACAATCACAATGAGTAATTGTTAACGATCAGCTGTTGTTGCCGATGTTACCTTTTCTCAGGTATAAATTTACTAAATTGAAACGAGTAAACGGTTTCGAAGGATACAATTCTAATATATTTATAGGATAGTGAATTTAATGTATAAATATATGAGCGATTACAAATCCATTTCAGTTAGATAAAATTTGATAATAAAATGGAACTTGAGACCCTATTTTCTTATTGGGAGACGCTTGTTCAAATAAATAAGTCATTTATTTTCTCAAAATTAATTCCTTTAGAATCCTTTTTGATGTCATTTCTAATACTGCTTTGGAAACTTTCATCACAGCATTCTTTTTTGCGCTCGTTTTAATAAAATTTACAATATTGTCATAAAATAATCATAATCTAGTCATAGGCTGTCCGATCGCTTAGATATTCAACTGTGCAGTAGTAGAATTTACGACGAGCCATTTTTTTATTAAAACATTTAAATGTAATTATAGATATACCCGTATTTAAAAAATATAACTTATTAACAATTGTTGAATTATACATATTTGAGTGCTGTATGTTTGTTCGAAAATATTTGAGCGAATTCAGTAAACAGGAAAACACTTCTCTTTTCCCATCCAGGGACCCCACCAAACTACAAGTACCTTGCTGTAGAACTACATTATTTCAGAGAAACTGTTTTTGTATGTGCATAAAAATCTATAATCACGCCCCAAAAATAATAAGAGAGGTATCGTCAAATAGGAATTTCTCATCTAAATTGAAAATATACCTTATTAAAAACTGCTTATATTCATTAGACGAATATTTTCAACTAAAAACTTGACTATATACTATATAATACTGCTAATAATCTTTTGTTAAATTGATATTATTGTTACTAATGATTTAGAAATGTTTTTTATAAAATTTGCACGTCATAAATGTGGCAAACATGTACTTTATAATATTTATGTAACATCAATCTAACATGTTTATGCAAATAAAAACTTTGACTTTGATAATGCCTGAACAGTGGCTGGGACTTTATGATAATAGTGTATACATTTTCCATTAAAGCTAGTATGTATCTTATGAATATAATATCTTTTATCACAAATAATTGTGTGATGGCTTCGTTTGCTTTTTAATTGAAGAGGATAACTATTATAAAACACGACTGTAGGAGCTGATTGTAGAATAGAGTTAAGATGGCTTGTAACATCGCGACGGAGCGGTTAGGTGGCGAGCGAGGGCGGACGACAGCTGCCGCGGCAGGTGCCACCGCAGCCGCCGGAAACCCTCACAAAAAGCGACCACCTGGGCACCTCGCCCCGCCCCTCCTACCTGAGCTTGCACAATGCACGTAACGACGCACCGTTTTACACGACATATGCTCCGCGTGAACTAGCCTTTGTCTGCGCTCCGAAAGTGTCTCGATTACGTTACAAGCCTCTCGCGGCCGTTCCCAATATTCAGTCTATCTCTTATTTGAGATAACAATCGTAACTATCGTTGACTTTTCTGTCCCAATAAACTTGTCGACGGTAACTCACCTTATCCGTGCACGTTGTCTGTTTATGGGACGACAGATAGAAGTTTGTATGGAAATTTCAATTTGTATTGGGTATATTTAGATAGGTTCAGATTATTGACTGCTAATTACTAACATCAGAAGGTAGTAATTTATATCTATCTGTAGATAGTATATTGGGAACGGCTATTAGATCATTAATACGTATAGATAGACTATGGCAGCTGTGAGAACGTCGAAAAAATAGAGTTTAGAACTAACCTCTATTATGTGCAATTCACGCACACTAACACAAAGTGTCTCATACAAATCGCGAGTGAAAGACTCACGCACGCACACTAAACTAATATGCCTGGGCTATTTTTATCGGTCGCCTAACAGCGAGACTCCATCTAGACGTATAAATTATCTAAGACAGAGCTGATTAATGTCTGAAGCTGTCGTAGCTCTAGTTAGTACACTTGGGTGCTGTATAGCTTCTGGCAAGCCACTATGGAGCGTATGTTTTATTTTAAACAAGCTTCGTGTTAGATTATTGAATTTTTCTGCTAAGTCGAAATAACACATTGCCAACTCTTTGAATGTAGAGATATTCTTTTAAAATTATTTTTTAATATAAAGAATATAAGAATGAGGCTAAGTATTCATTAAGTTCTTCAATATTAATAATAATATTGTAGCGTTCCATAAACTAAATATGAGTAATATTTAGCGTGGAGAATTGTAGGCTTTGATTGACGAATATTTTCATTAATTTATTGGATTGATTGACAGAGATAGCTGTAGATCCCAATAGGAACCTTCACTCTATCCAGCTAGTGTTCTGTTAAGTTAAGTTAAGTTCTGTTAAGTAGGTACTGCAGATGGCGCCAAAACTAGAGAGTTGAACAAATCCCATGTCATACGGAAGCCTAGCTAAACAAACGAAGCGAAACATAATCTTGATCATAAAATTTTGTTACAAATTAAAGATCTATAATTGATTTTTGTCATCTTGACGACACCGTAAACGCTTCTATTTGATGCTAATTTCAACTTGATGAACTGTGTCACTGTAAATATTTCTTTTAAAATTACTGAATCTACCATATGTTTGGAAAAAGTAGAGCTCGTGAGCTGAACATGCAAGAAACTCAACGGCCACTCTTTTCAATCAATATTATTTTATAATGGCTGTAATATATAAAATAAATTAGTATGTAAGGTGCTGCATCCAATATATGAATCGTATTCTTAGTTAAAGGTGTTTTAAATATTTCATATTAAATTTTCTTATAAGGCATCCTTATGTCTTTAAAAAAAAGCCCGCTGAGTTAGTTGCACCCATTCTTCTCAGGTCTGAGGCATTCGTTTTGGAATGAATGGTAGTTTTTGACTTTCAATAAGTGATGTCACATCTTATCTATCTATATATATAAAAATCAATTGATGTTCGATAGTCTCGCTAAAAGTCGAGAAAGGCTGGACCGATTTGGATAATTTTGGTCTTGAATTATTTGTGGAAGTCCAGAGAAGGTTTAAAAGGTGAGTAAATAGGGAAATGCTCGGAATTAAATACATAATTTCTATGAGAGAATTTATTGACGCACGGTTTGACAGTTCTGCTATGAAACAATTTCATTAAGACAGCAGGGTGCATATTTTACGAAGTAATTTTTGATGTTATTATATATTATTGACAAATTCATATAAAAACATTATTTTATTTATTAAATATAGAACAACGTCTGTCGGGTCAGCTAGTTTTGAATAAAAATATTTGAATTTGACTAATATGAAGTTTGCTACATTAACGAAACACGTGACAGGAGACGGTAATACGGTTTCATTGACCAAAATAGTCGGAGGCGTTTATATAACCTTCTATCAAGAGGTGAAGTTAGGTAACTGTTGGGCCGTAGTCGCGGATGGAGGAAGGGGTCGCGACACGTGTTCGGGCAGGGTTTCTATCCGACGGAAGTCCGCGGCGCCGCGCTCGTGTTTCTGAGCGCACGTGACTTGTTCAACGACACCCCACAATACACATCCGAGTTGGATAAAACTTGGAGTGATTGATAGATTCTATAGATATATGGAGCGGATACGACTATTCAATGCTAACTGGTATTTGGGTTTTTTTTATTAGCCAAGTCTTGAACAATGCTGAACAATAAATTACTTTATCGTTTTTTTTTTTAAGTTTACATTCTATATGCAGCCTTAAAATAAGACATATATTTAGACTTGGAGAAACAAGTTTTGGCCAGAATTTTGTGAAGTATTAGACTCAAGTTTAAACAGAGATTATTTGCAGCCGTTTCATACCGTTACTTTTTAAATATTGCTAGTTGAAAGTAAAAGGGCTCTAAGACAACTCTATGAATACAATAATTTCTATAAAAAGCTTCCAATTTCGCACACCAGTGTGAGGCTCCTTTGCACAGGATGTCGGCTAGATTATGGGTACGGCGCCTATTTCTGCCGTGAAGCAGTGATGTGTAAGCATTACTGTGTTTCGGTCTGAAGGGCGCCGAAGCTAGTGAAATTACTGGGCAAATGAGACTTAACATCTTATGTCTCAAGGTGACGAGCGCAGTTGTAGTGCCGCTCAGAATTTTTGAGGTTTTCAAAAAACCTGAGCGGCACTGCATTGTAATGGGCAGGGCGTAATAATTACCATCAGCTGAACGTCCTACTCGTCTCGTTCCTTATTTTCATAAAAAAACACAGAAACCCACAATCATTTTCAGTTTCGTTTGTGGGGTTATTACAACTACAATAACATTATCTAAAGATATGGTAATAGGATCGGGCTCTGTGTAACAACTAGGTAGGCCTAGGCCACACTACTATGCCGTGTTGTGTTACCGACATTTAGGCCCTGTGCACACAGCCGTGCATCCGCTCGAGATAGTATAGCAACCAGGCTTCCTGTTGGGCCCTCCGACGCATAACATGTGCTGTGCCGACTTGTTTTTGAAAAAAATGTAATATCATGTCAACCTAACACACTAATTTATATTGATTTCGGAAAACGATGTTTAGGTCTATTTCTAATCACTCGATGTCTAAATACATACCCCCTTATTCATAATGGTCCGCTAACTTTAAAAAACTGCTAAGGAGTGTTTTTTCTCATTCTGACATAGGTCAATAGAAGAAGACAGAGTGAGAATTAGCAATGCTTTAAGTTAGCAGACTATTATGAATAAGGGGGATAGACTAAAATTGTTTGTTTTAATGCTTTGAGGAAGTTTTATTTTTTTGTGCCCATTTATATTGTTTCTGTATCTATATCTACACGGGGGTCTGAGTGGGTATCTAGCTAGGTTATTGTAATATTTTTTCAAATCATTTTAAAATTTTAATTTGAAAAACCGCGACAGCTCGTGAGTTATTATACCATTCTACCAACGAACTCTTGAAGCCTATTATCTAGAGACTCGCTCGACTTCTGGCTTCATGCCATCATTAGATACTTACGCCCAAGACTTATCGATCTTCACATGTTTTTGCGTATTTCTCAGTAGTTCAGTCTGACAAATCCTAAATTACTGCAGACTCTTAGACTTTTTTATGGAATGGAGTTGAATTGGCTTTCATGAATCTTTGAAATTGTTGTCAAATAAATGATATATTTAGATAAAAATGTGTACAGGATTAGATGCTATAGAAATAATTGACAGACAATATTTATCAAAAATCACGTCCAAAGTTTAGTTAACAGTGTCGAATACAAAAATCAGAAATGACCATAATATTACAAAAAATATTATTTAATCTATCTTATTGAAGTAATTCTTAGACCAGACGTATAAATTATCTAATGTGTAATTGATTGTAAGTTCGTAGCTTTTCCTTTTATCTTCACAGCTTTGTCTAGGCTTACGCGTACAAAGTTTGAAGGAATCGTTTGAAGTGGCTAACGTCTGAAAGGTAGGCGTGGCGCGTGCGGGAGTACTATTATAATATTCCGGCGTGCCCGAGGAGCCTTACAAGTGTACCTCGCGCGGGCAGCGGCCGGAGGGGCGCGGGCGGAAGTGAGGGTAGTCAGGTGTTGCTTGAACTCGGCACTTCAGCACTACGCTTCATATTCATTCTAGCACCGAACGTCTCCGAAGACGGTCGTGCCTTACGCGTCTAGCGTACCCAGTACAATATTCGCCGCGTGTTTAATAAGTGTGGATGTCTTATATAGGTGATGCTTTTTTTAAATTATTATTAGTGTAGTGCTCTTTCGTGTTTCGTGCTTGGCAAGCTAGCGGGCGGCCCACGTGCGCTGGTCGATTTCATCGCGCATGCGGCCCGCACTAGCGCTAACGTCACTCTGGATGTAATGTGGCAGTAGCTGGAAGTAATTGGAGAGTCCATCGAATCGTAACAATATATGTATCATTAAGATCCCGGTTCACGATAGGGCCTAATGATAACACATTATGATCTATGATTTCATATCTAATGACATATTGATTGGGGGGTATCCCGGGGGGCTTTTATTGAACCAGTATAATATTATTATTGTATGATAATGGATTGGAAAGTCAGTAATGGTTACCCATTACTGACTTTTTACTTGATGCATTCGCTGTTGTATAATATTCTTGTGGTGATTTAAAATGCGGAAGTAGTTTTGCAAGTTTAAAAAAACACTTTTAAAGTAGTATTATTATGCCTACTTATCTCGAAATATGTTTAGATATTATAGTTGTTTCAATTATTAACAGAATATAGATATTATTATAACACGTTATTGTAATTTAATTGTAACTTCGATCTTATAAATTACAAATTGAGGCTGAACCGCGTATTTAACTGATCACGGTTTTTGCATATTTGCATTGTGATATGTTGCCCCGGCTGTCTCTCCCTCTCTCTTTCTGTGTACCTTCGACATGCCGTCATTAAGCCCGGTCCCTGCGGTTTCCTTATCGTCCATCCTTCTATCGCATCTCTGGTCTGCCTCTGGGTCTTTTCCTACGAACCATGTTTCACAGACACGTGAAATATTGCAATGCTTCGAGCCAGGTATCGAATCCGCAATTCCGATGGCGGCAATCACACTAATATAAACGGGTGTAACAAACTATACATAATATAACTATATAGACGACCTGTATAGCCGAGTGGTTAGCGATCCTACCAAGCTAGAGGTCCCGGGTTCTAATCCCGGTAGCTGCAAGCATTTATATGATGAATATGGATGTTTGTTTCCGAGTCATGGATGTTTAAATGTATTTATGTATGTTTATATGAATTTATGTATGTTTAAGTAAGTATATTGTATTAAATATATCATTGTCTTGTAACCCATAACACAGGCTATATTATATGCTTAACTTGGGGCAAGATAATTTGTGTAAAAGTGTGTCAATATCTATATATATAAAGATGAATTGCTGTTCGTTAGTCTCGCTAAAGCTCGAGAACGGCTGCACCGATTTGGTTAATTTTGGTCTTGAATTATTCGTGGAAGTCCAGAGAAGGTTTGAAAGGTGAATAAATAGGAAAATGCTGCTAAATTTAATAAAAACAACAAATTTGTTTTTCCTTTTATGTGTCCATACATAATTTCTGTGAGAGAATTTATTGATGCACATTTTGACAGTTCTGCTGTGAAACAATTTCCTTACGACAGCAGGGTGCATATTTTACGAAGTAATTTTTGATGTTAGGATATATTATTGACAAATTCATATAAAAACATTATTTTATTTATTATATACAGATCGTCTGTCGGGTCAGCTAGTATATTATATTATTCACCGCACTACAATATCTAAACAATACTAATGTGAATATACAAATGTTGTTTCAAATTAACGGAATTTACGATCGGCTAGCATGATTCATTCGGCCAGTTTTTCTCTGTACATTTCATGAGTTTACATTTCTAGGTATCGTGACAACCTGCAAATTAAGGTTGCCTGCAATTTTTTTTTATTATATTTGCGGTTATTTTCAACTTAAAAATACATTCTTGTATATTAATATCATTCATTTGCATATTGTGCAATACATTAACCCCCTTATTCGTAATGGTCCGCTAACTTTAAACAGCCGCTAAGGAGTGTTTTTTCTCATTCTGACTTAGGTCAATAGAAGAAGACAGAGTGAGAATTAGCAATGCTTTAAGTTAGCAGACTATTATGAATAAGGGGGGTATTGTTTTCTATTTGTTTTTTTAAATTCTATTTTACCATAGTTCACCATTTCAAGTCCTAGGAGTATTCTACTACTGCTAGAAGAGAATAATAAGTTTTTTTTAAAATATATATACGTATACTGTATGTACGTACAACAACAGTTACAACTTTAGTCACCTATTTATTACCCGATGTATAAATATTTAATTTCAGAGTAAATAAACTTTTTATTAGTTTATTTACCGGTTTTTAGGTGATCGAGTTCCGCACGGTCTGGAAACTCGGAAAAACGCATTTTCCCAGAGATGAGACAAGCTAGACCTAATACAGTTCGTTAGAGCCATTTCTACTATATAAAATTAAAGATTCGCACAAGAATTATTGTTAATTTATATAACACTAGCTGATACGCGTGACTTCGTCCGCGTAGGCACATATATGACTGGGCACGTAGTGTTTATACAAATAAGGGCCATGACGCTAAGGATTAAAACTTAGGACTTAATTGAAGTCTATCCGCTAGTTTTTTTCGTGATGTGCGCACATATGAACCTCTATCGTTTTATTTATATAGATTGATGAATTTGAAATTTCTAAAAATAATAAAAATTAACAAACAAAAAAGGGATCTTCCTATCTAACAACACTCGCGTCTGAATTACTTACATATCAATCTTAATCTTAACTTAAATCGCCAACATGGGTTTTTTCCGTGGAAAACTTGCCTGGCGAAATTTATATTTTAAAGTAACTTAGTACTTATTATACTATTTATTATTGGTTAGAATACCGAAAAATGAAAGCTTTCAGTTATTGATTGATATTTTATGTTGAAATTAAGTTATTTGATGTGAACCTATTGCTAAAATGTAGGACAAATATATTGTGAAATAAAAAATATTGTATAAGTCACGACTCTAAGCTTCTACAATATGATCCCAGAAAATGTACAAAACAAATTTAAAAGAATTGTTAAAAAACGTTTGTGTGGGAACGGTTATTATAGCATTAACGATTTTATTAATGACACCACGGACTGGGAATAAAGCGAACACCCTCAGGCTCTTTAATTATAAATGTTTATTGTACGATATCACATTGTAATCCATATTTTATATTTAAAAAAAAGCCCGTTTCTTGCGCCCATTCTTCTCAGGTCTGAGGCAGTCTCTTTTGAATGGGTGGTAGTTTTTGACGTTCAATAAATGATTTTAAATCCTAATTTGAATTTGACTCACGATGAAATTACAGTTGCCGTATTTAATTTAAGTTTACAATTGTAGATTAGAATACATCTACTTTCGTGAACCTCTCTTCATAAACACGGCTCCCATTTAAAAAACACAACACTGGATAAAATTATATCAGGAACTACGGAATTATTTTTGTACATATTTCATAAGAATTTAAATATAACTCTAGAAGGCTACATTTCCTTCACAAGTCCTTCGCTATAGCAACCGGTAAAAGAAAGCTCTTTCCTTAGATAACTTAAACGTCTAGTATCTTGCTGTTAGATAACCGATAAAAACAGGTCAGGTTTAATACCTTAGTGTGCGTGACAAGCTACATCTTACACTCTACAATGCTAAAAATAGAGGTTACCTCTAAACTCAGTTTTTATCGACGTTTTCACAGTTGTCATAGTATATCTAGACGTAGGTATGAATGATGTGAGGCTCTTTCATGCATTTAATTTTATATTTATAGTTATAATGTAATCATCATCCATGACGTATAGTCATCGACCCTATAACACAGTAGACTCCTTATACCAATAGTCGCAATGTAAACAATTCAATCAACCAAATGAGGTGAGCGCACGGCTGAACGCTCATTGGTCACAAATTATCGTAAACAATTTTTACTAGCTGCTGTGAATTTTATATATGAGCTGTGCTCCTCTTGTGATATAAGAAAGCGTTCGCTCTATAACTTATCCATGCCCTAAATTCCGTTCAACGAGATCCTTATTACTAAAACCCGCAATAGTATAATAGAGTTTTTTTTTTCACTGTAACAAACAAAGAATTGTCACTGTAACAGCAAAAAACGTAAATTGAGGACGTCTGATTCCAAAATAGTTATAATTTTAAATAAATCTTTAACAAAATGATTTAAAACTTGCATCATAGTATGCAGCTGCTGCGATGGCGACATTAAATGAACACACGGGTAAACCTATTTAACCTTAATCATAAAAAAATAAATTCAAAAATAAAAATACATGATTCACTTCAGTAAACCAATTTTCCATAACATCATTTCGGAACATCCTGTAAGTAATCTAGTAGCCGCGAGCTAGCGTACGCACTGATACTTAATTCTTGCGCTGTAGCGCAGCGTGGAAGAATTACGAGTTCTGACGACTACAGCCGTCAGAACTCTTAATTCTATTTTCGTAGCTGAATAGCGCCCAGGGTGATTAAAATTTTACATTTTAAATGTACATATAATAATTTTGTTTGAAAATTTCAATTATTTACTTTTAATTTTTTTTATGACTACGGTTACCTTTGGTGTTGTCGGTGATCACTAACTATCACACTGCGAAAATGTCCCACTTGTTTACAATAAAATAACACACGGCGTCCCCGTTACAGAAAACCGGCGCTCGTCTGAAGATATTCTCTAACCAGGCGCCGCAGAGCACTGAGCGTGTGGTGCAGCTCATCGGCGACAAGGACGCCATCTGCGCCGGCATCCGGGAGGTGCTGGAACTCATCCGGCAGGTGAGTGGCTCCGTAAGACAGTTGAACAACCGAACGGTATAGTTGCTGGGAAGTTGTTTCTAGTACGAATACACCTTTGTTGAAAGTAGCGCAACCTTAGGCGCCATCTCCACGAGCGACAGAATTGTGACAACACAAAAAATTATATACATAGTAAAAATTAACAAATTAAAAATAGGATGTCATGAAAAGGACACCTACTCATCATTTTTGGAGTTGAAGTAAGGATCACCCCAATTCCAACACTGATTTTCAGTAGGTACCTACTATTACTATTTCTATATACTCTCTATGAACTCGTCGCGTCATGGCGATGCTACGAGTGCCATGTGCGCGCGAAACATCGCTCTCGCAGCGAGTACAACGCATCGTCAAGGAATGCGGCGATTCCGTTACGAGTCGTCGCGGACACGGTGTAATTCCGTCATGAGTCATGACGATACGCTGGAGGCCGAATAGGGACGATTGTTCGTAGAGATTACCCGACGATTGAAGCGGCATGGACTCGTCGCGATTCTCTCGCTCGTGGAGAGAGCGCCTTACTTAATGGCGCTAGTCTATCGTTGTTACTTATTGCATAGTTTTGGCATAAATATTAATGCAATATTATTCAATCTTGAAAAATCCACATAAAAGTAAAAGTCTCCAATGTAGGATGAATGAATATATCGAAGTGTTCCGAGGAGCTGATTCCTGCCTCCGAATTCCACCTTAACACGCCACAAATTAAGATATCATCCCCACCATCTGGATGTGTGGCGGTTCTCAAAGAGCTTTTTTCCACGTACTATAAAGCTGTGGAATGAGCTTCATTGTTCATCATCATTAAATAATAAGTTTAATTGTACAATGTTACTTTGTAAATGTTACTTTAATTGTAAAACATATTTTTGATGAAAAAAAAAGCCCGCTGAGTTTGTTGCGCCCATTCTTCTCAGGCCTGAGGCATTCACTTTGGAATGGGTGGTAGTTTTTTTTGACTTTCAATAAGTAATTTCACATCCTATTTTGAATAAAAATATTTGAATTTGAAATTTGTGCGGTGTTTCCGGGAAGATACGACATGGGTACCTTCAAAAAAGCGAGTACACCTTACTTAAAGGCCGGCAACGCTCTTGTAACTCCTCTGGTGTTTACAAGAGATTGTAGGCGGCGGTGATGACGGTGCGGTTTCCATAAAATAAAGAAAAAGAAGTGATATATACTACCTAACATAGCTTTGTGTGCCCGTACTAGCTCGTTATTTGTATCACTGTAAGCGTGGCTCTCTCGTCGATCTTTTAATGGTATTATATTAATTACAAAAAAGAAACATTAACCATGGAGTGAGATCTGACTAAATGATCAAAATTAAAACACTGAAGTATAAAAGTAATTTTACCATTTAAAGCTTGTACATCTTATAAATGAAAATATTCACAGTATTTTGTGAGTTCTATTCAGTAATAATTTCCATTATACTTGTGATAAACGGATGTTTAGTTTCCCTAAACTGTAAAAAGGGCTTGTGTTAGCAACATCGATCGCGACGCATTAAACTGCCAAATACAAACAGGCTAGACGGCTGTTCTTTGAAGGTCACAACACGCTAACTTTTAATACGAAATTCCACTTATCGTAGTTCTATTTAGTACAAATTTCATTTGTACACAAAAAAAACTTCATGAAAGAAGCAAACTTTCAGGCTGTGGGTTCATCTACAGGATCTACTTTATATACGACACAGAGTTGAACAAAGCATACAAGATTTTATGACGATATGTCACTCGAACGGTTAGCTCAGTTGGGAGAGCACTCGCGCGGAACGGGAGAGGTCGTGTGTTCGAGTCCCGCATTGTTCATAAAGTTTTGTTTTCAAATTTTATTTGTGTATTAATCCTAGAAGTGAGGGTTATCACTTTAAAAACTATTCTTTTGTAACAAAATTTATGGACGATGCGGGATTCGAACACGCGACTCTCGGGTTACGTTCCAGCGCTCTACCACCTAAGCCCACCGTCCGCAAGCCACATGATCCGTAAATCTTGGTATGTTTATTTAAGATAATACTAGTTCTACAGGATCTACTTTACAGTTGATAACCTGCTTAACCCCAATAATTGCATATTAGGATATTTACTTGTGATGTCGCTCTTCCAAATCTAAGCAGTTTGTTATTTTAAATTTTAATCAATAATTTAGTATTATATTGTCGGGTTGTTGTATTTAAAAATTTAATCCAAGTATGTTATATTATGAGGAGAACTAAAGCTGCCGACATAGTACAAATGATTGCGAAACTGAAGTGGCAGTGGGCAGAGCACATAGTTCGACGGACAGTAAAGTCCTCAAATGGCGACCACGTATCGGAAGACGCTGTGTTGGTAGGCCCCCCACAAGATGGGCCTACGATCCGGTCAAGATCGCCGGAATACGTTGGATGAGGGCAGCGCAGGAGCGATCGTCGTGGAAATCTATTGGGGAGGCCTTGTCCAGGAGTGGACGTCTTCCGGCTGATGATGATGTTATATTATACTGATTTGTGTCACAATAAAACATTGTTAACGTTTCAGGTGCCGATACGAGGGCCCGTGATTAACTACGACCCGCACAACTACGACGATTATTACTCGAAGGAGTATGGCGGCTTCGGACACTTGCAGGAGGGAGGTCGCGGACCTCGCGGGCCCGAGGGCCCGAGGGGCAGGTCGATGGGGCCGTCGGGTCCTAGCAACCGGGGCCCTCCACGCGGAGGCCCGCCCATGTCGCGCAACGGGCCGCCGCCGAGGCCCTTCAATGATTTCAATAACTCTGGACCACGAGGCAACTTCGGCCCTCCTCGCGGTGGCAACTTTGGTAGCGGGGGCAATTTCGGAGGCCGCGGGGGAGGAAACTTTAATAGCAATAGTGGCAGCCAGCAAGAGACTACCACACAAGTGACTATTCCGAAGGATGTAAGTTGTTTAACAAGTCATTAATGTTACCTGTTCACTTGTAACTGAATAATTCAATCATAAATTTATAATACAAACAAAACAAAACTATATTTACAATACTACGACTACATAAAATTAAAACTATAATTACGTGGAAGCGTACCAAGAATACTGGCAGCATTACCGCGTTGGATAGCAAGGCTGATTCGTTGACCGAAATAGCTGCCAGCGCTTGTGTTTCCAGTAGTCTTATTGAGGCGCGAAGTATATATATTAGAATAGTATTTTGAACATTCTCCGCGCCTTTGGGCCCACGGGCCAAGTGTCTCGACACCAAACGGCACAAAGATGTATGACTCACTGAGACATTTAATCATTATTTGTAATGTTTGTATGAAGCTTCAAGAGTGTGTATTTCTTCATTGTTTTGAAAATTACTAGAATTAACGATGTTGTGGAGTCATATGGGTAAAGCAATACCTTATCGAAATAAAACCTTTAATGTGACCTTAATCAAAACAAAGGATGTGTTTTAAAATGTTACAATCTATACAGTACGTATATTAGAAAAAAATTGCAGACAGTAGACAAACTTTTGAATACTATTTCTTTCATAGGTATGTATCCTGAGTAATTATTGTTGTAGTATTATAGTGAGATATTTTTCACGACTTATATAGCAAGGACCTATATAGATGATACAGTGATTGTATCCTGCCTTGTTTTAATCATATATTAATTAGGTCTTTACATATGAAATTGGCGTTTTCTTGTACTGGCCACTTTGATTTCAAATATTTCCTGGTAGGTGTATCGAACCCGGGTCTGCAGCGTCTAAAGTAAACATTTTTCCGCTAAGCTACGAGTATTGCTGACGGAGCTGTTGAAATTATCAATGTCTTGAAGTTTGACAACTCTCGTCATGTACTCTGGTTCTCTTTGCATCTTCTACCGCATTTATCACGGGGAGTGCTCAGAGGAGCTGTTCGGGTTGATTCCAGCGGCCGAATTCACCACCAGGACATTACCCGCATCACATTAACGTCTGGCGTTCCACAACCGCGCGTTTTTGCTAGAAATTTCTTGCCTCGCACAGCCACTTTGTGGCTGCGGTTTTCCCCGAACTCAAGCAACAAAAAGCATACTCCCATCTAGTTATCAAGTGCTCATACACAAAATAACTGTAATCAAAATGATGGAGTTATTGTTTACATAGCCACCTACTTGAACGTTGCATCATTTGAGACTTCAATTTCGGAGGCTAACTGTCTTGTTATTTCATACAACGATATTCATATTATAGCAATATATAGACCCGCGGCCTTCAAAAATCCACGGACGTTCTTAGATTCTTTTAGTATGTTCTTAGAAAGTGCTAAATATAAACGAAATATTTTAACGGGTGACCTAAATCTAGACCTTCTTTCGGATAGTCTTTGCACTTATAGCCAGGAATACCAAAATATTCTTGCTCTCAACGCCCTCGTACCAGCAATCGATTGCCCTACGAGAGAAATGCGTTGCCTGGATCATTTATTTTGCTATAAAGGACATAACACATTCCCATACATTTGTCTTTGAACCCCATATTACAGATCATGCTCCTATTCTATTAAACATTAAATTAAACAACAAAATGATTAATAACTCGATAAAATACAAAACTAAATACACATATGACTACGATGCCATGCAGGAAGGCTTAAGAAAACTAGACCTGGAAAGCTTCTATAAATCAAACGATACTAATTATACTGCAAACTATCTCGTAAAAAATGTTCAAGAATTAATTTCGAATAATACGCTAATCTCAATTGTCTCTAAGAAATTTAAACCTATCAAACCATGGATTACGTATAGTATTCTCAAGTGTATGAGGAAAAGAGATCGCCTGTACAAAGTATCTAAAAAATCGCCATCCGATCTAAATAGGATAACTTATACTAGGTATAGAAATATCTGTAACTCACTGTTGAAATCACTTAAACGGCAATACTTACGAGGAAAATTAGAACAAAACACGGGTAACTCTAAAGGTACTTGGGATACTATTAAAGAAATTTGTAATTTACCTACTACTAATGATCTCCCTACTGAATTATTGAATACTAAGTCTACCCTAAGAGAATCATTAGCAGAAGTAAATAAATACTTTACTAATATTGGTAACAACCTTGCCTCATCAATATTTAGTAAACTAGGCGAACACAAAATTGATTGCTCTGATATGGCCTCAAATAATCCTCTCGGATCTCTTATGCTATACCCTACTGATATTGTCGAAGTGAAATGTATTATCCTCAAACTTAAATCAGCAAGTGCTCCAGGTTATGATAAAATTAACTCTTATTTTGTTAAAAGATTTATGAATTTTCTCTTAGAACCGCTTGTTCATTTAATCAACTCAAGTCTTTCTAGTGGCATTTTCCCAGAGGTTTTTAAACAGGCAGTTGTAATTCCGGTTCATAAGAGTGGTGACAAAAAAAGTTGCTTCAAACTATAGACCCATATCATTGCTGAGTGTTTTTAGTAAGATCTTGGAAAAAATAGTTAATATCAGAATAACCAAGTTTCTTGAAAAATACAAGCTACTTGCGCAAAACCAATTTGGTTTTCGGACAAATCGATCTACTCTGGATGCAGTACTTGAGGTTACTAAATATATCACTAGTACCCTAGATAGTGGCAATAAATGCATAGGCGTTTCCCTAGATCTGCAAAAAGCATTCGATACAGTTTCAATTCCTATCTTAC
This sequence comes from Leptidea sinapis, assembly GCF_905404315.1. NCBI lineage: Eukaryota > Metazoa > Arthropoda > Insecta > Lepidoptera > Pieridae > Leptidea > Leptidea sinapis. The sequence goes on from NC_066289.1 coordinate 7,942,163, forward strand.
TCAACAGACTTTCCAATTTGGGAATTAGAGGAATAGCATTGGACTGGTTCAAAAGTTATCTTAATGGAAGACAGCAGTGTATTAAGATAGGCGATCTTACTAGTGATCTTATCACCATTGACTATGGAGTTCCCCAGGGAAGTGTTTTGGGCCCTACACTATTCCTAGCTTACATCAACCCTCTTTGTAAGATTTTTCCCACATCGGGACGTATCGTTTGCTTTGCCGATGATACTGTGGTTTTATTTCATGGAAATCAGTGGGATGACGTGAAATCGTTAGCTGAAGAAGGATTGAGCCAAATCACGTCTTGGCTGGAAAATAGTTTATTAACTGCCAATACTGCTAAGACTAAATATATGTGCTTCAATATCTCCAACAGAAATAATCTTGACGGACAATTTACTCTCCCAATACACACGTATCCTTGTAACCGGAAAAACAATTGATCTTATTGTAAATGTAACATAGCCTAACCAAAGAGGAAACCATAAAATACCTTGGTGTTACGCTAGACGAACACCTTAATTGGACGGCCCACATTTATAATACAAAAAATAAAATAAAACGTCACATTCCATTATTTAGAAACCTAAGAGACGTGGCACCAGTCGAGACAACTATGATGGTGTATCAATCTCTCTGTGTTTCAATCATGACCTATTGCATTTGTGCGTGGGGTGGAGCTGGCAAAACGTTTATGCTTCAGTTAGAATGAGCGCACAGAACTCTACTAAAAACAATTTTCAATAAGCCGTTTAGGTATCCAATCAACCAATTACATGAAGAGAGTAAACTTCTTAGTGTCCGTCAGCAATATATTTATGGAATAATTTCAAGATTTCATGTAAAAAGTAATATAAATTCTTAGAATAAAAACAGAATAAACACATTTCGTACCCCAATCTCTAAAACAGGTTTTGCTCAGTCACAGTATGAATTTAATTCGGCATATGCTTACAACTACTTTAGTAAATATAATAAAAATATAAGTAAAGTAGATAAATTTTCGTTAACAAAATCTTTAAAATCATGGCTAATAGTATTAAAATACGAAGATCCAGAAAAAGTTCTTAAAATTAAAACTTAATATTCAATTACTAAAATTTAATTAATCTTGTGCACAGTACTAACAATAACTAAAAAAAAACACACACACACACACACACACACGCACTCATACACATACACGCACATGTTTAATAATGGATAGCCTTTTGGAAGGACCTAGCCTCTGCAACACAGGGTATCCTATTGCAGAGGGTAGGGCACAAAAACATTTTGTACCACATATTATTAGTTGAATAAAGGATTATTATTATTATTATCTTCAAGGCCTGCAACGCATTTCTTGACACACCTGTTGTTGCGGATGTCTATGGGCTCTTCTCCCCATCTCGTGAGCCTCTCGCCCGACATGAAGTTTGACATCTCTCGTCATGTACGTCGAAGCGTTGCCACGCGACAATATGTTCGAAGTCAGAAGTGAGACTGGTTGTTTGTTGCAGCTGGCGGGCGCTATAATCGGCAAGGCGGGCTCTCGCATCCGCAAGATCCGCGCGGAGAGCGGCGCCTCCATCGAGATCGCGGAGCCGCTGCCGGGAGCCAGCGACCGCGTCATCACCATCAGCGGCACGCCGCACCGCATCCAGATGGCGCAGTACCTGCTGCAGCAGAGGTGGGCGCCCACTACAACTATACTGGGCTAGTCAGCAACTACAAAAAGTGTTGATTCAGGCCAGGACGGTCAGCTGATGGTAATTGGTATGCCGTACCCATTACAATGCAGTGCCGCTGAGGATTCTTGGAAACCCAAAAATTTTCGAGCGGCACTACAGTTGCGCTCGTCACCTTAAGACACAAGATGTTAAGCCACATTGCCCAGTAATTTCATAAGCTATGGCGCCCTTCAGACCGAAACACAGTAATGCTTACACATTACTGCTTCACGGCAGAAATAGGTACCCATAATCTAGCCTTATTAAAGCTAAAGTAAGAAAAACATTCATCTTTTTCCATATCAATAAGAGACGAGATGAGCAGGACGTTCAGCTGTGATAATTTGTTAAAAACAATTGAAATTTATGTGCTAATCGCTGACCTGTATAAGTACCACTGGACAGGCTGTTCCATATGTTTGACAGCAAAGTTTTTGTGCCTATTTAAAGCGCCACTCGCGAGCGTCCGGAGAACTAATTTTAACGTATAATACAAATGGCTGCAAAGAAACGTACAATTAATTTCGATCCTTTTCCGTGTTATCTATGCTTCAAGAATCAACATAATAATGTACACGATTTTGTTGAAAATAGTTTCCTACCATCTCGATAGATAATAGTGATACTAGTGATGACAATCTCAGCAAACATATCGATGTTTGCTGAGATTGTCATCACTAGTATTAGTACCGCAGACTCTCGCTACATGGCCATCAGCGCAAAAATAGCTAATATCAAACAGGCACAAAAGCACTTTGACAGCCGCCAGTCCAGTGGTATATATTAGAGGTCAATAGTGCTAATACATACTTTCGATACATGTTTCTAAACGTCATTGTCTATAGCTTGACCCATCGCTGATATAATTTAGGAGCTTTATTAACAGTTCTACAATCAGACTAGACTATACAAGACCAATTAATCCCATCTGGTCAAACTAGACTATTTCCCACCAAACCCAAGATGGCAAATAAAACCCGACTGTCAGATATGGGATACCTCATACTTAATAATTTACAACATCAGTATATTATAATTAATTGAAAAGCTCTTTGCATGAATATTATTATACACAAGTACTTCATTTACAGCATATCATAATAATAATCCTATCTTATAACAGCCATTTTATATTGTTCTGCTCTCATAAATGTATAAACCATTATCATGACAATGTTTATATACCAAATAACTATTAAATTGAAATCAACAGTAATCCAACCGTCCAACCAAGCATTGTGCTCATACTAACGCCAATTGTTTTCCATTAGAATGTTTCAAGAGTTCCCCGATTTGGCCGCAAACAAAAATAAGCATAAGTAAACATTTGAGGTAAAATTAAAGTGTATTTTATGTAGCTGTATTTCACTCTCCTTGATCTCTCTCTCTCTTATTTGGGAGTCATTTTTATTGATTAATGGATTATATATATTATGTACTATGTAGTATTAACATAACATTGTATGGCTCAAGTCAAACAAATAATATTTTAGCAGCAAATAAAATATAATATACTAGCTGACCCAGCAAACGTTGTATTGCCGATATTAAAATCGCGATACAAAAGTAACTGTTGATCATAGATGAGTGAAAATTTGAAGTTTTATGTATTTTTTAATGCTGACTCATAAACAAACAAATTTAAAAAAAAATGTAAAAAAAAATTAAAATATAATTCGTGTGGACCACCCTTAACATTTAGCGGGATGAAAAATAGATGTTGTCCGATTCTCAGACCTACCCAATATGCACTCAAAATTTCATGAGAATCGGTCAAGCCGTTTTGGAGGAGTTCAGAGTTTAACACCATGACACAAGAATTTTATATATTAGATATAATAAACCAAGATTCTTCTCCCAAACTAAGTCCATGTTATTTTTTGGCTCAAATTTTCACTTAATCTTCTATTTATTTATGGCAGTGTAAGTTACAATAAACTAAGATTGAAAATAATATACAATTCTATGTGTTTGATTGAATTGAGCCTGAGTATATTAAAAATTAGTAGTAGATATAATCCGCGCCGGTAATTAATAGATTTCCGAGTGAATATTACTTATTGTTTATTTTTGTTTTGTCAATTCATGTCAGTATGAGCAACTTTCTATGTTTTATTGGAGCGGTTTATATGATCGTAGTTTCCATTACTAACAATATTAATACCATTCATGTTAATCATAACTCATAGTGTAAGGTAAAATTAAACATAACCTTAGCAATGTTGCAATCAAATGATACTTGTGTCACACAGACTATTAAAGTAATGATTATATTAAATCTATAAACTAAAATACAGACCAAACTAATTAAATATTTTTCCATTATCCATTTTTAACACCTACAGACAAAGTTTATAAAGAAACTAAATTTATGAATATATTACAGTTATACAAATACACAACCTGCATACTAATTAGAAAACTTATAGACAAACAAATACATTCAGAATTAACATTCACAAAAAAGAAACAAATAGAACATAGACGCAATAATGACCACTTCATACTACTTTGGCCAACAACCAATTATGGACTGAAAACAATTACATAAGAAGGTGCTAAACTGTACAATGGACTATCTTCGGATATCAAAGATGCAGGCACTTTTAATTTATTCAAGCTTCGTTTAGAGAAATGTATTACAGATGATGCTTCCTTATTCTAACACACACTTATATTTAGTTTAATACCTGTTTTTTTTATATATATTTTTGTCATAAGGACGATTAATAGATTATTATTTATAAATATTGTTCTCATGTAAGTGACAGTTTGTAATGTTTTTAATGAGAATAAATGATCTTCAAACTGAAATACTTAGTCTTGCCATAGATACTGAAACAAAGAATAAAAATTTAAGTCATCTTTTAAAATACATGGTTCTAGGTGCTATCTTCATCTCCCGAGATCAAATATTTTGCTTTCGGACAGGATTTCTTCGAATTCTTTTCCTTACTGCTTTGACTAACTTTTTCGAACACTACGTGAACGGCCAGATTCAGAGAGGAGGTCTCATTGTACTTATTAATAGCCCTGTTTACACAAACATTTTACTAATACCAAGCATATGGAGAGTTTTAACAATTGCATTTGGCTCCATACCTACTTTTAGTAATGCAATCACAGCGATTCGGTTTTCAATATCACCCCACTCTATTTTAATATCGCAAAATATTGTACAATGTATTGCCGCTATTTTGTTTTTTAATTGTATCAGTATTTATGGTCAGACTAAGTATATTGTGCTCTCGTATCGATATCTGTAAAAGCAAGTTATACCACAATTATTTTATTGTAAAGTGAAAATTTTGTATACTTTTTTCATACATCAATGTAACATGGTCCATTGGCTTATTACTTTTATTTTATTAAATATCATTTCAGTGTCATCATACAAATTAGAAATAATAGAAAATAGAAACAATTTATCATAATAAGTATTTATTCTTTAAACTTGCCCATTGTTTGATAGTTTCAATGGTTTTGAATACAAATAAACTAAAAAATGGACGCCTATATCATGTTATAACATAATTAATGCCATTGCAAGTATTATTTCAATCATTAATACTCTAACATACTAACAATAATGTTCTTTCCTTCATGAATAAGAACAATAATGCATACAAAAGCCACTAACTATCATAAACTTTTCTTACTTAAAACACGAGAGACATTCTGGATTGCAACATTGGTTTACTGGTTTTCAGAGTTATTTCACTAGTTAAGTTTAATAGTTGATATTATCATTTATGCATTTATAATGTTAGTACAGCTCCTTGTGTAATGTGTTATAATTTTATGTATCTAACATAATATGAGGTGTGGATCAGTTGTCGTCCCGGCTGCTATGTGTTGGTGACTAACCGGAGGCTGCTCGTTGTATGGAAGACTAGTGATTTTGTTGTTTGATTGTATATAACAAGAAATCACTAATCTCCCTGCAAAGTGTCGGCCCACTCGTCGAGCGAAGATTGTGCGCCGTGCTGTCTGTCTGTGTGTCGCTAATACTTCTTTACTGCTTTACTAACCAAGAAACTATGTGGAGATCAACATAAATTATCACCATATATAATATTGCATCCAAAGGAAGATAATGTTTGTGCTTATAAGCTTATTGCCATATTCAGCTAAATCTGTGCCCTAAGCTAATCAATACATTATGTTGCTTTTTTAAATTAAAACACATTGTATTTAACATAGTGAGTTATAAGTATCAGTATAAGTAGTTTATTATTGTCCATAAACGGATTAACTCTGTTCTCGCATTCCTCAACACATTCTATGCAATGAAATTTTGCATAGCTAAAGTCACCAATTGTGTTTTAAAATATTTAATGCACATAATTATTTATCTATGTGAAGTGCTTCAACCTTCTATATGAGGTTACTATAACATAAATGACTTTCTTAATGATACCACAGATTGGGAATGGAGTGACTGCCCTCAGGCTATTAAATAATAAGTTTAATTGTACAATGTTACTTTGTAAATGTTACTTTAATTGTAAAACATATTTTTGATGAAAAAAAGAAAGCCCGCTGAGTTTGTTGCGCCCATTCTTCTCAGGCCTGAGGCATTCACTTTGGAATGGGTGGTAGTTTTTTTGACTTTCAATAAGTGATTTCACATCCTATTTTGAATAAAAATATTTGAATTTGAATGATACTCGGTAAAGTGCCACCGGGTGTAGATAGTTTCATATTTTAATATTAAAAGTTTATAAATAAAACAATAAAATGCATAATAAAACAATAAGTGATTGCCTGGAATCAATTCCATTCAATCATGGGGCTTAAACTCCATTTGGCTGTATATTATTGTCAGACTTATTCTTGATTGGTATTTGAACCGGTCATTCATTTTTTCAAACTCTCATGTAATGATCAATCTATCACAGACATGATATGTCTATAAATAAATAAATGTTAAAGATAATTATAACATAAATGATTTTCTTGGGACTGAGACTGGGAATTGAACTAACACCCTCAGGCTCATTAATTGTGCTCCATATTTTTATTTAAAAAACCCACTGAGTTTCTTGCCCCCGTTCTTCTCAGGTCTGAGGCACACTATTTTGAATCGGTTGTAACTTTTATTTTGAATAAAAATATTTGAACTTGAATAAATAGCGCACAAATCCAAGCAATTTCTTATATTATTTTTGAGTCCAAATTAATCATTAAAATGTTATAAAACGTTGGCTCTATCGTTGTAATAATTTCTACTTTTTATAAAATGTTTTATAACATTATAACAGACTTAATAGACTTAGGCTACCGCCCCTATTATAAGATAAATATAACATAACTCACAGAAATTTGGTCCATAACTGTTAATATATTAACATATAACTTCATTTTATAATAATTTATTTACACACTCTGGACTCGCCTTTCGACTTATTATAATTAAGTACTTGAAATTTTGATTTTGACTCAATAATTATTCATTTCAGCATGAAGGTAAATAGTTTAAGTCGCGCATATGATACTGATATATTGTTTATGCCACATTCTAAAATATTCTGTTTAAATTAAACCAAAATAAATAAATAATAGTCTGTGTGTATGTAATGTGCTCAGTGTGAATATATTTCTTTAACAAAACAAATATCATTATCGTTTGTTATACTTCTTTGGCGTAACGAAACGAAAATCCTTAAAACTATTCCTAGTGCTATTTTACGTTTGTGACAACAACAATATTGTTAATAAAGAAGGCGTTAAATACAACCAATGAAAATATTTTACTATACCGCATAAGTTAGTTATTTAAATATCAATTATTATCGTACATTGGTTGTAGTTCAGTAGGCATATGAGTTACTCTTGTAACTCATATGTCTACTGTTGGCTTATAGTACCTAGCTGAAGTATGATACAAACAAAATGGTCTAGTTGACCAACTAAGGCAACTGTGTCCAATAGTAAAAATTCGCTCTAATAATTATTGTTCCCGAACGTCCTAAAAGAAGTATGTATAACCTAAGATTTTCCAAATGATATTAACAAAATACTTACCATATCGTATGGTATAGAATGTGTATACGATATCGTAAGTAAGCTACAAAAGATTATAGTATAATATTGAAACAATTAAAAATTGAATTGATAGCCTGATTATAAATTTGTTTTTATCACTAAAAAATTGTTCATATAGCTCATTGTTATAATTTAACCACATTTTGTTATGTTCAATATGATTTTTTGGTTATCAAATAAATGAGGGTAGATTGAAAAAACACAGTCTATCGTGATTCTGTTCATAAAACCGGTGCTGTGTTCTTTTTTGGTGTGCACTTTAATTGAGAAATTTACTTTTGATTTTAGTCTTTTGTTGACCTTTTGATACATTAAATGTATACTTTATTATATATTGCTTTAATCTGTTTTTAACTGAATTGTAATGTGTGGTATAACTCCGCGCGTTGAAAGAGGTATAAACCTTATTATAACATCTAAGTCAACGGTCTGTCGTCGGTAAATATGCGCACGGTTCACTTGATCGATGATTTTTGAAGTGTTTAACGTCATTAAGATGGTGGCCTTTCTCCATTTCAACACGCGGCGTTATTTATTAAGGAGTGTTTTTTTTTTCACGGAATATTATTAATTAGGTTTATTTACTCCACGTAAGTTAGCTTGTCAAATGTCAATGGTGTTGTTTTTTAATTTATTTAGTGGCACGGGTTTCAATGCTATTGTAGATTTCTTGAGACTGCCAAGTGTTTAAACTACTAACTCGGTCATCCCTTCTCTATCTAAATATATGGGATCTGTAGTTGAATTATGAGATGAAAAAAGCTTCAATTAGCGAACATATTTCACAAGTAAACAAGCGATCCTTATACGGTCGCTCATAGGACGAGTACTAGTAGTAAAAGGGTTAAAAGAAACAGTTTATTTATAAACTCTAACGGATGTTTTCTATTGCAGTGTTCACGAGAGCAACCCTTCGATTGGACGCGGCAAGTTCTGAACACCTCAACAGGTCACTTTCCTTCGCATGGATGTAAAGTTCACCTTACACCCACCACACAACACAGCATCAACTTTTAAATTTCTTAGTATCTAAGTTGAAACATCAGAAAATAATATTTTTTTTGAATTAATTTGTTTGGTTTATATTAGTATCGAATCATGTTATTTTGTTAACTACTAAACCCCCCAATAATATCGTCGTTTTAAGATGTTGTTGTATCTGATGCAGGTTGTAAATGTTTTATGTAATAATAATAATTATAGGCATTTATAGAAATAAATTCATGTTGTAAGTTTAATAACGATTTTGATTTACCGTTGTGTTACATCGATTTGTGTAAGTGATAGAATATGGATATCAAATAAATAGTATATTTTATGAACTATTGTTTTCTTTCTAAGATAATATACAGTAAGAAAATATACTAATACTAGCTGACCCGACTGACGTTGTTCTGTACATAATAAATAAAATACTGATTTTGTATGAATTTGTCAAATTTTTCATAACATCAAGAATTATTTCGTAAAATATGCTTCCTGTTGTTATAATGAAATTGTTTCTCAGCAAAACTGTCAAACCGTGCGTCAATAAATTCTCTCATAGGAAATATGTACATACAAAACAAATATTGGAATTAAAAATAATTATGGGTCTCAAATCGAAATAAAACTATCCTATCTCTCAAGTTGGACCAAACTGCACTCCATGAAGAAATCGCAATTAAAAGCCGTTCATTAGTATAGGAGTCCATCGCGGACAAACAACGTGTCACGTATTTTATATATATTAAGATAAAAGAACAACACGGATACATACTTGATTCTAGAAAGTGAGGCAAGAAAATGGAAGCCAATCGCTAGCAAGCATATTTTCTGAGTCAGGCTTCATAGTTCATTGGCGTATCATACGCCAGCGAAAAAAAGTTTTAAAGATGGCGGGAACCAAAGAGGATGTAAATACTACGTAATAAGAGACGGGACTGCCTGAGTAAAAATAGAAATTTGGTTAAGTATGAATAATTGTGCACTCATTTGACATAAGTTTGAAATAGTAATTACAGTATCGCGATTGGCGACGAAGTATAATCGGGCTAAGTGTGAAAGCAAACAGTTGCTTAAAACGTAGTGGATTTAAAGATATCTTCGTTTTTTACAAGATTATAGTCGTCATCAATGACTGCATATTTGAAACAATCGAGTTAACCGCTTTTTTCTTAGAAAATTTCGCTAGGCTGGTGGGGGGTACCTACAGGGATATGAGAAATTTCGTCTACTATTATTGTGTATTGATATTTTGGGCCTTTTTTAAGACTGAATTAATGTGGCTCTCTTTAAATTTTCCTACTCGAGTAGGTACTTGTCCCACCGCCGCGCCGAAACTCTCCAGTAATTTGTCAGTGACATATAATATTAGCGAGTATAAGGGTTGTTCGCTTGGTGGACAGAAACACTTGTCATTCTCTACTACTACTACGAGTGGTGCTTGTAAACGCCCTTAGCGCTCTTACACTCCATGTGGCTTATAGCCCAGCTACAAAACTATCGGAAATATACTCACCTTCGTACTTCGACTTGACTTTGGTTTATCTTCGGCGGTGGAGTATAAAGGCATAAAGGCATTTATTTTCTCAAAATTGATTCCTTTAGAATTCTTTTTGATGTCATTTCTTATACTACTAGATACTACTACCGCTTCGGAAACAAATGGCGCTCTGAGAGAGAAGAAGCGGCGCAAGAAACTCTCCCAGCATTCTTTTTTTTTGCGCTCTATCTATATATCTCTTATTTATATCTCTTAGACCCACGGGGCCGCTGCTTCCAGAATTGTTAGACTTGTTTTGAGTACACTGTTGGAAATCCAAAAGACATTTTGTATGTTAAGATCAAAGCAGGTACATATTTAACAATCTAGAATATATCATCATCAGCCGGAAGTCGTCCACTGCTGGACAAGGGCCTCCCCCAAAGATTTCCACGGCGGTCGGTCCTGCGCTGCCCTCATCCAACGTATTCCGGCGATCTTGACCAGATCGTCAGTCCATCTTGTTGGGGGCCTACTGCATCTTCCGGTAAGTACCTGGTCGCCATTCGAGGAGTTTACTGCCCCAACGGCCATCTGTCCGTCGAACTATGTGCCCTGCCCACTGCCACTTCAGTTTCGAAATCATTTGAACTATTTCGGTAACTTTGGTTCTCCTACGGATCTCCTCAGTTCTGGTTCAATCTCGCAGGGAAACTCCGAGCATAGCCCTCTCCATTGACCTCTGAGCGACCATGAGATTTCTCATAAGGCCCATAGTTAGCGACCACGTCTGCGTACCGTAAGTCATCATTGGCAACACACACTGGTTAAAAAACCTTCATCTTCAGACACTGTGGTATTTGGGACGAGAATAATTTACGGAGCTTCTCGAACGCTGCCCATCCGAGTTGGATTCGACGAGTGACCTCTATCGCGAAATTGGACCTGAGTAACTGGATTGTTCGTCCGAGGTAGACGTACTCGTCGACAATTTCGAGCGTACAGTTCCCAATTGTTATGGGAGTAGGTGCGACATGGACATTTGACATAATCTTCGTCTTGTCCATGTTCATTTCTATACAAACACTTCAACGCTTCCATATATCGGTAATCAATGTTGCACCTCTGGAAAGACTGAAGCACCGCCCATCGATCGAATCAAAGGCTTTCTCATCGTCCACGAACGCCAAGCATAGTGGCTGGTTATACTCTTCTGTCTTCTGTATAACCTGCTGCAACGTGTACAATGTATGTGCTCTATGGTGCTATAGCCTTTTCGGAATCCAGCTTGTTCGGGAGGCTGGTAGTCGTCAAGCCTGCGCGGGAGGCTGGTAGTCGTCAAGCCTACGCGCGAGACGATTCGTGATAACCCTAGAAAACAACTTATATACACATGGCTCAGAAGTGATATGGGCCTATAGTTCTTCAACAGCATTTTATCGCCCTTTTTGAAGAACAGCACCACTATACTTCTGTGCCATGCATGGCGTTTTGCCCTCGAGGATGATGGAATTGAATAGTTTCTTGAGGGTCTTAAGTACAGGGGTACCGCCAGCTCTCAGAAGTTCAGCTGTAATTCTATCATCACCCAGCGCCTTGTTGTTTTTATGCTGTTTTAGTAATACTAATCTCGTACAGGCTGACGTCTGGAATATCTTTTGTATAGTGTCGGGTTAATTGGCTCTTGGGTCTTCAGCCTTGTTAGTAACAGGTACCCCTGCCGTCACCGGTCTTCAGCTTCGTTAGTTGGCTCTCCCAATAGACAAATCTCGTGCGAATACTGTTGAGCCTTTGTCACGCTCTATGGCTGCCTTCACACAACCTGTATTGTGGCAGCGTATATCGCGAGTCAATGACTTGGAGATCTGTCAATTTAACTGCCTATACTGGGAAGCATCGCCTGGGGACTGAAGGGTCATTTGGCGTCTTACATCCATTAATTTGACGGGATAGTCTGAGATTTTTCTGTTCTGTTCTTTTTGAACGGTTCTGTCTGGTTCTTTTTGAACAGCTGCCACGAACTATTATTTTATTATTATATTAATTATTCTCGTCCACGTCAACGCAGTCACCGAGGCATTTGAAGGGGTTTGCAACTCGAGTTGAAAGTTTTTGGATCTGGATGGGTGCGGGTCGGAGCGTAGACTTCTCCAGTCGAGACCGCTCCAGTTTTGGATTTACATTCCTCTCCTCCTCGTCTGAGTGTTGGAGCGTAAACCTGTATGACCTTCAACGATTACCGTTCAGTATTCTGAGTATTAGGTACGCTACCCTAGTCGAAACGCTCCCCACCTCAGTTACGTTGTTGACGAGAGACTTGTCAACGAGGAACCCGACACCACCCTGGGACAGTTGGTCGCCCTCCCGGAAGTAGAGCATCTGTCCGGAATTTAGGATTTTCGTTTGTGGTAGCGCTGCCGCACTCGGGGATTCTTAGCACCCCCTGCCCCATCGCTTATGTAGCAGGTCGTCGCTATTGTGTAGAATATATGTTAAAAGATAATAAACTAGATTCTTAAATATGTAGTTGGGTGCTTTTTTTGAATTAAGCATTTGAAATGTTGAGTACTTTTTTTGCATAATTGAAATAACGAGCATTCTTGAGGTAACTCTGAAATTATTTTACGGTCGATTCCATTGCACTTTGACTCAGGCAGGCCTGTTTCACTAAATCCCAATGCTTGCTTCGAGCCAGCCAACCAGATGGTCAAATCTGACCCGTCATGGTAAATACATGGCTTACTGTCGTGATGCAGTCCCTAAGGACGTTAATGCCGCCATTGCAACCATAATGACTTAAGACAACCATGCAGTTTTTCAAATAGTGTTCTACTGGTTTCAAGGTTGGTATCAACTACGAGCCACCCAATTCCCAGGAGGTGACAACGAGAGGCAACTTCTAGGTGAATAAATATAAGCACATATATACATACAAATATGTATAACATTTATTTTTTGACATCTTTAATACTTAAGGTGCCAAAAGAAGTAGATATATTTTCAAATAATCTGAAAATCAATAAAGAGAGATCTGGATTTCCTCACAATAATTATTGAGAAAATTAAAAATAGTTAGGCAGGAAATCTACTCTACAAAAAGTATGTTACTATTGAGAATAGACATCGAGTCCTCTCTCGAGAAGGTCGCGGAAAGGGGGTAAATTTAACCTTGTCCAATTAAACCCCCAGATGACTCAAGTCTGCGCGTTTACCACTAAAAAAACCCTATTTATTGTATCCCCACTCTTCAACAACACTTCCCTTAAAGCCTCGTCTAGTATCGGAAGACTTGGTCTCGAAATCTCAAGCGCTTGGCAAATCCGCGGTCATCTGGAGGCCAACGCCAAATTGGCTTCGAAGACGCTAGGCGTCATAAATACTTCAAGCCAGCCCACATAAAAGCGCAGGTCCGGCCACATGTGGAGTATTGCTGTCATCTCTGATCTAGAGCATCCCAGTATCAGCTCGATCCACTTGACCGCGTGCGACGCATAGCAGCTGGAATTGTCGGGGACCCAGTGCTCTGTGAATGGCTGAATCACTTGGCGTTGCGTAGAGACGCCGCTTAATTGTGTGTCTTCTACCGCATTTACCATGGGGAGTGTTCCGAAGAGCCTGTTTCTGCCCCAGATTTCCATCTTTGCGCCATTATTCTGTTTCTGTTTCCGGGACTATATGACATGCTTACCTACAAAAAGGCGCGTACACCTTCCTTAAATACCAACAACACTCCTGTGATTCTTCTGGTGTTGCAAGAGAATGTGGGTGGCAGTGATCACTTAACACCACATATTCTTTACGCTTATTTGTCCTCCTTTTCCTTAAAAAGAGAACCAAAGAACATATGAGTTTTTATTATTTCATATGAATAAGTGCATTGAATGAGATATTTTTCAGTAAAACAAGTGGATTTTTTTTATATCATAACTATTAATATTTTTAGTATCACATATTTAGAAAAACAAATGTTGTTGAGTGGTCTTACAGTATAATCATTGTATTATAAAATCACACATTAATTTCCTTAAAATACAAATTTATACAAAATATCGTAAAAAAGTTCTAAGATGAATATATAAATAGAAATCATGTTGGATGCAATGAAGGCACTTCGGTATGTTCCGGTTTATCCAAATAGAACAGTATATACACAATTGGTGTTACCACACCAAGAACAAGCACAAAACACAATAAATGAAACCATTTCAAACCAAAATCTGCTCCTTGAGATGTCAATTGCTTGACAACAACAGCTTCAATAGAAACTTTTTCTTTGTTTGGTAAGAGCTGTGTATCTTCTGAAATAGGTTCTGTTGGTTCTACATCTGTATATGGGGTTATAGATGGAGCCAATGTACTGTTCATAACAACTGTATTGCAGTCTATTGCAAAATCAATGTCTTGGTTTTCATGCTTTCCTGGTGTTATTTTGTTCTGTACAAGATCTTCAAGTGGATTATCCATTGTAAGAGTTGTACGAGCATTATTTGATGATGTAGGCACAGTTTCTTGTTGTATCGGAATAAGCTCTGTGAGAACAGAGTAAGGTGTGACTGGTATTTTAATTGTTCTTCTTGCAAATATCTCATTGTCTTTGTGTATGTGATTTATCCTCTTCAATTCTGAAATCTAACAAGCAGCCATTATAGCAATGTAACCTGTAGGCTAAACAACAAATATAAAATATTTACCTACTACTACAATTAACTGTTTAGTTGGAGAATTGATTTCTAACAGAACTAAAGATGTATTAAGTAGATTAAAACCAGTCATTTAAGTACCCATAATAATTAAATGAATGGTAATTTTTTTTCTTTTTTTTAAATATAAACTTACTGAACAATGGAAACGCAGAGCAATCGCTTGTAAAGTATCCCCCACTTGTACTTGCGCCTCAATGAAGTGGTCTTGTGGCTTTATTCTATGTAGTTGAATCTGGCCATTATAGTTAATATCGTCGTTCATAGTTCCATTCATATCTGTCAATATGTCATCACCGCCGTTCAAGAGTCGAGTCCTTAAGGAAAAGATTATTTAAAACAATTACATCAATATTGTTTCCATCTAGCTACGCGACAAAAATTGCACCACTTACCTTTGTTTCATTTTCAAGAACAACACTAAAACAATTACAAATTACTAACATGACCAACGAAATATATACAAAAATACCTTATTTAATGTACGCAGCTATTTTATAAATAACAAAACAAGATGTAATCTACAAACAGCTGTTTTCTACCCATCATAGGTACATTTACGAAAACGAAATATTTTGATTTCCTACCTACTACTAATGAATTTTGACGTAAAACGTTGCCTATATTAGGTGTTAAGTTGTTAACACTTAACAGCTGTCAAACATGTCATCTCAGAATAAATACGTTCATAGAATACGAAAGAGATGTCAGCTGTAAAGCCTAATTAGATTTATAAAATATAATCTGGTTACCATAATTATATTTAGTCGCCTGTGTACCGATACAACGAAAAGGTCAGGTATCGCTGACTCTCGTTAATTTGAAACTCGAGGATCTCTTAAAACATTTGAAATTAAATTCGTTATTCGGGTTAAATCGACTTATCGAGTATGTATTTGAAATAACAGATGGTTGGAAAATGTCTGAGAGAAAATAAATAAAATTTTGAATTATTAAATGTTGATCAATTGTTATTTATCTTAAATTCTTTTACAATATTACTTTTCTTCTCACCTCCCTCCTTTTTGACCAATCTTCTCTTTAGCCATCATCAAGTATTTATACGTTTTTGGACTATAAGTAACACTTGTATACAACCAACGATTTTTCACTTCTCTTATCTTTGCGATAAATGGACGACACAAGAGACTAAGCTATTAAATCTTAATAATAAAAATATTTTGCCACAATTCATATAAGAATTCAAAATTATTCACACATAGGTAAGTCAAATGCTTCATTATTATTATATTTCTAGACATGATTTAATTTTGCATGTTTGTCACCAAGTAAGCGTTAGAATATAAATATTCTTTGGAGTGGAACCCGTTAATAAGCTCCACCCCCTCTCAAACCCTCTCTTATGGAATATGCAAGTAATCTAAGTATCTAAGTATCGAAGTATCGATTTGATTAAATATTTATATGGGGGTAATTAATAATTATTAGTGCATCTTTTTACAGAAACTTTTATAAAAGAATTTTAGAATGTTAAATATATTGGTGAAATTGAAATAGAAAAAAACAACAACGGCTACTTTTTACAAAACAAAATCAGTTACAAAAATAAGTGATCTTGTCATCCTTTCCACGATGACACCTCCTGTGATTCTTTCCACAATGACGTGTCCTCACTATGCGTTTATCACGGCCTCTCCTGACTAGAGGTCGTCCTCGTGTTCCTGAGGCACATCGTTCTGCAAGGAAGCTTGCTCAGCCCTGGACTCGATATTATCATTTTGTGCACCAGAGACTAATAAGCACATATTAGCATTAACTTCGTCGTCAGCGCCAGAACGGTGGGCCTGAGCATTATTGTCCATGTATATTACATCTTCACAAGTTACATTCAAATTCTAGCAAATCTCAATCGAGTAATCTGGTCATATCAGCCACTAAAAGCTTCCTCACAGTCCATAGGCTAGCTTTGGTTCTTCGTACCTCTTCAAGGTTCTTTGCGGTTTGTCAGCACGTGAAACACTGAAAAGCGGTCGTCTCTTGGTTGTTAGGTTTCCCCCCGAACCAAGATCTCCTCTACACGGAACCTGACTCTTGTTATTGAGCCCAGGTTCTTTGGACATTTTAAAGTTCGGTAACGTACGGTGAGACGTTACATTGGCTACACCCCTCATCCAGCAGCGCTATAATTCTACAAGTTCTTATTGCCCTTTCTGCCATTACAATCGCTACACAGATATCAGAAGTCAGAATAAGGCAGGATTATCACAAACATATGTTATTCTATTAGAAGTAACGAAAAATTAGTTAAAGTTCCCTGATAACCTTTTTACCGCAAACAATAAGGCAGGATTATCACAAACATATGTTATTCTATTAGAAGTAACGAAAAGTTAGTTAAAGTTCCCTGATAACCTTTTTACCGCAAAGCCGGGCAAAGTAAGTAAAAAGTCACAAACTGTAAGAGGTTATTTTTTTTAAATAGTTTCAAATTGTAATTTTTTTTCATATCTAGACTTTTTTCCTTATTTTTTTCTCCATGCCAGTAATATAGCTTGTCTGTTAAGAAGTTTTAAGTTAATAGCTATGGTTAATGTAGAAACATCAAAAGCGCTGGATTTTTAATAATACTACCTAATGTTAAATAATAAAAGCAGTAGTACTTTGCAGCAAAGAGGATGTAAATAATACTTAATAAGAGGCGGGGCTGCCTAAGTAAAAATTGAAATTTTGTTTAGTATGAAACGTAGTCACGTGACAAAAGTTTGAAATAGGAGTAATAATTACGGTATGGGGATTGGCGACTAAGTATAATCCGGATAAGATTGAAAGCGAACAGTTGCTTTAGACGTAGTGGATTTCGGCTATGTTCGTTTTTTACAAGATTATAGCCGTTAACTCTCAAGTGTCAATCTATCAATGACTGCATGTTTGATACAATCGAGTGAATCTCTTTTTTCTTAGTTTCGCTAGGCTGCTTTGCAGTCATAAAAACAAGTATTTATCTCTTTTATATATTATCTAGTATTTTCCAAACTTTACTAAGTTTAACTAAGGCAGCCTTAATGCAAAATGATAACATCAGAAACAGTTGATGTCTCTTGTTACCATTTTCTCCCTGAATATCGATTATTTATTTTAAAATATTGTATCACCATCATTTCAGCCGGAAGAAGTCCACTGCTGGACAAAGGCCTCCCCCCAAAGAACACCATCGGTCACAAAGGGCAGCACAGTTGCAGTTGCAGCTGCCCTCATCCTAACGAATTCCGGCGAACTTGACCACATTAAAAGCCTTCGCCTTCAGACTCGGTGATATTTATACTTTTATTTTATTCTCAAGTTAAAGTGACGAATGGATGCGTAAAAAATATTAAAATAGGCTATGAAAGTGCTTTAACTGCGAAGGGTTCTCGATTCATTTTGAAAAATACATAACTACTGCTAACATTTACCAGTGGGAGGCTCCTTTGAACAGTTTGTCGGCTAGATTATGAGTACCACAACGGTGCCTATTTCTACCATGAAGCAGTAATGTGTTAAAGCATTACTGTGTTTCGGTCTGAAGGGCGCCGAAGCTAGTGAAACTACTGGGCAAATGAGACTTAACATCTCATGTCTCAATGAGACGAGCGCAATTGTAGGGCTGCTCAGAATTTTTGGGTTTTTGAAGAATTCTGAGCGCCACTGCATTGTAATGGGCAGGGCGTATCAATTACCATCAGCTGATCGTCCTACTCGTCTCGTCCCTGATTTTCATAAAAAAAAAAATTGCATTGGCATCTCAGACAAATGTCTGAAAAAAAGTTGTAGGTACTAATACATTTATACCGCATAATATCCAGGAAAAATAATTGGTACGGCTAATACAAAAGGAAAAATTGCTCTCAAAAACCATAAAAATTGTTATGCCAATATTTGAATAAACAATAAATACGTACATTATCTGTGTTCTTAAAGTTTAAAGGAATCTAATGCATTAATTAAACTAAGTTTGATTCATATTAGCAAAAACTAGCCACCGCCACAACTGACGTTTCAAATAATAGACAAAATACGTTGAAATTTTATTAACTTGAGTTTATACAACTCCTGCACAGAACTTAAATACCTTTGGTACCAGAATGTTCGAGGCGACGCGACGACAATAATAATTGCACATTTCACTTCAAACTAAAACTAAAATACATTATTTACAAGAAAATACATAAAAAATGTGGGATTTTCGTTCCCAGTATTATATTTACCTTTCTGTTTCACACCTACAAGTATAGCGTATATAAAACATATATTAGTAGGTTTTCAACAAGTTTTTACGACCAGCTGGATATTTCGTTTCGGATTTGTCATGGTCAACAAAATATTAATTTGAAAATCGTCTCGAATTTTGATATCAGGAAATATGCATATACTATTCTTATAATTTTTATACGCCGGTAGAGACGCTAGATAACAATATAGATATTCAAATATAAGTTTAAAAATAGACAACTACCGTTGACGTAAAACGTCTGCCAATTATACGCGCTTAGTCTCTCTATCTCAGTAACGACATTTATTTTACACTGATCAAAAACACTCTATTGTTTAAAACATTGAAAGCAAAAAAAAATTACACCTCTTTATATTTACGTCATTAGCTTAGCTGTTACATAAACTAACTATTACTTGATGGCGCCAAATAATAAAACTTCAAAACAAAGAATCTCTAAGAGTCAGTAGTGTCCGTCTCAGTAAAGTCTTATGGTGCGTACAGATTGGTGTAATGTAACATGAAATGGATCATGCAATGTAAGAATTCGCCGTACACATCCCTGCAATCTATCATGAAAGGTAACACACTTTGTAACAATTTCTTATAGTTTGGACGTCTTGTGAGTGCGAAATGTGTATTTGACGCGCACGCTACGAGCATTACAAGCCGCGCGCGAAGTGACCCGTGATTAGTCGGTTTTTCGAACGAGGACAAAGGGGCGAGATCGCGGCTGAAAGTGCGGAAACAGACGTACGATGGAGATACGTATTTCGTAGTGAATGCGCGATACGAGCGCGCTAGGCGTACATGCTTGCAGCGAACATGCAATGAAAGGTAGAATGATTCCATGATACGTTTCACCAGTCTGTACGCACCTCTACAGACACGGCTATACGGTCATACGACGAGGAATGTTACTAGCCTCGTCATTATGTTATACTCTTTGGCATCTACTTATTTTGATTCGGCTATAATTTCAATAATGTTATAATTTTAAGAATTTATCTGTTTATTAAATTGATACATAATTACTTCCACATAGATCGCAGTACTTCTTTCGTGAGACGGACTCTACACGACAATAATTCGAAATTTATTATTTTTTAACAAACACGTCTATCACAGAAACAAGTATAAAGAACAGAAAAGGCCATGAGTATCATTGCACACAATAGAATTATCAACTCATAATACAACTCATAATATTAAATATATTAAAACAAATATAAACTAAAAAAAAATGCTTCACAATCACTTTTAAAATGCACTAAATAATAAACCATAACGTAATGACCACATACACCATTCGTTTTAAATTACCAAAAAAGAGGCCCAGATTATGTAGGACAGTTAAAAGATTGTTAATAAGCTGGCAGATTTATTTGTACTGTACAGTCACAAGTTCTGAAGAAGGTAAACATAAATATTATTAAAATGTCACAAACTCTGCCTCAAATTATAGACAAAATTACGCGCTAAAAATTAAAAAATACTTCGTATTGGTTATCAGTGACAGTATAGGTGGGGACGAGAACAGCACGGTCTAAAGGCTCTCCCACACAGGCACGTTATTATAGGTCGATAATATCGCATGCGTTATTGTGATAATGTGTCCCGATTTCTTGCACACAGCTGCTATTTTATCGTCTCATATTTCTTACGAGAGAGCCGCGCGGGACTATACCATCTCAGGTATGCAAAAAAAGTCAAGGCAGCACACGCACATACAAGCAAGACTCGCAACAAGTCAGCGCGTATTTGTGTGTTCATTCGCTTAAATACGCATTATTTAAAAATGATTATCGAATTATTTCTTAATTTTTAGGACACTCATACAGTCATGTAACCACTCTTAAACTATATATCTGTCAATAAAACCAAACGTCCTACAAGTACTAAAGTTACTATTGCAGGTGTGTGTACGGCCGTTTGAAAAACATTCTAGAACTCATATCGGAATATCGCAGGACGGAGAAACGCAACGTCCTACTTCCATTACGACATTATTATCGCAGCATTGTGTAACTCCATGGCCATCCTAATACAAAATGTACTGAAAACAGATATCGCAATAACGCATGCGATGTTATCGACCTATAACGTGCCTGTGTGGGGGAACCTTTATATATGAATATTATGAATACTTTTCTTTTCTGTGAGTGCATGCACAATAGGGTTGAGATCTATAAAGCGTACTTAGACTTTGTTCAGACTTTACTTACAACGCGAACTTGACTTTTGCATTGGGCTGTCTTAGCTTTTAAGCTCAGCATAGTTTCAGCTGTCAAATGACTATAAAAACGAAATCAAAGATAATTTAATAAAATAAAAGCTTACCCTTAGCTGAGTGTTACATAAGTAAAGTCTGAGCTAAGTCTAAGTACGCTTTATAGATTTGAAACTTAAACTCATTGAAATATTATGTCAATGATTTTCTTTTGTTTATAAATGTGTTTAGTACATATTGATAATCAGTTTTTTTTGGTAATTATAAAATAAGGGTGTATTGTCTTCATCATCATATCGCAAATTAAGTCAATAAGTTCGTCCAATTAGAGCATTGGGCTTGTTAATAGAAGAACCATAGATTATTTATACGTCTAGATAGAATCTCTTGCTGTTAGACAACCGATAAAAACAGGCCACGAATATTAGTTTAGTGTGCGTGACCAGCAACGTCTTACACTCGCGATTTGTATGACACTTTGCATTAGTGTGCGTGAATTGCTCAAAGATGTAGGTTAGTTCTAAATACATTTTTTTAGACGTTTTCACAGCTGTCATAGTCTATCTAGACGTATGAATGATCTAAGTGAAGAACATTCAATAGGTCAAAGTGTAGAATTTAACAGATTTTCATCATTTTATACAGAATCGGATTAATAAACACTTATTTAGGTATATTATATATCATACTAAAAATTTTATACAGATAAGATTCGTTCGTAGTATTTAGTTATTAAAATTACTTTTTAATTTATAAATATAACATTATAAACACTTAATAATTATCAATATTTATATTACAATATTTTCTAATAATATAATTGTATACAAACACGAAGCAATAAATAAATGGTAACTGCGGTTAAGATATTTAATACATTTAAGTATTTACGTAAATGTATGCAAAAATAAATAAAAACAAAAATCATACTTGATATGAAATTTAACTCGTTTAAAAAAAGTTCGACACAAAGGGATGGAACAGATAAAATCGGCACATTAGCTGCCAAAGCTTTTGCTCTATATGACGATATTAAAAAAATGAACTATTGCCAACCAATTAGAAAAAAAAATGATAGTTCTGGGTACTAAACAAAGTATAAGATATTAGTTTAATTATTGGGCAAATGAGACTTAACATCTTATGTCTCAAGGCGACGAGCGCAGTTGAAGTACCGCTCAGAATTATTGCGTTTTTCAATCATTTTAAGCGCCACTGCATTGTAATAGGCAGGGCGTATCTGTTACCATCAGCTGGACGTCCTGCTCGTCTCGTCCCTTATCTTCATAAAAAAAAGTTTTCTTGCAATTCGTAAAAAATAAAAACAATTTTATACCGTCTAGTCGCAAACTATTATTTATGTCTGATTTGTATTTCTTAGTGGTCGTAAAGTTTTGCAAGAATCTTTATTTTTTTACCTCAGTTAACCTCAATTAACCTCAGTCTTTTTCATAACTTAAATAGAGAACGCTGCAAAACAATTCGGCAAGAGACTAGTTGAAAATTATATTACATTGTTCTCAACTGTGACGAAATAATTTCCAAGCATAATTAAATTATCTCGCAAATATATACCTACCATACACTTATATTATATAAATTTGTGCCCAATAACATACAAACAGTGCAAAATCAGGCAAGATTCACTAATCACAGTAATCCATGGCGATACGGTAAACCATAGATAATTTATACGTCTAGATAGTCTCTTGCTTTTAGACAACCTATGACAACAGGCCAGGTTTAATACGTTAGTGTGCGTGACAACTTACACTCGCGATTTGTATGACACTTTGTGTTAGTGTGCGTGCATTGCTCAAATAGAGAAGAGAGAGATTCTGACTCAATTTTTATCGTAGTTTTCACAGCTGTCATAGTCTATCTAGAAGTATAAATGATTTACGGCCGTTTTCAATAGCGTATCTCTAATTCCGGATATATTGCTATCACCGTTTAATGACAAGATCGTCCAATATAGTCCAATGCTATGTGTCGATAGGTTATTAAAATGTGAGTAAGCGTAAAAGGATAGATTTGTCTACCAGTAAGTTAAACTAAGGGTAGATAGGATATTGAAAACGGCCGTTAAGCGGTAAACAGCCGATCTCTAGTAAAACCGATTACATTTTCCGTCTATTTCTCTGTTTTCTTCTGTATATATCAATACAGAATCGCTTGATCCATGTCAACCATTTTATTATTCCGACTGAAAGACTAGCATCCATGTTCATGAAATAAAAAAAAATTATCCATGTCATGTCAAATTGAAACTCGCTCTATGGCTCACTCATTTTTGGCGAAGATTCGAAATTCGAATTGTTAACAATTAGCGCCAATTTTATATTTTTTGTATTCTCTTCTATAATAGTTTGTCTATCGGAAGATTGATCTATATGTATTTCAACGATAATTTAATCGCGCCCGATCTTACCAATCGGTAATCGGTCTTTTAGATTATTGGTAGTACCTATTTATACAAGCTATATAAGCAATTAACACATTAATTAATAACACATAATGTATAATATAATATATATTAGCATAGTAAATAACATTCAACCCTAATATCAATAAGATTAAGTTGTTATTAAATATTTCAAAAGTCGTCAGAAATTTAGTATAATACTCAGCTACAAATATACCGACAATAAACCAATTTCATTACTTTTTAATTCACTTGTGGTACAATAACAGTTAATTGGTTGTTATCATTTTGTATACTCGCAAAGATCAGACTGTCAACCTTAGACAAATTGATAAGTCTAGACAGAGCCTCTTGCTGCTAGGCGACGAATGACAACAGGCCAGGTTTTTACTTTAGTGTGCATGACAGCTACGTCTTACACTCGCGTGGCTAACAGTTAGCCTCTATTTTCAGTGCAGTGTGAATGACAGCTACGTCTTACACTCGCGTGTACACACTTTGTTACTGAAAATAGAGGCTAACAGTTAGCCTCTATTTTCAGTGCAGTGTGAATGACAGCTACGTCTTACACTCGCGTGTACACACTTTGTTACTGAAAATAGAGGCTAACAGTTAGCCTCTATTTTCAGTGCAGTGTGAATGACAGCTACGTCTTACACTCGCGTGTACACACTTTGTTACTGAAAATAGAGGCTAACAGTTAGCCTCTATTTTCAGTGCAGTGTGCATGACAGCTACGTCTTACACTCGCGTGTACACACTTTGTTACTGAAAATAGAGGCTAAAAGTTAGCCTCTATTTTCAGTGCAGTGTGCATGACAGCTACGTCTTACACTCGCGTGTACACACTTTGTTACTGAAAATAGGGGCTAACGGTTAGCCTCTTACACTCGCGTGTACACACTATTACTGAAAATAGAGGCTAACAGTTAGCCTCTATTTTTAGTGCAGTGTGCATGACAGCTACGTCTTACACTCGCGTGTACACATTTTGTTACTGAAATTAGAGGCTAACACAGCCACTATTTTTTTTTGACGTGATATTATAATATATTGGGCAAATTATTATTTTATAAACGTTTCCATGAATTTGTAAACTATCATAATATATCACAGAGAACAAAATAAGCTTAAACATTGTGATTACAATATTAAAATCTTAAAACTATACCTACTGAGAATATAATTTCTTTTTTGTATCAAATTATTTACACACACATGTCAAGGTAAGGCAATAAAAGCGTTATTTTTTGTTCCAAAAAAATCCAATGAAAGTAACATCAGCAATAAACGTATTTTTTTTTATATTACATTGCATACTTGACAGGTCATCGGCTTGTCAAACAAGTTGTTTGACATGTAAAATGTCAATTATGTCGGTGCGCTAGTGACATACGGATAGTGCAGTGGTAGGTACTTATCGATATGACTCAGAAGTAGTGATGTGGCAATCTTTTTATTTTTTCTCTATTTAAACAAAGAACATAAATAACTTTTTTATATAAATTCAGATAAAGAAATTTCTTTTATTTTTTTTTCAGTCTACAATTGGGAAACAGGTTTAGGTTGGTCGGCGATGCGCGCGCCACCTAGATATAAAATCGTTATATATCTTCAAAAGCGACAAAGTCACCGGGCCAGTTCTCGCGCTTCGCAACTCTGTCTGTGCCGGTGCAAGCGAAGAACGAATCATTCTCGAACGGATCGGACTCGCGCGTGAATATATTCACAGAGTCGGACTTCTTAATGTCCTTATGGACGGGGGGTTTGGTTCTGAGGGGGGGGATGTCTCCCTCCTCTTCTTCGGCGATAGACGCGGTTCGCGGGCGGGGCGGGTGCGTGTGGATGAAGTCGTCTTCGAACAGAGAGCGGGGCGACATCGTGTCGGAGTCGAACCGGAAGCGGGTCGCGGGCGAGTCGCCGTCGCGTCGGACCGAGCTGCTCGACAACGGGGATGCTGTCGTGTCTTCTTCAAATGCGAACCTGTTGAGATTTAAACATATATATTAAAATATTGGAACCTCTACATTTAATATATTTTTGATTACCTAATGACTTCATTGTGAACATACTAAACCACTGATCTAATAAAGTGACATCACTGGCTACAAAAAGTTTAGAGCATTTGAAAATTCAAAACCTAAAAAAAATATTTTGATGTTCATTCGTTTATAATTTAGATGATATCAGTCGTAGTAATTATAAGTAATAAATGTATATGTTAATAAAATGAGCGTAAAAAAGAATGCTGAGAGAGTTTCTTGCGACACTTCTTCTCTCTCAGAGCGCCACTTGTTTCCGAAGCGGTGGTAGGGTTAGAATCAATTTTGAAAGCATAAATGCGTTTTTAATCAAAATTCACAGGCACTTAATCCAAACTCACCTGGTCCCCTCTAAACTGGAATAAGGCGCCCGTTTCTTAGCGACGGCTGGCGTTTCCTGGTAATCATTATCAAAGGGCGAATGCTCCTTCTCCCTCGGCGAGAAGTCGTTGGAGAACCTGTAGTCTCTCCGAGTCGGCTCCCTCCGTCTTCTCCTGTCTTTATTGTCCCGCCCCGAGTCTCGGCCGGAATCTCTCGGGTCGCGGGAATCCCTCCCAGAGTCCCGGCCCGAGTCTCTCGGGTCGCGAGACTCTCTGCCGGAATCTCTGCCCGAGTCTCTGGGCTCGCGTGAGTCTCGACCAGAGTCCCGGTGTTCGCGCGAATCTCGACCGGAGTCTCGATGCTGCTCGCGAGAGTCTCGGAGGTCTCGCTCTAAATGACGCGAGCCGGCTCTTCTTGGCCAATTCAACGTTGAACCATATCTAAACAAATTATTTTATTTATTTAAATTGCGTCACATGCGATTTAGTAACTAAAAACACAATTGAAGTACTAAAGTGTATGTTTTTAGACTAACTTAGTAATTATTATGACGGGTACTCATGATATATGTTTTCTTTAATTTGAAGCCGATATTTCGATCCAACTGCATGAATCGCGGCAGAACTGCGAAGGCGGCGAGAAACTCTTGACACATTGACACTTGCCACTAATAGTACATCAATCTGTCCACGTGGCATCTAATTCGTTTTGGTCTTTGATTCCCTAATTCACGACACACACTACTGACGACGTCCATAATTACTAGGACCACGGGATTCCATGTTTGCACTAGTCTAAAACCATCCTCTCTTGGGATGGTTTGTCAATGTGTCACAATGTGTCAAGAGTTTCTCGCCGCCTTCGCAGTTCTGCCGCGACCACGACTAATGTAATTGGATCGCAATGCCTATGCATAAAATTAATAAAATATATATCGTGAGTACCCGTCATAATAATTACTATGTACTAAATTATCACAAGCACCTCCTAAGGCACAGTAATGAAGAACAGAGGGGCAGAGTTACCTATTTTCTAAAGTAACTTATTCAAAGAGCTTATGAATTTTCTAATATCGTTTTCTGCTTTTTAGTGTTCTGGTAACATATTATAAATTTTAATTGACATTGGGTAATTGAGATTTTAATTGAACTGTGATATGTTTATATTAAGTCAATGGAAAATATTATTTTTATATAGAGGATCAATATTCTCGGATACCGACTACTTGAAGATACTGAAGGATATAGATACCATATCTTAAGCTAACAGCAAATATAACAGAGCGCTAAAATTTCGGAAGCTTCAACAAAATATAACAAAATACAGTATAATTTGTATGAATGCCGATATCAGATCAAGACGAAGCTAATATTATAATTAATAATATTACAAGGCAACAGCCAAACATTATCAATCGCGCGAACAGATATATTTTTTAACTTATTAAAAATTTATAAACGCCGGTCTGGGTCAAGTCGAATTGCACACGAACAACTCCGTACTAGAAATATCACTCTACTTTTAAATACTTTATTTTTAAATATGCATGGCGGCCATTTTGGATTTACGAACTAGCAACCAGCAATGGCAATACACACTGTATTAAAATTTCATCTCTCTAACTATCGTGGTTTATGAGACAGCGGACAACAGGATTCCCGTTACCGTTGAATTATACAAGAGTTAAATATATTTAAGCGGACAGAGTCAAACAGATTATACCTTCTGTCACTATCTTCAGTCTGTCTTATCTCATGTCTTCTTCTAGTCTCGCGCCAGCCCAGAGACCCATAGTTCCTGTCTGTAATAAATTAAAACAATACCGTTAAATGTATGTGTCAAGAATTGAAAATAAAACGAAACATCTTAACAAACTCCAAGATATAATATATTTGAGATAAAACCCTCTACGCAGGCAAGAGTAAAGCCGATCGTCGATGATTCATGCCGCTATTCAATAAATTTGCTCAAGGAGCTGTTAGTACAGAGAATTCGTTTTGGACAGTATTTAATTGTATCAGAATATAATTTCACAGTGTTTCAATTATACTTCTTACAGTGAGTCAACTCTGCGGCTAGACGGAGCCTGCCCGCGACTTTCGCAGTCGTATCGACTCGCTCGCTTGCGATTCGGTACTCGTATTTAGGCATTACCTCTCAAGTACCTTCACGAAATAAAATGCACGTGTTTAAGTGTTTTCATGCCACATCATGATTTTGCTACATACTGATTTTAGTATTTTTTGTATTTATTACAGTATGATAATTTGCTTAAACGAAATCGCGGACAAATCTCCTATTATGATCGTCGAGATGAGTCGTTCGATTGCCAAGAATAACGATTTCTACAGTCAGGATCTGTTCCAAAACAGCGCCTGTAGAAATTTGCCTCCGAATAGCTTTCAAGAGTGGTTCATCATTATAACATGACGGAAAGGTGATGTGGTAGAACCCTTACTAATAACAACACACAATTGAAGAGGAAAACAGCCAAAATAGATGTAGTACCCACGAAACAATTAAACTGGTAACAATGTTTAATTCATACTGACGACTGCATGTTCTGTCGTATTCGTCGCTTACTGTAAGCACTCTTATTGGAAAACAGGCGATTTTTTTTATGGAATAGGAGGACATACGAGCGTACGGGTCACTTGGTGTTAAGTGATCACCGCCGCCCACATTCTCTTGCAACACCAGAGGAAGAGCAAGACAAGAGCGTTGCCGGCCTTTATGGAAGGTGTACCCGCTTTTTTTGAAGGTAACCATGTCGTATCGTCCCGGAAACACCGCACAAGGAAGTTCATTCCACAGCTTTGTAGTACGAGGAAGAAAGCTAACAAAAAACCGCACTGTGGAGGACCGCCACACATTCAGATTGTGGGGATGATATCCTAACTTGTTGTATTTATGTATGTTTTAAGTAAGTATATCGTATTAAATATATCGTTTTCTTACAAACTACTGTTATGGCTCTTTGCGATCCAACTAGTACCAACATTCAGGTATGATAATATTAATAGAATATTTAGTAACCTGTTAATATTATATTGTTTTAGTCATTATATTTAATATATTTTTAAGTAATTGTAATATTATATAATCACATGCAAAATCTTAGTAGTGATATCACTTTATTATGAAGTTGGTAGTTTTGTATTAAGATTGGTAGTAGGGTAACTATTACGAATTGCTCTCGGCTATTGGGCAATTCTTGTTGGGACAGTCGAAAGTATCAGACGAGCTGGCAGCTGGTCACCCGACTGCCCAATTGTTATAAATTATTTAGTGTTAGTTGTGATTATAGTGAAATAATTGAATATATATTCTATTCAAGTGAAGTGTTTTTATTATACAGGCATATGAATAGTTTGGGGCAAGACAATTTGTGTAAATGCCAATATTATTATTATTATTCGTGTGGGGTGGTAGTGTACGTAGCTTTAAGTTTGTGACACATTATAGATACAAAAACCAATATTAGAACAGACGTAATTACCGTCTCTCCTCCACCGGCTTTCAGACCAGCGCTGCTCTCTCGGAGACGATCGCCCCGACCCGCAGCCGTCACTGTAACTTAACACAACACTTGTGTTATTATAAACCAGTGGGAGGCTCCTTTGCACAGGAAGCCGGCTAGATTATGGGTGCCACAACGGCGCCTGTTCCTGCCGTGAAGCAGTAATGTGTAAACATTACTGTGTTTCGGTCTGAAGGGCGCTGTAGCTAGTGAAATTACTGGGCAAATGAGACTTAACATCTTATGTCTCAAGATGACGAGCGCAATTGTAGTGCCGCTCAGAATTTCAATTATCGGCGTATCAATTACCATCAGATGAACGTCCTGCTCGTCTCGTCCCTTACTTTTATAAAAAAAAAACCTTTCACATAACATACTATTTAAAGGGTTACAATAAGTATCCAATTGAGTTATCTTTAGTTTAAATTAAGTAAATTTCGTTAATATTTATTCAGTCTCGTGCCAGAATTTGACGAGTCAACATCTCCTAAAGCTGCCTCATGTAGAGGCGAAGCACGTGTCGAATTGATTGAAGACAAATATTAGCGGAATTTACACTCAAAATAACTTAAAAAATTGGATATACATGGATTTCCGCAATATAACGTCTAATTCAAATAAATTTTCAAAGTAACAATAATAATAATAAGTTACAATAAGGGCAAACCAGTGATTTGACCTAATCATTTAAATAAATAGACCTCTTATCAAAATAAACATAATTTAATTATGTACAAGGTAACAAAGGGTTATGTCTGCGAATAATGTGTTACGAACTTTAGTAGAATTTTTGATAAACTTAGACAACACGCGTTTGTCATTACAGTTAAATTTTATTGGCAAATAAAAATTACATTGAAAGTAACTAATTCGTACTCATTCAATTCGTGTGGTATATTTTTCGTGATATATGGGAATCAAACGGCTGAATTATATTCTTGATTAGATCTGACAACAGAGTTGAAAAGTATCTATGTATGAGTGGAAAAATACTTCTAAAAACTTTCGTATTACGGAAAATAAAATCGAGCATTTTAAAACACTTCCGGATAGTGTGATCTAAATGTTTCTTGAATCTTTGTTCACTGTATAATAATAATGGTTAATTTTTTAAAATCATAAGTATATTTCAGAAACATATAAAAATGATTTACTTTGAAACTAATTTTAAATTTAAGATGTTTTGTTGTTGAACTCATAAAATTAAAAATAAAACTCACTCATCATCATCATACAAGTGGCGCCCTCTCCTCCTCTCAATCTCCCTGTACTCTTTCCCCCGGTCCCGCCGGTACTCCCGCCCATACGCACGTTCTCTGCTCACGTCATGCCTCCTCTCTCTGCTTACTTCACGCCTCTCCCTCTCTCTGCTCGGCTCTCGTTTCTCTCTCTTATCTTTCTCCCTCCCGCTGCCAGAGTCGAGGCATTCTCGTGAACCCGACGAGTTTTGCCTGCAAGTTGAAGCCGAACCATATTTATAATTACTTGTCATATCAGTTTTAAATACATTAGTTAAAAACGCGAGTACACATTAACATTAAAATACTTATATGAGGATAACGGTCGCTTTACATAGGCGATGTCTAATCTAATTATTAGATACTAGCTGACCCGGCAAACGTTGTTTTGCCATATAAATTATATTGATCTTTTCCTAAGATAAGAGATGGCGCTAGTTGTACTCAATAGTAACAATCACACTTCTTTTATATTTTTTATAATTCACACTATAGTTTTATAAATTATAGCCTATTTGTTATTCTGGTGTGTAAGCTATATTATTTTAAAGTATCATCAAAATCTATTCAGTAGATTTTGCGTTAAAGAAGTTCGAACATACAAACTTTAACATTTATAATATTAGTAGGATTGATGCTTTTTTACAAAAATTACCAAGGCAAAGCAGCGCATACATAACCCATAACTTTATTTAAGTATCATTACTCTTTTTCTTAATATTTTAAGTATTCCTTTTATCTTTTGCAGCATTTTTTCGTCGCAAAATGGTGTTCTCATACCTACATACTAATATTATTTCTATATAATAAAAACCTGTAAATGGCTATCAGTTATTATGTGTCTATAATTTGAAGAAAGAAAGAAATTATATACGCTCTTGTCTTTCCTTAAATAAATATGTTAACCGCCATCAATCTTGAATCTGTATTTCAATATTTCAATCTTATTTTCCAAATCAGTATTGTATAGAACACAAAAAATAATAAGCCATCCCACGGAGGGATTGAAAGAAGTTTAGCAAAGTTTAAGCCGATTACTAATATGTCAAAAGGAGTACATGGATTAAACTTAGATAAGTTTTAAGTCTACATAGAGTATCTTGCTGTTAGACAACAGACAAGACAAGTCAAACTGGGCGTCATTAATATAGCACGGCAATACTTCAAGCCGGCCCACATTCTAGCGCTGTACAAAGCGCAGGTCCGGCCACATATGGAGAATTCCTGTCATCTCTGGTCTGGCGCACCCCAGTATCAGCTCGATCCATTTGACCGCGAGCAACGCAGAGCAGCTCGAATTGTCGGGGACCTGTGAACGGCTGGATCACTTGGCGTTGCGTAGAGACGTCGCTTCTTTGTGTGTCTTCTACCGCTTTTATCACGGGGAGTGTTCCGAAGAGCTGTTTAACCTAATTCCTGCCGCCGAATTCCACCTTCGCACGACAAGCCATAAATTAGGATATCATCATCTACACAGTGCGGTCTACAAGGAGCTTTCTTCCTCGTACTACAAAGCTGTGGAATGAACTTCCTTGTGCGGTGTTTCCGGGACGATACGACATGGGTACCTTCAAAAAAAGCGCGTGAACCTTCCTTAAAGGCCGTCAACGCTCTTGTGATTCCTCTGGTGTTGCAAGAGATTGTGGGCGACGGTGATCACTTAACAACACGTGACCCGTACGCTCGTTTGTCCTCCTATTCCATAAAAAAAAAGACAATCGATAAAAACAGGCCAGGCTTATTACTTTAGTGTGTGTTACAAGCTACGTCTTACACTCGCGATTTGCATGTCACTTTGTGTTATTGTGCGTGCATTGCTCAAAATAGAAGTTAACTTAAATTTTTTGACGCTCTCACAGCTGTCACATTCTATTTAGACGTATAAATAATCTAAGGCACTCTTTCTCAAAGTGGGCGACAACGCCCCCTTGTGGGCGATACAGGCCTGAGGGGCGTTAAAGGGCCCAAAAAAAATGGGGGGCATTGGCGTGGTTAAGGTGGCGATAGTTTATTTGTAATGTCATTTAGATACTTATAATTAAAATTTTGAATAAGGGTGTTTATGCACTAAACTGTGATTTTACGGATCCATGTAAAACTTACGATCTGAATTTACGTATTTGTATGACGGCCTGTTTGAAGAATCACGAATACGAATTTAAACCGTATGAGTGCAGAGATGCCCTTATTAGTTTATATTTCTGTTCTGTATGTTGGTATAAAACTAGGAATACTTGTACTAGGAGTGTATAAAAAATTTGGGGCGCTAAAAAAACAATTGCGACATATATACGGCGAGATTAGTATACTTTAGTTATTTTCATAGTATTATATCCTTTGGTATATTGTTATGGGGCAGTGCGGCCGATATTAATACTATCTTTGTGCTGCAGAAGAGGGCTATTCGCGCGATTTATAACCTAGGTCCTAGAGAATCATTAAGAGAAAAAATTAAAGAAATAAACATTTTGACTGTTGCTTCTCAATACATTTTCGATAATGTTTTGTATGTTCATAAGCACATTGAGGAATTTTCTAGAAACTGTGACATTCATAATGTTAACACGAGGAACAAACATAAACTTGTTATGCCTACTACTCGGTTGGGTCGAGTTAGTAAGTCTTTTGTTGGGCGATGTATATGCTTCACATGATCCCAGAAAATGTACAAAACAAATGTGTTACGAAATTTAAAAGAATTGTTAAAAAACGTTTGTGTGGGAAAGGTAGCATAAACGATTTTCTTAATGACACCACGGCCTGGGAATAAAGCGAACACCCTCAGGCTCTTTAATTATAAATGTTTATTGTACGATATTACATTGCAATCCATATTTTATATTAAAAAAAAAGCCCGCTGAGTTTCTTGCGCCCATTCTTCTCAGGTCTGAGGCAGTCTCTTTTGAATGGGTGGTAGATTTTGAGGTTCAATAAGTGATTTTAAATCCTATTTAGAATAAAAATATTTGAATTTGAATTGATTTTCAAAGGGGGCGGTAAAAGAAATAAGTTTGATAATCTCTGATCTAAGGGATTAAAGTGTTAAGTCCGAATGTATTCGCTCGATTCTGTCAAGTGTTACCATAAAAAAAGCTATGAACCTAGAGTCCCTGTCGCGTCGCACGCCGTGTCGTGGTGGTTCCTCCTCCCATGGCGACGCATCACGGGATGACGAAGATGTCTCCACTGGAAATACACAAACACTTACTATATACCCGTTCGCGATAACTTGAGACTTGGTGACATACCCATGACAACAATAACAATACTATCTTGCAAACATACACAAATGAACTTAATATTCGTTCGCGATAACTATACAACTTTTTGATATATAAATAATTAAAAATCTTAAATTTATTTACGAGTTTGTATCGCATCACACTACCAAACGTTACTTAACGAGTAAATCTGTGTAACATCTAGTGATCGAGTCGGATAATTTATATCACGATGAATAGTTTCCACATCTTCTAGTAGTATGTTCTTGAAGTTACAGAGTCGAGTGTCTAAGAGCTTAAAATTAGTTTCAAAAGTAATCGAGTCGAGTTTTTACTTAGTAAATTATTGCATTGCAGTTTAAAATAACGTACTTTGAATTCGTGTTGTTTGTGTCTCATGTTATTCCATCTAGTAGTTTGTGTCTCATGTTATCACATCTAGTAGTTTGTGACTCATGTTATCACATCTAGTAGTTTGTGACTCATGTTATTCCATCTAGTAGTTTGTGTCTCATGTTATCACACCTAGTAGTTTGTGTCTCATGTTATCACATCTAGTAGTTTGTGTCTCATGTTATCACATCTAGTAGTTTGTGACTCATGTTATTCCACCTAGTGGTTGGTGTCTCATGTTATTCCATCTAGTAGTTTGTGACTCATGTTATCACATCTAGTAGTTTGTGTCTCATGTTATTCCACCTAGTGGTTTGTGTCTCATGTTATTCTATCTACTAGTTTGTGTCTCATGTTATCACATCTAGTAGTTTGTGACTCATGTATCACACCTAGTAGTTTGTGTCTCATGTTATTCTATCTAGTAGTTTGTGTCTCATGTTATTCCATCTAGTAGTTTGTGTCTCATGTTATCACATCTAGTAGTTTGTGTCTCATGTTATTCCACCTAGTGGTTTGTGTCTCATGTTATTCTATCTAGTAGTTTGTCTCTCATGTTATTCCACATAGTAGTTTGTGTCTCATGTTATTCTATCTAGTAGTTTGTGTCTCATGTTATTCCATCTAGTAGTTTGTGTCTCATGTTATCACATCTAGTAGTTTGTGACTCATGTTATTCCATCTAGTGGTTGGTGTCTCATGTTATTCCATCTAGTAGTTTGTGACTCATGTTATCACACCTAGTAGTTTGTGTCTCATGTTATCACATCTAGTAGTTTGTGACTCATGTTATTCCATCTAGTGGTTGGTGTCTCATGTTATTCCATCTAGTAGTTTGTGACTCATGTTATCACACCTAGTAGTTTGTGTCTCATGTTATCACATCTAGTAGTTTGTGTCTCATGTTATCACATCTAGTAGTTTGTGTCTCATGTTATCACATCTAGTAGTTTGTGTCTCATGTTATCACATCTAGTAGTGTGTGTCTCATGTTATCACATCTAGTAGTTTGTGACTCATGTTATTCCATCTAGTAGCTTGTGTCTCATGTTATCACATCTAGTAGTTTGTGTCTCATGTTATTACATCTAGTAGTTTGTGTCTCATGTTATCACATCTAGTAGTTTGTGTCTCATGTTATTCCATCTAGTAGTTTGTGTCTCATGTTATTCCATCTAGTAGTTTGTGTCTCATGTTATTCCACCTAGTGGTTGGTGTCTCATGTTATTCCATCTAGTAGTTTGTGACTCATGTTATCACACCTAGTAGTTTGTGTCTCATGTTATCACATCTAGTAGTTTGTGTCTCATGTTATCACATCTAGTAGTTTGTGTCTCATGTTATTCCATCTAGTAGTTTGTGACTAATGTTATTCCACCTAGTGGTTGGTGTCTCATGTTATTCCATCTAGTAGTTTGTGACTCATGTTATCACACCTAGTAGTTTGTGTCTCATGTTATCACATCTAGTAGTTTGTGTCTCATGTTATCACATCTAATAGTTTGTGACTCATGTTATTCCATCTAGTAGCTTGTGTCTCATGTTATCACATCTAGTAGTTTGTGTCTCATGTTATCACATCTAGTAGTTTGTGTCTCATGTTATCACATCTAGTAGTTTGTGTCTCATGTTATTCCATCTAGTAGCTTGTGTCACATGTTATCACATCTAGAAGTTTGTGTCTCATGTTATTCCATCTAGTAGTTTGTGACTCATGTTATTCCACCTAGTGGTTGGTGTTTCATGTTATCACATCTAGTAGTTTGTGTCTCATGTTATCACATCTAGAAGTTTGTGTCTCATGTTATTCCATCTAGTAGTTTGTGACTCATGTTATCACACCTAGTAGTTTGTGTCTCATGTTATTCCATCTAGTAGTTTGTGTCTCATGTTATTCCATCTAGTAGTTTGTGACTCATGTTATCACACCTAGTAGTTTGTGTCTCATGTTATCACACCTAGTAGTTTGTGTCTCATGTTATCACACCTAGTAGTTTGTGTCTCATGTTATCACAACTAGTAGTTTGTGTCTCATGTTATCACATCTAGTAGTTTGTGTCTCATGTTATTCCATCTAGTAGTTTGTGGCTAATGTTATTCCACCTAGTGGTTGGTGTCTCATGTTATTCCATCTAGTAGTTTGTGACTCATGTTATCACACCTAGTAGTTTGTGTCTCATGTTATCACATCTAGTAGTTGGTGTCTCATGTTATCACATCTAGTAGTTTGTGTCTCATGTTATTCCATCTAGTAGTTTGTGAGTCATGTTATCACACCTAGTAGTTTGTGTCTCATGTTATCACATCTAGTAGTTTGTGACTCATGTTATCACACCTAGTAGTTTGTGTCTCATGTTATCACATCTAGTAGTTTATGTCTCATGTTATTCCATCTAGTAGTTTGTGACTCATGTTATCACACCTAGTGGTTGGTGTCTCATGTTATCACATCTAGTAGTTTGTGTCTCATGTTATCATATCTAGTAGTTTGTGTCTCATGTTATCACATCTAGTAGTTTGTGTCACATGTTATCACATCTAGAAGTTTGTGTCTCATGTTATTCCATCTAGTAGTTTGTGACTCATGTTATTCCACCTAGTGGTTGGTGTTTCATGTTATCACATCTAGTAGTTTGTGTCTCATGTTATCACATCTAGAAGTTTGTGTCTCATGTTATTCCATCTAGTAGTTTGTGACTCATGTTATCACACCTAGTAGTTTGTGTCTCATGTTATTCCATCTAGTAGTTTGTATCTCATGTTATTCCATCTAGTAGTTTGTGACTCATGTTATCACACCTAGTAGTTTGTGTCTCATGTTATCACATCTAGTAGTTTGTGTCTCATGTTATCACATCTAGTAGTTTGTGTCTCATGTTATTCCATCTAGTAGTTTGTGTCTCATGTTATCACATCTAGTAGTTTGTGACTCATGTTATCACACCTAGTAGTTTGTGTCTCATGTTATCACATCTAGTAGTTTGTGTCTCATGTTATTGTATCTAGTAGTTTGTGACTCATGTTATCACACCTAGTAGTTTGTGTCTCATGTTATTCTATCTAGTAGTTTGTGTCTCATGTTATTCCATCTAGTAGTTTGTGACTCATGTTATCACACCTAGTAGTTTGTGTCTCATGTTATTCTATCTAGTAGTTTGTGTCTCATGTTATTCCATCTAGTAGTTTGTGTCTCATGTTATCACATCTAGTAGTTTGTGTCTCATGTTATTCCACCTAGTGGTTTGTGTCTCATGTTATTCTATCTAGTAGTTTGTGTCTCATGTTATTCCATCTAGTAGTTTGTGTCTCATGTTATTCCACCTAGTGGTTTGTGTCTCATGTTATTCCATCTAGTAGTTTGTGTCTCATGTTATTCCACCTAGTGGTTTGTGTCTCATGTTATTCTATCTAGTAGTTTGTGTCTCATGTTATCACATCTAGTAGTTTGTGACTCATGTTATCACACCTAGTAGTTTGTGTCTCATGTTATTCTATCTAGTAGTTTGTGTCTCATGTTATTCCATCTAGTAGTTTGTGTCTCATGTTATCACATCTAGTAGTTTGTGTCTCATGTTATTCCACCTAGTGGTTTGTGTCTCATGTTATTCTATCTAGTAGTTTGTGTCTCATGTTATTCCATCTAGTAGTTTGTGTCTCATGTTATCACATCTAGTAGTTTGTGTCTCATGTTATTCCACCTAGTGGTTTGTGTCTCATGTTATTCTATCTAGTAGTTTGTGTCTCATGTTATCACATCTAGTAGTTTGTGACTCATGTTATCACACCTAGTAGTTTGTGTCTCATGTTATTCTATCTAGTAGTTTGTGTCTCATGTTATTCCATCTAGTAGTTTGTGTCTCATGTTATTCCACCTAGTGGTTTGTGTCTCATGTTATTCCATCTAGTAGTTTGTGTCTCATGTTATTCCACCTAGTGGTTTGTGTCTCATGTTATTCTATCTAGTAGTTTGTGTCTCATGTTATCACATCTAGTAGTTTGTGACTCATGTTATCACACCTAGTAGTTTGTGTCTCATGTTATTCTATCTAGTAGTTTGTGTCTCATGTTATTCCATCTAGTAGTTTGTGTCTCATGTTATCACATCTAGTAGTTTGTGTCTCATGTTATTCCACCTAGTGGTTTGTGTCTCATGTTATTCTATCTAGTAGTTTGTGTCTCATGTTATTCCACCTAGTAGTTTGTGTCTCATGTTATTCTATCTAGTAGTTTGTGTCTCATGTTATTCCATCTAGTAGTTTGTGTCTCATGTTATCACATCTAGTAGTTTGTGTCTCATGTTATTCCACCTAGTGGTTTGTGTCTCATGTTATTCTATCTAGTAGTTTGTGTCTCATGTTATCACATCTAGTAGTTTGTGACTCATGTTATCACACCTAGTAGTTTGTGTCTCATGTTATTCTATCTAGTAGTTTGTGTCTCATGTTATTCCATCTAGTAGTTTGTGTCTCATGTTATCACATCTAGTAGTTTGTGTCTCATGTTATCACATCTAGTAGTTTGTGTCTCATGTTATTCCACCTAGTGGTTTGTGTCTCACGTTATTCTATCTAGTAGTTTGTGTCTCATGTTATTCCATCTAGTAGTTTGTGTCTCATGTTATTCCACCTAGTGGTTTGTGTCTCATGTTATTCTATCTAGTAGTTTGTGTCTCATGTTATTCTATCTAGTAGTTTGTGTCTCATGTTATCACATCTAGTAGTTTGTGTCTCATGTTATTCCACCTAGTGGTTTGTGTCTCATGTTATCACATCTAGTAGTTTGTGTAAAATTATAAAGGCAGTGTAAAAGATAAGAGAGAGCTTTTACAGGCTTGCGATAGCCGTTTTTATTTGTATATAGGCAGTTAAAAGTACACTCACCTGTATGTCCTCTGGGCGGCCTTCGTCTCCTACTCCTGGGCTCGGAGTCCCGCGAGTCGGAGGACCAGCCCTCGGTCCAGTTGAGACGACGCAGCCCCCCGGCCGTGACGCTTCCTCCACCCGCCACTGCACCGCAACGATCTGCAAACGTCAATTTACAAGCGTATAATAACCCTAGGGGCATACGCTTCATTATTCAACACAGTATTGTATTGTATTGTTTTAGCTATGGTTATCATTATTCATTTCTTTTACGATTCAACAACCATTTACCTGAAGATAACTTTGTATTGCGCTTGCCACCCTGATACTTAAACATGTATGTATTTATATATTTTTTTTTTAAAGTTTGCCAACAGGTTTACATCTTAGTTACGACCAGAATTCACATTTGTATTATAAATAGAAATGCAGATCCAATTACAGGCAAACACAGCTTGCGTTAAGACAATATAGCTCGGTATGGATACGGATTAAATATTAATAAAAATATGAAAGACTGATATTTATTACGAACATTTTAAATACAAATTACTTTTAAATTTAGTTGACGAATCAGAAAAAATAATATTAGAAGTGTGTGTGAGTAGACAGTTGTTGTGTCTGCGACACATCCTGGACAGCAAGCCGTTTTGACCCAAATTGGTCCTGGTATTCATTACATCAAAGGGCCTATAATTACTAAATCTATAATTAGGTCTGGGGACAACCAAGCATATATGTGAATGTTTAGGTATTAGGTGTACCTTTAGCATCAGGTGAAGACCCACTGGCAACATCACTGATAGAACCCGCTGATAACCTCGCCGGCGGCTGTAAGCTAGCTGGTATAACCTCAACCACTGTTTCTTTTTTCACCTCCATTTTCTTTTCTTCCCTCTCTTTCACCAACGGGCTCTTTCTGAACGCGTCCTCTACATGCGTGAACGTCAGACTACTGTCTATACAATCGAAGAAATCCGAATTGTCAAATCCGTCGGATTTCTCGTCAGATTTCTTTCTCTCCTTCGGCACTTCTGGTAATGATTCAAATTCATCTTGTGGTTCTGTTATTGTTATTTCCCTCAGAGCTGCATATCTGTCAGTTTCGTCGTGTTTTTCTAATCCATTATCCTTAGGCGACACACTTCGTCTAGACTTCTCTATTTGCAAATTTTTCATAACAGTCTTTATGTCTTCGATTTTCTCTTCAACTGGCTTCGGACTCGTGGAGTTTCTGAACATGTTAAAGGTATCTAAAGTAAGTTCATCTAACGATTTCAAAGGACTTTTGTCACTCTCTTTCGCGTATTTCTCATCAGTCTTAATCAACTCATCTGTAATAACTTCTGCAGGTTCAGTTTCTGTTGGATCTAAAATAGATTTAGCTTTCAATTCCTGTTCCTGTATTTCTCTAAATGCGGCGTATTTATCGTATGTGGAGTTTACCTTCTTGTCGAAATCGTCGAAATTGGCAACAAAAGTTTCGGCGGAATCCGAAGGTGCAAAATTATCTTCGAACTGTGACTTGACTTCGGCTGTTTGGGGCGCCGGTTTTTCAACTTTATCCGTATTTTCTCTCACTGAATTTACCGAGAGTGACGAGTATTTCTCTAGGTTTTTCTGTACTTTCGGTTCGACGTGTATGTGCTGAAAATTTAATTGAGATGAATGCAGGTCGCAGTTGGAACACAATGTTCTTGGAAAGACAAATTGCAATTAGATATAACCATATTATATAAACATTATTATTTTTCAATAGTTCATATTGCTAAATTATAATAAAACAATCTTTAATGCCTAAAAGAAATATCAATCTATGTGGACTATAAGCGTCTGCCATTTTTTCACGCGTATTTGTTATGTTCTATCACGTAATATAATTGTATTGGAGGAACAAATTAGGTGGAAGTCATACTTATGCGTCACATTCGCACTAACCAACGTCGCTTTTCAAATATATGAATTTCCCAGGATTTGCAATTTATTATCAAATTGATTGATGTAGGCATAATTTTGAAGTACTTAAGTTC
This sequence comes from Leptidea sinapis, assembly GCF_905404315.1. Classification (NCBI taxonomy): domain Eukaryota; kingdom Metazoa; phylum Arthropoda; class Insecta; order Lepidoptera; family Pieridae; genus Leptidea; species Leptidea sinapis. Next base: position 7,983,585 of record NC_066289.1, read on the forward strand.
ATTAAAAATATTTGACTCTTATTTAAATCATATGCATAGATCCTATCGTAGCTTGGCTCTTTCAACAATGAGTTACTAAAGCTGATATGTTAATTTAGTTATATTTAGTAGTTATATATAGTTGATATGTTGATTGACCGAATGATGTAAAAAATGTGCTCACAAACAAATTGGTTGAATGACTAACGGAAGATCACTATATGTACTATATGTATTTTGATACTAATTAGTCACCCTCGTGTTGAAGTAATATTATTTATATGAGGCACTGGGAGGTTAATAAACTGAAGCCGACGCGTGCAATCTTTCACGCTCCTATTGAACGGTATTATTGCCCCTTCTGAATCTATTTATTACTTTATTGTTATGACGGATCCTGATAATGAAAGAAAGTTGGCGAACCAAATAGAGTGTGTAAGTATGGTTCACTAAAATTGAGTGAAAGAAAAGGGAGACAGAGGTACGTTCGCCTATGTTCTTGTATGATGTTTTTGTGTGTGTTATAGATACTCACTGATCTCTCGACGTCGGCAGACAGGTACGACCTGAGGTACTCCGTGAGCTGTGGTAACGTCATAGATGACAGAGTGCTTGTTGGTACGCGCAACCTGACACAACACCAATACGAGTTTTAAATTATAAAAATAGGTTCATTACGAATACTTATATTATGAGAAAAAGAATGTACTACATTTTCATTCATTTCGCTTGGATTAAATGCTGTTAAAATGGCGGCCATTTAGAGAGAAGGATCGCACGAAAAACCTTCCAAAATCGGAATGTGCCCTTTGGCACTAGATCTTTTATATACACCAATATCGAAAGTGCCGTACGGCACACTATGCCTTGACTAAGTTCCAACACTCATTTTGTTTATAAGATAGTTTATTTTGCGTAGTCTTATAGCTTGTTTCAATAGCTTTCTTATACATTCACTCATATCATCCTAATTATAAGCAATCTATTAAGGAGCGGTCATACCTCAATATCAACAAAAATTGGTTTCTTAGGGAGTCGATTACAATATAACGCAATGAAAATATTCCGACGCAAAAAATACAGTCCACAAAGAAGGATTTAATGATAATTTAAAACCGAATAGAATATTTATATATAATTTGAAACATCCAATAAAAATTTTGGAAGTTGCTTCCCAAATATAAACTTTGGAGTCATAAATCTCCGAATTTTAAGCGATAAAAATATTATTTTTTTAAAGAATTGAATAGAATTAGTACTTTTCTAAAACTTAAACCGAACAATTCTTCAATTTATTATGTAAATTTTGAATAAACAAAAGAAAACCAGTAAAATAAATGCCCATTTGCTTAGCTTAGCCACATGATCAACACAAATAATGTAGGGTTGGTTGGAGCGTTTACAATCCTAGTAAGTCCGCGCCAATCTCGCGTCGATCTATTGCATACCGCGGCGCGGAGGCACTTGCCAATTATGGAAGGGTGATTACTACAAATGGGGTTTACTTGATTATAGCGCAAACTTATATCGGCCTAGTGTTTTTGTGTTTGTATGTGTGTACCTGGAGGCGAGCTGGTCTGTAGTGAGAGTCAGGAGCTGGGAGAGCGTGATGTCGAAGCGCCTGGCAGCGGGCAGCGGCGGCGGAGCGGGCGCCAGGTACTCCTCCTCGCTGCTTGTGGTGGTGATGGACGACATGCGTGGCTTTATACTCCGGTCCAACTGCACGAGGGATAGACTATCAGCCTGCGTTCACACATGGCGGGAACCTCACGACACTGAATAATCCCGCACGTTACAAACAGACAGAAACTTAACATTAACGTCTGCTTGACGTCAGCAGGCAGTCGTGAATTTGCAAACTGTACGGTAGATAATATGTGTTAGAAGTGTCAGTTTAACTAATTAAGGTCACAATACAGTTATAGAACAGTACTATAAATTTATACATTCTACAGCAATAAAACAGCTCCTAGCTATTTGCAGTGTTCGTCCTAGTACTTGGCGTTTTGTACTATTTTTCAGGTTAGATCATAGGTTAAGGCGAAGAGTAAGCAGAAAACACGCAAACATTTGGTGTTTTTAGACAAGTTTTGTAGTGAAAGTATAGCATTTCGAGCTATGAACACTACTTAATCCTGTTACACATATCCTTAAGTCTTATTTGTAGGTTGCTAATGCTTGCTGTTGGTTATAGTTAACACTGCCGAGCCTTTTTTAACTACCACTTTCTTTAAAATTAAACTAGATTTTTGCAAGGCGTGACGAATTTTTTTGGTACTTCTCTCAGAAAAGTTATTCTTATAGCTTGTACTTTTTTATGTAGGTTAATATATTCAGATTAGTAGTGAATAACGAGGATTGTAAGCATATAAATTGTTTTCCACGCAAGAATTTTGAAAATATTGGCTTTGTTACATAGATGGCGGACTGGCAGCCGTGAACTCATATCGCTCAAGGTCGCTGGCATTTAGTGTCGCCTTAAGTTAAGAATCATAGGTAAGATCAGGGCCCTGCCCACTGTGACTTCAGTTTCGCAACTATTCATTCATCAGGTTGGATAAGTGAGGGGTACCCGTGTTATTAAGGTCACATGTAATATTTCGTCTAAGCTCTGCAGATGACGTCAAAATGCAATGCGATTGGAGCCAGTACTATGACTAAATATTATGACTGTTCATCGTCAGTGCATTTATGAAAATTTAATATACGTTCACAAAAATCGTCACCTTTTTGCTCTCAATAGTGATTTTCATTATTATCATACCAGAAAAAAGGGATTGCTTGTAACTAATTCTAGTAGGCTTCATAAGATACATAATAGCTTTAAGGGTAAATGTATACACTATTATAATAAAGTCTCAGCCACTTTTCAGGCATTATCTATAAATAAATTTGTCGTAAGTCCTACTACTCCGCAGTTGAATATCTATGTGATCGGACAGCCTGGGACTAGATTATGATTATTTTATAGCAATAGCAATGACAGTACAATATTGTATTATTTTATTAAAAAGAGCGCAAAAAAAGAATGCCGAGAGTTTCATGCGCTTTTTTCTCTAAGGGTGCCATTTGTTTCAGAAGCGACAGTAGTATCTAGTATATTAGAAATGACATCAAAATAATTCTAAAAGAATCAATTTTGAAGAAATAAACCTGCCTGCCTTTTACTGTCGCAGTCAAACACTGCACACAGTTCAAATTCAAATTCAAAAACACTTTATTCATGTAGGTCACGGAAATGACACTTATGAATGTCAAAAAAATAATGTTTCTTATTGTACTTACCGCTACTTCGTAAAGGGTTGAGCTAATTGAGAAGAAGTAGCAAGAGACTCATTGCCACTCTTTTAAGTCAAGACATTTTAATTGTTTTACAAATCATTTCAATTACAATATATGCAAAGCGACGCAACAAAACTGACATGTGAATAACTGAAAGGCTTACACGAGTAAGTCAAAAAAAGAAAAATAAAAGTAAATCAATACTTATAAACACAAGAGTTATTGAGTATAGTAGATGCATCAATCCACACATACCGTAAATAAATAGAGGCATTATGTGAGCATTTCATAAAATAAAATATATAATAACTTTAAAGGAAATAATAATAATAATAAAAAACACATCAAGCAGACCTCCCGGTAACAAGATCATCCAACCACCACGAGTAGCACCCGTTCACGAGCATGAGCAGTTAAGTCTACTAAAAATGTAATAGGCCCGAAACACGCTCGAACTGATAGCCTATACCCACCAATGGCTCTTTCTTTCGCACTGGTTTCGGCAGAGGCGGCCCCATCTCTGGGTCCTCGGTGTCCGTGTCATGCGGGGGCCGCGGTGGGGGCAGCCCCATGTCCCCCACCTTCTTGGGAGGCAGAGGGGGCGGCGGGGACGCGTTGTCTGGCTGAAGCTTGCTGATGGGCAGCGGTCGTTGTCGGATTGTGTTCGTGTCCGTCAACTGTGAATAAAATAACAAATATTGATGTTCATATCTATACATATAAATAAAACTGGTGTCTTTTTTTATGGAATAGGAGGACAAACGAGCGTTCGGGTCACCTGGTGTTAAGTGATCACCGCCGCCCACATTCTCTTGCACCACCAGAGGAATCACAAGAGCGTTGCCGGCCTTTAAGGAAGGTGTACGCGCTTTTTTAGAAGGTACCCATGTCGTATCGTCCCGGAAACACCGCACAAGGAAGCTGCGTAGCACGAAGAAGAAAGCTCCTTGAAAACCGCACTGTGGAGGGCCGCCACACATCCAGATGGTGGGGATGATATCCTAACTTGTGGCGTGTCGTGCGAAGGTGGACTTGTGGTGTCTGTTTGTAATATTAAAATAACCGTTTTTTACCACATGTATATGAATATATTATATTATACGGTACTTACACCAAAATAACATTTTTTACAAATTTTGTCTGTCTGTTTGTTCCGGCTAATGTCTGAAATGACTGGACCGATTTTGACGGGACTTTTATTTGCAGGTAGGTAATGTAACAAGGAGTAACTTACGTTTATTTTAGAAAAATAAAGCAATGTTGCAATGTCCAAGAAACGATCTGACTCTAAAAAAAATTATATGGCAAAATAGATAGATATAGAAATCCAGTGTCCTGATGTTTGTGAGTTATACGTTGTCCCATTGACAGACAGCGTGTACGGATAAGGTGAGTTACCGTCGGTAAGTTTATTGAGACAGAAAAGTCAACGATAGTTACGATTTTTATCTCAAGTAGGCCACAACCGGAGATAGACTGAATATTGGGAACGGCCGCTAGTGATCTACGATTTATTTATCCATGTTTACTATTCTCACCTGTCTTTGTAGCCTCGGCGACTTGGGCACTGGCTCCGGCGGTAGTGACACTTGCAGCGGCCCATTGAACACATTCTTCCCACTGTCAAGCTTCAATTCCTGAAGGTCAGTCGTAGACTTCTCTTGAATCCTGGCTTTGAGATCGTCGCTCCTCAAGAAACTGGATTTCGGATACTCCTGCATGCTCGTAAACGGGTCGTCCTTGAAGGTGTCCGAGAAGGGATCGGTATTGTCGAAGGGGTCTGTTTCCGCGAACGGATCGGACGTGAAAAAGCCCGCGAAGGGCGCGGTGCTCTGACTAGATTTAGCGATCGAGACCGACCCGCCGGAGTGTCGGGTCAGTGACGTCATAGTAGTGGTGGGACCGTAACTGTCGACACTCTCGGTCGGGCCGGGTGGCTCAGTGACGGGGTTCGGAACGAGATCTTTGAGTACTTTCTTGGGTGGGTTTTTGAGCTCCTGAAAGAATAGTTTTTTGTCAACGTAAGGTTTACTCCGGCCGGTGCCGAGGGGATCTAGTTCTGTGAATACGTCGTAGATGGCGCTGACGGCGCTCGTCGCATTCTGCGAACCCACCTGAAACACCCATCACGATTCTATTGCTGACGTTAGTCTCCAACCATCAACACAACACACAACTCGACGACCGCTCCTGAACCGAACATAATACGTAACAATATGCACTAAAAAAACGGTGAATAGGTACCTAAGGACCACACGACAGAATCACCTTCTTCAAGGCGAGGTTCATATTACGACTAACAACTATTTATTCGTTCTACATTCATAAAGTAATTTACACTTTATTTATAGGGCTCCCTCAGTCGACTCGAGTTTGCCCGAAAGAGCGTTACATAGCCGAGCATGACAGCTCAGTCTCATTCATTCATTAATGAAAAAATAATTTTACTAAAAATAAACTTTTTACTGCCTTGTATGTTTACAAGGATGTTCATAATCGAATATATACAGTTTAAAGTGTGAATAGCATATTTTTATTAATAAGAACCAATTTTTGTTTTGTTACATTTTGGAACCGAGATAAGGACCGATATGCAAAATAAAAACATATATATACCAACTTTTTCGAGATTTTGAATCCGCTCTAATTATATTTATTATAATTTTAATTAATATACTCTGACACTAAATAGGTTCTAAATAATGATTCTCTTTGCTACCATATAAATTATATTTTTCTAGCAATATATCACAAGAACTGCTTCAGAGTGTCCAATTATCTAATATATAAAATTCTCATGTCGCGGTGTTTGTAGTTAAACTCCTTCGAAACGGCTTGACCGATTCTCATAAAATTTTATTGGGTAGGCTGAGAATCGGACAATATCTATTTTTCATCTCCCTAAATGTTAAGGGTGGTCCACGGCAATTTATTTTTAATTTGTTTCATTATGAGTCAGCATTAAAAAATACATACAACTTCAAATTTTCACCTATCTACGATCAACAGTTACTTTTGTATCGCGATTTTAATATCGGCAATACAACGTTTGCTGGGTCAGCTAGTGTCAATTTAATAATTTAAATGATGTCAACATCAAGAAACTTAATTATTAAACTTTATCAAAGTCCGGGCGCTAAGCTGAAAGAATTTCGTACGTTAACCTCTAACTACCTGTCCCTGTCACTCCCGCGTAAATATTATGCGTCTCGCTCGCACAAATTCTATTATTTTTATTCAAAATAGCCTCCCTATTGCCACAATTCAAAATAGCCACTTATTGAAAGTCAAAAACTACCACCCATTCCAAAAAGAATGCCTCAGATCTGAGAAGAATGGGCGCAACAAACTCAGCGGGCTTTTTTTTTCATCAAAATAATGTTTACGAAGTAATATTGTACAATTAAACTTATTATTTATAAGCATGAGGGTGGTATCATTAAAAAAGTCATTTATGTTATAGTAATATTTACCACACAAACGTTTTTTAACAGTTCTTATGAATAACGTAATACTTTTGTATTGAACATTTTCGGGGATCTTGTTGTAAAAGCATATACATCGCCCCATAAAAGACTTACTAACGCACAGATCAGTGCTGTTATGGATATCCATATCCGTAACCGAAACTATCGGATATCCGAAATAAAAAAATATCCGTAACCGTAACCGAATCCGAAATAAAAGTTTTGGATAGTTTCGGATAGAGCGGATCTAACTAAATACTACACTTATACTTTATAGTAAATATGACACTACGTGACAAGTTTTTGTTTTTGCCCGGCTGGCAGACTACCGCGCGCCTGTTTAGTCGTAACTTTAGAGTCTAAAATTAAAGTCGAATATAAGCTTATTTGTATTTCATTTTACAGTTCCTCAAAAAATTAATATCCGTAACCGAAACTATCGGATAACCCGAAATAATTTGATATCCATAACCGTAACCGAAACCGATATTATATTTTACCAATATTCATATCCAGATCCGAAATTATATATCCATAACAACACTGGCACAGATTCAATGGCCGCCGTCCTCGCGGATTTAAAGCGAGCAAGACGCATTATATTTACGCGGGAGTGACAGAGAAAGGTAATAAAGGTTAACGAACGAAATTCTCCCTGCTTAGCGTGCGGACTTCAGATGTCAAACCGTCGAACATAAATCTAAGTTATGATCGGTGTCTCATGAATGATACAAGCAAAACAAAGAGAACAACAATGTAGTGGCTGTGAGAACAGAATCTCTCCTCACTTATGATTCGTCAGGAACAATCGTCGGTAACTACGTAGTGTCTTTAAGAAGCGTGCGACTGAGTGAACATGCAAGTGTTTAAGGTGAGGTTGAGAAACACAGAAGCGAGAGGAAGCGTTGTATTCGCAACAAAACGGCAAAACTCAAAACAAAACCGGCTTTCATATCACAAACAACAATCAACTTAAAACTAAAAAGACAACTTTATATTTGCTGGAAGACGGCCGGACCTTGGTACCATCGAACAGCTAGCTATAAGAAATTTGACTCTAGCATCTACTGATCTCTTGAAATGTATATCAGATTTTTTTTTATACTTGTAGTTTAAGCATTCAGCCATTTACCCAGTTTGTTACCACTTCTACACCTCAGCAACAAATCAATTGTTATCATATTGACTGTGTAAGGAGAAAAACGCTACTGAACTCGGATATGTGAACCAGTATCCGAGTGTACTCCTATACTGTCCAGCTCGTACGAGTGCACTCGATCCAAGTGTGTACGGACACTGATAACGCTGTTTAACTCTAACTGCCTTACAAATAAACTTGGTTTAAAATTATACCTGAGAATATACCAAGAATATGCAAAACACTGGCAATACAATGATTTATGTCAAGTTTTCCGAATGTCAGGCAAACTTGTAAATAAAACGCGGGAAAAGTTATACGTCCGAATAAAACAATCGTAAGCAAAATGTTTATTTCTAATAATTTTGCATATTCTTGGTTTATTCTCAGTTGTAAATTTATACCATGTTTATTTGTAAGGCCGTAAGAGTTTTTTAGGAATAACAAACGCTTAGAACTTAACTCCGTGGAATATCAGGTACTGACCTTACTGAAAAACAGCATATTATGTCTCATCCCTATTTAATCTATAGTTGGGCCATTACAAACGTGCGAACTGAGTCATAAACATTACGTCAAAGGGATGTGACAATGCCGCACAACTCGTTATCGATAAAGGGATGCCGCTCGGACGCAGGTAGCTGATGACTAATGCAATGTGGTCAAATGTAGGTGTTTGTGAAAATTGTTTTATAATTGTCTTTAAACTTTCATAAGCGAACCATGGACGCATTATTCTCCAACTTAACTTTGTAAAAATTAATGGGCGATATTAACGCAACTATGTGGGAAGGGCCAATAGGAAAATGGAGAATAGGACGTCCTAGGAAAAGGTGGATAGAAGACATTCAGGCGACAGCAGGACACTTATGGAAAAAGATAGCAATGGACAGAGAGGCATGGAACAAGCTGGTGGAGGCCTATACCCAAGAAGGGATTCCAATCAATAATGATGAAGACAGTACATAACAACAGTCATTAATACAAACAAAAATTATATATATATATATATATTTTTTTTTTTTCTTATCTATGTAAATAATGCTAACAATAAGTAATATTTATTATAATAGATGTAATCATAGATATAACTGTAAGAATGTAATTTGATAGTAGATTGGAAATAAATAGGCATTATTTCTTTAACCTTTCCTTAATTACCTGCTAATGACTATCGACAAATACCTTCTTTGTTGCACACAACACTAGCAGTGCGAGCGAGAGATCTGATAATTTTTTTTATGACTCATCTGATTTATGACTCAGTTCGCACGTTTGTAATGGCCCAACTATAGTCGGAACGCATATATGATATATAATTTATAACATAATAATAATAAGTGGTAAACTCGTGCAATAAATTGATACACTTTGTATCAGAGTTAACTTACCGTCGCTTCGGAGTTAGTGTTGGTTTCAACAGTGGCGGGTTGGGCTTCGAAGTCCGACGCGACCGAAGTGAGATCGAACGGTAGAGAAGGCTTGCTGGGACTAGATGAGGTCCGGTTAGGGCTTCGCCCCGCTCGAATAGTGCCCGGCGGAGGTGGTAAAAGTCCTTTCTGTAAGTATAATTAGTTTCCTTTATCATAATATAATTATTTTTGTCAATTTATAGTCTTATACTGTAGAACGAATGTGCAACAATACAGTCCTAAGAGTATCTACAACATTTAACGATATCAAAGACAATGACGCTGATATTTTGCACGACACGTTTAGGTCGTATAGAAAAAATTACGACCATAACAGATAATTTTTTGGAAAATAAGGGACGAGACGAGCAGGCCGCTCAGCTGATGGTTATAAATGCGCCCTACCCATTACAATGCAGTGCCGCTCAGGATTCTTGAAAAACCCCAAAAATTCTGGCGGCACTACAATTGCGCTCGTCACCTTGATACATTAGATGTTAAGTCTCATTTGCCCAGTAATTTCACTAGCTACGGCACCCTTCAGACCGAAACACAATAATGTTTACACATTACTGCTTCACGCCAGAAATAGGCGCCGTTGTGGTCCATAGTCATAGTGATCCATAATCTAGCCGGCATCCTGTGCAAAGGAGTTTTGTATTGTTTGTATTAAATTATTAACTACTTATTAATTTACAAATAAAATTTGTATAATTTTTTTTTTTTATTTATTTAAATATTTGGGGAACTAACAGATTACTCTCATTACATGCTTAAACTTAAAATATAATAATAATATGGATAAGAGTTAATTCACTTATAAGCTACCACAGCATTCATAATTTTTAATACGCTTATAAGACAGTAATTTTAACAATTTATAAACTAAAACTAAAAATATTGTAATATATAATTTAAAATAAAAATGAAAATATGAAAACAAGGTTTCTAAGTCACATGTGTAAATTAAGCATTATCTTTTTATGAGCAAGCGGAATGAATAAATCAATGTTCTGCGATTTGGACAGTGAGTTATATGACCTACAGAGCCTAGAAATAGTTGCATTTTGACCCAGATTAGTCCTAGATTGTGGTACTACAATTTGATGAACGATGCGGGACTCGAACCTACGACCTCCGGCGTTCCGAGCCAGTGCTATGCCAACTGAGCTAACAGTTCGAGTGACGTAACGTCCTAAATGTGTATTAATCCTAGAAGTGAGGGTTATCACTTTAAAAACATAACAAATTACTTATTAATTCATACTTTTATTTTTGTAATTTCACATTTAATATTATTCACATTGTATAGTTTCTTATTAGAATTATTAAAATCCAAATTACTTAAACCATTCTTTTTAAAAATGATTACTTTACCTTATTAGAATAACCAACCTAGAACACTAGTTAATTGTTAATGTCAAGTTGAGTTATTGTTGGTACATCAAAATAAATAAATAAATTTATGATTACACCAGTATTTAGCAACCTTCAACACAACTAACTGTTGTTTTTGTAAATTGACTGAACTGTGTCCATTGTTTATTTACGCATTCCAAACAACCGGATTATGAAACGAACAATTGTCTGTTGTTTACAATTAATTCATAAACACAATTTGTACAATTCAATATCTCAATTCAAGTTAATTATAAAATAAAAATAAAGACAATAATTTTCTCAAAATTGATGCCATCGCAAAAAAGACATCCTTCCCACGCACAAGTAAAAAAAGAAGGACTCCGCGCCGTGATATTAGCAAGTGAAGCACCGTTATGCTAGTGTGTGTGCGGTTACGTGGGATACTAGTTACACAATTTTTTCTCCCTAAAATAACCATATATGGCCACAAATACTTAATCACCGCCTATCGGCCTGTAGTAGTGTGTGTGCGTGGGGCTATGTATTTACACGTTAATCGGCTTGTTTTGGTGCTACACTGTTATTTAATGTGACACGGAATCCTAATTTTTTTACTAGTCCGTGATCCTTCCATAAGAAATGAATGCCGTCCTTAGTATACATCAAATCAAAATCACTTTATTCATGTAGGTCAACCTACATTTATAGTCACTTCGCAAAAGGTTCAGCTTTAATAAGAAGAAGTGGGAAGAAACTCATTGCCGCTCTTTAAAATCAATATTTACAGCTTTATCGATTTACAAATCATATTGTGTAAAGTGACGCAAAAAAGAAATACTCAAACGTCAAATACTTAAAAGTAAATACCTTACACACACACCGTAAATAAATAAATAATTATTTTGTGAGCATTTTATTAGCAATTGTAAAAAATGTAATGCATGACTTACCGATAGTGGAGTGGTAAAGGAGTCACCGAACGGGTCGGAGGGCGTGAGTCCCTCGACCTGGGTGAGCCCACGCCGCAGCGAGCACAGCTCCTGCTCCAGGTCCACCAGTTCCACCACGCCTTCGCCATCGCCAGGTTTGCTCAGCGAACTCTCTCCAGCAGTGACACTCTAAAACATACATTCACTTGACATTATTGTTTTGTAAACGTTGTGCAGATAAGTTAAATTACAAAGCAGATCGGAGTTATCAGAGGAGCTGTCCGGGTTGATTCCAGCGGCCCAATTCCACCAACGGAAGTCATTACGTCAAAATGCAAAATACCACCCGCATCATGTTAACGTCTGGCATTCAAAAACCGCGCATTTTGCAAGAAATTTCTTGCCTCGCACAGCCACTTTGTGGAATCAATTACCGGCTTCTGTTTTCTCGAACCAATACGACTCAGGGTCCTTCAAGAATTTAACATACTCACACCTTAAAGGCCGGCCACGCATCTTGACCCCATTATGACCCCTGGTGTTGCGGATGTCCATGGACGGTTGCCACACCACTCCCCATTGTATGAGCCTCTTGCCCGTTTGCCTTCTCTTATATATAAAAAAAGACGTAAATCACTGGTTTGGCAAAGAGTTTCCTGGTGAGCCACATCCAGAGGACATACATTAACGGTGCCTTTTTGTTTAACTGATGAGATATTCATTGTACAAGTCAACATAACAGGCATCAAGAAGCATTGATTTTAATAATAATGAATTAAAAAATATATTAACTAAAACTATTTAATTATACAAGAGCTGATGTTGATGATGATAAAACAATTCCCAGACAGACAGAGGGCGTTGCAGATTTTTCGGGTCTCCATAAAGGACTGTTTAAGATGGCTGCCAGTTCAGCATTCACCGTTACCTTATCGCTATTGCATTATATTATGTACGAAGCTTGGCATTCCTTGAAACAATCTTCGTTCCTTCGAGTCCTAACAGGGCTAGACATAATGTAGACCATAGGTTCTCAACGTGGGCGATAACGCCCCCTTGTGGGCGTTTGCGACTTTCGGGGGGGCAGTAGAACCCAGAGAAAATTAGGCGGCATTGAGATGGCGCAGATGGGGCGTGGGTAGATTAAAAAATATAGTCTAAAAAGGCAAAAAAATACATGAAAATACTCTAGAAAAAAACATATTCTCAAAGTGGGCGGTGAGCAAAATAAGGTTGAGACACTATGATGTAGACGATTTCCGTTCACTTAAGACTCATTCAAATTAATGACTTTTCCAGACTTGTTATCTCTTCAATAAGTGAGAATTACAAAACAAATTATTTTAAAACTAACATTAATCTCAGCCACCGCTTCTATCAAACGAAGATATCCACTCCTCACAAACTGGATGTAACCAAAAACGCGACAGGACCATCCCTCTTTGTACAGCATCCTAGCACAAATTGAGTGAGGTGATGTTCTAATGTACTGATGTACGCGACATGTGCCGTGGAAATTTGTAAACATTATATCTCACACAATCATTTATTTACAACTGAGAGAATTTGAACGTAAATTTATTTATCAACTAGCTGCCCCGACAGACGTTGTTCATAATAAATAAAATACTTCTTTTTTATAAATTTGTCAATAATATTTCATAACATCAAGAATTATTTCGTATAACATGCTCCCTGTTGTTATAATATAATTGTTTCACAGCACAACTGTCAATAAATTCTCTCATAGAAAATATGTCCATACAATACAAATATTGGAAATAAAAATAATTATGTGTCTCAAATAAAAACGAAAATTTAATATACGTTCACAAAAATCGTCACCTTTTTGCTCTTAATAGTGATTTTCATTATTATAACACTAGAAATAAGGGATTGCTTGTAACTAATTCTAGTAGGCTTCATAAGATAGATAATAGCTTTAAGGGTATATGTATACACTTCTATAATAAAGTCCCAGCCACTGTTCAGGCATTATCTATAAATAAATTTAAATGTTTTATAAAAAAAAATGGCTCTGTCGTAAATCCTATTACTCCACTGCTGAATATCTAAATAATCGGACAGCCTGGGACAAGATTGTGATTATTTTATAGCGATAGACATGATTGTATATTTTTATTGAAAAGAGCGCAAAAAAAGAATGCTGGGAGCGTTTCTTGTGCCACTTCTTCTCTCTCAGAGCGCTATTTGTTTTCGAAGCGGTAGTAGTATCTAGTAGTTATTAGAAATGACATCAAAAGGAATTCTAAAGGAATCAATTTTGAGAAAATAAATGCCTTTTAACGAGTTGGACTAAACTGTACTCCATGAAGTAAACCCAATCAAAATCCGTTCATTAGTTTAGGAGTTCACAGGGAATAAACATCAGGATACTGGATTTATTATTGAGAAGATTGTTTGAGCTATTTTGTGTTATGTGACTGATGTCGCAGGTTAGCTATAACTTTACAGAACCTTTCGTTTTTTTATGGAAGAGAAAAGAAAACAAGCTTTCGTATACATATGGCCTGATGTTAACTGATACGCTCTGCCCATGACAATGCTGTACCGTTCAGGATTCTGAACGGCATCACAATTGCGCTCGTCACTTTGAGACATAAGCTAATGTTTAGTCTATTTAGCCCACTAAATTCATTCTAACTATTACTCTCTTTACACAGAAACACAATGACCGAAAAAAAAGCAATTCCGGCAGAGTTTCATGCGCCGCTTCTTCTCTCTCAGAGCGCCATATGTTTCTGAAGCGATAGTAGTGTCTTGTATATTAGAAATGACTTAAAAATGAGAAAATAAATGCCTTTTATGCCATTAGTGATTGTACACTACTGCTTGGCAACAGAAAAGGATGCCGCTATTGCATAAAAAGAAAACATGCACTACTTAGATTAAGGATTGGCCTCCGCTGCGCTCCAACTAGATACCGCAGGCGTAGTCACAAAATGCAGCAACTAATACAAATTCCCAAGTGGGGTTATCTATAAAGCAGATTATGAAGCGTATGTAACAAAATTTGACAGATGCCATTGAGTGTCAAGATGCCACGCACACAGGCATCTAATATTTGCCGTAATTAAAAAGCTATTGTTCTTAGGTGGGGCGGTATCTAGTTGGAGCTGAGCGGAGACCAATCCTTAATCTAAGATGCACTATTTTCACTCAGCAAGTAAATACTTGTGGATGTATGACAGGAGAAAGGTTACCTTAGATTTAGTTTCTATTATCGTGGAGGGCGGGTGCCTCAGCAGGCTGCTTGTGAGTGTCTTCCCCTCCAGCTGTTGCTTCGCCATCTCTATCTCTTTCTTCTTCAGCTCGAACACAACTTGAAATAGGTCCCTCATTGCTATAACTACCTATAAATATTTCAAAAATGTATTTAGCTACTTATGACTTATTAAGAGAAATAGCCTAAACTTAAATAGTTAAACGCGTATTTTGTATTTGAAAGAAAGAAATACTGTCATTTCTGTCAAACAACAACAGCTTTCAAATGTGTAGCCCAAGAAGGTACGGAATGAAAGTATAGGCCATATTTGAAATCAATAGAGCGTACTTAGATTTTGCTCAGCTAAGTTTGTAGTTTTTAAGTAAGTACCAGTGTGAGGCTCCTTTGCACAGGATGCGGGCTAGTTTATGGGTACCACAACGGCGCCTATTTCTGCCGCGAAGCAGTAATGTGTAAACATTACTGTGTTTCGGTCTGAAAGGCGCCGTAGCTAGTGAAACTACTGGGCAATTGAGACTTAACATCTTATGTCTCAAGGTGACGAGCGCAATTGTAGTGCCGCTCAGAATTTTTGAGGTTTTCAAGAATCCTGAACGGCACTGCATTGCAATGGGCAAGGCGTATCAATTACCATCAGATGAACGTCCTGCTCGTCTCGTCCCTTATTTTCAGAAAAAACAAGTAAAGTCTGAGTACGCTTTATATTTCTCAGCTCAAACTTGTTTGAAAAACTTAGCTAAACCATAAATGCAGATAGACGTAAAAAAATCCTTAACCCTTAATTGACAGTACTTAATAATTTGATGCATCGGTACTGATTGTTTCGGCAGTCCGTGAGGCAATAATGTCACTAAGATGGCGGCCGCGCCCATTTGCAATTTGCGGGTATTAAAAATATACCTACTATGTACGCGTTACAGATTTATAAGCCTTGCACAGCAGTAGAGTACATTTAGATCGTTGAAGTAGTATTCTCTAATAACTCTTCTACGATTAAACAAATTAAATTTGTAACCAATATTTATGGACGATTCGGGATTCGAAACCGCACCACTTTGGTTACGTGGTAGTGCTCTACCAACTAAGCTCTATCCGCATGCCGCATAATATGTAAATCTTGGTATGTTTGTTCAACTGTGGGGTTGCGGCTCCTACGATTTTTTGGCATTGGCAATTGTCGAGACTTAAAAAACAATTAAATTATTAATTTCAATTTATTTGTATATATTATTTTCAATTATATATCAAACAATAACACTATTTCAACAATACACAGTATATACATTAAACTTTTCACTAAATCCATTCAATTTCACTTATAAGATATACACAGCACTAATGTTGCACAATTCGTCAGCTGTTTAGCTACAGATATACTGCTATAAGCATTTCGGTGGCGAGAACTCACGAGATTAAAAAGTGCTGTTCCTATTCAAAAAGTGTCTAATTATATACTATTTATATTCATTTTATTAATTATTTATTTATCGCGTGCGCCAGTGATGAGCATGTCGGTGACGCTCACGAACTGACGAGAATTCATCCATTCAAAAAGTGTATATATATAGTTATTCAAATTAATTTTTTTAAGTTTTTTTTTTGCGCCATGAGCATGTCGGTGACGCGAACTCATTAGATTTCAGAAGATTTTACTTCAAAAATAAGGTGATCCGTTCTCGATGATTTCAGCGAACATGATGAAGCCTGCCAAGAGAACTCAACACAACCATATTGTTATTAAAACGTAAAATAATAACAAATCTAAATTATTAGTATGAAACCACTTCCAGTTCCACTTACACACAATTTTTAAAAGTATGATTTGAAACTATCATTTTAATTGACAAAGTATTCTTTCAATTGACAACTTCCTCCTTAAACACGGTGTCAACATTTAAACGAATTAAGGCATCTGAATATCGTTCATAAAATACCAACCTACATACAATAATAAATTAAATAATATTCTTATAGAGATAACACGAAACTTGAGCTAAAAAATCAAGCATTGATTTAATTATAAAATAGAATAAAACAATTTAAAAAAAGGTAATTATGTATAGAATTGGTGAGAGCTAAAAAAAAATCACGAAACATATTAATATATTAAACATAAGTATACGATATTGGGATCATTTCACTGTATATAAGATGGTAACATTTAATCGATTTATTTTTCTAAAAAAAATAAGGTTACTTTGGGTATGTTCCGATATGCACTGCGAGCACTGCACAGTGCTATCACTGTAGTATCGTTCTGTTCGGACTTCCAGTATACTGGCGTACCAGTACCCTAGGGAAATATATGACGTCATAAATCGCCGCCATATTCTACTGTGAGCACTGGCGTTTTCGAGGTAAGGTACTCGCAGTACTTTGATCACGTGATCATTCAAAACCACTCGAGTGCCTAACGTTTTATAAACAATACCTACAGTTTAATCCCAAATATTTTTAATTTGACAGTACTCCAACAACGGTTTTCTTTAATGAACTAGAAAACTTTAATACACTCATTTGAATGCTGCGTCAAAAAATGCGGTTGACAGTAAACGGGATTGCGTTCCGTTTTAAATAGTACCTAACCAATACAACTGGCTATAAAGGAACGGCTTCACAGTATACTAAATTGACGTCACACTGTACAGTGGTCGCAGTGCATATCGGAACATACCCTTTGTAAGCACATTCCAATAATTATGTTATTGTCAAAGTCATGATCATATTATGTCAATAATTATAGTAGTTAACTTACACAAATTAAATTTATAAACAAAATTTATGAACGATGCGGGACTCGAACCCGCGACCTCTCGCGTTGTTTTGTTCTTCTACATATACAGGAACTGCTTTACAGTGTGAAGCCACAACCTGAGAGATACGTCACTCGAGCGGTTGGCTCAGAGGAAGAGCACTCGCACGGAACGCGAGAGGTCGCGGGTTCGAGTCTCGCATCGTTCATAAATTTTGTTTATAAATTGAATTTGTATAATGAATCCCAGAAGTGAGTGTTATCACTTTAAAAAATAACAAATTGTTGAGTAGTTTAGTTCCTTCCTCTTTGTGTGAAATCTGATTTTGATATAGTCGTTTGATTGGTTCGGTGGTTCATCGAAATAGCCGGAATAAAAGAATAATATTTTTTGTTTGCGTGGCAAATTATGAAAACGGAATATGAAAAAATCTGCATTTAAAATGTGCTTTCGATTTTATTATTTGTTACTATAATGGCAATAGAAGAATCTACTCTGACCGAATTTCAGTATAACTATACAGAGATAATAGATACTAGTAACCTATCGCATACGGAACCCAAAAAACAGCATAAATATGGCCTTGGCCTGATTAACTATATTATGCAGTTTAAATCACGTGACCCATTGGGGAACATGCGATCTATAATTATTATCTAACAATTAAATGACAAACAATTATCATACGAATTACGTATCTAATAAATTGAATATTTAATTTGATGGCCAAAAATACATTATGCAGATGTTATCTAAGTATCAATTTTATTTTCATGGAAAAGAAGGACAAACGAGCGTACGGGTCACCTGGTGTTTGGTGATCAGCGCCGTCCACATTCTCTTGCAACACCAGAGTAATCACAGGAGCGTTGCCGGCCTTTAAGGAAGGTGTACGCACTTTTTTTTGCATGTACCCATGTAGTATCGTCCCGGCAACACTGCACAAAAAAGTTAATTCCACAGCTTTGTAGTACGTGGAAAAAAGCTCCTTGAAAACCGCACTGTGGAAGACCGCCATATATCAGATGGTGGGGATGATATCCTAATATTATGTTTTTTATGGATAATCGGACTAAAACAAGAAGTTATCTTTCCAGTAGTTAGGTACAAACCTGAAAGCTTCTCAAAACTCAGTTTATATAATTGGTATCTATTAATATAGATATCTAGTAAACTACCTTTAAGAAGCTATGCACCAAACTTAAGACTATATTTTCTGCTGGCCGTACCGTATGCTAGGAGAAATATTATGGCCCCATAAACGTGAAATCCTAGTTCCACGCAAAGGAGGATGGCGAGAATGCATGTATTTTGGGACCCACTGAAAGAAGTGGCGTACATCATGGTAACTTATAAATAATCATAGAACATAACAAAACTAAGAAAAAAGCAAATCGTAAGTAAATATTAAAAAAGTGGAAGAAAAAAAAGATAAACCTAAAAGAATAATAAATCCTAAAATTATGAATCAATATCTATTGTTCAATCAATAATTTGTATCTTATGTCAATGCTTAACTAATGTCTGCTAAAAGATAATACAATATATATTATGTGGAAGGTTGGAAAGCAGCTTAAATAGAGAATTCACAATTCAGTCCTTTAAAGGTACTGATTTTAGTATCAAAAAACGATAATGATCTTATTGTGAATTACTGATTTGAGTAGGTATATATAGTTTGATGGTGTCGGAACATCCAAATAAAAAATGACTGTCATGTCAAACTTAGATGTTAATAATCAATTGCGCAAACCGTTCCGTTAGTGCAAGATGACTTATTTTTTAATAAACCATAATAATTTATTTCTTATGACTCATAACTTAGCGTCTCAATAATTTTTGTATAAACATCTTATAAACTTAAGTTTATAATTAATATAAACTTGTACTTGTACGATGCTTCCTTAATTTTTAAATTATGCGGGTCCATTCTCGCCATTCTCCTTTGCAGACATTTTAAATGTCAATTGTAACTTACATCTCCACGCGTTCTCGAGAAAGGGGGCATTGACAAACACACAATGAGGTAATCCTTTTAGGAAACTTAATAACTTATATTCCGCTGTCCATCCGTACTATACAATAGAAATGGCCTAAACACATGATCGGATTTGGTACGGCCGGACCATCGAACGGTCTGGTGGGATTTGGGTGGGCGACTTGTACCCATTGGTCCACCGTCGTACTCGGTACGGTCCGGACGGTTATAATAATAGTTTTGTGCGATAGACAATGCGACATATTATTTTATTTATTTAGATAGTTACACCAACAACACATCATTACAAAATTAAAATTTTAGCAAGTACACAGGGGATGTGCTGCAGAAGAGGGCTATTCGCGCGATTTATAACCTAGGTCCTGAAGAATCATTAAGAGAAAAATTTAAAGAAATAAACATTTTGACTGTTGCTTCTCAATACATTTTTGATAATGTTTTGTATGTTCATAAGCACATTGAGGAATTTTCTAGAAACTGTGACATTCATAATGTTAACACGAGGGACAAACATAAACTTGTTATGCCTACTACTCGGTTGGGTCGAGTTAGTAAGTCTTTTGTTGGGCGATGTATATGCTTCTACAATATGATCCCAGAAAATGTACAAAACAAATGTGTTACGAAATTTAAAAGAATTGTTAATAAACGTTTGTGTGGGAAAGGTTATTATAGCATAAACGATTTTCTTAATGACACCACGGACTGGGATTAAAGCGAACGCCCTCAGGCTCTTTAATTATTAATGTTTATTGTACGATATTACATTGTAATCCATATTTTATATAAAAAAAAAGCCCGTGCGAAAAGAGTAACAAAGTTGAACAATTAAAATTAAAGAAATGAAGAGTTAAACAAAAATGATGATATTAAACGACTTAAATACATTTCTACTTTAAAAAAAGAGATTTATAAAATTTATAACTATACAACAATACATTAATTTATTTCTTATATTTAACTTACATAACTAAGATCTTTATATTTTAAGGCAGTCGGTTTTAAATTTATTGATATTAGTCATATGAAAAAATATCATGACATATCATCGAATATGGTCCGGTACCAGACAGCGTCCGATTGATCTGCCGGACCAAATCTGACCATGTGTTTAGGCTATAAGACAGCTAAAATGTTGCCAGGGTAATATGTATTGGACTCATTATTGGCGTTATAACAAAGATTAACGAATTAAAAATCGTCGCCAAATACTTTAAAAACTTATTTCTTTTCTGAGTGTTCAAAAAAATTGTTATTTCTTGTTTAATGATACGGTAGCCATCGTGCGCTAGTGCATCTCGCACCTATACTAACTTTTCTTTTAAAAAGTATAAGTACTTAGCCCAAAACTCACTCGAATGAAAAAGAAAAAAAAACACGTTGACGAAAGTAACGTAATAGCATCGAAATAGTGCGGGGTAACTTAATTAACGAAGCCATTTACGATCTAAATATTCACCCCTCTACGACGTAATCAATCAATTATATTGGGACGGGCACTGTACATCACTTCGTCAATGTAATCTATATATATAAAAATGAATTGCTGTTCGTTAGTCTCGCTAAAACTCGAGAACGGCTGGACCGATTTGGCTAATTTTGGTCTTGAATTATTTGTGGAAGTCCAGAGAAGGTTTAAAAGGTGAATAAATGGGAAAATGCTGCAAAATTAAATAAAAACAACAAATTTGTTTTTCCTTTGATGTGTCCATACATAATTTCTATGAGAGAATTTATTGACGCACGGTTTGACAGTTCTGCTGTGAAACAATTTAATTACGACAGCAGGGTGCATAATTTACGAACTAATTTTTGATGTTATGATATATTATTGACAAATTCATATAAAAACATTATTTTATTTTTTATATACAGAACAACGTCTGTCGGGTCAGCTAGTATTTTATAAATTTGGATGGTGAGTGGGTCACCAGCTGATCGTAAGTGGACTGGATAATATAACAATACTTTAACTTCATAATAGAACGTCCGAATCGATGCACGCACACATACACACGATTTCCACGGCCTTTAAGCAATCTTGGGGAGACAAAACTATTAAGTGCCACGCCGTAAGACGCCGAGAATGATCGCTGTCCGAGTTAAATTAGCTGCGCTAAGCTATTTGTATGTACCAACCCTAGCGCTCGGCCCAGACGTAGATATAAATAATTGGAAAATCCAAAAGTGCACGCCTCGAAGGTTCATGCTATATTTTTTTTAAAGTAAAATTTCGAATAAAATCGAATCACCAGCGTATTAAAAAAAAAGAGAAGGCCTACAGTAGTGATTTTACGAAAGGAACCTTCTCTGCTTAATTCTGAAAAAATATTTAAGTGGTTTCGTCAAGTCATTCTCGGGATATCCGTACCCTGCCGGTTTATTGAATCACAGACTAATGGACGTCCACGATAATTTTTTAATGAACTTTTTTTATATTAATACGTATTCGACAACTTAAAAAAGTATCAGGATTATTCATTAGTATCTCAGCTTTATATTGATGTGCTTTTTTAATGTGTAAGAGTAATAGAAAAAAAAAATGCAGTTTAAAGAGTGGAAATCGTGTGACCTTGACAGGTCGGTTATAAAGCACAACCTCGCCGCTTCGCGTTCGAGGCGTGCAATTTTAAGGCGAAGAGTAAGCAAAAAACACGCAAACATGGTGTTTTTAGACAAGTTTTGTGGTGAAAGTATAGCATTTCGAGCTATGAACATATGGTTATAGTTAACACTGCCGTGCTTTTTTGAACTACCACTTTTCTTTGAAGTTAAACAAGTTTTTTGGCATGGCGTGATGCATTTTTTTGGTACTTCTCTCAGAGAAGTTATTATTATAGCTTGTACTTTTTTGTGCAGGTTCATTTATTCAGATTAGTAGTGAATAACGAGGATTGTAAGCATATAAACTGTTTTCCACGCAAGAATATTGAAAATATTGTCTTAGTTACATAGATAGCGGGCCGGAAGCCGTGAACTCATATCGCTCAAGGTCGCTGGCATTTAGTGTCGCCTTAAGGATACCGCTGAGTTACGCTACTGTTCTAACTCTTATCTTCGCCTTTCTTCTTGGCCTTTGTTGATATCAGTTTGTTGATCTCTTCAATGCCCTACTACCGAAGTTATATCTTTAATCAAAACAGCAAACATAACCTATCGGACGCTATGTTCCGTTTCTTTTCTTTCAACTCTTCATACACCTCTTGTTTTTACGGTTATCTTTAGTATACAGCGATACTTTATAGCATAATATAAATTCGTAGATGTAAAAAAAATGCATTTTTGTAATACTATTCAAATGAAACAGTAAGCCTTGTCTCACAGCGAGGTCTGGTATGACAGCAATATTATAATATCAAAATTATTTATTACTAGCTGACCCAGCTAACGTTGTATTGCCACAAGTAATAAGAAAAAAGTCAATAATTAAAATATTTGGGGTATAAAAATTTGATGACGACCGATTCTCAGACCTACCAAATATTATCAAATCGTACATAAAATGTATCGTACTTCAATCATTATTTTATTCAATTGCCATCTTGCATATAACTCTGTTCCATCCACAGTTAATCTGCCAACTATAGTTGGCTAAAATTAAGTATATGTTTTACCTCGTGAGAAAGTTAGAAAGCTATAAAAATTCTAAGTAGTTATTCATTTTAAACTATTCTTTCAATTTGATTTCTGAACGACTGGGGACACAACAAAGGAAAAACAAAATACTTGTTATTTAATTCCCAGCATTTACATATTTATTCACCTTTTAAACCTTCTCTGGACTTCCACAAATAACACAATAAACAAATCGGTCCAGCCGTTTTCGAGTTTTAGCGAGACTAACGAACAGCAATTCATTTTTATATATATAGATTAAAGTGAAACTTTTCTAACATCGCGGCAAATTTTTTCGTCCATCTATCGCTATCCATAATAATTGTCATATACTTCATTTCACACGATAATTTGCGCTGAAATTGTTTATTCTCTTTGTTGTAATTTTTATTATGGCAAATTATTATGCAATTAGATTCCTGTCGGATAATAGAAAGATAACTATAGACAACAGACGCATTAGTATGTGATCTAATACCAATTGTGTCTCGCGCCGGCTAACCATAATGTCACAATGTCGAATTGTCACCGGCATAGTCGCATTGCATCAAAGTACTCGGTGTAACGCATTCATTTACCAAACGCCGAGCGAACACACGAAACTCAGATATGTCTGTCTATTGTTTCGCCATGACTAATTTTAATTTTTAATATCATATATTTTCCTGCGCACGCGCACGCGCTTATACAACTAATTTATTTTAACTGCCTGTAAAAAAAAATTAGCTCTTTGTGGAATGGAAACGGAAACGAATATCAAATTTTCAATTTCGGTTTTTGTAGAAAGCCCTGTTTCGATAGGTTAGTCTCAACTATGAAAATCATCGAATGAGTTTAAGATTACTAGAAACATTGGCTATTTGTAATATAAGTAGTAGCAATTAATTTTGACAGGTGCGTTTTACTTCCAAAATGATTCTCAAACTATCATTATTTAACTCCAACAACAACTTGTCATTGACAATTGGTGGGAGACGGGCCGCGTTATATTTCACCGAGACACCACGGTGCCTCAACCAGTGACGCGCCACCGTGACGTCCGTAAGCTACCAAATTAGACACCATACAGACACCAGTCATTTTTTTATGAAAATAAGGGACGAGACGAGTAGGACGTTCAGCTGATGCCCATTACAATGCAGTGCCGCTCAGGATTCTTGAAAAACCCAAAAATTCTTAGCGGCACTACAATTGCGTTCGTCACCTTTAGACATAAGATGTTAAGTCTCATTTGCCCAGTAATTTCACTAGCTACGGCGCCCTTCAGACAGAATCACAGTAATGTTAACACATTACTGCTTCACGGCTGAAATAGGCGCCGTTGTGGTACCCATAGACTAGCCGGCGGCTATGACGCGTCCGAGCTGGTCGCGCCACCAAACATATATATATAATGTAATATATAAACGTATATATATGTATAGCGACACCGTGGTGTCCGAGTGGAATATAGCCCTAAGAATATTGGGACACGTTGTTGCATCATCTGATCTTGTAGAGTTAACATAAAGTGATACGAAACCAAGCGTCCGAGCTGGTTGTGCCACCAAACTGGTTGCGCAAAGGACACCAGCTCTATAAATTTGTATAGCGTCACCGTGGTGTCCCGGTGGAATATAGCCCTTAGAATATTGGGACACTTTGTTGCATCTTCTGATCTTGTTACGAGTTAACATAAAGTGATACGAAACCAAGCGTCCGAGCTGGTTGTGCCACCAAACTGGTTGCGCAAAGGACACCAGCTCTATAAATTTGTATAGCGTCACCGTGGTGTCCCGGTGGAATATAGCCCTAAGAATATTGGGACACTTTGTTGCATCATATGATCTTGTAAAGAGTTATAAGTGATACAAAAACCAAATGTATTTACCTGACTAGCAGCTTTATCAGTCTTAATACCGAAGAATCGGTGTCCCGTATCCGGGGAGCCGAATATATAGCCGAATGCTCGGGAGTCGATCATGTCCTGCGCTATGAACGATATCTTGTGCACCGGATGGTGGTATAAGGAATCCTGTAACAGAGGAAGTTTGTATGTATTACACGTCTTATTAATTTTGACAAACGCCCATGGCCGCTTAAATTTAAAAGAGTTCCGTAGCCAAATGGCAAAAAACGGAACCCTTATAGATTCGTCATGTCTGTCTGTCTGTCCGTGTATGTCACAGGCACTTTTTACCAAAACTATATTGTTTAAACTTGGTAAGTAGATGTATTCTGTAAACAGCATTAACATTTTCATAGAAAAAAAAACAATAAAATTTTTGGGGGTTCCCCATACTTAGAACAGAAACTCAAAAATTTTTTTTCATCAAACTCATATGTGTGGATTTATCTATGGATGATAAGAGAATGATAAAACTAAAAAAAATATATGATGTACATTACCATGCAAACTTCTACCGAAAACCGGTTTCAACGAGATCTAGTAAGTAGTTTTTTTTAATACGTATAAATGATGAGAGCTCATATGCACTATATGATTTTTAGCAAAGATTTTTTGCCTTTTCCATTTAAATTATATAATATCATTTTCCTTTCTATATAACTTTTATATTATGTTACATGCTGCTACGGAACCCTTCATGGGCGAGTCCGACTCGCACTTGGCCGCTTTTTTTGTCTACAATTTCATAACCTGTTTACAGAAATACAAGTAGACCAGTGAACGTCCTGTCGAGATCGTTTTAGCAGTTTTGAAGATAGGCCGAAATAATCAATAAACACACAGACAAAATTATTAAAAAATCATGCTGGCATCAGCATTCAGGTCTGACCCATTGAAGATGCCTCCAACATTAACAAGAACTGAAATTAAATGCTGTAATTTTGCCTCAACAAACAAACAATAATTTGTTTATAATACGTACATAAATAATATATTATACATTTAGAGACCAAGGAAACCGCAGACTTTCGATCGGCCGATAGTTTGGTTGAGTTCGGCTGCTAAGTGCGCACACTGGCCCGACTAAACAGTTGGGTCTGTGATGAGTGCGCACACTAGACAACTATCGGCCGACACTTTTAGGGACGATTCGCTATTAGTTTGAAATCGGCTATTGATGAGGCTGACCGACTAAACAATAGGTGGTGCGCGCCTAGAAGAGCGCTTATTTAACAGTCGGCCGATAGTTTGCTGACGGTTCAGTTTCAAGGCAATCGTGTAGCCCATCAAACATTTTTGTCGGCCAATACCGAATCGTTATAATGTGCGCACTCTCATACATCTTCATACTGATTAAGAAACCAACCAAACTATCGGCCGATCAAAAGTCTGCAGTTTGCGGGGTCTCTTATACAGATCATGTAAATCCTACTACTCCACAGCTGAATATCTAAGTGATCCGACAGCCTGGGACTAGATTATGATTATTTTATAGCAATAGCAATGACAGTACAATATTGTATATTTGATCAAAAAGAGCGCAAAAAAAAAGAATGCTGTGAGAGTTTCTTGCACCGAAATTTCCCTCTCAGAGCGCCATTTGTTTCCGAAGCGGTAGTAGTATCTAGTATAAAGAATTCTAAAGGAATAAATTATGAGAATGTAAATGCCGCTCTATTAACCACTATAATATTTAATTCAAATCAAAATCACTTTATTCATATAGGTCAACGGAATGACATTTATGAATGTCAAAAGTTTTCTTTTCTTTTTATTTTACCGCCACCACGGAAAGAATTCAGCTTTAATGACAGCAAGTGGCAAGAAACTTATTGCCTCTCTTATCAATAATTTATAGCTTCATCGTTTTACAAATGATTTCAACTACAATATATGTAAAGTGATGCAACAGTAATATTCAATGCCTTACACGAGTAAATCAAAAAATTTTTGACATACCTACTTCTCTGGATTCCTTCTTCCCTTTCATACAACATGTATTTTTCTCGGTAGTCTTAAAGCTGGCTCTTTTTCAGTACATTCTTGAACTGAGTCAAATATGCCAAAACTCGATTCACATTCATTCTACAAATTCACTCTTTTGCATGGCTATAGCAACGGCGCCTATTTCTGCCGTGAAGCAGTAATGTGTAAGAATTATTGTGTTTCGGTCTGAAGGGCGCCGTAGCTAGTGAAATTACTGGGCAAATGAGACTTAACATCTTATGTCTCAAGGTGACGATTGCAGTTGTAGTGCCGCTCAGAATTATTGGGGTTTTCAAGAATCCTGAGCGGCACTGCATTGTAATGGGCAGGGCTTATCAATATTACCATCAGCTGAACGTCCTGCTCGTCTCGTCCCTTATTGACACAAAAAAATATCCACTACAACTCCAACAATCAACACATTACTCTATAATATGGCTGATTCTCCATCTTCATCGTCAAAATTATAAAAGGAATAATTAGTCTCTAAGAATCACCAACAGACGATCATGGGGCAATACATTTAGAATTGCCTTAACAACTTGAATTTAAAAACCGAAGACTACAAAAAGGTTCCCCAAAAGGTAGGATCTATGATCTTCCAACACTCGGAAATAATGAAGTTCACGATAAACCACACAATATAGTATTAAGAATTTTTTTGAGGTCAATACTATGAGTATTTTAGATTTTATTCGTGAGTGGCAGTTATTCAGACTTAGTCTAGAAGTGCATAGTTCTCTCCGGCCAAGGTAGAAGATTTTGTAAGCGAATATGCGTCTCCAATCATAGCCTCTCTTGGGAGGCTATCTAGGTGTCGGCATAAACTAATTATCTATCGGTTATGCGTTCACCTTACAGACAGTCCGTTGCATTACAACATCAGCTTCAAGTAATGCCACAAATATGTCTGACAGATATTAATATAAAATTTTCATGCTATAATAATTTGTAAGTTTCTATGGCTGACTATTCGTTCTTCTATTTTGGAAGACCTTCCGATTCTTAAATAATATTTGCTATTCTTGTAGTTGATTTTGCATTTAAAACCATTTACATAGCAGCCGTTTTAGAACCAAATGGTATTACCCGCCGCGATGGCAAGGGTCCTGACGGAATGACTCTGGTGGCTTGGGCACGGGGAAGGGCGCTGGTCTGGGACGCGACTTGCGTCGACATTCTGGCTCCTTCCCATGTCCAAGTTACGTCAGTTGGTGCCGGGGCTGCTGCTTCGAATGCCGAAGACAGCAAGCGTCGCAAATATGTCGGTCTCAATGAGTCTTATATCTTTATGCCGTTTGGTTTCGAGACACTTGGCCCGTAGGCACAGAGGCGCTGAGAATGTATAAAGTACTATCTTCTCGCCTCAATAGGGCTACTGGCAATCCAAGCACTGGCAGCTATTTCGGTCAACGTCAAGCTAGTTATCCAACGTGGAAATGCTGCCAGTATTCTTGGTACGCTTCCCCGTAGTGATAGTTTTAATTTTATGTAATCATAGTATTGTAAATATAGTTATTTTGTTTTGTTTGAATAATTGTAATATATTGCATTTCCTTTGTACGTTTCCCAGTCAATAAACTTGTTGGCCTTCATATAGATTTTTACGAACGAATGAACTCAACATCTGGTCAGGGTGTACTCCAAGGGTACTTCGGTTCAGTTTCAATGTTGCCTGTGCATCATATTGTGTTTATAATTTTACAATGTCGACTATTTATATCATTTTATCATAATTTTTCTTTAACACATATATTCAGCCAGTGAACTGGAAAACATTTTATTATGCAGATACAGTCTCGCCTCATCGCCTTTCAAATTCACTTAAAAAATGTTCAGTAATAACATTAGTTTTTCAGGCTATCGACGATGCCCTTAATAGAATAGAAATTTTAGTTTTGAATAATTTTATCTACACCCATGCTTTAAATCCTCTATTAAAGATTCTAAAACAGCTTATTGCCCACATTAAAACACCCAATGTCTTAATAACCATTACATCATCCAAACGAGTGTTGTAATGAAATTCAGTACAACATTACACATCATCCCTTTTTCATAATAACACTCCTTTGGATGATATTATGGTTACTAGGACTGGCTTTTTTAATGTTAGCAGTAAGCTGTTTCAGAATCTTTTATAGAGGATTCATCTTATGAGTGTAGATAAAGTCTTGTATGCAACTGTTGATAATAATTAGATATTAAAACACTCATGTGATACTATTATCACATTAATTAAACCCACATTCGTGTTTTAATACCCCTTATTACACAACAGTTGAATAAATAACTAGTACCACATTCATGGATTTTTGAATATGGTTTATTAGTCAAACTTTTTAGTAAATCGTAAATCGAAGAGATACATTAAATTAAATCTTTATTAAGCCACTAGCCGTTCCAGCCCGCCTCGCTGCAAAATTTAAAAGGGAGGAACGTTGATATATATATAAGACCATTTTCATTACATAATTATATATAGATGACATTGTTTTAAATATGTAGATGAAAACATTATTAATTTATATTTACACTAGCCGTTCCCGTCCGCTTCGCTGGACGTATTTTAAAAGGAAATAAATTAAATCTTATTCATCTTTTTACAAATACAAAAAAAGTAAGTAGCCATAAACCTTATAGGATAAATGGTTTCATGTCGATACGATCAGTGGTTTAGGCGTGATTGAGCCTCAGACTAAGATCATTTTCATTATATATGTACTTATGTAGATTTTACATTTTAGTTTTTAAAGTCGGTTTTTTTACGTATGGTGTTACAGTGTGTTGTACTTAGTACTTACCCCGGTTTTATCATCCCTTAAGCGCAGTCCGTCGATGGCCACGTGGACCTGGATCCGTTGCTTGTGCTCCCCGGCCGCTCGGATCGCCATCTTCAGGTCGGAGAGCGCCTCCTGGCACATCCTGTCGCCCCGCGCCTCCGGCACCTCCAGCACTCCTATCAACTTGGCCCGAAACGACACCCCCTCGCCCAGAAATCGGCCCGGATCATTCTTATCTGCGAGAGGAGCGTAGAAAACTATACGTGATATGGTAGGCATGCTCTCTGACACTAACATTGGCGGCATTGAGTATTTGGATACAGTTTTAATGTCAAACACTCGCTGCCTGCGGTGCTGGAAATCATTGGTGAACTTGCGATTTAACGGCCGTTCCCAATATTCAGTCTAGGTATCTCTTACTTGAGATAAAAATCGTATCTATCGTTGACTTTTCTGTCCCAATAAACTTATCGACGGTAACTCACCGTCGTCCCAATATAAGGCGATAAGAATGACTTACCGGGTATATTGGTACAGCTTAGATTATTGACAGCTAATTACTGACAGTAGAAGGTAGTAATTTATCTCAATATGTAGATAGTATATTGGGAACGGCCGTTATATTGGGACACGTGAATTCCGATTTCCATACAAACTTTATATCGCTGGTAGGCTATACGTCGTCCCATTGACAGACAGCGTGCATAGATAAGGTGGGTTACCGTCGATAAGTTTATTGGGAAAGAAAAGTCAACGATAGTTACGATTTTTATCTCAAGTAAGAGATAGACTGAATATTGGGAACGGCCGTTAGTGTGTTTCATATCACTTCGTATTAAATTAAAACCGAAATATGGAACATGCCAAATTGCACCATATTAAGCTTCGACTGCTTTATCCATACATTGCCGCATTTACTCCAGTTGTTTAAAATATTCTTGGCCAATAAGCAGCAATGTAAAACATTAATTCAGTTCAGGTTCGATTCGAACAGTGACAGTTGACACACGACTTGGGCGAAAAGTGTGCTTAAAGGTGCCTTTAAGCACACTGTTGCCGTTCCGGTATCAGACTGCGAATGATATGTCCTTATATAGCCCAGTGGTTATTGATCCTGCCTACCGCGCTAGAGATCCCGGGTTCGAATCCCAGTAGGTGCAAACATTTATATGATGAATATGGATGTTTGTTTCAGAGTCATGAATGTTTATATGTATTTATGAATGTTTAA
Organism: Leptidea sinapis; assembly: GCF_905404315.1. Taxonomy (NCBI): domain Eukaryota; kingdom Metazoa; phylum Arthropoda; class Insecta; order Lepidoptera; family Pieridae; genus Leptidea; species Leptidea sinapis. Next base: position 8,014,656 of record NC_066289.1, read on the forward strand.
GTAAGTATAATGTATTAATTATATCGTTGTCTTGGACCCATTGTAGAGAGTATGCCTAGTTTGGGGCAAGATAATTTGTGTCAAATTATATTATACTAGTCGATACCCAGCGATGTCGTTCGCGTACGTATTTTTACATAGCTGGACTTTTAGTAGGGATCCCTAATTTTTTGAAAATTTAATATAGCCTATAACACCCGGGGATAATGTAGCTTCCCAACAGTGAAAGAATTATTCAAATCGGTTCAGTAGTTGCGGAGCCTATTCAATGCAAACAAACAAACAATCAAATCTTTCCTCTTTATAATAGTAGTATAGAAGTATAGATTATTATATATCCTTATATATGTACAGGACATCATTGGTTTTTATAGATTGTAAGATACTAAACGATTATCCAAGAATTAGTACTTCTAGGCTACTAACTTAATGTGCAGTGCAAAAATTGTAGTTAGCCGTGAATTGCCAATCGATATATCGATAATAATTTTACCAAAGAGAAATTAAAAGGCATAAAAGGCATTTATTTTCTCAAAATTGATTCCTTTAGAATTATTTTTGATGTCATTTCTAATATACCATACCGCTTCGGAAATAAATGGCGCTCTGAGAGAGAAGAAGCGGCGCAAGAAACTCTACCAGCATTCTTTTTTTGCGCTCTTTTCAATAAAAATCATTTCTATCGCTATAAAATAATCACAATCTAGTCCCAGGCTGTCCGATCATTTAGATATTCATATGACAATATTATTATTATTACAATTATTTTCATATGACATAGAAAAAAGATTTTTATATTCGTGTGTAGATGTTAATCTTGAGTTTGTAGATCCATTCAGTAAACAATGCTTGGATTTTATGAGTTGGCAAAGAGGCGGCAATTTAGGTGCAGTCAACGACCTGTCTTGGCATGTATACGAAATCGGATGGCCAGAATATGTGGAGTTATAGGCAGTGGCGGCCTTAAGGGGTGGCGACCGGGGCCCGGGGCCTCGCTCTTACAGGGGCCTCGCGCAACAACCCAAGCAAATTAAAAAAAAAATAAAGATTTTTTAACGATACTTTTTTATTATTTGTATTAAAACTTTGGATTTTGATCCTTAATTACTTATTAAGGTTATAAATTAACGGTAAATTAAAATAAAGTTAGTCAACTAATAATTCACTATTTAAAACAAAATTGAAAAATTCATTATGCAGTAAGTATTTGATGAATATATTTAGCATTTCTCCTCAAACGACCTCAAATACCTAAACACCACAACTAGATCTACTGTAGTATCACATACTTTTCACAAAGTACTAAGGGCCTCGCAATGGGTAGAAATTAACAGGGCCGCCTCTGGTTATAGTGGCAGTAGAGGATGACAAGATTCTGACTTCAAGAGACATTGTTAGTTATTATACGCTTTATATTAGCTTCACCTTTGTATGTATGTTTGTATGTTTGTAACCGACTTCTTCGGGCGCGATTTTGACCCACCTTAAACGGCTAGATTTCGCTCAAACTTTGTAGATTTATCGAGGACCGATGACATTACACTAATTTGATAAAATTATTCAATTTTTCAATTAGCAAAATATGATTTTTGTAAATTTATATAATTTTCATCTATAGTCGATAAGGCAGGAATTGATGTTAAAGTACTTGATAGTTTTAAAAATACGCTTTTTATGAAAATTTAACTAAAAAATGAAAAATACTTAAAAAAAACTAAAAAGCACGCTTTATATAAAATTTAACTAAAAAATAGAAAATAAATTTAAATTGAAAATAGTGTAAAAAAAATATATTTTATTGTAAAAAAAAGCGTGGGATGCTTTTTAAGATATTATTAAAATAATAATTCTTCTACACCCCACGTTTTTTTTTACAATAAAATATATTTTTTACACTATTTTCAATTTAAATTTATTCTCTATTTTTTAGTTGAATTTTATATAAAGCGTGCTTTTTAGTTTTTTTTTAACTATTATTTTTTTTTAATTATTTGAGTGATAAGTACTGACCCGGCATACATTGTTTTGCCATATAAATTAAGTAACTCACGCTCATTGTATGAATAATTGTCAAATGTAATGAAATGTCATTGACTGAATTATTTCTATTGCGAATATATAGTTATTTCAAAATAAAAAAAATATAGGTTCCGGATAATAACAAGTAATCACCAACACATCGTACACTAAACCCTTCTCCAAAACCCGCTGCATCCTACTGTATAAGTACTATTTCGATCGGTTCGGTAGATTTCGCAGTAAGACCGAAAGAAAAAAACCGGCCCTCTATTTATTAGTACAGATTAGACCTTTTATGATACTTTCACGCTGTTTCAGACGTGTTTATTTCAAATGTATAGAACCTGAAACCTTGTGAAAGTGTATTGCGGTAATTACACTTGACTGAATTTAGTCATCTAAATTCAGAAGCAAATTTAGAAACATATAAGAAGCTTCCGATCACACTGTCCTAAATTTAGATATTGAATCAGTCACCAATTAAGGCGAAGGGTAAACAGAAAACATGCAAACAAGGTGTTTTTAGACAAGTTTTGTGGTGAAAATATAGGATTTCGAGCTATGAACACTACTTTATCCTGTTGCACATACCCTTAAGTCTTACTTGTAGGTTGCTAATGCTTATTGCTGGTTAAAGTTAGCACTCCAGAGCTATTATGAACTACCAGTTTTCTTTACAGTTAAGCAAGTTTTTTCTCGGCATCATGCATTTGTTTAGTATACTACTATCATAAAAGTTGTTCTTATAGATTTTAGTTTTTTATGTTGGTACATTTATTCAGATTAGTAATCAATAATGAGGATTGTAAGCAGTTTGCGCCTGTTAAAATGTTACATTTTCGACCCAAGAATTTTGAAAATATTGGCTTTGTTACATAGGAGCCGTGAACTCACATCGCTCAAGGTCGCCGGCATTTAGTGTCGCCTTAAAGCGCGTCGAGTTCGGACGTGTCGTATAAGTACGAGGATGGCTCCACTGTTGTCCAGGCAAGAAATAATTGGCCTTTGCCTAGCCCTGGCCGTTGGCTCAAATAAAATTGAAAAAAGAAAATGAAAATCATGGGTGAAAGTTAGCAAACATTACAAAGAGAGTAAGTGTTTTAGAATTAGCACGCTTCAGAAATGATCTACGAATAGATTCGAGATCGTTTGACATAATAAAATTAAATCTTGTGACACCGTTTATTCAAAAGCAAGATTCTATATCTATTAGATACTACTACTACTCCTACGAGACAGTATTAGTGCAAAAGAAAAATTGATCGTAACACTAAGATTTCTTGCAACAGGTAATTCATATCAAGATTTAAATTTCATTTCTTTAATATCCCAAGCCCTACTGACAGAAACTTGTTTAGGCTATTACTATTATTCGGGAACATAAAACTTAGATACGTCCTCCACGCACGAAGAGCCACTAGCGACTGAAATCAGTAACTAAATGCGATTACACTTTCCTAAATGCGTTTCCAATTAGGCTTCTAAGTGATTCAGTCATTCAGAAACCATCCTTACTTCTGAATTTAGGAAGCTAGGTGGCTGAATGCGATTATACTTAGGACTAAAGGAGGATGGCGAGAATGGACCCACGTAATTTAAAAATTAAGGAAGCATTGTACAAGTACAAGTTTATATTAATTATAAACTTAAGTTTATACGATATTTATACAGAAAAATATTAAGGCACTAAGTTATGGGATTTTTTAAAGATTTATTCAAAAAATAAGTCATCTTGCACTAACGGAACGTTTTGCGCAATTGATTATTTTGACATCTACTTTTTTTGACATGACAGTCATTTTTTAAATGGATGTTCCGACACCATCAAACTATATATACCTACTCTAGTCAGTAATTCATTACTAATACGCGCGTTTTTATACGCTTTATATTAGCTTCACCTGTATGTTTGTAACAAACTTCTTTGGGCGCGATTTTGACCCACTTTAAACGGCTAGATTTCGTTCAAACTTTGTAGATTTATCGAGGACCGATGACATTACACTAATTTGACCAAAAAATGAAAAATAAATAATAGTTAAAAAAACTAAAGAGCACGCTTTATATAAAATTCAACTAAAAAATAGGAAATAAATATAAATTGAAAATAGTGTAAAAAAAATATATTTTTATTGTAAAAAAAGCGTGGGGTGCTTTTTAAGATATTATTAAAATAATAATTCTTCTACATCCCATGCTTTTTTTTACAGTAAAATATATATTTTTTTACACTATTTTCAATTTAAATTTATTTTCTATTTTTTAGTTGAATTTTATATAAAGCGTGCTTTTTAGTTTTTTTTTAAACTATTATTTTTTTGATACTAAAACCAGTAGGTAAGTATCTTTAAAAGATTCAATACCTGCTTGAAAAAAAAATGAAAATCCTTAATAATATTAGATGCTGGCCAACCTTCCACATTTAAATTATGTTATCTTTTAGCAGACAGTAACTAGGAATAGACATAAGATACAAATTAATGATTGAACAATAGATATTAATTATTAATTTTAAGTTTATTTTACTTTTAGGTATATCTTTTATCTTCCACTTTTTTAGACTTGCTTACTTTTTTCTTAGTTTTGTTACGTTCTACAATTATTAATAAGTTTCCATGATGTACGTCACTTCTTTCAGTGGGTCCCAAAATACATGCATTCTCGCCATCCTCCTTTAGACGACTAAATTCAGTTAAGTGTAATAGGTGCGTATGACTTATGAACCAATGATATCTAAATAAGAATGTACTAGATGTGACATTAATATGTTGTCTCACAGACATCTTATCAACCAACAACGAATAAGATGCCATATGGAATTTAATATAAACTATACCATATCCTTAAATTTAATAACAAAAATATCACATTTATTTTCATTTACTAAACTGGTTTATTTTAAATAAAATATGTGGCGATTTCACTATAAGATTCTTAATTTATTCACATTGCCGTCATTTTTCACAACATTGGTGCACAAGCCCCTCAATATCCGGAGCGTTGTAAGCGTATGTATCAATGTAGTATGGGCTTTATAATGACATGACATGACAAGGCGACATTAAATTAACAAACGGGTAGAGCTATCTAAACTTAATCGTAAAAATATAATTCTAAGATTTAAAGTAACCAACTTACGCATATTATATCTAATAATATATAAAATTCTCGTGTCCCGGTGTTTGTTACCAAACTCCTCCGAACTGATGAACCGATTTGTATGAAATTTAATGTGCATTGGTATAGGGTAGGTATGAGAATAAGCCAACATTTATAACGTCGCTCAATCGTCGCGGTCGTAAACGTAATACGAAGTAGGCGTTACTTTGCGGAAATCCATAATTATACAAATTTATACACGAGCCAATATTTGTACACGAGACTTCAAGTCTCGTGGCAGATTTTGGCGAGACAACACGTCCTGAGGATGCCTCGTGTAGAGGCGAAACACGTGTCGAATTGTTTAAGAACAAATATTGGCGGAATTAACACTAAAGAAAACTTAAATCATTTGTATCTTAGAATATATTATACAGGTTGTAAAAAACTACATTATAAAAGAGACCATGATTCTGAATGTTCTTTTATTTATTTATTTATTCTGCACTGAAATTTCCAAAAAAAAAATTGTAGTGCAGATTATTTTTATTTTTTTTTAGAATAAAAATGCAATCCAATCCGTTTTTAATATCTATCTAATCCATATAACTATGTAATTATCCCTAGTTATAGTCCCCAAAATTATAAAAAAGCAGAAATGTATTTCGCCGCAACAGCTGACTGCATTTAAAACGTTGTACAGGGGCCGTTGACCCTTGTTATGTATGTAGGTTATTATTGCATTACATTGCTGGCTAAAAAAAATTTTTAAATATTTTTTTCTGCAACTACAGAACTTTCTTGCTAAAATGCCAATAGCTGATACAGTTATAGGGAGATATACGGAACCCTTCTGTATTCGGAGGTTGTCTGGTTGCATGGAATATAGACATAGTGCACTTTTATCAAGAAAAACAAAAATCTTTCCGAGTGACACAAAAAACTCGTCTATATTATAGTCTGACTTATTTAAATTTGGGCAATTTAAACAAAAATTACATATTTACGAATTTAAAAGGTTAAATATATTATATATATTTGCTTACATTATATTAATTATTCAATTGAATACCTATAGCAATAGCTTTTTTCAAGCTGTATTATTTTACATTATAGTAGCATATAAATGAGCACTGAAACAAAAAAAAAACAAAAAAAAAATATGATTATTATTTTTATGGTTAATTAATTTATTTAAATTCTGAATACAATCACATGCGTTTTAATCCTCTTTAAAGTGTTTTCAATAAAAATACGCCATCTTATTTTTGAATTATTTTTTGTTATCAGGCCTCTGACAGTCTCACTGACTGACGGACGACAGAGTCATCGAAATAGAGTCCCAATTGATGCGGAACCCTAAAAATAGAATATTTACCCCCTTATTCATAATGGTCCGCTAACTTTAAACAGCCTCTAAGGAGTGTTTTTTCTCATTCTGACTTAGGTCAATAGAAGAAGACAGAGTGAGAATTAGCAATGCTTTAAGTTAGCAGACTATTATGAATAAGGGGCTTAATTTATAGCAACAAATTCTTTTAAGTTTCAACTTTATAGTTTAAATACTCTTTTCGTCTCTTAATTGGTAGGTGTAACCAAAAAAATGCAATAATAAAAATGTGTTCGTATCTAGATTTCATTATCATAGGTACCTAAAAAGTAGTTTGGCTGAAAGTCAATGACATGAAACTCATTTGTGCAGCCCTCGTTGATATCAATACGGATATGCATTGTGCGTAGACGTTCGACAATGAACAACGAGCATTCTTATCTTACGTGTGAGTGACCACGGAAGGACGCAGATATCTTCCGAGACATAAATACGTCGTTATGCAAAACAAACTGTTTCGTTTGTACACTTCAAGGTCGTTTGAGTTAAACAAAGAGGCGAGCCTAGCATGGAAGAGACTTTATGACAAAGCCACTTCTAAAATCGCCGAAAAGAATTTATTTTGCAAATACATAAAACAAGAAACATGCTGTTAACATAAAAAGGAAAAAATTGCTGCTTTGCAATAGTTAATAGTCACACATATTTACAGAAATTAGTATCAACAGAGACTACTTCTAAATTAGTTTATTATTACAACAAATTCTACTTCTAAAGTGTAAAAATTATAACAAAAAGTCATTTAGAAGATTAGTAGACATCAGAAAAGTAAAACTCTATTTCACAAGCAAGGAGGCAATAAAACAAATACCTTCTATAGTAGAAAGGGTTATAATTAAAGTAAATTTGACTTCAAGATCAGTGTGAAGGGGACATTAGAACAACAAAGTCTACTTTTACAAGGTAAGCGTGATGTGCGTATGTACATACTCACCAAACTGCCGCAAGAGGTGCTGGAAATGACACACCTGCATCTTACAAAGTTAAGTTAAACAGCTCAGCGCGGCACCGTCCGGTTCGGCCTCTGTTCAAAAGCACGATCACTAGTCAGCGAGGTAATACAATGGTGATATGGAACCATGCGACAACGAAGCCGGGATGCTAACTAGCTACGGAAAGGAAAACACTCACATTTGCACGGGCTGGTTTTCTTTCGTAGCGTTTGCATTGGAAAGTCTGTCGGCAACTTGTGATTAAACATCTGGGCTACGCCTACCGTGCCACTGAAAATATACTAGGACATCAGAAATCACGAGGCAATACATATGTTTCTGCGCCGCACAACACAGGTTATCGTTCTGAGTGTCTCACGGGCTATTCGTACATTGGTTGCGCTGTTAAATCATTTATATTATTAGCGGCGAGTGAAGGCACATGGTTTCCTCTTGGCCGCTCCGTCAGTACTAGGGTTGCGCACACATCCAACCCCCTGATCAATACCCGCCCCTGATACCAACTCACAATTCGCCGCTGTCGTTCAATTATTTAACATGTTAAAGAGGCGAAATTGTTACATTTTAGTCTTAAAACTTTAGTATCGTCAATTTCTTTACTGCCATTACATTTAAATATACCGACTAATAAATTAGTATTATATTTCTTTATTGTTCTAAAAACGCAATATTAAACCGACTTCAAAAATAGGAGTATAGGTTTTCAATTTGATTGTATTGTTTCATATGTCCGCCGGTTAAGGATGATTTGAAAATTCATTACAAAACTTCATTTTGTAGTAGAGATAATTTTTAGTTAACTTGTTTCATAGCACATACATGTTTGAAGTCGCTATTTTTTATATATTAAACGATTGTCATTATTACATATTTTTATATGTTACTAGAAGACTCAACAGACTTTGGTCTGTACATAATAAATAAAAAACTGATTTCTTATGAATTTGTCAATAATATTTCATAAGATCAAGAATTATTTCGCAAAATATATTTCTTCCTGTTGTAATAATGAATTGTTTCACAGCGGAACTGTCAAACCATGCCTCACTAAATTCTCTCATAGAAAATATGTCCATACAAAACAAATATTGAAAATAAAAATAATTATGGGTCCCAAATCGAAATGAAAATTATCCTATCTCTCAAGTTGGACCAAACTGTACTCCATCAAGTAATCCCCATTTAAATCCGTTCATCAGTTTAGGAGTCCATCGCGGACAAACAACGTGTCACGTAATTTATATATATTAAAGATTATATAGGTATTCAAATAAAGAAGATGTCAATTTTAAAAACAAGTTGTCACCCAGCGCGTGTGGTTGCAATGCAACGATAATTTATTACTTGGAAAAATTGGCAGCAATATTCTAATACAAATGTTCTTGACTGTTTTCTCGTTGGTTTATAACCATGATCAATATATTTTTTAAATAAGATATTATCATTATCTGTGTCTGTATCTTTTGCATTTTAGGATTCCGTAGGCAAATGGCAAAAACGGAACCCCTATGGATTCGTTCTGTCTGTCCGTGTATGTCACACCCACTTTTTTCCGAAACTGTCAGAACTATAATGTTGAAACTTGGTAAGTAGTTAGTTGTAGTATTATTCTGTGAACCGCATTAACATTTTCACACAAAAATAGAAAAAAAAAACAATCAATTTTGGGAGTCAATAAATAAATATAATATATATATATCAATAAATCCATAGAACTGAAACTCAAAAATTATTTTTCATCAAACCCATACGTGTAGGGTCTATGCATATATCTGCATGCATAGGTCGTCAAAAATTATATTGAAGTTGCTAATATCATTTTTTTATAAACTGAATAGTTTGCGCGAGAGACACTTCCAAAGTATTAAATTTTGTGCCCCCCCCCCCTGTAACTTCTAAAATAAGAGAATGAGAAAACTAAAAAAAAATATGATGGACATTACAATGCAAATTTCCACCGAAAATAGGTTTGAACGAGAGCTCATTTGTGCTGTATTGCCATATAAAGTAATAAATAAAAAAATCCATTGCCAACTCGCAACCCTATTGCGGATCTGTGGATGTAACAGAATAATATAAAAATCGCTATAGAAAAATAGGTGTTTATCGTAGACGGGTCAAAATTTTAAGTTGTATGTATTTTTTAAAGTTGTATCATAAAAAAGTAAAAAAAAAAATGATTTATCTAAAAATAAAAATAAATTGGGGTGGACGACCCTTAACATTTAGGGGGATGAAAAAGATGTTGTCCGATTCTCAGACCTACCCAATATGCACACAAAATTTCATGAGAATCGGTCAACCCGTTTCGGAGGAGTACAACTACAAACACCGCGACACGAGAATTTTATATATTACATTACTTGCTCCTACGGAACCCTTCATAGGCGAGTCCGACTCGCACTTGGCCGCTTTTTGCATATAGCAAGTATTAGAGTACCTACTTTATACATTTAATCTGAATCAAAATCCGATAGGAAACGATGGTTTCCAAAATGATGTTGTGATTGGTTAATATTGTAGGACGATATAGCGGAGAACGAATCATTGTTTTTTATACAAACTAGACGAGCAGGACATTCAGCTGATGGTAATTGATACGCCCTGCCCATTACACTGCAGTGCCGCTCAGGATTCTTGAAAAATCCCATAAAATTCTGAGCGACCCTACCATTGCGCTCGTCACCTTGACACATAAGATGTTAAGTCTCATTTGCCCAGTAATTTCACTACCGACATACAGTAACGCATTACTGCTTCACGGTAGAAATAGGCGCTGTTGTGGTACCCATAATCTAGCCGGTATCCTGTGCAAGGGAGCCTCCCACTGGTATATTCAGAGCTGCAGTTATAAGGATATACAAAGTTATATCATATCGAACTGTTTTTTTGTCTCGCCCGCGTAAAGGCGACAGAATTACTGATTAAGAATTCATTCTAAATCAATAGTTCGGTAGAACTTATGTCCTGTTAAGTTTTAGTCCTTGTCTACGTCGTCTTCTTATTGGATTTACCTTTTAATTTAATGAGTTTATGTTTTAATTTTTTTGCATAAAAGTGTTCTTTAAGATCGTAGACAAATTGTACGTCTAGATAGAGCCGGCTGTTAGGCAACGCACGACAACAGGCCAGGTTTATAACTTTAGTGTGCATGACAGCTACGTCTACACTCACGATACGTCCGTCACTTTGGCTTAGTGTGCGTGCGTTGCTGAAAATAGATGCTAACAGTGGGAGGCTCCTTTGCACAGGATGCCGGCTAGATTATGGGTACCACAACGGCGCCTATTACTGCCGTTGGAGTGTTCCCGTTATCGTGAAAAACTGTCAATAAAATAAGTTACCTGTATTTCTTTATGCTCTTTCTCATGTCTCTATTTAATGCTCTTGTATTTCTAAAAGCCTATTTTATATGAAAAAAAAACATTGAACTAAAATTTTGATTTCTCTGTTTATTATTTCGCGAGTTACTGGTTAAATCGTTGCCTTGTGTATTTATTTTTTTTTTCATTTTCAGTTTTTTATGCATGCTGTTTATGCATATTCATCAATATAATATTATGCACATTTAAAATAGATTCATTAGTTTCGAAGATTACTCTTTGCTTACGTGGAAACTCACCAAATACACACAGTAAATGGAGATCGGTATAAGTCATCGTTACAGTTAGGAAAACAATGCATTTATTGTGAACAATATTACAAAAAGTTGTTTGACCTGATCCCTACCACCTAAATACTAAACTAACATTTCCTACTCTTTGCATTTTAATTACTGAATTATGGACCATTTCAGTAATTTCTTTTTTCAGTCCGTCTATGGGATGACATATTGGTATTTTTAGAATACTCTAGCCACCAGCATATTCCACAACGGAGATGTAAGCATGTAAAGTAAGGACATCCTTACAAAACGTGTGGAACACCAGACAACATGGTACCAGTGGATTCTGTATTTAAACTGATTGTGACATTGAAACTTGGAAAATAAGATAAAGCAAACTTGTTTAGCGACAACTTTAATAAAATCATTATCATAAATTATGTAAATAACAATAGGCAGGTAAATAAAATCAAATATGTTACAAGGCTATCATAAATAAATATAATATGTAAATGTTTCACTTAAGTTTACAATATCTTAATTTATTATCATTGTTTGATAATTGTGCTTGTATTCTAGGACTATTATTTATAAAGTAATTGTTTGTAATTGATAAACTCAAAATCTACAACCAATTTAAGAATATGTTTGATATATAAGAGTAGTATATATATCATATATGTATGTTTATTTCAAAAAATACTATGAATATTGTAATAATTGTTATTAATAAGTACATTAATTCTTAATAATGTATTATGTTACTAATTTAAGTAATTATAGCATCAGAAATTTGTCTTTACAAGTCAAATTTGGACACTCCGCTCGGCAAACTATTGATGATATGATGAAGTTTTATACTACGAAGTATTTGTTATGTTTTTAAAGTGATAAACCTTGCTTCTGGGATTAATTACACAAATAAAACTTGAACTCACATCATTCATAAAATTTTGTTTAAAGTTTTGATGAATGAACAATTGAAATTTCTTAAACCATTAGTTAATTTACATCCTGTAGCAAATCTATAAAGTATGAGAACGGAAGTTGTTAATATTCTTCAATCTATCTATCTACTCCACATGCAGTTGCCCTAAAATTATCAAAATTTTAGATTTAATCATGATTTTTCGGTGTGGGACCATTTGGAGGTCCTTCATTAGGGTGAGGTGAACCCACTACACTCATCATCATATTAATAAATACACTTGCCTGACTTTTTATAATAGTTCTATAAAATAGTTTAGAAACATAATATTATTTACCAAAATAGGTTTTGTTGATACATTACTAATTTAACGTTTCTAAATGTGCAACGATTTTTATTTTTTAAGTGAGTTCCCTCACACCTGCGATTATGCCTTTGGGTAGAGCGCTGGATGCGTTATATCCGGAGGCACGGTTGCTAATCCCACATCATCCTTTAAGTAGGTACAAATATAAATTTGGACATTACAAACCTATTCTTGGCCTCAAATTAATTTACAATACAATTCATATGTTATAAGTTAACAGTATCGAAATAATTGCAACATAACATTAGATAATACCTAAGGTATTTTTATGTTTACATTTACCAGAGGAAGGGAATACCGGTTCGTAATCATCTCGTCGTTTAGTTATAGTGAACGTTATTTAATAACTATGATACTTACATTTGTCTGTCGTCATGGCTTAGTAACTAATCCATCAGCGGGGTGCACTGTAAACTAATCCTCTAAAAAAAGTAATTGATAATTCTCACTAAATAATTATGTTTTTAAAAAATGTCGCGATATATCTGCTTTTAATTAATTATCAAGGTTTTTGACTAAATAGTCTCCGTATTTTGTGGTGTGAACACAACGAATATAAATTTATCACAATTACCAGTTATATTTTATTAAAAATAAATTAAATTAGAATTGTTTATTAAATTCATAAGATTTATCGAAACTATCAACCTATCGAGTATCGACTATCAAAAAAATGCAACTGCGAAGAGTAACTATATTCTTTGAAGTTTGAACTTAACAAAGAGAAGAGGATGAAAGTTAAATTTATATGCTGCAGGAAAATTGTTAAGTCTGCAGGGTTGGAAGCTCGTGATTCGTGAATCGTGATCACACATGACTATGACTAAATTGGATTCTATCTGATCGACGACTCGCAGTGTTGACGTAGAATTATAATGGGTCGCACGTTTCGATTAGACCATAGATGGGTCTGCTTAATTTACTAACATTATTCATCGGCCTTTTGCAAAATAATTATAATAAAAATTCATTATTAGAGTCCGGCTAATGACCGCTGAACCCAGCGATTTATAGGAATGTCAATAATAAATAAAACATCATTATGACAATGTCGATCAATCTGTTCTGTCATGCTGTCACTTCGGAGTTTGTTTACATTGAGTTTCATGGAAATATTGATAAAGAGTGTCCACTCTTTATCAATATTATTACGTGCACACTTATTTAATTAATTTATTTATTTTGATTAAAACGGTTACAACACCAATTACAATAATCAAGTACATTATACTATTGTTAGACGCTATTACGCGAGGACTCACAAAGTTGGAGTAGCAACAGCACCAACACTTCAAGTCTATTAGTAAATAGATCACAATCAGGGCGGGCTTCTACGAGGTGATTAAACAATTTCAAGACTCGCGGCATGGGCGCCGCAATGCGTGCTACCGTGCGACACGCGGGTACCGCCAGCAGACGGTGATTTCTACTACGAATATAATTGTAAGGTGTATACAATCAAATCACCTCATTATGAATATGAGGGGTATCTATTAAGCCCCGGCTAACTTTAAGCAAGGTAGGCCTGGTCGAGAGCCCGTCTGGTTTCCAGTGTTGTATCCGAGCCAACCGACGAGATATGCCGTCGGTAGCAGTCGATTTAAAAATTCTTTTTTGTGTTATCTATAATGTTTTAGTAACTATTCTATTACAAATTAGTAACTTTGAAGTATGTATTAGTTATAAAAAATTACTACATTCATTAGTAATAATCGAAATGTAATCTGTAGGTAAATCTAAAAAAATCATAAAAAATGCATGACAGGGCTGTCATACACTTCAAACGAAATTTGTTTAAATTACGCAGTATCTATTGTTTATGTTATCTAATAAAGCGCTAGCTTGTTTAATAACAACAGCATTGACTTTCGTTTTTATAAACAAGCCGAAACACTTCAAAAGCAATAAATTTTACTGTGTAACCCGAGCCCGTTGTGACCTTGGCGTAGGTAAGATGTGACGGCGTAAGACTGGCCATTGCGCCACGCGCTTTGTGGCAGCTTAGCCACTGACGGGGTAAAGGACATCTAATTGTGTTGATATAAATTCTGTTAATGTTAACAAGTTTGAATTTACTGACCTTCTGCATCTAAAACCATGCTGAGCATTATTAAGAAGTTTAGCTACCTGTAAATAAATTAGTCTGTGGAGAACATTTTCATATATTTTAGCTGGTGAAGATAGAATTGCTATGGGTCGATAACTTTCAACATCGGATTTCAGAACTCTTCGGTATAGGCGTTACACGCGTTGTTTTCCATTGAAGAGAAAAGATGGTAATCTGTCGGGTCCTACTGAACTGGAAGATTTTAATTTATTAATACCATATAGAATATCCTGAGATGTGAATTTAAGTATATTTACATAGTTGCTATTATGAGAAGTGTCATTATTATTGGCTTGTGCTGTATTTAGTTGGGGAATATCGGTAGAATACACACTTGCAAAGAACCTGGCAAATGCCTCAGCAGCTGCAGCTCCCGTAAACCTGTCACCTTGGAACTTTACCGTTGGCTCAAAACCTCCTTTGGAACGAAGACTTGCTATGTGCTTCCAGAATTCAAGCGGGTTGGATTTGCGGAACGATATGCGATATTGAAAATTCAAAAATAGAAAAAAATTTTTTTTGGGGGGCTTAGATTGATGAGCCACAGTCGCCTTATAGTGACGTTTTCAGAAAACTGTAGTGCCATCTGTTAGTTGGCCCCAAAATTAAAGCTTTGTCAGCTGTCACTCGCTTTGAAACCTGCCCACTGGTCATAAAATGGCGGCTACTTCTAGCGTTTGCACTTTGCGCATGTATGTAGCTCTCGTGTTCCATTTTGCATATTTTTGGTATTGAAATTGAAGTGTAAGTGCGTCAAGTCGAGCCTTGTGTTCCTCCACCTTGCTGCCTTCCTTTTTGTGATAGAGACACTTTTTTTTGTGGAATTCATGAACTTTGGTGTAATGCCGAGACGTTGTGCGCTCCGTGGTAAGTAAATTATTCTCTTAAATCTTAACAGTATAGTTTATTGACTAATCTTGTGATAAATAAAGTATCATATAAGGTTTGTTCTACTCTCAGGTTCTACTACCGGTCCGTAGATTGAATTAGCAATCATGGTTAAAACTATTATAAATATACCGGTTTTCTGTATCTTGCCCCAAAGATTAAACTCCAATCCCTCAAATCACCTTTTGTCAGACTTCAGACTCCCCCTGACTTATATGGTTTAATAATAATTTACAGCTGTGCTGGCTTCTGACACCATTTTTATCAAGAGAAAAGTCAATATATGAGTCCAAAATCTAATACTAGCCCAAAGGTCAAAACACTAGGTTATCACAATTTATCTGATGGCTTTAATAGTCACTCAATTTATTTAATAATGTTATTTATTATTTTCAGAGATTCCAATGCATCGTTTCCCAGATGCTGTCAAATTTCCTGAGCAGTTTAAAACTTGGGTCAGTCTTGTTGGTGGAAACCCTTAAACATCTGATTTTGAATGTTATAAGACGAAGAGAATTTGTGATATACACTTTTCTGACGGACACAGAAATCGTAATCAACGGCTAAGCACATTGGCAGTTCCGATGCTTCATCTGGCTGGTAAGTCCCCTAATTTAACACATATTGAGTTAATATTCGATTCTGTTCCTTATTCTGTTAGATTTAGTCACACCACTAAGAATCTTTGTTGAGTTGATGGTTCTTTTGAAGATATATTGTATCATTCTGGAAACACCTGATTTTCTTACACAGTTGTGATTATTATTAAATTCAATGGTTGCATTTCTAGCTGAAACTGGTTCATTATCAATGATAATCATTTAATAATGACAATGGCGGGCTTTGATGTAATATTATAACACTCATAAGAAATTAAACATAATAAGAAATTCGAAAGGTCTTTATTTAACAAACATTAACCATAAATGTGACAGTAATTTTATAACAGCAGATTAATGCATGACATGACATAAGACTATTGAGCCAAATGTCTTTTTTGATGAAGGCTGAGTTGGTACTTGATAGGATTGAGAACAGCTAATGTCCATGTGGGAATGAAATTTTGAATATATTTTTATTCATTATTAGACAGACTGCGTGCTGTACATATTAAAATCTTCTTCGTATCAAAACCTTTACTGGACTTCCACAAATATTCAAGATCGAAATTAGCCAAATCGATCCAGCCATTCTCAAGTCTTAGCAATACTAACGAACAGCAATTCATTTTTATATATATAGACTTTAAGACTGAATCCCTTTTCATATTGTCCATTTATTTAATACCATATAATATATGTATATTATACTATACAATTTGTAAATTAAACATTCTTTCACAGATCTAATGGCTCCACAGTGCACAAAGATCAAGCATCTTCAAGCAGAAATATCGCGCTTGCGAAAAAAGGACAATCTTTCAAAGCAAGGTTAAAAGGTGGTGCAGATCGATCAATCGAATTTTGTCCGGAAAATTAACATATGTGGGTGAAGACGAAACAAAAACAGCTGCCCAACAATATTATGATAAAAATAAACATTATAAAAATAAAAAATAATATGCAAACATTGCTTTTTATTTCTCCCACCCAATAACTTCAATTACTCATACCAACACTACTAAATCCTATCCTTTATGTTCTATGTTGTGGCAAAATTAAATAACTAACTCTACGCGCAATTTCAACATGGTAAAAAATTGCAATACCTACATTAAAAAGTAGAGTTAGTTATTTAATTGCGTCATATATTATAGTTATTTTCGGGGCCAATATTCAGATGGCGCTAGTTTTCAAATAGACAGCTCATAATGCGTACTCTTTTCCCTATCCCTATATGTTATTATACTCGTTGATATAGTTTGACAACGTTTGAGTTCTGACGGCTTTTTGTCGTTTTTTGGATCCAATAATAAATTATTTCACAAATTTGATTATTTCTGAATAGAAATTATGAGTGTTTTATATTGCAATAATAAGGTACATTTTGTTGAACACGGAGAGCTTATTGCAAAAGTCTTTCAAGATGTTCGGCTGTCATGTAATAACACTATTCCGATAGGCAAAACACGTAGTTTTAAGCTTACAGACAAATTGTTTTCAATTAATCTTAAGTCTAAAAATGAACAGGGAACCAGAAAGAGGAAGTGTAATTTTTTGTTACGAGAAGAAGTAAGTTAGTGTACGTACGGAACGTACTTTTTTTTGCTATTCCTTATTTATAAAAAGTACTTACTACTTAATATTAGACACTTACCACTCCCCAGTTCCCACTGGACCTTAGTAGGCTGCGTTCAACCCGTTCTTTTCTGTCCCTTGCATTACCTTATTACAGGGATAATTTAGAAAGTTTTATTTCTTAATTTTTAGGTTATGATGTTGAAGGAAATTTATAATGACTTCATTAATATATTTCCATCACGCTTGAAGAGCAAGGTAAATGTCACATATGACTTGTTAAACACAGGAGCAGTTCGAGATTTGGCTAAGACATTGTTTGAAAAAACTGTGTTTTATCATGAAGGCTTAACTGGTGGCAATGATTCTGACAATGCATTGATATGTACTATAAATGGAGAGGAATTTCTAATTCCCCAAAGATCAAGGTAGTTTATGAATCCTAGTTATATTACCACTGATGCAAGTAGATACTTGTTTATTGCTACACTTGCACAATGTTATTACTTACCACAGAATGGTGAAATTTGGTATACATTTTTAAAAGAAGCCATTTTAGCGTGTTTTAATATGAACAAAACCTACTGACATACATTATTTCAGTGAAAAATGTATTTCATACTAATTAAAACTGATAAATTATATATTCATACCTAAAATTTCATGATAAGAAAAGCATTAATGTCGATTTTGATATGCTTGGATAAATATTATTTTGTTGCATAATTTTTATATGTTATGTACCAAATAATTTACATATTACATAATTTAATTAAATATTCATACTAACTCAAAACTTACAAAAATACCAACAGTATATATTTTTTAAATCAAGTGAAACACATACACTAAGAATAACAGCACACACCAATCTCATACCAATTATTTTTCTGAATTTGATAGTCTAGACATAAGAGTGGTTTTCTAAATAAGAGATAGTTTATAACTAACTACACTAGGTAATCAGTAATGAGTATCTGAAGGTTGTGTGATGGTACTTATGAAATATATTTTTCCTTAAAGAATTTATTCACATAATGATAAGTTACATTTGCAATTATTTTTATTCCTAAATAGGTATGTGAAATAGTTTTTTCTTTTTTAATGCAAAAATAAGGTGGTAAAATAATATAATGATGCCAATTCACATTTTTTTTTATGAAAATAAGGAATGAGACGAGCTGGACATTTAGCTGATGGTAATTGATACAACCTGCCCATTACAATACAGTACTCAGGATTTTTGAAAAGCCCTAAAAATTCTAAGCCGCACTACAACAGCTGCACTCATCACCTTGAGACATAATATGTTAAGTCTCATTTGCCCAGTAAATTTTCTAGCTTAAACCTTTTTAAATGGTGGTGACACCGACGAGCTGAGGCTACGAGTGTTTTGGACAGAGTAAAAGTGGAAAATCTACAAGAAAAAGAAAGGAAAGACGAGTATGTAGAGAAACTGAAAGAAAGTTTTAAAGGCATAGAAGAGATAGGTGTGATTGAAGATTTGTGGGAGACATTTAAGAAAGGGGTTGTGAATGTTGCTGTTCAGGTATGTGGGGTAGCTAAAAGAAGGAAAGGAAGAAAGAACTATAATCTGTAGATTGATAAAGAGGTACAAATGGCGGTAGAAGAAAACGTGGATGGATTGGTTAGCAACAAAAGCTAACCAAAAAGTTCAAAAGGCAATGGATGACGAGTTAAAGGAAGCAAGAATGAAGTATAAAAGATTGAAATCAGAAGCGAAAGAAGTTGTGTCTAGAAAGAAAGAAAAACAAAAGGATGATTTTGATAGGTTGCTCACTGAAGATTTCTAGTCAAACATCAAGTTCTTCTGGAAATCCATCAAAACAGCCAGATGAAAAACTTCTA
Source organism: Leptidea sinapis (assembly GCF_905404315.1). Taxonomy (NCBI): domain Eukaryota; kingdom Metazoa; phylum Arthropoda; class Insecta; order Lepidoptera; family Pieridae; genus Leptidea; species Leptidea sinapis. The sequence goes on from NC_066289.1 coordinate 8,034,057, forward strand.
CCTCGGAGCTCAGTATAATCAGGAGTCAAGATAAGAGGAGAAGAATGTGTGCTAAAGAGATGGAAAGAGTATTTTGAAAGTTTGTTTGAAAGAGAGGAAGTGCATGATAAGCATGGACGAAATAGTGAAAGCATTGAAAAGTATGAGATTAGGTAAGGCTGCAGCATATGACAGGATTACCATCGAGATGCTGAGGGCTGGACAGGGCATAGTGGCTAGCCAGCTGTACAGCTTTTCAATTTGTGATGGCGAAATGGGCAAGTGCCAGGAGACTGGTGCAAAGCTGTAATTATGCCATTGTATAAAGGAAAGGGGTCACGGCAGGACTGCCGACTGGACAGAAATTACCGCGGTTTAAGCCTTCTCAGCGTCGTCGCTAAATTGTATGTGAAAGTGTTGATTGTAAGAGTTGTGAATGAAACAGACGAAAAAGTATGGGATGGACAAGCGGGACTTAGAAAGGGAATATCTTTTCCTTGCGGTGCATAGCCGAAAAGTTTTTGGCTAAAAACAAGAAGGTCTATTGCGCGTTCGTGGATCTAGAAAAAGCCTATGATAGAGTGGTAAGGAATGAATAGTGGTCAGCATTGTCCGCGAACGGTGTGAGCAATGTCCTCATACGAGCATTGCAATCTCTTTATAGAGATTCTAGTACTTGTGTAAGGATAAGCGGGGCATACACTGAATGGTTTAATATCGAAAAAGGTGTTAGATAGGGATGTGTAGTGCCACCGTGGCTGTTTAATCTGTTCATGAACAATTGCTTGACAGATTTAAAAGAGAATGAAAGTGGGTTGAGAATGAATGAGTTACTCATCAAATGTTTTCTCTATGCTGATGACCATGTATTACTTGCATCTTCGGCCGAGTAGTTGCAGGAGATGGTAACTGCTATGAATGGAGCTTTTGGTAGAAAGGGAATGAAGATAAAGAAAGTGATGGTGTTTGAAAGAGATAAGGTAGTGACAGACTGCAATATCGTGATTGGAGATGAAAAAAATTTAACAGGTGAATGAGTTTGTGTATCTGGGTTCTAAATTTACAAGAGATGGAGAGTATGAGAGTGATATTGAAAGAAGAGGAATGCAGGAAACATGGTGAATGGAGCTTTGCACTCCTTTATGAACAGGCAGAAGGTGTCTAATAAGGCTCGTTTGGCTGTGCATGAGGGGGTGTTGGTTCCAACACTCATGTACGGAAGTGAAAGTTGAGTATGGCAGAAGAAACATGAAAGCAGAATAAATGCAGTTGAAATGAGAGTGTTGAGAAGTATGATAGGAGTTAAACTGAGTGACAGGATAAGAAACAGTGAGATGAGGAAACATTGTGGTCTGAAAGATGTTGTGACAAAAATTGAGAAAGGTATGCTGAAATGGTTTGGACATGTCTATAGAATGAATGAAGAACGATTGATGAAGAAAGTGTATAAGGCCGGTGTGAATGAAAGTGTTGGAAGGGGTAGACCTAGGTGGACGTTTCGAGATCAAATCACGGACGTCTTGAAAAAAGGCCAGGTCAAGAGTACCCTAAACCGAAGAGCATGTATGAAAGGAATAATGAAAGTGGACAAAGCAAAACAAGTATGTAATGATCATAGCAAGTGGAAAGAAGTGGTCTCTGCCTACCCCTACGGGAAAGAGGCGTGTTTATATGTATGTATTTACTAGCTATGGCGACCTTCAGACCGAAATACAGTAATGCTTACACATCACTGTCTCACTGCAGAAATAGGTGCCATTGTGGTAGCGAGCCTCCCACTGGTGGCTCACATGCTATTGTCTGATTTTTTTTTGTGTCAATATATCATAATATATCTGCTAGTAGTATTTGAGAGAGATTATATCATTTCTATTAGCATTACTGTAGAGATTTCCATTAGTTATTTTATTGAGTGTTCTTGCACTTTGGTGCAAGGCAGTATCCATAAAATGGTTCAACCAAATTGGAGGCACAAATTTTCTTATGAAAGATAGTGTTTTGAGATTTTTAATTATAGCATTATATCATTTTAGGTTTTACTGTGGTGATGTTAAGGAGAGCTGTACAAAGTTAGGGGGAAACAGCTTTGATATATTAATAGCAGATCCTCCTTGGTGGAACAAATACATCAGAAGGCTAAAAAATGCTAATCGAAACTTGGGGTGAGGTGAATATATTATTAGAATAACTTAAATTACAGCCATTGTCTTGTCTAGCTTATAACCTTAATTTTAATGAAGACATCACAATATTTTTTTTAAATAAAATTGTTTAGATAAGGGCCAAGTTTCTAATAAAACTTGGAAGACTTAATCGAAATCTATTCAGTAGATTTTCCAGCCAAATGTAAGCCATCCATCCATCATTATATTTATATAGAAAAGCCCAAACATATATTCAAGTATTAAAAAAAGAGAACTTCAGCGGTAAAACTTTATTGATAAATCTTAATCATTAGATAAATACAGGCAACCAAAGTTTAAATTTTCTTGAAGTTACAGGCTGATGTGGGATTGATAAATCCTATTAATCACATGATCATCAAAAGAACAGCACAGCAATATACTGACAGCTAAAGATTAATTGATCAACATCACAAGCAGGAGGGGTTTCGGTGTTGAGACGTCATAACCTCACAACCCTTTTAAGTGTTTCATTACTTGCAATCATGTAACTGAAAAGTTATCCAGTGACTCTTTCTCTCTATTGGGTTGGGTTTAAAATTATCAGTGAATAATATTGATCAGTTTTTGCATTGCAGGATGAGTTTCCATACTTAATATCAACTGTATTATTATAATCATCATAGTAATTCCATTATGATGGTTTTGTCTTCCATTCAACGGATTGAGCCTGAATACTGTTACATTAAATTAAGTATAATTATTATTTCAGGTATTCAATGATGTATAATGAAGAAATAGCTTCAATACCCGTCAGAGCATGTCTATCAGAGAACTGTCTTGTTGTAGTATGGTGTACTAATGCCCAGAGTAATATAAATGCTGTGAAAGACATTATATTTCCAAAGTGGGGTGTAGAGTATCTTGCCACTTGGTTTTGGTTGAAGTTGACGGTGGATTTGGAGCCAATTTGCTCATTTAGTAGTGGAAGTGGCAAGCAGCCATATGAGAGGGTGATGATTGGCAGAATTGGAAATGTTGAAAATGTGCCCGAAGACTTGGTATTTGCAAGTATCCCAAGCGCATTACATTCACATAAACCTCCACTATTAGGTATGCTATAAATAACTTATTGATAGAAAATTTGTTTCTTTTTTATGATGATGGTTTTAAGTTATTAGTTTAAAGAGATGATTTTATGTCCTTGAAGGCTTGCGTCAGGTGAGTTTTGACAGACGCAAACAAGCACAGCTTATGCAACTTGAAGACATTCCAAATAGCAGGAAACTGTCTGTTGTCCAGGCTCATGTACCTTAATAATGAAAGATATTCTTTGCGAATTTTTGAATTACTGATGTTTTAGGTAATATGATACACTTATAACCTATATATATAATACACTTATAACCTATATAGGTTGTTTTTTTTCCAATTCTAGCATTTGTTTTAAATAGATAGAGATAGATAGATAAAACATTTTAATAAATGATTGTTTAAATAAATAGAAAATTCCGTCTCTCCTAGGAGCAGGCATATATTACCAACATACATTGGCTACAATTGTGTAATAGGTACTCCTCTGACTCTGTCACCTCAACTTTTTGAAAGTTTTTCTTAAAACTTAGATAATATTCAATCAACCATACTTTGTTTAACAACGAAGCACTGCAACATTATTTCTGCAATATCTGCCAATTATTTCAATAATACATTACAATTATTCATTTGTTTTTGTTCTAGATCTTCTCAAACCGTATACACAAGCAAAAGACCCAAAGATTTTAGAACTGTTTGCAAGATATATGCTGCCGAACACAACCAGTGTGGGTTATGAACCACTGAAGTGGCAACATATTTCCCTTTATGAGGAAACTTGACCTATGTGTAATCTATGAAGTGGGGCTTAACTTAATCATCATATATATTCAGGAAGCTTATCAAGATGAGTGAAATAAGTTTTTTCAGCCATCAAAGGATTTCATAAACTTCAACCTCAACATCATCAGTGCCAGATAATGCAGTGGGAACAATAGAAAAAAATAATTTAATTGTGATATCCTAACCTACTAACTGGCTACCTACTTCCCTATCACAGAAAAGAGGCATTCCCTTGAGCTAATGAGCAACCAGGACTCTGTGAGATGGCAATGTAAAGCAGCATCAAGCCCATGAGAGTATTAGGCCCAGCAATTAGCTGATACAAATGATTAGGGAAGGAAAGATGAGACTTGCTGGCTGAATGACTTAATGGCATGACACTACCATAGGTATTTTTTAATAATCCTGTGTACCAGGATAGACTAAAGTTAGCCTAGAGATGTACTGGAGCAAAGGGCATTCTGAAGAGTTCACTTCAGTGATTAACATCTCAATAAATGATTATCTTTTTAAACTTTTATTTTGATTTCCTTGTGTGAAAAGTAGAATATTCACCTCTGGAAAAAGAATGTCTTAGTCTTGGGCGGCTTTTGTCCCTCGCCTCATAAAAAGTCGCTAGCTTCTCTTACTAATATTACCATGACTTAAGACAGTTCTTTAGTCGTTAGGTGTATAATCTTTTAGTTGATGATAAATAGAAGGGATAAGTATAATAAAGTAAATGGAAATTTTTATCTTGGTCTTACAAAAAAGCGCGTGACAGCATATCTTATTAGCTCTTCTATGTGTAAGTCGTTAACGTGAAAATAGTAAACCATAAAATATTATATATAATTGATAATTTATTTCTAATGCACATTTGGTAGTAGGCGGAGGGCGAATTGGGCGGACGGACAGAGTACGGACGTGAGAGCAGTAACATAATATTTACTCTAGGGGGCGACGTGGGGGAAAAAGTCGCTCATTGCTGAGTAAATATATTATTTGTGCTGCAGCTGAGTGCATGATGCACAGAGTACCTACTTTTATTTTTAGTTACTTAAACTTGAAAGTTGAAACCCGAACATGGGCCGATGCAAGACCGCAAGCCGTTTTGCTAATTTTCAAGGTAGGTACTAGCGATTTGCTAAAAACGCCCTATACCTATTTAATGAAAAATATAGGTTTTTGGCAGTTTTTCTGCTTAGGAGTTACCTACATGTATAATAAGTAAGTTAAGTTTTATTTTAACTAATTAATACATAGGTCTCTATCAGCTCATATAAAGTTCAACAACATGGTTAAGACGTGGTATTTTTACTACCTACTTATAAATTGTACGCGGACGACCTCGCGGGCTGCAGCTAGTAAAGTAATAAAATAAAGTTAAATAAATAAATAATTGTAAGAAAATAAATTAAACTTAAATTGATTCAGTGGATCTCGGCGTGTAGGTACCTACCACGAAAAGTAAGATAATTTCTTAGAACCTGATAGGCGCTCTAAAACACGTAAAAATAATCTTTGCACTTAAAGGAGGTAACGTAAAAAGAGCAGATTAGTTTCTGTCCCGTTAGAATAAAAGTTTTCTGTGGTGATTTCTGTACGCGACTTAGTGCGCCTTAATGCTAAGCACGCACAGTGATTAAAGGCGAGCGGTTTAGAATTAGCTGAAAACCGCATCCAACCTCGCTCTGCGGTTGGCGTTTTGATTAATTTTATTCCAGTATCACCATGGATTTCTGCGAGCAGCATGTGTTGCGGCTTTGGTTTTAAAAATAGAAAACGAAAACAGCGCCGCCATAGATACTGGGTACACCCATTAACAGATCAAAGACATTTGAAAGGATATTTTTGCAAAATGTACAACGATGTGCGGCAGCATCCCGATTAATTACCTACTACAGAATGTCCATTGGTACTTTTGACGAATGATTACAATCTGTGGGCCAGTATCTACAATATAAAGACTCTGCATTTCGTAAGGCAATATCACGTAAAGATCTCTGTCGAGACTGAATAGAAAACCGAGTGGGGTTAACCGCCGTGTGTGCGCCACCATGCTAATGCTACGGGAAACAAAAAAACGCGCTTTTACAAACCGCGATCAAAATGTAGCAAGTTGCGTTTTTCAAATCAAACGTACTGAAAAAAGTCGCTAATGCGTGCGCTTGTATAGAAAGCTATGTGATTCTATGTTTTTAGACTTACGTTTAAAAGCATGCGTTTAATCGCAGTGCGTGCTAAGCCTAAATCCGCATTGAGCGCTTTCTAGAACTCTTAAAAATTTGGCATTTGTGCCTATGTTTGTGTAAAATTTAATTATGACCAATTGAGTAACAAAGCCGTAAAACGTAACAAATAATTTCACGTTCGCACTTATAATTTTATTATTATCATGAATTTTAACCTGAATTTAAAAGGTCACCTACCTACTAAGAACATTCCTACATGTCAAAAAGTTGGCGCCAACTTCAAACTCAGAAAGTATTGCAGGAATTAAAAGTATCAGCTTTATATAAAATACTTATTTATTAAAATAATAATCTATAAACAATTGCATACTATGAACTAGTTAACTCTTTCCGTTTATTACAATGACGCTCTTCTTGATTTTCTTGGGGTATCCGTTAGGGTTCATTGTTTGCCATCGCCAAAAATCGGTGCCTGGAAATAGGTAAAAATGTTCAGAAACATAGTATTCAGATTTTGTAAGTTAAATGCTGATGGGATGGGACGAACTTAATTGTACAATTAACTCTCAGCAATTCATGCCGGGGCCTATATTCCAGAAAAACATCTAAATTTGATTATTTCATACCAGGCAAAAATCTAACGTTAATTTTTGTAATCCTCGTTAATATCACAAGAAATTAATACCTTCATATTATATGGCACCTATCTCTCATAATATTATGTTTGCCTAATCATTTAATGTAACGTTTTCTTTTATAAATATTTTTTATGCCCGAAAAGGGCGGCTAATGTATTAAAAAAAAACAAAATTTTTATTAGTTTCCAAGATCTATATAAACACTTATAACCCACAAATAAACAATGTGTTGTATAGGTACTTAATTATTATATCTGTATTTTTAACATAAATATATTCTATATACGTATACATATCTAAAATAATATATATTTTATTTCCCCACAACTTATATAAGTAGTACATACTAGCTAGGCTATACTTTACTTGTCATTATATGATTAAAGTGAAAACTGAAAACTTCCTGGGGGGCGCGAAAAAACATTTCGATACCTCAGTTGCAAAGAGTAGGTAACAATTAGGATAAGGGCTCTCAAATAAAATTCAAAAATCAACTCGAGTTGTTACTGCATGAAACGAAAATATTCTAATATCATACCCGTATTGTCTTGTTGTCCTCGTACCACGAAGCTGTGGAATGAGCTTCCTTGTGCGGTGTTTCCGGGACGATACGACATGGGTACCTTCAAGAAAAGCGCGTACACCTTCCTTAAAGGCCGGCAACGCTCTTGTGATTCCTCTGGTGTTGCAGTAGAGTGTGGGCGGCGGTGATCACTTAACACCAGGTGACCCGTACGCTCGTTTGTCCTCCTATTCAATAAAAAAAAAAAATGTCTTGTTTCTCTTTGGTAATTGAGGGTTAACGTTTATGGACCAATTTATCAAACTTTATGAATTTCAAACTTGTTATACTTTTGAAGTGAGGTTAGAGGTATCGATTTGTATAGATATCGTATTATTAACATCGCGTTGATGATGTTTTCACTTCTATCGTACGGTGTTTGAAGTTATAAGATACATACACATTTCCTCAACCGAGTGCCTCGTAGTCCATCCGAGTTCGTTCTTAGCCAAAGTGGCGTCGGCCCACATAGCGGTTATATCGCCGAGTCGCCTTGCTTCATACTTCAACGGGATCTTGGTTTTCGTTACACGCTCGAATACACTCACCAACTCCTTCACGGACACACCGCGTCCCGTGCCCAAGTTATACACCTATTACAAATATTCAAATTATAACATACTTTTAACTAGCAAGGATTGAAATGCTAGTGGCTAAAATTATTCAAAAGCGCCATTTTATTTAAACGTCAATTTTGACAAACATGACGTGTTTATGTAATTCTTCCGGGGTTTACGAGTGATAGAAGTTGCGTTATTTAAGTCCGTCTCTTTTGCACATTTTGCACCATAAAATGTCAGATAAAAGAACCTGAAAAACAGGTTAATTTGGTGATTTGTGTTACTTTTGTCGTGAACCGCTGGAGGGTTTCGGCTTTATGCTCTTTTTGAGGAAAAGTAGGCAAGGTTGATCTCAACTTAATATCCCAAGCCGTTATTAGCCTTGTAGTACTTATATAACTATAAGTAGGTAACACTTGAGCATCACCAAGAAGTTAGTAGGTCTGTACTGGTCTGCCAATAGCAGATTTGGTAACTTCATCATTATAACGTTCTCTCTCTCTCAGAGAGGTAGTAAGGCAGAGATCACAGAGTTTTGGATAAAAAATTATTGATATTGTACGGTGTTGAAATATTCCCTTTGGTGTTTCACTCGCATTGTCCCTTACTCGTGCCTAAGTTTTTTTGGCCCCTGTAGTTAAACCCCAATAGTTATGTAACGTACCTAACACTAAGTCTGCCTAACTACAAAATATTCTATCCTACATCATATTCTCCATAGATGTGCAGTCTATCCAGTCTATCTACTATCAATGCTTTTATAATAATATCAGACTGACCCTCAGTTTAATGTGGCTGGAGCTTAACAAACTTAAAGCTGCCACGTGGCCCCTGGCGAGATCCATCACGTGGATGTAATCGCGGATTCCTGAAAAATGAACATAAACGGCCTTAGAAATAAACTTGGTATATAATATGCAAAATGTTACTATAATAATATAATTAATATACTATATCGCTGTCAATACAGTAATAATTCCATAGGTATAAGATGATCTATCTAATGTTAATCAATGTGTTCATCTTCTATCTACGGATAATTCTGAAGTTTTGAACGCTGGAAACGATATAAGTACGACCAAATAAACCAAAATCTCAATTTTAAACATTTTTCATATTCTTGTTTTATTCTCTGGTATAATAACTTTATAGTTACCAAGTTTATTTGTAAGGCCGATTAAGTGTATGTATACACAACAAATCTACAAGGCCCCGGCCCCCAGTGCCCGGCGGCCCCTATCGTGGTGGTCACGGTAGCAGCCATATAAGCAACGGGGCTGCTAAGAATCCCCGCGTGCGGCAACGCTACCACAAACGAAGACGCAGTGTTGGTAGGCCCCCCACAAGATTGACCGACTATCTTGTCAAGATCGCGGGAATACGTTGGATGAGGACAGTGCAGGGCCGATTGTCGTGGAACTCTTTGGGGAGGCCTTTGTCCAGCAGTGGACTTATATATATAATAATGAGTGCTGGTTCTTTACATTGAATGCATATTTACGTAGTATGAAAAATAGTCGTCGAAAGCTAATTTATACGAGACGGTGTACTATTGGCTTTTATTATGCATCAGTTCACGATGTGAATGATTTTTCAGTTTTCGAATTCATTTATACCTAAGTTTATTCAACCCGTTGCCTTTTCTCTGGTGTTACAAGAGATTTTGTGCTGCAGTTGTGTAAGGATATCCCTATTAATGCTCATTTATCCTCTTTCATAAAAAATCGAATGAAACGGTAGTTTGTGTCCCTGAAGTAAAAGAGCCAAGCACATATATAACCACATACCAGTTCCATCCGGTGTATTGTAATCGCTGCCAAAGACAGTAAGGACTGGTTTCTTGCCAAGCGCGACCTGGGCCATAAATGGCATCAGATTGGTGAACTCCTTGGTGGGATCCTCTCCTATTAGACCTGATGGATGCGCGCCAACTGGGTTGAAGTACCTCAAGGAAATAATGTTCCATTTCTAAAAATAATAATAGACTTTTTGAATATTCCCGCAAATGAGAGAAGATAAATATATTACGAATATTATTGTGCATAACACAATAAAATCACTGTGCTTTTCTTATGGAAGAAGAGGAAAAACAAGCTAAGAATTCGATATTAATACTCAAATCAAAATATAGATTTTAACAAATAAAATGATGAAAAAACTATACCAATGCAATCGATGAGATAACAAAAAGTTTTTTAATATTTCTGCTTAGACAGAGATGATAGCCATAGTAAAATATGGTGTAACATTTAGAGCTAGCCCTACAGAATTTTTAGTTTTGCAAGATAGGGAAGGAAGGCCTTTACTCCTACAGTTCAAATGTCTGTAACTTTGTATGTTCCTGTTTGATTTTATTTTGAATGTATGTATTATAATTACTTTTATCTTAGTTTATCATAAAATAATAAAAAACAAATACTGCAAAAAGGAGTTTATTCCCCAGTTTGGCTGTAGGTACGTGGAAGAAGTTCCGTACAGTTCCGAAACCGTACTATGGAGGAAAGCACATCCAAATGGTGAGGATGCTATCTTAGTTTGTGGCGATTTACTGAGATGTTATGAAGCGCAGAAGTGGCCAATTTTATTTATGTACTTAATTATAGGCAATTCTATGTTTAGCATAGTGCATGTATTTAGGATTTAATCATAATACGCTTAATTATGGTCACTGTTATGAGCAGGTGATGAAAAATAATTTAAATATGCAACTGCCTCAAAATCAAACAGTCGACCTATATATTTAGTGGTAAGTAATTAAAAAACGACCCACAACTGGTCAATAAATCTCGAGATGTCAATTTCCGGTGAGGCAGCCTTGAACTTATCACTCGAATTGCGGTTTCAGTGTGTTAACCAACCTGTTTTCGTGTGACATTTCTGTTATATAATGATAACACTAATTTATTTTTAATATTACGGTGCTTTACGAGAAGATTACGCTCTACTCTGAAATAATGAGGCTGAACAGCTAAGGCGGAATGAGTACAAGAATTAAATTTATAAAAAATAACAAGATAAGGATTAACTAAAATTGCACTTTTAATAATCATTAAATAAAAATACTGAAAGAAGTATGATGAATCGCAAAATATATAATCTCGCAGCAAAAGAAGTAACTTTAGTACAGAGAAGTCTCTGTGACGCTGCTTCGAGTAACAAACTCAACAAAGTTTGTTTCGTACTTGAAAAGTTTAATTTTAATAAACATCTCAAAATTATATATTATAATAAAAAGCATAAAAAGGCATTTATTTTCTCAAAATTGATTCCTTTAGAATTCTTTTTGATGTCATTTCTTATACTATTAGATACTACTACCGCTTCGGAAACAAATGGCGCTCTGAGAGAGAAGAAGCGGCGCAAGAAACTAATCGCAAGAAAATAATCACCGTTATGTTACATAAAAATCGCTTCAAATCTCCTCGACCCCTGTTTCACCTTACCTCGGTATGAGGGTAGTTATAACAAGTCGACTTGTTACGGTTAAGTTCATTTTTAACCACAATATTTTACGCTTACATCTTCTTTATGTTAGTCATTCGCAAGTGTAAAGAGTGACCTATATATATATAAATATATATGACGATTTCTGTCTATAGTATTTGGTGTATGAAATAAAATGTGAAAATTGTTACAACTCCCCTCCGTCTCCCCTACCATATTATTATTATTAGCTGTTATAAATATAATATAAAGGAATTGATATTTAAAAACCAATTAATTACATCATCCGCCGCACTCAGGTCCTTGAGCATCTCCTCTATGAAGTACTTAGTCCTGCCGTACACGTTGGTGATGCTCCCGGTGGGGTGTGTCTCCGTGATCGGCAGATGCTCTGGCTCTCCGTACACCGTGCATGATGAAGAGAACACCATTTGGTAACAGTTGTGTGAACGCATTATCTGCCAGACAAATAAATAGGCACTTTTTAATCGTATTTAACTGAATTACAATCATTTTCGTTCGACTTCAAAAAAAATAGGTTCTCTATTTCCATTAGATTTTTTTAATCGTATGTTTTGTTACGTCATATCTACGCGTTACTACGTTTATTGTACGGCCCGATAACTTTTTTGTGTTTAGTAAAAGATTTTAGATAAAATCCATTTTTCACTTAGTTACATTACTTTAAGTTTCTTGCATGTTCTTCTCACGAGCTCTACTTTATCCGAACATAATATAGAAGATTCAGTAATTTAAAATATTACTACTATTTAAAGTGACGATTCAAAAGCGCTTAGTTTAAGCCAAATTGAATAAAACCTATTTATTTGACTTTGACATTATATTATTATGCATGTTTGCAGCAGGTATATTTGGTTTTGGCAAAATTGTTTCCTACTAACCATTTTGCCTTAAATCGCCACTAGGTGGCGTGGCATATCAAGTCTATACTTTATTAAAATGACGCGTAGTTTACCTAGTTGTCATGCTTTAGCAGTACGCAGGCTGTAGATATAAAAAAATATATTACATTATATAAGCAATTATAGAAACATAATAACATATTGTTCATTCCTGTATTAGTGCTGCACGTACCTCTAACAGATTCAGCATTCCAAGTAGATTGTTCTGGTAATATAGCAGCGGTTGCTGCATCGATTCTCCGACTGCCTTCAGCGCTGCAAAGTGTATCACACAGTCCACGTTGTGCTGTGAACAATTGTTTTAATGTCAGCTCAAGACTGCCGAGCTATACAACGATTCTTGTCCGGAATAAATTGGCATCCATAGAATGTACTGGCATTTACCAGAAGGAGGTAGCAAATTACCCGAACGGTACTTTGTTCCATAATTTGGTGTATGTACTATACGTAAGTATATAAAATGCTAATGTTTGTACGTATCTCCACAGTTTTCTTTATCACTCGCACGCAACTTCGATCAAATTCCCGTTGGGATGGCAAATACCCCTAGGTCCCCTGGTTTAAGGTTATAAGGGAGTTTGGTCAGAATGGTTGGTTGTGGGTGGCAAAAATGTGAATTTATATACATCTGTCCTTCTCTAATGTAAAATTCTGAAAATCTCGGGAATGATCTAGAAAGTTCCAGAATGTGTGCAACTGACGTACTTAATCAACCTAGAAAGTTCTAAGACTTCCTGGAATGATCTAGAACGTTCCAAAATGTGTACAATTGATGAAATTGATGCGAAACGGTCTAGAAAATTCTACAAATTTCTAAAGTGATAATTTCGCAGCTAGTATTGAATATAAATATTGAGGTTTTTTTTGTATACTATACGAAATGGAATATGATAATTTCTTTAAATATAATTTATGACATGTAGATAACTATATAATGTATCCATGGACGGTTGCCTCACCACTCCCCATCACATTGCATTCACTCTTGCCCGTTTGCCCCCTGTTATATAAATAAAACTACAAGAAACATTAACTAGATTTTTCTAAACAACAAAATTAAAATCTTGAAAGCCAATGAATTTGATTAGACCATTATCAACAGCGATAAATGGAACTACTTATACCAACCTTATCAAATATATCATTTATCTGCGGTTTGTCTAATAAATCAGCTTTGTAGAATGTGATTGGCTTTCCCGTGATTTCTTCAGCACGCTGCAGAGCTGGTGAGCCTTCTTCATCTTCGACGGCATTTGCAAAGTTATCGATGGCTACCACATCGTAGCCAGCTTCTAGAAGATCAACCACGCAATGGCTGCCGATGTATCCAGCTCCTCCCGTTACCAGTATCGTTTTGAATTGCGTCATGGTGACTCTGAAGCAAATAATATATGTTAAAGGACAAACTCTTAGGGTAATTCTGATTTCAAGCCAAATTGTCCTGTAAATATATCCTAAGTACTTGCTTAGCCCAGGGCAATTAATTGCAACAAATTAACAAGTTTGTCCTACATAGAATCTTATATAACCTAAGAATGCAAGCAAAATAAAAGGGAAGGAATGGAATCCCCAGGATCTTTTTCATGAGATTAGGAGGACAAATGATGTACTTGGTACCACGTGCTCTAGATATTGAAACACACGAGGAGCGATGCCGCGCGGACTTTTAGGAATCCATAGTTTTGTTGCAGGTATAAGTTCCTTGAAAGCCGTATTACGGAAGAACGCCACACATGGTGAAGGTGCAGTTTATATTTGGAGGGTGTGGTGCGATGTTTGAATCAGGTGAACCAGATATTTGAGGTTCCTAGTCCCCGTGATAGTTACGATAGAAGAAACAATGAAGCATCGTCTGCGTTGGACTCGGTCAAATGGTTAGAGCTGATACTGGACAGTACTTGACCAGAGAAAACAACAATAATCTATATGATTGGACCATAGAGCACCAGAATGAGGGCTTGAAGTCTTGTCTCGCTCTATTAATGATTCCTAGTCTCTTCAAAGACAATTTGGATTTGCCATGGATGATGCAATTGGCAATCGCTCGAACTCTTGTTCGAGCGAAGTTACCGAAGAGTAGTGATACATAAATGAGTTTGTTAGTGATTAACCAAAACGAGAGAGAACTCGATAGAAAATACAAGTTTCTCACGAGACTGGTCGACGATTCCCCGACAGAGTATAATATATTCTGCTTGCTATTTTGGCTATAATTGAAGTTGAAATAGACGAAATCGCTCTAACAGGAGTGTTATCGAAGAGACATGGATTACTGAAATATAAACATTCACAATTGAATAATAAATGTAACCTAAATAAGTTTAGGAAGTCTCATAGATCAATAGAAACAATTTTACACCTGGTTAATTATCCTTTTCCGGTATGACGCGACGAATATAATACAAGTGCCATTGCAAATTCTAGTCACGTCCAGTTATAACTATGAGCGTGACATAAAATCAACAATACGACATAATCATTGCTAATTCGTTTATAAATTTGCTTGAACACAATGTCAATGCCACGGCACGGACTAGTAAAAAAGAAGGACTCCGCGCCGTGATATTAGCAAGTGAAGCACCTTTATGCTAGTGTGTGTGCGGTTACGGGGTATACCAGTTACACAATTTTTTCTCCCTTAAATAATCATATATCCAATAATACTTTTATGTTATTGTTTTTACACTGTTTCACAACCCACGACGGCATTTTCAAAATATTTTATTGCGACGCAAACTGATCTGTCACAGACGATGACAATTCTCATAATGGCCGCCTATCGGCCTGTAGTAGTGTAAGTGTGTGCGTGGGGCTATGTATTTACACGTTAATCGGCTTGTTTTGGCGCTACACTGTTATGTAAGGTGACACGGAGTACTTATTTTTTACTAGTCCGTGTGCCTTGGTTAGTTTTTACTATGGTAGTTTGAAAAGAAAATATTTCTCGAACTAGTAGGTATTGTTATCCCGACTTCACCAGGGTAGAATTTGATGGACGTCTTAAGATTTCTGTGTTTTAAATCAAATTAGATTAGATTAAAAAATAAACTGATGAATGTCAGAAGTTGTACATTTTACCATTTACAACCACATTTGAAATGTCACTCTGGTAAATAAATTTTTACAGCTTCATAATTTTACAAATGTTTTTACAACAAAAATACTCTAATGCCATGGCGAAACGAGTAAGTTAAACAAAATTCATTTGATAAAGAACATCGAAGGTTATTGACTACAGTAGATGCAGCAATCCACACACATTGTAAATAAATAAAGGTACTAAGCAAATATTATATTAAAAAAATCCTTGCCTTTTTATATAAGTTGGTAACCTTCGTGTACATGCAGTAAATAGGTTGTAAACGAATAGGCTGAATTGAATTACAGTTTGTCTGTAACTAAACACTAATATTTTACGACCTTGCCGTGAGCAGTCTATAGACTCGGAAATCTTTTGATATCAATAACCAATAATAAGGAGGTCGCATCTTCTTTAAAATAAAATAATTTTATTACCATAGACTTATTGAAAATAGAAAGTAACTATGTACCGTGTCCGTGGGCGGTTGCCCCACCCGTGAGCCTCTTGCCCGTTTGCCCCCTCTTATATAAGAGAGGGGGCAAACATGCAAGAGGCTAGATTTGCGCCTCGTTTAGTCTTACAGCCGTTCCCAATATACTATCTGCAGATAGAGATAAATTACTACCTTCTACTGTCCCAATATACACGATAAGTCATTCTTATCGCCTTATATTGGGACGCGTGAATTGCATTGCCATGCAATCTTCTATCGCTGGTAAGCTATATGTCGTCCCATTGACAGACAGCGTGTACGGATAAGGTGAGTTACCGTCGATAAGTTTATTGGGACAGAAAAGTCAACGATAGTTAAGATTTTTATCTCAAGTAAGAGATAGACCGAATATTGGGAACAGCCGTTAATGACCTCTTCATGAGTTCTCTTCCACACCACAGATATGTTGATTCAAGCTGTGGTGGTTAGAGAGAATTGGAGATCTTGAATCGAGGAGATCCGACAAAGGGAGACGTTTTAGCGGTGGACACACAAACTTGTGTCTTCTTAGGGTTAACCTGGACAACTTCGATTACCAATACCAAACTTATATAAAATTTTATTAGTATACGTTTGGTATGTAAGAGGAGGATAAATGAGCTGTTGCTAAAAGGTCACCACCGCCCACACTTGCAAGACTAGGGAATTATAGGAGCAGTCCAAATTTCATTCCAAAATTTAAGTACTTAATTAAAGTATTATTCCTATTAATATTCTGTGGTCTAACGGGTGAATGCCAAAAAAGACTTTCCATTACTAAGTTCCCGGACAACGCGTCCATTGCTATGTGATTAAGGTCCTGCCCTTGTACGCTTCGCCTTAGTTCATCTTGTGAAACGTTACGATTCGGATCATACTCGTATTGTAAGTGTTTTGGTACTATCACTTATTCACCGAATAGAGACCGAGTCACATCTTGAATTACCGTTTCAGGCTCAATTCTATGACTGGAACCAGGAGCAAAACTCTTACCCCCTTATTCATAATAGTCTACTAACTTAAAGCATTGCTAATTATCACTCTGTCTTCTTCTATTGACCTAAGTCAGAATAGAAAAAAACACTCCTTAGCGGCTGTTTTAAGTGAGCGGACCAGTGACCATATGTTTAACAAGAAGAATTCCATTAGAATGAGATAACTAATACCACAAGTGGAACTAACGTATGCTAAATGGTTGACAAGGTGATTGTTTAAACAAAGTATTTAACTCGATACATACAATATACTACTATATTCAATGACAATAATTAATTGTCATTTTTACCAAAATTTCTTGCTTTTGGCATTTCAATAACCTTTTTTTCTTTAAAATTTCGTGATCTAAGATTATTATTTAATATCTGGACGACTTTATTTTAAGAATGTATAAAACTTGAACAAAAAAAAAACTAACAGGACATCTGGATCGAAACGGGGTCTTCTGCTTTCCGGATCACCCAATGTCCCATCTGAGCTGTTATAGTCTTGTATATAGTGGCGAAATTTAAATTTGTATTCTAATGTTATTGTAGCTATTGCTCGTTAAAACACGGATAAAACTACATTTTTTAAAATTGAAACCTTGCTAGATCGATTTTTCGCCCCCGAACCTACCCGTATACTAAATTTCATTCAAATCGTTGGAGCCGATTCAGATTATATATATACAAGAATTGCTCGTTTAAAGATATAAGATATGACTGTGATAGGACAAGCGTTTTCTTTAATTTCAATTAATATTGATTTTGGTTTTCTAAATTAATATTGACTTTAGTACAGAAATGCTGGCTTAGTAGAATTAATTAACGAATGGTAGAAATTCAGGATTTAAAAAACAAATAGTGGTCTTACTCTGGAAACCCAAATCTAATATGAATCTAACAGTTGACAGGCTGCTCAAACCTTAATACATATTATCTGATCATATAAATAAATTCTACCGTATATTTGGAAAAGTACCTACTTACATACCATTCGATTCAATTAATGAAGCGGCCTGTCAAACAATATTAATTAATGAGAGTCTTAATTGATAAGTAGTTAATCGTGTTTTAAGATCGCACATGTGTTTGCCATTAGCTAAGCCATGATATCATCTTTCCCGCAAGCTGCACATCGTTGAAAGCGGAAAACCTCAATCACGCATGATTTTTAATTCAAGGAATTACTGTGTTATTAAGTCTGTAGTCCACTGCTACAAAATATATATCTTATAAGTATATGTATTTGAACAAGCAATTCTTATAAATGCATGGGAGCTTTTAATGTCAAAATTTTTGATACTTCTCGTTGGATTTTTATTTAATTTTACTGACTAGGTATTGTACTTTCGATGTCAGTTTAGACTTTATAGAGTTGTTTGATATCTGTAATAGTTATGGAATAATGCCTGGTCACCCCGTATATTGCGTATCTCGGAATTGGCTAATTACCGATTTACCTACCCAAATGTAATTTCTGGGAAATCAGGTTTTACCGGGAGTTTTCACGCTCGTCTTATCCCGGATGTTTGTTAACAACTATGTAGTTGTTGCCCATGACATCGTCCGCGTAGACGCTTCAGTCGCCAAAATATGATATATATATATGATATATGTCTTGGTAATATTCATGCAAAATTTGAATTAAGTCTATTCGGTAGTTTTTGCGTTTTGAACGGATACACATACCGATGCGCATACAAAAGTACTTTTTTGGCTTACGTTGGTAATGCCCGTAGAACACACATCAAGTATTTAAAAAAAATATTCAATGTACAGCTTTTACTTTCTACGATATTATTATAGGTAGGTATAAAAAAAGATATCCGGTTTTACCTACTTATTTTCTGTGGAACCGTCAAGTGTCAACTGTCATTCATTATTACGTACCTACCCAAACCAATGATATTATAGTATTAAATGAGTACTTTTAAATATCATTGACCCAAACAGACACCAAAGTGCAAAGCTCCTTCGGCATCCACAGTTGGTCTTTATTATTCAAACTTGCTGAATAATATTTATAGCCGCAAAGAATTTTTTTAAATATGTAATTTGTAATAATACTCCTACTATTTTTTACTGAAGGAAGTCGATTACTTCTGCCAGTTGAAGTAAATAATTTCATATATTTATTAATTAAACTATTAGTTTGTATAGTTATTTATATAATATTCTTAGAGTTCGAACCACCATTTGTTTTTTTATGCCTCCGCAGTTTTACGAGTTCACAAACTTTCCTCCTGACCCCTGATCGAGTCGATATTCATGAGATTTATAAAATATTCTTTAAGACTTGACCGATTATAACATAATACCTTAAGAAAACCTTAGACTATATTATATTATAAGATATAAAATTATATATTGTACATATTTGAATAAAAATATTCTCTGGTATTAAGACACGTTGATTAAATGAAGGAAAAATGTTGTTTTTGTAAATTATTTAAGTTACATTTTGGTGACATATTGATTTATAAAACTCCAAATAGGTATTTACAATCTTGATTCTTGAACTAGTTTGTAATTGATACAGATACATATTAGCATTTATAATTGAAAGCTAGGAATTAGCCCATCTTTATATGTCAGATCACGCTAAACTAGTTATGAACTTCTTGTGAAGTCTAGGCTAAAAATAATATGACATCCCATGTTTATAACTTAAAAAGAAAAACTAAACATTGCGATTGCAGTCAATGGCCCTTTACAAGTGAGTAAGGCTAGTAAAATAAAAGATAAATCAGTCCCAACATTTATGTTGGTTTAAATGCTTTAGCATTTTATCATAAAAAAAAGAATGAACAACAAAGTCCGTCAATAAACGTACTAGGTACCAACTACCAACATAGTTCTAGAACTATAAAGTCTAGACTTTCCAAGAATGAAGAAAGTAGTGGGTTCTTTGAAAACTAAAAGCCAGTTTTTTAGATAATCACCTGTCAATCCACAGATAGTATAACTGTACGCAGCCGGTCAGACGAACCGTTATAATTTGTGCTTATTGTGTTTCCCATTAACTGTACACTTCACTAATGTAAAATCAACTATTGATCGAGCGCGCCAGCCGGAGCCGTCAGGATGTCCGAGTGCGCGAGCGCATCTGAAGTTATTTTATCATACGCTCAACGCTGCGCATACCACGCTTGCGTGCTACGTCACAACTCGATCGCTTTCACACCGTGATCGATGTGTCATCTTAACTTTTACTCAAGCGTATTTGCCCTCGATCAAATAAGTCATAAAATATTTTGAAATATATAAGATAGTTTATTTCAAATTATTTACATATGACTTAATAATTAATAACGCTATTTATATAAATAATAATAAAATAAAACTTAAATAATCTAACAAAATTAATTAATTACAAATAGAAAATATCATTAAGATCGCTATCGGTAGGTAAGGTGCCCATCAAGCTGGCAACGTTACCTCTTTGTATAGCCAAACTTATCCTTTGACAGAGGTACGTACCAGATCTTGGGTCACCTGTTAAATCGGTTAGACGCCTGGATAGCTCTTTTACGAGTTTTTGTGCCGATGAACATCAAGGACCCATCGGCTCCACCCTAAAGGGAACAATTAATATGTATCCATCACCGAGTGATGCATAGTTCCTCCGCTTTAGGTTTTCGGCAGATTCCGCCGCTGCACCTCCCACTCTCGATGAATGTTCAATATGAGAGGGGGCTAGCGTGTCCACACAAGTCGCATCCCACTTAGATAGTTTAGATATTGAAACAAAGAAATGCTTCAAACTATATTTATAATACATTTACTACATGAAATTAGTCTATAACACAGTAGACAATTAATACCGTCGCAAAGCAAGGAATTCAGACATATGAGATGAGTGGTGGTGCGTAGTACTGACAGTTCATTGGTCAGTAAACAATTATTACAATATAATATCGTTATAGGTCTGGTAATTGTCACAAAACCCTTATTCTGCTGCCAAGCAGTGCAAGCATTATATCTGTTTGCACCATAGCTGGTCTAATAATAATTATTACTATGTTAATGAGATTCAACATTTTATGTCTCTAGTTAATGCGCGCCGCAATCGAGATCACGCTGAGAATTTGGTATTTTCAAGGAACCTTAATTATTTATTCAATTTTAAATGGTTATATTATATTAATTACATATTTTTTAACATTTATATTATGTGTTAATGATACCAAATTGGTGGTGCAGAGGCTGGCATGGTCCTTAGCGCGTAAATTATGTTTTGACTTTTGACACTTCACACACAGCGACGTATTATCGTGTCGTTCCGAATGTATCGTTGTCGAATTTGCGAGTAGACCTCCTGAGCGGCACTGTATTGTAGTGTCTAGTACGCATCGTACGTCTAGCCCATCTCGTTACTTCTTCTCATAAAAAATATATTTCGAAGTCGAAAGAAGATAACTTTCTTCGACAATTGTTTATTTATCTTCGCAATAAGCAACTTGATGTATTTTCAATAGAGTACCTAATCATTCACTTTGAATAAACTCATATGCTTGGTATGAATTACGCATCGGTGTAATAGACGGCCAGTCCGACAGTGACCTCAGCTTACGTTGCAATGTTAGCTCTGTAATATTGTTGACTAACTAA
The DNA here is from genome assembly GCF_905404315.1 of Leptidea sinapis. Taxonomy (NCBI): domain Eukaryota; kingdom Metazoa; phylum Arthropoda; class Insecta; order Lepidoptera; family Pieridae; genus Leptidea; species Leptidea sinapis. The sequence continues at coordinate 8,055,483 of NC_066289.1, forward strand.
CCGGACTAACCAGGAGCTTTCGTTGTAACTTACTTACATACTAAGTACTAAGCAGAGCATTCACATCTTCAACTTACTTCAAACATGAGAATAAGTTAGTATTACAGCCTAAATTCTAAAAAGTTATTAAAAGTCCATTAAGTTATTTATAAGTTTGTAACAGCACCTGATCAAAATGTTGGTCAGTTGGCCAAATTTTAATAGATAAACTGGTTGGCTCTGAAGATGTATACTCTGTTATGCCTTAAAAAATTTACATTGCGAACTAGACGACGCAAAATTTATTTTTATGTTGCACCTTATAGGTAAGTACGCCCATAAGTACACAGATATTTTATTAATATTTTTTATACTATTATTTAACTACAAATATTTTTTGTCAGACCACCTAACTAAAAATTACTTTGGATTAAGTAATTTTATTTAAAATTCAGTTATCGCGAACACACAAAGATGATGATTTCCTGTGATTTTATATTTGGTCTAACCAAACAATAAGTAGTGTACAACGTTTACTCTTAGCATTAGAAATTTAACTATTTTTACACGTTTTTTATTAGTTTCAACTGTATGTATGTATGTTTGTAACCGACTCATTTAGGTGCGATTTTGACCCACTTTAAATGGCCAGATTTCGTTTAAACTTCGTAGATCTATGGGGACCGATGAAAATATATTAATTAGGTAAAATTATTTTGTATTTCAATTTGCAAAATAAGATTTTTGTTAAATTATATAATTTTCATCTATCGTCTATAAGGCAGGAATTGATGTTAATTGTAAATATCCTTTTTAGTTCGGTTTTGTATAAAAAACGTGTTTTTTCAAGTTTTTTTTAACTACTATTTATTAGGTACTATGCTGATGTAAAAATGACATTAATGATAACCAAATAAGCGAGGCCTCTATCGTATTACATGGTTTGTGAACCGGCTTTAGTAACTACAGTCTATTGTGATCTACGCAATGAAAAGATCGCATTAGTTCGGGGGAGTTTATTTACCACTCTCTACAATCTACTATAACATCTTGGAGTGTTACTCACTTGTTTTATTGTTATTGACTCGTATTTGTGATCTACGAAAGCGAAACAAAAGTTCGTGTCGATTGGTCGCTTGAAATACTTACTTCGATTCCTCAATCGATTGCATAAACACCAAAGCTTTAAAGTCCATTAAAAACTCTATAGCTGACGAAATTACTCGGTGCGTAAATACCTGTTTAGAAAATGGTAGTTTTCCTGCGTCTCTCAAAACAGGCAAAGTGACTGCTCTTTATAAAGCAGGAACAAAATCAGATCGTAGCAATTATCGACCCATTTTTGTACTCCCAGTATTATCCAAAAGCTCTAATCTCTCTCCATGGGACATCACTGGAGATATGCACTACTCGAGGTTGCCCACAAGGTGGCGTTCTTTCGCCACTTCTATGGACACTAGCAGGAGACGAACTACTCAGTAAGCTGGCAGAACTTAAGATTGATGCACTAGGGTACGCAGACGACCTCGTTATTATCGTCAGAGGCTTCTGCCAAAGCCTATTAAGCTCTATATTGCAAAAGGCGCTAAACACCATCTCACAGTGGTGTACAGCCAACAAACTGTCAGTCAACGCAGGAAAGACTGTTATTGTGCCATTCACACACACTAACAAACTGAAGTCTCCCACCTTGAACGGCTCCACTTTAGAATTCTCAGCTGAGGTTAAGTATCTGGGAGTCACATTCGACCAGAAACTCACATGGAACTCTCACATCCACAAAGCCGTAAAAAAGGCCAGAACAACCTTGGGTGTATGTCGACGTCTGGTAGGGAGATATTGGGGAATGCGCCCAAAGATTTTCCTATGGCTATTCACAGCAATTGTGAGAACAACAAAGCCAGCCAGAAAACAACTGCAGACAGACTAAATAGCATGCAGAGACTTGCCTGTAGGTATGTTGATAACCGGGGCCATGACGTCTACTCCTGGGGCGGCCATTGAAGCGATGCTAAGCCTACCGCCTCTTCCACTGTTCATACAGCAAGAGGCGAAGGCGAGCATACTGAGGGCAATCGCCCAGGGGGGTTCATGTAACTGGATGTCGCAAACGCTTAGGACTTTAGAAGACTTAGTTCTGCGAGACCACATATTAGGCATGTTACCTGATCAAATGACTCCATAATTAATCTCTGTTTAACACTATATCGTGGAACTACCTTCCAGGGACGACAGGATGAACAACAAAGTCTCGTGGAAGGACGGGTCCAAAATGGAAAATGAAGTTGGCCGTGGGGTGTATGGAGAATGCCCCAGGTTTAAATCCAGCACAAACCTGGGGAGCTTTACCTCCATATTTCAAGCAGAGGTGTCGCGCCACCTTGGAATGCGCGGAAACCAATATCCAAAAAGGCTACTTCAATCATAACATATACATTCACTCTGATAGTCAGGCAGCATTGTTGGCTTTAGACGCTGACTTGACGGCGTCTAAGTTAGTCAATAATTGCGTTGAATGCCTGAAATCTGAATTCGTTAGGCATGAAAAACAGAGTGATTCTCAGATGCCAAGGCATGCCGGAATCATAGGCAATGAATTGGCCGATGAGCTCGCAAGAGCTGGGACTAAAGCAGTCCAATATGGTCCGGAACCCATTTGTGGACTGCCTAAGAGCGCCATCCGACACACCCTGAGTAACCACTGTAAACAAGAAGCACTTAAACGCTGGAACGACTCTTCAGGTTTAAACCCCTCTAAAGCACTGATAAGGGCATTCAACAGTAGCTATGCGAATGAAGCCCTATCTTTGAACAGAAAAAATCGATGCATACTCACTAGGATGCTAACCGGGCACTGTCGCCTAAACAAGCACCTCAGTGTGGTCGGCATCAAAAACGACCTAACTTGCAGATTCTGCCTTGAGGATGATGAAACGCCTATTCATCTACTATGCGACTGCGGCCCACTAATGCATAAGCGTAACAGAATCTTTGGCGACTACTTCGTGATACCAGATGGTGTTTGCAACACTCGCGTCTAGGAGATTCTGCGGTTCGTAAAGGCGGCAGGGCTTGACGACGAGCTTCAGTATGAGTGGCGAACACAATAGTTTAATTTTCGACTCGGTGTTACTAGGAATCTTTAGGGACTAGGAAATAGCCGACCTCTTCAAATAATAATATAATAATAATTATCCAAAATCTTTGAGAAAATTATTTACAATCGGCTAGAATCCTACTTGAACTCTATTGATTATCTATATCTTAAACAATACGGATTTAGATCAAAATCGAATGCATCATTGTCTGTTACTGTTGACTTGATTACTAAAATAAAAAATAATATAAACGACAGGACGAACGGCCCTGGGTATTCATAGATTCATAGATTTAAAATAAGCTTTCGACACTTTTCGCCACAAAAATCTTCTAAAAAAGTTAAAATATATAGGTATTACCGATTACGCTGATACGACTGAACGTTTTCAAGTAGTAAAGAACGGTGTATACCAAAGCAAGCAAGAATTAATATCTTATGGAGTTCCTCATGGCTCGATTCTTGGATCCCTATTATTTCTGATTTATGTAAACAATAAAAGTAAACTGGCCCTTAAAGGAGAACTGTCGCTATATGCCGCTGATACCACCTTGTTTTATAATGGAAAAACAAAATGGAAAACAATTCAAGACGCCCAATATGATCTTAACTTACTTAATGTCTGGTTTCAATGTAATTTGCTTACTCTTAATGTAAACAAAGCCCACTATGTAATTATTGCAGCTAAAAATAAAATAAAAACTGACTTTGAACAACTTAAAATAAATAATATTACAATAAGATTCCGAAAAATATTTAGGTTTAACTTTAGATAATAAACTTACATGGAAACACACATTAAAAATATTAAAACAAAATTTGTATCTCTAACTGGAGTCCTTCGCAGTATTGTACGCTGCCTACCTCATAAAGTTCCTAATATTTTAATCTATAACCCCCCTTTAGAGCCATACTTTAATCACCTTATTCAAGTCTGGGGATAAGCCGAATACTAATCTTAAAGTACTACTAACGGAACCAGAATAAATTGATTGAATTATTATTTAACATGACTTGCCCGGGACGTAAAAGCTTATGAGACTGAGGAGCTCAGAAGAATTCAGCTCACCAGTACATATCTTCTTTAAAGTTACACAGTCTGTTATAGTGCGTTAGTTTTCGTCCGCCAAACAAACACATTAACTGCCTCCGACTTTCTCGCTGCGAAGTATCTATGAAGTAACTAATACCTTCGTTGTCACCAACGCACTTTAGCTACAAACGGTTCGCCGTAGAGCCGTAATTGTAAAAGTTAGTATTTTCTGCGGTTTGGCTACCGGACAATAAATGCAGCAAATATCGTTACAGATATACCATGGCATGGCCAGGCATACCATGTTGATTAATGTAAAAATATCATCCCCAAAACAGTTCAATCTTTTAAGATTTTTTTTATATATTAAATAAATCAAATCAAAATCTTTTTATTCATGTAGGTTAAGGAAATTACACTTAAGAATGTAAAAAGTTCTCTTTTCTTTTTATATCTACCACCGCATAGGAAAAGGTTGAGCTTTAATGAGATGGGCAAGAAACTCATTGCCACTCTTTTAAATCAATATTTACGGCTTCATTCAATGGAGGGCATACGGGCAAGTGGGTCATTATTATCATAATCATCAGTCGGAAGACGTCCACTGCTGGACAAATGCCTCCCCCTAAGATTTCCACGACGATCGGTCCTGGGCTGCCCTCATCCAACGTATTCCGGCGATCTTGACCAGATCGTCGGTCCATCTTGAGGGGCGCCTAACAACACTGCGTCTTCTGGTACGTGGTCGGTATTCGAGGACTTTACTGCCCCACCGGCCATCTGTCTGTCGAACTTTGTGCCCTGCCCACTGCCACTTCAATCATTTGGGCTATGTCCGTGATTTTGGTTCTCCTACGGATCTCTTCATTTCTCAAACTCGAGCATAGCCCTCTGAGCGACCATGAGCTTTCTCATCAGCCCCATAGTAAGTGACAACGTCTGCTTACCATAAGTCATCACTGGCAACACATAGGTTGAGAACCTTCATCTTCAGGCACTGTGATATTTAGGACGAGAAGATTTTACGAAGCTTCCCGAATGCTGCCAATCTGAGCTGGATTCGACGAGTGAACTCTTTCGCCAAATTCGACCTGTCTAACTAGACGTACCGACTCATCAACAATTTCGAGAGTACAGTTCCCAATTGTTACGGGAGTAGGTACGACATGGACATTTGACATGATCTTCGTCTTGTCATTTTGAGACCTATATTGAGGCAATCGAGCATATAGGTTAAGTCTTCCAGGGTCTCAACCATGATAACGATATCGTCTACGAATCGAAGGTGAGTGATTAATCACAAGTGACTCACTCGATGAAAAATGAAAGTGTCGATAGATGCAATGCTGACTTTAGAAGCGAGTTTGCTCTAAGCTTAAAGGTAAGTCGTATCAGCAACGGAATACTGAATTTTTTCAGAAAATTCCACAGAGTCTGTATGATGCAAGAAGATTCTTGATAATCACGCGTTTGTGGCATACCAGATTTCAACTGGATGTTTCAGCCCACAAGATGGACCGATGATCTCTTCAAGATCGCCGCAACCAACATCGTGAAGATCTTTGGGGGAGGCCTTTGTCCAGCCGTAGACGGATTCCGGGTGATATGATGAGCCTTATATCTTCTCTATATATATATAATGAAAATAGTCCTTATTTGAGGCTCAATCACGCCTACACAACAGATCGTATCGACATTAAACTGCCACCATTCGATGCAAATTTTATCCTAGATGGTTAATGGCTACTTATTTTTCGAACTTTAAAACGTTAAAGAACGCTTTCATTAATTTATTTCCTTTTAAAATTCTCCCAGCGAAGCGAACGGGAACGGCTATTTATAAATATAAATAAATGCACAGTTATATAAATCATAGTTTATTGCTCCCTTTTCACTTAATAAATAAATTAAAGTATATTTAAATAATAAACGAAACAGTAACTCCGAACGCGTGCACCCAAGCATTCGGGCTAGTGTTTCATTGTAACTAATCCCATAGTAAAATACAATTATACTAAAGTATTTTTGTTCTGTGCTCATTATCAAAAACTGTCTTTTTTGTAGTTTCTCCATAGAAAGGAATATTAATGATTATATTTTGTATTTAATGACTCTATAATTGATGTGTAAAATAAAATTCATTCATTTTGAAAAGAAAGTCGTTCTCGTTTTTCGTTTCGAACTTACTTTTTACTTTCGAACAATAAATGTAATTTATCAACACTGTTCTTAGTATATTCAAAATATCAATTATTACCTATTGTTTATACTGTGTTTGCAAACCACACATAACAAGAGTTTTATTTTTAATTTATTTAGAAAAAGTAAGAGATTGTCCTATTAAGTTTTATTTATGGAATAGATTTTATTACATCAATAACAACCAAACCATAAATTATAGATAAACTACCCATAACCAAACACAGATAATTTATATATTTTTTTTTGTTCGAACAGCATTGATAAATTACCCGTAGTAAAATAAATACAATGCTCTTATTTGACATAAAATAACATTAAGAATAATTGTGCGACTACAAATGATTAAAGATACCAGGAAAATATAACTACTTATTATGCGTTAAAATGTGCGTAAACATTGTACCTTCAATATATGTATTATATAATAAAAATCCTAGAATACAATTGAAACACTGACCTGTACAAATACCACTGAAAACGCTGTTCCATATCTTTGACAGCAAATTTTTTGTGCCTTGTACAAATACCACTGGAGATGCTGTTCCATATCTTTGACAGCAAATTTTTTGTGCCTTTTTGAAGCGCCACTCGCGAGCGTCCAGAGAACTAATTTTTATATATAATACAAATAGCTGTGAAGGAACGTACAATACTGTGAAGTATTTTTGCATTTTGAATTAATTTCGTTCGTTTTCCGTGTTAGTAGTTCCGTTTGCTGAGGTTGTCATCACTGCTTTTAGTACCGCAGACTCTCGCTACATGGCCAACAGCGCCAAAATGGCGAACATCAAACAGGCACAAAAGCACTTTGACAGTCCAGTGGTATTTAGTAGATGTCAGTGAATTGACATAATCGTGCTGAAAATACTTATAAAATGTCAAATTAAATTTCAATCTTAAAATAGTAACCATATGCCGTCTTACTCTAAGTTATGACTAGTGGTAATACAAACATCATCTTTGGTCGTTGTGCCATTTTTTTTAAATTTACGAGTTTTACTATTTTTTTTTTCGTTTTTCTTTAGTTCCTTCAAGCAAACGTCGGTGTCAGTTGGATATCTGTAACATAAAATGATTTTAAAAGATATCTACATTTTAAAAATAGTTTTATTAGTGAATTAATAATTTTAAAAAGCCTTTATCTTTGTTCGCAATGATAATAGCAATATGATATTTTAAATAATAACTTAAATCTAAACTATCAACAAAAACTAATAATTGGAGAGCCATTTTTTACTTAGGTTGTACTGCGAAATCTACTAATGGCCATTCCCAATATACTATCTACAGATAAAGATAAATTACTATCGTCGACTGTCAGTAATTGGCTGTCAATAATCTGAGGCTATCCCAATATAACCGATAAGTCATTCTTATCACCAAACTTCTATCGCTGGTAAGCTATACGTCATTCCATTGAAAGACAGCGTGTACGGATAAGGTGAGTTACCGTCGATAAGTTTATTGGGACAGAAAAGTCAACGATAGTTACGATTTTTTATCTCAGGTAGGCCACTACCGGATATAGACTGAATATTGGGAACGGCTATAAACCGATTGGAATCATGCTTATACCATAAACATGCAGCGTGTTCCGGAGAAGGTTTTAGTACCTATATGGTGTGTTGGTGATTACTTATCCGGATTTTTTTTTGAATTAGAAATACCTATTTATTCTCAATACAAATAATTCAGTCAATGTAATTTCTTTACATTTAACAATTTATGCAATGAGTGGGCGCGGGGTATGTACTTAATTTATATAGCAAAACAACGTTTAACTAGTGTTTAGTTAAACAGCTTGTCATCTACCAATACTAATACGAGTTTGTAAGTTTGTAGGGAGTAATCTCTAGATCTACTGAACCGATTTTGAAACTTCTGTTATCAATAGAAAGCCGTGGGTACCACAACGGCGCCTATTTCTGCCGTGAAGCAGTAATGTGTAAGCATTACTGTGTTTAGGTCTGAAGGACGCCGTAGCTAGTGAAATTACTGGGCAAGTGAGACTTAACATCTTATGTTTCAAGGTGACGAGCGCAATTGTAGCGCCACTCAGAGTTTTTGGGTTTTTCAAAAATCCTGAGCGCCACTGCATTGTAATGGGCAGGGCGTATCAATTACCATTAGCTGAACGTCCTGCTCGGTTCGTCCCTTAATGACATAAAAAAACCTTATTAGTGAGTGTAATCATAGGCTATATATTATATATAAACCCTCGCCCGCCCACCTTTCACTTTCGACTAACAGCCATTTTCAATAACCTATCTACCCTTAGTTTAACTTACGGATACATTGTTGTCACCGTTTAAAGACAAGATCTTACCTTTCCATAGTTATGTCCAATACAGTTATAGCCAATGCTATCTGTCAATAGGTTATTGAAATGTAACTAAGCGTAGAAGGATAGATTTGTCTACGTCTAGTAACTTAAACTAAGGATAGATAGGTTATTGAAAACGGCCGTAAGTAAATGGTTTGCTTTGTGAATAAATAGGTATTAAGAGTCTAGTCGGTTTTAAGGACGATGATGGTATTTTAAAATAACATTCGATCCCATATTTTTTAAATTGGGTTAGGTTATGTTAACTATATTAAATATAGATGTAAAATTGCAAATTGTTGATTTGGAAAGGACTTATAATCCAGTGGTAAGATGCCTCTTGCAAACATGGAAACTTATGCTTACCTTCCTAATTAGTCTTTTTACTGTCTTTTGTCTCTTCCTTAGGCTGTCCCTTTCCAAGAAGCTTGGCGAGAGAATCCCAAATGCCGCCAAGGAACAGAGCGCTGAATAGATTCTCAAAAGGCACGAATGGATCGTGGATTCCCAGTAGAATCGATGACAACTGAAACATTGGAAATCATATTTAAAAATCTGGTAAAGACTGGTTTTATGCTAGTATTTGATATATACCTATAATTATCGTAATTTTTAAAAAAAGCCACGATTTTCATTGTGACCGTGACCGAGCCAAAACAGTTTATTTCTCTCTCAGAGCGCCATTTGTTTTCGAAGCGGTGATAGTGCTATGATTGACATCAAAAAGAATTCGATGGAAATCAATTTTAAGAAAAAAACTGACTTTTAATCAAAAAGTTGTGTGTGTCATTTTTGTTTTCATTTTAAAATTGATACCATAATCGTTTTTCTGACACCGAACTTTAGAATTCATATTCATATTGTTGGACTGATAATTTTACGCATCCGCCATCTTGGATTTAAAAAATGACCCAAAAATCTTTCTCTTCTGATATCTCGTGGATGATATCTAATATCTAATAAGTGTACCTACTATAGGTTTTTTTTTATCAAACGTGGTCTCCTCATAGTTTCGAACGCGTGCGCTCTGCGATCGGACGTGCGTAAACGGTGCGTTAATTATATCTACTCGTGTGAACTCGTGAGCTGCTTACGAAGCAATTAAAAATGGTGCAGTGTAACAAGTGCAAACTATTCGTATCTTTAAACAAAGACGAAATAGTGAAATGTAAAGGTGCTCAATGTGATACGGTGTACCACAAAAAATGTGTTCGTAGTAAGAGCTTCTTGCAGACGGGAATTTGTAGTGACTGCAAGGGAAAGCAGGAAGGAACAGAGACAGAAACAAGCCTTAATGAAGCCTCACCAGACATGCTGCTAAAAGAATTAAATAAAAAATTAGAAATCATATATAAGATGGAAAAGCAGTTAGAAGATATAAGCGAAGCAGTTGACTTTTATGCTGAGCAGTACCAGGAAATGGTTAAATTCAAGGCAGAATCTGAAAAGAAAATAAAGTCATTGGAGCAGAGAAACGTCTATTTAGATAAATGCAATAAGGCATTAGAGGAGAGAGCATTGGATATGGAACAGGGTGTAAAAGCGAGTAACGTAGAAATTGTTGGATTGGAAAAGCAAGAGAATGAGATCACAACTGAGGCAGTTAAAAGAATTGCCCAGAAATTAAAGCTGGACCCCAACAACATTGAAGATGCTTTTAGGGTCGGACGGGAAAAACCTAATGATAAGAAACCGCAACCAATTATCGTAAAATTAAAAACTAAATCTGCACGAGACCAATGGATCAACTCAAGGAAAACAGTAATAACCAACAAGGAGATATATAAAAACAGCAACAGTGACAAGCCCATCTACATTAATGAGGACTTGCCACGTTTCAAACGACAGCTATTTTGGACAGCAAAAACACAGTTGAGAGGGATTTGTAAGTACATCTGGATCCAAAACTCCAATATCTTAGCCCGTAAAGAAGATGAGAAAAAAATTTATAACATTAAAAACGAAAAAGACATCGAAAAAATAGTAGTATGAATCACAATATGCAACTAAGGCACCGTACACACGCAATAATTTTATAATATATAAAATTCAACGATCCTATAGATTTCCTACCAGATAATATAGAATACACGAGATATAACAACATCGAGTCCTGGCATAAAAACAAGGGTAATTGTAAAAAAACCCTACAAATAATACACCTAAATATAAGATCAATACGAAAACATTTCAATGAGCTGTTAGTGATGCTTGAAAAAATTAAGTATCAAGTAGATGTATTAATATTATCAGAAATAAATATTAAAGAAGATGAAGTATCCATATTTAAAATAAAGGGATTCACGCCCTATGCCAGAAGAAGACAAATAAGTAAAGGTGGGGGAATATTGTTGTATGTAAAAGATAAATTTAACTTTATTGTGAAAGACGTTAATACCATGGCTGCGGAAACAATCTACGGAACGCTCAATATAAAAAATACCTTTATACATATTATTGCGTTGTACAGGCCGCCTAATAAGAATAAGCTGCACTTCTTAGAGCAAATGAACGAAATGACTGGCTCGATATATGGACCAGTGGGATATTTAATGCTTGTTAATAGTGCAGTTAATGTGATTAAGACATGTCGAGTATTTATGTATGCAGATGATATGTGTTTGCTATACGCGTCTAACGACGTGGAAGAGGCGCGTGATAATATCCTAATAGATTTTGAAAGCCTAACTAAATGGGCACACGATAATGGCATTATTATTAATATGGACAAAACAAAATGCATGCATATTTACTCGCCATATAACAGACGCGCTAAGACAGTCCAATACAAGGATATAGGTATAGTGGGGCATAGCTACGACTGCCTACACAGAGATAAATATGCGTGCGCATGTAGCTATATTCAATATGTAGAAAATTATAAGTATTTGGGATTGCATATCGATTGTAACTTCAATTTCAAAACACATGTGACAGCGGTATGCAATAAACTACGATCAGTTCTAGGGCAGTTCTATCATCTCGAGCCCGTGCTGAACAAACATACAAAACTGGTAGTATATTATGCACTAGCTGATTCAGTCTTAAGCTATGGTCTAAATATTTACGGTAAAACGTTTAAGACTTACTTAAACGAGATTGAAAAAATTCAAATTAGACTATTAAAACTAATAATTGGAAGCAAGGAAAAGGAAAAATACGGAAAAAATTATGACAATATATTTAAAGACTTAAAAATACTGCCAGTAACTAACAAAGTAAACTATTTAATAACAAAAGAAAATTATTACTCAAATAGATTTAAAAACCCTGTTAATCTGAGAGAAAATTTGAGAAAGAATATCAGGAATATTTATATAATACCAAAAATATGTAACTACTATGGGGAAAGATTAAGGGAATATGTTGTGCCAAAAATTTTTAATAGTATAGAATGGTTAAGAGAGGATAAAAAAGACTGTAGAGTAGTACTTAAGAAAAAATTAAAAGAGCACTTTCTTAAAGTCTCCACATAAGCCTTAATATTTAAAGTAGTATAGTTTAGTTATATGTATACAGGTAAGATTTTAAAATGTTTTTAGGAATATTATGAATTGATAACTAAGTAATGATATGTGTGTAATGTTATATGTGTATTAGTAATAGTGTATATAACGAACAAATTAGGTATAATTTATTATAGATGCACAATAGTATAATATTGTCTAAGAGCGTAAACTCGCCAACAAACTGTTGCAACAGTTTGGCGAGATGTAAAATTTAAGTACCAGCTGTGCATATATTTATGATTAAATAAATTAAAAAAAAAAAAAATAAGAAAGGGACAAACTTCACTTTTCATCTTCTTCAGCTCTTTATAAGGTTATATCTTACGTGTGTATCTTTTGCCACGTGTCAATGTCTCAAACGAGGCCTGGAAACCGAAAAAAAAATCGAACTGGTTAACGTTTATGGTTTTATTTTTACATTTGAGTAGGACTAAACATTCGAGTAGTATTTATATAATATCACTGAGCATTAACTGTATATATATGTCAGCATATTACATAAATACATGTGAAATCCTGATGCTGTAAATGATTTAAGTAATTGGCGATAAATGTCTAGACACTTCTTCTCATTAAGGCTCAACGTTTCCGAAGTAGTATAAATAATAATATATCTTAATTTTGATACCTTAAAGTAGACAAAGAAAATGACGATGCCAAAGTAGACGAGAGCGTGCGGCGCTGATATGAGGTCCGTCTTCTTGTCCAGCACAAACATAATAGAGGCGACCAGAGATGCCTTCGTGTAGCTGGAATTGAAATACAAATTATATTATTATTGAAAACTATATGTAATCACGGAAAAGTAAGAAAGTAAGGTCTCCGTGTCACCTTACATAACAGTGAGGCACCAAAACAAGCTGGAAAACGTGTAAATACATAGCCCTACGCATACACTGACACTAATACAAGCCGATCGGCCGCCATTAAGAGATTTGCTATCGTCTGTGACAGATCAGTTTGCGTCGCAATTAAATATTTTAAAAATGCCGTGCGTTGTGAATAAGTATAAAAACAATAACACAATTTTTTCTCCCTTAAATAATTATATACACAATATATGATTATTTAAGGGAGAAAAAATTGTGTAACTGGTATAGCCCGTAACCGTACACACACTAGCATAAAGGTGCTTCACTCGCTAATATCACGGCGCGGAGTCCTTCTTGTTTTACTAGTCCGTGTATGTAATATTATTTCTTAGATCACTTATACGTCTAGATAGACTGTGACAGCTGTGAAAACGTCTAAACAAATTGACGTTGACAGTTAGTGTTAGACGTAGCTTGTCATGCACACCAAAGTACCTGGCCCGTTATCTAAGTAATATGTATGGAATCCTTAAATAAAACTGTGTTTTTTCACATTAGTTTTTGCGTAAAAGTTACATTTTTATTATTATTTGAGCTAGCCCGACGTTTCGTGAGATTTTCAAAGCACGTTTTCAGGGGATCTGTACAGTTGCACACGTATTAAAAAGCGTTTTCACCTCTCCAGCACGAAAAGGGCACTATTGCTAACTACAAAAGAGCTTTTTGCTGCGAGCGTGAGGCAAAGTGATTTAAATTTCGAACCCCACGTGACCATACATCCGGGAATTACACCGCGTTAAAAAAAATAAACAATGCGATGCGGTGCGTTCCGAAACTCATTTTAGCCTAGCGTATTATCTCATTGTCACAATGATATTTATAATTAACATTGTGAAATATTATCTTAATTGTTTCTCTTACTATACCTATAACACTTTTCTCGCTAGTCGAGGTGAAAAGTTGTATGTTTCACACGAGAGCAAATATTTTTTTGTCTCTATCAGCACTAGCAGCAAAAAATAACTTTGCTCACTTGTTGAACAAATAACTATTTATGTCAATGTGTAGGTAACATTCGCGTTAATCAAAGAATGTATTGTTTTATTTGTTTGCTAGTCTAAATGAATCAGGCGTTATATACTACGATTTATCTCGCAAAACGGAGAAGGTCTTGCAGAATATTCGAGACCTAGAATGAATTTCGTGACGTCACTCGTATTCATTCAGCCGAGGATTTTTTTTAACGCCAATTAGGGACTACGCGCAGGACTTATTTAGCTCTTTTCAGCTTTTATCCATAGAAAACAACAATTTTGTATGGAGACGTTTACGCGTCGATTCAGCTTTCCGCGTCCATTCTGCTTGCGCGGCAAACCAGCATAAAATGAGGATAAATGTGTTTTTATTATGCGAATGCGTTCGGCGCTGTTCCGCCGCGTACAGCGCTGTTCGCCGTCGAATGCGGCGGAACAGCACTGTACAGGGATGGTTCGCGACTCCTTGTCGACAAGTTGCGACCTGTATTGTTCCTGCATTGATTTGACGTAATCATTATGCACGCAAAGATTAAAGAGTGCAGACGTGATTTAAAGTTATTATTACGACGCCGTACGCGGCTGATAGAAGCAGAGCTGTATAAGTGTGACCAAAATCGTTTATCGATTTATTAGGGTAAGCGCACACTACGAATTTTTTTTTCGATTTTTAAAGTGCGATATAAAATCGCTGACAAACTGAATAAGGTCTGATGGAACCGTAACATCACTAAAGCCACGAAAGTCCGCCTGATGAGAAGCTTAGTCTTCCCAATTTTCTTATATGGTGCAGAACGTGGACGGTGCGTCTGAAAGACCGACGCACTCGAAATGTGGTGCTGGCGACGACTACTGTGAATTCCTTGGACTGCGTTTCGGACCAATGTTTCGATATTGGAAGAACTCAAGGTGAAGGAAAGATTATCGTCGACTGTACAAATACGAATCCTCAAGTACTTCGGGCACGTTACATGAAACCAAAACTCCACGGAACGACTAGTCATCCAAGGAACAGTGGAAGGCAAGCGGTCACGATGTCGGTCACCTACATGTTGGACAGATTTGATAAAGGCTAGGACACAAACCACAAGATCGTGGCAAGTGGAGGAGCATTGCGAGGGCTGCATCATCCACCATAGATACGTCTTGTGTGTACCTACAGTCTCATCATGCAACCACGACCACTCTGTCAAGAGTGAACGACTAAGGAGGAGGATAAAATCTCAAACGACAATAATTCCTACGAGCCTATACTTACAAGCTCGGCTGCATGGTCTCCATGGCGGTTGGTGTCCAGGCACCGCGGATGAGTCTCTCCACCAGTTTCGTAAACCCGGCGCCATTGCCCTTTATTGTACCTGAAAACCGAACGGACAAGCATGACTTATAAATAATAATATATAATATAAAATAATAATAATATTGACACAATTTTTACACAAATTATCTTGGCCCCAAATTAAGCATATATAGCCTGTGTTATGTGTTGCAAGACAACGATATATTTAATACAATATACTTAAACATACATTAATACATATAAACATCCATGACTCGGAAACAAACATCTATATTCATCATATAAATGCTTGCACCTACCGAGATTCGAACCCGGGAATTCTAGCTTAGTAGGTAGGATCGCTAACCTCTCGGCTATATAGGTCGTCAAACTTGTTATATAAAAAATACGTTTAAAAGTTGTTACTTTATAAATAAAGAACAAAATAATTAGTTGCATTTCGTGTAACTGTAATTCATAAGTATACATTTTAATTTTAACAACGAAACATATTCTGAAAGCGATAACACAGGTCGTCATGTCTAACAAACTATTTTAACTGTTTTAAAGTAAAAAATAAAAGGAACGGATTCTAAAAATGCGCTCTTGGACAAGAATTCTCAATAGGATCCATTCAATGATGGGTGTACTTCCCTAGTTTCTAGAATAGTAAGATTTTTTTTACGAGACGAAAATGACGTTCAGCTGATGGTAATCGATACGCCCTGCCCATTCCCATGCAGTACCACTCAGGATACTTGAAAATCCCAAAAATTCTGAGCGGCACTACAACTGCGCTCGTCACATTGAGAAAAAAGATGTCAAGTCTAATTTGCCCAGTAATAAGGTACGCGGAGAGCATTGAAATTATATATAAAATTCAATTATTCTTTAATATTCCTTTTTTTGTTTGTAATTTGTTCCTTTTTGTGTTTCGTCTAATCAGTGTGCCTAAGTATGATTTTAATTATAAATTTAGATTTATAAATATTTGAATAATAATTTTGAATAATTTAAGTAACATTTAGAAACTAACATCATATTTCATTCATCCTGTTGTTTTTAGATATAACATCATCGCTTATTACATCATTTACATCATAACGCGCCAAAAGAAGTATAGCTTGAAAACTCAGAAAACACGCATTAAAAAGTATTTGTAAGTATGGGTCGCTTAACTGCTTCCCCGTCTAGTACAAAAATGCAACTGTGCTCACCAATTATAATCATTATGATATAGGCGTTAGGGTACAGTTTGGCCGCGTGGCTGACACCGTCGTACACCTTCTTGGCGCGGTAGATCTCCTTCATCGTTGCAGCCACAACTTTGACCGGCAAGAACTTGGCCACCTTGTATCCCACGTCGAACGGCGTGTAGAATACGACGTACCTGAACACAAATTGATATTACTGACATAGAATAAAACTTTTCGTTTAAGAGACTTTGTGGAATCATCACCACAATCACCATCACCACTGCTGGACAAAGATATCCCCCCAAGATCTCCTGCCTGCATTGCCCTCAAGCAACGTATTCCGCGATCTTGACCAAGTCGTCGGTCCATCTTGTGGGGGGGCCTACCAACACTGCGTCTTCCGTGTTTGCACCGTATTTTCCTTTTAATATATTGCCATTTTTTTTTGTAAGTATAAACTACTAACTGTATTATTTTAGTTTACTTCAACTGTTATCTTTATAAGTCGTTAGCCACATCCAGTCCTTCTTATTCCGGATAAATATAAAATATGTTGATGTTCTTTTGTTGAGAATTTTTTATGTACCTTCATTTTTTGTAATTGTTCACTTTGTTTGTTTTGCATGCTTAGTTATAGAAACCTAAGGTAATATTACATTGTATATTAATGTAAAATTCTCATGTAAGTGATTTAATGTAAAATCTTATGAGAATAAATGTCTTTAAACCGAACTGTATATTAATAATAATATTGACATTTTACACAAATTATCATGCCCCAAATTAGGCAGCGATATATTTAATACAATGTACTTACTTAAACAAAATAAATACATATAAACATCAATTACTCGGAAACAAATAAATAATAATAATAATAAAGAATATAAACCATTCCCGAAAAGATGAAGCTGTAGATATTTATTTAAAAGAGTGGCAATGAGTTTCTTGCCATTGCTTCACATAAAAACCCAACCCTTTCCGAATTGGCGGTAAATATGAAAAGAAAAGAAAACTTGTGACTTTGATGATTTTGATGTGATCCGATTTACCATGTGACAGTTCCAATAAGAAGTTGCGGAGTGTTCTTAAGTGGAGCTAGAATGGGTTCTCCCAACAGTCCATTGGCGACCATTCCGCCCGCGAAGATAACCAACATTGTTGACAGCCAGCACGACAGGGGATGCTTACGAGAAAACGCTTGGGCACCTGAAATCATAATTTGGGCTATCATTAATTCACCGTAAATTTATACCATTTACCAGTGGGAGGCTCCTTTGCACAGGATGCCAGCTAGATTATGGGTACCAAAACGGCGCCTATTTCTGCCGTGAAGCAGTAATGTGTAAGCATTACTGTGTTTCGATCTGAAGGGCGGTGTACCTAGTAAAATTACTGGGCAAATGAGGCTTAACATCTTATGTCTCAAGGTGACTAGCGCAGTTGTAGTGCCAATCAGAATTTTTATGGTTTTTCAAGAATCCTGAGCGGCAGTGCATTGTAATGGGCAGGGCGTATCAATTACCATCAGCTGCTCGTCTTGTCCCTTATTTTCATAAAAAAATAGTATTTATAATATTATATTCAAATACGACGCCTGCGCCTTGTGCATATTCTGTCATATTAATAATTCTCCCTTCTTGACAAAGGTAAGATAAAGACAAAAAGTTTTATATTTGGAGTAAATTTACTTCGCGTTTATTAATAAAAAACATTATGTTCAAATAATATAGGGAAGGGGCATGACCTTTGTTCAAGTAAAGAGTAAAAACCGATGCACGTATAACAGTTCCATAGTTGCTACTGGACTCTATATGGACTGTACTGATTTAGGGTTTTTTTTAAATGAAAATAATGACGTTCAGCTGATGATAATTGATACGCCATGCCCATTACAATGCAGTACCGCTCATGATTTTTGAAAATCCCAAAAATTCTGAGCGGTACCACAATTGCTTTCGTCACCTTGAGACATAAGATGTTAAGTCCATTTGCCCAGTAATTTCACTAGCTACGACGCCCTTCCGACCGAAACACAGTAATGTTTAGACATTACTGCTTCACGGCTGAAATAAGCGCCGTTGTGGTACCCATAATCCCACCTCCCACTGGTAAAACTGGTAAAAAGGTGAAATTTTCAGGTGATTTCCATATAAGACTAGCGATTGCTCTTGTTCTTCTAGTATAGTAGCAACCGGAACAATTTTTTTTTGGCAAGGTATAACAATAATGTGTGAAAACTGTTTTGGAGTTCCACAATTTTTAGGTACTCATTGTAAATTTTTATGTAAAAGAGAATTTTTGCTTGGTCTCATATATTTCACTCAACATTTGTTAATGCCACATTTTTAATAGAATAGGGACATTCATGTTTACAGATCACCTGATTGTCAGGGAATAAAACCTGAAAAACCAGAAATACAATAGAGTTGAAGGCCTGTCAATAAATATATAGGTATATATATATATATATATATATATATATTTACTAGCTGACCCAGCAAACGTTGTATTGCCGATATTAAAATCGCGATACAAAAGTAACTGTTGATCGTAGATAGGTGAAAATTTGAAGTTGAATGTATTTTTTAATGCTGACTCAATCAAACAAATTTAAAAAAAAAAGTAAAAAAAAATAAAAAAAAAAAAAATAAAAAAAAAATTTCATGTGGACCATCCTTAACATTTAGGGGGATGAAAAATAGATGTTGTCCGATTCTCAGGCCTACCCAATATGCACTCACAATTTCATGCGAATCGGTCAAGCCGTTTCGGAGGAGTTCAATGTTTAACACCATGACAAGAGAATTTTATATATTAGAAGATGTATATATATAGCGTTCTCCCTATAGTCTTGTAGAAGAAGAAGCAGAGGCAGGCAGAATTTCCAACCCATTGTTGTATCAAACTGGAGGTGAATAGGAATGGACAAGTTTGAATGCAGATTACTCTTATGAGTAATTAATTCCCCTCATGGGAAAGTCATTGAAAGTAGGCTCTAACCCAGAGCTAATTTGTAGTAGGTACTACTAAACTAAAAATAATACCTATTATCATCAGTTAACGATAAAATCTAAATTATTATTAATACAACAAAATATGGCGTATCTCCTCCATGACAAATGATTAGGGATAACGCACAATATTATGTAATTTAAATATTTTTTTGTTAAATATTTTTTTATTTACATGGCGCCATTTTGTTTTTATTATGTTCCTAATTCCTATAGCGTCAATAGTACCTAATAGTAAGTATCCATACCTACTCTGTGACATTACCACACAGACGGCGGAAAGCGGAGTCTTCGTAAAATGGTGTTCATTGAATTAATCTACGGGTACGGATCCCTAAAATCCAACTTTATTGAAGACTTTACTGTATATTTCTTTCAGCTGAGGTATGTATGTTGGTAATTACTAATTACGTTAGGAAACAATAAAGAAATCGTGAGAACTATTAGCTCAGTATTTTGCAACATTTTTAAACATTAAAATTTGTGTATTTAGTTTAAATTTTCTACATTTAGATACAATTATATATTATTATCAATTTACTATCATATCGCCACCGATGAATTTTAATTAAATTTTATCATGTTAATAATGTTCCACGGCAATTTTAAATTATGGCAATATATGATAAGTTGCGTACTTTCAGAGTTGTGACCTAGATAGGGATAATAATTTACGTTTTAAAGAATACTGTTCTATTGTAACTAAATATTTTTCTTCTATAACGCAAATTCTCCCATTTTCATAACATTATGTGCTGATTAAATATTTCGCAACATCTAAACATGGCTCGTTGGTCTAGGGGTATGATTCTCGCTTCGGGTGCGAGAGGTCCCGGGTTCAAATCCCGGACGAGCCCGGTAAAAATATTTTTTTGTAAATACAATTTTAAAACACTTCAGAATGCCTCTATTATTTCTTCGCACTTCTAGCAGTTTCCAAAAGTATTGTTTTAGTAATTACACTTTTTGTATCAGTTTAAATTGTGCAGCATTGAGATTGGTTGTTTTAACTGACGTGTTGTCATTGGAAAATGACACGTGGGATTCAGCGATAGAATTAGAATAGAAATAAATAAGTACAGATATTTAAATTGCGAAGGCTCTATTAATACAGGGTTTATAAATTTAAATCAAGTAACATTTTTTGCTGTAAAGAATAAGTATGTAAAAATATTCTAACATGATAAGAAAGTACCTATTAATAATCTGATAATGTACGTTGCAAATTAATAAAACCGATAACAGACATTTTGAGCATGTTTTAGAAAAGTTTATCATTTATTTCTAAATTAATTTAGTATGTTCTAGTTTTCAGACCAACATTTTAATTTAAAACGGGCCGCATTATGTTCAACAGGGTAGGTAGGTCCAGTCTATTTTTAACATTGTAGATGTCTTTATTTCTGGACATCGATGTGGTCGTTTTAAGTCCATAAATTATGAACAAGAATACATAAGATACGGAAGTCAAACTAATGGCGGGAATATGCCTATATTATTATAAAATTTACCTGTTCCTAAATCTTCTCTGACTGATAGAGCACATAATAGTGAATGCGCTATATCGAAATATGGATACATTTTGAGTTTGATGACCTGATTGGCCAGGTCTAAGAAGGCTTCGGGATCCATGGCGTTGTATTTTCACTTAGCTGATATGTAGGAAATGATCTTTAAACTAAACACCGACAGTATACTGACGGTCACGTGTAAGCGACCGACCGCGGGCGTCGTTGCCGCGAGACTAAAACGAAATACGGAATTAATCTCGGATCGCTCAATCGCTGAATAATGCAGTCTCTCTAGTTCAAACTGGTCGAGTGAAATGCTTTTTGGACTATTTTTGATCAACGTGCTAGACAATAGCAATACCGCAAGCTCTAATTCCACTTTTACTTTTTTTATTACAATTACATGAGATAGGATAGTTTTCTCAATTTCAAATCTATTAGTCAAGTTTCCGTAGTGTAGTGGTTATCACGTGTGCTTCACACGCACAAGGCCCCCGGTTCGATCCCGGGCGGAAACAGTACATTTTTATTTGTACTTAACTTTTTATAATATGTACAGCAACATTTTTTGTTCAATATAATTTACGTATAGTAGTAAATGCATAATGTATATATATTAAAATGATTGAAATAATCAATAACAAGTTTCCAACATTATAGTTTAATTATGCATTACACTAATTATAATTCACACTATCACCAAGCATTATTATAATTCTTCTTTAGATATTTTTCACCTTAAATATAATAGGTAGGTAAAAAGAAAATATTGTAAAACTTAATTTATAGGTAATAGGTAGTTTCTTATTGGTTGTGTGACTTGTAAGTATGTTGTATATTCATTCTAACTGCATAAATACTTAATGTTTTATTACATACAGTAAGTAGGTACTATCACAGTAGACATATTATCAGTACGGAAACTAAACCTTGTTGATAAAATACTTATCTATATGTTTGTTTATTCTTTTAACCGACTTTAAAAAAGGAGTTTTGGAACGAAGTTCCTTATGAGGCGATGCAGAGCGTAAAAAAAGTAAAAAGCGTAAGATTTTTATTTATAGTGATAGCTATACAGTGTACAATGCAATCTTATAGTCTACATGATGACTGTTATGTAATGTTTTTAAACAACATTTTATTGAATGTTTTTCTTGGAAATATTTTTTTTGGAATGAAATTTCAAATGTCAATAACGAATATGACATCTGTTTTGAGATCCGAGATGGCGGATGTGACTTTAAGATCTCCACGACGATCGGTCCTGCGCTGCCGTCATCCAACGTATTCCGTAGATCTTGACCAGATAGTCGGTCCATCGTGTGGGGGCCCTTCCAGCGCGTCTTCCGGTACATGGTCGCCATTCAAAGACTTTTCTGCCCCATCGGCCATCTGTCGAACTATGTGCCCTGCCCACTACCACTTCAGTTTCGCAATCATTTGGGCCATGTAGGTGACTTTGGTTCTCTTACGCACATAATTATTATGGAATGAGCTTCCTTCTGCTTGGCGGTGATAACCAAATTATTTGGTTGCACCTACATGGAAGAAAGTTCCTTGAACTGCACTGCAGAGGAACGCTTGACAACCTAATTTGCGGCGTGTCTTGCGAGGGTGGTATTCGGATGTTTAACAGTTCAAATTAGTAGTTTATTCCTATTATTACCCAATTTTTCGGAAACTTATAGCTGAATTTATTAATTGCTAATCTAGTCAGACCACCAAAGTAAGAAAAATATTTTCAAGGTCCAGTCACGGACGAGTAAAAAATAATGACTCCCTGTCACCTACATAACAATGAAGGATCAAAACAAGCCAGTTAACGTGTAAATACATAGCCCCACGTTTTTTTTTTTTTTTTTTTTTGAGAGGAGGAAATACTGTTACGTTTACCGTTCCGGGGCGTAATATGTCGGACTCGAGTGTCCGCGTAAGCGGACACCCCATACCGACTAAAACCTCCTCTGTGCTGTTAGCAGCTCTGGCTTTCACAGCGAAGTAGGACGTGGGCCGTGGAGGCCGCAAAGACTACGCAACAACAGTCGCGGGGCGTCTCCTAAGGAGACTCGAACCTCAGACCGGCTGTGTGCTTGTGGGAAGGAGAGAGAATGAAAATGAAGATGAAATGAAGATGAAAGATGAAAAGGTGATAAGAGCACACTCGCCGGCGAGTGTGGTGATGTTTTGTGTAATGTATGTAAGTGTGTATGTATGTGTTTATGATTGCATGTATGTGTGTTTGTATGTATGTACGTAGTGTAAATTTTTGTGTGCATGTATGTTTGTGTTTGTGTCTGTTTGTGGAGTGTGTTTGTGTAAGTCGTGTATGTCAGTCCGTGTGTGAGTGAGTGTAGCCCCACGTACACACTTACACTTATATATGCCGATCAGCCGCCATAATGACATCTGCCATCGTCTATGACGGACAGTGACATCCAGTGTGGCCGGTAAATAAACAGGGACTTTACCCGAAAAATAGGTAATCCATGTATTGCTGTTCTAAGTAGATAAATCATTATCTGTTTCAAGATGCAGTGATTTATAATAGGTATGTAATTTAACCAATTTCTTTTTTAAAGTTCTGTGGGACACTGCTTCAATACGAGTATCATTCTCATCTATGATCTGGTGCATCCCAGTATCAGTTCTAAACATCAAATCCAATCAAGATCCAATACTCTGTCAAAATTTCTATCACTTTTGTATTTACCTAGCAACCAAATGACTAAATGAAGCACATAGTTATTTGTTCTCTAAAAATGTACTTATTTGATACCACGTCAGTGGCAAACGAATTTAAGAATGAATTTTGTGCAGGTATTCTTAAAAATAAGAAATGATAGTACGTCATTTTCATATCACTTAGAACAAAGATACTGCAAACAAGATATGGACACAGAAATAGAAACGGCAATCCTTACATTCAAGGTGTACCTGTTTTTTATTTACTTAAACTATGCCTGCGATTTTTATTTTTAATTTGAAAACAATCTATGTGAAATTAGAAAATCAGATTTGGAGTAATGTGGCTATATAATACTATGACTATTAACGGGACATAATTTGTGTTATGTGTGGTATCCCCCGTAACTGCACACACACTAGCTTAAAGGTGCTTCACTTGTTAATATCAACAGCGCGGAGTCCTATTTTTACTCGTCCGTGGTTCCAGTAAGATAAGAGTAAACGCAAGTGGCATACAGTATTATATTTTGTACAATGTAGCACTTCTTTATAAAAATGTATAAATCAAACACCATTTCCATTATCTTTTTATTTAAAATGTTACAAATTTAAAAAAATTATACAAAAATAAATTATAAATAACTATAAAATATTTGTAGATACATCGAAATATGATTGCTCAAGCTGATTTTTCTTCAGTCTTATTTGTTAGACACAGCCCAAGCTTTGGAAATGTTAAGGCGAGTATACATAAATTTTACGACTACCCTCCAAATGCAAAATTTAAAAATAATCTGATTTCTTTAGAATTATACATCCATACAATGAGTGATATTAATGATTATACATTTACAAACATTATTTTAATAGTAGTTATTTAGTCATCTAAATCTTATATGAAACAAGTATATCTATTTCATCTAGAGAATCCTGATTGTTATAAATGAGAATGTTTAGAAAAGTATACCTACAGAATATTGTAGAAATACTTATAGATTCTTTATAGTAGCATAAAATATTCTAAATATCATCCTATTTACAGGGCGTCCCAAAGTTATGGGACATGAAGGGAAAGTAACCTTAAATCACTTAATTTACTACTTTCTCATATTTGCGTAAGACAAGAGGGATCACATTTTGAGCATTTAATTAATAAATTTACCACCCACAAAAATACCCTTTTGACTTTTTTTTGACTACTTTCTCATATCTGATAATGTATCATAAAAGTAGGGGTGTTTTTTTACATATAAGTCGAGAATTCCCAGACGAGGCAAGTAATTTTTAGAAAATCTTTGAATGCAGAATTACTTACTTTTAAAAATAACATATAAAGTCTTCTTTCAGTAAAATACCCTATCTGCGATATTTAAGGTACTTTCCCTTCATGTCCCATAACTTTGGGACACCTGTGTATTTTCTTAGATAATTTATACGTCTGGACAGTCGCTTGCTGTTAGACAACCGATAAAATAGGCGAGGAATATTAGCTTAGTGTGCGTGACAAGCTACGTCTTTGGATTTGTATGACACTTTGTATTAGTGTGCGTGCATTGCTCAAAATAGAGGTTAGTTCTAAATTCATTTTTTTCGACGTTTTCACAGCTTTCATAGTCTATCTAGACGTATAAATGATCTAAGCATGTTTTTTTGGTAAAATATAACATGTTTTATTAAATTAAAAAAAATATGATTCAGCCTTGGTGCTTCCAAACAATTAATTAAGCAATTAATCGAATGTATTTTAAAACGAGAGTCTTTTGTAAAAGTTTAACAATTTGATGTGCACTTACATAAATAATAATCCATTTTGCGCGCGCTAAGTAAACGAATATTATACAGATGTTCAATATCTTATTATAAAACAATAAAATAATTATTATTTTAAATTAATTAGTTTGCATTGTCATGTTATTATTGCCCTTTTTGGTCTATGGGTGGCATAAACCGCCCAAATAATGCTTATCCTAAGCAACCTACAGACAAAAGTGCCATCCCTTCCATCTACAATTCCTCTTCTTAGGAGTGGGGCGAACCCTAACATCTCAGGCTTTTGATGGGTATTCTAAGGTATTTCTCAGCCGAATTGATGGTAGACTCTGACTTTGTGATATGATACTATGAAATGAAAGATAAAAAGAAGTAGGAAATTTTGAGAGAGAATATCAAAGTAATCTTTCAAAAAATACAAATATCTCTTTTCTTAACTTAACTTAGCAAAATCAAATTACTTGTTGAATGCAAAAGTATGCCAACCGAATTAAATTCAACATCAAACCCTGCCGAGGATCCTCAAATTATAATCACCTCTAGCTTTTGTGTCATACAATTAAAATAAATATAAAATGTATCAATATATAACATATATCAATTATAACCCTGCGTTTTTATTATAAATTACAGAAATCAAACTAATCTCATAGCCACAAGTAAGAAAAGCACCAAATTTTTTTTTAATTTCATACACAACTAAAAATCATACAATATATTTAACAATACATATTCTATTTATTTCTCATTTACCATATAACGCATGGGATGAAACATTCTTATTTAAACCTGGTCCAAATTTAATAAAGCCTTATAAAGGAATATTGTTATGCCTTTTAATAAATAAAGTATGAGCGAGCGTTTCCCATTGGCCGGGTCTCGGCCTACTGTACCGGGCCATCATAATAAAATACCGGGTCGAAACATTCTCGCCTTGTTTTAAAAATGTACCTTACTATTACTATTTTCCGCTAACTTCCGGATTCATTAGTAAAAAAAACAGCTCCATAGCTACTTTGCAGTAAAATTTAGTGACTCAGTATATATATATTGTATTATTTTACCTAATTGAACCAGCTTGGGTTCTTAAATTATTCACGAAGGGGCAGTGTGAAAATTACCGGGCTATTGCAGAACAATATTTGGGAAACACTGGAATAAACTATGGAAATATGAATAAATAGTTCATTTTAAGAAAGAATTACTTACATATGTATTATTTTTACAACCTTATTGTTATTTTATAGAAAATAAGAAAGAATATTATATTAACGGATAACAGCATCATACAGATATTGTACAGATTGAAACAGCGCCTCTGGTGGCGATTTTTAGAAATATGATACGCGCAATAAATATATTTTCAAAATATGAGAACAGATTCTTATAATATTCTTTAACATATTTCATCAGAACCATAACAGTATTTTCAATTTATCTAGTTATAGATTTCCACAGCCAATATCCAAATAAAAATAGGAACATTTTTAAATAGCCGCCAAAATGTTTATAAATAAAATTGCACAGTCATATAATATAAGGAATCGCAACGTTGCTATCACTATTTGAGGCAGACTCATAAATTACTCCATATTAATAGTGAATAAATATATTTCCCCACCGCAAATAAACTCAATCAAATGTAGTCAAAGTAGTTTTTACGGACAGTTATTACAGGGAAATAAAGTATTTTTAAAACAGTGTAAAACACTTTCTTGACTTTTACCGAATAACAATAAATTTTTGATATATATATTAAGATTTTTGTTCATTGCACGGGGGGAATCATAGCAAAACTAACTACAATTAAAACTTAACTAAGTTACAACTTTAACTAGATTGTGTTTTGAAGTGTGAACACCAGCACCCATCATGGCAAAGTGTGATCAGTGGATGAGCTCTGCTTCTACTCTTCTGAAAAAAAAAATATTACAAAATAACCGGTCAAGTGTGAGTGGACTACACACGAACGGTCATCATAGACGTAGAATATTTCGATTCTTTACTTTTTAGGACTAATAATTATTGTAAGAACAGATTTCTGATGCGAGTGCCAAGTGTGAGATTTTTTACCTATTCCATCGCGTAAAAGTTAACTACGATTTGTATGGCGTCGCAAGAGCGCCATCTAGTGAAAGTAGAGGAAAACATTATAGAATGAATTTTGTATATTTTGTTAAAAATTTTAACGACACCCAAATGTTCTTTTTGTGTCAGTAAGTTAATTAGCTCTTTAAACTTTTGTAAATTTCTTTATTTGTAATTATTAATAACTAACTTTTAAAGTGTTAAAACTTCACTATGCAATAAGTATCGTTAGCAACACTTTTTGCTAGTGTAATATTTATTATTTATCATACCTTTATGTAGTTTAAATATATAAAGTTTCTTTATATAAATAAATATACTATCGTATAGACGATTTGGCAGACCGATAATGTATGACCTCCATGTACATATCATGAAATGTCAAAGTGTGTGTTAAGCTAATGGTTTTCAAGATAATAACTGGCTGTCTTTTTACGACTTGTCAATCAAAATCGATTACAGTCACGATACTTTCACTTTCTTGTTCTATCTTGCTCTATCTGCGTACTACGTCACATGTAAAAAATTTAACAGCGACAAAAAGATACCAAACTAAAGTTTAATTACCTCTCTGTAACAGGTGAATAAGTCGGCCCGCCATTTTCTGTAAAAGAATAAATATTATTAGCAATCGTAATTAAAACGTGACAGCAAATTAACAAGACATTAGAAGATATAACACTACTTTGTAAGTAGTTTTGTTTTTAAACATTTTTTCACTTGCATAGCGGCCATTTTGTAATTCGCCATCTTGGTTTTTGTAGTGTCGTTATAAAAGGCAGATCGTCAAGGTTTTCAGATACCTACAGCCCGCTCATTCACAGATAGAATATAATAGAAACATATTTATTGACCACAGGGAGTGACAATAGCATAACATATTGGAACACTTGGTAAACTTCATGAAGCTATAACAGCACGAAAAGGGGCTTTGACATGGAGAGAAGAGCTGATATTATAACACTAGAAATAAGGGATTGCTTGTAACTAATTCTAGTAGGCTTCATAAGATACATAATAGCTTTAAGGGTAAATGTATACACTTCTATAATAAAGTCCCAGCCACTGTTCAGGCATTATCTATAAATAAATTTAAATGTTTTATAAAAAAATGGCTCCGTCGTAAATCCTATTACTCCACTGCTGAATATCTAAATGATCGGACAGCCTGGGACTAGATTGTGATTATTTTATAGCGATAGAAATGACTGTACAATATTGTATATTTATATTGAAAAGAGCGCAAAAAAAGAATGCTGGGACAGTTTCTTGCGCCGCTTCTTCTCTCTCAGAGCGCCATTTGTATCCGAAGCGGTAGTAGTATCTAGTAGTTTAAGAAATGACATCAAAAAGAATTCTAAAGGAATCAATTTTGAGAAAATAAATGCCTTTTATGCCTTTAAGAAACTCCCAGCCTTAAATCATTTAATAACTTAGCCTATATTATATTATTAAATTTGAGGTGGCCTGCGCAGAACCAGACAAGAACCATGCATCATTATCCTCAATACCTATATAATGTACATCTTCTTTGTCAAAGAAGCTTTAATATTAATTTAATGTCCTAGTTTACTGTCTGGTATTTTATTGAAACATTTCATTCAGTGACCTCATGCTACCTGTCCTTAAAACTCGTATACAATTTTATCATACCTCTCGCTTATCACCAAAGGCGGGTCAGCTGCGACTATTTAAACCACTTTAAAACCCCATTTGCCGTAAAACCCGCTCATCGACAACCCATCCCTTAAAGCCTCGCTTAGTATCGGAATTCTGGGTCTCGAATTCTCAATAGATTGCCAATTCCGCAGTCATTTGGAAGGCAAAGTCAAATGGGCTTCGAAGAAGCTGGGCGTCATTTATAGAGCACGGCAGTACTTCAAGCCGGCCACATTCTAGCGCTCTACAAGGCACAGGTCCGGCGTCATATGGAGTATTGCTGTCATTGCCACGGGCAACGCAGAGCTGGTCGAATTGTTGGGAACCCAGTGCTCTGTGACCGGCTAGATAACTTGGCGTTGCGTAGGAACGTCACATCATTGTGTGTCTTCTACCGCATTTACGCAGAATGTTCCGAAGAATTAAATTAAATTTTAAGATTCCTGCCGCCGAATTCGACCTTCGCACGACACGCCACAAATTAGGATATCATCCCCACCATCTGAATGTGTGGAGTTCCTCTACAGTGCAGTTCTTTTTATTTTCTTTCTTTTCAACTTTCTTCCACGCACGACCAAACTGTACACTGTAAACTGTGTAAAGACATCCGAGTACCTTAAAAAAAGCGCATACTTTTTTCAAGGGCCGGCAACGCTCTTTTAATTCCTCTGGATTGCAGGAGAATGTGGGCAGCAGTGATCACTTAACATCACGCACAGTTTAAAGAGATAAGAATGACCTTGTGTATCATATATCACCGAAATTAGCTTCATCGGCTGACAGTTGATAAGCCCTGCCCATAAAATACAGTGCTGCTCAGAATTCTTGAAAAAACCAAAAATTCTGAGCGGCACTACAAATGCGACCGTCACCTTGAGACATAAGATGTTAAATCTCATTTGCCCAGTAATTTCACTAGTTACGGCGCCCTTCAGACCGAAACACAATAATGTTTACACATTACTGCTTCACGGCAGAAATAGGCGCCGTTGTGGTACCCATAATCTAGCCGGCATCCTGTGTAAAGGAGCCTGCCACTGGTATAAATAGTCCCAGGCTGTCCGATCACTTAGATATTCGGCTAAATATGAAACAAACGTACCAATCTTGCAACTGGACTGCCCGTTCCTCTCATGGTATAGAAAATTGACAGTATCATAGCTCGGATCGGCGATAGCAGATAACTCATCACCCAAATGCGAATGAGATTTATGCGGCGTGGACGTATGGATTTCATCTTTGTCGGTGATGTTGGTAATGGTTTTATTTAGAGTGTTCATCGCTGTTGTGTTGATGCTGGTAACGTTTCCTTCGTGATCTGACTCCGTTTCTGAAGACCTGGCACTCGTTCCGTTTGTTAACTGCAAATATATTTATTTATTTATTAAGGAAACAAACAGATACATCACTATAGTAAAAAATAAAGTTAAATGTAATAAATAAAATTCTCGTGTCGCGGTGTTTGTAGTTAAACTCCTCCGAAACAGCTTGACCGATTCTCATGAAATTTTGTGTGCATATTGAGTAGGTCTGAGAATCGAACAACGTCTATTTCTTCATCCCCCTAAATGTTAAGGGTAGTCCATCCCAATTTTTTTTTAATTTTTAGATAAATTATTATTTTTTTAAGATACATTTAAAATACATACAGCCCTAAATTTTCAACCCTCTAAGATCAACACATATTTTTCTATTGCGATTTTAAAATTATTCTATTACATCCACAGATACGCACTAGAGTTGCAAGATGGCAATCGAATTTAATGATTATTGAAGTATGATAAATTTTATATACATTTATATGTATCTATGTATGATATTAATTATATAAATTATAATATATCATTTGGTAAGTCTGCGAATCGGTCGCCATCTATTTTTAAACCCCAAAAATTTTAATTTTTGATTTTATTTTATTACTTTATATGGCAATACAACGTTTGCTGTGGCAGTTAGTAAAATTTAAGAATTACAATATTGGATATATCCTAGAATAGTTTCACACACAAAAGAATACACTTATACAGACATGACAACAGAACGTTAAGATAAGTAAACAATAGAATATTTAGGCGAAAACACAATATTATATAAATCAAGACAGAGACAGATATACTAGTGGTTACAATCTATATATATAAAAATGAATTGCTGTTCGTTAGTCTCGCTAAAACTCGAGAACGGCTGGACCGATTTGGAAAATTTAGGTCTTGAATTATATGTGTAAGTCCAGAGAAGGTTTAAAAGGTGAATAAATAGGAAAATGCTGCTAAATTAAATAAAAACAACAAATTTGTTTTTCCTTTTATGTGTCCATACATAATTTCTATGAAAGAAATTATTGACGCACGGTTTTACAGTTCTGATGTGAAACAATTTCATTACGACAGCAGGGTGCATATTTTACGAAGTAATTTTTGATGTTATGATATATTATTGACAAATTCATATAAAAACATTATTTTATTTATTATATACAGAACATCGTCTGTCGGGTCACCTAGTAATGAATAAAGATACAAGGTTTAAGGTATGGACAGTAATTGTTGTTTTAACTTAGTCTTAAATGACGCAGTAGAGGAGTGCGAAAACAGATTGACATTAATGTGAGAATCCAATGATGAACACATTCTGTGAAGAGGCGCGCGAAACCCAATATTGGTTCTAGGAGTCGATAGGTTGAATAATTATAATAAACACATCTTAATATATATAAATTACGTGTCACGTTGTTTGTCCGCGATTGACTCCTAAACTAATGAACGTATTTTAATGGGGATTACTTCATGGAGTGCAGTTTAGTCCAACTTGAGAGTTTTTATTTCGATTTGGGACCCATAATTATTTTTATTTTCAATATTTGTTTTTTATAGACATATTATTTTCTATGAGAGAATTTAGTCACGCACTGTTTAACAGTTCCACTGTGAAACAATTTCATTATAACAACAGGGAGCATTTTTTACGAAATAATTCTTGGTGTTTTGAAATAAAATGGCAAATTCCTATAGAAAACTTTTGTTTAATTATCTACAGAACTACGTCTGTCGGGTCAGCTAGTTATTTTATATATTATTATATGGAAACAATTATAAAATCATGCCTATATAAGAGTCAATTTAAGCCAGCCCATACTTCTAGCGCAGTTGTGATTTCAGTCTCAGATAATTTATATACGTGTAGTTACTACATTAGACTATATTAGAATAGTATATTAGATTACTATATTTGGTTCGAATCCCGGTAGGTGCAAGCATTTATATGATGAATTTGGATGTTTGTTTCCGAGTCATGGATGTTTAAATGTATTTATGTATGTCTATATGAATTTATGTATGTTTAAGTAAGTATATTGTATTAAATATATCGTTGTCTTGTAACCCATAACACAGGCTATATATTCTTTACTTGGTGCAAGATGATATGTGTAAAAAAAGTGTGTCAATATTATATTATGTGTCAATATTAGATTAGAATTACTCGCTACACTGTGATTCAATCCTAGACTACTTTGCCAATTCGTGATTTAAAGTCAGCACTTGTAGCAAAAAATAACGTTGCTCAGTTGTTGAACAAATAACTATTCATGCCACCCATTAATATTTTTTCAACACACTTGCTCGTAAAGTGAGCCTTATTACATAGTACAGAGACCCTCAAACCGAACTATTACACACGCGTTCATATTACACACTAGTGCACAATAGAATAATCCCTATAAAGTTAAGTAGTACCTAAATGCAAATTATATGAGAGCAAACAAAGCATTTTCAATTTAACTGGGCAATTTAACTAGATAAAAAGCTTCAGTGGGGCCCCATGTTGCCCATCTAGCAGAGACTCAGCTCTGCGGCATATGCAGTTAGAAAGATAAGAGAGTACACGAATGTTGCGACCGCTAGATTAGTGTACTTTAGTTATTTTCATAGCATCATGACGTACGGTATATTACTATGGGGTCATGCTGCTGACATTGATATAGTGTTTGCTCTGTAAAAGAGAGCTGTTCGTGCTATATATCAGCTTGGTTATAGACAGTCTCTCAAAGAAAAATTTAATGAAATAAATATTATTACTGTTCATTGTCAGTACATTAATTTAAATTTAATATACGTTCACAAAAATCGTCACCTTTTTGCTCTTAATAGTGATTTTCATTATTATAACACTAGAAATAAGGGATTGCTTGTAACTAATTCTAGTAGGCTTCATAAGATACATAATAGCTTTAAGGGTAAATTTATACACTTCTATAATAAAGTCCCAGCTACTGTTCAGGCATTATCTATAAATAAATTTAAATGTTTTATGAAAAAATGGCTCTGTCGTAAATCCTATAACTCCACTGATGAATATCTAAATGATCGGACAGACTGGGACTAGATTGTGATTATTTTATAGCGATAAAAATGACTGTTCAATACTGTATATTTTTGAATTGAAAAGAGCGCAAAAAAAGAATGCTGGGAGAGTTTCTGCGGTGCTTCTTCAGCGGTGCTCAGAGCGCCATTTGTTTCCGAAGCGGTAGTAGTATCTAGTAGTTATTAGAAATGACATCAAAAAGAATTCTAACGGAATCAATTTTGAGAAAAATAAATGCCTTTTTATGCTCTACACTTTTTTATATAACAAGAAAAAGGTTTTATGCCACTGAAAATCCATTAACATTTTCGGAATGATTGTGTTAATTAAGACGAAAAAACACTTAAACCATCAACCAAAAAACAAACAAACTGTCCAAACAGTTTTGCGGGACTAAGTTAACTTTTAAGATTCTTTCTGTAAATGATTATTAGTATAAATAAATAAATAATAAAACTATTTTTAATTCAAAACAATTTGTTATAAAATATATGCATTTTATCACTTTGAAGTAGGCTGTATGTAACCAAAGACCAAGGTTTTGACGCGTGCAAAAAATAGTTTGTACGCCATTTCCCATTTAATTATTATTTATATTTTTTCCTTGCAAGTGTGTTGAAAAAGTGCGTATAAAACTCGTGAGCAACTTCCTCACTAGATTTATGCCTGCAACTCGGGTTGCAACCCACAACCTCCTGTATAATTTTGTTTAGTACCTATATCTTGACTTGTTTGGTGGATTTTGTTAATTTCCTAATTTCATTACATCTTAGAATAGTTGTTTTATAACTTAATTATTTTATACAACTATTAAGCACATGCGGTATTCACCTAAAATGCTAATGCATTTAGTAATAAGACCTTTGTAACATAGCATATTTATAAATGTTATGTTGTTATTACCAATGGTGAATCTAAATAAATAAATTAAAATAATGAGCAACTTCACTAGTATTGACACAATTTTTAAACAAATTATCTTGCCCCAAATTAGGCATATATAGCCTGTGTTATGGGTGCAAGACAACGATATATTTAATACAATTTACTTACTTAAACATACATAAATACATATAAACATCCATGACTCGGAAACAAACATCAATATTCATCATATAAATGCTTGCACCTACCCGGATTCGAACCCGGTACCTCTAGCTTAGTAGGTAGGATCGCTAACCACTCGGCTATAAAGGTCGTCAAAGTATTATCACTAGTTTTTTTTTTATGGAATAGGAGGACAAACGAGCGTACGGGTCACCTGTTGTTAAGTGATCACCGCCGCCCACACTCTCTTGCAACACCAGAGGAATCACAAGAGCGTTGCCGGCCTTTAAGGAAGATGTACGCGCTTTTCTTGAAGGTACCCATGTCGTATCGTCCCGGAAACACCGCACAAGGAAGCTCATTCCACAGCTTCGTAGTACGAGGAAGAAAGCTCCTTGAAAACCGCTCTGTGGAGGACCGCCACACATCCAGATGGTGGGGATGATATCCTAACTTGTGGCGTGTCGTGCGAAGGTGGACTAGTATTATAATATACTAAAATAATTGTCAGCCACAGACCGCGTAGCTATTGGAGTCATCAGAGTCAGCATCGAGGTCAACCATCATCTTCTCAATGAGTCGCTCCATGCTTGTTTCGCTGCATGACGTCACCGGTGACGTCAGAGGCGATGTGACAGCGCTCTGGCCCGATCTGCCTGATTTCGTGCGCTTTACAATCTGGAAATTTGATTTATAGCTTACTTCTTACAATAACCACGACCTGTCATGTTCACGAACCATCATTACACCAAAGAGGATGTAAATCCTACGTAATAAGAGGCGGGAGTACCTAAGTAAAAAATAAAATTTAGTTTAGTATTAAACGTGCTGCGATTTGTCATAAGTTTGAAATAGTAGTCATTGCAGTATAGCGATCGGCGACGAAGTATAATCTGGCTACGTTAGAAAGCAAACAGTTGTTTTTTTATTATTATTTATTTATTCAATGTCGACCAACACAGAATACTGTCAATTCAGAAGATTGTAATATAAAGTCCAAAAATCGTATTCCTGCAATTAAAGGTGAACACATCATGCACATAAAAATACAAACAATTTAGTTCTTAATTATATAAAAGAAAATTGAAGTCCTATAACGCTAACATGTCAAAACAATATAAAAAGATAAATTAATTCCACAAATCATTACAAGCTACAATATAGTCACTAAAATACAATATATTTTATCTACACCCATGCTTTAAATCCTCTATTAAAGATCCTGAAACAGTTAGCTTATTACCAACATTAAAAAACCCAATGTCGTAACAACCATTACATCATCCAAACGAGAATTTCATAACAACACTCCTTGGGTTTTTTTCGATCCCTTCATGCGCAAAGAGTTTCAACAAACAGCCACATTCTTATTGCTCGATGCGTGGTATCTGTATGAATTTCAAAAAAAGAACATTTTCGTTTACGCGCGTTCCACACTACCAGAACGTGGAACGCCGTAAAAGAAAGTACGTTATTCGAAACCCCGCCATTTTTCTTAAAAAAATGAGCGATTCAAGTTTTGACAGCACACCGCCGGACGTTGCAAAAGAACATAATATACAAGTGAATTTTAATAATTGCACTATACAAAATGTAAATTACTACTAAAATAAATAATTCTATCATTAATACTTAATTATTTGTATATAATGAGTAATGGATGATATTAGGTTACTATTAGAACTGGCTGTTTTAATGTTAGCAGTAAGCTAACTGTGTCAGAATATTTTAGAGGATTCATATATAATTAGGTATTAAAACAGTCATGTGATACTATTATCACCCACATTCGTTGGCATTCGATTGGCGACGTTCGTGTTTTAATACCCCTCATTACACAACAGTTGCATAAATAACTATTGTCAATGCGTTTTTTATTATAAATTAGGTCATTACATTTTCCTAATCAGAGTGTCAGGTTTCTCTTAAATTGTGCTACTGTATCTCCAAAAACATCTATAGGTCGCTTGTTTGAAATTATAGTGTTGTATTGACGCAACAGCTTATTCAGTGGGGAGTCATATCCGAGATTAGAGTTTGCTGGATCAGGTACAAACGGTTTATATTTTGCCAGTTCAGGTGCTCTAGTTGGCATGTGAATATTTAATCAAATCAAATCAAAATCAGTTTATTCACGTAGGTCACGGAAATGACACTTATGAATGTCAAAAAAAAATCTTATTGAATCTACCGCTACTTCGTAAAGGGATGAGCTAGTGAGAAGAAGTAGCAAGATACTCATTGCAGTGGCTGAGTGCTTTTATATCAAGATTTACATTTACATCGATTTACAAATAATTTCAATATAATATGTAAAATGTAAAATGATGCAACAAACACACTCAAACGTCAATTGGTCAATGTCTTACACGAGTAAGTCAAAAAAGTAAATGTAAATTAATACAAAAGTTATTGAGTACAGTAGCTGCATCATCCACATACACCATAAATAAATAAAGGTATTCTGTGAGCATTTTATAAGCGATTATAAATAAATATGTATATATCCATACATATATATATATCTTGCTCAATAGCTGCAATCCAACATCCCATTAATGATTTTATAGAAAAATATCTGTTCATGTATTTGTCTACGATCCTCCATTATAGCAGGGATAAATACAGACTATGTTTAGTACTGTACATAATGGAGTGCTTGTCGCTACGTTAATGTATGGAAGTGAGAGTTGGGTATGGCAGAAGAAGCATAAAAGCATAATTAACGCAGTTGACATGCGATCACTGCGTAGTATGTGTGGGGTAAGCCTGACTAATAGAATTCCGAATGCGGTGATACGAGCGGGCTGTGGTTTGAAAGAGGATATTGTGACAAGGACTGAAAAGGGAATGCTGAAATGGTTTGGACACGTGGAGCGAATGAGTGAAGAAAGAATGACACATCAAATATATAAGGCAAGTGTGTATGGGCAAGTCGGTCGCGGGAGACCTCGTAGAACATTCGTCGACCAAATTGGGGACGTTTTGAGAAAAAGGGAGGTCCGAAGCACCCGCAACCGGCGAGCATGTATGAAAAGAGTAATGAATGTAGAGGAAGCGCGTGAGGTTTGTAAGGATAGAAGCAAATGGCATTCTATTGCCTCTGCCTACCCCGACGGGAACAAGGTGTGTGTGTGTATATGTTTAGTACTCACCAACACTTCATCGTTGTTGCTCAACAGCGTGGTATTATTGTTAGTACAGTGCTGTCTCCGGAAGCACATTGTGAACTCAAACAGTGAGTACAAACTGCTCCGCCAACTCTCCCTGCTCGGTTCATATCGTGCGCGCATTATCCTGTTACCCTGGTACTTCAACGTGCGCAGGTAACGACGCTTGCCTTGGATGTAGGTTACCTAAACAAAATTTGAATTTATATTATACTTTCTCAACTTTCTTGAGTGTAAATTCCGCTAAGACTCGTGTTTCGCCTCTATGAGGCATCGTTAGGAGCTGTTGACTCTCCAAATTCTGGCGCGAGACTTTGGATAGTTATGGATTTCCGCAAAATAACGCCTAATTCAATATATTTTTTTATTATATATTCTTAAGTGTAAAGATATATCATCAACCTTATAAATCAAATCAAAATCACTTTATAACATTTAGGTCAAGGAAATGACAGCTGTGAGTGTCAAAAGGTTTTTTCTTTTTACCATTCACCACCACTTCGAAAAAAAAAAAGGTTGAGATTTACTGATAAGAAGTAGACAAGAAACTCATTGCCACTCTTTTAAATCAACTCAAAAGCAAATCAATCAAAATTTAAGACAAAAATATTCCAACGTTAAATCTATACATATAAATAAAATTTGGAGTGTCTGTTTGTAATATTGAAATAACCGTTTTTTACTACATGTATATGAATATATATTTACGGTACTTACACCAAAATAACATTTTTATACAATTTTTGTCTGTCTGACTGTGTCTTTGTTCCGGCTAATCTCTGAAATGGCTGGACCTATTTTGACGGGACTTTTATTGGCCGATAGCTGATGTAATAAGGAGTTAACTTAGGCTACGTTTATTGGAGAAAAAATATTTTATAAATATAGCAATTTTGCTATGTCCAAGAAACGGTCTAACTCTAAAAATAATTTATATGGCAAAACAACGTTTGCCGGGTCAGCTAGTAAGTTAAAAAAAAACAAAAGAGTTATTGAGTACAGTAGATGCATTGGTAAGTGGCGAGCGAAGATCGAACAGTGAGCTCCGTGGTGAGATCAAATCTTTCAACCCCTTGCGACAACCCCGCCCCTTCACTGTTTATCTAAATAGTGATTTTCATTATTATAACACTAGAAATAAGGGATTGCTTGTAACTAATTCTAGTAGGCTTCATAAGATACATAAAAGCTGTAAGGGTAAATGTATACACTATTATAATAAAGTGCCAGACACTGTTCAGGCATTATCTATAAATAAGTTTAAATTGTTTTATTAAAAAAGGGCTAAAAATCCTACTGCTGAATATCTATGTGATCGGACAGCCGGGACTAGATTATCATTATTTTATAGCAATAGCAGTAGACAGTATATTTTTATTAAAAAGAGCGCCAAAAAAGAATGCTGTGAGAGTTTCTTGCTCCGCGCTCTTCTCTCTCAGAGCGCCATTTGTTTCCGAAGTGGTAGTAGTATCTAGTATATTAGAAATGACATCAAAAAGAAATCTAAAGAAATCACTTTTGAGAAAATAAACGCCTTTTATAAATTTTCAATAAACGGAAACAAAAACAAGACAATCCTTAAAATATTTTTAAAATCTATCAAAATACTTTATATAGCTCTCCGCGTTCAATTAAGTTTACGCGGTAAAATATAATAATTCGGTAACATTCATTATTTATAACATAATTATTGTATTTAATAATGGAAGCACTTGTGGCTGTAATCGCGACGGCCGCCTTATTGAAGGTAGACTGAAAATCAGTGTTGGGTGACACCCAACTAATATGCTGAGCAGCAAACCTTTTTGGGACATAACACTGCAAACACCACCTTATTATGTTGATATATAATAAAGCCTTACTTTAGTTTTTAATGTATGTTAGTTTTAATTAGATTAGGCATATTATAGTATTTTTTTAGATAAGTATTTTCATATTAATTGTTATTATATTTTGTAAATGTTCACGTGTATCTGTAGTGTTTGTTCCAAATAAAGATATATTTATTTACTTACTTACATTAAAATATTCAAAGATAAGGCGCAACATAAATTCATTATTATTATGCGCAATACAGAAAAAAAATGTTAGTTTAATAGTACAAAACGTACCATTCAATATTATTTATAAAGGTAATTAAAATAATTATAAAAGAGAGTTTTATTATGTATTCAATGTAGGTACATTTCCGTAAACAATCTGTACAGTTCCGTAAATGGTTTGTTACTTTGTACTTATTAATTAACATTTAGCTACAGAATTGTAATAACATTAGAATGCTAGTTTAATAACCTTGTCAGACCCGGTTACCATCAAAGCGGAGAAGAGAGGAGAGGAGAGGTGAGGAGAGGAGATGTGAGAAGTGAGAGCTCGAAATCAATCAACTGATGTCTACGAAAGGCAGATGCCATGTCGTTACAAAAGCTATATTTTAATTTGCTTGAGGAAGAGGAGTTAGAGGTTGAAGAAACTTCAAAAGAAACTCTAAAAGAGAAAATAATTCTTCAATATTTAAACTATTGACGGAAACATGTTCGTCATCCATTTTGCAAGCATAACTGAGAATATTAAAAAAAACCGACTTCAATCAACAAACACTAAAAGGTGAAAAAATAATTTAATTTATTACCGACTATTATTATGTATAACAAGAGTTAATGCAATTCTATAAGAATATGAGTTAAAATACGTCGCTAAACAACTAAAGTCGGTTAAAAATACGAAGGGAATGCCTTTTGCACTAATGATCAGTCAATCGAATAAATTACTCTTTCGGGTGTGCGAGACGCGGGGAGAAGGTGCGGGGAAAGGGGCGCCGCCTGGCTACAGAAATCTCACATCTTCGCTCTGCCGCGAATTTTTTGAAAGAGCGCTCGCACGGAAGCGATAGGTCGCGGGTTCGAGTCACGCATCGTTCATGAAATTTTGTTTTCAAATTTAATCAGTGAAAATAGTCCCATTGAGTTTCTTGCGTCAGTTCTACTCAAGTTTCAGTCATTTCCCTTGCGAAT
The DNA here is from genome assembly GCF_905404315.1 of Leptidea sinapis. Taxonomy (NCBI): domain Eukaryota; kingdom Metazoa; phylum Arthropoda; class Insecta; order Lepidoptera; family Pieridae; genus Leptidea; species Leptidea sinapis. The sequence goes on from NC_066289.1 coordinate 8,096,264, forward strand.
GATTGGTAGTTTATAACTTTGAATAAAAATATCTTAGATAATTTATACGTCTAGAATCTAGATTCTAAATAGTGCCGCTTCCTGCTAGACAACCGATGAAAACAGGCCAGGTTTATTACTATAGTGCGCGTGGCAAGATACGTCTTACACTCGCGATTTGTATTTCACATTGTGCTAGTGTGAGTGCATTGCTCAAAATAGAGGTTAACTGTAAACCTCATTTTTTTTCGACGTTTCCACAGCTGCCACAGTCTAGATAGACGTATGAATGATCTAAGAAAAATATTTTCATTTTAATTATAAATATACATTTACCCACCATGTCGGCTGACCTGAAGGGTGGCTTCCCAAAGGCTAAGTTGCACAATGAAATCACCTCACGAACTATTCTGAGAGCGATCAGCATCAGCAGGAAGAACAACCACGGCAGAGGCCTTATCAGCTCTGGCTGGGGCCTGTCATCCTGGTCCACTGGAAGACATCAAATGAAAAGTTTAAATTTTGATCTTACTTCTTACAATATTAGGTTGTAAATAAAATACCATTTTGAGAACCGAATGTTTTTATGAAATTACTAGCTGACCCAGCAAACGTTGTATTGCCGATATTAAAATCGCGATACAAAAGTAACTGTTGATCGTAGATGGTTGAAAATTTGAAGTTGTATGTATTTTTTAATGATTTTTTTAAAATTTGGCGTGGACCACCCTTAACATTTTGGGGGATAAAAACGTTGAAATTGCCCTTCTGTTCGCTCTCGACAACGGCGCAGAAGTAAGAGTTTCACCAGAGGAATGCTCCTTTGTACAGGAAGCCGGCTAGATTATGGGTACTACAACGACGCCTATTTCTGCCGTGAAGCAGTAATGTGTAAGCATTACTGTGTTTCGGTCTGTAAGGCGCCGCAGCTAGTGAAATTACTGGGCAAATGAGACTTAACATCTTATGTCTCAAGCGCAATTGTAGTGCCGCTCAGAGTTTTTGGGTTTTTCAAGAATCATGAGCGGCACTGGATTGGAATGGGTTGGGCGTATCAATTACAATCAGCTGAACGTCCTGCTCGTCTCATCCCTTATTTTAATATAAAAAGAGATATAGGGTCCACATACATGGTGGCGGAACAGCCCATCTGGCACCCTTCTCTACCGTCCACAGGGCCTTGTCGGCGTACCGTAACACCGACTGACCGACTCGGTAACTCGCCGCATACTCCGCTACGTTGTGGAGCAACCCCTTAATGAATGAGACCAGCTCCATCACAGGGCACCTGAAAAATATATATCTTTAGGGAAACTTAACTAATACATCTCAATATTTGGATGCTACGGGGTCGTAGAGACTCGCGATATGAAAGAAACCATACGCGACACTTCTTCATCCTCATTATATTGGGGATCGGGGACCCAGTGCTCTGTGAACATCTGGATCACTTGGCGTTGCGTAGAGACGTCGCTTCATTGTGTGTCTTCTACCGCATTTATCACGGGGAGTGTTCAGAAGAGCTGTTTAACCTGATTCCTGCCGCTGAATTCCACTTTCAACACGCCACAATTTAGAATATCATCCCAACATCTGGATGTGTGGCGGTCCTCCACAGTGCGGTTTTCAAGAAGCTTTCTTCCACGTACTACAAAGCTGTGGAATGAGCTTCCTTGTGCGTTGTTTCCGGGACGATATGACATGGGTAACTTCAAAAAAAAAAAGCGCGTACACCTGTCTTAAAGGCCGGCAACGCTCCTGTTATTCCTCTGGTGTTGCAAGAGAATGTGGGCAACGGTGATCACTTATCACCAGGCGACCCGTACGCTCTTTTTTCCTCCTTTAATATTATAATAAACTCTTGCAATTAAAACAGTTTTTACATATTATGTCTTGAATATTTTGTTAGGCAATTCTGTTATGGTCGTATATTATAGAATCTAACAGAATTTCCCAAAAATGACTGGCGCTACAGTAAATTTTTCAAACTAGTAAACCAAATACAGTACAACTAGAATCATCCAAACTTGACTATTTCATCAATAATAGTTAAGATAAAAATATTTAGAATTTTGCAGCGAGCAAAGTTCATAAGTCAGATTAACTGGTTTCCACTGAGATAAGGAAACTAATTACATTTAATACTAATTACTAATTAAGTCTTAAAGTGAAATTAACTTGTTATTACAATATATAATTGCTTTTGAATCAAGATAAATCTGAAGTAGGTACTTCAAATTATATAACTTGAATAAGTTACTGTTTCGTTTCCGTCGAAGCTTTATGAATTGTATCCGCGAACGTAGTTAATTTTAATTACACCCTACCTTCAAAAGTGCTGTTTATTTTTTCTCTGTTTCTTACTACCTGTTCTGTACACAGCTCTGTTTTTTCAACATATAATGACGTTAGCATATCATATTATTAAAAAAAATCGCGGCACCTTTAATGATAAAACACAACACAATATCACGGACGAGTAAAAAAATAAGGACTCCGTGTCACCTTACATAACAGTGAGGCACAAAAACAAGCCGATTAACGTGTAAATACATAGCCCCACGCACACACTTACACTAATACAAGCCGTTCGGCCGCCAGTATGAGATTTGTCATCGTCTGTGACAGATCAGTTTGCGTCGCAATAAAATATTTTCAAAATTCCGCCGTGGGTTGTGAAAAAGTGTAAAAACAATAATGTAAAAGTATTTGTGGATATATGATTATTCAAGGGAGAAGAAATTGTGTAACTGGTATACCCCGTAAGCGCTAACACACTAGCATAAAGGTGCGTCACTTGCTAATATCACGGCGCGGAGTCCTTCTTTTTTTACTCGTCCGTGAATAATATATGTATTTAATATTGTAACAAGGAGTTATTCGCATATAAGAACTCATTATTATACTGTCAGCCGTAACGTTGGAATAAGAATTTATTTTAAACTAGCTGATCCAACAGACGTTGTTCTGTATGTAATAAATAAAATAATGTTTTTATATGAATTTGTCAATAATATATCATAACATCAAAAATTACTTCGTAAAATATGCACCCTGCTGTCGTAATGATATTGTTTCACAGCAGAACTGTCAAACCGTCAAAGCGTCATTAACTTCTCTCATAGAAATTATGTGTGGACACATCAAAGGAAAAACAAATATGTTTTATTTTTATTTAATTCTGAGCATTTTCCTATTTATTCACCTTTTAAACCTTCTCTGGACTTCCACAAATAATTCAAGACCTAAATTTGCTAAATCGGTCCAGCCGTTCTCGAGTTTTAGCGAGACTAACGAACAGCAATTCATTTTTATATATATAGATTTTAAACTTAAATGACGCGAATGAAAAACAATCGAGAAGGAGAGAGATCATAGAGTAACAATGGTCGGCCTTCGGCCGTATATCAAATATAAAATTGATACTATAAGATAGATATAACATGTAAAGCAAATGTATAAAAGAAAAAAAAACTTCGTTTAAAAAATCCGACTTCAAAAACTGAAAAGTATATATAAAACAAATAACCAAAAATTTAATTTAATACACAACAATTTACATTTAATATTAATAAAATGCTATTATTTATATGTGCTACCTATTGATAGGTTTGAAGTCGGTGCCAAGCCAGTTTCAGTATTAGAAGTTGGCTTTCTTAGACGTAGTTTTTTTTTATCCACAGTAAAATTAATTATTTGTAAAAGTATACACAAGTACATAGATTTACTTGTTTTCATGTACCAAAACTCTTGTATTCCCTGTAGACCTTAGGTGGGTTAAAGTGGGTGGTATTTAGGAGATCCAAGTGAGACAGAGAGAGTACAGTGTCATGACAAAAAAAAACATTATATATCTAAAATTGCAAAGTCCATCATGTTTTTTTTATTGAATAGGAGGACAAACGAGTGTTCGGGTCACCTGTTGCTAAGTGATCACCACCGCCCACAATCTCTTGCAACACCAGAGGAATCACAAGAGCGTTGCCGGCCTTTACGGAAGGTGTACGCGCTTTTTTTGAAGGTACCCATGTCGTATCGTCCCGGAAACACCGCACAAGGAAGTTCAATCCACAGCTTTGTAGTACGTGGAAGAAAGCTACCAAAAAACCGCACTGTGGAGGACCGCCACACATCCAAATGGTGGGGATGATATCCTAACTTGTGGCGTGTCGTGCGAAGGTGGAATTCGGCGGCAGGAATCAGGTTAAACAGATCTTCGGAACACTCCCCGTGATAAATGCGGTAGAAGACACACAATGGTTAAATAACTGTCAGTATAATTGTGAAGTTTGTCAACAATATTTTAACGGGACGTGTAATCGATGTCCAGTCGTGTGAGCACTTCCACATGTGGGATTGTTGCACAGTAAAATAGTTACCGTTCTCCAGATTTGCATAAAGAGGTGTATTAAATTAAATTTTTAGTAATTTGATACTTTTCAGTTTTTGAAGACGGTTTTTTTAAACGTAGTATATTTCTATTTTTTACGTTTTACACCCATATTCTAAGTCGTTACCTCGAAAGTCCCTCGACTCGAACTCAGTCGAGGAGGCCTCAAGGAATGACTTGAAAGGAACTCAAGTTTGGTATTCATAGTTGTCAGTTTGAGGAATTCATGAGGTTCCTCGAATGAGTGTGAGTCGAGGTAAAACTCATGAATTACGTCATCGTTTGGAGGAATGCTAACCTTATTATTGACGATTTTTTATCTGTGGCTTTCAACTTCTTGTGTCAAGTGATTAGTGAAGTGTCAAATGAAAGCGAACACATAAATAAACAAATATTAACGCAGCGTAATTCGAATTCCTTAAATGCACTTGAAAACAAAACCCATGTTTTGCGCAAAAAATACTGTGATATTTGTGAAGTGGGTGGCTTGGAGAAGAAAATATTTTGTTCGCTTCGCAGTATACAAGTGAATTCAATCGTGTGTTGTTCTTATTGAGCAATTATTTAAAATGACTGCAACTGGAAGACAGCTTTTCAATGAAGCCGAAAAGATTTGTCTGCAGGAGTTAGTGATAAAATACAAATTAAATTCAATAGCCACTATGGGGAGCGCAGTGGCTAAAAAAAATCCCTGGCTTAGCCTAACAGAGGAGTACAATGCCATAGAAACGAATTCAAAAGTAAGTACTTACTGTAGTTGAAAATATATTTTATTCTATTATATTCACTTAAGGCAAACTTTACGAAACATTTGAGCAATTATTTCTTTATCACTTTATTTTTAGAGGACTGAAGCTCAACTTAAAAAATGTTGGGACCAGGCGTAAAAATATGTTGGCCTTAGAGAAAAGGGAAAGGATGAGGACCGGTGGTGGTTCCTCTAATGTGCTTACATACCTAGTACCTGTACTGGAGGATGCTCTCGCTGAACAGACAGATGTGGAGTTGGCAGATGTAATCGACAGTGATAACATACCTTGTAGTGCAGGTAAATAACATTAAAGTACTTCTGGTCTTACTGCTTTAAGTTTATTGCCATTTGTGATTTTTTATGACTGTTTTTCTGTTTGGCAGTAATCCAAATTGATGATGTGATGTTGTTAGACATGTCATCTCAAGTACCAGCATTTGAACATGTGTCAGAAAGAGGTAAAATAACCAACCTTTTTAAAATTATAAAAAATAATATTATGTTATTATATATTATGTTTATTGTTAAGTATTAATGTTATATGTAATTTTACAGAAAACATTATAAACACTCCTCCACATTTGACAGAGTCCCGGTTGACTGATTATAGTGCAGCTCCATCACATGGTAGTTATAAAAATATTTTGTCAAAGTTTAAAATGAATGTACATTCAATTAAATAAAAAAAATGTTATACCTGAACACATTATATTAGGCAAAATAGTTGCCATAATCAACCACTTAATTAATGTCTGACTGTTCATCACTGGTGTCTTTTCTTATTATTTGAAGATAGGGGATATAGAGCCTCAACTCGCCATGCTGATTAAATACTGGTTGATGGGCTTAGATAACTTATTGCAACTCTTTACATTTATTATCAGTTGTTAGTGGTAGTGACTGGGTCGACAGTTTAACTTGTTCTCTATTGATGGTATGGTTAGAGAGACGGAGACCACAGGCCTATTGTTATTATTTAAAAAAAAATCAATAAATGTCTGAAATTGTTGTTTTACATTTACAATATAGGTCTTATTATATGATTTACATTTCAGAGTCAAGAAATATACGGACCAGAGTGATTCAAGAAGAATTTCATATCCGTCAACAAACATATGGAAAATCTCAGAAAAGGGAAGAGGAGATTTTTCTCAAAGCCAAAACTGAGAGAGAAGCTGCAGAGGAACTTCTCCTCTGCAATAGAGCCAAAAGAGAAGAGGCTGAATTAAGTTTAAGAATATTTAAAAATAAAAATTTTGAAAATTAATTTAGTATTAGGTTGTATGTATATGTTTATTTCAATTCTATTGTGTAATAAAAAACTTTATTGCTTAGTATTCATTCATTTATAAATCATTAAAAATTTAGTTGTGAACAGTATTTAACAAACTTATTAATAGAACAATAATAGTAAAGATTAATATTTTAATTTTCCTTAAAGTAACGTTTAAAAAAATAAACATATAAAAAATGTATATATAAAAACATAATAAGATGTAGGTGTTAACTAAAATGTCTTGCTATAAATGCAGCCCTTATAACACTACCTCATGCTGTATCACCAGTGTGAGGTACTGGAACTACAGCAAGATTGGTTAAGGGTTCAATCATTTCTTGATTGGTCTCAATACTAATATTATGTAGCACAGCACATGCCACTATAATATTACATGTATTTGACAGATTATTTTGCAGTTTTCTATTCAAACATGCAAATTTTCTTTTCCATACACCATTAAACCTTTCTATAATATTTCTAGTACTGATATGGGCCCTATTATATTTGAATTCAGGTTGTGATTGTGGATTATGGACTGGTGTATACATGTATGGTGACTGTGCATAACCACTATCACCAATCAGTAAACCTGCAATTTCCCCTTCTTCAAATCTCATATAACACCTGCTATTATTAAATATTCTAGAGTCATGGACAGATCCAGGCCAGCGTGCTACGATATCATATATTTCCATCCGAGGGCCACATACTATTTGCACATTAATTGAAAACCAACTTTTACGATTGCGAAATACTTCGCCGTTTTGTCGGTTTGGATTTTTTATTGGAATATGGGTACAATCAATGCATCCAATAACCCCAGGAAATCCAGCAACACGATGAAATTGAATGTTCACATTAGCTCGCTCAGGGACGTCAGGAAATTTAATGAAGCGCCTTATTTTTAAAGCTAAAGCTTTCGATACATTGGCCACAATCTTTGAAACGACTGATTGACTTATTTGGTGGAAGTCGCCGCAAACAATCTGTAAAAATACCGATTAAAGTAAAAATGTATACATACAAAGCTTTGTATTGCAATTTTATGAATGTAGACAAGTTATAAGAATACTTACTTGAAAGTTTCCAGTTGCGTAAAATCGTAAGGCTGCTGCCTTGCTAAAATGCTATTTGGATCACGGGTGGAATCGGCAATCCACGATTGCTGTCTCCAGTATTTTGGAAGAGCAGGGGTAACAAAAAGCTTGCCACAATATTTTTGGTGAAGCGGAATCTTATTCGAAATTCATTTTCATCATAAATTTCCATCGGATTTTCTGCATCTCGTAAATATCGTCGCGATAAGTAGTCGTAAGGACTATCGTACATATATTCAATAAAACTTTCGAAAGACATTATAAAAAATTAATGAAATAATGTCTTTTGTAGCTAACAATTACTTATAAACTTCCTCAAGGTAGATGGCGATCAACCTTACATTTGACAGTTGGTTCCTCGACTCAAACTCACCTCGAGTGAGGAAGGTGTTTGAGGTAAGGACAAAAATTACAACTGTGAATATGAAAACCCCTCAGTGAGGTTGAGTCGAGTCGAGGAAATCATGAGTTTACGACTTAGAATATGGGTGTTAGTGTCAGTTAATAATTTATTTATTTATTTATAGGACAACCAGTAGTTGTTACATTCTAATATGCTTAAAATATATCAAATATTAACAAATAATGAGTTGAATGTACAACAAATTAAGGTGTCACAACATGCACAGAAAACAATTATATAAAATAAAGCAAAAATTATAAAATCAAGATATGAATTTGAAAAGAAGGAAAAAAAAGAAGAAGAAGAATATTAATCATATTTTGGCGCCTAACAATCTCGTAATATTTTTTTTAAAAGCAGGTAAAGAATCTTTAAAAATATCTACTTCACCACAGATGGAGTTATAAGTTCTTGATAGACGTGGTATGGGAGAAAAATGCTTAAGGTTAGTTTTGGCAAATGGCTGATGGAACAGGCCAGCTCCGACCTGCGCACGCCTTGGTACTCGGCGGGGAACTCGTAAGCTGATGGAGTGCACGAGTGATGGACTGTCGAACTGATTTCTAATTATTTTGTAAAAAAATATTAGATCTAGCATTTGTCGTCGAACAGAAAGACTTTTAAATAATAATATATAATCAACCTGAATGAAAACTCCAAAAAAAGCCGCACACAGAAAACAATTATGTCATCCAGGTAGAACAAAATTTTCATATAAATCTTCATAAAATGAAAACTACTGGACCGTTCGCTTTCAAACTTAGCCGGATTATACTTCGCGGCTATCGCCTGAAATTACAACTATAAAACGTGCAGTCAAATGACTGCACGTTTTATACTAAACTTAATTTCAATTTTCACTCAGGCATTCCCGCCTGTTATTACGTAGTATTTACACCCTCTTTGTAAAAGTGCCTTCATCATGGCCAAATTGAAATAAATATTTTGAATCTTTGAATCTTTCCTATCGTAAAAAAAAAATCCATCTCACTGAACACAAAATTAATATAGGCCCATCGTATCGTATTCCAGTGAATGTATAGTTACACAACAAGGCCTTACAATCGACAACAATTGTTGATAATATTGATAATTATTAATAACAATTATTGTTATTAACCAAAAGCTCGGTACTATCAATAGTTTTCTCTGTTCAGTGATAAGCCGGCTGGCGTGAACGTAAACATAACAATCTACTTTCTATATCTACTTCAAGCACGTTGTGTTTGTTTATGATAAGTGTGAGTTTTGATTCTCATTACCAGCATCAAGTCCTTTCAATAATCTTATAAGCTATATTTCCGAGATACTTGTACATAATATTAGAAACCTTCATCTGACATAGCTCAAATGGTTGCGAAATTGAAGTGGCAGTGGGCAGGGCACATAGTTCGACGGACAGTTGGCCGTTGGGGCATCAAAGTCGTCGAATACAGACTACGTACCGGAAGACGCAGTGTTGGTAGGCCCCGCACAAGATGGACTGACGATCTAGTCAAGATTGCCGGAATATGTTGGATGAATGTGGACGCCTTCCACCTAATGATGATGAATATTAAAAAATATATGGAAAAGGACAAACGAGCGCACGGGTCACTTGGTGTTAAGTGATCACTGCCGCCCATACTCTCCCGGAACACCAGAGGAATCACAGCAGCGTTGCCGGCCTTTAAGGAAGCTAAACGTTCATATGAATCAAAAACCCAGAACACATTGACACCTGGCGCCGAGGATCAAACCGGGCTCACAGTTATGAGATCAACGACCAACAACCGTTCTACCTATTATCCAGTAGGTAATTCAAAAATTTGTAGTACATCGTACGAATTTTAAAACGAAGCAGATATAATATTATTGTGTCATAAACATTAATTTATGAAGCATTATTACTTATCATTGTTTGTGAGGATATCTGTAGTGAAATAAAAAAATATCTGCATAAAATTATTATTATGTGTAATTATGTGTAATTTACTTATTATTTTAGATTGTGAACGACTCTTCAGACACACACTCACGCCTTCGTCGGGGTAGGCAGAGACAATAGAACGCCAATTGCTTCTATCCTTACAAATCTCACGCGCTTTCTCTACATTCATTACTCTTTTCAGACATGCTCGCCGGTTCCGGGTGCTTCGGACCTCTCCTTTTTTCAATACGTCCCCAATTTGGTCGACAAATGTTCTTTGTTCTACGAGGTCTCCCGCGACAGACTTGCCCACACACACTTGCCTTAATTATATGATAAGTCATTCTTTCTTCACTCATTTGCTCCACGTGTCCTTCAGGCACATATTGACAATATGGCCAAGTCAAAGACAACTCATATTCTTAGGGACTAATTAATTACCTTTATAATAAATAATAGTTAAATTAGTAATATTTATTGGTTACAGAAGCTAGTATAAGTGACAGTATGTAGATGGTATCAAAGAATAATAAACAGTACAATGTCAAAGGTTGAAGCAATCATAGAATGATATGCAACAGCGCGGAGACAAATATCCACAAAATTATCAATAACCATTCATAACATGATTGCACCTTTTCTAAATTATGAGTACACATAATATAATATGTATTATGCTGAAAATCTGACGCTGTTTTAACAGTTCTATAAGTTCTTTTTGTGTTTAGTGACAAAAATTGAGAAAGGCATGCTGAGATGGTTTGGACATGTCGAGAGAATGAACGAAGAACGATTGACGAAGAAAGTGTATAAGGCCAGTGTGAATGAAAGTGTTAGAAGGGGAAGACCTAGACGGACGTTTTAAGATCAAATCAGGGACGTCTTGGAAAAAGGCCAGGTCAAGAGTACCCTAAACCGAAGAGCATGTATGAAAGGAATAATGAAAGTGGACGAAGCGAAACAAGTATGTAAGGATCTTAGCAAGTTGAAAGAAGTGGTCTCTGCCTACCCCTACGGGAAAAAGGCGTGATTATATGTATGTATGCATGTAAGTTACAAAATTTCTTAATATTCTTTCATTATAGGTCTTATGGACTTATAGTTTCTCAATTTCTGCCCGATTCTTACTGCGAGCATCTTTGAGATATTTTAATACGTTATTACATGTATTTCTACACTTTTTATGATATAGAAGCAAGGTAGTATTTCCTGCATATTTTTATGTTTTATGAAGTAAATCTCTTCCCTGAATTTTTAAAACCAGGAGTGATCCACGGATTGAGCTATTTTGGAGTGTGATAAAGTAGGAACAATTGTGTTATCTGTAACAATATCCCTAATAGTCTGAACTATCCATTATTAGTTAAATCCTTGGAATATATTGCAGGAAATATTTTTGTTTAGTTTTTTTTTTTGTTTTCTTAATATTTTGGGAAGCTGAAAGAGATCTGGTTAGTTAGTGACCGTTCTTTACACTAATTGTTGCAATGTAAAACATTAGGCCTTGACCATTTTGGTCAATTATTTTCTCAAAATTGATTCCTTTAGAATTCTTTTTGATGTCATACTTATACTACTAGATACTACTACCGCTTCGGAAACAAATGGCGCTCTGAGAGAGAAGAAGCGGCGCAAGAAACTCTCCCAGCATTCTTTTTTTTTGCGCTCTTTTCAATAAAAATATACAATATTGTACAGTCGCTATAAAATAATCACAATCTAGTCCCAGGCTGTCCGATCATTGAGATATTCAGCAGTGGAGTAATAGGATTTACGACAGAGCCATTTTTTTATAAAACATTTAAATTTATTTATAGATAATGCCTGAACAGTGGCTGGGACTTTATTGTAGAAGTGTATACATTTACCCTTAAAGCTATTATGTATCTTATGAAGCCTACTAGAATTAGTTACAAGCAATCCCTTATTTCTAGTGTTATAATAATGAAAATCACTATTAAGAGCAAAAAGGTGACGATGTTTGTGAACATATATTAAATTTTCATAAATGTACTGACAATAAACAGTCATAATATTTATTTCTTTAAATGTTTCTTTGAGAGACTGTCTATAACCAAGCTGATATATAGCACGAACAGCTCTCTTTTGCAGTGCAAACACTATATCAATGTCAGCAGCATGACCCCATAGTAATATACCGTACGTCATGATGCTGTGAAAATAACTAAAGTACACTAATCTAGCGGTCGCAACATTCGTGTACTCTCTAATCTTTCTAACTGCATATGCCGCAGAGCTGAGTCTATCTGCTAGATGGGTAATATGTGGACCCCACATTCCACACTCCATGTTTTACAAGTAGAAAAATTAAGTTTAAAGCTCTCTGGAGAGCAAAAGTAAGGTTTACGTGTGTTATCTAGATGAGTTTTTAAATTGTTCAAGTCAGTTGATATAAGCTACATACCTTTGCACTAACTTTATAAGCAGAACTTATTGCACATTAACTTGTTTGATAACTGACTTGTACGTAATATTTACCGCATTGAATAAATAATCTATCAATTTTAACGACCAATACTACAAGAGTGGTTATTTTTTATGACGGTGGTTTGTATAAAATATTTGCCCATAGTTTAGGCGTGTAAGAGCGTTCGTTGCAATTGTACAATTATATTACGAAACTCGATCGAGTGTATCCTCGATGAGGCAATAGGTTAGGAACTGTTATGAAGGCGGTCACAAACATGTTACTCAGTCAGCCCACTTTTGACATAAAATTAAAAGATACAACTGTACGAGACGCCACGGGAGGATCTTAACAGACGATCCAAGACTATGACAGGTACTAGCTCTGGGGTATTCGGCAGCCCACAAAATAGTCTTCCAGCCAGAATGTATTGGCATCATAATGGCTGCACACGCAATGTTCTCTAGGAAGGAAACAACATTCCCAATAAATTAACATAACCAAGTAATTCACATTCTTTTCGATAACCGATCAGTCCTAGAAGCCACACAGAGCTACAGCATGACGTCGGGGATAGTCTACGAATGCCATCGGACCCTGTTAAAGGTATGCAACTAATGATGAAACCGTACCATGGATTAAGGGACACAGCGGCTCGCGCGGTAATGATGTAACAAATGAATTAGGAAGAAAGGTATGCTATGGTGTGGGGGCTTCTGTTTCTGCAGTTAATCTGCTGAATTGTTTTCATTTTGCGTCCAGGATTGGCTAGTTACTCCAATTAGCCCAGCTCCTTCTAGAAGTTCAGAATCCTCTTCGGATGTTCATAGACTTCCCGGAGCGACCTCATATTTTTCAAGGATATTTGGCCATTGATCGGCCACTCCTCTGCATTCCACGATTACATGAGTAACCGTTTTGTCTTCGCCTAAGGTTTCTACATTTGGGGACAGCCCGATTGTTGCCGATTGGGTAAGTATGCGCCCAACTAGGGTTGCCCACGATAATTCGGAGGTCATGCTATTTTAAACTGACAAGTCGACTGACCCAGTCTGCAGCTAGTAAGGTTAGCCCAGCGGGCATTATGAAATAAATTGGTAAAAGAGCGTAGACAAGATCGTATTTGACTGAAAGGTGACATTGACGCAAGGTGACGCAAGAGTGACATTGGGCTAGCCTCCTAACTCCTGAGTTATTGAGCCCCATGTTGCCAGTTCATCCGCTGCATCGTCACCCAATGAAACACTTTGTACCATACTGGACTACAAATAGTCTACGAACGCCATTGGACCATGTAAAATGGTATGTTACTACAATGATTATTGTACCTTATAATGGATTAAGGGACACAGCCGCACGCGCGCCATTAATACGGCGGATGAATTAGTTAAAGGGGCTCAGAGATCAAGGTCGTGGGCTCCAAATCCTTTCAGCTTTTATCAGTCGTTTGGCTCTGTAGCGCACTACAATAACACACCTAAGGTAAAACAGCAAGAAAACTGGTCTGCCCTTAACGCTTAATGCAAGTTATACGTATGCAAATCAACAGAGGATTGTAACTAAAGCTGCGACACCGGGAGATAGCAATTTCGATTACTAACCTACAAACATATACCATACCTACCTTCTAACTCCGACTTAAGCAATTAAAATACCTTCCTTCTGCTGACTACGTCCCTCTTGGAACGTCCAACCAATGCCTGTGCAGGAGTGTAGTGCCTCTCCGGCGCCCACGTCGCAGAATACCAGTTTTGCACTACAAGATTTTGAGAGGATGTTTCATACCAAACTGTGTTGTATCGAGGTAATGCAGCAGCTGACAGGAAAAGAAGGCGTCGGTACAAAGGATCCGGATTGCAAAGTTCTTAAGAGAAAATGCAACCATGCCTACAGATTATTTAAGTGGCAACTCGCGCGTGCTAAATCTAAGCAAGTCGTCGGAGAAAGAGAAATCGGAGAGCACCTTTCAAGTTACCTGACTGAAACACGCAAGTTCTGAGCGTTGTAGAAAGATGCTTTTGTTAGGTATCTTTTTTATTTTTTATGGAATAGGAGGACAAACGAGCGTACGGGTCACCTGTTGTTAAGTGATCACCGCCGCCCACAATCTCCCGCAACACCACAATCACAGGAGCGTTGCCGGCCTTTAAGGAAGTTGTACGCGCTTTTTTTGAAGGTACCCATGTCATATCGTCCCGGAAACACCGCACAAGGAAGCTCATTCCACAGCTTTGTAGTACGTGGAAGAAAGCTCCTTGAAAACCGCACTTTGGATGACCGCCACACATCCAGATGGTGAGGATGATATCCTAACTTGTGGCGTGTCGTGCGAAGGTGGAATTCGGCGGCAGGAACCAGGTTAAACAGCTCTTCAGAACACTCCCCGTGATAAATACGGTAGAAGACACACAATGAAGCGACTTCTCTACGCAACGCCAAGTGGTCCAGCCGTTCATAGAGCACTGGGTCCCCCACAATTTGAGCTGCTCTACGTTGCACGCGGTCAAATGGATCGAGCTGATACTGGGGTGCGCCAGACCAGAGATGACAGCAATACTCCATGTGTGGCCGGACCTGCGCATGGTGTAGAGCGCTAGTATGTGGGCCGGCTTGAAGTATTGCCGTGCTCTATTAATGACGCCCAGTTTCTTTGAAGACAATTTGGCCTTTGCCCTCCAGATGACCACGAAATTGGCAAACCAGAGACCCAGTATTAAGATACTAGCCGAGGCTTTAAGGGAAGTGTTGTCGAAGAGCGGTGATACGACAAATGGGTTTTTTTTTGTGGTAAACGCGCAAACTTGAGCCTTCTACGGGTTAAATAGGACAAGGTTCAATTTAGCCCATTCCGCGACCTTCTCAAGAGAGGACTCGATAGAAGACACAAGTTTCTCCCGGCACTGGTCGACGATTTCCCGAGAGAGACGTGCATGACCCGTGTATACGGCATCACCAGTGCTGTCATCTGCATAGCAATGAATGTTGGAGGTCCACTTGCACAAGCTCTCGGGAAGCCCAAGTGATGGAAGTTTAGAGAGGAGCGCCTTATGCCATACACGATCAAAGGCCTCCGCTATATCCAGGCTAACTGCCAGGCCTTCCCCCTTGCTTTCAATAGCCGCAGCCAATCTATGTGTTAGGTATACCAGAAGATCACCTGCCGACCGACCATGGCGAAACCCGTATTGTCGGTCGTTGATCAACTGGTGACCCTCTAGGTATACCAAGAGCTGACGGCTAATTATGCTCTCCATGATTTTGGAGAGCAGGGAGGTAATAGCAATAGGCCTGTAGTTTGCCGGATCCGAACTGTCTCCTTTTTTTTGGATCAGATGGACAAGGGCTGACTTCCATGAGTCAGGGACTACGCCTTTGGAATAAGAGTGCCGGAATAAACGCGTTAGCACCGGCGTCAACTCAGGGGCACACGTTCTAAGCACGATTGGAGAAATGCAATCCGGCCCGCTCGACTTCCTGACGTCCAACGAAAACAGAGCTCGCCGTACAGTTTTCTGTCTGAACTGTACTTCAGGCATAGAGCTCTGACACCGCGGGATGGTCGGCGGTGTTTTTCCGTTGTCGTCAAGAGTCGAGTTGGAGGCGAAAAGAGCGCACAGGAGATCGGCTTTCTCTTTTGCCGTATGGGCCAGGGTGTCATTCCTCATGTGCAACGGCGGCATGGACGGCTGGCTGAAGTTACCAAGAGCAGCTTTCGACACCGACCAGAACTTGCGTGTTCCGGTCGGGTAACTGGAAAGCTGCTCGCCGATTTTGACGACGTGTTTTGACTTTGCACGGGCGATTTGCCGCTTAAAAAATCTGGAAGCACGGTTGTATTTCCTCTTTAGAACTATGCAGTTCGGATCCTTTGTGCCCAGCGCCGCAACCCAAGTTCGATACGCCTGTTTTTTGCAGTCAGATGCTGCTTTAACTGACGCATCGAACCAGGGCTGTGATCTGCCACCGATCGGTACTACAGAGCTTGGTATAAAAATATCCATGCCCTGTAGTATCACATCGGCTACTGCAACGGCGCAGGCACTAGGATCATCCGAAGGGAAACAAACCCTGCTCCAAGGGTAGGATGCAAAAAAGGAACGCATCCTATCCCAATCTGCTGACTTGTAGTGCCAAACGCAGCGGGTCGCTGGTGGTCTGCGACGTGGGCGTCGTATAGGCACTACACTCCTGACCAGGCAATGGTCGGACGTTCCGAGAGGGGCGTCGACAATGACCTGGTAACCATCGGGATGTGTAGTCAGCAGAAGATTTAATAAGGACGGCATGTGGCTATCCACATACGGGAGCCGCGTTGGCGACTCAACCAATTGGGACAGACCATACGCCAATGCAAAATTATGCACAGATTGCCCTGCGTAGTATGTGGTACGTGATCCAAGCCAGTCGGCATTGTGCCCGTTGAAATCACCCAAGACTACGATTGCAGCGGAGGGGATCCGTGCAAGCACGTCGTCAATTGCCGCTTGAACGCAGCCCATGAGATGATCGGTTTCTGCGTTACCACTATGGGACCTGTAGACACACGCATAGATGCGGACGCGGTTTTCTAAATCTATGCGGAGCCAGAGAGTGGACAGGTCCCTACCCTCAAAATTGCCGGGACGGCGACAGCAGATATCCTCCCTAACGTACACACATACCCCGGCATGAGGCAAAAAATTGGGAATGGCCTCCGGTCCTCGACACTTACCTATGCGAAACATAGCGGCACTAGGCCGCTACTTCACGTCGGTATTCTGTGCGAGTGTGGTAATTAGCCCGGACGAGTCTGGCCCGATTGTGCTGACGTCAAAAGACGGCAGCGTGGCTCTCCTACTACTAAAAAGCCCTTAGTCGCCTCTTACGACACCCATTGGGCCTGGGACTCCCCTATTTTTTTACGACCCGGGGAAAGTACAGGGCAATCTGCTATCGGATCCGTTTTAAGACAGCACTCAGTTCTTCGATCGCTACTCCGGTCAGCAATATTTATTTTAATGTCTCTTACGATTATGTTTGTAAAAGAAGAAAAGAATTTAATATAGGTATTATCAAAATTTAATAGGAAAGTTTCAAAATTACCAATAGAGGGTGATGGGTATATCCTCATAAGACCGAAGGTAATTCTAGAGTGGGTTGTAATAATGACCCACAGTCCTCTGTAAAGGTCTAAACTTTTATAGTCCTAAAGGCTGAGCACTTCAACTAAACATCTTAAAGTATGCAGTAAACAAGGTAAAACCATGACTACCTGTCTCCAGTATGGCATTCACCATGGTTGGTAGGCAGGCACAGTTAGAATGGATATAGCGAAGGCCTTTGATTGTGTATGGCACTAGCTTGGTATGGAAGCCCTTATGGCTTCCCGAGAGTTTATCTAAGTGGACTACCGTTTATGAGAGTGTTTTGTTAAATGGAGAGGTGATAAAACCAGTGGAATGTGCTATATTTCTTATCACTACTCAAGAGTAATACAATAGCCCCATTGTTATCAAGTTGGAATCAAGATTCCAAATTACCAACAGACCCCATACTGAAGGATTGGCTAATAGATTTATTTTCCAGCATACGTGAATAAGAAGATTAGACAAACAGCCTGACTAGTTAAGTTTTATAGGTTCTACATGCTCATGTCATACTAGTGATAAGACAGTTGTGTGCCTTACAACAAGCAAATCTTAGTGATCAATGAAATTCAATACTCTTATTATATTATATTACTAGCTGATACCCGCAACTTTGTCCACATACACACATGACTGAGCACATAGTGCTTCTAAAAAGCACTATTTCTTTAAACTTTAATTACTTTATATTAAATGAAGATATGGCAATAGCTTTTTTATAATAAGGGCCAAATGTCTAAGGAATAAAACTTCTAAGACATATTTGAAATCTATACAGTAGTTGTTCCGTAATGTGCACACAAATAAAAACCTCTATCATTTTATTTATATAATATATGGATAAATGTATTTTTTTTATTGTCATTATTATTAGTAAAAATTTAAATATAATAGGTATATTTTTACTGACATATATTTACCACCCTATATAGATCCACATTCATTAAACTCTAAGATTGAGAATATTTTTGTTTGTGTAAAATCATTTGTGTAAAATGTAAATTCTTGCAATACCAGAGAAATTGCAGGAGCATTTCCAGCATTTTAGTTACGTGTACACTTTATTAAGGTAAACATTTCACATCATGGAACAGTCACTGGAAACACTGCACAAGAAAGACAGTACCTTCAAAACCACAAAGTGGAGAAACTCCACACATCCATATTATGGTAAGTATGATACCTAGGTTTGTGGTGTGAAGCTGGAACTGTGAAAACATTAGATTTTTTTTAATGTTCAACTCTTCTCATTTATCTTGGAGAGAAGATCTCAAGAGATTTATCTTTGAATACAATGCACTACTATTTGAAATCAGTGAAGTACCTGACATCCACAGTTCATCTGTTTGTAAATGGAAATCTAGTTTATATAAATTCCTTGTTTAGTTTAAATTTAAAAAAAAAAATCTTAATCTTATTACCATAATTATTCACTTCTATTTGTCCAAATATATATTTTCTCTGTCTTTTTCTATTATAATACTATATTACCTAAAGCTAGTTTTAAAATCGCTATTATTGTTGTATTTTCATAGTTATTAATTTATGCTAAACATGCTGAGTACACACCCTCGTGGAGTTGCAGCCTATCTTGTATTTAGCTGATAGTTTTTTTTTGTTTATTATGTATTTGTTGTCATTCTGTTGTGTGTACCTATTAAATAAATAAATAAAATCAAGGAATGATACATTGGGAATACCACCAAACAACTCCAGTGACCAAGACTTGTGTATTTGGTGTGGATTTAAGAATGATGATGAGTGTTGGGAGGTTTCCTTACAATCATCTTAACAACGAGCTAATGTAAAATATAATATTATACATAACAGGTTGTTTTGTTATATCATCTGTATCCATATTTAAAATATTATTATATATGTATAAAAAAATATTATATTATTGACCACCAAAATGTTTAAAACAAATACTTATAATATTATAATATATTACCTGCAATCAGGGAATATCACAAAAATATTATTATAATATTAGGGGGACAAATGAGCAAGTGCACATCTGCAATACCAAAATTTAATTTCAACATATACATAACTCTTGGATTCTTTATAGTATGAATTATTGTTTACTGAGTAAACTTGAACTTGCTTTATATTATGGGGTAGTTGTAGGTTAAAAAGTGGGTATATACCACTATATTATACTTAAAACAAAAATAATTTAAACAAGATATACTCTTCGGTAGCAAACTAGTATAAATCATAATAATAATTAGGTATTTAAGTAAAGATAGATGAGTGGTTAACCATACCGGTAAGATTACTGTATAGAAATAAGATTTAATTAACACAATAATAAAAGGCAACTTCCATGATACATTTTTGCGTGTGTTCATAATAATTTTTCGTTAAATAATAGATTAAAAAAAAAGCGCTAGAGAATCTTAATTGGATTTGAATAGTTAGAAAGAATATATAACAAGTTTCTCACCGTAATAGCAGCGTATTATTTGTTGTACAGAATCACAACATTAAATGCAAACACCGACGTACGTACATACAATTAACATTTATGACTTATGAGCTAACTATGGAGAAATGAGAATAAAAATTTTAAATTGCCTACAATCATGCTTTTGTCACGGCTTTTTGACACTTTGACAAAAGAATGTATTTACTCTAACGAGACTTTGACATAAATTACTAAAGAATATATTTACATTACACAGAATAATAAATTTAGGTCATTCCATGCTATTAATTATTCGACGTCATAGCTTTACGGACATAGCATTTTTGTGTTCACTAGTTCCCGGGCGGCGCAGCGAGCGGTCTTTATCAAGACTTTGCACGAAGATTGTTCTTTGTGGAGATTTTGGTTTAATTTTATAATGAACATATAATGTTCATTACAAAAACATAAAAGAAAATAAATAAAACAAGTAATTAACATTGAAAATCAACATTTATTTTAAAATATACCTATTTTGTCTTTTGTCCTATTGTCGAATGAAAAGTCTGCGTGGAATAAAATAGAAACACAATATGAATAATTTATACATGGCCTTAGAGCTAGTTTCAATAGCTTTCAGTGACAATCACTCAAATCACCCTAGTTATAAGCATTTTATAACTACACGTAAAATAATACGCACGGGGAAAACGCTGCGCGAGCGCCAAACGCTTGCCGATCTAAGGTGTACATCAAGCGGCGGAGCGCGCTGATCCGGAAAGGTTAAAGCGAAAAAAGTGTATGTCTATTTATATTGTTCATTTCCGAACACGCATTAAATCAAAAATTTAATGGCTTGGGTTACTTGGCTTTAAAAGCCGTAGCAGTGAGAAATCAGATGAATTTGAAATGAATTTGTCATGTCGAAGGTTAATTACTGTTAGTAAAAACATAATATGAATAAAATATATAAATTATATTAATTATGTTTTATTTTTCACAAGATTTATTAAGGTGATTGGGGGTAAGATAAAAAACGGGGAAAGATAAAAAAATACAATAACGCCGAATATCAAGGAATTCTTTTAATGCTGGCAATATCGTTGTGGGCACCATTTGGTCCTGCCCCGCCCTGCAGCCTGTGTCAGTAGCTAAGTGAGAGCGCACGTGTGTTTTTTATAATTTTTCTGGACGGACACATTTCCCGCGTAAAATTGAGTTTTTTAATCTTACCCCGCTTGCTGCATCTCCTTACATAGGCAAGTAACAAACATTTTGTTTCGATATTCGTAATTAGATTTGAAATGTAATTTGCTCTTTAATGTGTTTATTAGTATATTTCACGTATTTTAAGATTTATGGTGCCTTTCAAACTTTCCCCTGCAAAATTTAACGGGGTAAGATGATAATATAAAACTTTCCATCTTACCCCGTTTACGAAACTCCTACAAAAAGTCAGAGGTTCTCAATCTGAAATACACGATATCCCTTTCAAAACATCGTATCAAAAACTTTTATCATGGAATCAGTACATAATTCTATACTCTCTTCTGTTAAAACGCTTGTTGGTTTAAAAAAAAGTCAGACGTTCTACTCGTATACATAAGTGCAATACTTACACGATGACAAAATGTATAATACACAGCTAATTTTTTAAGCAGATGAAAAAATTCTACGTTGAGGTGTCTAGAATTGTGTCCCTACTGAATCCATGGTTAACGTTTTCATTTTGAAGTTCTTAAATTTATATGTTCTATTCTAATCATCGTAAAATCGGCGGACAGATGGCCGTTGGGGCAGTAAGGTCCTCCAATGGCGACCACGTACCGGAAGGCGTAGTGTTGGCGACATAACGTTGGTGTGAAGCTACCTAAAAAAGTATTCTCTAACTTATTTGCAGAAGTATGGAATAATACAAAATCTGAAAGTATAATCAACGGCTATAAAAAAACTGGAATATGTCCTTTCCTTCAGATATAATTTCAGTCGATAAGTATGATCCAAGAGCTTACAAGCGCTGGATAGAAAAGCATAAAATGGAAAACGTATTTCAGCCTCCACAACCTGTTCTTCAGGCAGATGATATCTCTATGTATGTATGTATATGTGACGATAATATTTTTAATAATGTTTAGTTGTGTTCTGTTTCGTGGTTTATTTTATAAAATAGAATACGAGTGCGCTACGTGGTCCTAAATAAAAACGTGTGTTTTATTAATCAACCCGACTAAGGCTTTACCAGTCATGAGCATGATTATTATTTTTTTTTCAATATTTTTTCATAACATGTTGAGAACCCCTGACTGCCAACCGTTTCAACGGGGTAAGATCGATATATTTTTTTTGATAAATTACTTTTTCTTGCAGTTAGATTGCAAATTTTGAATGTAACTGATTTTCAAGCTATTTAGGTTATCAGAGCATTAGGTTTATTGATCTCCACATATACATAATGACCTTCAAAACGATTTTAGTCACTATTTCAATCTTACCCCTTCGGCATTTCATCTTTCCCCTACATATTTTTTTTCTTAAGACCAACTTTATTAACGTTTTTTTCAAGTTGACTATACTTTTTTACCCATAACATCATTTCATACATTTGACTTGAATCCCTTTGTTGCACAACAGTTTCAAATCAATACTGTTTATCTGATCAAAAATCATTTTCGACTTACCCAGTCACCTTAATTATTCTTGTGAAAAAATGTTAAATAACTGCACATGTCCAATTATTGAAAAAGTCTCACATACAAAATATCTAGGTGTCATTATTGATCAAAAGCTTAACTGGTACCAACACATTGAGCACGTCACTGGAAGAATTAGAAAATAGGATGGATTTTCAAAACACTGAGACTTGTCGCTTTAAAATCAATAGTCAATGAATCAGGCACCAGCAGAAATATTTTGAATGAAATTTATATTGCACTAGCGCAATCTGTGCTAGTTAATTGTATCCCCGTGTGAGGCGGCGCTGCTAAATCCAAATTTATTGAATTGGAACGTGGACAAAGGAGCCTAATAAAAAACATATATTTCAAAAAGACACGATATCCCACTGAAAGACTATACAATATCAGTAACCTTTTGTCTGTTATAAAATTATATATTATTGCTATAGTTCTAAAAACATTTATACCTTAATTTATTTACGGTGTGTGTGGATGATAACTTTTGTTTTGTATTAATTTACATTTACTATTTTTAATTACTGGTGTAAGGAATTGACTATTTGACGATTGAGTAAGTAAGTATGTTTAGTGTGCACTTAACATATTATATTGTAATTGAAATTATTTGTAAAGCGATGAAAATGTAAATCTTGATTTAAAAGAGTGGCAATGAGCTTCTTGCTACTTCTTTTCAATAACTCAACCCTTTACAAAGTAACGGTAGATTTTATAAGAAAAATGTTTTTTTTGACATTCAAAAGTGTCATTTCCTTGAACTCACTCAAGTGATTTTGATTTGATTTATTAACAATTGGCTTAGGTATACTTATCTTAACTTGTAAGTAAAATATTAATATTTTATGATACATATATATATATATATATATGATTTTCTGCTGTCTCAAGAGAAGGTCATTATTTTTAGAGAACTCTGGACACTGGACTCAACAAACTCAGTCAATGCATAGTGTATTGCATCTTGAGAAGGAAGTATTATTTAATGTCAAAAAAATTAAAATCGCGGAATAAACGATATTCGGTTGGGGCCAAGTCTAACGAGAGCGGGGGATGTCGGAGGGTTTCCAATTGTAGAGTTAAAATGGTTTCTCGAGCCGTCATAGGTCTTGCGTTATCATGGAGCAGAAATGGTCAGAAAGGGTTGACGAGTTGGGCTTGTCATACCGTGAGTTTTACTTTCATTGAATAAAATGAATGAATGAAAAATTTTATTGGCCTCGAATACAGTATGCAATATAGATCTTAAATTCATTTTAGTGTATTCTATTAGGCTAATTTAAATTTACTTGTAAAAAAAATAAGTTTTAAACTTAAAAAAATCTTAACACTATTTTTTTTGTCAATTAAACAGGAGTCCAGAAAATCGTTTCTGTAGTAAGTTTTTAATTCTAGCGGTAGATGATTGTACAATTTTATACACATAGCTACTATTCAAGTACATTGTTTTTCTGTGGCCATAAACTAGTTTATCCGGTAATCGGGTGAAACGACCATTTACAGTTTGTAATTGTGATTCATTGGTCTTTTTAAATAAATGCTTTCTCTGTTTTAAACATTTACATGTTTCATTCATATAATTGTGTGTTAAATATTCTGAAGTGTAAAATCGTGCATAGTCATTAGGAACATCATTTCTCCTTTAATTTTTTCCTTTTCATTATGCGTTCTTTTCAGCACTCATCAAAGTAATAATAACCAAATCCACGTCAATATCGCACATCTAGTAACGTTGCTCCCACAGGAACGTACAAAAATGACGCAAGCTGCCGCTAATTGCAGTTGTAATGCGATAAGTACTACCGAGGCACCGTGAAGCGACGTGCCACGTAACGCCTCTCTAATTCGCTGCGACCGTAATAGGTCTTTTGCTTAACTGAAACCTAATCGATAGCTCACAGCTATGCACTTTATGTTTTGATAAGATTTATCTGAAATAGCTTCAGAGAAATCTTTCTCTCTAGCTAGGCCATCACAAACGTGTGTTATATGAGATAGAGCAGATTATCAGCAGTAGACTATTACACCATTATATTATTAAATATAAGAAAACAATTTTATAAATTAATTACAAGTTTTTATTCTCATGACAACGTAATAACTCTAATAACTACTTTGTAGTCATAGTAACCAAAAGTCACTATTCTTAATATATGAATAAGACCTCTATTACAACTTGTCTCCAAAGCTAAAGGTGGGATTAATCGTTAATATTGCTTTTAATAAATTACAATAACACGATAAACTAAACTTAATAAATTAAAATAGAAACAGAATAAATTACATTGCTCATGCTCAAAATCAAAGAGAATTTAAACACAACGCTACGTTCAGCACTCATTTAACGCAGTGGTTAGTGGTTAGTGGTTACATCAAAGAGTGGTTACATTCTCTTTGGCCGCACTCCGAGGCCGATTTCGATAGTTAAATCGTGTGTGGTTTGCAACTTTGCAAAGTGCAATTTGATTTATAGTTTATTAGTTAAATTATTTTTTATCCATAATTATATAATGTAATTAGTATGTTATTTACACAATATAAAAATTTTAACCAGACGACGTCTTGGGAAACCATGATTTGAATTTGACTAGATACTTATTTAGCTTTGTTGACAATAAAAGCTGAGTGCAGTGCAGCTGTCTTGGATTGGCATTGCACTGTTATGGAAAATGTATAGATGCGGTTATGGAATCTATTGAAAACTCTAATTGTTTGTCCATGAGTGATAGTTTCTCTTTATATGAACGTTATATGAGAAGTTTCAACGTTAAAGACAATTTTTATGAATTCAACGAGCACTCCGAATCTTCACTTTGCAATGACAGGTCCGAACGAGGGAACGTTGACCTTTCCATTTCAGCCTCATCTGAAATAAATAAACATTACGCGCTTCTAACTGAAGAAGTAAGACTGCAAGCTTATGAAAATATCGAAAATCGTAGTGATTCGTTAAAAGATAAAATTGTCACTTTGTCGTCAACTTCTTTGGATACTTCGACGGGGCCATGCCTTAGTGAAAAATCTGATGAAGTTCGTGCCTCTTCAGATGATTGTAAATCAGGATTTAGGCCTGTTTTCCTAACATCCATAATGGAGAACAGTAATAATGCCGTCGATAGTGTACCATTGTTCCGCGCTACGAGGGACGAAAACGTGTTTAAACTTCCAATTAGCGAATTATCTTTTAATGGGACAATAAAGCATGTACAAAAGTTGCAACCGATTGTTGATCCCCTCACGGCATTCAGCACTGTGAATGGTGCTTTGGTTGTAGATGCCGAAGAACAAGATTCGAAAATTGAAAATGCCAATCAAATCTGTGAACAGGTTTTTACTGTGGATGAGAAGAGTGTTAGTCAGTCAAGGATTGATGTTGGTGAGAATAGTGGGGATTCTCAATACCAGGATAAAGTGTCAAAAGAGTACTCTCAATCAAATGATAGCAAATGGAATCTAGAAAAGAGCAGTTCATCATTTGAAGAATCTTTCGACAGTGGCTTGAGATCTCCGGACATGTTCCTGGATGATGATGAAGATTGTGATCTAGCTCCCGAACCCTTTTGGAATTTTTTGGATGACGTTGAATTGTTTGAGAGGAAGAAAATAAAAAAGATTGAGGTTTGTTTATAGTTTCAAGCTAATGTTAGGTTTAAATAAAAAATCCTAAAAGCCTAATTGGAGAAATATAATTATTATATAATACAAAAGAGAATATTATAAGAAAGAGTGATGTGTATGTATAGGTTTAGGTCATGTAGGATGTGTAAAAAGTTTGACTATACAAATGTGACACTAGTAGTAGGGTTTCCATTGGTTAGCCTTTGGGTATGGAACCCTATTTAATATTAATTTGATAGATGTACACAAGATTGTGTCTAGGCATAAGTTGTTTCCTACCCTAAGAATATGGTAGTTATTATTAGTATAGAATACACAAACTCCAACTTTAAAGTTATTTATTAATGTAGATCAAAAGTAATATGAATGTCAAAGCTGTTCATTATACCAAAATACCACTTTGAAACTGTTAAGTGTTGAGCGGTGAGAATTTGGGAAGAAACCCATTGCCGCTGTAAAATTAATGTTTACAGTTTCATAATTTTACTAATTATTTTAATTACTTATGCAAAGTGATGCAAAACAGTTCAACTTAATTTAGTGAAAAAATAAATGTAAATAAATCATTAGTAAAAAAAAACCTCCATTGCCAGTAATGCATAAATAATAATAAAAAAAGTAGTCCAGTTCAGCAATAATTCAAGTTAAATAAATATAATTGTTTTATATTTAAAACTATTTAAACAATTTCAAGTACAACAAAAAGAAATAGCTCTAATTTAGCAACAAAAGGTGTTGTCTCCCTCAACAATATTTTATGGACTCTAATCTAACTGCAATCTTTTTAATATGGATAGATTATGATATTCGAGGCAAGTTAAAACATATGTTTTTCATTTTAGTAAGATTAACAGATAGAATTCCTTTAGAAAATGTTAATCAAAATAATGTTGTATATTCAGATTATTTTTAATATACATGTTATTTCATACAACATTAATTCTATTATACATTTTTGTGTCCCCAGGAGATCTTACAAGGTGTACTTCCTCCACCTTCTGTTACAACTATTAAGACAGATGTGACACAGATGCTTAAGAAATACTATTGCTTCCTGCCTGCATTCAATGGCGAGGAAACCATGAATATAGAAGAAAATTCTATGACACCCACTAAAAAGGTTTCATTTATAAAAATACCAGAAATAACTGAATCTATACAAGAAACAACGGAAAGTGTTTATGCTAAGTCATCTGTGAGGGATGACCACAAAGTTGTATCAACGTCGGAAGAAGCTAACTCGAGTATGATTGATAGAAGCATTGAACTGAAGATGTGTTCAGAGTCAGAGGTCTTAGAAACACCATGGCCAGCTGTAGCAAAATGTAGATTTTATGATATTTAGTAAGTAATTTAATTCAATTTGTTATCTTTAGTGGCATATTTAAGTAGTAATCTTGTTCCAATTGTCCTCTTAAAAATATTATTCTAATAAGAATAATAAGTTTAACATTATCAACATAATCTTGGGCATGTTATTACAATTTATAAAAGAATATTGAAAAACTTCATACCACTGATATGAATTATTTTTATAATTTACTAATTAGACTCTGTCATGTGAAGCAGCTCCTTTCTTCCACCTGTATCTAATTGGTGATTGGAAAATGTGAGCTGAGATATGCCTAAATATAGACAGTAGGCAACTGTAAACCCTGGCAAGTTTCATCTTTGGCCACTGAAGGCTTAGCTTTTGTTGGCCAGCTAGCAAGTTGTAAAATATAGGAGGCTTCTTTTTGCAAAATGCCTGCTAGATTATGGGTACCACAACGGCTCCTTTTCTGCCGTGAAGCAGTAATGTGTAAGCATTATTGTGTTTTAGTCTGAAGGGCGCCTTAGCTAGTGAAATTACTAAGCAGATGAGACTTAACATCTTATGTCTCAAGGTGATTAGCACAATTGCAGTCCTGTTCAGAATTTTTGGGTTTTTCAAGAATCCTGAGTGGCACTGTATTGTAATGGGCAGGGCGGATCAATCACAACCAGATGAACATCATGCTTGTCTCATTCCTTATTGTCGTAAAAAAATGCGGACGAAAGTAACCTTCCACACTACCCATGCGGAAATAGGTACATACATATTTTTGATTTAAACAAAATTGTATAGTGAAAAATGTTGGCATGTTTTTCTTGATTGTGTAGGGGTAAACAGGTGCTGGAGACCAAGTTTCAGGGGCATAATAGAGACAAAGATTTAAGCGCTTCAAAACCCCAAACATAATACAAGTCTTTAATAGAAAGTAGGAGGTAGACATAGCATTAGCTATGTATATAACAATATCACATATTTAGTAGATCAGTTGAAAAATGCTTAAAGTTGATTTGCTGATTTTAAATTGGGCTAAAAAGTTTTCTCTGCAGCATATCAAATTAGTTTTTTAAGTAACAAAAAACGAAGCATTAAACCCCAAAATTGTTTAATGTGATAAGGCTCATTAGTATTCATGGCATATAAATAATTAATGAATTGGAATGGCCAGGCAAAGCAGTCTTTTGATATATTATTTATGGTTCAAAATGCAAGGACCCTAATGAAAATACTATTAAAAGTAGCTTCTTGCAATATTATTAATTCAAGTCCCCACTGTATCAAGTGATCCTTTGTAGAATTATTGTCTTATATATTATTATATAATGTACAACCAAGCTGTGGAATGAACTTCATTTCAAATTCTTTCCAGCTCAATATGATATGGGTACCCTAACTCACGGTCACAACACTCCCATGTATGTGTATATTTATCAGTGGGAAGCTTCTTTGCACAGGATGCCGGCTAGATTATGGTTACCACAACAACACCTTTTTCTGCCATTAAGCAGTAATGTGTAATGATACAATAATGTGTTTATATTATTATTATTTTTTATTGTGTATTGGTCTGAAGGGTGCCATAGCTAGTGAAATTACTGGGCAAATGAGACTTAAAATCTTATGTCTCAAGGTTACATGTGCAATTGTAGTGCCACTCAGAATTTTTGTGGTTTTTCAATAATCCTGAGTGGCACTGCATTGTAATGGGCATGGTGTACCAATGACTATCAGCTGAACATCCTGCTTGTCTTTGTTTACATTAAAAAATATATATATGTAATTATTATGTATAACTTCTGTGATTCTTCTGGTGTTGCAAGAGGATCTTGGTGTTGGTAATCATTTAACAACAGGTGAAACATACAAAAAATTGTCTATAATTTTTTTTTCCATAATATTGCCATGACAGGGCTCCTGCAAAGTCCATAAAGAGTTACAGAGACACACACACTCAGTCTCTCTTATCATATCATCTTCTTGTATGTAATGTATAATATTAATTCCATTTTTAAATATAATTTATTTATTTTTTAGTTACAACTTGACTGCATATTCAGAGAAGCATGAGGTTCTAATGCAAAAGTTGGGTGAAAGGTTTATTGGCGCCGAGACTGATACAAGTGTTAGCATACATTCAGGTGGGATGCAATCACCGAGTAGTGCTTGCAAACGAAAGGCACTAAGACTCAAGTTAGTATATTGTGTGTTTCTTATTAGCGAAGCATAGTCTCAATTTAAAGGCTGACTGTATTCAAGCCTATCTCAAGGCAGCAGTATTCACTTGAGGCATTTGTCTGTTTGTCTAAAGTAAAAACCGCTTTAGTATATATGTAACAGTAGTGGTCTTCTACAGGAGAGCCATATATGATGACCTGTATATGGTTAGCGATCCTACCTACTAAGCTAGAGGTCCCGGGTTCGAATCCCGGTAGGTGCAAGCATTTATATGATAAATTATGGATGTTTGTTCCCGAGTCATGGATGTTTAAATGTATTTATGTATGTTTATATGAATTTATGTATGTTTAAGTAAGTATATTGTATTAAATATATCATTATCTTGTAACCCATAACACAGGCTTATATATGCTTAATTTGGGGCAAGATAATTTGTGTAAATAGTGTGTCACTATTATTATTATATATTGTGGACACATTTTCTTCACAAAAAAACTTGTGCAGAGAGTCTTAGTAATCTGTGCCCGTGAAAACACGGTCCGAAGTCGTTGTAGTCGTCATTCTATGGTAGCTTAAGCACTAGATCCGTCTTCCGTCATCCGATTCCTGTCCGTTAACGACCAAAGTAGCCATAGTATTATTCGTATGAACGCTCGCGCACTGCGTCCGTACAGAATTGCAAGGATGTGTATTACTTATAAGTAGAGACCGGATTATATGCTACAAAAAATGCCCAAAATATGCATGCAAATATGTAAGTAAAATACATAAAATATGCACGAAAATCCATAAAATGGGCCAAAATGTGCATACAATTAAATAGGAAAAAATAAAAAGTCATATTTTTAAATATTTTTATTTTATTTTATAAAGGCTTGTACTGACAATTGTATTTGTGAAAAAACTATTACAAGATAAACTACCTACTTAGGTATCAATTAAATTTAAGATTTACCTTTAAAAATATGTACAACTACGTACTGTTCTAAATTTTCTGTAGACAAATTGTGTCTACGATCGCTTAGTAAATTTTTGTAAGCGGAAACGGAGCGTTCTACGTCTACTTAGGTTACTGGGCAGAATTTAAATTTGGGTGCAATATTTGGGTTTACTATGAAAAGCACCGAACGATGAGCGAGATCGAGCGTAAAAATGCATAATTATTATTTTTTTTTCTAAAATATGCAACTACCGCTGAAAAGGTACTAAATATGCAAATGACTTAGAACTGAGTTTTACTTACCTTAATGTGACTGCAAGCGTTTCCTCTGGCGGTATACATTGTGTTTTGGCGCAAAATATTATCTTTTATGTTATGTAAAATAAAATCGGATGTGGACACTACCAGTAGGGTAGTAATTATGAAATTTCCTGTCGTATTGACGTAACAATCCATGGTGATTCTAAAAAGCTCCTCTTAAACATCGGTCCATCAAGAGAGGTTGCACCCAGAATTATTTACTTCTTCTGCGCCTTCGTACATACAATAGTATTGCCAGAAATTGACGTTGTTGGTGAATGCTCTGGTGTCGTTTCTCGTAAAATGCCAAATCAAATCAAATCATCTTTATTGGCAAGATAAAATAAGATGTTGTTGGCTTATAATGAACAGCTGCTCTTATCCTAACCCATATGCATAGGCATGCAAACTTATAGTGGAATACATAGTCAGTTCACGTTTTAATTTCTGTAACAATTATAATATACTGTACTAAAAAAAAAGATATACATCCCAAGCAATCTTAAATTAACATCAATCATACAATAGTTATTATTTCATAGGCTTATTCATTTTAATTTATAATATAATGTCATTAGCTACACAATGATATTGAGTTCAGTTAATTTTTTATTATTTACAACTTTATCGTCAAGAAAATCTTTTAATCAGTAGTATGCTTTTTTTGCACTCTATTAGTTCGTTTAGCGAATTGTTTATGTAATTTTTATATGTTAATGGATTGTTGTCAATAAATATGGCAGTACTATCGTCTGCAAATAGGAATATAGAGCCATATGCTAAAAAGTGGCCCCTGAATTGCTTGGAATTGGATTAGAGATCGAACTAGTGCGTAAACAATATCCGAATTCGGTCCGCGATTGGGCGTAGTGCGAAAGCGCTCTAACAGGTGTTTAAAGCATTAGGTAAGTGTAAACATCTTTAATGTAAGATTAATATCTGCAACTGTAAAACCAATGCTCCTTATTACGAGGGCGGCACTGAAAATTTCGGGAATCAAGGAAGTGACACAAGATTACTATTTAAATATGTATTTATTGCTTTTCGAAGTATTCTCCGCGAAATTTGACACATTTTTCCATACGATGAAGCAACCATTCCATTCGGAAGTTGGGGTCTACAAAATGGCCGTTTTGTAGGCGTCCGATTTTTAAAACCAAGGAGTTTTCAATTAAAAAGATTTAATTATGACAGGAACAGTGGAAATATTCCATTCCCGATACTTTTAGTGCAGCCTATGTATATACAATAAATTAGGTTAACATAAAATATCAAAGACTATTGCTTTGATATACATACTTACATATTACGTATTTTTACCAAATACCTAGTTTTTTTCAGCAATTTATCAAACTCCAATTAGTGAAAGTCACAGTATACTACCAATTGAGAACAGAAATGCCGTAGACAAAGAAGAATCGGGAGAATTTACTAGACTATGTCCTTTATTTCAAGCGAATAGCCTAATATTAATACTTATGTCATAGTAGAAGTTGCTAGTGATTGCATCGTTTGCATTATCTTGATTCATTATTTAAAATATATATTACAGATTAGCTCAAGCAAAGTCGCCTGGTCGTCGACTGTCTCACTTGGCTCGGAGGAGGCAAGCATTTTGTAGTGCAGCAACTATAGGAGATAAACTCAACTCATCTGGAAGCAAAATGGTTCTCATTGATAAGAAGTAAGTTTATACCAGTGGGAGGACCACAACAGTGTATATTTCGGCCGTGAAGTAGTAATGTGTAAATATTATTGTGTTTCGGTGTGAAGGGTGTCGTAGCTAGTGAAATTACTGGGCAAATGAGACTTTACATTGTATGTCTCAAGGTGACGAGCGCAATTGTAGTGCCTCTCAGAATTATTTGGGTTTTTCAAGAATCCTGAGCAGCATTGCATTGTAATTGGCTATCAATTACCACTAGCTAAACATCCTGCTTGTCTCGTCCCTTATTAACCGACTTCAAAAAGGAGGAGGTTATCAATTCGATCGGTATTTTTTTTATGTATGTATCCCGATTACTCTGAGATTTATTATCCGATTTCCGTAATTTTTAATTCGATGCAGAATAGTTGCCATTTTGTGCCATAAAAATTTTACATAGTTTGGCCCAGTAGTTCTCATTTTGTGCTCATATTGGGAGGGTCGGTCCATCTAGGGGGGGGATCCTACCCTTCCACGACGCCTTCCGGTACGTGGTCGCCATTCGAGGACCTTACTGCCCCAACGACCGAGCAACGGGCGCGGTGGCCTTCAATTGACCTGAAGTAGATGGTTCCGAAAGGTTCCTCGGCGGTTACCCGTCAAACGTGGTGGAGGTAGCTTTACCGACACGGGTGCTATGGGGGAGGGGAGCTCACTGGTTATCAGTGCCCCTCCATTGGTGGCGGGGTCGTAGTGGCTTGGCGCAAATGGGATGTAGATCTTTATAACC
Source organism: Leptidea sinapis (assembly GCF_905404315.1). Classification (NCBI taxonomy): domain Eukaryota; kingdom Metazoa; phylum Arthropoda; class Insecta; order Lepidoptera; family Pieridae; genus Leptidea; species Leptidea sinapis. The sequence continues at coordinate 8,129,509 of NC_066289.1, forward strand.
GAAAGGTTGATAAGTCCATGGGAAGAGAAATGCCCCAACGACCATCTGTCCGCCGAGCTAAACATTCAGACAAATAAACAAAATAGCCTTCAGCTTTCTTTGTTTGTAGAATAGAAAAGACAGTGTAACAATGTCTCTTTCTTGGTATACTTAAGAAAGGTCCTTAAGAAGCTTCTAATGAAAGAAAATCTGCTATGTGGCTATGATAAAGCCCAGGACAGGACTGTTTTCATGCACAAGCGCAATATGATTTGACAAAACACATTTAAGGCGACAGACAAAGTACTACCTTACACAGAATCTGCGCTCGATGTAACTGGACGCGTATACTGTGCGATCGCTAATCCGGTTTCACAGCGTCGCTCGTTTAATTCACGCGTATTTTCGTGACGCACAGAGGGCCTGATAGTGAGTAGGGTGACAATGAATAATAATGATGGATGAGTCCGATGAGTCGGAGTGTTTATTGAATTCGAGTGCAGAAGGTTCGAGGAACGTAGAGGAGAATGAGGATATGACAGAAGACCGTACAGGAATAATCGTGAGGGGGCAAGGAAGAAATGTGGTTGACCGTGGAAAGAAAAGGGAAACGTTTTGCTCGAGCGAAATCAGGTGAACCAACACCAGAAGTTAGCGAAATGTGCATAAGAGGTTCTGAGCAACTACCAAAACAGTTCAAATTGGCAAAATTATTGCAAACTGCGAAGATTCAGCATGTTACTCGCATCAAATATATTAACGCATCCAAAGTTCTAATATAATTTAGTAAAGAGGATAGTGCAGACGAGTTTATTAACTCAACAACATTTAAGGAAAAGGGATTTAATATGTATAAAACTATGGAAATGACAAACACATATGGAGTGATAAAAGACATAGATTTGGACTATACGGATGAAGATGTTTTAGAAAGTCTGACTTGTAACGTTCAAATAATTGGAATAAAAAGGTTAAAACGTAGAAATAGATCTGTGACAGTGCTCGCGCTGCTGGAGATTCGGTCATTCTGTCAAGATCTGTCCTTCGTTTAAAATCGTTTGCCCAAAATGTGGAGACAACCATCCAAACTGTACGAGAACTACATTTAAATGTATCAATTGTGGAGGAAAACAGATGGCCATGGCCAGAATCTGCCCAATACGTCATAAAGAGAAGCGGATCCGAGAACTGATGATTGTGTTTTGTGTGTCATTTAAAAGAGCTCTCACTTTATATGTTCCTCCAAGTCCCCTACCAGTACCGGAACCTATATTCACGGGAGAAGACTTCCCAAAGCGTAACGAAGAATATCAAGATGAGGCAGGTCAACTGCCCCTTCTGCTGGAAAAAATTCTTATACTGAAGCATCCAAGCAAAAAAAAAAAACAATAAGAACAAAGAAGTGCGTTTGAAGACATTAACTGGGATGAATGGTCTGAGACAAGTGAAAAAATGCGAACCAGTGAACAGGAAGAAGAGAACTGCAGACAAGGAGACACAACCACTAAAATGGAAGATCTTACTTCGTAAGCGTTACTGAAAAAATTGAAAGGAAAATTTTCGAAAGAAATATGACTTGGATTGAAGATAAAAACTTGCTGGAGGATTTTATACAGTGGAATATTATCTATGGTTGTAAAATTAATGGCCCCTTACAACCCTAAGTATTCTTTAAATGTGATTCAGTGGAACGCTCAAAGCCTTCACCCCAAACTGACTGAATAAGTGAAACTTGGCTTAGTTTAGAAGATAGTCTCCATATTAGAGGCTACAATATTTTCAGATCTGATCGCACTGATGGTTTAGGAGGAGTAGCTATTTTAACAGATAGATCATTAAAAGTTCAGCAAGAATATTGTACCATATCTAATACACTGATTGAAATAATAGCTATTAAAATTTTTAACTGTAAAGAGGTCGAGAATATAGTATCCATATATTGCCCACCGTCGATCAACACCTCTCTTCAAGATTGGGATGAAATTTTTCAAAATTTACACACAAAACAATTATTGCAGCAGATTTTAATTTTCGAGATATTTGACTCGACATTAAAACATAACTTTGTCTCTCTTAATGATGGAGATTATACACGTATTAAGCTTGTGAACGGGTCAATCCAAAGAACATCCCCTGATATATCATTCGTATCTGCAATTAAATTTAACTGGAAGGTACTTAACGAAAATCTTGGAAGTGACCATTTAATTGTGGAACTGAAATTAGATATAATGAGAAATTCATCTCACGTCAAAAAGCACAGAAATTTTGAAAAAGCCGAATGGACGACCTATAAAAATATCATAGAACAAAAACTTGCTGATTTTCATCTTCCATTACATACTCAAAATGCTTATGATGATTTTATAAATATTATAAACTCGGCTGCGGTAGTGGCTATACCTTACAGTGTGATTCCAGACAACCCATTACGGTCTGAAAAATTTAAGCCCAAACCATATTGGACATCACATCTATCACGGTCAATAGCACAGAGAAGAATGGCCTTAGCAAAGTTTAGAAGAAACCCAACGCCACAAAATTTACGTGATTTACAAGAAAACATCGGGCCTTGTCAACGAGCTATCAGAAATGGTAGATTTATGTCATGGTAACGGTTTTACGATGGTATGGACGAAGTGGCTACCACTAACGAAATGTGGATGTGCATGAAGTGCTTCAAAGGATATAAAACAATGACGCCTACCATAGACAGTGAAACGTCAAACGTCGTTATTATGTTCCTTGGCTCCAGACTTTGTAATTCCAGACATGCAAATATTTAAATGTAAAAACCATAAATTAAGATCTCCAATTTCGGCACATGAATTAAATAACAGTTTAAAACGCTCAGACACAGCGCCGGGATTAGATTTAATCTCATACTCTATGATCTTCAATTTACCAGATGCTGGGAAAAATATACTTGTTATTCTTTACAATCGCTATGTTACTCAAAGTTTTATACCAAAACAATGGAGAAAAGTTAAAATTGTTCCTGTGCTGAAACCTGGTCGAGATAATAGTTCAGTAGCTAGTTTAAGACCTATTGCATTGTTATCTTGTGTCTGAAAAATACTGCATACTATTCTCACTCGTAGATTGGATTGGTTTTTAGAAAAAAATTATCATTTCTCTCGGGAGACTATAGGTTTTAGAAGATCTCGGTCAAGTTATGACGACTTAGATTAATTACCCGCACCCAAATAGGTTTTACAAAGGGAATCCCTACAGTAGGTTGCTTTGTTGACATTGACAATGCTTATAATAATGTAAATTTAACCAGTTTATCGCACATAGTAGATAGCCATAGTGTAGGTTCAGATATATGTAAGTACTTGTGGGAATACTTACGAGAAAGGGATTTAAATATTTATCTAAGTGATGATATAAAAGTTTGTCGTACTACTGGTTTAGGACTAGCACGGGGTGATCCCCTGTCCCCATTATTATTTAACCTGTAATATTTGCTTATCCAAAAAATATATACATCTCTCAATATGCGGACGATTTTGTCATTTAGAGCTGTAATAAAAATATCGACCTAGCGATAAACAATACACAATCAGCATTAAATAACTTCAGTAAACTCATAGAAGAACTTGGTCTTAACATCTCATAAAAAAACTAAAGCATGTATTTTTAGCAGGGGCAAACGTAGAACTAACCCTAATGTAAATTTAGTTTGTGATAAGCACAAGATTCAACAAGTAGACAGTGTGAGATATCTAGGTATGTGGCTTCACAGAAGTTTAAAATGGGGTAGACACATAAACGAGGCTAGAGACAAAACGCCAAAATTCTTAAATATCTTAACAGTCTTAGCAGGCAGTAAATGGGGGGTTCATCCGAAACACCTAAGAAGGCTTTTTATATCAGTTTTACGAAGTAGGCTTGATTATGGAAGTTTTTTATATGATAATAGTATTAAAAGCCATTTAAACAAAGTAGAAAAAGTCCAGAAACAGGCTATGCGAGTCATTGGAGGCTTCATCAAGACCACACTAATCCAAATTATGGCTGGTAAGTTCTGGTTGAAGTCTAGATTGTTTGAAGATAACATATAGAGGTATTAAAGTCACTTAATGATATGTGAAATAATGTATATTGGAGAAATAAAAAATTACCGTTGCTAATCAGAGTCCACGAAAACTTAAAACAACATTCTATTAAATCCATTAAAAACTTCAAATTCATTGTCTCCCTACATGGATTGGTAGTTTGGACTTGTCAAAGATTATTGATACTACTGTAGAGGGGCTAAATATGCCTAAAAGAAAATGTAATAGAGGGAACATGATTAACTACTGTGAAAGGATTCTAAATGATAAATATAACTCATTTTATAAATTGTATACTGATGGCTCTAAAGATGTGTCAGGTTCAGGAGCGGCGGTTTTTGACCGTCAGGCAGGAATCTTAAAAATTAAAATTGAATCGGATAACAACATTATGAACACTGAGCTGATTGCAATATCTGAATGCCTGTCTTAAATATTGCCACTCGAATGTGATAAGTTTGTGATTTTATCTGACTCAAAGAGCGCCCTTCTACATTTAGCTCGGCTAACCTCGAATTTTCGAGGATACCCGATAGCCTATGACATTTTAGAATCAATATGCGAAATTAAAAATAAAAATAAAGCCGTCATAATTCAATGGATACCCTCCCATGTAGGGATCATGGACAACGAGGAAGCAGACACGGCAGCCAAAAGCACCATTGGCGAGGGAGTACCATATGACCTTGTCCCGTTACAGAATATTTTGACGAAAGATCGCGGGAAAAGGGCATATATCAGAAATGTCAATATCATATCCAAACGATGCCAAGACAATGAACTGGTGGTTAATGCTAATAAGATCATCCTGGTGCTTTTTACTAGAAGTTGGATGGCCTAAGATCCCGCCGACTAAAACAATCTATACCTTTTAAAATATTGTCTCAAAACGAGAATTATAAACGCAGCAATTGCGATGCGAAATAATTTGACTAGTTCGGTCATAATTCAAAAATAGAATATGCAATAGGGGAAGTCATTTCGAGCTCTAGCGGTTACAATTATTCACACCTATCACCTAAGGGGATAATGCATCGAGAATTACTAATAACCCTTTATAAATAATATTTGTTCCCAAACAGTTCTAAATACGATAAAAGTTAGGATAAAAAATACTTTAGTTTTTTTCCATGTCAGGCAGATATACTATGTACTAAATTTCTTATTGCATATTTACGAAACGTGACGTTGAGCACGTTTTATTTTACATTTACAATTATTATGGTACTGCTATTAAGTACAATTAGACATCTATAACAATTACTAATTATATTACAAAACTATTTATAAAATTACAAAATTCTTTCAGTTTCTTCCCGCACAGAAAGCTAGTTAACTCATCGGAACGCAAAAGCCCAAGAATGCGAAGAACGCCAGGCAAGAAAACGCCGACGAGAAAGACACCTGGCAAGAAAACACCAAGGAAAACCCCCATCAGCCATGGATGTGGCTCAAGCAAAAAGAAAGCTATGCGACGACTGTTAATGGATGATAATTTATCCAGAACACAACCAAACAAGGAGACTTTGAAGCGAGCACTATTTTTAAGTCCGGAGAATAGAAAAAGTGTTCCTGCTGCTTCTGCTAATTCAATGCTGAGTCAGCCAATGAGCTCGAGGAGGGCCCTGTTCGGTTCGCCTGCCCGTGAAGGTGAAACTAAAAGCATGGACGAATTGAGAAGTGATCATTTTCTGAAACGTAAGCGGAGTGTTTTTGATGATGAGGAAGATACCAGCAGGTGTAAGATAGCAAAGAGTCTGTCATTTGGCGGTGATAATATCGTGTCTCAACCAATATCGATGAATCGACGCGCATCCGAAATGACATCAAGGAATATGGCGGAATTAAATGAAATAAATAAGAAGGTATGTCATTATAATTGATCATAATCTTATATCTTTAAACGAGCAATTCTTGTATATATATATATACATATATATATAATCTGAATCTCGGAAACGGCTCCAACTATTTTCATAAAATTTAGTATGCAGGGGATTTCGGGGGTGATAAATCGATCTAGCTAGGTTTCAATTTAAAAAAAAATGGTTTTATCCATGTTTGAATGAGAAATAGCTACAATAACATTAGAATACAAATGTAAATTTCGCCACTATATACAAGACTATTATAGCTCAGATGGGTGATCTCATTGGGTGATCCGGAAAGCAGAAGACCCCGGCTCGGTCGTCCGGATATTAATAATTATACTACTATGATATTTACCTTTTAATTTGAAACTATGTTCGTTTCACAATGAAGTGGACTGAAAATCTGTTTTATCAGTTACTATTACAAAAAAATTCATAATTAATTAGACGACCGATATAGCCAAATGGTTAGTGACCCTGACTACTAAGCTAGAGGTCCCGGGTTCGAATCCCGGTAGGTGCAATCATTTATATGATGAATATGGATGTTTGTTTCCGAGTCATGGATGTTTATATGTATTTATGTATGTTTAAGTAAGTATATTGTATTAAATATATCGTTGTCTTGTACCCATAGTACAGGCTATGCCTAGTTTGGGACAAGATAATTTGTGTAAGAGTGTGTCAATATTATTATTATTATAATTAAAAATTAAACAATAAGTTATGTTTTAAAGTGTGCCTCACTTCTAGGATTAATACACAAATAAAATTTGAAAAACAAAATTTTATGAACGATGCGGATTCGAATTAGCTCAGTTGGTTAGAGCACCGGCACGGAACGCCGGGGGTCGTGGGTTCGAATCCCGCTTCGTTCATAAAATTTTGTGTTTCAAATTTTATTTGTGTAATTAAAAATTAAAAAATGCTGTAAAAATTATCTTAAGAATCCATTATAAAATATTCATCATTGAACTTTCATTATTCCATAATTTTGGATTTTAAAAAATCTGGGGTGGGTTAATATTGTAGTTATAAGCATGGTTTTGTCACAAAGAGAGAATATATATGAAATGAGATTCACTACACACATTTATGGTGTGTTCATGCACCACATTGGTATTGTATTAACCTCCTGTTCGCTGTACATTTGCATATGGCAACAACTTGAGACCACACTAAAAGGGGTCAGGCAAACTACTAAGAATAATAAAGTTTTAAGATTGATGCTAGTGGAAGATACAAGGAAGTATGTCTGGACTGTGGTAAATATGGGTCTGTAATCTCTATCTACCCTACTGAATGGTGGGTATTTTCACAACAATAAATCCTACCCTTCTAGAGTTGATTGCCGTGACTGTTATAAGTAAGACCAGCTGCTTGCTATGTTTCTATAATAAATCTTTTGCACCAGGCACTTTCACAGTCGCATTGCAAGGCTCCAGTGATTCCCCTGGTCTTGTAAGAGAATGTAAGTGGATGTGATCACTTAACATCATGTTGTTTGTCCTACTCTAAGAAAGAGCGATATCCCAAGTCAATTTGTAAACTAGATCCTGTAGATGGAGTCACAACCTGTGAGTTGAACAAGACACACCAAGATTTACGATCCATGCGTCACTCGAACGGTTGGCTCACTTGGTAAGAGAGCTCGCATGGAACCCGGGAGGCGCGGGTTCGTGTCCCGCATCGTTTATAAATTTTGGTTACAAATTTTATTTGTATATGTGTATTGCACAAATACCACGGTGTCTGAAGGCAAAGCTTTTCAACCAGTGTGTGTTGCCAGTGATGACTTACAGTACGCAGACGTGGTCGATAGGGCCTGATGAGAAAGCTCATAGACGTTTAAGGTGCAATGGAGAGGGAGTGCTTGGACTTTCCCTGCGAGATCGCATCAGAAATGAGAAGATCCGTAGGAGAACTAAAGTCATCGACATAGAATTTATCACGGGGAGTGTTCCGAAGAGCTGTTTAACCTGATTCCTGCCGCCAAATTCCACCTTCGCACGACACGCCACAAGTTAGGATATCATCCTCACTATCTGGATGTGTGGCGGTCCTCCACAGTGCGGTTTTCAAGGAGCTTTCTTCCACATACCACAAAGCTGTGGAATGAACTTCCTTGTGCGGTATTTCCGGGACGATACGACATGGGTACCTTCAAAAAAAGCGCATACACCTTCCTTAAAGGCCGGCAACGCTCCTGTGATTCCTCTGGTGTTGCAAGAGATTGTGGGCGGCGGTGATCACTTAACAACAGGTTCGTACGCTCGTTTGTCCTCCTATTCCATAAAAAAAAAAATAGCCCAAGTGACTTGGCGAAATTAAAGTGGCAGTGGGCAGGGCACATAGTTCGACGGACAGATGGCCGGTGGACGTACCGGAAGACGCAGTGTCAGTAGGCCCCCCATAAGATGGACCGACTATCTGGTCAAGATCGCTGGAATCCGTTGGATGAGAGCAGCGCAGGACGGATCGTCGTGGAGATCTTTTCGGGGACGCCTTTATCCAGAAGTGAATGTCTTTCGGGTGATAATGATGTGTATTATGTATTTGTAGAGAAAAGCTTAATAGAAGCTGGTGTGTACGTGTTGTAGAAGTTGCTGTGGGCTGTGTCTGAGGCTCTTCGTCTGCATGGATGGCGTATGTCTTCGGCCGGGTTCCGCGGCATGGCATCCCGTCTGGCGCAACTGACGCGCAGATTGCTGGCTCTGCCACAGTACGCGCTACGACGTGACCTCTCCACCTCCGCTACCATGTTCAAGTGAGTACACAGCACATTATACCAGTGGGAGCCTCCTTTGCACAGGATTCCGGCTAGAGAATGGGTACTACAACGGCGTCTATTTCTGCCGTGAAGCATTTTTTTTATGGAATAGGAGGACAAACGAGCGTACGGGTCACCTGGTGTTAAGTGATCACCGCCGCCCACACTCTCTTGCAACACCAGAGGAATCACAGGAGCGTTGCCGGATTAATGTGTAAGCATTATTGTGTTTCGGTCTGAAGGGCGCCGTAGCTACTGAAATTACTGGGCAAATGAGACTTAACATCTTCTGTCTCATGGTGATGAGCACAATTGCAGTGCTGCTCAGAATTTTTGACTTTTTTAAGTCCTGAGCGGCACTGCATTGTAATGGGCAGGGCATATCAATTACCATCAGCTAAACGTCCTGCTCGTCTCGTTACTTACTGTCTTAAAAAACAATATTTATTTACCAGCAACAGATATCTAATATAGATTTTATAAACTAAAAACATTACTTAAAACCAATTCGGAATTATGGGGTCCTGTAACCCTATATCTGGTTAAAGGGTCTCGGCCACTATTCACAGTTGATTGCACTGCCACATTATCTTGCTCTCCGAAAGTAAATCCATGGAATGCTAAGAATTTATCTCTTATAATTTTATTTAAGACTGTTTCCGAACCTAGACAAAGTAGACCTAAACATAGTCTTTTACACACTTTTGAGTGGACCTACATTCAGTATTTGTTGAACCTTTAATAATACTAGCTGACCCAGCAAACGTATTGCCGATATTAAAATCGCGATACAAAAGTAACTGTTGATCGTAGATGGGTGAAAATTTTAATTTATATGTATTTTTAATGCTGACTCATAATCAAACAAATTTAAAAAAAATGTCAAAAAAATAAATTTAAAACATTTGGCGTGGACCACCCTTAACATTTAAGGGGATGAAAAATAGATGTTGTCCGATTCTCAGACCTACCCAATATGCACTCAAAATTTCAAGAGAATCGGTCTAGCCGTTTCGAAGGAGTTTAACTACAAACACCGCGACATGAGAATTTTATATATTAGATTATTTTAACCAATTTGAGATCAAATTACAGTGGTGATTTAAGGATATTGGAATTAAGTGGCGATTATTTTTACAATAGTAATTTCACACCGCATAGGGTCATCATCATATAAAGGCGCCTTTTTCGCCGTGAAGCTGCATCACAGTATTATGTGTAAGCATTATTGTGCTTCGGTCTGAAAGGCGCCGTAACTAGTGAAATTACTGGGCAAATGGGAGTAGGTATAGTTATAGGTCGACATGGTAGGTACCTACTGAAAATCAGTGTTGGAATTGGGATGATCCTTATTTCAATTCAAAAAATACTGAGTGGGTGTCCTTTTCATGACATCCTATTTTCAATTTGGTAATTTTACTATGTATATAATGTTTTCTGTTGTCATTTAATATCTCATGTCTCAGGGTGACGAGCGTAATTATTGTAATGCCGCTCAGAAATTTTGGGTTTTTCGAGATTCCAGAGCAGCACTTGATTGTAAAGGGCAGGGCGTATCAATAACCATCAGCTGACCGACCTGCTCGCCTCGAGTCTTATTGACGTTTTAAAAAAATATATATTTTATTTTTTTCAGGTTAGCCAAACAGCATGTGTATGCTATCATTCAGGGACGATCAATTGACGAGTGTTATCAAGATGCTTTGAACAAACAATCAAATGAAAATAACAAACTAACTGGTTATATATCAGCAAGCGCTTACCAGGAATTAATATCCAAACCGACCGGACAAGCCAAGGAAAACAGTTTAATAAAACAAGAACCCAAAAGTGCAAGTAAAAACATTTTGCAAGATAAGCTTGTCAACATAGATAATAACTCAAATAGTAGTGGTTCAAGTTTCGAGCGGATACCGTTTAAGTCTAGTTCAATGCCTTCGTTTGAGGAGGCTAAAATGAGAGCCAGACGTCAGATAAGTTTTGATAATGTGGACTTTCCTAAACGATGAAACTGTTAATTACCTCCCTAGGTATATATGTAGTTATAGACTTGGTTATTAATGTTGTGAGAAAAGATCTGTCATTACCATATCATAAGATCTTTCAATTCAGTGTGAATTTTTACTACAATTACTGTAAGTAATGTTGTAGTATTAAATAATTTAAAATATTTGTATGTTTAAAAAACTTGATGTACTGTGGAGTTGGGTTCTACAAAAGAGACATGACATCTATTTGTTTGTATATCCATAATTCAGTTTAATAATATTCATAAAAAAATATGGTTCAAGAATGATTCCTTAATCGAATGTGAGAGTGGCATTTGTATATGCTGAATACTAACGTACATCATGCACTCTAACATGCTTCTTATGTGCGAGGGAGCGCGCGATATTGACAATACCGCTCTAGCGTTTCATGACCACGCTATTGGCGCGTCTTATATTCTCACAAATACTATTATTTTTTTCTCTTCTTTTAAGGTGGAACACCTATACCCTATTTGGATATGTTATTACCAGTGATTAGTAATAAATTTATTTATATTGAAAACATTTTGACAAGAATGGGTTATTTTGCTCTTATTCATCAGATTTTTTTTAACATAGAAGACTGCTTTATGTATATTTGAGCAATGGATTTGTTTTCCTGTTATACGCTTAGAGTTAAAGGACTAGACGAAGAGTTACTTTGAAGAACAACATAATGTATTATCTACCATTATAAACTTGGCTTTATGCCAAATAATAGTGATGGGCCGAATGTGGTTTGAACTGAATATGAAATACGGCCGAACTTCCGTAGGATTTCGGTTGATTTTTGCCTTGTGTATACATCGCGGTTGGCTACGCCACCACCCGAACTCTGCGCACCCCCGCGTGAGTCTGGGCCGGCGCTCATAAGTAAATACGTCATCTTCATGATGCAGGTTTTTTTGTTTGAGATATTAATATTTACATGTTTCAAGTGCTAACACAGGGCTTTTTTTTATTTGTTTAAATTTTGGTTCTATTCTTTTCAATAAAAAAGTGCAGTTATTTTGTTTAGTTTTTCTTGTACTGAATAAGCCGTCGAAGTTCGATTAAACTGAATGTAACACGAAGTTCGGCCCAACCGTACCAAATAATAATACAAATGAAAAAAAATATTACCTATTCTTAACCACATTTTTTTTGCATGATCTCACTATTTGCAACGGACCCTAGTGTACACTTTTGATGGGTTTCTTATTGATTGCCAAGTTTGTAATATCTAACTCTTTATTTCAATTATTAAATTCAACTTTGATGTGTGCAATTAGAAGAAGTGACACCGTCAAAAATTTTGGCTTCAAGATAATGAGACGAATGTAAAATTTCGGAAAAAGGATACTTGTAGGTGTTAGTAATGATCATAGTAGTACAAAGTTTGATAATTATTTTACATTTCATTTGTGGTAACTTGGAAAATTTACATTACACCTCGAAACTGCATATGAAGTCCTAGGTCCTATTCCTATAAATGTTGCTAGGATGACACATGATTTCAACCGCTATGAAAGACATTACTATCACCGCCACCATATTTATGTACTCCTGGTGTCTATGTAGTAATACGGCGTGCGCATGACATCGGAATATATTAAAAGTATACTTGCATCATTCATAAGACAATCTCTTCTTCAACTATGATCGCCTGGTACCAAAACGCTGTACAAAGCTTCCTATCTCATTTTCTCCCACGTAAAATTTTATGGATTTTTGCATCATGTCTCTCTTTTTAACTGTCTTGCTTTTTCGTTTCATCGACTTTCAAATCACAACGATGCTTAAGATGCTCACTTCAAAAAGCATAAAATTAATATATAGACTAATTTTAATAGGCTAAGGATATATAATAGTAAATTTTTTAAATTATTAAAACTTTCGTGAGTCATTAACTTATTTATTAATACGGCTTTACTCACGTTGTATCGGTGTGGGTGCAGGCTAGTTTCGGACCATTCGGAGATCCTTCATCAGGGTGAGTGTGGTGGGTTCGCGATAACGTCTCGCCTATTATTCAGGGGGTTCAACTTCCCTACATTGGCACATGAAAAAATTTGCAATGAAAGTGCTGCCACCTATTCTATTAGGTACGCTGCAACTTCACCACGATGGCGATAATTTAACATACATGATAGATGGATAGATGGAGCTAGTGATAGCAAAAAACTCACTTAACTTATTAAAGACTTGACTATCGTGTTGTAATCATTGAATGGCTCTTCTTATTTAAAGGTGACTGCTGAACTTAATAAGAGAATAATAATTTCCACCCACACAAAACAAACATCAATATGCATTCAATACGGTCTACAACAATAGTAAAAACTATAAACATAATTAGCGCCATCTAGCGACGGTACGCTAAGAGCGTAAAAATAACGCAGCGCCATCTCTTGGCCTGGGTACACTGATTTTACAAAATAAAAACATGAGTTGCACATCTATCTCTAGTATATAGTGTATTATCTATGTTACGAATGGTCCGAAACTAGTTGGTACCCACGCCGATGAAATGTCAGTAAATCCGTATCAATAAATAAGTAAATTTGTCTTACACTGTGTAATTAGAAAATGTTATGATATAATATGTTTGGTCGGAACAAAATATTATATTGATGTATGCTTAGTTAGTAGTCTTCTAGACAAGATATCAATACCTCAGTTCCAAAGAGTACCAATTCAGAAAAGGGTTCCAAAAGAAAACAACTCGACATGTCACTATATGAAACGAAAATATCCTTATGTAGAAATATTGGAAGTAACAACTAAGGCTCCTTTCATACAAACGTGTCGCCAGTCGCGTTCATCGCTACCGGCTATTAATATATTATAATAGTACAAGTACGGAAGTCTCACTCCGAAAAATCAATTAAAGAAATAGGGACTCTTGCGGTCATACAATAAGGCGTAATTCAGATCGCATAGTGTTACTAACATATATTTTTATTCACCTAGAAGTTGCCTCTCTTTCTATCGCGTGACTCTTACCTCTTCTGACGAAATTAGGGTTGACTTCGCTACCATAGTAGCTATCACAGTATTTTCTTTGAACGCGAGTGTTACACATTTAAATAAAACACAGGATTAAAACGCGTGTAATTGTAACGGTTTTACATTAGATTTTTGCGTAAAAGTTACATTTTTATTTGAGATAGTATTTGTCATAGTTGTTATTATGAAGTTTAGCGCCATGTATTTCCTTTGAGGTGGTATTTGCTGTACACAGATCAGAGGGCCTACCACCAACTTTTAATAAGCGATGCGATTCCGATGCAGTTCAGATAAGGTACCTAAACTGTATCGCTAAAATTTGGTACCATGAAGTGCCTTTCACTGAATGGAGTTTGAATTACTTATGAAGAATGAACGAAATAAATTTGTCTGTGATCTGCGGTGTGAGAAAGAGATGACGCTCTACAGTTGTTGCATAAGTTTGTCTCTCTTACTCGAACCATATGCGTTGCGTTTCGAAACCTAAAATGATATGGTTTTAGCGGTTTTTTTGCGTAGAAAATACTAAAAATACATTTTAAAATTGCGCTTTATAGCGTCAAATTATAAACCATTAAGCACTTTTTTGTACTTATTAAATAAGAGTAATATAAATAAATATAGTTCTTTGAATTACAAATTAAATGTTTGCTTATGTATTTTCGTAAAAATAACGAGTTATGAACGCACCTCCATTGATGTTTGACAGGAGCACAGAGTACACTTTTTTAAATTCGTTCTTGCGAACAGGCTATAGCCCGGGCCCTTACTGCCTCGTCTTTAGTATTTTAATTTTTGGTATTTATTTTCAGTACTATGTTTTACAAAAAAGTCCAATAAAGTATTCTCATCTCATCTTTCATCAATACAATTTTCCTTTTCTGTATGATATCACTATTTTTTAAAAGTTCTTAACGATACGATTAATTTCCTCTGAGGAAGTAGCAACTTTTTTCGAATTGCTCACTTTGACACGTAAGCTATCCAGTTAAGGTTGAAATATTAACTCATGGTACGAATGAATGAACGCACTAAATCAGTTTGCTATTCAACTGACATCATTTTTGACATTTAATTGACATCATTGCGATTTAATCAGTTGATTTGACTTTAACCTAAATTAGATAGCTCTAATCATGTCGTGGTACGAAATAGCAAAGCAGTTCATTTTAGGTCGTCAATTGAATCGCAATAAAAGTTCATGGTAGGCCCGCAGTAATGTGTAAGCATTATTCTGTTTCGGTCTGAAGCGCGCCGTAGCTAGTGAAATTACTGGGCAAATGGGATTTGACATCGTATGTCTCAAGAAGACGAGCGCATTTGTAGTCCTGAGCGGCACTGCATTGTGATGGGCAGGGCGTATCAATTACCATCAGCTATACGTCCTCCTAGTCTTTTCCGTTATTTTAATTAAATAAATTCACTTATCGACTAGTTTCTCTGTGGTTATAGTGGGTATTCTTTTGTAGAACAATTTCTCATACTTATCCCACAAAGCTTATATACATATAACTAAATGTATTTCAGACTTGTTACACTTTGCAACTGAGGTATCGATATGAAGTTTGTATGTGGTTTAATTTAGTAAACAAATGTTTGGTTTAACGACATTCATTTATAGCAAGCATGTCTCATTCTGAAATTAAGTACGAAACATACCCATGGGTGCGCGAAATTCTTGAGATAGATACAACAGTCGATTGTCAATCGCTTAATCTTTTTTATTTTCGTTGTAGGTTTTCCTGTCTTTGTTTATTCGATGGGAGTAAAAGACATTTAAATAAAACGTAATTCTTTCTTTTGTCAACGTGCGAATTCTAAGGCAATAATTGCACATTGGTTCTCAACCTTATAGCCACAAGTAAATAGTACCAGTGGGTGGCTTTTTTGCGCAGGTTGCCGGCTAGATTATGGGTACCATAACGGCGCCTATATCTGCCGTGAAGCAGTAATGTATAAGCATTATTGTGTTTCGGTCTGAAGGGCACCGCAGCTAGTGAAATTACGTGGCAAATGAGACTTAACATCTTATGTCTCAATGTGACGAGCGCAATTGTAGTACCTACTGCTCAAGAATTTTTGGGTTTTCAAGAATCCTGAGTGGTACTGCTTTGTAATAGGCAGTGTGAAAATAGCCTGTTGCCTTTTTTTCGCGCTTCAGCCCTGTAACGGTGCGTATTGTTACGTACTAAATACACTACGTTATACGGTAATACGCAATATAAAACTCTAAGATCACTAATACGTCTAGATAGACTATGACAGCTGTGAAAACGTCGAAAAAATTGAATTTAGAACTGACCTCTATTTTGAGCAATTCACGCACACTAACACAAAGTGTCATACATAACGCGAGTGTAAGACGTAGCTTGTCACGCACACTAAAACTAATATTCCTGGCCTGTTTTGATCGGTTGTCTAACAGCAAGAGACTATCTAGACGTATAAACTATCTAAGGTTAAACTGTATCTCCGCTAGAGTTGTTCCTCTCTTTTGCCACGCACGAGTAAAAAAAGGAGGACTCCGTATCACCTGATATAACAGTGAAGCACCAAAACAAGCCAGTAAATGAGTAAATACATAGCCGCACGCACACACTTACATTAATACAAGCCGATAGGCCGCCATTATGAGATTTGCCATCGTCTGTGACAGATCAGTCTGCATCGCAATAAAATATTTAAAAATGCCGTCGTGCGTTGTGTAAAAGTGTAAAAACGATACTATATAAGTATTTGTGGCCAATATGATTATTTAAGGGAGAAAATATTGTGTAATTGGTATCCCACGTAACCGCACACACACTAGCATAACGGTGCTTCACTTGCTAATATCACGGCGTGGAGTCCTTCTTTTTTTTACTTGTCCGTGACTTTTGCATGCTTTCTTTGTCTATAAGTACGCCAGTATATTGTTATCTGTAAATCTATTATCACAATAAAACTGGTCAATTAAGGATTTTTACTCCTATGGCCAAAAATGTTTCTGTTTATTTAATGTACTCTCAAGATTCGGATATAAATTCACTTTCTACATACAACATATATCTTGTCAAGTAATATTATATTATGACGTGTGTATATAGTGCCTGTTAATTGTCTGCGAGTGTGTATTCTATATTAGCTAATAATTGTCTCTGCTTTAAGCGACAAATAAATTATTAAAAATATGATGTCTTTTCTTTACTATAGTAAGGATTTCGCTTTATCTAAGTGCAGCTTTTCTTTAACATCCGAATCTGTTATGGTGCCCGCACACTTCTTTTATAAAATATTTACAAACATTTACACAAACCAAATAAAAAAAAATCTCAGGTTGTGACTTCATTATTACGTCATATGATATTCATGTCAGAATTGAACTCGAACGGTTGGCTCAGTGGAAGAGCGCTCGCTCGGAACGCAGAAGTCGCGGGTTCGAATCCCGCGTCGGTCATTTTGTGTAATTAATCCCAGAAGTGAGGGTTATCACTTTAAAAAATAACAAATTATTAACAAAAATTTGATCATAATGTTAAAAAATCTTTTCATGTAACGTAATGTTACTAAACATTTGTAAGCAAAATTGTTAGTTAACAAATATAACATCTATACATATAAATAAAATTGGAGTGTCTGTAATATTGAAATAACCGGTTTGCACTACATGTATATAAAATAACATTTTTTACCATTTTTGTCTGTCTATCTGTTTATTCCCGCTAATCTCTGAAATGGCTGGACCGATTTTGACGGGACTTTTATTGGCAGGTAGCTGATGTAATAAGGAGTAACGTAGGCTACGTATATTTTAGAAAAAAATATTTTATTTTAGAAAAATGTTGTTTTGTTTCAATGACCAAGAAACGGTCTAACTCTAAAAATAATTTATATGGCAAAACAACGTTTGCCGGGTCAACTTGTTTGTTATAAGTTCCGCGGGGACGCTTTAAAGAACAAAAATACTACACCTGCACCTATAGTGATATGTTGTCTCGACCTATTGTTAATATTCATGCGAAATTAGAATTAAATCTGTTTTGTGATTCTTGCGTTGTGTACGATCATACATACAGCCAAACACAAAATTTCACAGCAGTTACTTAAAAAAAATTCAATGTAGGTACAATATATGCCGTGTTACGGTTTTATTATAATATGTATAGATATTTTATGTATAAAGGTGCGTACAGACCAGTGAAACGTAACGTATCATTCTACCTTTCATTACATGTTCGCCATGGACTTCCCGCGTACGTCTGTTTCCGCTATTCAGCCGCCATGTTCGTTCGAATCACCGACAAATCACGGGTTGCTTCGCGTGCGGCTTGTAATGCTCGTAGCGTGCGCGTAAATTGCACATTTCGCACGCACCAATCGTCTGAGATATTTTTATAAAGTGTATTGTTACCTTTCATGATACATTACAGCAATGTGTACGGCGAATTCTTTCATTGCATGCAAGAGCGTGCATTGGTTTTCTAGCCATGCTTACCGTAGGTATCTAGTATCTAGCGTAAGGAAAAATTGTATGAGTGGGTGCAGTTCAATAGAAGTTTGGTTATAAAATAACGGAACCAAATAAAACTATATTAAATTCAACACTAGTGCTATATTTATTTTCTAATTGCCTTCATAACATGCACGCCCCTGATTGCATGATACATTTCATGTTACGTTTCACCAATCTGTACGCACCATAAAATATTTTATAAGTGTGCATTAAGGTACCTACCCACTGCACGTAAACAGTATATTACATACTTACTATCTACCTCTTCTATTTTGTTTTGGTTATTTCATTGTCTTTATTATCTTATCGACAATATATCAAAAATACTTATTGATAAGATTATCATTAATTACTCCGCGGCGTTCGTTTGGGCATTGTTATAACTTTTACCCAACACTCGATTTTAAGTGTTGTCAATGTTGATATTTCATTGAGCATCTAGTGCAATATGGGTTCTTCTCAAACAAAATACCCGGTTTTGACTGAGGATGTTTTGGAAGATTACACAATGCTTACTTATTTAAGTAAAGGTGAAATTTATCAGTAAGTGTATTTACTATACATCATATATAGAAAAACAAAGGCAATGAGTTTCTATTGAGTGGAGGTTTCTGGGTAAAATATAACACACAACAACTCTATGTGTGGAAATAATATTTTTTTTACGTTTCTTAATGTTTTTTGGGCTGTGTTTTCTATCTCATATTGTCGGCTTCCGAAGCGGCGTTAATAAGTACTTAATTGAAGTCTAAGTAAATTCTGATAAAATTTTATACGAGAAAATACAGTGAATTTTATGTTTTATATAGAAGTGGAGGGGCAAACTCATTATTTAAAATAAAAAGCACTGACAATGGACACTATCAGCGAAACCAAATATCTTGGAAATGCGTATCTTTTATATTGGATTTTCCATTTTATCCTTAGCGGGAGGATCACCAAGTCTCATCAGTTCGTTGAAATACTTACTGCAACCAGAAAATATAGAACTCCCGTTAATTTAGAAATAGCAGAAAACTTCAAGGAAGACACGCCATAATACATTTACAGAAACCTATTTCACGAAATTAATTACACATGTAAACATAGTAGATTTATTATACAGTTGATGGCACAGTCATAAACGGTAGGTTAGGCTGTGCCAATGTGTCACACATCTTTAGTTGTGAAGGTATTTGTAAAGTGGCTTTGTTACACTGCGACCAATGTGATCTATTGTGATAGCCACTATTTACTACAGCTCACTGCAAACATTGATTCTTTTCATGTACTCGTATCTTATTGTCTTTTGCAGTGAGCTGACGTATCTCAAATGGTTGAAGAATTGGACTTCCCAAAGAGATGCTACGTTTACGCATTAAAGGACCACATTCAGAGAGAATGTGTAGCGGCGTTTCATCTGCACTATTACAGAATCTACACGCTCTGCAATCTCTGAGACCTAAGATTGAGAGGTGTTTGTTTAATCTGCAGTGCCCCGTTAATGTCCTGGTTGCTATACTCAAATCCTTAAAATTAATCCAAAATGAACCAAATTTTAATAAAATTGTAATTAATACTGATTCTAAATAATGTTTAACAGCTTTACAAAATATTAATAACATAGAACCACTTATCATAGAAATTAAACAAAAAATGCTTAACCTAATTAAGAAAACTTTCAAGTTGAATTAATCTGGATTCCTAGCCACCGAAAGATAATCGGAAATGAGAAGGCAGACAGTGAAGCTGAAATCGCAACTAGCATTAGTCAAATTCAATGACGTTCTATACATATGGACATATCATTCGCAGTCTGATAACGGAACGGCAAAAGTGTGCTTAAAGACAATGTAAGCACACTTTTCTCCTTAGTCGTGTGTCAAGCAACAAGGCTAAGTGTGCTATAAAAAGTGCTTAAATAATACATTAATACATTTAATAAAACGAATATTTTTTCATTAAATATGGTACTGACAATGGTATTGACAAGTCCCTAGACAAGACCCGCTTGTCAAAATGGGACAGATGAAAGGACACAGTCAGAAATGAAAACAATAGAGTCGCTCTTTTTAATCGACTTCAAAAAAGGAGGAGGTTCTCAATTCGTTGGTATATTTTTTATGTTTTGTTACCTCAGAATATTTGAATAGGTGAACCAATTTGGATAATTCTTTTTTAACCGACTTCAAAAAAGGAGGAGGTTCTCAATTTGTCGGTATGTTTTTTTTAAGCTACCTCAGAACTTTCGACTGGGTGACCTTTTTTTCGACACCGATTATAAATAACAATACTCATTACTAGAATTATATTTATAAATTAGATTGCATAAAATTATTTTTATACTTTTTAGCATATTATAACTATTGTTTTGGAATAGTGTTTTTGATGTTGGTTGTTTTTTTGTACGTAAGACCTAGTGAATAATGAATTGCAATATTGTATTTTGTGTAATGTGAACGGCTTACAAGAACGTGAACAATTACATACTAGTGCAATTTACGCGTTATTATGGAAGTAATGATAATTGATACTTATTTACGAGATACCCTGGACAAGATATCTAAGACTAAAAGACAAATTTTATTTAATTCAAGGAACTTATCATTTAAGTAACCAGTTTAACTAATTATTTTATGTTAATAAAAATATTATATTTGAGTATAAGTTTCTCTCATTAAAGGTTACCTTTACTTATTAAATCCAAATCCCTTTAGAAAGTAAAGAAGTAACAAATATAAACACAAGCCAATAATTAAACATACTAACTTTCCCCTTAATAATATCAGTGTGATTTTTGATTAAAAACCTAAAAAACTTCCGACTGAACTGATATTGATCGGAAAATAGGGACCGACTGCCGAAGGTAAAACTTATAGCAACCGTCTTTTCCGTCTGGGTTTAAAAAAATACCTAACTGCTACTCCACTGGCGTCACTGTCCAAATCGGGTTCTAAATTCAAAACACGCAGCTGAAACTGAAATAGTGTTTACATTGCTGCCTATTGACCAATAATATTTTAAACAGCTGGATTAAACGCAGAAATGAATAGATATAGCAGTCGAAGCTTAAAATATGGTTTCATTTGTGGCATGTGCCATACTTCGGCTTTGATTTTGTATGAGGTGCATTTTCTATATGTATAAAACTTCATTGGTCAAATTGATCAATCCTGAAATTAAAAGTTTCTTCAAGTTAGAAGTTAGGAAACTTTGGGATATTTTTAGAAAAAACTCAGAAAGGACAAGCAATCTCATGCAGATACGAAATTCTTATTTCTTATTTTTGAAAAACCACCTACTTCCTTCTCATGTAGAAATGACCAAGTATCCATTACATTACTTGACTTTGTATTGGACATACAAATTTAACTCACATTCATTTAATTACGAAATCTGAAAAAAAAAAACAATATAACAAATGTGGGTTGCACCTGTTAGTTGAGTGTAATTCTTATACTAGTGTAAAAATTAATTGTAATCTACCGAATAATATAAAAGATTGTATAAATCAAGATGGATGTATAGTAGAATTTTTTAAAATTATAGATTTTTATTAATAAAAAGCGACGATTTTACGACGAATAGATTTTTATTAATAAAATACGTCTTACCTAAGTAGGTATATCTTGTGATAGTTTTTTTCACAAATACGATTGTCAGTACAAGCCTTTATAAAACAAAAAAAATATTTAAAAATAAGACATATATATATGACGTATGCATATTTTGCCCTTTTTATGGATTTTCCTGCATATTTTAGCTATTTTACTTGCATATTTGCATGCATAATTTGGGCATTTTGTGTAGCATTAAACAAACGAAAAAAAAATCGTAGAAAATGTTTAGGACTTTTACGACATACATACGTTAAAGCAATAAAATTGTGGTTATCAATACTTAAAACAAAATTTATTTTTTAGTGTACTGAAAAAGTTTCATTCAATTGATCCTGAAAAAGTAAACGCAAACTTATCTCACCGATTTCCCAAAGAGGACATTTTAAGGAAGTTCGATGTATTGAAAGTAAGTTGATTTAATTTTGTGGTTATTTATTAAACTAGGTCCTGGATATTAACAGCAAGATACCTCTCAGTTAGGTGTCAGAATATTTATTATTAGAGACCGGATTATATGCTTTTGCATATTTAGTACCTTTTTAGAGGAAGTTGCATATTTTAGAAATAAAAAATTATTATGCATATTTACGTTCGATCTCGCTCATCGTTCGATGCTTTTCATAGTAAGACCAAACATTACACTCAAATTTAAATTCTGCCCAGTAACCTCAGTAGACGTAGAACGCTACTTTTCAGCTTACAAAAATTTATTAAGCGATCGTAGAACCAATTTGTCTACACAACATTTAGAACAGTACTTAGTAGTACATATTTTTGAAGGTAAATATTTAATTTCATTGTTACCTAAGTAGGTATATCTTGTGATAGTTTTTTTCACAAATACGATTGTCAGTACAAGCCTTTATACAACAAAAAAACAATTTTAAAATATGACTATATATTTTGGCCTTTTTATGGATTTTCGTGCATATTTTACTTGCATATTTGCATGCATAATTTGGGCATTTTTTGTAGCATATAATCCGGTCTCTATTTATGATTATTAAAATTCCTCATCCACAGTGCATAGGGTCCTTTTTTGATTCACAAAAATCATTTTTTTTGTGTAAATGTGTATTTTTTGTTATTCTATGTTGCCTCGCGGTCATCTAGTTGCTTCCTACTATTTTTTTTACGTTTTTTGCCTTTTTCGTAAATGAATATCGCCGCGCTGGTTATTAGCGGCGGCGCTAGTTGAAATAATATGTTTGTGGTAATTAATTTGTTTAAATACGTACGTGAGTGACCTTTACCTTGATTCCAAATCACAAGTTCTGCAGCATAAATGCGGTTAAAATATTAAGACAATGATGATAACCGATATACATACGGCACGATTAGTTTACCTATTTTACTTCTTTCCATCAGCCTAGCGAAACTCTCTAATAAAAAAAGAGATTCATTCGATTGTATGAAACGTGCATTGATAAATCATGTAAAAAAGGGAGATAGCCGAAATCCACTACTAGCAACTGTTCGCTTTCAAACTTAGCCGGATTATACTTCGTCGCCAATCGCCATATTGGAATTACTAGTATTTCAAATTCAAAAGCCTCTTATGACGGAGTATTTACATACTCTTTGCTGTTCATAGTTTTATGATAAAACAAACGTGTTACGAAATTCAAAATAATTGATAAAAACGTTTGTGTTAAAAAAGTTTATACTTAACATAAATTACTTTCTTAATGATACCACAGATTGAGTATGGAGCGATCGCCCTCAGTCAATCCTTAGGGCTATTAAATAATAATTTTTAAGATACTATAATATAGTGAAATTATTCTATTTAACAAAAGAAGTCCGCTGAGTTTCTTGCGCCCGTTCTTCTCAGGTCTGAGGCATACATAAGAATGCGTGGTAATTACTGCGTTCAAAAAGTAACTTTAATCCTATTTTGAATAAAAATATTTGAATTTTAGTTATTACTGTAGGCACGACGGCTTGTCGCTGGGTGAATTTTACATATTTCATGCAAATACCTTGAGTGTGTGATCATTTCAGAACAACCCTTACCAGGACCGTATGTTTCGTGTTTTCTCATCACAAAAAGACGACTGCCTTTCATTTGAAGATATTTTGGATATGTGTTCGGTGATGAGCCCAGATTGTCCGCCAGACGTCAAGGCATCCTGGGCATTCAGGATATTCGGTGATTTATTTGTTTAATTTAAGAAATAGCGCTCAGTTTGTGTGAAGTGAATCCACACATTGTATATACCCCGCGCCCGTTCGTCTCATTTGCTTTACTGACTGCGAATATTTTTTTTTAATGGAATAGGAGGACAAACGAGCATACGGCTCACCTGTTGTTAAGTGATCACCGCCGCCCACAATCTCTTGCAATACCAGAAGAATCACAGGAGCGTTGCCGGCCTTTAAGGAAGGTGTAAACGCTTTTTTTGAAGGGTTTTTTTTGTAGGTTTTTTTGAAGAACGTCTGCACCCTAACCTCGGATACGATACCCATATTGTTGAAATCATAATTTTGAAGGCGGCCATCTTGGATTTCAAAAATGATCCCAAATTCGTTCTCTGCACCCTCGAGAACCTCGGATACGATACCCATATTGTTGAAATCATAATTTTACGCGGCGGCCATCTTGGATTTCAAAAATGATCCTAAATTAGTTCTCTGCACCCTCGAGAACCTCGGATACGATACACATATTGTTGAAATCATAATTTTGAAGGCGGCCATCTTGGATTTCAAAAATGATCCCAAATTAGTTCTCTGCACCCTCGAGAACCTAGGATACGATACCCATATTGTTGAAATCATAATTTTGAAGGCAGCTATCTTGGATTTCAAAAATGATCCCATATTCGTTCTCTGCACCCTGGAGAACCTCAGATACGATACCCATATTATTGAAATCAGAATTTTGAAGGCGGCCATCTTGGATTTCAAAAATGATCCCAAATTCGTTCTCTGCACCCTCGAGAACCTCGAATACGATACCCATATTGTTGAAAAAATAATTTTGCGTGGCGGCCATCTTGGATTTCAAAAATGATCCCAAAATCGTTCTCTGCACCCTCGAGAACCTCGGACACGGTATCCATATTGATGAAATCATAATTTTGTGCGGTGGCCATCTTGGATTTATCTAACTTCCCTAAAGTACATACATACAAAAATCCCGCGTGGCATAATATTCAAAATAATATTACGTAAATTTTATTTTAGTACTTTCCGACTTCCATTTACCTATATATTTCAACAAATACGCTGTCGCATCATTATTATTTTTTTACTATGATTCGGACCGCTTTGTACTTGTTTGCTAAAATCTTACGTAATGTGAGCCCGAGAGACACGAACACAGTACCTTCCTTGACAGTGGTCACGGGCGTACTGCTAGCATGAGCGAGCATGCAACCAAGGCGTCGCGTTTGGTTTATTACGAAAATAATTAATATAAAATAATTCACAAAGCGTATTGATAAATCCCACAGTGAAAACTTATAAATACTAATAAACTATCGAATAAAATAAGTTTTGTGTTTATAGCTATCATAGTTTTATGATAATATAAACAATTCAAATAAAAAAGACTATTTTTCAAAAAATAAATCTATCGAGATTTTTTTTCGTAATCGTGATTTCGAAACAGCGATAATTTAGATAAAGAAATGAAGATAAACATGTCAAAAAATTGGAACCGTAGTATTTGTAGAAGTATTTTAAGTAGATTATTAAAAATGTTACTTTTTAGGACTATAGCGCCTTAAAGCGAGCGGGGTAATGCAATGGTGACATAAAGTAAACACTCAGCCACAGGTATAGCTACTTTTTTTATGAAAATAAGGGACGAGACGAACAGGACGTTCAGCTGATGGTAATTGATACGCCCTGCCCATTACAATGCAGTGCCGCTCAAGATTATTGAAAAACCCAAAAATTCTGAGCGACACTACAACCGCGCTCGTCACCTTGAGACATAAGATGTCAAGTCTTATTTGTCCTGTAAACTCACTAGCTACGGCGCCTTTCAGACCGAAACACAATAATGTTGAGACATTGCTGCTTCTCGGCGGAAATAGGCGCCGTTGTGGTACCAATAATCTAGCCGGCATCCTGTGCAAAGGAGCCTAAAAGCTACTTAACCTTAGTCATAAAAATAAATCAGACAATTCAAATTTCGAAATACATATTTAAACATACCATTGTCCGATAACTTCGCGCACGACCGTCTCTCGGGGTGACAGACAGTGGTGGGGACCCCTCCCCGTACTAAAGATATCAGCAGGTTAGCGAGGTACGACAGTCTCACTCGTTGCGCTTCCCCGCAACACCATCCGCTACCCGCTGACGTCCGTGGGACGGTCGCGCACGAAGTTGTCGGACTATAGTTTTGTATTGTATTTTGTAGTGTGAACAGGGAATGTATTGTAATATGAAAGTGAACCTTTCCCAGCAGTTCTACCATTCATCAACCAATCTACTTCTTACATTTCGTTTTTTACAGATATAGACGAAGATAATCAAATAACTAAGAAGGATATTATCAATATCATTGATCGACTTACCTGGGATCCTACGAACCGAGCGAACATAATTCTTCGAGAAGACAAAATTAAAATTGCAAATATTGTGAGTCACAATAACAATCCACCTCATTTCAATCCGTTAAAATGTCATTTTAAATAGGGCTCTTTTATTATAAAAATTTAATATTATTTAATTTCCTTAACCTTTTGAACCTAACTACAACTTGCCTTTGGTTTCACGTGGTTACTGCCTTTAAATGTAATTACCTAGATACATGTTAGACTTAGCACATAAGATTTATTTAATGTAAATTTTTTAAGTGAAACTTCTTAAGAATCGTTGTGATTTCAAACCGGATGCAACGGAAAAAACGACAGGTAAGAGAGACATATACAAAAATGTGTATGATGAAGCCGGCAAAGAATGAGACAGATATATGCATAGTATTTTATTTTTATGTATGACGCGAGTAGGTGTACCTTTATATATTCTTATGTCACACGCACGACTTATAACTGCATAGACACCAGGAGAACATAGATATGGTAGCGCTGTTAGTGATGTCTTTCATAGCGGTTGAAATCACGTGTCATCCTAGCAACATGTACCAGGACTTCATATGCAGTTTAGAGGTTCATGCACAATGCAGGTTTCACTTCTGACATGTGTACTTTGTACACACGCAATGTTTTTTAATTGTATTTCTGTTGGCGGTTCATAAATAGATAATAGATGGCATAAAGTTCTTGAAATTGATATAGTAGGTGATAGTCTTCCTAAATTCAATCAAAGGAAATATGGGACCCACTGACCTCTACTATATACCACTGGACTGGCTGGTCTCAAAGTGCTTTTATGCCGGATTGATATTCGCCATTTAGGCGCTGTTGGCCATGTAGCGAGAGTCTGTGGTACTAGAAGTAGTGATGACATCCTCAGCAAACATCGATAGATGGTGTGAAACTATTTACAAAAAAAATGTGTACTTTATTATGTTGATTCTTGAATTATAAATAAAATAACACGGAAAACGAACGAAATCAATTCAAAATGCAAAAATACTTCAGAGCATTGTACGTTCCTTCGCAGCCATTTGTATTATACGTCAAAATTAGTTCTCTAGGCACCAGTGGCGCTTCAAATAGGCACAAAAAATAGCTGTCAAACATATAGAACAGCCTGTCCAGTGGTATTTATACAGGTCAGTGATGGGACCACTTCCTATCACAATACAGTGACGAAATAGTTTAGTATCTCTTTAGTTTTTAGAGGTATATTATTTTATTCTTACTCGAGTTCTTTTGATTTCCTTTTTATGTTAACTCAAATTGTATGTTATTTGTTTATAGCACTTAATCCAGCTAGTTGAAACTGTTGAGTGTCACAGCTTGCTGGATCTTATAATATCTTGGCCCCTTCTTTTTCGTTTTTCTTCTTCTAACTAGTATCTCTTTTGCAAGCTGTGGCAATCTCTAAGTGGGTCTACAATTTAACAATAATATGTACCACATTTAGTTTAGTTTAATAACGATTAATTGTAACCATTTGATTGTCCTTAAATAAATAAATAAACAATATAATGGGCCAGGATAAACATTTCCTCTGAAAAGGGCTCGTTTCCGTTGTGACTCAGACTTAAAGAGGATAGTCTAATTGTTGATTTCATTACCTTAAATTTGGGAAATTAAAATCACAAAGTTGTCTTCATTAAAAATATTGTTGATAGTTTAGATTAAGGATTGGTCTCCGCAACGCTCCAACTAGATACCGCAGGCGTAGTCGCAAAGTGCGGCAACTAATACTATACCCAAGTGGGCGTACTCGAGCCAGTCTCGAACTATGTGTGACGTTGACGTGCCACATTTTCTGTCAAATATTGGTAAATATTGAAACTAAAATGCCGGGTGCATAGTAAAACTTTGTAAAACTAATACTACAAGAAAAAAGAAAAAAATGGGACACATTTCATCAGTAAGTATTTAATATTTTATTAATTTAAATGTTAAAGATGCCATTGAGTGTCGAGATGCCCCAAGAATCTTTACAAATAGCCAATACACACTATAATATAACGTTGCCGTAATTACTTAGGTACGCTATCTAGTTGGAGCGCAGCGGAGACCGATCCTTAATCTTAGTATAGAAAGTATGAATGAATTGATTTTTGCATTCAAGTAGGTATATTTTGTGTACATATCAAAGAGGATGACGTCTTATGACGTCAGCACAATCGGGCCAGACTCGTCCGGGTTAATTACCACACTCGCACAGAATACCGGCGTGAAGTAGCGGCCTAGTGCCGCTATGTTTCGCATAGGTTAGTGTCGAGGACTGGAGGCCATCCCTTACCCCCACCGCTCCCCCCAACAAAATATGAGAGCGGTCCATAAAGAAATATTACCCCAGGAGGGTACCGGCTCTACCAGAGCCGGAGAATCCTTCTCCGAGCACTCTCGCCCGGGCTGCCCTTCGTATTCTGGGGTGGGCACAGAACCGCGCATGACCGAGGACAAACGAGGCAGAAACACCACGGCACCCCGCTCCACGCTCAACGTGGACTTTTGCAATATCAGGGGAATTCACTCCAATTTAAACGCCGTCCACCACCACCTTGAGACGGCGCAGCCGCCCTTGTGTTTCCTTACGGAGACGCAGATATCTCGACCTAGCGATACGTCATATTTAACGTACCCCGGGTACAATTTTTGCCCCGGCAGGGGTATGTGTGTACGTTAGGGAGGATATCTGCTGTCGCCGTCTCGGCAATTTTGAGGGTAGGGGCCTGTCTACTCTCTGGCTCCGCGTAGATTTAGAGGACCGCGTCCGTATCTATGCGTGTGTCTACAGGTCCCATAGTGGTAACGCAGAAACCGATCATCTCATGGGCTGCGTTCAAGCGGCAATTGACGACGTGCTTGCACAGATCCCCTCCGCTGAAATCGTAGTCTTGGGTGATTTCAACGGGCACAATGCCGAATGGCTTGGATCACGTACCACAGACTACGTAGGGCGATCTGTGCATAATTTTGTATTGGCGTATGGTATGTCCCAATTGGTTGAGTCGCCAACGCGGCTCCCGGATGTGGATAGCCACATGCCGTCCTTATTAGATCTTCTGCTGACTACACATCCCGATAGTTACCAGGTCTTTGTCGACGCCCCTCTCGGAACGTCCGACCATTGCCTGGTCAGGAGTGTAGTGCCTAACCGACGTCAACGTCGCAGACCACCAGCGACCCGCCGCGTTTGGCACTACAAGTCAGCAGATTGGGATAGGATGCGTTCCTTTTTTGTATCCTACCCTTGGGGCAAGGTTTGTTTCCCTTCGGATGATCTTAGTGCCTGCGCCGTTGCAGTAGCCGATGTGATACTGCAGGGCATGGATATTTTTATACCAAGCTCTGTAGTACCGATCGGTGGCAGATTACAGCCCTGGTTCGATGCGTCAGTTAAAGCAGCATCTGACTGCAAAAAACAGGCGTATCGAACTTGGGTTGCGGCGCTGGGCACAAAGGATCCGAACTGAAAAGTTCTTAAGAGGAAATATAACCGTGCCTCCAGATTTTTTAAGCGGCAAATCGCCCGTGCGAAGTCTAAGCACGTCGTCAAAATCGGCGAGCAGCTTTCCAGCTACCCGACCGGAACACGAAAGTTCTGGTCGTTGTCGAAAGCTGCTCGACACTTGACGACAACGGAAAAACACCGCCGACCATCCCGCGGTGTCAGAGCTCTATGCCTGAAGTACAGTTCAGACAGAAAACTGTTAGGCGAGCTCTGTTTTCGTTGGATGTCAGGAAGTCTAGCGGGCCGGATGGCATTTCTCCAATCGTGCTTAGAACGTGTGCCCCTGAGTTGACGCCGGTGCTAACGCGTTTATTCCGGCACTCTTATTCCAAAGGCATAGTCCCTGACTCATGGAAGTCAGCCCTTGTCCATCCGATCCAAAAAAAGGAGACAGTTCGGATCCGGCGAACTACAGGCCTATTGCTATCACCTCCCTGCTCTCTAAAATCATGGAGAGCATAATTAGCCGCCAGCTTTTAGTATACCTAGAGGGTCACCAATTGATCAACAACCGACAGTACGGCTTTCGCCATGGACGGTCGGCAGGTGATCTTCTGGTATACCTAACACATAAATGGGTGGCGGCTATTGAAAGCAAGGGGGAAGGCCTGGCAGTTAGGCTGGATATAGCGAAGGCCTTTGATCGTGTATGGCACAAGGCGCTCCTCTCAAAACTTCCATCATTTGGGCTTCCCGAGAGCTTGTGCAAGTGGACCTCCAGCTTCCTCACTGGGCGTAGCATACAGGTCGTTGTCGACGGATATTGCTCGATCCCGAAGCCCGTGAATGCTGGAGTGCCCCAAGGCTGTGTGTTATCTCCTACGCTGTTTCTTCTGCATATCAATGATATGTTGGACACCTCCAACATACATTGCTATGCGGACGACAGCACTGGTGATGCCGTATACACGGGCCATGCAGGTCTCTCTCGGGAAATCGTCGACCAGTGCCGGGAGAAACTTGTGTCTTCTGTCGAGTCCTCTCTCGAGAAGGTCGCGGAATGGGGTAAATTGAACCTTGTCCAATTTAACCCCCAGAAGACTCAAGTTTGCGCGTTTACCACTAAAAAAACCCCATTTGTCGTATCAACGCTCTTCGAGAACACTTCTCTTAAAGCCGCGCCTAGTATTGGAATACTGGGTCTCAAAATCTCGAGCGATTGCCAATTCCGTGGCCATCTGGAGGGCAAAGCCAAATTGGCTTCGAAGAAGCTGGGCGTCATCAATAGAGCAAGTATTGACTTCAAGTCGGCCCACATTCTAGCGCTCTACAAAGCGCAGGTCCGGCCACACAAGGAGTATTGCTGTCATCTCTAGTCTGGCGCACCCCAGTATCTGCTCGATCCATTTGACCGCGTGCAACGTAGAGCAGCTCGAATTGTCGGGGACTCAGTGCTCTGTGAACGGCTGGATCTCTTGGCGTTGCGTAGAGACGTCGCATCATTGTGTGTCTTCTACCGCATTTATCACGGGGAGTGTTCCGAAGAGCTGTTTAACCTGATTCCCGCCGCCGAATTCCACCTTCGCACGACACGCCACAAGTTAGGATTTCATCCCCACCATCTGGATGTGTGGCGGTCCTCCACAGTGCGGTTTTCAAGGAGCTTTCTCCCTCGTACCCCGGGTACAATTTTTGCCCCGGCAGGGGTATGTGTGTACGTTAGGGAGGATATCTGCTGTCGCCGTCTCGGCAATTTTGAGGGTAGGGGCCTGTCTACTCTCTGGCTCCGCGTAGATTTAGAGGACCGCGTCCGTATCTATGCGTGTGTCTACAGGTCCCATAGTGGTAACGCAGAAACCGATCATCTCATGGGCTGCGTTCAAGCGGCAATTGACGACGTGCTTGCACAGATCCCCTCCGCTGAAATCGTAGTCTTGGGTGATTTCAACGGGCACAATGCCGAATAGCTTGGATCACGTACCACAGACTACGCAGGGCGATCTGTGCATAATTTTGCATTGGCGTATGGTCTGTCCCAATTGGTTGAGTCGCCAACGCGGCTCCCGGATGTGGATAGCCACATGCCGTTCTTATTAGATCTTCTGCTGACTACACATCCCGATGGTTACCAGGTCTTTGTCGACGCCCCTCTCGGAACGTCCGACCATTGCCTGGTCCGTACTACAAAGCTATGGAATGAGCTTCCTTGTGCGGTGTTTCCGGGACAATACGACATGGGTACCTTCAAAAAAAGCGCGTACGACTTCCTTAAAGGCCGGCAACGCTCTTGTGATTCCTCTGGTGTTGCAAGAGAATTTGGGCGGCGGTGATCACTTAACACCAGGTGACCCGTACGCTCGTTTGTCCTCCTATTCCATAAAAAAAAACGTGTAATCATATTTTGATCTATGTTTGAAATAGTAGTAATTACAGTATGGCGATTGGCGACGGCCAATTACATACATACCGGTATACTTCGTCAAGTATACCGGTATATCCGGCTAAATTTGGAAGTGAACTGTTGCTTGAAATGTAGTGGATTTCGGCTTTCCGTTTTTAACAAGATTATATCCTTCATGTCTCAATCTACCAATGACTGCACGTTTCACACAAACGAGTGAATCGCTTTTTTCTTTAGAGAGTTTCTCTAGGCTGTTGTATATCGGCAATTCGAATATAATTAACGTTTTGGTTAGCTATAATATAGTATATATAACTATAACAATAAATTAATAAATTTTGTTTTCCAGATTCTAGATGAAATCAAACTCGATCATTCAGGTGGGATTGGTTTCTCAGAATTCAAGTTCATCATCTCCAGAGTTCCGGAGCTTTCAAACTCATTTTACTTTCGACTGTAGTGAAAATTGCTTCAGTTTTTTTTTTAATAATAATAATAACATTAATCTAAATCTTAACATTTCTCTTCTATACAATCTTGTGCATTTTGAAGGCCGTATTATAAGTATACTCCGGAGCCAGTTCTGGAAAACAGCAGTGCCAAGCTTACTGGGACCGATCTATCATCACGGACAGAACGATCATTGCTAATAAGCCTGATATTGTGTCGGTAGATCGGTTAGAGCGTCGGGCATTTATTGTTGATATCACCATCCCGTGTGATGATAACCTTGTGAAAGCTGAAATAGACAAATTGTCGAAGTACCTAGACTTGACACACGAGGTTACTGACATGTGGGATGTTGATTCAACAATAATTGTCCCAATAGTCGTTTCCGTAAACGGTCTTATAGCAAAGAGCCTCGACCATCATCTCAAGAGGCTCTCACTTAATAACTGGATAAAGGGTCAGTTACAGAAAGCTGTTTTGGGAACGGCACGCATCGTGCGGAAGTTCCTCAGTCTGTCGCCCTAACCACCGGCGGAATTGTCGTGAACCAACGCCGGCGGGACTCTATTTTTTATATTATATTTGTAATATTTTTTATAAATATGTTATATATATATAAATGTAGAAAATAAGATGAAATTATAATAAAGAGAATAATAATAATAAAAAAATTAAGCTTCTTTAAATTTTTAATTTATTACAGTAGGTATGTGCGTCTTTTTTTATTATTATCGGATAAATGCCTTGCATGCAGCTTTATTGAAACGACCGGCAAGAGTACGGCCCGGTAGCGCTGGAATACCACTTGTTCGGCCAAGGTCACTCGGCAGCACCAAGGGCTGCTTGTACTTGACGTGGTACATCGGGAATGACAGGTAAACACTGATATCAAACAACAAAATTAACAACAACCCTCATATCACACCCAACCTTAAACCTTAAGAGGTTTCTTTTAAATTTAAGATGAATAAATGAACTATTTCACTATATTGTCACACAATATCTATACTAATATTATAAAGCTGCAGTGTTTGTTTGAACGCGCTAATCTCTGGTACTACTGGTCCGATTTGAATGATTCTTTCAGTGTTGGGTAGTCCATTTATCGAGGAAGGCTATAGGCTATATATGTTTTTTTTTTCAAAATTAGGGATCCGTAATAAAATTGCTATTTTGTAACACAAGGTGTAAAATCGAAAACCTATTTTTGCGTGCGCTGGAAAAACTATTGACAATAGAACAAAATGATGTACAGGCTATAATATAGGCAATATTTTATTACTTATAAAACTATCGCGTGAATTATACTTTATATGGCAAAGCAACGTTTGCCGGGTCAGCTAGTATGATAATATACGAAAATGAACGACAATTTCAAATATTTTAAGGCTGAGGTCTAGAGAGCGTACTTAGACTTTGCTCAGACTTTACTTACGTAAAGCTGCCACTACACTCAGTGTCGGCTTAGTATATTCTTTGATTTCGTTTTTATAGTAATTTGACAGCTGATATTATGTTGAGCTAAGGTAAGACAGCCCAAGGTAAAAGTCAAGTTTGCGTTTTATCACACTCGGGTAAGTTTTACGTTAGTAAAGTCTGAGCAAAGTCTAAGGCATGCTCTATAGATCTGAGACTTAGCTCATATTTGAATTGAATTTTTTAGGTGATCACAGACGCCCACATTCTCCTTCAACACTAAATAATCACAGTAGCGTTGGTATCCGTTTAGGAAGGCGTATGTCGGTTCATCCTGGAAACATGAGGAAAGAAACTAATTCGACAGTTCTATTGTGCGTGGCAGGAAATTCCACACAAACCGCACTGTGGAGCATCGCCATAAGTCCAGATGGTGAAGGATATATTAAAGTTTGTGGCGCGTCATGAGAAGGCTGAGGACAGCGGCGGATTTATGGGCAAATAGCTCTACTCCACATTTCCCGTGAAAATTCTACCGCAATACACCCAATGAACACAGATTCCAGAAAGTATACCTGAAGTTGATATCATTCAATTATGTAGGAATAGTTATCGTTATTATATACCATTATGCAGATACCTACATCCATACTCTGGATTTTTGGTTACACAATCCTATGACTGTTCCATCAAATAATATGGGAAAACTAATGTCAAACAAACATCGCGAAGTACATACGTCGTCATTTCTGAAGGGCACTGCCACATGTACTCCGGCTCCTTGAAGTAAAGCAGTGGATGATAAGCTTTAGGATATCCTCTGTAAAAGTCTCTGTATCTTTGGCAGGCCTGAAACGCATTATAGTGTTATTCTTTAGTAGTACCTACGTATAATGTTTGGAGTAGTACGATCCACGGTCTGATACGGTGTACCCTGTCTATCATACTTCTAATTCGCTCGTACCCTGGCGTCTTCTACTGTATCAACCAGCCTAGCGACTAAAGGGAAGACGAAAAAAGCGATTCACTCGATTATATAAAACGTGCAATCTTTGATAGATTGCAAATGCCATTTTAAGCTGAAGATATACTTTATGATAAAATGTATCAAGAAATTAACGATTAAACAGTTGCTTCTCAATAATATATTCCTGATAATATAACGTTTGTACATATTGAGAATCTTCTAACTAGAAACTACTGTGAAAATAATAATGTTAACATCAGGAAAAACTATAGGTAATTTCGTTAAAATAAGTTCGGTCGTCGAGTTAGGCGATGCATATATGTTATAACTACCTACATGACCCCAAAAATAGTGTTATGAAATTCAAAAGAATTGTTAAAAAATGTTTATGTGGATAAAGGGCGGTCGCTCCGGTTATTAAATTAAATATAGGTATATTTACGGTTATATAGTTACGTTTACGGTTATAAAAAAATTTTGTAAGGAAATTTTATTTAAAAATCTCGCATTTTTCTTGTTTTGTTTTTTTTTTGTTTGTTCTTCTCAGGCTTTAAAAAAAATAGGTATATTAATATAAACTTAGAAAATGATGATGGTGATCTTTTAGATTTTCATTTATTTTCAAGCGACTCTTGTGTAACTTATCTTTTAGTTATTTTTATGTTGTTACCTCAGAACTCCGCCGTTCATAGCCTGGATAGGAATCAGGAAAGGAAATTTTTCAGATTGATTCCAAAAAAGAAAATGCTTAAACATACAGTTTCAAAAGGGGGCTTATTTCTTGATTTATGGAATCGGTACCTTACCTATATGCTTGATTGATCATTGGTCAAATGCCAACTTGTTTTATGAATAATTCGTGTAAATACAATCAACCATAATAAATTGATAGTACCTAAATACCGCTGCAAATGTGCTTTTGCAACAGTAAAATTAAAAGGGCGGTGGCTATCATAGATCGCGCGCTTTTGAAAGGCGCAGAAGTAATTTTGCGACAGAAACACAATAATTTATGTATTCAAGTTTTCCTAACCTCATAAAATGTTTCAATCTCATCTTGCCGTCCATTGTCAATGAATAAAATATTATCCATTATCCAAATAATATAAACTGTAGATTTTAAAAAATTGTTTTATTCAGCGATTGTTTTTGGTGTTTGGCAGTCGGTTGCAAAGAGAATTTAAACACTAGATATTATGTGACACTGACATTATCAAATAATCCTGACAAGTTGTAGACAATGTGTGTCTTTTTTCCCTACCTTACAATATTAGTTAATATTCTAAGTTCCCTAAGCTATATTTTCCTAATTTGTCTACCGGCAAGGCTAATGGGCCGTCAAAAAAGTATTTTCGAATATTATAGTATAAGCACAAACTTACTTACGTAATTAAGTTGTAAGGAAATAACGCGAAAAAGAATTGTGACGTATATAGACCTAATGCAATGTCTGGCTGGGCGGCTTTACTTACCTATCAGTTGAATGTCTGGTTACTTTCTCTCATTTTTCCGAGTTGTTGTTTCAGAGAAGCATAAATATAGAAATATCACTATTGCCATGCTTGGATGATCCTAACGAAATGTTTTCATCTCTCTCTTCTATCATTAACCAGAATTATTGTGAGATATTTAAATTAAAAAAAGGTAAATTTCAACCAAAAACTGGATTTTCTGACTGGGCTACTCCAGGTATATACAAGAGTAGAAATAGATTATATCTATACTTTAATATATAAAGCTGCAGTGTTTGTTTGTTTGTTTGTTTGAACCCGCTAATCTCTGGTACTACTGGTCCGATTTGAATGATTCTTTCAGTGTTGGGTAGTCCATTTATCGAGGAAGGCTATAGGCTATGTTATTTTTTTTCAAAATTAGGGATCCGTAATAAAATTGCTCTTTTGTAACACAAGGTGTAAAATCGAAAACCTATTTTTGCGTGCGCTGTAAAAACTATTGACAATAGAACAAAATGATGTACAGGCTATAATATAGGCAATACTTTATTACTTACAAAACTATCGCGTGAATTATACTTTATATGGCAAAACAACGTTTGCCGTGTCAGCTAGTGAAGTATATGCTGATAGAGAGTGTATGCTTCACAATCTACAATTTATCAAGTATTTAAAAAATTATTGCAAAATCTTTAAAAAGGTGTGCCGGACAGCAAAGTCAATATACTTAAATAAGAAGTTTGTTTATTCAGACAATAAAATTAAAATGACTTGGAATATTATCAATAGTGAAACAGGTAAATCCAAATTTAGAAATAATGACATAAAATTAAAAATAAATGGTTATATTTTGTCCAATAACAGGGATATTGCAGACATATTTGACAGTTACTTTTCTAGTATTCCCAAACTTGTAACACAATCATTGACTTCTTCAGCTTATAAAGCAACTACATTATTGGAAAAAGCAGTTCAAAAATGTGAGACAAATTTTTATTTTAGCTATGTCAGTGAAGACAATATTATTAAAACAACTAAATCACTAAATATCAAAAATACTGAATATATAAATGGAATTTCAACCAAAGTCTTGACTGCCATTATTGCTTGTATTGCTCCTTGTCTGGCTGTTATATTTAACAATTGCATTGACAGAGGAGTTTTTCCTGATCTTATGAAATATAGCAAGGTAATTCCTTTATTTAAGTCAGGAAATAATAATGATCCAGCAAATTATAGGCCTATCTCTATTCTGCCCACTCTAAGTAAAGTCTTTGAAAAACTAATGTTGACTCAGCTTACATCTCACTTCACTACACACGGGCTTCTTCACAACAATCAATTTGGTTTTAGAAGAGGTAGATCAACAACTGATGCCGGTATCGCGCTTCTTAAACACATACATAGGCCTGGGATTGTGCGCAAAACGCAATTGGTGTTTTCTGTGATTTGTCAAAGGCATTCGATTGCGTTAGCCATAACACCCTCATAGCTAAATTAAAACATTATGGAGTTCGAAACAAAGCTCTTGATCTTTTACAATCATACTTATCCAATAGAGTCCAGATTGTAGATGTTGGCGGTGAGAAGTCTTTGGGTTCATGTATTGAGCTGGGTGTTCCACAGGGGTCTATCTGGGGTCCCTTTTTGTTTCTAGTGTATGTCAATGATCTACCATATTACGCTACCAATTTGTGCGACATAGTCCTTTATGCTGATGACACTTCTTTAAGTTTCAAAGTGGATAGATCGAAAGAAAACTATGATGATGTAAACAAATCACTTTCATGTATATTAAATTGGTTTAATATGAATAATCTTCTGCTAAATGCCGATAAAACAAAATGCATTAAATTTACTATGCCAAATGTGAAACAATATCCGACTAATATTAAACTCAATGAGGAGTCACTTAGTCTTGTAGATTCTACAGTATTTCTGGGGCTTCACATTGATTCAAAACTAAAATGGTGCCCCCAAATAGAATCACTTGCAGGTAGACTTGCCTCAGCAGCGTATGCGGTTCGAACAATTAGACAACTAACTAACGAATCGATGGCTAGACTTGTGTACTTTACCTGCTTTCATAGTGTTATGACGTATAGCATTCTGCTATGGGGTAACTCGGCAGATATCCAAACAATCTTTGTTTTACAGAAGAGGGCAATTCGTGGCATATATAATATGAAACCTCGTGACTCATTGCGTGACCGTTTTAAATATATAAATATTTTAACAGTAACTTCCCAATATATTTATGAAAATTTATTGTACACGCATAGAAACAAAGATAATCTGCTGAAAAGAAATGATAAACATAACATTAATACAAGATACAAGAATAAATTGTTGATTCCAAGATACCGACTACAAACACTTAACGATTCTTTCATGGGAAACTCTGTGCGTTTCTATAACAAACTCCCATTAAAAGTGACAGAGCTATCAATTCGTCATTTCAAATCTTATATTAAAAAACAATTAATTAAGGAAGCCTATTATAGAATAGATGATTTTATAAATGCCAAGATAGCCTGGCCAGATGTCGCTCCATCTCGCAATGACAACTTGACAATACCTTAGGTTCTTGTAAACCGGTGTAGAGCTATGACTAGTTTTTGTATAATATAGTGCAATAGTATAATAATTATGGATACAACTTTGTATTTTTGTATATTAGAATAATTTATTTTGTGACGATTCAAAGTGATCCTCGAGATTTTATTGAATAAAGATATTCTGATTCTGATTCATACAAAATAATATATATTTATCGATACAAATAAAAATATTATCACATTATGAGTCTCCGAAAACTAGATCATTTGCTAGAGCTCTCGTCGACCATGGTGACCACTGGAAATGGTCAAATTCAGGCACAGCTTTTGAATTTTACACAAATGTATTTCCTAAAGATGTTTTTACTATCGTAAGAGCATCGAATATACTAAGAATGTGTATACACATTGGTTCGTAGAGGGGATCGAACCGATGAGAAGATGATCAGAGGGAAGCCCTTGTGCTGTCAGCGCTTGTGCTCATTCTATAAAGTCTATGAAATATATTTGGGTTACTAATGGAAGACGAAGTGTTGGTATATTGTGTTTCGGTCTGAAGGGCGTCGTAGCTAATGAAATTACTGGGTAAATGAGACTTAACATCTTATGTCTCAAGGTGGCAAGCGTAATTGTAGCGCCTCTCAGAAATTTTTGGCTTTTTCAATATGCCCAATATGGACCGAATATCTGGTCTAGATCACCGGAATAGATTTGGGTGAGGGCAGCGCAGAACCAATCGTCGCGACAATTGGTTCGACGTAGTGGAGATCTTTGGCGGAGACCTTTGTCCAGCAGTCTTTCGGCTAAAGTAATGATGATTATACGCAAAATTCTTTGAAAATTGAGCATGGCAATATATTTGTAATTTAAAAAAAAAACTTAATCTTATAAAAAATATAATTATATTTTATGAAATCAGAATCAATTTCAAAACAATTAAAAATATTATCGAATGTAAGCCTTGCACGAAGGCTTGTTATAACGAGGCGCTAGATTACGGTTGGGAAGCTGTGGAAAGCCAGAGGTCCGTCCAGTTATAGTTCCCAATACCGTTGGTTGTTTGTACTTCAAATGGTAGGATGGGAAAGTCAGGTAAGTCCTGTAATATTAAATGTTGTTTTATTATTTATGTACATGTAATAAAATGGTATTTATTACAATTTTCTGATGCCGAAACAGCTACTTCGAATTGAATGCGGTTTTCACTCAAAGAAAAAAGTAATATTCCATTGAAATAATTCGCTGGAATCTGAGTGAACCAAAGCCGCGGACGTCCAAAATTATAATTATAATAATATAAATACACTCAAATAAAAATGTTGTATCGGCACCCGTTGTAATTTCTCAGTGACGTTGTAAATAATTCAGTCACCCAGTAATAGTAGGGGAGCCCACGATGCTAAATGGGGATTTACTCGAGCGTCATAGAGTCTTATTGGGTTGCAAAGCTTAGATGATAAGAAGAAAAAAATGTTATGATATATACCTTTTAATGGGTGGGGGTCGCGGCTATAGATTTTTAAATATGTAAAAAAAACTGTTGCATGGACATCCTCGAGCGCGTCAGATATTGATAGCATCAATGCTCTACGTATTTTTAATAATGTACGTTAATCTGATCGTTTGCATGATGCGGGTGGTTGTATGTAAGGGTTGAAAATGAAAAAAAAAATAATTAATCGAGCGCGTCATATTCTCTAAGGGAGGGTTAAGTGCAACAAAAAAAGCTCTCATTCACTAATCTGACGATTTCGATGGGACGCAAATTCGCGGCCATTTTCATAATGTGCAAAAAAAATCGCCATTTTGAAATACTCAAGCGCGTAAGATTAAGATATATATGGTTCATCTTTATGTTCTAAACGTACTATCTCATAATCTGACGATTATTTAGAGGGATTCGCCTAATCTGACAAAAAATAATTAGAAAAACGGTTCACCCTAAAGGCCATCCCTGCACTTCCCGCTAATTCTAATCCTGGGCGCTTAAAATTGTACTTATGACATTTTTGAGCTCAAAATATAATTTATGCGATATTTTGAGCTCGCTGAGTTAAAAGAAATAATATTTTTATGCATTTGAGCTCTCCCAGCTCGAAAGTCTGATAGAAGTTTCATAGAACACTATTTTTGGAATTTTCAAACCGCAATAACTTTTGAAT
The DNA here is from genome assembly GCF_905404315.1 of Leptidea sinapis. NCBI lineage: Eukaryota > Metazoa > Arthropoda > Insecta > Lepidoptera > Pieridae > Leptidea > Leptidea sinapis. The sequence goes on from NC_066289.1 coordinate 8,170,705, forward strand.
GGATCAAGCAATTTTCATTCGACACAGCTTTATCATCCTCATTACAAGTAATTTTCTAGTTAAAATTGATCGAACCAAAATTTTCGGAGTAATCCCGAAAATACACGTTTTCGGGTAGCTTTCGTTCACGATATCTCTCGAACGAATCAACCGATTTTGACCAGCTGGGTGGCGATCGACGTGATTTTTCAAGCTCAAAGATTAGTTTTTGAAGTTGATCGATAAAACCGTTTGAAAGTTATTCCAAAAGAAAAACACTTTCAAAAAAAATATTTATAGCACTGTGCGTGATATAAATCATTTAATGATGGTTCCATCGACAATTCGAGGTTATCATAATATGTTCCTCGAGACTTTCGGATAACCGGCTTGCTCCGACGATATTCCAAAATATTTACACATTTTTTTAATGTTTCTACTGCAAATTTAATTGTTTTTTGCAAGGTACTTTCACCACAAAATACACATTTTGAATTAATATCACTCATATTAAATATTTATAAACTTTAATTCTCATAAATAATATTAATTATTAAAACCAGAGTGGGACGGAGTGAGAGAGTAATAGATAGGTATCACGCAGCTGCACGCATTTAACTTTATCGACGAATTTTTGTTATTTCGGCTTCCGGGAATCGTCAGATTATATATTTTTCATTATTCTTAACTTATTTCCTTCAAAATAAAAAAAAATTAGCTACGCTCAAGAATGTCGAGAGGACGTTTTTTTTTACAACTTTGCTGCCCTCCCCTTTCTTTACGTCACTCTCAAATTGTCAGATTAGTAGAATATACACTTTTTAGGATGTAATTAGCTCACGCTACCTTCATCTGACGCGCTCGAGAATTTCTGATGGTCAATTTTTTTAACAATCTGATCCTGTATCCTTCACGGGCGGCCTTATATATAGACCTCATGTTTGGTGGAGGTACTTAACCGGGTACAAGGTATCCCCCTGTATATTAATCTGCCGCGCTTTAGTGAATCCCGAAATCCCCGCTTGGGCTCCCCTACTATAACAAAACATTTGTAATAACGTTTGTTAACGATAATTATAATATTTGAAACCTTAAATTGTGAAAAAAATAGAGCACTGTCCATGCAGTGTACCAGGGCAGGAAGTTTCAAGAATTCCACATCAATTATTTAATATTAATTAAGGTAAGTACAGTAAGGAGTCTCAGCTGCGAAAAAACTCGAAAAACATTGTTTCGTCCTCGGCTTTTTAGAACGTGTCTAGTCGTTATAAAATTAATTAGTCGTCCGATCAAAGAGTATAACGTCCGATTATCGGATGAATAACATTAAATTAATCGTCCGCTTAAACTTTTTCAGCATTCCCTTTTGTGAATTTTTATTTACTTAATTCATGACCATGGATAGGTCCAGGCTAGGTCCTTCAGTCGGAAAGTGGTTTTTTTAATTTTATGATTCCTTTTTTATGTATTAAAAAACTTATCATAACACATTTGTCTGATTTTTTAATTACGTATTCAAATGTATGTTCGGTGTTTTATTTACGTGTTTTACTTGTTTAGAGGTGGTATATTTTTTCGTTATTTTCTTGAAAACTGTGCATTGTAATAAGATTAGTAGCACTAATCTAATAATCGTGGACCAAATCTCTATCAACTATAATTTATAAAAATGGGTTAGGTTAGTTTATGTTAGAACAGTTAAAGCAACGTTCGAGGCATTAACGACCACTCATTTATTTTATTCGTCCGGTTGGCGAACGACTAGCAACAGTCAAAAATTTTTGCGGACGATTAATTTAATGTTATTCATCCGATAATCGGACGACTAAGTAATTTTAGCAACAGCTATTTTAGAAACAGAATGTGAAGAAAATATTAAGTGTTGGACTGTTTTAATTTTTCCGCTTATTGTTGTATGACGTTTGCATGGAACAATTGCTGCTGTTGTTTTCTCTTGATAAGTCATACAATAAAATACACTTACTCAGACATTTCTGGAGGACATTGATAAGCATATTGCCGCTCCCTAAAGTACTCCAGAGGATGATACCTTTTCGGGTATCCTCTATAATACTCTCTGTGAATCTGGCAAGCCTGTGCAAACAAATAACATTAGAGTTATCTTGTGAATAATAATTCTAAACACAATTTTTCATGAGATATTTGCTGACTTCATAAAACTTCTCAATTTCTTCCTGCCTTATAGGATCGACGAATAAAATATATTTCATTATTTTTCGTTGTTTAATTAAAAAATATACCGAAATAAAATAGTTCAAAAGCTTTTCTTAATATTATAATAATAATAATATTATATAATATATGATGAGAACGAAGTGTTTAAATTCTCTTAACCAAAGAGAATTTAAACACTAAGGCTATACAGGCTTATATATAAAGAGGTTGTTTAAATAAAGTCTGAGTCTATTGATACGGGTACTGGACAAATAATTTATTACTATTCGTACAGAAGTCGGACGAATAATTTTATTTTAGGATGTTGTTATTCGTCCGGCAACTGGACGAATGAATTTAATTAGTCGTCCGATTATCGGATTAGAGAGAAAAAAAGACATCATTGAATGAAATTTGGGTTAAAACTTAGTATACCGTAGCACGAATTATGAGGTAATAAATATTTAAATTGATAGAGTTTTAGTCCACGATTATAATGCTACCACTCTAATTACAAGGTAATGCACCGTTCCAGAGAAAAAAGCATTAGAACCAAACCACAAATTATGACATTTTTAAAGGTTGGACATTTTTATGGGGAGGAAAGAGAAACGCCTAGAATTCGTTTCTGGCACTCGCCGGCCGCTACCGCGGCCCGCTACACTCGGCTCGTGCGTTGTTTTAACTGTTCTAACATAACCTAACCAATTTTTATAAATCATAGTGATAGAGAATTGGTCCACGTGCTACTAATCTTATTACAATACACAATTTTCAAGAAAATAACGAAAACAATTACAACATCTGAACGGGTAAACACGTAAATAAAACACAGATCATAAATTTGAGTACGCAATTAAAAAATCAGACAAATGTGTTATGATAAGTTTTTTAATACATAAAAAAGGAATCATAAAATAAACAAATAATAATAAATTATGTATTTCTGAGATAATTAATAATTATTCCTAAAGTCTTATACACCAACAGATAGTAGAAATAGTCAAGTCTTATCGCATTAATACCCTGGATGCGTAAGAATTCTAATAAAAATATAAACAAATACAAGTGCTATTTTTTTCTAGTTTTTGCTAAGGATTGACACTATCGATAAAATTTCATCGATATTTCGACTTCCCGAGTTTATTATGTTTTAAACTGACTATATATTTTTGGAATAATGTGTTTTGGGTGTTCCTTTATTGGGTGTGCTACTGAGCCAATGTCAGATTGAGGTAGGCTACCAAGTAATGAGTAAAGGTACGGTGTTGAAGAGCATTCAGCAGTTAGGTAATAATCATATCCATAGTTTTTAAGATCATGTGGCAGCGAATCACATTATTGTCAATGTCAAATTGTCAACGTTGAACGTAACGTAATTATTATATTCTCTTTGGTTGAACGTATGAAGTAAGAAGTCTGAAGGTGAAGTACGTTTGATTGATAATTGATGTACCTACCTATGTGCTAGTGGCTACTGCCTGTCGAAGTGTTGAGCTCTGCGACAAAATAATAAAATAAAAAGTGCAATCTTCAAATAAAGTTAATATATACGTTTTAGAATGAAAATACAATTTTAAACTTTTTTCTATTTAAATCGTGGTACACCGACTGTCCTTCAAAGAGTTAAAATGTATTATTCAACACATTTAAAAATATTATCATATGTGTCTCCGAAAACTAGATCATAGCTTTGATATTTTTGGTGTACTGCTATTTTTGTCCGCTCTACATTTAGTGCATTGAAGCAATTACATGTCATTTATTATGAAAAATAGATAAATAGACTTAACAGGTAAGCTTTGTTTTTATTCTTGAGTTAAAAATTACCATAACATATACGCCAACATTCTTTGAAAATTGCGCACGCTTATAAATATTTTGTTTATATTCTCTGTAGCGTGTATAAGTTGTAATTGCTCTATTATGCATAATGTATGTTATGCATCGAATACCTACCTTCTTCAGTGTTACACTCTTGGTCAATAAGCTATTTACAAACTATGCAGATGTTTACATTTAAAAAGTAATGGGATAGTCATATTATGTTACACTTATGATAATGGGCATGTTGTTGATTTATCAATGTGTTTTATCATACTGATAAACAAATAGTGGCAATGTTTATTTTTTAATTGCTGCCAATGTTAACTTTCCTTAGATTGATTTGAATGATTCATACCTTAACCCCATACTAAAAGATTTTATATTCATTTAAATTACTTTCATAAAAGTTTAATAATTAATGTGGTCAAATACACTTTAACTACTCTCAAACAATAATACACTCTACTATACCCATTTAAATCATTTTACTTAGTTCTTATTTGATTGTATAATACAATGATAAATAAAGAAATACCTCACTTTTCACCTTCACTCTCTTAATAGTAATAATAATCATATTGTCTTATTAATAAACAATATGAAAAGTTACTCCAAGCTTAAAATTACACCCGGTCACATAATTCTGTAGTAATAAAGTTAAGATAAATACATAGTTTTAATTTTGGAATAACTTTACTATTTTTTATTAATTGTGTTTATTAATAACACAGCTAGCATGCAATTTATAAATCATACATTTTTACTTAATATGATGTTCAAAATTTGTCTATTATCAGATTTAAATATGTATTAATATATTGAAAAAAAAAAATTGTTATAAGGCTTATTACAGTTTAATAGACTTCATTATATCATTAATTGGCTATTTATCAGTGAAATAGATTGTGAGAATCAATTAAATTCTTATTGTTAATAATTTCTATTGATTCTCTGTTATTATATTAAATATGACCACAAAAAAATTTTTCTCTCTTCTTATTTTTGTGTTCTTGGCTTTTTCTCAGCTGAGTCTCAATAGTTTAAAATTTAGCTATTGTAAAAAAATAATTTTGATAATTTTTTTTTCCCATATAAAGTATTTGTCTGAAAGAAAGAATACAATGGATGCTTTTTAGATATCCATATCTGACGGAAAATTTACTCTTTACATCTAAGTTTGTTTATTTTAAAATCATTAATGGTGCAATAGAAAGAACAGTTGATTCTAACCATAGTGTCTCATCTCCCACCACATATCTATGTTTTTTCAAATTCATATTATGTGTGTATCTTATATCTTTAAACAAACAATATATATATATATAATCTGAATCCGGAAACGGCTTCAACAATTTTCATACATTTTTATTTCATTTTTATTTTTCATGTTTTAATGAGAAATAGCTACAATAACATTAGAATATAATGGTAAATTTCTCAAGTATATACAAGACTATAATGGCTCAGACGGGACATTGGGTGACCCGGAAAGCAGAAGATCCCGGTTCAAATCCAGATGTCCTATTCATTGTTTTTTGTTCAAGTTTTGTACATTCTTAAAAATCCGAGCAAGGCTTGGTCAACCAGATATTTAGTGCTCTATAAGGCCAATTCTTTTGACTCTTGTCATTCCCTTGGTGTTACAAGAGGGTATGGGCAGTGTAGTCACAATCCATCATGCATTTTTGTCCACAATTCCCATAAAAAAGCACTGCATCAGTATGTAACTACATACTTTATATATGAGTTTATGTTGTATGTTCTTTAACAATTGAAATAAATTCAATGGCATGACTCATGGATCATTGTACTGTATGCATCATTGGCTGATAAACTAGATTATTTAATATGATAACAGACAGTATGCATGATACTTTATGTAACTTTTTTTTTTTTATGTAATAGGAGGGCAAACGAGCGTACGGGTCACCTGGTGTTAAGTGATCACCACCGCCCACATTCTCTTGAAACACCAGAGGAATCACAAGAGTGTTGCCGGCCTTTAAGGAAGGTGTACACGCTTTTTTTGAAGGTACCCATGTCGTATCGTCCCGGAAACAACGCACAAGGAAGCTCATTCCACAGTGTTGTAGTACGCCGAAGAAAGCTCCTTGAAAAGCGCACTGTGGAGGACCGCCACACATCCAGATGGTGGGGATGATATCCTAACTCGTTGGAATATAAGTTATAACAATCATAGATTTGCACTTTTCTGGGGTATAGACCATCATGATCAATTTTAATTTGTCAATGTTAGCTAGTTTAATATTCAATTTACCAAGTAGCTAATTCCAAGAGTGGCTGACTGTTTATGAGTTGTTAATAAAAATAGTTGAAATATTTAGCGAATATGAATAGTTCTGTATTTCTTTATTTATCAATGTATTATACAATCAAATATGAACTAAGTAAAAGGATTTAAATGGACTAGTATAGTTTTAGTCTCTGGACGGATCATATTACTATTATTACATTCAGATAGGGCTGGATTGGATACTTAAATGACATTCATGTCTACAGTCCATATCATAAATTTAATGAAATTTAGTACATATATTACATTATTATGATAGTTTTCCATATTAAAGCACATAATAATAATAATATCAGGAACAAATATAAACTTTATAATCATGTTGTTGCTCTACAAAAAATTCTGGAAATAACTGGTACTTTGTGAAGTTTATTTGTTTTAAATTTCAATGATTTTAATTTTTAAGTGATCTTCCCCACTTCCCTGAAAGTTAACACATATTTTGTTGCCTTTAATTCAGGCATAAAAGGCATTTATTTTCTCAAAATTGATTCCTATAGAATTCTTTTTGATGTCATTTCTGATAACTACTATATACTACTACCACTTCGGAAACAATGATTCAACTTAAGCTTACCATTATTCTAACCGTTGTGATGTCATTATACGTAAATCTTAGCATGTTAACTTGACTCTGACATTTATTACAGCTAGCCAATTCCAGTGAGTGTAATGGTTATAATGTCGTGTGTTGGCATGGGCGATGGACTGAGGGACCGGCTCCCTGGACTATGGAGACGCATTGAGGATGCGCACTACAGTTATCTGGAGACCGATGACAGCCCAGAGAAACTGCAGCAAAAGAATAAACTGGAAGGTATGTTTTACAGTTGCTGAGTATCAGATGATTTATAATGAGGCAACTAATACACAGCTACATATTGGTTCCTAAGTAATCTCTCATCAGAAGGCTTGGCGTAGATTGACTGGGCTTCATCCATTTGTATCAACCTATACATACAACCTCTCTTTTATTGGTGCTTTAACCTGGGCCCATAATACTTCATCCCTGATTTTTCCATTTATGTTTGTGGTAGGATTCATAAGCCAATAACAGATGTGTTCAAGATAATGTCCCTCCAACGAGGAATCAATTGTTGTTTATTACAGGAAGGACCATATTATGTTATTACTTATTTTGGTTTGTCAGCTCTGAAGCTACAGTGTTTCTGTTGATAGTCATATGCCTGCGCTTTATGTTATATTTCCTCTTTCAGTGTTTTTAGTTCTGTGTAATTTTGTGGTAGTTAATAGTAGGTGCATTTGTGATGATTCTATAAATATATATATATATATGATATATATACTTCCCCAATCAAATCGTGAAAGAATACACCTAGGTCCACTTTTCTCAATACCAACTTTAATATTTGCCCTTTAAATTTGCTTCATTAATAATTTATTTAAATTGCAACTTTCTACTTTCTTCCTTTCTACATGGCCACACCAATATTTTCTCTATCCCTGTTACTATATTTTCTGTAACTGTTTTTGTTTGTTATTAAATCCATCTGAGAAAAGATTTGCTATAATATTATGATAATTTAATTAGGTTCAAAAAACTTTTAGGTACCTTAACAAACGTATTTACGAACCCCTAAATGTATCCCACGAAATTTCTTTAGTACAATCCCCTTGAGGATAGGCGAAAGCGACAGCATCTCACAGTGCAAAGTCTGAGAGACGAAATAGATGTGCCGAGTTTGCATGATGACCTATGTAGAATCAGCAATTATTGAAGCAGACAGATTGTTCGCACCAACTCACCTTTATCGAAATATCTCTCTACTCGCACCACTCTTCTCGAAGCCAACCCTATTTGTGATATATTTACGGATGGATGGCAGACGATAGTAACAGAGTATTTGTGTTTTTGTGTTTTTGTAAGAGGGGTTGGATTTTTATGTATTAGTTAATAACACTACATTTTGTTCTTTTTCCTTTTATTTGTGTACATTTTAATATTGTAATTGTCTTATGCGATTTATCTTCATATATATAAATCCAGTGTCCTGATGTTCGTTTCTTGCGAACTCCTAAACTAATGAACGGATTTTAATGGGGATTACTTCATGGAGTGCAGTTTAGTCAAACTTGAGAGATATGAAAGTTTTTATTTCGATTTGAGACCCATAATTATTTATACTTCCAATATTTGTTTTGGATGGACATATTTATATTATGTGAAAATTATAATGACGCACGGTCTGAGAGTTCTGCTGTGAAGCATATATTTTTACGAAATCATTCTTGATGTTATGAAATATTATAGACAAATTTATAAAAATATAGTATTTTATTTATTATGTACGGAACAACGTCTGTAGGGTCAGCTAGTTAATGTATAAATATGTACATAATTAAAATGATATTTTGCTTTTTTTATGACATTATAGCGATAATAAAGCTAAGAACTGTATGCTATCAGTATACATTAGATGATAATTAAATTGGTTATGCTCTGATTAATAACTGTAGGACGTCTTGTCTGACTTATTGCATTTGCACGCTTACAACCACGTAAATATTTTCTTGTTTGCTAATTAGGCTTGCGGTAAATATAACTAAGTTTATTAAAGAATATTATTTTTTTTCTTCTGAACAATTTAAATCAGCAAATATTCAATTTGTTATGTTTTTTAAGTGATAACCCTCACTTCTGGGATTAATTACACAAATAAAATTTGAAAACAAAATTTTATGAACGATGTGGGGCTCGAACCCGCGACCTCTCGCGTTCCGTGCGAGCGCTCTTTCCGACTGAGCCAACCGTTTGAGTTACGTATCGTTCATAAAATCTTGTATGCTTTGTTCAACTCTCAGGTTGTCGTTTCATCTACAGGATCTACTTTAAGATTTGTAAGTACACTCGCGCGGTACGCGAGAGGTCGCGGGTTCGAGTCCCACATCGTTCATAAAATATTGTTTTAAAATTTTATTTGTGTAGCAAATATTTAATATAAATCATTTGGGTCTATCTTAGATAAAAAAGAGACGATAGATTTTTTAATAATAGTACTTAGGATTCTTTATATATATCTTGCTAGGAAAGAGATAAAATAAATCATTTTAGAAATATCTTATCTACACGAAACGGAGACTAATGAGTACCAGAAGAGGAACGATAGGAATCTTCATTTGTTAATCTAAGATTAAAGATTATCTCGTTATCTGATAATTTAGATAAGACGTGAACTTAACCTTCGCACAAATCTATCGCATTTTTTACAATCTATACTTAATTAACTAATCTAACAAATGAATTTATTAAGGCATTTATTTTCTCAAAATTGATTCCTTTAGAATTCTTTTTGATTTCATTTATAATATACTAGATACTACTACCGCTTCGAAAACAAATGAGAGAGAAGAAGCGGCGCAAGAAACTCTCCCAGCATTATTTTTTTACGCTTTTACGCATTTTTAATGAAATATCTAATATTGTACTGTCCTTGCTATTGTTATAAAATAATCATAATCTAGTCCCAGGCTGTCGGATCACATAGATATTCAGCTGGAGTAAGTAGTAGGATTTATGACAGAACCATTTTTTTATAAAACATTTAAATTTATTTATAGATACAGCCTGAACAGTGGCTGGGACTGGGAAAGTTAAAACATTTACTCTTAAAGCTATTATGTATCTTATGAAGTCTACTAGCAACAAGCAATCCCTTATGTCTAGTCGGTTACGCGAAGTAGATCCAGTAGATGAAGCCATAACCTGAGAGTTGAATAAAGAACAAGATTTTATGACGATACGTCACTCGAAATGTTAGCTCAGTTTGAAGAGCTCTCGCAGGGAGCACGAGAGGTCGTGGGTTCGAGTCTCGCATCGTTCATAAAGTTTTGTGTTCAAATTTTATTTTGTGTATCAATCCTAGAAGTGAGTCGCTTTAAAAATATAACAAATTGTTTACTTAATATCATGATGGTATTGATCTTATATAAAAAAATTATGACCTAGGTTTAAAAAAAAAATTGAATTAGGCGTTACTTTGCGGAAATCCATAATTATATATCTGGCACGAGACACTCAATGTCTCGTGCCAGATATATAATATATATTTTGGCGAGACAACACGTCCTGAGGATGCCTCGTGTAGAGGCGAAACACTTGTCGAATTGTTTTAAAAACAAATATTGGCGGAATTAACACTAAAGAAAACTTAAACCATTTGTATAACTAGGTTTTAAAACCAAAATATGAACTAGATGATAAAGGAATCGGCCGTAAAAACGGTTTGGGAAAGATGGCCCCAAATACATATAAATGTGTCGCTATTTAGCTGTATAACATTAAAAATAGCTACCGGCGAAGACTGTTAAAGTTATGACGTCATCTAAAATTGTCAAATGGTGCAACTCATTATTTGCTTAATTACATTAACATGTTTGTTATTGCTAAAGTTAGTTCGTGCAACCCAGCCTTAGTATGGTAGAACAAATGCTAGCGCTCTGTTAGATAACCTGTCTTATAAAAATAAGATATAGGAATAGGATAAAAATGATCCGAGTTTCTTTTTTTTTTGGTACATAAATATTTTATTGTCACTAACGCTGTAATTGTGGATATTTAGTCAAGATTTTTTTTTTCTAATTCGTTATGAAAGAGCGAGTTTTAATGCGTGTTCTGTCAATAGATAATTACGTCTCATGATTTCACGCGGTTTTTTACACAGCTTTGTCCATTGAACCTTTCTCTAAGTCAGTTATAACGTTGAATTTGAATTAAAACATATTTATGTGGACGAGTGTGAATTTTATTTAATTGTGTATCTAGCGTTATTAAGCACATATAGATATCGATGCGGCAAACAGTCTAACAAAGAGATTTTATATGCGAATATTGCACAGATATATCATCATCACATATATGGTATGAAATACATCATTACTACGATGTCAATAAAACTTTTGTTTAAAATAACACATTGCTGAAATGGAAGAGCGGAGACATCTGGTACAGGCATTATTTGCCTTAAAGGTGACTCCAGCCACTAGCTGCTGTAAACGTATGTTTTAAAGAGAAATAAATAATAATTATTATTATATAGAGATATGGGTTTCATTAACAGTTTGGTTATCAAGGAACCATCTACCAACGAACAAACAGACAGTGGAATGAACTTCCGCTCGAGGTGCATCCAAGTCAGTGACTACCTTAAAAAGCGTTCATAACTTCCTTAAACAGTGGTTATACGTTTTCTGTTGATCAAAAATAAATATGAAATTTTGTTCTCAAAAAAGGTCTTTTAATATATTTTAAAGCTCGCAAGTCAAACGCCTTCATGGAAATGAAACCTATTTGTATGAATCGTAGCCTTAAAATTGCTAATTGCACAGCACAATTAAGTAAGCCCAATAAGTTATATTTGTGTCAAAATTAAGTTTAATATATTCATACATTATAAAATTAATTTTATTACTTTAAATGAGCAATTCTTGTATATGTATAATCTGAATCTCGGAAACGGCTCCAACGATTTTCATAAAATTTTGGAAAAAGGGGATTTCGGGTGCGATAAATCCAAGTCTAGCTAGGTTTCAATTTAAAAAATTGTAGATTTATTCGTGTTTTAATGAGAAAAAGCTACAATAACATTAGAATACAAAGGTAAATTCCGCCACTATATTCAAGGCTGTAATAGCTCAGATGAGACCTTTCGTGAGCCGGAAAGCAGAAGACCCCGGTTCGAATCCAGATGTCGTATTAGTTTTTCTTTTGTTCATGTTTTGTACATTCTTAAAAATCCGAGCAAGGCTCGCTCGTCCGGATATTATTCAATAATACCACAAAAAATTGTAGGTACACTCTCAAATAAATACTTTAAAATATTAACATTTATGGTCATAGAATTCTTTTAAACAATAAAACCATTTATCTAATAGCCTTAATTTAATTTTTTTCTGTATTAGAGATTGATATAACGATCTGAATTTTTTTGGAAGATGGTTAAAGATTTTTACACATAATATTAGTGTTATTTTGATGAAGCATTGATTTACAATGTGGCATCAAATCAAATCGTTGAATCAAAAATCCATTTTATTATACACATAGTAACTGGATGAAGTCGGAATGTATCGCCAGTTCCGTTTGGCCTTGTAGTTACACTAGTTTTGTACATAAAACCTTTGAAAATATTAATAATTTTGCAGGATACATAACGGACTACTTATCTCTGGTGCCCCACGAATGCAAGTTCGGTCTTTCGGAGACTGGCAAGGTGTTCCAGCGTACCATCAACGAGTCGTCGGAGTACAGCGCGTATCGGGCCAGTATCGGTTGGGCAGCGGTGGCAAGATATGCTGGAAACTTATTGGCACAACCCTGGCGGAAGGAGTATAGGGTTATTAGGGTGAGTTCTGATACAAGCTTAACTTATTATATAAAACTGAGCGACTTCGATAATCTCTTTAAATCCCGGTAGCTAATTTAAAAACCAAAATTTTTGGACGATGCGGTACTCGAACCCGCGTCTCTCTGATTCCGTCAGGGTGCTCTTACCATCTGAGCCAACCGTCCAAGTGGACGAGTGCGGGAAAATTTTTGGTTACAAATTTAATTTGTTTAATTAATCCCAGAAGGGAGGGATATCACTTTAAAACAACAAATTGTTAAAAAATCCTTGTATGTGAGACGGTGAATATAATAATGATAAATAAGTGTAACATATTTCGTGAAAAAAATCTTGTTATAGATCGTTCTAGACCTTTTTTTTTCAGCGGTGGTAAAGGAACGATGACTTAGGTCTATATTCCAGGAGGCGTTCTAATATTTAGCCCGCGATCAAGTGTCGTTTTTCAGTTTGGACCTTTATTGTTGGCCACTGTTTTGTCAGGCATGTTTAAGTTGAATGCATACCAAAATTTAACCGTAGACTCTAGAGGATCTGACAACATTAAACATAAGTATGTATATGCGGACAGCGAGTCTTATTTTTGGGAGTAAAAATATTATGAAACAATACTAGAAATAAATTTAACGATTCGGCTCCTAACTGTCATATTATCGAAATTTTCTTATTACGAATTTTTATTGCGGACAAAATTAAAGCTTTATCGGAGTTTCAATTAATCCTGAAACAATGGCGTGTGAGAGAAAAGCCAATCGTATAATCGGATCGTTTAAGCATAAAGAGATTAATATACATATCCATATTATATTTAGATACGGTTAGTGGATTAAACTGATAATCCAATAATCTCAATGGAACTATGTGCGTATTTGTCTTTAAAAGGGACAATTTTCTTTTTAAAACGAATCATGTTAAGGTATATGATAAATATTATGTGAAATTTAAAAATTCTATGAAAGTAGCTCTGTCTGTCTGTCTATTACATCATACGAGCATGTCTATTACGTACTCTCTTTCACGGCTTAACTATTCACCACTTTTGATGAAATTTTGTATGGAAATAGTCTGATGTTACGGGATGAATACATGTCATCCCAAATATTTCAAGAGTTCCTGAGGAATCGCGTTATAATTCGTATGCACGTGTCTTGATATAGACTTAACTGATTCACTTATTATTTCGCGTTTTCGACAAAATTACTATTGAAATAATGTTGCGAAACTTTAAAGATTTTTATTATAAACCAGCAAATCATCGACAGTCGACATGTTTGAAGCAGCTATGACATTATTAGTACCATTTTTTTAATAGAATAGGAGGACAAACGAGCATACGAGTTACCTGGTGTTAAGTGATCACCGCTGCCCCCATTCAACACCAGAGTAATCACAGGAGCATTGCCGGCCTATAAGGAAGGTGTACGCGATTTTTTTGAAGGTACCCATGTCGTATCGTCCCGGCAACACTGCTCAAGGATGTTCATACCACAGCTTTGTAGTACGTGGAAGAAAGCTCCTTTAAAACCGCACTGTGGAGGACCGGCACACATCCAGATAGTGGGGATGATATCCTTACTTGTGGCGTGTCGTGCGAAGTTGGAATTCGGCGGCAGGAATCAGGTTATACAGCTCTTCGGAACACTCCCCGTGATAAATGCGGTAGAAGACACAAAGAAGCGACATCTCTACGCAACGCCAATTGATCCAGCCGTTCACAGAGCACTGGGTCCCGACAATTCGAGCTGCTCTACGTTGCACGCATTCCACCATTTTATTTAGAATTCTATGCTCACGTGGCAGTGAGAGGAACTCTGAACAGTGAGACTTACTTGCTTTACTTGATTTGGGTATATATATTTTTTAATATAATAGAGGAGGCAAACGGAGACAAGAGTTTTGATTTTTTTATTCTTGACATACCCAAGTGGCACTTTGTGTTCTTCTGGTAAAATGAATATCTTTGACAGTGCTACTGCATTGACCCTGGGTTCAGGCTTGTCTGATAGCACTGATTTTTCCGGAGAGAGGCCATTTTTCAAGAGTAGCAAAACCATGGTTGAGACCTGCTACCGGTGGGCACCGAAAAGAACGGAATATCTTGCAGCCATATCAACAACAGACTCTGCAGCGGAATCTGGATCGTCCAGCGAAATGTTATCGAGTTAATATATAGATAGAAGATACTCCAACTCGAAATATTTTCGAGTTGGAGTATCTTCTATTCATTCATTATTACAGTTGTACTCCGGTTTCTTCAAACACGAGGTGGAAGCGAATATGGTAGGAGCTGAGACGTTGCTTCAGGCAATGGGCTACCGGCCCGTGGGCGCCGGCCGACTCGCGCTCGACGGACCCATCTGTCCAGACATGGCCGCCGCCATATCCCGGGACGCGCTCATAGCACAGTGCGAGTGTCACGTGAGTGGACCACATTAAAATAATTATTTGGTTAAGATGGATGGATGTAAATTGTATTTCAATTAATATGTATTTCATGAAATAGCCTTACAGATTCTATGGCCAAATACACAAATATATTTAACAATTGCACAAATTAAATTTGTAAACATAATTTATGAACGATGCGGGATAAATTTTGTAATACAAATACTTCTGTGAGAGTTATCACTTTAAATATATACAGCACAAAATAATAAATTGGTATACTAAATATATAGACTATTATAATATATTGGTGTACTAAATAGACATAGTGTCATGTCTTACGGAATTATATTGTGGGGTAGGCCTGCAGATATTGAAAACATATTTGTGCTGCAGAAAAGAGCAATTCGAGCAGTCTATAAAATGCGTTCAAGGGATTCATTGAGTGAAAAGTTTAGTGAAATAAATATTATGACAGTACACTGCCAATACATATACGAGAACCTCCTATACGCTCATAAAAATATTAGCCAATTTAAAAAGAATAGTGATGTACACAGTGTCAATACTCGAAACAAACATAAACTCGCAATTCCATCTACTAGGCTCCGTAAAATTGCTAAATCTTTAAAGTGGATTGTGTTATATTTTATAATAAACTCCCAAATGAAATTAAAATATTACCTATTAAAAAATTTAAATGTATCGTAAAAAATAAATTAACATCTAAGGCCTATTATAATGTGAAATATTATTTGAATGATAAAGATAGTTGGAATTAATGTTCTAAATTTTGTTAATGAATATTGTTATACTCGTTTGAATGCTATTGTAACTTTTATACTTCATCCTGACTTACACTAAATAACTTATAAAGTTTTACAGTGAATAAAGATTTTTTGACTTTGACTTTGACTGTAAATTATTCGCATGATTAATCTTAAAACAAACATAAATTCTTTAAAGTTGTCCAATTGTAAGTCAATTGCAACAGTGACGGACGAAAACCAGCGAAAGGCATAAACTTACAATATACTAGCGTAAAGACAAGAGACTTAGAGATAGAATTTGTTATTTTATAATATTTACTTTAATTTATTTGCCTCATGTGTTTTAAAGACTTAAAAGATATTAAAATTTAAATTAAATACGGTAGGTTATTTAATTAATTAAATATATATATTACAAAATTAATTTAATAGTAGGCTGTATAGGTCTGAAGCCCAAGCCTAATATCAATGTCGTAATATTTAAAAAAGCGGCGGGAAGCAAGTCTTGTTTTTTCGTGCGTTTTTCTTATAAAATTGTTAAAAATGTCCATGTTATACTACTGTTTTATTTCCTCGCAATCTAAATGAAAAGCAGAGTTTATATCTCGTCCACAAAAACAATTTAACCTCGACATTACTATCAGTTGCATTTGCGTTCGCAAAGTTCTACTTTCCCACACGTTGACAAGAGCGTGCGGGAATGTATGAAACTAATTATAGTGGTCGAACTTTGCGCATCTTAATAGGTAAAAATAGTATAGGATACGCGTGCGCACGTAGGTCATCCTGCACTCGCTTCGGTCGTGCGGGAACGGCCTAATTTGCGCACTTGTATCATATATTGAATATTAAACCACTAGCTAACGCACACATTGACAAATCGATATTGGTCACTCACAATCGGGCTGTAAGGTCGTCTATACGATACGCTAGTGTATTCCAAGTCTATGGTCCGCCTATAACTAGCAGTCCGTGAAGCATGCACAAGCACACTCATGTTCTTTTGTTCGCTGTTTTTCGCCGTCTTTTAATATGTAATGTTTTTCCGTGAAGCAGTAATGTGTAAACATAACTGTGTTTCGGTCTGAAGGGCGCCGTAGCTAGTGAAATTGCTGGCCAAGTGAGACTTAACATCTTGTCTCAAGATGTCGAGTGCAATTGTAGTGCCGCTCAGAATTTTCGGGTTTTTCGAGAATCCTGAGCGGCACTGCATTGTAATAGGTAGGGCGTATCCATAACCATCAGCTGAACGTCCTGCTCGTCTCGTCCCATATAAAATCAGTGTGAGATGGTAAAATATACTCGTAATTGTATTAATGTCAGTAGCGTTTTTAGATTATGGCCCAAATATGGGAGAGTGTGTGGGGCAACGGCGGTCGTGTTTCGTGGAGTGACATCGCCCGGGACCGAACCTCGTACCCGTCTGACGTCAACGCGGCGGCCACCAGACTCATTGGCTATTCGGGAGGTACTGTATAGTCATTTCAATAATTTAACAATTTTGTTTATGCTTACGTTTGAACTTTTGTAAAGCATTCAAGGAAAACAATAATAGTATTCTACCTCAAAACACTTTATATAACAGATATTACAATTATACATTTTTCTCCTTATTCATAATGGTCCGCTAACTTTAAACAGCCGCTTAGGAGTGTTTTTTCTCATTCTGACTTAGGTCAATAGAAGGAGACAGAGTGAGAATTAGCAATGCTTTAAGTTAGCAGACTATTATGAATAAGGGGGTTTAACTTTCATAATATATATACACTGGTTATTATTTAACAACAATTTAACACTGCAGAATAGTTAGTTCAATCCCGAGTAAGACCCTTCGCCATCTCCTCTCCTCTACTCGCCTCACACTTCACACCGCTACACTAGCGCCCCCTCTTCCACATCCGCTGCTTACTTCTCGTTGCACTTTGTTTCTTAGTAATAAAGTATTCTAGAGCCCGGCGAGCGAAAGTTGGCACTGGAAAAGGGCGACAAATTTAACAAGACAAGTAAAAAATAACTGTGAACGAATTTTAATGATATTTTAAATGAACATAGTTTATGATGTGGAGTAGGTAAAAGGCCACTTTTACCATAAAGACATGCTTTTCTAACAGAATTATTACTTATAGTTACAATTTTTTTGTTACAATGAAAATATTATTAAATTAATTTATTCTCGCACTCAGAAGTCAGAACATATATTTTCATAACATATATTAGGCTTCCTTCCTTCTTTCTTATAATGTTATAAAAAATATTATTTCAGAAGCGGAAATATACTCAAACCTACCCACGCCTTCGGAGTCGCATCGAACTATTATGAACAGCTACCCTCAACAATGCAACTGTCCAGATGAACCCATACAACCAATCATGAACCCTTACATCATGCCGAATATGATACCCCCCCACATGTTGTACCCTGTAAACCCAGAAATGTCTCATCAATGCAACGCGGTACCCATGATACCCCAATATGGCGTGCCTTGCTACTACCCCGTGCAGGCACCATACATGATACCTACGCCTGTTTATACGCCCATCAAACATGCCACAAATGTCCCCATTAATGGTTACCCACAAATACCACACTGCAGGTATCCCTCAGTACCGACAGGGCAACTCATAGAAATTGACGCACCTTACGAAAATGGCAGACATGAAAGGAAAGACGAAAAAAGGCATAGACTAAAAGATACTCATAGACATAAATCTGGATACAGCGATGTGTCTTTGCCAAGTATAGCTCGGTCTGACACACAGCCTGCACTCAGTAAAGCCAAGGAAGATGGTATGGGTACATATGAAAGCTGGGACTACGTTTTCAGAAACTTATCCAAAAAGAATGAGGCTGATAACAGAAGCGGGTTCTCGCAATCGTTGGACCGAGATTCGAGGACGCTAGATAGAATAGAAAGAGAAGAAAGAAGAAGTAAATACCAACCGACAACACTAGATCTTGAAGACGGTTTGCAAGCCTTGAACCTTGACAGATCATATGATGAAGAGATGTATCGAACAGCAAAAGTAAATGAGAACTTGATGAAGCTGAAACAAGAGCAGGAAATGAAAAGAGCGAGGCAGATAGCTAAGAAGCAAGAAGAAAAGAAAGTCAGGAAAGTTGAACCAATCGGTCATCCCAGCGCAGACGGGTTGGTAACACCTAAAGTAGCTCCTGACAAGGTTAAACTGTTGACAAAGAAAGATATTAAAGACAGGAAAGACATAATAAAAGTGCAGAGTTCAGTGAATGGGCAGGTGTCGAGTAGTGAGGTGAAAAAAATTAAAAAAGTGAATAAGTTGGTGGCATCTGATTTGGATAAGCAGCGAGAGATTGACAGACGAAGCAAACCAATCGAAAACGGAGTACATAAAGCGCAAACATCAATACAGACGCCTGGTAAGTTTTTTTTTTATGAAAATAAGGGACGAGACGAGCAGGACTTTCAGCTGATGGTAATTGATACGCCCTGCCCATCACAATGCAGTGCCGCTCAGGATTCTTGAAAAACCCAAAATTCAACCAAATTCTTGAAAAAAAAAAATTGTGAGCGGCATTACAATTGCGTTCGTCACCTTGAGACACAAGATGTAAGGTCTCATGTGCACAATAATTTCACTAGCTACTTTCAGATTGAAACACAGTAATGTGTACACATTACTGATTCACGGCATAAATAGGTGCCGTTGTGATACCCATAATCTAGTCGGGCTCCTGTAGCCTCCCACTGGTGAATTTTTCTTAGCAACTAATTTCTTATGTCAGCTTTCAACGAAGTAGCACTATGGGTTACTAGATATTATGTGTTCACACTATTATTATACATTTTTTTATGGGAGAGTAGTATCAACACCTGATGGTATGTGATCACTGGGCTCATATTTCGTAACAGGAGAGGAATCACAGAAGCGTTGCCGACTTTAAAAAGCGTCGCCTTAACGTACGTTTTCCAATTCATATGAGTTGGAAAACCGAAAACACATTTGGTATGTGGCAGACAAGGATTGAACCGGTTGCAGCCGGTTCTGCCGCCGGCTGGTTTTGTACTGTCAGATAAACCACTGTACTGTACTTTCCATCAGAAAAGGCACTTGTCCGTTGCCCCCTCTAATAACACATATAGGCCCCATTTCTTGTTGTGAGTCTTTATTATGTTAGGCCTGGATATTTCACATACCATCTTGGTGAACCTTTTATTTCTGATGCTTTCTTATGTAGCAATAAATAAGTGTTGCAAGAGATTGTGGGCGGCGGTGATCACTTAACAACAGGTGACCCGTACGCTCGTTTGTCCTCCTATTCCATAAAAAAAAGCCTTATGATGAAGCCTTTCGAATGGTATCATAAAGTTACTGGGTATTATTTTTGCTTGTGTAGCGGATTCAAATACCGGTTTAACCAGGCAATATTTTAAAATCTATGTATGCAGTTCAATTGTTTGTAAATTTAAGGCATTCTTTCAGTAAAATGTTACATATCTACAATATTTAAGGTACTTCCCCTCGATGTGGCATAGTTGTGGGACAGCCTGTATTTTAAATTCCCCTGTGGGGCGTGCACTTTCGGATTTTCCAAACTATTTATTTTTATTTCGCAACATAATATGTGTTTTAAATTACTGAATTTACCATATTATGTTCGGAAAATATTGAGCTCGTGAGAACATTAACGGCCACTCTTTTTAACCGACTTCAAAAAAGGAGGAGGTTTTAAAATACCTCGGTATGTTTGTGTTTTATACATTTTGTTTTACTTTCAGGTCCAAGTACCCAGTCGTATGATCTCAAAGCCCAACTAATAGTATCACTTGACGAGCCCGACTCGCGATCACCGCCGAAAATAGCCGAACGAGAGAAAGAGAAGGAGTTGAAAAGAGACAAGTGGCAATGTAGTACGTGTACTTATTTGAACAGGGACGCTCTTCAAGCGTGCGAAATGTGCGGGAAGTCGAAACGAGGCCCGGAAATAGAGCCTCTGACGTCAGGGGGGAGGGAATGCCCCGCCTGTACCCTCGTGAATAGGAGAGAGGCAAGAGTGTGCGACGCGTGCGGCACTAGCCTGCAACATTGCCCGACTTATATATAGTAGACCTAATCTCTGTATATTTAAAGTTGATTTTTGTTTGCAAATGCATTATTATTCTGGTCTAAATATATTTAATACTAATTGTTGTAATAAATGCCTTATATTCTTACACTTAGGGCGTAGTTTCGTGTGTAGATGTGTTACACAGTGATCTGCATAAGTTAGGTAATATAAAAGGACTCGTTGGTCTGCAAAATTTACCGAATATAATATATGTAGAATCTATTGTTAATTTTAGGGTCAATTTTTGTTTGGCAATATTGCCAATACTGCTATATAGCAGCAAATTTAAATCTTATAAATAGACAAGAATTCCTTTTTCGCAATATCGTATCACAAATGTGTATTATGTGCAAAATTCCATAGAAATCTAAACAAGAAAGTAATAGAAATGTTATTAGTGGCATCTAGCACTAGGTATTCCTTAGAGTTTGACCGTTGCCGATGTACACACATACATTACATTGCTATGTACGCTTGCAACGCCCCAGATATTCAAGGTCTTAATGGGGAATACTCAGGGATTTAATTTAGAATCCCATAGTGAAGAATGATTATCCCATATATTTCATATACTCAATTATGTATATATTTCATTTAAAAAAAAACTAGTAATTTTGTAAAAAAAATGTAATATTATATCTACCGGGCAAATGAGATTTAACATCTTATGCCTCAAGGTAATGAGCGCAATTGTAGTGCGGCTCTGAATTTTTGGGGCTTTCAAGAATCCTGAGCGGCACTGCATCTTAATGGGCTGGGCGTATCATTTACTATCAGATGAATGTCCTGCTCGTCTCGTCCCTTATTGCCATAAAAAAATTGATTGGTGCAGTTGCAGGTTGTGGAAATAATTGCTGCAGTTAGATAGACTGAAATACTTGTGGACCCGTCAGACGTTGTCCTGTACACAAGTCTTAAATTTGAATAATCGGTCCAGCCGTTAGGAGGAGTTCACTACCATACACATGAGCAGGAGAATTATATTATATGGACGGAATTGAGAATCTAAACCAATCTCAATTTCACTAGAACACACCAAACAATCATCAAAATCGGTCCAGTCGCTTAGAAGGTAGTTCAATTGTGAATCTAAACCATTCTCGAATCTACCTGAAGATACACACCAATCTCAATTTCACTGGAACATACCAAAAAATCATCAAAATCGGTCCAGTCGCTTAGGAGGTAGTTTAATTGTGAATCTAAACCATTCTCGAATCCACCTGAAGACACACACCAATCTCAATTTCACTGGAACATACAAAAAAATCATCAAAATCGGTCCAGTCGTTTAGGAGGTAGTTCAATTGTGAATCTTACCATTCTCGAATCTATCTGAAGACACACAGAAAGTTTCATTAAAATCGGTGCAGCCGTTTATGTGGAGTGGAGTACACAAAAGAAATATATATCTATCAAGATATCAACATGTTTTTTTTATGATTGCCAGTGCGAATAATTCTAAAGCACTACTTATATACATACATGTTTTACGCGCCTTTGTCACTTCTAGAACATTCTTATTTAGATTTCTATGGTACATACCTCTTTGTACTTACTATACTAAATACCAATCTCTGGCCTACAGTGTTTGAATGAAAATACTGTATTTTTAGCGTGTAACGATGTTACGCGGGGTGATGTAACATATTATTTATATTCATATAAAATTGTGGTTAATGAAATGTGTTTTACCTATAAAATTGAAATATTTTTATACAAAGTTTCATTTAAATACTTGTGTGAATACATAAAAAAATAGAAGTATTACGTGCCTACATAAGTTAAAATTATTAAAATACCTAACGTATTCTATTTAATGCCTTATTGGTTTACATTAACGTTGATGTTTCATTGGCTTTGATGTTACACCACGGAATATAAAATATAAGTAACTAGAAGTACCAAGCAGCTTTCCTGTGTGTGCCATAGTACAAAATTACACCATATTTTAAATTTCTTAATAACGAAAACGCGGGTCTGGTATTATTCTATTATTATGATGTCAGTTCGTTATCGAAACAAAATGCGCTGCAGTGTCATACTTGTTACCTTACTTACTTACCTTTACACACCTTTATGGACCTCACACTCTCTTACAATAAAAAAAAAACAAGTTTTTCGTTACAAAATCACTCTATTCGTAGTTTATGCATAATGAAAATTATTTTTTAATTCAGTTGCTCAAAAAGTGGCGTATTGCAGGGACGTATAGCGATCGGGATGTGGACTGATTACATACTCGAGTTTTTTATTTTCCGAACTCGTGCGTTCTCTTTCCCAACTGTCAAAATAATGTCTATTAAAAATAAAAAACCAACCACAAAATTTTTACAAAAAAAAAATTCATAGAAGTTTTTATGATTCATGCAAATATTTCTAAAAAGAAGCTACTAATTTGTTTCGATATCAGATTTAATGATTTGATTCAATGAGTTAGGTTAGGTTTCATTTCACCTCATTAAATTTCATTTTCATTTAATATCAATAAAAAAATCTACTGAAGACTTGGCTGTATGGGCATAGTTGCCTACCCTGGGTGAAGAAAACAAAAAAAAATCTCTGCTTATATTCTTTTACGGTTGGTGCCATTTTCCATGTTTAGTTAGTTGAGTTTATAATAATAATAATATAAGCCTTTATTCAGACAAGTTATACAAAGTGTTTTACTTAACCTAGAATATTTATATTTTAAATGAAATTTAAACTCCCTCAACAACCTTGTCTGTTTGCCTATTGTGGGCAAAGACCTCCTCCAATTTCCTCCATAAATTTTAGTTGAGTTTAGTATGTTTTTATTATTCTATTGAACTGCTTCATTTTTTCGCAACTGTATTAAAAGTAGTAGTTCAGTACACGTAAACTTGTTCCGACTGTCAACCCTCACCTGCGGTTGCGCCTCGGCTCGGGTAGGCATTTGTCGGAACTCTTTGCAATGACAGGCTTTCCGCACTCGAAATGAAATATAGTATTCTACTTTTTAGTTTGGTTTCCCATAAAAGCGTGTTGTTAAGTTTTTTTTGTAACTTTTATTTATATTTGATAGTCTTAATAAAAGGCTAAAGACGCATTTATAATGAATACTAGCGATTTATATTATCATCGTTCTCTTTGTACTGCAAAATATATATACATTTAAATTTAAATTTTGTATTCCGTGTGTTAGTTCGTAATAGATCTGCGTTACTTCTGTCACGAGTAGAGGCAATTGCGGTCATTGACCTTTTACTACCTGTCTCTGTCGCTCGCGTCCGGAGTATTTATTGCTTCCCGAACGCCTTGTATTAATTTTAATTATTATTTTTTATTTTATACATTTGTTTGTTTAAAGCTGGAATTGGTTTTTCTTTGTATTTTATTGTATTCCGCTGATTTTTTTTGATGAAACACGTTGCTTTTATGTTTTTTATTAGCTTATGTATTATTGATATTAATTTATTATTTTTCATCCAACAACTACGAAATGTATTATACATTTAAGAAAGTCTCTTCAAAGTCGAACTAAATTTAATTCAGTGTATATATATATATAATAAACGCGATAATGAGCTTAGAGTTTTCAGGATATTATTATTGTAGATTAAATATTAGATAGATATATTGTTTTGTAAATATTAGATATTTCGATGTTTAATATTATGATTAAAAATATTTATTTTTATAAAATAACGTTAACTTGATGTATTTGATTATGTTTTCGAAGAGACGATTGGAAAACGATATTTTAGCATACCCTTTTGCCTATTTAAATTTTTAAACAGTTAATATATTCGTGAGATATATCATCTCATGGGTCTGTATAATATATACTTTGTATATGTGTGTAGTATGGCGCAGTGCGATGTAATCGCCGTTGTATCGCAGTTAGCTACATTCTCAGTCATTTTGTATATGCGTTTCGAATTGATTCATACGGTCACTGTTATGAGTAGATTTTATTTAACACATCCTTCGTTCGCTCTGATATTTTCCATAAAATGTACTAAAAAAAACTAAATGCAGCATTGGGGTCGACTCTTAGAATCGATTGCGCCTCGCGTGTTGTGATAACGATTGCATTTTGATGTAGTTCTTATACATACTATCATAATATAGGTGTTTTTATACAGGTGGTTTGTTTAAGTTTCGGTATCTGTGAAAAAATATGCGTTAACTATAAAACGTATAAAAATTAAATTATTTTGGGCCTTATGAGGAAGCTCATTGTCGCTCAGAGGGCAATGGAGAGGGAATGGAGATATGCTCGGAGTTTCCCTGCGAGATTGAATCAGAAATGAGGAGATCCGTAGGAGAATCAAAGTCTTCGACGTAGCCCAAACGATTGCGAAACTGAAGTGCCAGTGGGCAGAGCACATAGGTCGACGAATAGCAGCAGAAAAGTCCTCGAATGGCGACCACGTACCGGAAGACGCTGTGTTGGTAGGCCCCCCACAAGATGGACCGACGATCTGGTCAAGATCGCCGGAACATGTTGGACGAGGGTAGCGCAGGAGTGGTCGTCGTGAGGATCTTTGGGGGAGGCCTTTGTCCAGCAGTGGACGTCTTCCGGCTGATGATGATGATGATGAAACATTCATACTTGTAATAGGCATTTTTATTTGATAATAATAACTGTTGATGCCAGTAGAGGCTAAAACCGATTATAATAACGGTCTCTTATGCGCAGATGAGCACTATAGGAGAGCCAAGAGTGTAATGATCAATACACACGTTTCATGTAATGTTTTTCAACACAGGGGTGTAACGAAAAATAAATTTATTTTAAGTATTTATAGGTATGTATTATCCCATTTTTGCTTGTAATAAATTAAAAATATATTTTGATGACAATTGTGATCGGTTTTTAGGTGTAGTTCGATTTTCGCCTTTAATGCTTTAATCTAAGAGTAGTTAATTACCTGTAGCAAGCTAATTTAGGAGGTAATGAGTAGGTATAGATATGTGGATAGTTAAAATTTCTCAGAGTGACTTACATTAAACAAACATTTGGCAAAGCATCTTTATCTAAGTTATAAATTTATACTGTTAATTCGATTCTTAGAATCTATCGTTGTTATTACAAAAAAGTTGAAAACGTGTTGAACACTTGTTTAAAAAAAACTTTTATTACAAATCCGTGTATTTCTGTTGTTTATCGTCAATCTTTAGACGTCGCTTAAATAGTGAGACACTGCTTAACATTTTTTTTAATTGTTTAAATTATTTTATAAATTTAATAAAAAAAGTTTTATTCGTTTGTGATGTCACCACAACGTATATCAATAATTGAAGATAAATGTCACTAACTAAATAGAAATAGATAAATAAACAATAATAAAAAGAGTATCATTAGGTATTAAAAAAAATTAAAAACCATTTTTATGTACCACCAAGCAATTCAGTTAGTAGAAAACTTTGTATTTTGTGTTATGTTGATGACTATGGATGTAGTATTTTATTTCCTTTAACATAGTTGGTTACGGTTGGCAACCCTAGGTATAATTGAAAACCGTGTCGATAAAATTCGAGCTTTAATTAAAGTTGAATATTTTTCACGACTATTTATAATTCGAATTTCGTTCCTCAAGTATATTTAAATTAGGTAAGAACTAAAGCACTGAATAATTGGATGTAATTCCAGAAAAATATTCCAAACCACAATCATGTCGAAATTGAGTTAAGAACACAAAACTGGTCTCGTGATTCATATTAACGGACTCACAAAAAATGGCAGCCCCACTCTTTAAATGACATCATTACTTAGTAGCCCAACCCACATGTATGGAATACACCACGGACTAGTAAAAAAAGAAGGACTCTGCGCCGTGATTAGCAAGTGAAGCACCTTTATGCTAGTGTGTGTGCGGTTACGGGGTGTACCAGAAACACAATTTTTTCTCCTTTAAATAATCATATATCCACAAATACTTTTATAGTATTGTTGTTACACTTTTTCACAACGCACGACGGCATTTTTTAAATATTTTATTGCGACGCAAACTGATCTGTCACAGACGATGGCAACTCTCATAATGGCGGCCAATCGGCTTGTATTAGTGTAAGTGTATGCCTGGGGCTATGTATTTACACGTTTACCGGTTTGTTTTGGTGCCTCACTGTTATGTAAGTTGAGACGGAGTCCTTCTTATTTTACTCGTCCGTGGGATACACTAATATTTATTTAACTCTAAACACGAATTCCTTAAAATGTGATGTTTGTGGCTTGGAACGTTTTTCAGGAACTAGGTCCAATTATATTAGCAGAGAAAATGTAACACGTGGTGTCACAATACTTACCGGGCATCCATAAATTACATGGCACAACTGTCAACCCTTCATTTTCCCTTGCTTTGTGTCACTCGTGAGTGATTTATACCGAATCATTCTCCCCCGTACGCTCGTTTGTCCTCCTTTTCCATAAAAAAACGGTTCGCTAATAGGCTATTTCATGAAAAAGTTTAATTATTGTTATTATGAAGTATTATTTTGAGAGGTGCTTTTGGATTAGAATAATATCAAACCTTCGTTTACAAAATCTAGGATGCGACGTTATGTTTAGAATTTTGCGTTTTGACTTCACAATCCATTTACCTTTTTCTTATACAAAAGGGGGCAATTCTAGATCAGGGTACTAGAGGCCAAGGCGCTGTCCTTTAAGGTAGGTAATGTATGCTCTTAGTTTAAAGGTAAAAGGCCTTTTTACTATGAAAGGCTAATTAATATACTCGTCGGCTCATGGCTTAAAGAAACAGATTTTTTAATTTGGTTTTCCGACTGTGATACTACGTTGAAATTTATTTGTGTAATGCCTGAAATCTCTTAAATCGTTACTCGTTGTAAAATTAAAAAAAAAAAGGTTATTTCACGCACATGTTTATATTATTTTCTCAGCTAAAAGAGAGCTGATGTATTAAGACATAAATACGCTCATATATACATAGTGTTGATTTGTGTACATATTAGACTAGTAAATTATTGAAATATTTATAACAAGAGAAGTATCTATAGCATTATGTTTGTATGTAATTCATAGTCTAAACATGTTTTTGGTTAAATAATGTAAGGGCAAGCTGGGTAATTGAAAACGAGTAGGTAAGTGAATTCTCATATTCGGTTTACAATAACAAGAGCCAAAATAGGTAATTGAAAATGGGTAATTGAATTTTCAAAATCTATTTTCAATTACATGAGTCAAACTAGGTAATTGAATTTTTAAACTCTGTTTTCAATAACAAGAGCCAAACTAGGTAATTGAAAATACCCATTTTCAATTACCTAGAGTCACTAGATGGATTATTCAAAGTTTTCATTTACAAAATACAAATTGTGATTTGGTTTTCTGGTTGTTTTCAATTACGCAAATTATGGTTATATTTATTGTAAAGCTTCATGTTATGTGTTGCTCTTGATGTAAATACAGATATTAAAGAGATAAAAATTCGCAGTCCCATTTTGTTTTATTAGGAGACATGACTGATAAAAAGGGACCACCCATTGGTCCCTTCACCATTGTTACGTATCTCTTCCGGGGATATTACGTGACAACAGCCGACCAATCACAGCGCGTCATTTCATGGGACGAGGGTATAAAAGAGCGGTTTCCGGCTCATTTGATTATCTCAGCGGATACTCCACAGGGAGTGCCGCTTGCGCCTCTCTCTCCCCAAGAGAAGGTCGCCTTCGATGAAGGCTTAGAGGGCACCTGCCCAAAGCCAACTGCAAGTGGTGTGTAGTGGGTAGGCACCTAGGTTTTCACGTGAGTCCCACATAACCAACGCAGACTTAGGCTGCGTTGGTATGCATGAGCATTCACCACCTCCCTCCCGTCGTTATCCCGGAGGGTAGCCTTTCCCCTTTGTTTGGGCGCAAAAAAAAACAAAACTCATTTGATTCAGTCTTGTGCCAGATTTTGGCGAGCCAACATGTCCTGAGGATGCCTCGTGTTGAGGCGAAATACGTTTCGAATTGTTCTAAAATACAAATATTGGCGGAATTAACACTAAAGAAAACTTAAAACATTTGGATATGTTCACGTGCCAACAATGGCTGAAGACACGCTAGGGACATGTGGGTCGTCACTGGTTATACATAATATGCCAATGTTATATCAACCTAGAAAAAATTACCTGCCCTCGCAGGGACACTTGCGCATTGCAACAAAGGCATACCTAAGTAAATAATGTATTTTATCTACACCCATGCTTTAAAACCTCTACTAAAGATTCTGAAACAGTTATTGCCAACATTAAAACACCCAATGTTCTAATAACCATTACATCATCCAAACGAGTGTTGTAATGTTGTACTGAATTTCATAACAACACCCCTCTGTTTTTTTTCGATCCCTTCATGCGCAAAGCGTTTCAACAGACAGTCACATTCTTATTGCTCGATGCGTGGTATCCGTATGAATTTCAAAAAAAGAACATTTTCGTTTACGCGCGTTCCACACTACCAGAACGCCGCGCGCCTTAAATCCACATTCGTGTTTTAATACCTCTTATTACACAACAGTTGCATAAATAACTATTTTAACACACTTGCTTGTAAAGTCAGCTATTACATTCACATATATACATGTAGTGAACAAAAGCATTTTCAATTTAACCGGGTAATACGGTTGTTTTTGTAAGAACAAAGAGGTTTTATGCCCCTGAATTTTTTTGGAATAAATAAATGTGTCCCTAATTAAGAGGAAAAAACATTAATTGCTATCAAATTATTTATAAATCACAGTAATTTGTTATAAACTATATGCATTTTATCTAATCTTATTAACTAAACGTTACCGAGATATATATATATATACCTAATAATATGTAAGTGATGCCCTTAAAAACCAAGCGATAAGGGGATATTTTATAACTATAACCACGTGTAAGATTGTTGAATAATAATTCTTATCATGTAGGGTATCTCTAACTTTTATGATACAAAGTTATCTGTTCTATGTGTATTTGCAGAAATATATGATAAACTATTTGTTATTTATTATTCTCAATCTTAATCAAAATTGAGTACCTTGACTTAACACTAAAGGATCGGGAAATATGCCGTGACGGAGGTAATAGTTTTTGTTTAGTGGATCTCTTGATTGTAGATAATCACCGCCGTCTACAATCTCTTGCAACACCAGAATACAAGTTACCGGCCTTTTAAATACCTACGTTATTTTTTTTAATGTAATGTAGTAGTCCTGAAAAAATCGCATTGGAGAGCAATGTAACTCATTGAGTACTATAATTAAGTTGGTTTCTTTTGGTTTAAGGTGGAGTTGTGAGATCGTAATAAACAGCTAATGATAAAAACGGTAGAAGACGTACAATGAAGCGACGTCTCATGACGATCACATGTATCCAGTTCAGCAGACCAGAGATGACTCCATAATACAAGTCACAGCTGAAACTCCGTCTTATGGAGCGCTAGACTGTTGGCTTGCTTGAAGTAATGTCTCGCTCTATGAGAATATCCATAATAATAATTGTTAGTAAAATGTCCTTAATAAATTATGTAGGTTAATAAATACCTCAGTTTCATCGAAGACAACTTGGCTGTCCTTTGCAGATTACCCCGAATTTGGCAATCGCTTGAGATTACGAGACCCAGTATTCCCAAACGTGGCATATTTTCTTTTATCTATGTGAATGAAGTGCTATTGTTTTAATTTGATAACAATCTTTATATATTCAAATTCAAATATTTTTATTCAAAATAGGATGTGACATCACTTATTGAAAGTCAAAAACTACCACCCATTCCAAAATGAATGCCTCCGACCTGAGAAGAATGGGCGCAACAAACTCAGCGGGCTTTTTTTTTCATCGAATAAATATGTTTACAAAGTAATATTGTACAATTAAACTTATTATTTAATATCCTGAGGGCGGTCACTCTATTCCCAATCTGTGGTATCATTAAGAAAGTCATTTATGTTATAGTAACCTTTACCACACAAACGTTTTTATATATAATAGATATACCAACAGTGTGTGTTGGTATATTTATTATTTGTGAAGAATTACACTTAGGTATGATGACGAGATGAGAGATAATGAGCTTTTATGAAGAGATTTATATCTTATAATAATAATAGTAGTTATCATTTATTTCAGGCCACATACCGCCAATATAATGTAATAAAATCTTATTCTAGGGTTAGTAACACATTAAATACATTTATTTGAACACTTTAATTATTGAAGCCAATATCTATTTGATATTTTCAAAACTATTCACAACGTTTAAAACAATATTGGATTTTTTACTAATGCTGTCTCTAATTGAAAATAATCTTTTTCCTAATTACTGCATAAAAATTATTTACCATGTACAGTGTAAATATTAAGGAAGCGGTCAAATTTTATGAAAAGAAGTAGCAAGAAACTCATTGCCACTCTTTTAAATCAACATTCACAGCATCATCGATATCATTGAGAAGGGATGGATACTTACGTGTAAGTAATTTATTTATTTATTTACAAGTAGGTACAATAACAGATAACAAGATAAAACTATCATCTAATAACAATTACAGCATATTTTTATGATCCTGAGATCCAATTAAAATTGTACACATCATTCACCAAATACAGTAAAAAATAATAAGTGGACACAACAGAAATTACATTATGACGAAATTTAAGTTAAACATTAAATTATTTTACGTAAACCAGCAAGTTCTATAAAGAGTATTTTTAAACAATTTTATATTTGTAAAGAATATATCAAAATCAGCACACACTTCATTAAATTCCCTGCAAATTCTCATAATCGGGTTGTCATGCGATACATTATTATTTGAAGAATTGATCGAAAATAGACATGGAATACGCACAGATCGGGTTGGCACTTTAAAGTTTATCAAACTTAATAGAGGACTATCCATAACACCATTCGCAATGTTATGTAAGACGCACATATATCAGATACTTACCCATCTTCGGTTATGAAGACTATGCAAGTTAAATTTACGTAAGCGCTCAGAGTATTCAGTAAATACAATGTATGTAAAATGATATCTACTCGTACATGTTAAAACTCTACAAGCCGTGATTTTTATATTTTTTGTGTAAGCGATACTATAGGTAAGTTCGCACTTGTGTGGCAGTAACTTTATATTCATACTTCATAGATCATTTTACATTGTAACACTTACTCATAACACTAATCCGTGGAACTCGAGTTGGTAGTTGCATCCAAGTGCAAGGTCAATTACATAAGATAACATGATATCAAATCGGAGTTATCAGTCTCAGACAGGTCTCCTTATAAATGATCCCATTTCCGCAAGCACTAACAATCAACGGTAGTTTTCAATCAAGTATCCCGTGAAAAATTAAAAAATGGACAGCATTTTTGTGAGTACCCACTTACTTACATAAATACATACACAGCAGTACATTTGGCAGAGAATACGGAGAGATACTCTATTTGCCATGTTCCTGTCATAGTTCCATGCAGTCTTATAACTATTTCATGTAACCTATATTAAAAAAGGCATTTATTTTCTCAAAATTTATTCCTTTAGAATTCTTTTTGATGTCAATTGTAATCCACTACTACCGCTTCGGAAACAAATGGCGTTCTGTGAGAGAAGAAGCTTCGCAAGAAACTCTGTTAAATTAAGTTAATTAAGTTTTTGTACTCAAAATAAGTCCCTAGGTCGACCTGACAGACGCATTTTCTATTCGCTCTGTAAAAAGTGGAATCTATCTTCATTAAATTAAACAAGTTATTTGATTATTATTATTTTCAAACAATATCACTTCTGGTAGGTATTAATTAAATTAAATTTATAACTAAAATTAATGAACGATGCGGGACTCCAACCCGCGACCTCTCGGGTTCCGTCCGAGCGCTCTTCCAACTGAGTTAACTGTTTGAAGGCCGTATTCGTAAATCTTTGGTATATCTTGTTCAACTCTCAGGTTGTAGCTCCATATACAGGATCTACTTTTCAGTTGATAGCCTGCTCAAACCCAATAATTACATATCAGGAAATTCACTTGAGATTTTGCTCTTTCAAATCTAAGCAATTTGTTATTTTCAAAGTGATACTCATAATAAAATTTGTAACGAAAATTTATGAACAATGCGGGACTCGGAACTTCATGAAATTTACCAAATCAACCTTATTTTTATTTATTTATTTAATCCACCAGTGATGATTATCTTTGTGATTAAGAGGGGACAATAGCAGCATTATTCCTTAAGAACTTATTCTCCATTTTTCTCCCTGGATAATGCTTCCAGAGCAATGATTTTTCTTCACAAAACTAAGTCTACTTAAGACATAGAGAAAATATGATTCTAGCAAAATCGAGACATAAGAAAATATAACTATTGAAAAATCGTAAAAATACCCCTTTTACACCACCCTAAGCAGACGTAAAATATGAAACTAGTTTGAAAGGGTTTTAAGATGAAAAAAAAAAATTATCAACTGCGGTCTATAACTGATTTAAGCAATGCAGTGTTTCTTGATCTTGGGTCTATTCAATTTTTACAATATAGATTTGAATAGTATAAAGCTTTACACATATATTTTTTTTATAAAAACTTAATAGGTAGGTACACTCATTCCAGAAAGATAGATCTTGACAAAAAAAATACCGAAGTGATAGAGATTCTGATCATAAAAACGAATCTGATGTCGAATTACTACTCATGTAATGAAATGAAATTATATATTTATAAAATTAAATTATTTATCTTAATGATATAATGGTGATATAATTAATTAAAAGAGCACATGAAGATAACTAACTTTACGCGCCATTTAATTCTCTAATGGCCGTTCTAATATTCAGTCTATCTCTTACTTGAGATAAAAATCGTAACTATAGTTGACTTTTATGTCCCAATGAACTTATCTATGGTAACTCATCTTATCCGTACACGCTGTCTGTCAATGGGACGACGTATATAAAGCTTACCAGCGATAGAAGTTTGTATGGAAATTGCAATTCACGCGTCCCAATATAAGGCGATAAGAATGACTTATCATTCTTATCGCCTTATTATTGGTATACCCAATATATTGGGACAGCTTCAGATTATTGACAGCTAATTACTGACAGTAGAAGGTAGTAATTTATCTCTATCTGTAGATAGTATATTACGAACGGCCATAAGAGTGCCAGATACTGTCGAACTGGTGATACGGATTTAGCTGACATCAAAAAGAATTTTTATGTAATAAATCTTGAACAAATACCATTTTACTGGGCTCACAAGATCGACAAATACTTATATGTATTTTATGAAAAAAAGTCTTTAATCTATTTTTTATTATTTTAGAGTGTTGCAGATAAAATCATTAGAACGGCCATTTCGCCTGTGACAACGGCCATTTCTGTTGCAACAAATGCTACAGCAGACAAAACTACAGAAAATGCAGTGGCGATCAAAACTGTAAACGCTCCTGCCAAAAATAATGCATTGAAGTAACATTAAATAAATTTAACCAGATAATAGACATTTGATTTAAACCAGATAAAAGACATCTTTCTAGGAAGAAGCAGAAAACGATCGACTTCAAAAGGTTTGTAATTCGACACTTTTTGAGTAAGTTTTGAATTTAAATACCATATATTATCTTCACCATCCTACGGATAGATTTGAGAAAAAAACCGTTTGAAAGCGTATAGGTAGGCATACTACTTCTAGGTTGGTCCCATTGGCAGCCTAAACTTACATGTATGGTAACTTTTTTGGGTTTAAAGTGTAAAATATTTTTTTTTTAAAACTCTAGTGAATAAATCATTCATTTTATTTATTATTAGCTGGTGCTCGATGTGTTTTGCTTCACCTAAAAAATTCAACCTTTGAATAAAAAGTTAAAAATCACAGCCACTACCCAGTACTAACGTAACAGTGTTCGTCAAAGTGGTCATGTCGTCCTTCATAGATGTACAAAGTTTACCAACTACTCAAGCTTACTAATCAACGTTCCGGACTTTATAGGACCTGAAGATTGGGCCGCGTCTAGCCTAGATCTGAACCCCTTGAGTTAGAAATTATAATCAGTTTTAGAAGAATTGGTCTGCCCAAAATGAGACACTGACATAGAGTCGCTTAAGAAAACTCTAGAACAAGCAGTGTTTAAATTCTCCAGATAATTCACAGATTCGTGGCCAAAAAGGTTGGAACCCTACATTAATGTAAATGTAGTAATTTCGAATAGAATTATATTTTATTCATTGCTGTGACTTCAATAAGTAAATACTTATAGTATATAATATTTTATTCAGATTACATTAGGTCATAAAAATTTAAAAATAAATTTAATTTTAAACTTACGGCCAGACTATACCTATAGACCTATATACTTAGTCTAGTCTAATACTGTTACAATTAAAAATAAACAAAATATTACATTTGAATTTAGAATCTGTCATTTTTATATGATTTTTCATTGAGTTTTCTCATTTTGGCGCCAATACATTGTACAATATAAAATGGTGTGATGTGGATGATATTAAAATGGAGTGGGGTGGTAAAGAGAACCGAATCGCTGTGATTGCATTACAGAAATTAGGTTTGGAGCCAATTGCAATTTTTAAAACTCTCCATACGCTTGGCATTAGTAAAATGTTTGTATACCGGGCTATTAATAGGTGCAATGACACCTCCTCTGTTTGTGACAGAAAAAGATATGACCGTCCACGTAGTGTTCGTACGAAAAAGGTGGTCAAAGCAGTAAGGGAAAGAATTCGAAGAAATTCTGTCCAAAAGCAAAAGATTTCATCTCGGGAGATGAAGATAGCACCTAGAACCATAGAATAATAACGCTCAGAACGATAGTTTCATTCATAGTTCCTAGAATATAGAAGTAACATTATATTTAATGTGTGCGTGAGCGTCACGTACTTACATTTGCCAACACGCACACAGACAGCCAAATAATGTTGCTAGTGAATAGAGATTTTCCTTAATCAGTAAATTATAAGAAGTACTAGATTATATGAAATAAGAAAAAAGAAATAAAATATAAACTAAGAATTTAATAAAAACAGCATGTATTTAATTATTGTTTTTAAGTGTAAGTAAAGATGTTCTTTAGAATCGTTGTTATTTGAAACTCGACGAAACGAAAAAGCGAGACGATAGAGGCGCCGTTCCCGGCTATATCCGAGGTTTTCTAGGTTGCAGAGAACGAATTTGGGATAATTTATGAAATCCATGATGGCCACCGTACATAATTATAATTTCAACAACATGGGTATCGTATACGAGGTTCTCGAGGGTGCATAAAACGAATATGGGATCATTTTTGGAATCCAAGATGGCCGCCGTGCAAAGTATGATTTCATCAATATGGATATCGTATCCGAGGTTCTCGAGGGTGCAGAAAACGAATTTGGGATCATTTTTGAAATCCAAGATGGCCGCCGTACAAAATTATGATTTCAACAATATGGATATCGTATCCGAGGTTCTTGAAGGTGCAGAAAACGAATTTGGGATCTTTTTTAAATCCAAGATGGCCGCCGTGCAAAATTATGATTTCAACAATATGGATATCGTATCCGAGGTTCTTGAAGGTGCAGAAAACGAATTTGGGATCTTTTTTAAATCCAAGATGGCCGCCGTGCAAAATTATGATTTCAACAATATGGATATCGTATCCGAGGTTCTCGAGGGTGAAGAGAACGAATTTGGGATCATTTTTTAAATCCAATCAATTAGTGAAACGTGGGTACTATCCGACTTCAGTGATGAGTACAAGAGTAACTGAGCCATACTTTTGTGAAAAAGGTCTCAAAACATCGGCTTAAGTGTATCAAGATACCATTCTTGAGAGGGTAGTGAAGCCCCTTAACAACACCATGTTCAATAACCAAGAATGGTCCTTCCAGCAAGACTCGACGCCGGGTCATAAAGCTCGGTCTACGCAGTCTTGGTTGGAAACGAACGTTTCGGACTTTATCAGAGCTGAAGGTCTTCAATGACGGCCGGTCAGCCGTCGTCTAGTCTCGATCTTAATCCGCTGGATTATGATTTATGGTGAGTTTTAGAGAGTACGGCTTGCTCTAAACGCCATGACTATTTGGAGTGCCTAAAACAATCCGTACGATTGGCATTAAAGAATTTTCCCATGGAAAGAGTGCGTGCTTCTATTGATAACTGGCCTCAACGTTCAAAGGCCTGTATTGCAGCTAATGGAGACTACTTCGAATAAGCTTTTTATATTTTAAATTGTTTTATATTTATGTATTAAACTAACACACTGTAAAAGTAATAAATGTTATTTGTAATAGGATTTTTTCTCTTTGTTTTAGTATTTATGGCAAGACTAGGTATATTGTATGTCTTATTGGAATGGCACGTGGATGAATTTGCTACTTTACTTTTGTACTATTAGCGCGCACAAGTAAGCAGTCAATAGCAAGCAGGAACAATACAGGACCCAAAATATTTACTTGTGGTATCCCTTGTAGATCTTCGTTCAGGGAAGCGGTATCATTATTGAATATTGTGTCAAAGATGTTGAGAAAGTAAATACTCTTATTATCGAAAAGAAGTAATCGGGATGAATATTCATAATGAATTATGAGAAGAACTTCCACATGTCACAGTTATCAAAGGCCTGGCTTATTCCTACTAGCATTTTCGCGTTGCAACTTAAATGACTGTCTACAGCTTTTCAGCCTGTATAAATTAGCTTCATGCGGTTGTCTTTGTCTGGTAGACAGATATAAGAAGTAATTGCAATAGCCTCATGTCCATAAATTAAACAGACAACAGATATAATAAATAAAAAGCAAAATTCAAAACAAATTATTTATTGTTTATAGGGAAGACTTGTTTATTTATAATATTCATAAAAATACATCACAGCTATTAAATACTCGTTACTTTAGTAGTGTCCGCTGTGACCACCGTGTCCACCGTGGCCTCCGCGTCCACCTTGTCCGCCGCCGTAGCCTCCTTGTCCGAAACCACTATCTTGGCCTTGTCCGCCGAAACCGCCCCCGTGGCCTCCTTGTCCGAAGCCACTATCTTGGCCTTGTCCACCGAAACCGCCACCATGGCCTCCTTGTCCGAAACCACTATCTTGGCCTTGTCCGCCAAAACCACCCCCGTGGCCTCCTTGTCCGAAGCCACTATCGTGGCCTTGTCCGCCATAACCACCACCGTGTCCGCCTTGTCCATATCCGCTGTCGTAGTTTTGTCCACCGTAACCTGATAAATAAAGAGTAACACATAGAAACTATTCAACACAGCATCAAACTATAAAATAACTTTATAAGGTATGAGATATTAGAATTAATATCTGAATTTTAGTAAGTAAGTATGTATGATGCTATGAAATGATATGCTTGTGATATTTATATTTTTCGTATTTTTATAATTATGGTTACATAAAGAGCTCCTATTAATTACAACCATCCTGTAAATAAAGCTGATTTGAACTGGTTTGATTAATTTACTTACAATCTTTGCAATTTATTAAGATATAAATTCAAATTTAGAACATTTGGTGAGGTGATGAGTTATAGATATTAAGATGTTTATTGAATTTCATCTGTCTTAAGAAAAGTGAATTTAAATGACTTTTTTCCATTACTGACGCATACTGCAGGCCTGATCTGGCACCTTGCGGCTCTTATTCCCAAAAAGTAAATTTAAACTTTGAGGATTTCTTTACTACCATTGAATATACACTGCGAACGAAATTGGCTTTGAAAGAGATCCTTCTTCTTGAAGGAGAAGGAAAGAGTGGGTCCACTGCTTCGCGCAGTGGTTCCATCGAATGCGACGCATCGTAAAAAGGAATGGAGAATATTCCGAAAAACGGTAAAGGCCTTGGCAAATTAAAGCTTAATTTAGTTTTTTATTTTTAAGAACTTTTATTTAGACGACTCACACACAATATATTAAATGTGAGAGATAAAACTAAAATAACATTATTGCGTACACCTGGCGGGAAACCCAGCTTGTTTTCCCACTTTAACGTTAATCGCCGAGATAACTTTAACTATAATACAACATTACAACTTTTTGGTGTTATATATTTTCCTCATAATGGAATAGACGATACATTTCTGAATGAGATGAATGAATTTTGCCATAGTTTTAACCAAGCGATAGCGAGCATTCCATAATCGTTAACTAATACATATTTAAGCGTTCGCATACACTGTTACGAAAGATTTTTAAGAAATTCTTAATGGGGTAGTAATAATAACAACGAAATGAAAATACAATATTTTAATTAAAGAAGTAAGATATAATAAATGGAACTGTACCTGGTGCTGCGACTGCAACGGCGATCAACGCCAACGCAACAATCTGAAATAGATGAACATTTGTTAAATGTTTTTATATGTAATGAAGTTCGACAGGACTGTTAAATACCGTTAAATACTATCTACTATTCATTGGCATATATTATTTTGCTATTCAGGATATAAGGATAGTAGGTAACTAGGTAAGAGTATACTTGTGATTTCTCATCATCATTGTTTTCTATTTCTTTTTTTACGTTCATTTAAGGTCATTAGCGACCACGGTGTTTTACTAATATTTATATAAATCTATAATTTTCAAAAATTCTAGTGTTCTTAGACATCCATCTTGATTTAAACAATCTTTCATATTATTCGGAAGATTACAATTAATTTTTACATTAGAATAAGAATTACACTCAAGTAACAGGTGTAACACAGTTAAATCTGGTCCACATTTGTTCCTTTTAGATTCCGTAATGTATGTGAGTTTAATTTGTATTGTAATGTAATTGTCCAATACGGAGTCTAGTACTGGCTACTTGGTCATTTCTACATGAGAAGGAAGTAGGTTGTTTTTCAAAAAAATTATTTCGTATCTGCATAAGATTGCTTGTCTTTTCTGAGTTTTCCCAAAAATTATCCCAGAGATCCCGTTTCCTAGCTTCTAACTTGAAGAAATTTTAATTTCATATTGACTTGCCTTAACTGATTCATCAATTTGACTGATACTAGTTTTAGGTTCACTATGTGCCTTCTCATTTCCGATTATCCCTCGGTGGCTAGGAATCCAGATCAATTCAATTTGATAGTTATTTTTAATTAAGTTAAGCATTTTTTTGTTTAATTTCTATGTGTATGTAATTAATATTTTGTAAAGCTGTTAAGCATGATATAGCATCAGTATGAATTACTATTTTATTACAATTTGGTTCATTGTGGATTAATTTATATTTCTATATTATAACTTTTTTTTTTAAATTGTGTTTTTTTTTCTAAACTCAAAAGATATACCGTTATGAACTTTGGTTTTACGACCTCTGGATTTAATAAAATAAAAAAATTACAAGATAAATATCGCAAATAATTCAATGAAAGCTGTCCATAGCTTTTAAAAGGAAATTTTATTAAATTTCTAGACACTAACAAAAGCTGACATATTATGTATAAAAGTATAAGTAGGAATGCAAAAAATATTTGAATTAAACTTGAAAAGGATATTAACAATGAAAACTATCTGTTGACTCTTCAAATCATCAAATTATCATTCAAAGTATCATTCAAAGATATTTAGAAACTTTTTGTAGTTCTAACAGTTTGTTAATGCAAAATTTGTTCCTGAAAATATTTTCATATTTGCTAGTATAAACTCGTGTTTTTCGTTTCGATTACGTTGAAAGGTTTTCTGTCAAAAACAAAATATTTCAAATTAACTTATGAAAATGTAGATGTGGCGTTCAGGTAGATGCTCTTGGGCGTCTCGAGTTATCCTGCATAAAATAAAATAAACGACTTGCGTCGACACTCTAGCTCCTTCTCATGTCCAAGTTAGATGAGTTGGTGCTGGGGCTGTTGCTTCGACTGCTGAACCAGGAAACGTTGCAAATATGTATGGTGTCGAGGCAAATGGCACGTAGGACCCAGCGGAGAATGTACAAAGTACTATCTTCGCGCCTCAGTAAGGCTACTGGAAACCCAAGCACTGTCA
The DNA here is from genome assembly GCF_905404315.1 of Leptidea sinapis. Classification (NCBI taxonomy): domain Eukaryota; kingdom Metazoa; phylum Arthropoda; class Insecta; order Lepidoptera; family Pieridae; genus Leptidea; species Leptidea sinapis. Next base: position 8,211,523 of record NC_066289.1, read on the forward strand.
ATGGATCAGCCTAGCTATCCAACTCGGAAATGAATTAATAAAACTTTTATATTTTTAATAACCATTAACTTAAATTATTAAATTAGCAAATAATTTCATGATGACAAGAAAATACAGGTACATAATACATATTATTATGTCCTTATTCGCTAAGTGGCAGAAGTGAAAGCTGGGTAGCCCACTTACAGCGGAAATTTTCTTATTAAATCAATCGTGGAGTACATTAAATCATTTCTACTTACCAAAATCTTAGCCATTATAAATATTTTCACACGAAACCGTACTTGAGTGATAAAGATACTTTGTGTATTGATGTTTTAGAAAACGAGTGCTTTTATAAGCAATAAGGTCACGGGCGAAGCAGAGATGATATGTGGTATCTGGCCTCATAATACGTCTTATCAAATTTTTGGTTTAATCAACGTTTTGTTGACAATAACAAACTCTTGCTATGCTGGGACCCCGGATTCTGTTATTTACGTATAAACGTTATAGATAGATATATATATATATATATATATATATATATATATATATATGTACAGTATGGTCTGCATACCTATGAAATAAATAAAAATATAAGTAATACAAGTCCACAGAACTATCGCAAAATTAATTATATAATTAAAAACTTTAAATTGAAAAAGTGAAATTTTCAAACAAAATAAATATTCAAATAAATGTAGTAAAATTTAACAGTCTATATAGATAACTTACCTTGACCCCGGAACGATGTGCGAAGGCGGCTATTTGTCGGCTTTACCTTTGATTCGTTTGATAATTTGCGACGTAATTTAAATTCACTATGTTCATTTATACGATCACTTTTTTATTTAGGGATACCTATCTGAACTGAACTTTAAATTGAATATTGTGCATTAGAATAATAATGGAAACGTAAATTTTAAAATTTTCTTAATGTCCACCACATTCTTGATGAATACACAAGTTACATCACCGTACAATGTTGTCCCGAAAAATAAATGTCAAATTCACAGTAATAATAATAATAACAACTAACTTAAAACACAATTTACACATACACAAAGTCAAGTACCTAGTTAATAAGACGTGTCTATTTCACTAATTGCATGAAATTATCAAATACAATTACTTTTTACTTAATACGCTAGTTAGCTAGAACTTCAATTCATAAGTACAATTAGTTTTTCAAAGTCAATCGTTTGAGGCAATCGCGCAAAAAGTATGAAATCACTTCGAAATACAAATTAGCCTATTTGCCCAGAAGACTCGCGATAAACTAAAGTGGTGCTCAGTGCTCACTTAAAATAACGAAAAAATAATTCCTTAATAGGGAATTCCTCACAAATTTTAGTTTTTCGATACTTTTTTACACTTATTTAGCAACCATCACCAAATACCTAAACATGGCTACTTTTTTTGTGTTTTTCGAACATATTAATAATTTTAACAAATTATTTATTTGATAAACTTTTTTTATTAGTTTTCAAAGAACTTTCTCCCACGTACAACCTAGCAGGCTGTGGAATGAACGTCCTTGTGCGGTGTACCGTGGACAAATGTCAAAAAAGTATGTACAAATTTCTAAAGGTCTAGCAATGCTCATTTCTCCATAAAAAATCCTGAGTATCAAACGGGCAAGTTGGTACGATTTTTAACAATTAGATTGCTTTGTATTACGTAAGATGTAAGGCATACCTACCCTACAATTCTATTTTATCGATACTTTTCTACACATACACCAACAAGATATACTAGCCTACAAACTATAACAATTATTAATAAATTAATGAATGGGTAAATTTTGTAAAAAAGAAATTATTTTCGTAAGTTCAACTTACAAAACCACTGTTTTCTGAGTGATTTCTTGAGCAGCAAATAGGTAATTTGGTACGATTTTTTATAGGTTGCTTTTGAATAACGTAACATGTCAAACAAGTAATAAATCGTTATTGTTAAGTTCTTTCTTATTCACAATAATTATCTCTAACTCCTTTATAATTTATAAAAACAAAATCACGAAGCTGTTTAGTTTTAAATACCTAGGGTGTAGTGTATTTTTACTACAATCATTACAGAACAATTTTAAAATAAACTTAAATAACTTATTGTTTATCGATTACAACTCCCTTTAAAGAAAGCTAATTATCGATAGAAGATCTAGATCCTAGATCTAGATCTAGAGCTAGATCCCTACCCCGCCCGTACGAATTTCGAGCTTGCTTTGAATCGCGCCACCCGCGACCGTCAAAGAGACACCGCCGGCACGTGTACGCTGCCAAAGAAAAACCGCCACTGGCGGCAAGGTCGTCTTATGACACTATTGAAATATTCAAGTTCATTGAACCCTTGACCCAGTTAACTAATACTACACAGTACGTATAAATTTGTGCAAAATGAGAAGTCTACTTTTTGACAAAACCAATGCACGGATTTCGTTAATTTTTGGTATATCTTCAGCAAATATGTTAACAAGTATGTACCTACATTTATTTCAAGAAGTTAGTTCCATACTGTATATATAAATATGAATAAAGGCATAGTACCAAGTATCGTCACAACTGGCACATGTCAGCTGAACTTCGGATCATAGATGGATCCTTATCCATCTATTATATTTGCTAAACTTACATCGAAACTGCTATAGCAAGGCGAACTCCGCGTAAAATGGTCCGTGCCAAAGACTATTGCAAATTGGCGAGGGAATGGCTGCACACAAAAAACACCACCTTTCAAGTAAACTCAGCACGTGTATAAGAAGCGCATCCGTGTCAGGAAGAGAAAATACTGCAGGTGCTTTTGCGCCAAAACAGATTCTAAAAACCATGCGGTTTACTTACAACAAACATTCGTTCGAGTGACCCCGAACGCAATTTAGGTTTCTAGCAAAAATCTGACGGCACACGCACCAAATCCGATAGCGACAACCACAAACTGCATCTGCAGACTCACTTTCCTAACCACGTCGCCAACAAACAGTCGTTGGATGAGGCGATGCAAAGCAGCTCAGCGATCAGCATAATTTACACAGTCCACAGGGTGGTCGAAAACGACAAGGTTCCTATCATTTAGTCCAGCGGGCCTGATGGATGGCCAGAGGATGGAGTTTTCCCGGCATTGCTAGAATGGCCTAAGTTTTATTCCATTTACCTACAAAAATAAAGAGATGTTACCTGTCAAATGGAGGTCCGTATCTGAGAGTTAGGTGTAATTGTAGTTATGTATGTATGTAATATGCAGCCTATATCGTAATCATGGCAGAGACCGTGGAAGACTTAAGCTATATGCTCGTTGGCCCCAATACAGCTTCCCAAGGAGTAGGTCTCAAAAGAACATGGACAAGATCATGTCAAATGTTCATGTCGCACCTGCTCCCGTAACATTTGTGAACTGTACACTTGGATTTGTCGACGAGTACGTCTACCTCGGACAAACAATCCAGTTAGGCAGGTCCAATTTTGCGAAAGAGGTCACTCGTCAAATCCAACTCGCCCATCCGAGTCTGATGATCTGTAAAATCTTCTAGTCCCAAATAGTGCCTGAAGACGAAGGTTTTCAACTAGTGTATGTTGCCAGTGATGACTTACGGTACGCAGACGTGTTCGCTAACTATGGGCCTGATGAGAAAGCTCATGGTCGCTCAGATGGCAACGGAGAGGGCTATGCTCGGAGTTTCCCTGCGAGATCGAAACAGAAATGAGGAGATCCGTAGGAGAACCAAAGTCACCAACATGTGCCCAATCCCAAGTGATTGCGAAACTGAAGTGGCAGTGGGCAGGGTATATAGTTCGACGGATAGATTGCCGTTGGGGCAATAAAGTCCTTGAATGGCGACCACGTACCGGAAGACGCAGTATTGGTAGGCCCCCCACCGACACCGATGGACCGACGATCTGGTTAAGATCGCCGGAATACGTTGAATGAGGGCAGCGCAGGACTGATCGTCGTGGAAATCTTTGGGGGAGGCCTTTGTCCAGCAGTGGACGTCTTCCGGCTGATGATGATGATGATGCTTGCACTTACAAAAATTATGTCCATTTTAAATATTTTAAGGGATACTTGAATAGAAAATCAACACGTAATCTTTCAACGTAATCCGTAAGGAGAATTGTGTCAGATTTATAACTCGCGTTTGATATCATGAAATATGTAATTGACCTGTACTTTAGATATACTATTCAAGTACTCACTAAGTCTAGATTAGTTTCTAGACTTCTACATGCAATATAAAACCAAGAAATCTACCAGCGTATAACTGCTTAGAAAAGCATATCGTATTCATATCAGACCAATGTTGAAGCATTTGAAAATTACAAAAATGATTTTCACCATTATTTTGTGTTTTTTTTTGTTAAATCTTAACATAAAAGACCAAAAAACTTGGTTACATTTTGAGGTTATGTGAAAAAAGTGCAAGAACAAAAGTTTTACATCTTTTTATTACCGACAACTTTGCATTTCAACTTTTTTCCATAGGACTTATAGTTTAGATATTTAGACTTTATAGACATAGTTTCGTAGTAGTGGTAGAATATACCAGATTATAGATGACCTGACAGTCCGATAATGTGTGAACAATTTTGATTTGTCAATGTGTGTGTTATTTAGTGGCTAGTTCCCAGCGTGACTGACTGTTTACGACTTGTCAAACAAAATCCGTACAATAACAATAGTTTCGCTTTCCTTTTCATCTTGCTGTACGTGACTACGGTACGGTACTAGTACGGACGATACTGACACGGGAAATATATATTTTTTGCGGCCATATTGTTGTGACATCGACCTTATTTCATATCTTGTTAGTTTCTGTGATCTATCATGAGCCACACATATCAAAGGCCCATCTTCTATCTAGTAATATGTGTTCCACAGCACAAACACTATATTGTGGAACAAATTTTTAGGGACGACTGGATGACCAACAAAGTCTCGGAAGAACGGGAGCCTCTTATGGTTCACCGATGGGTCCAAAATGGAAAATGAAGTTGCCCGAGAAGTCTATGGAGAACGAGCCCAGGTTTGAATCCAGTACAAACTAGGGAAGTTTTGCCTCCATATTTCAAGCAGAGGTATACGCCATTTTAGAATGCGCGGAAACGAATATCCAAAGAGATAAATAATTTCACTCTAACAGTCAGGCAGCATTGTTGGCTTTAGACGCTGACTTGACGGCTTCAAAAATTGCATTGAATGACTGAACTCATAATGCATGAAGACAGAGTGATTCTCAGATGGGTCCCAGGGCATGCCGGAATCAGGCAATATGCTGATGTCACTCGCAAGAGCTGTAGCTGCAGCAGTCGGCATTGCGGCCCACTAATGCATAAGCGTAACATCATCCTTGGTGACTACACCCTGTTCCCTGATACTGTTTGTAATTCTCGAGCCAAGAAGATATTGCTGATCTTAAATACAGCAGGGCTTGACAACGGGCTATAATTATGAGTGCCGGATATTGACCAATCACGATATCTCTAAAACCATAAGGCGTAGAGATTTCAAATTTGGTAGGAATATACCTTTCACCAAAAAGAGGTCAGTTAAGAAGATTTTACGAAATTCCATCCGCAAGAGTTTTTTTTTATTATTAGATATTAACAGAACATCGTCTGTCGGGTCAGCTTAGTAAAAGGTTAGTATAAAATAAAGTAATTTTGTGAATAGCGCAAACTTATTTATTCATAAAGAATTCACATAACAGCAATTGAATACTCGATTATTTTTAGTAGTGTCCACCTTGTCCACCGTGACTTCCTTGTCCGCCATGTCCGCCTTGTCCACCATGTCCACTTTGTCCATATCCGCCATTGTGTCCTTGGCCGCCGCCGTGTCCGCCCTGACCGAAGCCTTGGTCGTGGCTTTGTCCACCAAATCCGCCGTGTTGTCCACTTTGACCATGTCCGCTGTTCTGATTTTGTCCACCGTAACCTAAAGTATATTAAGTGCTATTTATATAAACTGTTACAAAACTTCAAACAATTTAATATTAGATAATTTATACGTCTGGATAGAGTCTCTTGCTGTTAGACAACCGATGACAACAGTCCAGGTTGCGTGTGTGTATTTCTTTAATGTGATTGAACTCGCTATTTTCGCACTTTGCGTGCGTGCAATGCTCATAATTGAGATGAACCTCATAATTCGAACCTCAGAAGCCAACCTAGATTTTTTTTCGACGTATTTAAAAAAATCATCAAAGTGTGTGAATTTATGGTTAAAATGCAAAACAGATAGTGATAATACAAAATATACAGTTGTAAAGCCATTTCAAACAAATATATTAGTTAAGACTACTTCAATTATTCAATGTGAGACATAAAATAAAAATACATAGATATATTAATATATATTATATATATCTATGTATTTTTATTTTATTTATGTAATATAATTATTACGTTTAGCTGACGGGGAAACCAGACTCTATTCCCACATTGCCGTCATGCTTTTAATTATACTAGTCGGAGGCTCATTTACACAGGATGCCGACTAGATTATGGGTACCACAACGGCCCCTATTTCTGCCGTGAAGCAGTAATGTGTAAGCATTATTGTGTTTCGATCTAAAGGGCGCCTTAGCTAGTGAAATTACTGGGCAAATCAGACCTAACATCTTATGTATCAAGGTGACGAGCGCAATTGCCGTGCCACTCAGAATATTTGGGTTTTTCAAGTATCCTGAGCGGCACTGCATTGTAATGGGCAGGGCTTATCAATTACCATCAGCTGGACGTCCTGCTCATCTCGTCCCTTACTGTCATAAAAAAAAGACAAAACCTATAGCTATATATATATAGCTTGTTGATATATTGTTGCAATAGCGAATCATATAACATTTGCTAATTCAAATTTTGAAACGTAATTAGCATACATTGTTCTGGAAGTATGTACTCTAATAACGTTCAGAAATAGTGTCTTATAAGACAAACTTAGAAAATATCCATATTCTTATTTTAATACAAAAATATTGTGTAGGTTCACTTAAAGATAGTAACAATATATTAAAAACAGGACGTTACCTGGAGTTGCGACTACAACGGCGATCAGCGCCAAAGCAACAATCTGAAATAAAAAAAAAAGTTTTTTTTTACTATAAGCATTGTAAATACACCACCGCCTGTACCTTCTTCCATAGCACACGTCAATCCTTTGACTTCTTTGCAGATTTTAACTTGAAATTGATACTCGCAGTATCAGATTTCATAACAACATTTAATTCCTTTATGCTAAATCGTCTCAATGGGCTATGTGAGATTTGGTGCAGTAAATTTTTAAAAAGGTGTACATAGTTAACATTTGTTCATGCAAAAAACAAACTCAAATTGAGTTTTGGTTGTAACGTGTAAGTGATTACTGACGACTAAAGAACTCTTAAAATTTCATTTAACAAAGCATTATCATTGTATATCGATTCACTTTAGAAATATAAAAAAATAAACATAAATAATGGATTGGCTTCAAAATAGTTGATTTATTACACTTGTAAGCTCCTGTAAGTATATATATATATAAGCATTGGGCAAAAATATTTTATATGGTTTGTTTTTTTACAATATTTTTGTAATCTTTATATAATGTAAAATATCGTGTCACATTGCTTGTTCGCGATTAACTCCTAAACTACTGAACCGATTTTAATCAAACTATGAACACTGTGTGCAAAATTTAATTAAAAATGAAAATGATTAAGATGTGCAAAAGTGTGAGAATAATTTTTCACACACAGCTTGACAGTTCTGCTCTGACATTATTTGATACAAGAACCACAGGCAAAACGAAATAATTATTGAAATGGTTGAATTTTGCATAGTATTTTTAATACGGTTACAATTATAAATATGCATACACAGGTGATGCAACCTTAATTAAAAGTTTATCGTTAGATTCTCCTGTTGGTACAATCATTGATATTATAAAACAGAGAATATTTATACGATTTTTCTTAAGTAATAATAATTCAAAATTAGAAAAGTGTGTAAAAGTAAAAAAATAAAGTAAAGTGAAAACACCTTATAAGGCTACTTTAGTTTTGATTCTTAATAAATAGTAATAAAACGCATAAAAGGCATTTAATTTTCTCAAAATCGATTCATTTATAATTATTTTTAATGTCAATTCTAATATACTAATTTTTTTAATGAAATTTACGTATGAAATGTACTGTCACAGCTATTGCTATAAAATAATGATAATCTAGTCCCAGGCTGTTTCACCACATAGATATTGAGCTGTGGAGTAGTAGGATTTACGACAGAGCCATTTAAAAAAAAATTAAATTTATTTATAGATAATGCCCGAATAGTGGCTGGGATTCATGGGTGGCTTTATTATAAAAGTAGTATATACTTATAGCTGTAATGTATCTTATTAAGCCTACTTGAATTAATTACAAGCAATCCCTTATTTCTAGTGTTATAATAATGAAAATCACTATTAAGAGCAAAAAGGTGATTTTTGTGAACGTATATTAAATTTTCATAAATGTACTGACAATGAAATGACAATAATAGATAAATTAACCAGTGGACCAAAACAATAGGTACTTATTTTATTAAAATGCTATTGCAGTTATAAAAATATTAATGAAATACTGAAATAACTTTATATCATAATATAATACTTTAATATCAAATAAAAATTCAATTGTTTTGTTTATTAAATCTACCAGTGCGTCCAAGAATTAAATTTGTTGTACTTACCAAAGTTTTATTCATTGTAAATATTTTCACACGAAACCGTACTAGAGCGATAAAGAAACTTTGTGTGTTAATGTTTCTGAAAACGGGTGCTTTTATAAGGAAAAAACCGCGAACCAGAGATCTGGTTCTGACCTCATACAACGTGACCTCATACTTTTTGTTCTCTGTGGACAACAACATCTAGTCATGCTGGTACCCTGTATTCAGTGACTTAATATATTCTGTTTTTTATTTCATATCTGGTCATAAATATTGTAACAACTAAAAAACTTTAACTTTTTTTTTAATTCAAGCTTGGAACGCGTTTGTTATGTTAGAATCTTCGATCATTTCCCGCCATTTCACAATATTTTTCGAGGATAATGTTAAGTCTTCTCGTCTTTTAACTAAAAAATTAAGATGATCAAATTTATAATACTAATGTTAATCATGCTTTTATCATAATTTTTTTTATAGTAATACCATTTATAATTGGAGGAAACACAATAATTCAAACTGGTTTAAGTAAACACATTTGCAGTGATTGCGTTGGACAAAGTAGATAATTAGGTACCAGTCGTATATTAATATATTGTAGTATACACATAGCAGTTTAAAGAGATCTCTTTAAACTGTTCTATGGTAGTATCGATATACAGTAGGATTCCCGGTAGGTCTCTTTGGCGTAGCATCACAGAAGACTAGAAGCTTGACGAACCTGAACCCTATCTTCGATTACATCATCATCGTTATATCAGCCGAAAGACGTCCACTGCTGGACAAAGGCCTACCCAAAGATCATGAAGATCGGTCCTGCGCTGCCCTCATCCAATCCATCCATCCATGCCTATTCCGGCGATCTTGACATCAGTCCACCTTTGCAAGGTGATCATCGTCCTGAGTCAGTCATTGTTTGAGGGGGGAAGAATTAATCAAGAAGTCACATTCTTCACCTAAAGTGTATCAACATTTAAGAGATTGCCTTTTCTCTGGTTGTGAAACATCTTAACAATACGCTTCACGAGCTTGGCTGAAATTCAAGACTCAGTTAGACTGGCCCTCGTCTAGCCCAAATCTCAACCGAAACGCCCAAGTGACTAATTATCCCATTGAAATGAAAGTTCCGTCCACATACGGAGTACTGTTGTCATCTCTGATCTTGCACACCCCAGTATCAGCTCGAATTGTTTGATCGCATGCAATGCAGAGATGCTCGGATTGTTGTCGACCCAGTGCTCTGTGAACAGCTAGATCACTTGGTGTTGAGTAGAGACGTCGCTTCATTGTGCGTCTTCTACTGCATTTATCACGGGGAGTGATTTGAAGAACTGTTTGACCTGATTCATGCCGCAAAATTCCACCTTCGCACAACACGCTACAAATAAAAATATCAACCCCACCATCAGGATGTATGGCGTTAATAAAGTTTTGTGATAGGTGCAGAACAAGTCTATCATGCAGTAAGACGTAGAGAAGCCTTCCTAGTAGAGAATTCGAAAAGAAGCTAGTTGTTTGTAATCTGTTGATTGGATTTTATTTTTTGATTTTTAGTGAATTTGAAGTATACTAACTAAGAATTTGTCTAAATATGTGTAGATATACTAATTTTTTCAACGCTTAATTGAAGAGTTCCGTTACTTTGCCATGGATTCCGTAATCAGAACCTAACCAAACTATCTTTGAAGTATATCTTTTCCAATAAAAAAAGAATCATCGAAATCGGTTGGCGATTATTCGTATTATTACCGAGTTATTCGTAAATTTATCATCCACTTTGCTATATGTATAGCAAATTTAAGACTTTTATGGCATTTTCATGGCTGCCATGGTCAGATCTGGACCAAATTACAATGGAACCACACGGGAAGCACCAGCTTTCGAATAAAAAAATAATTATCAAAATCGGTTCACCCAGGCGAAAGTTTTGAGGTAACAAACATAAAAAAAACATACAAAATTGAACGAATTGAGAACCTCCTCCTTTTTTGAAGTCGGTTTAAAATCAAGTGAATTTAAAAACATTTTTTTCTTTTCGTAGACACTACTATATATGAAGTAGACAAAATGGGTGGAGAGGATAGTTCCATACTATTGTAATGCATCTAAAAACAATTCAGATTTAAAATAATAAATATTCACATAGCAACTATATAAATTATTCATGTTGGTCTCAAGCGAAGTCAAGAGCAACCGAACGAGTTTCTTTGTAATAAAATTGTTATTACTTATCAAGGGTATGGAAGACGTAGTTTGTTTATATCTCTGACGGTATTGCCACGACAAAAGATGGCTTTGTCATTAAAACTTTTAGCCTAAGATACCACCGCTCGATTCTGGACATACGTGTTGTTTTGATAAACCTTAGCTCAGAATTCTGGATTCTATTAAGAATCCTGAGCGGAAATTGTTTATTTTGTAAAAAATATTGCTTTATTTAGTAGTTTAACAGTTAAACACTGTTAAAAGGTATACTTGGTGGGTTTTTCTATTGATTTTTTAATTAAACATGTTTTGGCTCTTACAATATTTAAAATTATATATTACCTAAATCTATATATATATATAAATGAATTGCTGTTCGTAATTCTCGCTAAAACTCGAGAACAGCTGGAGCGATTTGGCTAATTTTGGTCTTGAATTATTTGTGGAAGTCCAGAGAAGGTTTATAAGGTGAATAAATAGGAAAATGCTGATAAATTAAATAAAAACAACAAATTTGTTTTTCCTTTGATGTGTCCATACATTATTTCTATGAGAGAATTTATTGACGCACGGTTCGACAGTTCTGCTGTAAAACAATTTCATTACGACAGCAGGGTGCATATTTTACGAAGTAATTTTTGATGTTATTATTATTGACAAGTTCATATAAAAAAAATATTTTATTTATTATATACAGAACGTCTGTCGGGTCAGCTATTAATGATATAAAAAAAACAGTTCTAGCTTACAACTGAATGAAAAATAGTATTTTTTTAAGGTCGGCTCTAAACAAAGCTTTGTAATAAAACAAAATGGTACTCTTGTTGTGGCTTTGGATATTTATAGTTTGAAACGTCACGATTTTCTAAGGACTTATTCATATGAGAGTCCATATATCTACGTCCATTAAAAACGTTGATGGGAAAAAATCAGCTCTTGAATATTGAAGACATCTCATACTCTATCGCTGCTGTGTTCTCGCCGTGAAGTGAGTCTCATGAGTCTCCGTTTGTGAACAATAGGTAGCTTAGATTTAAGAAGATTTTTCAGGGACCAGTATCGTTTCCATGCCAGCGCCATTCGTCTATCTATTTCCTCCGAGTCAATCTCTCTGAACGAAACCAGTTCGCCTAAATATATGTACTCTTCAACGTACTCTATTACTTCGCCTTCGACGCTGAGAGTAGGTTTAGTATGGTTTGTAATGATTTTTGTCTTGTCAAAATTTATTTCGAGACCGACTTTCTCGCTGTGATGATGTAGTGCTGTCAGCATGTCCTGTAGGTCTCTAGCGGTTTTACTTAGAAGAACCAGGTCGTCTGCGAATCTTAAATGGGTTAGCCTTTTATTTCTGATATTGATGCCTCCCCTTTTCCTGTTTATATCGTGTATTAAAAGCTCAAGTACTGCAATGAATATTTTTGGCGACATAAGTCTCCTTGTCTGGTTCCTCTTTGAATTGCGAAAAAGGAATTTGGTATAGAACTTTGCAGTCTGAGCCTCCTCATATACCGTGGTTTTTGATTGTAAAGATTAAAAGGAGGTTGATTATTATTGCTCACAGACCTCAGTCTGTCTATATGTCATCCGAACACATGCCTATGAATAAGTTTAAATTTTTGATGAAAATTACGGAGTATATGATTCATGTGGAATAATTGAAAATGTTATGGAATGAGTGTGTCCGATTTCAGTCTGGTAGAGACGCAATTGTAGGACTTATGGGTTTGAACAGATTTGATACGGGCATGTTTGTAAATATACTTGCCCATCCTGCATCTAAGGATGCCATAAGTCCGTTTGAATCCATAAGTCTTATTTGGTGAAGACTGTATAACTTGCTTTTCCTTTTATTAATTTTTCTTAGTTTGTTACGTTAAGAATTTTGTTTTTTCTTTTGTTTTAGTGTTAATGTACTTAGATTATAATGGAGCTGACATGTAAATAAAAATACCTTAGGATTAATAAAGACGAATATTTCGTTTTGAGATGATAGTTATTTTGACCGCAGGTACAGATCTTTTTCTTCGTCGTCCCCTCACTCCTGAGGGTCGTGACTCCGTAGACTATCAACAGCACTCCTCTATTGGTAATCGTCGGTGGCCTGGTGCAGTGCTACGTTGACAGGGATATCCAGATGATCGGATATCTGATCCGACCATCTCTTCGGTCTTCAGCCACTGAGTCTTTTTCCCTCTTCCTTCCCCGTCACAATCAGGTACAGACTTAGCGTGAATTGGTTTTCTAGCAAGGTAGGCACTGTAGATCTAACTAGTCGTAGTTGCGCTTTACGGCCGCTTTCAATAACCTATCTATCCTTAGTTTAACTTACTAAACAAATCTATCCTTTTACGCTTACTTACATTTCAATAACCTATCGACATAAAGCATTGGACTGTAACAAAATTAGGCATAACTATGGATAGATAAGATTTTGTCATTAAAGGGCGACAGCAATGTATCCGTAACTAGAGATACGTTATTGAAAACGGCGGTTTGAGCTAGGGTTTGAGATAAAAGTATTAAAGTTGTTTGTGCTTCTTATATACATAGTTTCCGGACCATTTAGTCAACCTAATAATTGAATTTGTTGCATTCTAGGTACAAGTAGGTATCTAATAATCTTTAGATATTGCACACATAACGTGAAGAGGTTGATGATACCTCGCGAGGCAATGGTTTTTACAAGGCATTTAACGTAAGGTTAAACTTACTGGGTGGGTATTCCTTAAAAGTTTGATTATAAAATAGCGAAACTAAGGGTATGTTCCGATATGCCCTGCGAGCACTGCACAGTGCTATCACTAAAGAAATATTCGTTCCGTTATGGACTGTTTACTACCGCAGTACCCTAGAGAAATTTATGACGTCATAACTCGCCGCCATATTCTACTGTGAGCACTGGCGTTTTTGAGGTATGATACTCGCAGTACTTTGATCACGTGATCAGACAAAACCACTCGAGTGCCTAACGTTATTATTATATTATATTATAAATTCAATTTAAAATCAAAATTTAAAATTCAAAATTCAAAAATACTTTATTCATGTAGGTCACGGATATGACACTTATGAATGTCAAAAAAAAAAAAAATTTTTTTCTTATTGAATTTACCGCTACTTCGTAAAGGGTTGAGCTAATGAGAAGAAGTAGCAAGAAACTCATTGCCACTCTTTTAAGTCAAGATTTACATTTTAATTGTTTTACAAATCATTTCAATTACAATATATGCAAAGTGACGCAACAAAAATACTCAAACGAGAAAGTCAAAAAAGAAAAATAAAAGTAAATCAATACTTATAAACACAAGAGTTATTGAGTATAGTAGATGCATCAATCCACACATACCGTAAATAAATAGAGGCACAATCAATATGAATTAAAATATTTTCAATTTGACAGTACCCCAATAATAGTTTTTTTTAATGAACTAGAAAACTTTAATACACTCGTTTGAATGCTGCGTCGAAAATTGCGACTGACAGTATACGGGAAAGCGTTCCGTTTTAAATAATAACCAGTATAACTGGCTATAAAGGAACGGCTTCACAGTATACTAAACTAACGTCACACTGAACAGTGGTCGCAGTACATATCGGAACATACCCTTTGTAAGCACATTCCAATAATTATGTTATTGTCAAAAAGTCATGATCATATTATGTCAATAATAGTAGTTAACTTACACAAATTAAATTTATCTTCTATCTATTATATATTATTAATAACTCGAACCCGCAACCTCTCGCGTTTTTTTGTTCTTCTACATATACAGAAACTGCTTTACAGTATGAAGCCACAACCTGAGAGATACATATCGGTGCATATCGGAACTTACCCTAAGTGAACTTTAATCCTAGTCGTATATAGGTTCTTATTAAGGTAGACTGCCCAATTGCCTATATGGAATGCACGCCCCTGGGTACAGACATTCGTAGCAAAATACATGTGTAGTATAAACAAATACATTCCGAGGAAGGCCTTGGCAACCACCAAAGATGCGAAATGGTCGTCGCAGAACATAATGGAGGTGATCCCTAGATAACATCCTGAGTTTGATGTTAATCAATACTGAGAACCCTTTATCCATGATCCACAATTTGTTATATTTTTAAAGTGATAACCCTACCTCACTCGAACGGTTAGCTCAGTTGGCAGAGCACTCGCACGGAACGCGAGAGGTCGTGGTTTCGAGTCCCGCATCGTTCATAAAATTTTGTTTTCAAATTTTATTTGTGTATTAATCCTAGAAGTAGGGTTAACACTTTAAAAATATAACAAATTGTTTATATTATTTAGACTTCAAATCTCTTTATTCATTTGACTGGCAAAAATTAATAATTGTTGGACTATAGGTAAGCGCTTATATCATTTATACGTCTAGATAGACTGTTAAATATGGAAAAACGTCGAAAGACTGAGGAAAAAGAATTGAGGTTGACTGCTAACCTCTATTTGAGCAAAGCACGCACACTAACGCGACATACAAATCGCGAGTGTAAGATGTAGCTTGTCATGCACACCAAAGTAATAAATCTGGCCTGTTTTCATCATTCTTTTCATTCTGGCTCTATCTATTCTTATAAATTATCTAAGGGCAAACGTTTTATATTCTTGTACACGGGATGTTGACAAGATGGCCGACCGATAAAAATAATAAAGCAAGATAAAATAGGATTAAGTTGAAAGGATGATAATACGATGTTTTGCATCGACGTAAATGTCAAGTCTCGTGTATTTTTTATTTCATTGTCGGATTAGAATCTTTATTGCAATGGTCATGGCCGTGTGAAAGAAGATAAAAAATCTAATTCTAGAACCTTCATTTAGTGTTCGACGGAAAATACCTACCTCGTGTCGACCACAGTTTTATTATCCATATCTTATAATAATAATTTTACTTGTCATAATATATCCGTTAGTTGCAGAAAGCATCCTTAAAGTTAATGTTTCATTATCGGCAGTTCCCAAAATACTAATAGATATACAGATAGAGATAAATTACTATATTCTACTGTCAGTAATTAGCTGTCAATAATCTGAAGCTGGCCCAATATATTCGATAAGTCATTTTTATCGCCTTATATTGGGATGCGTGAATTTTAATTTCCATACGTACTTTATATCGCTGGTAAGCTATACGTCGTCCCATTGACAGACAGTGTGCACGGATAGGGTGAGTTATCGTCGATAAGTTTATTGGGACAGAAAAGTCAACGATAGTTAAGATTTTTATCTCAAGTAAGAGATAGACTGAATATTGGGAACGGCCGTATTTCACATGCTATCTGTGACTGTCAAAATGAAAAATAAAGTGACGGTAATTATATTTAATGAAACATTAACTTTAAAGATGCTTTCTGCATCTAGCAGTATGTATATGTATTAAAATGTAGGTATCCCCCTATATTAAAATAGATTTAGACAGGGTGTTAATTAAATAACTTACCTAAATATTAACCCCCTTATTCATAATAGTCTGCTAACTTAAAGCATTGCTAATTCTCACTCTGTCTTCTTCTATTGACCTAAGTCAGAATGAGAAAAAACACTCCTTAGCGGCTGTTTAAAGTTAGCGGACCATTATAAATAAGGGGGTAAGAATTTGTATGAACAATAAGTGGACTGTCATACTCGCTTAAATGGCATGTGTCGTGGTAGCGTGGATGTATTCCTTTGTAGTTAAATATATTTATTTTTATTTTTTATGAAAATAAGACACGAGACGAGTAGGACGCTCAGCTAATGATAATTGATACGCCCCACCCAGTACAATGCAGTGACGCTCAGGATTCTTGAAAAATCTTAAATTTCTGAGCGGCACTACAATTGCGCTCGTCACCTGGAGACATAAGATGTTAAGTCTCATTTGCCCAGTAATTTCACTAGCGACGGCGCACTTCAGACCGAAACCCAATAATGTATATGCGAGGGAAGCGCGATCACTGGTCCATGCGTCACATTCATGTATGGGCGTCGCTGGTGGTGCCTGGTCAATCCTGTCATCTGGCACTTATAAACTATTTCTTTTGATTTTACTTCGGGTAGTAATTTTTTTTATATTTTGCTGTTAATAGTGATTTTCATTATTATAACACTAGAAATAAGGGATTGTTTGTAACTGATTCTAGTAGGCTTCATAAGATACATAAAAGCTTTAAGGGTAAATGTATACACTTTTATAATAAAGTTCCAGCCATTGTTCAGGCACTATCTATAAATAAATTTAAATGTTTTATAAAAAAATGGCTCTGTCGTAAATCCTATTACTCCACTGCCGAATATCTAAATGATCGGACAGTCTGGGACTAGATTGTGATTATTTTATAGCGATAAAAATCACTGTACAATATTTTACATTTTTATTGAAAAGAGCGCAAAAAAAGATTGCTGGGAGAGTATCTTGCGCCGCTTCTTCTCTCTCAGAGCGCCATTTGTTCCCGAAGCGGTAGTAGTATCTAGTAGTTATTAGAAATGACATAAAAAATAATTCTAAAGGAATCAATTTTGAGAAAATAAATGCCTTTTATGCCTTTATGTACTCACTTTGTAAATAATACACAACAAACTGCTGTGGTTAATACATTTTTATAAGCTGCTAACTATAGAACTTCATCCCCCTTTGTTATCCCCTGGTCTAAATTTTAAAAGTGCTAGAACAATTAATATTTATTTATTTCTTATCAAGTGCTTAAATACAAAGTTTCATGGTGTTATCTTCGATAATGACAAACTTTCATACAAACTTCCACCCCTATTTCAAGCCTTTCATTCGCGATAAAAGATAGCCTATGTCCTTTCCCAAGCTCTTGTCTATCTCTGTACAAAATTTCATTGAAATCGGTTCAGTGGCGTAGGCTTCAAAACGTAACAAACAAGCTTACATTTACATCTAATATATAAAATTCTCGTGTCACGGTGTGCGGGACCGAACTCCTCCGAAACGGCTTGACCGATTCTCATGAAATTTTGAGTGCAAATTGGGTACGTCTGAGAATCGGACAACATCTATTTTTCATCCCCCTAAATGTTAAGGGTGGTCACACGAAATTTTTTGACATTTTTTTTAAATTTGTTTGATTATAAGTCAGCATTAAAAAATACATACAACTTCAAATTTTCACCCATCTACGATGAACAGTTACTTTTGTATCGCGATTTTAATATCGGCAATACAACGTTTGCTGGGTCAGCTAGTATTTTATAATATTAGTAGAGATGTTGATAAAATGCTCGCATAATATCTTTTACTTATTAACAGGATATAGGGATTAATGCCTCTACTACGGTACTACGGTAAAATTGAGCTCACAATTTAAAATTCGGGTAACGTAACTCAAGCGACCCAAGCTGTGTTAGAAGAGTCTTATATTTTGGTATTACAATGGCCACCTAACAGTTCGAATTTAAATCCAATCAAGCATATGTATAGCCGAGTGGTTAGCGATCCTACCTACTAAGCTAGAGGTCCCGGGTTCGAATCTCGGTAGGTGCAAGCATTTATATGATGAATATAGGTGTTTGTTTCCGAATCATGGATGTTTAAATGTATTTATGTATGTTTATATGAATATATGTATGTTTAAGTAAGTGTATTGTATTAAATATATCATCACAGGCTATATATGCTTAACTTGGCAAGATAATTTGTGTAAAAAGTGTGTCAATATTATTATATGTAGGACCAATTGATACGAAGGGTTAGAGAGAATGAGCGAGGGGTCTACAACTAACAGCAGATGATTGACACTTTAAAACGTCTCCGGTAGGAGATTCCAGTTGAAAACGTGAGGAATTATGTTTCAATGTTAAGCTTTATTTGCCAATGGATTTCCATGTCACCTCGCATTAAAAAAAGACAAATGTTGTGTCGTGGGACACCAGGTAGGAACGAAGTCCCTTCGGCTAATGTAGAATCGACACAAATTGCAAAAAAAATCGTTCTAATATTGCTTATAATCGTTATCATATATTAATATAATAATATTGATAATATATACACTACTCGCTTGTGTATGCGACTGTCGCGCCTGCGCACGTCTCATTTAACGGTTTTATTCCACGCACTTTTCCACGCACTTTTTTCCACGGAATTTTTCTTACGGTTTTACTATCACATTTTTTTCAGTTCGTTCGCGCACCAAAATCCCTATCCCCTCCAAGCCTGCCGTAAGGAACTTCGTTCCAATATTTGCCTACTTTTTGTATTTTTGTTCCTGTAGATATTACCGTTTACGGATTTTCACCAGACTCCTTACATACTTCCCTGGAATAAATTTTCTGGGACAGTACAAAAATAGTAGAAAAGGCGGGCATACATGGGGCACACTAAAAGTTATGCACTTCTAGCTAATCGGAACTATTTAAATTTTGATTTCTTCGTAGGCAACGAAAATGGAATTAAATCGAAAATATTTTAGAGCGACGATTTTTTATGATTTTAAAAGTTCTCTCATGACAACGCTTCTTTAAGAAGTACAACTCGTCACCCATCCCGCACATAGCCCCGACCTAGCACCCTGTGATTTCTGTATTTTCCCCAAAATCAAAGATTTGATGAGAGGTTTCACTTTTACTAATTCCAAAGCGGCAGTGATAGCGTTCAATCAGCACGTAGAAAACATGCCTTCAGATCTGTGGCCCTACTATTTAAAAAAATGTTTCGATCGTATGAAAAAATGTCTAAAATGTAGGAGAGTATTTTGAAAAGCAATAATCATAATATTTTGGTTATAACATGTCATTTTTGTAAGTTACGCAAAACTTTTAGTGTGACCTACCTACGTACGTGTCACCTAACGATAAGTGCCACTCTTATTCCCAGTACTCTCAACCCTCTTTAGTAGTACGTCCGTCATTGTGAAGTATAGAGACATGTAGAACCTTTCCCAAACTTCATAGTTAAATTCACTTGTGTTGACAATCTACTTTATTCTACTAGACCAAACTACCTCCACAATCCGCAGTCACTACACCTTTAACTGTAGATCGCTTTTTTTTTGTTACGCCCTGGCCATTACAATGCATGATTCTTGAAAAACCCCAAAAATTCTTAGCGGCACTACAACTGCGCTCGTCAACTTGAGACATAATAATAATAATCTTTATTAAAATATGAAAACAACCATTATACAGAATCTATACAATTAACTAAACACAATATAACTAATTATTATTCAAAGTTAACTTTCATTATTATAGGTAACTTAGTGGCTGTCATTAAACTGATTAACCCTATCGTTTCGTACTAGTAAAAACTGTATCACGAAAGGATAGTATTCATCGTCCTTAGATCAGCGATACTTAGGTGCGTGTACTTGAAATTAGCATACTAATACAAACTAGGTATTTGATTGTGTTCAAAATCGATCAAGTGTTATATTATATTTACGTTATGACTGTTATGTGTGTATGTGTGAATTTGTAGGTATGTATGTATGTGTGAAGGGTGATGTGTGTACTTTATTTATGTACCCGAGGGGAAGAAATGCCTTTGTGCCTACTGGTCAAATAAGATTTTTCAGTAAATTTTCGGTCTCATTGTAGTCCAATGACTTCAGATATTTATCAATTGTGGTTTTGCATGATCTATGATTAAGATTTTTAATTTTTAAAATTTTATTTAGTTTGTTGTAAAGGTAGGGATATAAAGATAACCATGATATCTTTGAGCAAAGGATGTCCTAAATTTAAGTATTTTATAGACTGCAACTATTCTACGTCTCGTAGTGAAGTAAGGTTTAACTCTGTGTTGTGCCAGGATCTCCCATTTAATAAATAATTTACGTACCGTAAGCACTCCCAATTCCGAGTATAGCAAGCTTGTTGGATATGTATATTTTTTACGTGTCATAACTTTTAGAATCATACGTTGAGCTATTAACAGGGTGCCCTTTGAGGTACCTCCCCAGGCATTAAGACCGTATTGTAATATAGACTGGCATAGTGCGAAGTAGATGTACATAAGATGTTAACTCTCATTTGCCCAGTAATTTCACTAGCTACGGCGCCCTTCAGACCGAAACACAGTAATGCTTACACATAACCGTTTCACGGCAGAAATAGGCGCCTTTGTGGTACCCATAATCTAGCCGGCATCCTTAAATTATGGGAAGCAAATAAGTAATTGTTATTTACAAAATACTTTATTTAATTTACTTAAAATTAATTACATTATAGTAGCGGAGTTAATTATCAGTTTAGTAGTGACCGTGGCTTCCGTGTCCACCGTGGCCAAATCCGTTGTCGTATCCACCATGGCCTCCATGTCCTCCATGTCCTCCGTGTCCTCCATGACCTCCGTGGCTGCCTTCTCCAAATCCACCTTCGTAGCCGTGTCCTCCGAAATTGCCGTGACCTCCTTGTTCAAATCCGCCGTGACCTCCATGTCCAAATCCGCTGTCCTGTCCATGTCCACCAAATCCGCCGTGACCTCCTTGTCCAAATCCGCCATCTTGTCCACCAAATCCACCGTGGCCGCTGTTATATCCACCACCATAACCTGGAATATTTAGACACTTATTACTTAGCTCTTTAAATGTTGTAACATTACAATCGAAAGTTCTAGAATGGAACGCACTATGCATAGTACGTTAACATGGCTTGATAACAGCTTAACATTACTGTTTTCATGTAGTTTTCTAATAGTTATTAACTTCGACTGAAGAAACTTTCTGTTACTATTCTGTTACTATCCTATATTTCGTATTTATTTATTCTTAATGATACATCAACAGTACACACATATTACAATTACATAATATCGTATTACAAGAAATTAAATTACTGATGTGAGTACCAATAACAGATGTACACAACATTTATAGTTGCTGCTGTGACAATTAACTACTTACTACTTACAAACTTATTATTACTAACTATTAACTAATAACATAATATAATCTAAGATAAAAATAACAATTTAAAGTTGATTATGGACTTTTAGTTACATAAGACTACAATTATTTGACCAAAAAAGGAATAAAAGATGAAAAATAAATATTTAAATCAAAAAAAAAAGTCTAGAACTTGTTCAAGAGTCCAGTGAAACCGGCCTGTGTGGATCACATCGATATATTTCTAATAGTTATTAACTTCGACTGAAGAAACTATTTCTTACAATCCTATATTTTTTATATTTCATATTTAAATCATAATTATATCTCTACAACTTGTTCAAGCGTCCAGTGAAACCGGCTTGTGTTGATCACATCAATAAAATTGTTTTGAAACAAGTTATGGTAATAAATGAATTAATATAAAAATATGGGTGTTACCTGGTGCTGCCATCGCGACGGCGATCAAAGCCAAGGTAACGATCTGAAATATAAACAAATAAATAAGTTAATCTATGATATGTGCTATGTTGTTGGAATATTGCTATGTTATGGTAATCTCTTTGTTTTTTTTTCAGTCAATAACCAACGGGCGAGCATTGAGCATCCAGCTTTTACATTTAACTTCTAGTAATCGGTAGACTTCTAGAAGTCAACAATCCTAACGTCATTCATGTTTTTATTTGTGGACAGCGGTTCATTGCGCCTTCCTATTTTATTAACTAGACCCGGCAAACGTGGTCTTGCCATATAAATTATTATTTTCTTAAAATAAACGTAGCCTAAGTTACTCCTTATTACATCAGATAGCTGCCAATAAAACTCCCGTTAAAATCGGTCCAGCCATTTCAGAGGTTATCCGGAACAAACAACAAGATAGACAGAAAAAAAATTGTACAAAAATGTTATTTTGGTGTATGTACCGTATATATATTCATATACATGTAGTAAAAAACGGTTATTTCAATATTATAAACAGACACTCACACGTTACAGACTGAAAAAACAAATACCTGCTTAGTAATCATATTTATTTATTTTAACTAGAATATTTTTTTTAATTGGTATTCATTGGTTTGCTGTTGTTGCATTTTACTTTAAAAATAAATGATAAAAAGCTATACATTGTCATTGTTATGTTTCAAAACTTCAATAGGCGTTGCTGTTTTCTTAGCCTCAAAGTTGTTAATGCAGGATTAATGTTCAACGAATATCGGCTGTATAGTCTGTTGTATTAATTATTTTTTAATTTTGGAATGAATGAGTATAAAATATAGATACGAAATTAAAAAAAAAATTAATGAAAAAAAGTGCCGTTTCAAATAAGTTTCTTCCAGGTACGTAGTTGTTCCACGTAAGTATGAAAGTATCGAAAGATCTTCCTTACAAGACGCTTTTTGGTCATCATTATTTCAGCCGGAAAACGTCCACTGCTGGACAAAGGCCTCCCCCAAAGATCACCATGACACGATTGTCCTGCGCTACTCTCATCCAACCTATTCCGGCGATCTTGACCAGATCGTCGGTCCATCTTTTGGGGGGCCTACCAACACTACGCCTTCCGGTAGGTGGTCGCCTTTCGAGGACCTTACTGCCTTCTGTCCTTCGAGCTATGTGCCCTGCCCACTGCCACTTCAGTTTCGCAATCATTTGGGCTATGTCAGTGACTTTTCGGAGTTTCCCTACGGATCTCCTCATTTCTGATTCGATCTCGTAGGGAAACTCCGAGCATAGCCCTCTGCATTGCCGACTGAGTAACAATAAGCTTCTGAGTTTTTAGGTCGATCCGATAATATTAAGTTATTGTCAATTGAAAATTGAAAATATAAATTAAATTATATAAATGAAAAAAAAGGGCGTGTGGCACTCGGGGACTGCCGCGGTAAAGCTATTCCATAGCACTTTTTATCAACTTATGCAGTTATAATTATTTATTTATTTAATTTATGCAGTATTTGTTTTTTTGATAAAATTAATTTTAAAAAAAGCAAACGGGAAGTGAGTAAAATTTAAATTGCAAGATTTGATTACAGACAGACAACGGGACAGGTGAAACTAAATAAAAATGCTTGTCATAATAATAAAAATTAAAAAAACGTGATAAAAAAAATAAAAAAAAAATCATACGTGATAACCGCTGTTCCACGGCAACTGTAATGACCGTACCGAAATATCTATATAGTAAGTAAGTGTTAGGTTATTTTCGTTACGGAATTTCTGGATTCGGTCTCGACGCTCAAGGCCCGCGATAGAAGCTATGCAATAGCTTAAAAAATAATACTGTCCGGATATTGTCATTTCTTTTATGATGGAGGTATACCTCTTAGAGGCAGGTGCACGCACCTGTTATTCCTCTGGTGTTACAGCTATGGGGTCGATAGATCACCTTCCATCAAGTGAAGTGTACGCTTGCTGGTCAAGTGAAATATACGCTTGCTAGTCGTCTTTATAAATCATTATAAACAGGCTAGATGACAACTTTGTAATATATTATATGTGATACTTTTACACCCATCTAGTGTTATTGCTAAAAGTCTTTAAAACTGTGACGATAAATAATTATCGACAAATATTCATTTTATGAGGAATTCTTGTTTCTGTTATTTGTTTCTGTATTGAGATATATTAATACTAATTATTTTTATTTAATTAATAATAAAAAAAAAATCTAAAAGACACACTTGAACTTATTTTTTACAGAAAAACATTCTCAGTGGACTCATATATCATTATAGAATCCCTCCATTTTTAAAAAATATTTCCTCTTCTTTGGTTGTTTAAGGATGTTTTTTCTTTTCTAAACAAGAACTTGTTCGATTTGGAATTTAATATAAAAGGGGGCGAACGGGCAAGAGGCTCACGTGATATGGAATGGTGAGGCAACCGCCCATGGACATCTGCAATAACAGGGGCCAAAAGATGAGTTTCCGGCCTTTAAGGTATGCTCTTATTGGTGCATTTAAAAGCTTAATTTTCTTTACAGTACACCTCCTTGAGCTCCAGTAAAAGAGAATCTTGACTATCGGGCAGACGAAAAAGACAGTGAGACAAAAGACATTAATTCTTATAGACGTTCTGTCCCAGGAAATCTCATGGAGTTTGATCACCTAAGCAGCGGCCTTTCTTATAACTTAGTGTGATACACATATCAAATATTACAATGGTAATAAAGATGACGAAGTTAAAAGATAGCATATATGTTTTAGTGAATCTTATATCTAATTATATTAGGTATAAAAATACATTTTACTTACTAAAATTCTAGCCATAATTGTTTTTTCACGCTACTTGCACCGTTAGCAAACTCTGAATGTTGTCGATAGTCAATGTTAGTGCTTTTATATTAAGGAATTAGAGATGATAATATCGTTTCTGACCTCATGTGACTCATTCTCATCTCGTGTAGATGTTGCGGTGAGTTTTGAAAGTAGTTGTTCAACGAAGTGTCGAGGTTTTAGAACAATCTTTAAAGTATCTAAATTAGGACCCATTTTTATTAATATGATACAAATTCTACTGCCTAGGTGGCTCTAAGTTCACTTTTGTATCCAACAATAATTTTTATTATGTATTTATTCATGCCAGGCAATAGAGGAAGAAAGAGTGTGTGTCTGTGGTTTACTGAAAACGAATGAAGTCAAGCGTAGGCGTTGCACAGAGAAGTGTTTTTGAAGCTATTTTGGTGACACTTTACCAAGGTGAATTAATTAAACAAACATTTTGTGATTCCTCTAGTGTGACAAGAGAGTTTGAATAGCGGTGATGATATAACATCAGGTGACAAATTTGGGTTTAGGTGATAAATTTTGATCCGACGGATTGTCGCTAGTGATTGACGCTAAATACATCTCAGGACTAATAAAACTATAACACAAGAGAGCTGACTTTAAACTGACGAGCCTAAACGAACATTTCACAGCCAACCATAGGAAAGACAAAGTAAATTGCTCATTTTTTTTTAATATATGAGGGGGCAAACGGGCGTCAGCCTCACGGGTTGGGGAGAGGTGAGGCAACCGCCCATGGACATCCGCAACAACAGGTGTGTCAAGAAATGCGTTGCCGGCCTTTAAGGTGGAAGTATGCTTCTTTCTTGAAGGTCCCTAAGTCGTATCTGTTCGGGAAGACCGCTGCCGGTAGTTGATTCCACAAAGTGGCTGTGCGAGGCAAGAAATTCAAATCAAAATCACTTTATTCATGTTGCTCACGGAAATGACACTTATGAACGTAAAAAAAAAATATTTTTGAATACACTGCTATTTAGTAAAAGGTTGAGCTAATGAGAATAAGTAGCAAGAAACTGATTGCCACTCTTTTAAATCATGAATTTCTTGCAAAACGCGCTGTTGTTGAATGCTAGACGTCAACGTGATGCTCAATGCGTCTAGTAGTCGATAGAAGTTTAAGGTTTTTTAGTTTATCCGCAACATAGCCAGGGTACTCAGAGATACATGGCGTTCATTGTGGTCGTGTTATGCAAATTTTTATAAACAAAATTGGTCGAAATAGGGATTAGCGAACCGGTCTAACGTTTTATGTGTTTTACCGATTATTTTAATCAAGCCGTGACGAATCGATAACGTTATTAAAGACTCTATCATACGCTATAGTCAAGGTTTTGGTTTTAACCGTTTTATGTTTACATACATACACACAATTGTCTTCCCCTCCTTATAAGTTGGTTCATTTTTTAAAAACAAAATGGCGTCATCTAAGAAAATATGGAATCTATTAGTGTGCGTGAATTGCTCAAAATAGTGGTTAGTTCTGAACTCAATTTTTTTCGACATTTTCACAGCTGTAGTTTCATATTCTATCTAGACGTATAAATGATCTAAGCTACTTACTTTATCGTTTTTGTAAATGAAACAAGTTTTGAGTTTATTTTCATATTATTTACTTAATCTGTGCTATTTATAGATTCTAAAAGTAAGAAATGACCACTGATATCCCAGTAGAGACAGTGGCTTCAAGTGTCGATAAAAATATCAATATTTAACTACACGTATTTACGTACGAACGACTGGATGACTGTATGAACGGCTGAATCACTTGGCGTAGAGACGTCGCTTCATTTTGTGGATGGATGTGTGGTGGTCCTCCACAGTGCGGATTTCAAGGAGCTTTCTCCCTCGTACTACAAAGCTGTGGAATGATCTTCCTTGTGCGGTGTTTCCGGGACGATACGACATGGGTACCTTCAAAAAAAGGGCGTACACCTTCCTTAAAGGCCGGCAACGCTCTTGTGATTCCTCTGGTGTTGCAAGAGAATGTGCGGTGATCACTTAACACCAGGTTACGCTCGTTTGTTATCCTATTCCATAAAAAAAAAACGTAAAACACACGGCCTCGTCTACGTCACTATGCCGATTTTAATTGCATGACGGCCATCTTAGAATTCTTGCTTGTTGATATCGAGGCAATACTGATATACAATTCATAGACTTAGAATATAATGTAATAAAAAAAGTATATGTCTACTTATGTACACGCAAGAAGTTATTTATCTTTTTTTGACGAGACGAGCAGCGCATTCCGCTGATGGTAATTGATACGCCCTACCCATTACAATGCAGTGCCACTTAGGATTCGTGAAAAACACAACAATTCTGAGCGGCACTATAATTGCGCTCGTCACCTTGAGACATAAGATGTCAAGTCTCATTTGTCCAGTAGTTTCGCTAGCTACGGCGCTACGGCGAGCCGGCTTCCTGTGCAAAGGAGCCTCCCACTGGTCTTTGGGTAACAAAACAAAACCTTAAAAAAAATATTGCTCGTGCTATTTTACGTTTGTAGAAAGAACTACTTATATTGTAATACGACCAATGAAATTATTCATAACGTTTATCAAAATGTTATTAAATTATTTTTATCAAGGTAATTAGAAGGAAATGTTTTTTTTTATTTTACAAATTAGATATAAATAAATATAAATAAAAAAAATATAAAAAATTCTTTATTGCTGTACTAATTTTACATAATAGGTATTAAAATAAAGTAAAAAGTGCCTCTAAATAATATCGGCAAACGGTCTTTACTGTGGTACAGTTTGTCTTCCGACAAAGGCCTCCTCCAAAGATTTCCATTCTGTCCTATCTTTTGCTGTACGAGTCCATAGTTGCCCCGCTATTTTATTTTATTTATTGGAACGAAGTTCCTTACGGCAGGCTTGGAGGAGATAGGGATTTTGATGCGGGACCGAACTGAAAAAAATGTGATAGTAAAACCGTAAGCAAAAGTCCGTGGAATAAAACCGTTAAATGAGACGTGCGCAGGCGCGACAGTCGTATACACAAGCGAGTAGTGTATATTTTGTAATTATTTCTATTTCTATGTAATTTTATGTTGTGAAACAAAAATAAAGAGACATATTTTGTTATTTTAATTGATAATTTGGATTACGATTTTTTTTATTTTACGTAATTTATTATTTCCTAAAATACTGAATTTCCTAAATACTTTCCTGTACTTAAATAAAAACTAATCTGCAAAATTTAAGAGAAAAATCAGGAAAACCTACATAAAATTGAACACGATTCTTTTTTTACAAATTGTGTCGACTCTACATTAGCTGAAGGAACTTCGTTCCTACCTGGTGTCCCACGACACCACATCTTTCTTTTATTTATTTATTTCATAAAGTCTACAGCACATAACATCACTTATTTGCTAAAGTATTGTATAACAAAACATGGGCCAACAGAGATTTTATATTATTTAGGCAAGACAAAATTCTTAAATAGCTTCCTAAAGATAAACTGAAACAAGAAAAACAAAGTGAGTACGTTTAACATTCAGTTTTCTTACGTGTGTGTGTGTGTGGGGTATGTGTGGTTATGTGGGGTATGTGTGGGTATACGGGGTATGTGTGGGTATACGGAGTATGTGTGGTTATGTGGGGTATATGTGGGTATGTGTATATCTTATGTGGGGCATTTGGGTATTATGATGAGAATTTTATAGACGGAAATGTAATCACAACATTAGTTATTTTGACTGTCGTAATTGTTTGATATTATTTATTTTCTTGATGTCGTTGTTCCCATCTCATAGGCAGTCTACCTCTATTTCTTTTGCTCTCTAGTGGTTGCCATTCTGTTATTAGTCTTGCCCATTTCTCTGTCTTTTCTCTTATCATATGACCTGTCCATTTCCACCTTAATTGTTTGAATGTTTTGTATGCATTCTTAAATATTGTCTTATTTTTAATGGCTTTTAATTTCACACGATCCTTTCTTTTAACTCCTATTGTGCTTCTTTCTTTTCCATTCCGACAAATTTTAATTTTGTTGGCTAGTTGCTCTGTCTATGCCCATGTCTGACAACCGTATAATAAGCATGGTAGGAAGCACGTATTAAATACTTTCCTTTTGTCTTTCATAGGCATTTCTTTATTCTTCATTACTGAATTAAGTGACCAGTATCGTTTCCACGTATTAACTATTCTTCTTTCTATTTCCTTTTGTATACATTCTTCATTAGATATTAACTGCCCTAAGTATGTATATTCCTGAACATATTCTATTTGCTCGTTATTAACTGTTGTTTGCATTGTTTGTGCAGAATTTGTCATCATTTTGTTTTTGTTAAATTCATTGAAAGGCCTGCCTTAGTTAGCGATGGTTTGAGTTAGCCATCCGCTAACTCCTGTAATTCCATTTAAAGTTTCTGGGCTGTCGGAAAATACGATTAATTCATCAGCAAAACGTAGATGTCTCAGAATTAGGTATACACATTGAAATTTAATTGATTCTCGTCCATTGCTTATGAGACATATATTAGGGTAGCTGAAGTATGATACAAATGGTCCCATGAACAACTTACGACAGGGTGTCGAATTTGCTTGACGGTGTGCGCACTCATCGTGAAATTTCACTCTGATATGTTTTCCCTAATGCGCCAAAAGAAGTGCAACTTCAATATAATATTTTTAATAACACTTGCACAAATTATATTTTCCCAAACCAGGCATAGTTTGTACTATGCCTTCAAGACAACGATATATTTAATTTAATTTACTTATTTAAACATACATAATAGTATTATATGTGACTGTTCTGTATAATGAAGGGAAATATAATAATAAAAACTACGTTTAAAAAACAAACTTCATAAACTGAAAAGTAAAAAATAAAAATAAAATAATTTAATACACCTTTACCTTTAATATTAATAAAATTCTATTATTTATATTATGTGCTACCTATTGATAGGTTTTAAGTCGGTGCCAAGCCCTAAACAAAATGAAACTTATTTTTATAAACAGCTTACTTACTGTAATTATTCAGGTTAAAAAAATACCGACCGATTCGATAACCTCATCCTTCTTGAAGTCGGTTAAGAAAACAATAAGTATACCTATCATAAGCATTGTGGCATTATTAACAAGAATATAGAAACTTACAGTACATAATGACTTAAGTATAAACAACTAAGGTTTGAGTTGATACAAAATATAATAATTGAGATGACGTCATAGGAATAAAATACTAAAATATTAATTTAGTATAAAATTGAATTCAACACGTGATTAAATTTACATACAAATTATAATGTTACGGAAAAATACTTGATTCTAAAGTTTTAAGAAATAATAACTGGGGTTTAAGGATAACCTTGATACGTTTCCGTAAATAAATAAGTTGTAAAAATCTTGATGCTTCGAAATGGTTTTTAATTAACGAAAGGGCCAACTCACAAATTATTTTGAATAGGTTTACCTATACAATGTTATTTGTTATAATAACAGATTGGTTATTCATTCTTAGTGTTTTTGTGGTTATAAATTAAGCCGCTACTGCTTGTAGCGGGGACGTGGGGCGGGTCGTTCGATTCTCTAAAATATGGTCAAGGGAGTTTCATGTTATTTTTATTTCCTTTTTTAAATAAAATTATAATGTATTTTTTACATATAATAGCTAATAAAATGCTCGCATAATGCCTTTATTTAATTTTTTATTACGGTATGTGTAGATTGATATATGTACGTACTTAAATTACTCTTGTGTTTTTACTTATTAATTTAAATTTTTTTGACTTACTCGTGTGAGGCATTCAGTAATTGACGTTTGAGTATTTTTGGTGCATCACCTTGCATATATTGCAAATGAAATGATTTGTAAATTTAATTGAAAATAAGAACTTGTAATACCTAATCTGTTTTGAAAAGAGCAACCTTAAAGTTTATTGCTTGTTCTTCTCTAAGGAAATCTGCTTTCTCTCTCAAGCACATCTCACCTATAACTGTATGTAGTTATAAACCTATCTTGGATGACTTAACTGCACTCCATGAAGTAATCCCCATTAAGGCGATGGGTAAACACAAAACACACAAACAAGGTGTTTTTAGACAAGTTTTGTGGTGAAAATATAGCATTTGGAGCTATGAACACTACTTTATCCTGTTACACATACCCTTAAATCTTACGTGTAGGTTGCTAATGCTTGCTGTTGGTTAAAGTTAACACTCCAGAGCTATTATGAAGTACCAGTTTTCTTTGCAGTTAAACAAGTTTTTTCTCGGCATGATGCATTTGTTTAGTATACTACTTTCATAAAAGTTGTTCTTATAGCTTTTACTTTTTTGTGTTGGTACATTTATTAAGATTAGTAATCAATAATGAGGATTATAAGCAATTAAACTGTTTGCGCCTGTTAAAACGTTACATTGTCGACGCAGGAATTTTGAAAATATTGGCTTTGTTACATAGGAGCCGTGAACTCATATCGTTCAAGGTAGCCGGCATTTAGTGTCGCATTAAAATCCGTTCATTAGTTTAGGAGTTCACTGGAAACAAACATCAGGACACTGGATTAATATACAAGATTTACAATATTTTTATTCAGTTTAAACATTTGCTTCCATTTTATTTTATGAAATTATAAATTGACTTTAGAAAAATATATGGAAGTAGAAGTAGTTGGATTATAAATTACCACATTTCAATATGACGTTGTTATTGAATATTAACGAATATGGCTATATGGGTTCGAACCCTTTGCCTCTCCTAATAATGGACGAAGAAACCAAAAACCGGATGGTACGGAAACGTGACACCATCTTGCCGTAACGGACTTCCGGTTCCGTTGCATTGCAGTCCAGTTACCTTGTAGACGCGCCTAAAGAAGTTTTACTTCAAAAACAATGAAGACTAAGATTTTTAAACTAAAAAGTAATGCTAAAGAAGATCACATAAGTAATGTTACTTAATATTTTTAAGTCGAATATTAAGTTAATAATAAGTATTATGCTACCCAGAATGCAGTGCGTTCTTCACAAACAACAACTCCAAATTTTTCGTAAATACTTTATTCAATAACTACATACTAAAATCTTGTTTTAATATATAAGACATCAAAAGAAAGTTTCATAAATTACCTATAAAATTAATATTCATTCATAAATTGCCTGGACGTCCCACATTAGAATATATTGCCTAGATATTGCATATAATACCTGAATTAACAGTTTGCCGGTAACATAATATGTAAATATAACAAAATAGCTGATTTTGAATTTTGTTTATGTGTGCGCGAGGGAAATAACCTTCTCCATAATCGTAACATTATAAATAAAATGAACATTTAATTATATAAAAGAAATCCCACGATTTGATTACTCAAGCTTCTTGGAATAATTCTGAGTTTTTTAAATATTATTATATTACGAAACGAACGTAATTATTTTAATTTTTTTCATCTCTGGTTTGGCGCACTCCAGTATCGAATGCTCGAATTGGCTAGGACCCAGTAGGTACACTGTAGCTGGATCACTTGGCGTTGCGTGGAGACGTCGATTCATTGTGTGTCTTTTACCGATTTTATCACGGGGACTGTTCCGAAGAGCTGTTTGACCTTTCCTGCCGCCGAATTCCACCGTCAGACACCACAAATTGGGATAACCAACCATCTGGATGCGTGGCGTTCCTAATTCGGAGGTTTTAAAGGAACTTTCTGCCACGTACACGCAAACTGTTAAGCATCCTGGTACGGTATTTTCAGGACGATACCACATGGGTACCTTCAAAAAAAGCGCGTACACCTTTCTTTACTAACTTATACTATTTATTATTATCTATTGAATTTATATTGTACCTTTCCTCCTCCTCGCATCGTTTTCCTAATTACTGAGGGTCGTGACTCCCCCACTGCATCAGTTTCTCTCGTACGATTCCCCTCCATCTGCTGCGATCCTTAGCTTTATGAAGGGCATTATGGAAGCTGATGTTCAGAGAAGATCGTTTTTGGTCCGACCATCTCGTGGGACTGCGTCCTCTGGGACATTTCCCATCTACCTTGCGTGTCACCATCAGCTGTTCAAGATTATGACCCTCTTTACGAGCAATATATCCGAAGAATTACAACATCCTACGAAGGTATATTATGGAAAGTCTAGTTTTGACGTTAAGCTCTCTTAGAATAGACACGTTGGTGCAAAAGGCGGTTCATGGAATCTAATGTACCTATCCATGTAATCTAATATACCTTTAGTACTCAATAAATGTACACAATCTTTCTGGTATTCCGTTAATTCGGTAAATCTCAACGCTTGTATTGGTGTCGAGGGCGGTGGCGTTATCTTCCCTAATTATTGTTAAGAGTGTCAGTGAGGGCGCTTCTTGAGGTGACTACATTATGCTGTCATCGAGAATCTCAAAGTATAATATATATATCTTCAAATGTTAGTAAAATGTTCGCATTAAACATTTATTTAATAACAATGTGCGTGATTTCTCTGAATTCAGTAATTCTTGAGTTTTTAATTATTATTAAGTAAGTAAAGTGAAACGTGTTAAAGTACAACAAAATATTATTGCTATGTAGCACTTTGCATAGATTCTTTTTAAAAAAATATATCAAATCATGTGGCTGTAATACTGATTTAAAAGAGTGGTAATGGGTTTTCTTTTCGAACTCCTGTGGTGGTCACAAGTAATCTGATCATTATTTAATATTAATGTCCTTTGTTTTATTTTATGAAATAAAGTATCGAGACGAGCAGGACGTTCAGCTGATGGTAATTGATACGCCCTGCCCAACAATGCAGTGACGCTCAGAATTCTTGAAATACCCAAAAATTTTCTCTCCTTGAGACATAAGATGTCAAGTCTCATTTACCCAGTAATTTCACTAGCTACGGCACCCTTCAGACCCAAACACAATAGCGTTATTGTGTTTGGGTCTGAACACATTACTGATTCACGGTAGAAATAGGCGCCGTTGTGGTCCCCATAATGTAGCCAGCATCCTGAGCAAAGGAGCGTCCCCTGTTCCCTTTGTATTAAGTCTAGAGGAGAATCATAATACCTAGGCCTAACCTAGGCCAAGTGAATTCTCCGACGGACCTAACCAACAACGAAATCAAAACCAGGACAGAGAGACAATATCATCCCCTCGTTTGTCCTCCTATTCCATAAAAAAAAAAGAGAACTTGGAGACTTGTTCAAAAAATAAGAAGAAACATAAAAACACAGCAAATAGAAATAAAACTAAACTCGTAAACGTTAAAGAGGATGTAAATACAACTTAAGAGGCGGCTGCTAAAGTAAAAATTAAAAAATAGTTTAGTATGAAACGTGCAGTCATTTGACATAAGTTTAACACAGTACTATAGGTAATTACAGTACGGCGATTGGCGACGAAGCATAATCCAGCTAAGTTTGATAGAGAACAGTTGCTTAAAACCTAGTAGATTTTGGCTATCTCCGTTTTTTACCCGATTATAGCCGTCATCTGTCAATCTATCAATCACTACACGTTTCATACAATCGAGTGAATCGCTTTCTTCTTAGAGACTTTCGTTAGGCAGCTAAGCGTGACGCATTCTATGAGGAACCACCAAATGGAGATGGACAGGCGGACAAAAATGGAGCAAAACAATTATGTTTTGGTATCCCAAAACTAGTACCCTATGAATAGAAAACGTAATCGAGGCACGCCTAAAAAGAGATGGAGCGATGACATAGTAGAAACAGCACGAAAGACGTGGACAAGAAATGCAAGAGACAGGAACGAGTGGAAATCAATGGTGGAGGCTTTTACCGCTAAAGGCGGTCCTTATATAGAAAATAATAACTAATTATACTTACAAAATAGGTATTTTTATTTAAAACTAGCTGACCTGACAGACGTTGTTCTGTATAAAGTTTATTTTTTACCTCCTGAGAATGTTAGAAAGATATAAATTCTAATAAGATATTCATTTTAAACCATTCATTCAATTTGATTTCTGAACACATCAAAGGAAAAGCAAAATTGTTGTTTTTATTTAATTTCGAGAATTTTCATATTTATTTCATCATTCACCTTTTAAACCTTCTATGGACTTCCACAAATAATTCCAGACCAAAATTAGCCAAATCGGTCCAGCCGTTCTCGAGTTTTAACGAGACGAACAGCAATTCATTTTTATATATATAGATAGCGAAATACTAACAAAAACTATTTATAAGTAAATATCAAAATTTATAGATGTAAGGAAATAAAGCTCTAAATAAATAAATAAATCCCAAAAGTGTGAATAGAAAACGAAATAAAAGGGATAATAGACTGATAAAGAACCGAATGGAAAAAACTCGAGAGGCCTTTGACCTGTGTCATAATAGACCAAACATTTACACAGCCCAGTGAATTGTAACCCTGCCCACTTAGCTGGAGGGCCCGGGTTCGACTCCCGGCTGGTGCAAACATATTTGTAATGAATATGGATGTTTGTCTTCCAGTCATGGATGCATATTTACTATTATGTTTATGTATGTATGTCGAATTAAATATATCGGTGTCTTGCATCCATTGTATCTACAGGCTATGCCCAGTTTGGGGCAAGATAATTTGTCTAAAGTGTGTCAATATAAAAAAATAGATAGTTTATTGTAATTAAAAAAAGTCATGTAACAATTAATTTATATATGGGCCAAAAGAACCCAATGATTGAGATTGTGAGGTATTTACGGCCGTTTTCAATAACATATCTCTAGTTACAGATACATTGCCGTCACCCTACAATGACAAGATCTTATCTAACCATAGTTATGTCCAATATAGTTATAGTCCAATGCTTCATGTCGATAGGTTATTGAAATGTAAGTAAGTTCACACCCACACACATACGCTTTCACACCCACACACAAACATACACACAGTAAATAAGAAATACAAGAGGCAGTTGTTCTGTAATATATCTTGTTGTAAAACTATTGTAAAATAATATTGTCAATATGAGTAATCTATAATGGCCTTAAGAATTATGTTATATATTATTGTTTACTAACGGTAACTGTAACGCTGTTGATTACCAATAAATAAATAAATAAATAAGCGTAAAAGGATAGATTTGTCTACCTCTAGTAAGTTAATCTAAAGATAAATAGGTTATTGAAAATGGCCATTAATAATAGCATAGACCATAGAGTATAACTCATAATATATTTGACCTTAAGACATTGACCGTTGCAATTGTGCCTGTTGTTTATGATAATATCTACATTATCACCATTGAAGGATTTATCCATCTAATCTTATTGTATTTATTATTATTTAAGTATTTCTACATAGTTTATTACTATTTAATTACCAGTTTTAAATAAAAATACAAGGTTTTTCGTTAACTGCTTTCAATCTATTGAGATTGCGAACGTATTGTGCAATAAAGTATCTATTTTATATTATCGGCAACCATTCCGTAGCGCCTGGAGGTGTGGCGGTAACCGGTCATACTTTGGTATAACCTTTGACGTACCAGAAACATCTAGTCCCCAATCGCTTATATAAAGATCATTAACATAAAAACAACCGACTTCAAAAACAATATTCCAAAACAATAGATATAATGTGCACTAAAAAGTATGAAAATAACTGCGTATTTTTATACAATCTTATTAATTAATCTACACTGGCCTTCAAAAGTAAGTATCACACTTTTAAAATTGGGATAACGTTTTAAGTTCACAAGATATACTTTCGAAATAAAAAGGACTCCAAAGAGAATTTAATTTTGTGCATAAAAACTTTATAGTCGGTAACCTTCTTTTAAGAATTGGCTGAAAAAAAACTTCAAAAACAAAACCATTCCTTTTTCAAAGTGGACGTTTCCGAATTACAATTTTACCATTCACATCTTTCTTTCTGTTTTAAATTTTTTTCAAGATCGATGGGTCTTGTTTTAATAATTTATGCTAAAAAGCACATAAAATTTATTTATCATGCCTCTTTCAGTTGAAGATTGTGCTAGGATCATGGCTTTTCTGGAACTAGGCATCAGTATGCGTCGCACTGCAAGAATGGTGGGTGTGACGGTACGAACGGTCCAGAAGGTAAAGCGAAGGTACGAAGAGACTGGACACCATCTGAGGAGACCTTGTAATGGCAGACCCAGGTGTACCAGTGCCCGAGCAGATCGTTATATTATTTCCACTGTTTTAAGAAATCGCCACCAAAATGCAGTTGAAGTCCAGCAACAGCTACTTCAGACCCGGAGGGACTACATTAGAGACAGTACAGTGAGAAGAAGACTTGCTGAAGCAAATTTGAAACCCCGAAGACCAGCGAGTGGCCCAAAACTCGAGAGACAGGAATGATCAAGAATTTTGTTTGCAGATGAGTCTCGATTCTCCCTTTACACTTCTGATGGAAGGCGAAGTGTTTACAGGCGACCTGGTGAGCGATACCTTCAAGCCTGCATCTCAGAAAGAGTCCAATACGGTGGAGGCAGTGTACATGTATGGGCTGGTATATCTTTAGAAGGTCGCACAGAGCTAGTAGCCATAGAAAATGGCACCCTCACTGGGCAAAGATATGCTCAAGAGATTCTCAATGAGTATGCAGGGCCGTATTTAGCAAATATGGGTGATGGATCGATGCTGATGCATGATAATGCCCGGCCACACACGGCTCATATTGTACAAGAGTATATTCAGGAGGTCGGTATTAGCGTGATGGCTTGGCCATCAAGAAGTCCTGATCTCAACCCGATTGAACACGCCTGGGATGAGCTTGGGAGGCTAGTCAGAAATCGCAGACCACCACCTACTACCCTCAGGGCACTAAAGCAGGCCCTGGTAGAAGAATGGGAGAATATTCCCCAACATCGGCTCCGAAACCTAGTGTTCAGTATGTGAAACCGGCTCGAAGCTGTAATCAGAGCTCGAGGAGGCAATACCAGTTATTAAAAATTAAATAACATGTAATACATTTTAGTTGAATTTTTTTAGACTAAACTAAAAATGTCTATTTTTATTGTTTTATCTTTTTTAAGTTAAAATGTTACTAATGTATAATTTTAGTTTCTAAGAATTAAAGCCTATAAAATTTGCAACAAAACGTTTTTAATCTTAAATCTCTACCTTCTATAGTTAAGAAAAAAAATTAATTTGAAAAGTGTGATACTTACTTTTGCAGGCCAGTGTAATTCTAGTAACAATTATTGATATTTTTGGAATCGGTGTCCTCCCGCCGCTCTTGCTTCCTCACGTCGCGTGTGCCGCTCAAGCACATCTCACCTATAACTATGTATGTAGTTACAAACCTACCTTGGCTGACACAATTGAAGAGTTCCGTTACTTTGTCATGGATCCCATAATCACAACCTAACCAAACTCTCACCAAACTTCTTTTGAGTTATTGGTAAATGTGTCGCGCACATACTTATAGCAAATCGAAGACTTTAACTGTCAGATCTGGACCAAATTGCAATGGGGCGGCACAGGAAGCACTAACTTTCAAATAAAAAAAGAATTATCAAAATTGGTTCACCCAGTCCAAAGTTTTGAGGTAACAAACATAAAAAGAAACATACCGACGTATTCAGAACTTCCTCCTTTTTTGAAGTTGGTTAAAAATGTCCGAGCGCCTATGTCTTTTTGCTTGAGTCAATTCCTATGTCTTATGAAATATTCTAGAGTTCCAATATCAATAAATAAATAAAGGGCTAGTTGACCAGACAGACGTTGTTTTGTACATATTAAATAAAATACTGTTTTTTTTTTATGAATTTGTTAATAATATTTCATGATATCAAGAATTATTTCGTAAAATATGCTCCCTGTTGTTATAATGTTAATTAATTGTTACATTTAAACAATCGATATTAAAACAATTGTTTTATATACACGTATTATACTTAAACCATTATACATATCCAGACACCGTTAGGTACATTTTTATTGTTTTTAAGCTGTGTTTATTAATCTATACATCTATACATACATATAAATAAAATTGGAGTGTCTGTTTGTAATATTGAAATAACCGTTTTTTACTACATGTATATGAATGTATATACGGTACATACACCAAAATAACATATTTTTTTACAATTTTTGTCTGTCTGTCTGTTTGTTCCGGCTAATCTCTGAAATGGGTGGACCGATTTTGACGGGACTTTTATTGGCAGGTAGCTGATAAGTAATAAGGAGTAATTAAATCTACGTTTATTTTAGAAAATATATTTTATTTTAGAATAATAAAGTAATGTTAACACGAGGAACAAACATAAACTTGTTATGCCTACTACTCGGTTGGGTCAAGTTAGTAAGTCTTTTGTTGGGCGATGTATATGCTTCTACAATATGATCCCAGAAAATGTACAAAACAAATGTGTTACGAAATTTAAAAGAATTGTTAAAAAACGTTTGTGTGGGAAAGGTTATTATAGCATAAACGATTTTCTTAATGACACCACGGACTGGGATTAAAGCGAACACCCTCAGGCTCTTTAATTATTAATGTTTATTGTACGATATTACATTGTAATCCATATTTTATATAAAAAAAAAGCCCGCTGAGTTTCTTGCGCCCATTCTTCTCAGGTCTGAGGCAGTCTCTTTTGAATGGGTGGTAGATTTTGACGTTCAATAAGTGATTATAAATCCTATTTTGAATAAAAATATTTGAGTTTGAGTTTGAGTTTGAAATGATGCAATGTACAAGAAACGGTCTAACTCTAAAAATAATTTATATGACAAAACAACGTTTGCCGGGTCAGCTAGTTATTTATAAATTTCGCAAGTCAGCAACTTAAAATTCTTTGTTATCAGAATTTTTAACTTAATATTTGTGATTTAGTTTTTCTAAACATAGCACTAAATATTTTTTTATTCAAGATACTTATGTCTTCTGTCAGTATATTCTCAATTAATTTTTATAATTTTTAATAGGTATTATTAAAATTGTATTGTTCTTTGTTCAGTTCAGAAATTTTTCAGTTATTTTGTCTGTCTGTTTGAATTTCATCTTTTGGACCTATTCTGACGATATGGCTATTACCGAAAATGGATTAAGATTTTAAAGGACTGGACCAGGGTATTTAAAGTGGACTGTATTCATTAAAGGGTTACTCAAGTGAACAGAACAGGAATCATTGGAATAAAGGGCATAGGTACTCACCTCTTATGCAAGATTCTGGGTTCTTCTATATTCAACTGAGTGTGGTGGCAAACCACAATATATATATCGCGGGACTTAACAAAGAAAACACTACGAAAATCAACGGAATACGAGGATTCCTGGATTTATACTTAAATTTTGCGGGTGCTCAGCTCAACCTTCGCGTGCGGTTACTTGACGGAATGTGTGTTACGCCATACGACCATAGATGTCGCGGTTAATTCTTAACTTGTACCGGCTAAGTTGCTAGGATAAAGGTGTAAGGGGTTAAGGAAAAGGTTGTGTGTTATTTGGACAGCTGGCGTTACCCCTTTGTTTTTTTAGAATCCTGCTTAGCACAGCAATCTGTCTTTGACACATTTAGCTTCCCTTGTCTGAAGATTGACTACACATTTTGTTTTGAGGCAGTGGAGGATTCACCATTGAACTTGGAGAACCGTTTTATAACATTCATGACGTTATTCTCGGTCTTGCATGATTTAATAGAACATCCAAAACCTTGGCTAGGCAGCTAGAATACTACCATAGTATTGTGTTCGTTTTTGATTCTAGATTTGTCTTTGGGCAGCGATTTCTTATTAAATGGTGCTTTTTGGAATGTTGCGTCTAGTTCTAATATTTTTTAAGGTTTTTAAACTTTCTGGGATATATAATCTGTATTATTATTATTTTTTCTGTGCCCCACATCTCTGTTCAGTGTCCAAACTGACTTTTGCTTTTGTTAATTGCAATTTTACTTTTAACGGTCACCCAAAAGTTTTTAAAAATTAGCCAACGGGTACATGGGCCTAAGTTTTCAGCTTCACTTAAGTTTAACGAATGCTCTAGCTTAGATATTTGAAACGTTTACAATGAAACACTCTTACAATAAGTATGGTATAAACTTAACCTGCTCATTCATTGATTCCTAGAATAACAATTAGGAAAACGGTTGACTCTAAAGGCCAGCCCTGCAACTATCCGCTAATTCGATACCTAAACGCTTTGCTGGGCTTTTCGAGCTCAAAGAGCTGTTCGATGTTTTTGACTGGCTTGGTGTGTTTTTTGATGTTTAGAGCTGCTTAGTGTTTGAAATCGATCGGTATAGCCGTTTAAAAGTTTTTCCAAAAAATCACACATGAAAAAAATTTTCGTAGTGTTTTTGAGATTTCTTGAAATCTACCAGTCCGAATTGTATTCAAAATCTAAGTTTGGTCATGTCCTTTTTAATGGCGTCAACTGCGATAAAATCAGTCGATCCGTTTAAAAGTTATTATAATGTTATATAAGTTTAAGGTTTACATACATCCATACAGACGTACGGACACCATCGTGGGAATATTCACGGAAGCTTTCAAGGACCTTAAAACTTCGAAATCTGATGAAAACTCGATTTTCCCGATTTTGAAAATTTTAAATTTTCTCCCGCTGGAAGTGAAAAATTTTGAGTCAAGTACCAATTTATATTATTCTCTAGTTTAAATAAGTTCAGTGAACTCACCGTTTAAAATGGTTCGAAACAGGTTAGTGAGACAAACATACGTCACACTAAAACGCACTAATTGACCGTCAAACACAGATTCTGGTTGGACAGAAAAACAATGGAGTCTCATAGTTATTTGTTTTTATTATTGTTTATACATCTGATACGACCGAGACCGTTAAGGTTAAAAGTTAAATCTGATTATGCTATCATGTCAATACATGTTTACAATTAGATTATATTATGTATTGTAGACAATTACTTAAGTTGTCTATCGGCCTGGCCAATATTATTATGCGCTATCAAATGATTCTAATAAGTATATAGTACAGAATACTAGCTGTCCTTTGATATTGTTCTGTAAATAACAAATAAATTACTGTTTTTTATGAATTTGTGAATAATATTTCATAAAATCAAGAATTATTTCGTAAAATATACTACCTGTTGTTATAATGAAATTGTTTCACAGCTGAACTGTCAAACCGTGCGTCAATAAACTCTCTCATAGAAAATATGTTCATATAAAACAAATATTAGAAATAAAAATATGGGTCCCAAATCGAAATAGAAAACTATCCTATCTCTCAAGTTGAGACATCCATTAATACATAATTTTATACTTCGTACTTTATATCTTTTATAGCAATTGGGGAAAGATTGCACCATTGCAATAAATCTATGTTAGAAATCGTACGGTTATCATTCTATTTAAAGTAACCAGCTTAATTGTAAAATAGGTTTTAAATAAACCAGTGCAAGATATAGTTTTTTTCAGATCCACCGTTTTTATAATAATTAGCCCAATTAAAAATAAACTTAGAAATTAAAATTCTTAACTAATTTAAACATATTTTTAGCTTAATCTGCTGAGTTATACTTATATAAGTATAATTTTTCAACTCAACCATGAACTTCAGTAATATTATATACTACTTATATGTATAATACTGAAGTGATTTGCATGTTTTAATATTTGTGCCCATTTATATAGTACTGATGTACTTCAGT
The DNA here is from genome assembly GCF_905404315.1 of Leptidea sinapis. Taxonomy (NCBI): domain Eukaryota; kingdom Metazoa; phylum Arthropoda; class Insecta; order Lepidoptera; family Pieridae; genus Leptidea; species Leptidea sinapis. Next base: position 8,254,075 of record NC_066289.1, read on the forward strand.
AAGGTAATGTATATTTTTTATGGAAGATAATGGACAAACGAGCATACGGATCACCTGATCATATTCAAATGATCATCGCCACCCACGTTCTCTTGCAACACCAGAGAAAACACAGGAGCGTTTCCAGCTCGTCGTCCGTATCGTCCTGGAAAAATCACGCAAACGAAGCTCATTGCACAGCTCTGTTATACATGAAGGAAAGTTCCGTGAAAACTGCATTGTGGAGGACCGCCATACATCCAGATAGTGGGGATGATATCATCCTTAGCGTGTTGTGCGAAGGTGGAATTCAGCGGCAGGAATCAGGAATGGGGGTGTTCTGAAGAGCTATTTAGCTCTTCAGAACACTCCCCGTGATAAATACGGTAAGACACCTAATAAAGCACCTCTACGCAACGCCAAGTGATCTAGCTGTTCACAGAGCACTGGGTCCGTGACAATTCGAGCAGTTCTGCGTTGCACGCGATCAAATGGTTCAAGTTGATCCTGGGGTGCGCCAGATCAGAGATGACAGCAATACGCCTGCGCTTTGTAGAGTACTAGAATATGGGCCGGCTTGAAGTATTGCCGTGCTCTACTTATGATGCCCAGCTTCTTCGAAAAAAGATGGGCTTTGCTTTTCAAAATTCCCTTGAGATTTCGAGATCCACAACTCCGATATTAGGCGAGGCTTGTATAAGTAACTTAAAACTGAAAATACACCGCAAACTGAAAAAAATGGGGCACATTAGTCAACACCATAACCTGCATGCTATCAATGTTTATTTTGTTCATTAAAAAGAAGCAAAAAAAAAAAAATGCTGGGCGAGTTCCTTGTGCCGCTCTCTGAGCACCTTTTGTTTCCGAAGCGGTAGTAGTATATTAGAAATAATATCAAAAAGAATTCTAAAGGAATCAATTTTGAGAAAATATATGCCTTTTATGCATTTTTATGCCTTCTATTTAAAAAAACAACATATACAAGTATTATAAGTACGTAATTCTATAAGTATAATATAATTTATATGATTAATATGGCAGTACTTATCTATAATAATTATATCTTAATATTTACTGGAACTCATGTAAATTGTTTACATTATCAACGCGCTATTCAAGGAAATTAAAACATTGATTGTAAACAATTGCGAACTATTGAAAAACATGGTATTTACATCATAACTGATATGCATTAATTGGAATTATGTTTTTAACTTGAAAATAATTTAGTTAATAAGTGTAGAATGTAATAAAACAGTCATAAAAATATATTTAAAGGTACTTCATTTTGTACCTTATTCAACTTGTAAGAAGTATTTCATTATTATTATTAACTTTCATACACATATACAAAAATAAAGTAGCTTAAGGCGACACTAAATGCCGGCGACCTTGAGCGATATAAGTTCACGGCTCCTATGTAACAAAGCCAATATTTTCAAAATTCTTGCGTCGAAAATTAAACATTTTAACAGGCGCAAACAGTTTAATTGCTTACAATCCTCATGATTGATTACTAATCTTAATAAATGTACCAACACAAAAAAGTAAAAGCTATAAGAACAACTTTTATGAGAGCAGTATACTAAACAAATGCATCATGCCGAGAAAAAACTTGTTTAACTGCAACCAAAACTGGTAGTTCATAATAGCTCTGGAGTGTTAAGTTTAACTAACAGCAAGCACGAGCAACCTACAAGTAAGACTTAAGGGTATGTGTAACAGGATAAAGTAGTGTTTATAGCTCCAAATGCTATTTTCACCACAAAACTTGTCTAAAAACACCTTGTTTGCGTGTTTTCTGCTTACTCTTCGCCTTAACTATCTGGTGGCGGTCTTCATCATCAGTCCAAATTCACCAAATAATACTTTTTACGTACAAATACTTAATTTTATTGATGTGAAGACTAAAACACTTTATGCACATGTGTAAAATTTGAGAAAACCAATTTTTCACAGATTTCCTCAGTTTCTTTTTATCGGTATAAACAGTGGAGATATGAGTTAAAAAAGTAATCGGATGATACTTATAGTGGTTGGATTATCTTTTTAAATAACTAGCTGACCCGACAAACGTTGTTTAGCCATATAAAGTATAATTCACGCGATAGATTTATAAATAATAGCCTATGCGTTTTTCTGGTGTGCGAGCAGAGAGAGTGCAACAGATTATTTGGTTTGATGTATCTACGTTACTCGATATATTTTTTGTTATTTTTAATTAAAACGAGTAAGTAAAAAAAAATGTACATTATTTTTTATTTTACATTTATTTTTAAATTTACTAGAGTAAGTCATGACATTTGTGTATTTTTGTTGCATTACTTTACATATATTGTTGTTACAAAAATTTTAATTATGATTAAAATTTGATGTTATTTATTTATAATGATTAATGTTAATTTAAAAGAGTAGGAATGAGTTTCCACTTCATTCCCATACTTTTAAGATTGATATGTATAATTTCGTCAAATTTGGTGCTTTTGCTGCAAATGTTTTTTTTTGAAGTCGATTGAAAAGTCGATATGATAAATTATGAGTGAGTATAATATTATACCTTCACACAACATACACGTTTAAATTATTATCTGTCAGCAACAGAAGGTGACAGAATGTTCATCGCCATAGGTGATTAAAAGGGAGCAACCCAAATTGCCTTTTATTAAATGGAAGAGGAGGACGAACCAACACACATACGGGTCACCTGGTGGTATGTGTATCACCGTATATCTCATTCAATCACTTTTTACCCGTCTTTAAAAAAGGAGTTCTCAATTCGCCGGTATTTTATTTAAGTTTGTTGCCTCAGAACTTTCGACTGAGTGAACCGTTCTTTTTTATTTTAAGTAAGTATATTGTATTAAATATATCGTTGTCTTGTACCTATAGTACATGCTATGCATAGTTTGGGGCAATATAATTTCTGTAAAAGTGTGTTTCCCGTGCGGTCAATGCCAATGGCATCCATAAGAAAACGTAGGTGAGATGTGCTTGTATCACACGCGCAACATGATAAGTCAAGAGGCGGGGGTGGGGCAGCGGCGGGAGGACACTGATTCCAAAAATAACAATAATTGTAAGTAGAATAAGAATAATTAATTAGTTTTTTAGTGCATATTAGAATCATTTTTTATGTCGGTTGTTACATTGCTAATTTTTTTTATTAAAATCAATCGGTTGGAATACTCATGACAAATTATTAACAAAAAGATTTTTTTTTAAATTTTCCCATTACTACCACAACTGCTCCATCTAAAGAATTCAAAGAAGTTATGAGAGGTTGGTATTTCAATGATAATAAAAAGTATGATATAACCAACTTAATAATAAACGAGATTACATAAGCTTAAATTAACGGTATACCTACTCCGTTAATTGATAAAAACTAAAATTCAAGAGGATTCCTTAAAGGCTTACAAATAAACATTGTTAGAGATCAATCAGTTCATATAATTATTGTGATTTTAATGCTGTTTTTATATGAACGGAAAAACAGTGTGTTTCATAGAAACAAAATATATCATATCATTTAGTAGTATTGTTCTTATTAATATACTATTTTTTATGGAGGAGGAGGAAAAGCAAGTGTACGGGTCACTAGATCATATTCTCTTGCATCACCAGAGTATAATATGCGACTCGCCACTCCTGCTGAAATACCTTGATAATTCAAGCAGCGCTGGTCTGGTTAAGTGGTTAGAGCAGTATCAGCTCGTACACAGACTAGAGACGACAGCAATACGATCAGAGTGTAAATCTAACTTCACAAAGTAATTACAACTTTATTTCAAACAAGAATGATTTCATTTATAAAAATGTATATATAAATATCAATAGAAAATAAGCTTAATTATTAACGAAGTTAAAAGTAGGTAGAATTTGTTATGAAATAGTCAATATAATATAGAGCTGGTGATACTCAATAAGTCTAATGTCTTAGGTAAATCCTATTTAATATGTCGATCAATTATATTATTTGAGCTTAACATAGATTAGTTAGTATAAATAATTTACTGATATTCAAATTCAAATTCAAATATTTTTATTCAAAATAGGATGTGAAATCACTTATTGAAAGTCAAAAAAAAAACTACCACCCATTCCAAATTGAATGCCTCAGGCCTGAGAAGAACAAACTCAGCGGGCTTTTTTTTTTCATCAAACGTATGTTTTACAATTAAAGTAACATTTACAAAGTAACATTGTACAATTAAACTTATTATTTAATAGCCTGAGGGCGGTCGCTCCATTCCCAATCTGTGGTATCATTAAGAAAGTCATTTATGTTATAGTAACCTTTACCACACAAACGTTTTTTAACAATTCTTTTGAATAACGTAACACCTTTGTTTTGAACATTTTCTGGGATCTTGTTGTAAAAGCATATACATCGCCCTACAAAAGACTTACTAACTCGACTAAGCTGAGTAGTAGGCATCATCAGTTTATGTCTGTTCCTGGTGTTAACATTATGGTTATGACAGTTTCTGGCAAATTCACTTATGTGCCTATGAACATACATTACATTATCAATTATCATTATCATTATCTTTTTTTATTTATTTAATTAAATTGCGTTACATGCGACTTAGTTACTAAACAAAATTGTAGTACTAAATAATTATAATACCTCGTAATAAGGTATAGCAATGAACGACAGAGAGGCAGACATTCAAATATTTTATTCCTCTAAGTATTCATTTATAGAATAGTAACTTATAGACCGGTACAAGTAAATTGAGTTAAATTTAAGATAAAAATAGTTCTATTTGAGTCATTCGTTATTCCTCTGTGTCATAAAACTAATATATCTCACAAATTTTGATGAAAAAATCTTTAATGTACTAATGAGTGAGATTTTTTAACTATAATGTATTACAAAATATTTAAAAACAGTGCACAAGTATGAATCTGACAGCGCACGGAGGGTTACTGAAAAATAAACAACAAATTATAGAAAAAAAGTGAATCAAAATCTAACACATGACTTAGGAATATTAAGTAACAGACACAGAACCTATTAAGCAATTGCTATCAATATTATTATTCGTAATAAAGCACTAAGCCTACCTCATTTTATAACACTTTTTTTGACGATGATAAATATAAATGACGATTTACGGTCCCTTTAAATAATTGGCCTCTATATATAAAGCCGTACTACATACGAAACTTTCTTCTTACAGGTCAATATAATAGTATTGTAGAAGTTGTTTAATACTTATATAGATATATATAACCTCCTCACATTAAAAACAACGGTCTTTTCAGAGAATTAAAATGATTTGCTAAAACTGAAGCACCATAAAATTGGCAACTAACAGTTACGTAGTCTCCTCAAAAATATATGATTCATAAAATCATTAACAATGTATTAATAATAAGCCTATTTAAAAACACTGGACTGTTTCCACGCGTGCAATTCGACAGTTAAATATTTTCTGTCAGTGCTGCTCCATGCCTTTTTATTCTATTGTAAAAGTGTGTCAGTCAAATATGGACGATATAAAACGTACCAAGTGCAAAGAAAGCTCACTTTCGCAAGTGAAGAGCGACAAAAATCCATTATTTAGGAATATATTATAATATATAAATGTGAAATACTATGGACAACATAAGATTATTTATATTACGGGTAAGAGTTAATATTTCGTTACTTTTAAAATTAGACTTATATATTACCAAATATCAATGACCTATTGAAATTATTTATGTAAAATTATTATTCGAAATATTTATATACGCAATAAGTCCGACAAATTTTTTTGAATAAATTGTTTGTTTATTCATATGTGCGTTTGGCTCCACCAAAGCCAGATAAAACTTTCTGATATTTATTCAGTTTTTACCCATATGTATAAGTAAGCTAGATACCTACACTTAGTGTTAGCGAAGAAAATAAAAAAAATTGCAGTTTTCCAAAGTAACTTATGTAATTATTGTAAGACTTATAGAAAATAATAGAACGACACTAGATACTGAAATTCTTAAAATACAAAATACTTACTGATGATATGTGATCCCATTGTCTTTCTTATTTCTTGTAGTATTATTTTTACAAAATTTTATTACGCAACCCATTATTTTAGTTTGAATTATTAAACTTATTAACAGAACATGTGGCTCGTCACCGTCACACATTTTTCGAGACTGGCTCGAGTACGCCCACTTGGGCGCAGTTTTAGTTGCCGCACTTTGCAACTACTCCTGCAATATATTTAATTGAAATATATATGTATATATATAAAAATGAATTGCTGTTCGTTAGTCTCGCTAAAACTCGAGAACGGCTGGACCGATTTGGCTAATTTTGGTCTTGAATTATTCGTGGAAGTGCAGAGAAGGTTTAAAAGGTGAATGAATAATATGAAAATGCTCGGAATTAAATAAACACAACAATTTTGTTTTTCCTTTGATGTGTCAACCGTCGTTAAGAAATCAAATTGAAAGAATAGTTTAAAATGAATAACTTACTAGAATTTATATCATTCTAACTTTCTCAGGAGGTAAAAAATAAACTAAATTTTATATACAGAACAACGTCTGTCGGGTCAGCTAGTTACTAATAATTTAATAGTAATAATAATATTGACACACTTTTACACAAATTATCTTGACCCATATTAGGCATATAGCCTGTGTTATGGGTTACAAGACAACGGTATATTTAATACAATATACTTACTTAAACATACATAAATACATAATATTTACATCGATGACTCGTAAACAAATATCAATATTAATCATATAAATGCTAGGTGAAGCATTTCGACGGGATTCGAACCTCCAGCTTAGTAGGTAGGATCGCTAACCACTCGGCTATACAGGTCGTCGAACTACAAAATACTGAATAGTCAGGTAGTAATTCTTTCACTTGAACTTCAGAGTTTCTTCTTGCTCGCAGCGGACTGTGTACTGGTTAGCTTCCTATAACATGCGTTACTTTCTTGAGTCCAGTATCCATCATACTTTTATTTATTTTTATTTATAATCATAATAATGGATGAAGTACTTTTTGCTCTTAATAGTGATTTTCATTATTATAACACTAGCAATAAGGGATTGCTTGTAACTAATTCTAGTAGGCTTCATAAGATACATAACAGCTTAAAGGGTAAATGTATACACTTCTATAATAAAGTCCCAGCCACTGTTCAGGCATTATCTATTTATAAATTTAAATTTTTTATAAAAAAAATCTCTTTGTCGTAAATCCTATTACTCCACTGCTGAATATCTAAATTATCGGACAGCCTGGGACTAGATTATGATTATTTTATAGCGATAGAAATTACTGTACAATATTGTATATTTTTATTGAAAAGAGCGCAAAAAAGAAGGGAGAGTTTCTTGCGCCGCTTCTTGTCTCTCAGGGCGCCATTTGTTTCCGAAGCGGTAGTAGTATCTAGTAGTTATTAGAAATGACATCAAAAAGAATTATAATGGAATTAATTTTGAGAAAATAAATGCCTTTTATGCCTTTCATGACGTTATTAATCACTGATTGAAATTTTTCACATTATGTGTTAGGAGCGAGGGAAAGCAACCTTTGAAACAAAATAATTATTTTCAAATTTTTACATTGTGTCAAAGATTGCATCGAGTTTTTTCTTAATTCAAAATAAGTATGAAAAAGCTAAAATTTAAATATATCGAATCATTCATAGAAGTCTCGACAGGATGCCAGTTAAGTTATGGGTACCACAACGGCACCTAATTCTGCCGCAAAGCAACAATGTGTAAACATTATTGTGTTTCGGTATGAAGGGCACCGTAGCTAGTGAAATTACTGGGCAAATGAGACTTGAGATCTCATAATATCTCAAGGTGACGAGCGTAATTGTATTGCCGCTCAGAAACTTTTGGGTTTTTTTTCTAATGAAAATAAGGGATGAGACGAGCAGGGCGTTCAGCTGAAGGAAATTGATACGCCCTGCCTATTACAATGCAGTGCCACTCAGGGTTCTTGAAAAACCCCAAAATTTTTTTTTTAGCTGACCGTCCTGCTTTTCTCATCCCTTATTTTCAAATGAAATTATAGAACATTCATTATTATCTAAGATATTTGCTTACGGCCGTTTTCAATAACCTATCTATCCTTAGTTCTAATTACTAGAGGGACGGACAGTCTATTAGAGATAGACCTCAAATACTGATTGTTCTTACTTGCATTACAATTAATGTTTCAAGTAATTAATAATATTTAGATTGCACTTGTCTTTGATTGTGAAACGCAAACCATGGATAGATAAGATTTTGCCATTAAATGGGGATAACAGTGTATCCGTAACTAAAGATAATTTATTAAAAACGGCCGCTAATGTATAATCACTATTTCTGAAATATGATCTATGTGCCCATATTTTTTCAGATAATATTCGCAAGTGTCATTATAAATATTGTACTTGCAAGTTCATACAACTTCAGAACCGCCACACAACAAACAGACAGAACAAAATACAACACTGATGTAAAAAGAAGTTGGAAATACGATTTCAGCCATTTGCCGCCATATTTAGTTTTGAACAGAAAAACTGGATCATATTTCCCTTATTATAAGTTTCCGTATGAAGTGGGCTCGCGACGGAGGTCAATACAACATGAGAAGAAACGTTATAGCTGATTATATGGAATTAGATTTAAATAGGTTATTAAATTATTGTTAAAATTATACCGTTTCTAATTTACTCCGCTTATTATTCCCAGAGCAAAGTTGTTGGAGCGCGTGGCCTAGATTAAGTAGAACATCCCTTCTACTAGCCTTAATTCACGCAGATTTAGCGTGAGCCGCCTGTAGGGATGTCAACACACATCTACGAATAAATCTTCGTTGAATCGCTTTTTGGTTTTCTCTGCATATATCACGGGCAGTGCTCAGAGGAGCTGTTCGGCTTGATTACAAAGGTCGAATTCCGCAACCGGACATTACGTGCAAAATACCATTCCACAACCACGCATTTTACAAGAAATTTTTTGCCTCGCACAGCCACTTTGTGGAATCAATTACCGGCTGCTGTTTGTCGGAACCAATAGGACTCAGGGACTTTCAAGAATAAAAGCACACTTGCACCTTAAAGGCCGGCAACGCATCTCTTGACACCTGACGTTACGGATCTCCATGGGCGGTTGCCTCACCTCTCCCCATCCTAGAGCTTCTTGCCCGTTTGCCCCCTCTTATATATAAAAATGTGCAAAACTAATTTTTAATTTAAGCGTGTTATTTTTGCGTAAAAGTAATATTTTTATTATTATTTTAGCTAGGTTTTTTTAATGAAAATAAAGGACGAGACGAGCACGACGTTCAGCTGATGGTAATTGATACGCCCTGCCGCTTACAATGCAGTTGCAGCTTGGCATTCGTTCGTTAGTATTTTGAATACTAAACCACCGCACACACGCTAACGACAAATCAAAAGTGGTCACGCTTGTTTATATTTATAAATGTATGTAGCATTTCAAAACAACAAAATTCGTTGTAAATATTACAAGAGAGATTGTCATATTTTGTGAGAGTATCGTACCTAACGATACAATTCACAAATGACAATCTCTCAAAGTCAAATCCTTCAGTGTAGGGGAACCATATATATTTATTATCTTACTAGCTGAGCCGACAGACGTTTTTCTGTACTTATTGAAAACAGGGTGTATGTGTGTAATCTTTACGCGTGATTCAAGTAAAACTTAATTACAATTAACTTTAGGAATAATTAACATTTATATATACTTTTTTTTGCTTATCTAATAGGTCATAGACAAATGTTTTTTGCATTTGCCCTTTTCCCAGCTATTCTGAGACACCCAGTATATAACAGATATTCTTAAAAAGTTGAAAGACAAGAAGATTTATATATACTCACAATAATTAAATCCGTGTTATTAATAAATAGTAAAAATTAGTTAATAAAAATAATAAGAAACTGAGGATAAAATTATTATTATCACAGACATGAATATAACATTGTTAATGAATATAAACGAATATGGCTGTATGGGTTCGAACCTTTTGCCTGTCTGATGGACGAAGAAACCAGAAAACTTGTCGCAAACGCCAGACTTAGAACTTTTATTTATTATATATTACAAAAGTAGTCATAAATAAACAAATACACTTGGAGATATTCAGAAAATATTACTGAACATATTGAAATGTTTTTTAAAAACCATAAAGTTATAACGGCTTAAAAAATTGTTTCATATGACTTTTTTACTGAGCGTTACTTCCGTCAGAAAAAAATTCTAAGTGTTATGAAATTGTCATTTATATTTCATAACATCAAGAATTATTTCGTAAAATATGCTCCTTGTATGAAACTGTTGCACAGCAGAACTGCCAAACCGTGCGTCAATAAATTCTCTCAAATGTGTCCATACAAAACAAATATTGGAAATAAAAATAATTATGGGTCCCAAATCGAAATAAAAACGACCCTATCTCTCAAGTTCGACTAAACATTATACCTTGAAGTAATCCCCATTAAAATCCGTTCCTTAGTTTAGGGGTTCACTAGAAACAAACAGGACACTGGATTTATATATATTAAGATGATTATGTATGTAAGTAGGTGCATCAATATGATGAATATGAATGTTTGTTTCCGAGTCATGGATGTTAATATGTATTTATGTATGTTTAAGTAAGTATATTGTATTAAATATATCGTTGTCTTGCACCCATAGTTACAGGCTATGCCTAGTTTGGAGCAAGATAATTTGTGAAAGAGTGTGTAAATATTGTAAATTGTATCAATTTATGTTATTTTTTAACATTGCCTGAGAGCCTTTATTTTGTTCACTTATATTTAGAAACGCTATATTGCTAAGCAGTAATGCCAGGTGGTAAAAACCTTAAATTTATCATGTTATTTATTTTGTTTTCCGCATTTGCTTATATTTATAAGATTAAACACCAGCTTTTTGATTCAGTTTCGTATTTTGAATGCGTTAGCTATGCTTATAACAATTTATGGTCGAATTTTGTACAAAGAAGAAAAAATGTTCAAGCATGATACCTATACATTCATATATATATCTTCTTCTAATATATAAGTTTCTCATGTCGCGGTGTTTGTAGTTAAACTACTTCGAAACAGCTTGACCGATTCTCATGAAATTTTGAGTGCATATTGGGTAGGTCTGAGAATCGGACAACATCTATTTTTCATCCCCCTAAATGTTAAGGGTGACCACCAAATGTTTTTTTTTTAATTTTTTGCCATTTTTTTTTTAAATTTGTTTGATTATGAGTCAGTATTAAAAAATACATACAAGTTCAAATTTTCACCCATCTACGATCAACAGTTACTTTTGTATCGCGATTTTAATATCGGCAATACAACGTTTGCTGGGTAAGCTAGTATATAAATAGATATATGTGGATATTGCCGGTCAAACTTAAAATTTTACAAAAATCTATTGTAAAGTTTATAAATCTCACATTATGTGAGCTCTTATCTCATATTATGGGCTTAGGGGAGCAATAACCACCACCAGGTGACCATTATAATCTTTCAATGTACCTATATACCTACTCTTGCCAGAAATACTGACACAAAGAATAAAAAAAATTCTATACCAAATAACATTCATTGCTTTTACAGAATGTTGGTTTAATAAATAAATATAAAAAAATTATTCCAAGTGGTGTCCATTGGCTGCAATACAGTTCTTTAAACGTTGAGGCCAGGTATCAATAGAAGCACGCACTCTATCCAAATTATCATAGCCTTTACAGCAAGCATACTCTTTAGAACTAACCATAAATCCATAATCCAGCGGATTAATATCGGGACTAGACGACGGCCACACTTCAGCTCTGCTGAAGTCCAAAACGTTCGTTTCCAACCAAGACTGTGTAGACCGTTTTATGACCCGGCGCGCGCCGAGACTTGCTCGAATGATCATTCTTGGTTATTGATTGTGTTATGGGGCTTCACTACCTTCTCAAGAATCTTGATATACCCGATACCGAGGTTTTGATACCTTTTTCACAAAAGTATGGCTCAGACACTGCTTCATAGCTAATACCCCACCAAACCATCACTGAAGTCGGATAGGACCCTCGTTGCACTCTGTCGACTAATATAGGAAGCTTGCTTGGAGCTTTGAGCGTAACTACGGTCAATTTGTTTGTTAAAATGTTTTTTTATTTGTATATTTGGGCAACTAACAAATTTTTTTCTTATGGAATAGGAGGACAAACGAGCGTACGGGTCACCTGGTGTTAAGTGATCACCGCCGCCCACAATCTCTTGCAACACCAGAGGAATCACAAGAGCGTTGCCGGCCTTTAAGGAAGGTGTACGCGGGTTTTTTGGAGGTACCCATGTCGTATATGACTATTTGACGTTTGAGTGTGTTTGTTGCATCATTTTATATTTTACATATTATATTGTAATTGAAATGATCTGTAAATCTTGATATAAAAGAGTGGCAATGAGTTTCTTGCTACTTCTTCTCATTAGCTCAACCCTTTACGAAGATTACGCGGTAGATTCAATAAGAAAAATATTTTATTTTTTTGACATTCATAAGTGTCATTTTCGTGACCTACTTGAATAAACTGATTTTGATTTGATTTATCGTCCCGGAAACACCGCACAAAGAAGCTCATTCCACAGCTTTGTAGTACGAGGGAGAAAGCTCCTTGAAAACCGCACTGTGGAGGACCGCTACGCGTCCAGATGGTGGGGATGATATCCTAACTTGCGGCGTGTCGAAGGTGGAATTCAGCGGCAGGAATCAGGTTAAACAGCTCTTCGGAACACTCCCCGTGATAAATGCGGTAGAAGACACACAATGAAGGGACGTCTCTACGCAACGCCAAGTGATCCAGCCGCTCACAGAGCACTGAGTCCCTGACAATTCGAGCTGCTCTACGTTGCACGCGGTCAAATGGATCGAGCAGATACTGGGGTGCGCCAGACCAGAGATGACAGCAATACTCCATGTGTGGTCGACGTTTTCCCGAGAGAGACCTGCATGGCCCGTGTATACGGCATCACCAGTACTGTTATCTGCATAGCAATGTATGTTGGAGGTGTCCAACAAATCATTTATATGCAGAAGAAACAGCGTAGGAGATAGCACACAGCCTTGGGGCACTCCAGCATTCGCGGGCTTCGGGTTCGAGCAATATCCGTCGATAACGACCTGATAAATTACACTCTTTACATGCTTAAACTTAAAATGAATACCTGATCTTTAAGGCCCCTCGTAAGCAAGTGCTTTCAATGGGACTTTACTCAAACGAGTCACCCAGTACAAATATCTGAGTCATTATGTTACGGACGAACTTAGGGACCAGGTGGACATAGAACGTGAACGAAGAGCTTTAGCCGTAAGGTGTAATATGTTGGCCCGAAGGTTCACCCGATGTAGCAAGGAAGCAAAAATTACGCTGTTTAAAGCCTACTGTCAAACCTTCTACACGGGGGCGCTGTGGACCTACTACACTCGAAAGACACTCGACACGCTAAGGGTGCAGTATGACAACAGTTTCAGGATGCTGCTGGGCTTGCCGCGGTTTTGTTCGGCATCAGGCATGTTTGCTGAAGCACGAGCGGATGATTTCTATGTCATCATAAGGAAAAGGACGTCATCCGTCCTGGCAAGGCTGCGTTCGAGCTCAAACAGTATCCTGAATATGATAGCGGGAAAACTGGTTTCGCCAATACTGCAACGATTCGTTCAAGTTCTTGTCCGTTATCAAAGTTATCCTATGTTTTAATTATGTATTAAGAATAAATTATATTGAATTATGTATTAAGAATAAATTGTATTATATTGAGCAAATTGTAGAAATTGTAATATACTAACATAGTTTTTTAAGCCTGTTACTAACAAAATATGGGCCTCTGTTGCCCCAATAAAGAAATTTATTATTATTATTATTACTACGTGGACGGCCAGATCTTTTTCTCTCACAAACAGGAGATCTCAATGTTCATGCCCGGTTAATAGCCCGGTTCACAAACATTTTACTAATACCAAGCGTGAGGGTAGTTTTAAAAATTACATTTTTCTCCATACCTACTTTGTGTAATGCAATCACAGCAATTTAGTTCTTTTTATCACCCAAATCCATTTTAATATCGCATAATATTGTATAATGTATTGGCGCCAAAATGAGAAAACTCAATGCACAATCTTAAGAAAATGACAGATTCCAAATTCAAATGTAATATTTTGTTTATTTTTAACTGTAACAGTATACTACCTTCAAGCACATGTATCATACTTAGATCTTAATCTTAATACTCGTATATGTATAAATCCAGTGTCCTGATGTTTGTTTCCAGTGAACACCTAAGCTATGAGATTTTCATGGAGTGCAGTTTAGTAAAACTTGAGAAATAGAATACTATTTATTAATAGTATGAATATATTTTCTATGAGAAGAATTTTTGTCGCGTGGTTTTACATTTCTGCTGTGAAACACTCTCTTTATAACAACAGGGATAAAATTTTACGAAATACTATTGACAAATTAAAAAAAAAAGAGTATTTTTAATTATGTACAGAACAACGTCTGTGGGGTCAGCTAGTATGTTCTTTATTTCGAAGACAGTTATCTTCCAATTTTACCCTAACCATTACCTAGGATAATCAAAACATAAAATGAAATAGTCTTATAACTATAAGGTTTGATGTAACTATGATTTTTATGAACAAAAAACCCACTGAGTTTCTTGCGCCTGTTCTTCTCAGGTCTGAGGCACACTATTTAGACGGCTGGGAGTTCTTGACGTTCAATAAGTGATTTTAAATCCTATTTTGAATAAAAATATTTGAAATTGAATTTGAAGCTGATCTGAGTCTAAAAAAGAAGAAAAACTAAAGATTGGTAAATACCAAATTAAAGGCTTCATATAAAGTCCACTAGATTATTATAACTAAAAATATTGGTAAAGTTTTTTTTTAATTGTGTTCCATTTTTAGTGCAACTTACTATTAAAACTTTAATTTATTTTAACAATTTATAAATTTGTAAAATACATAATATTACTAATCTATCCTGAAATTTAGATGCATTTTCGATTAGCATGTTTTTTTATTATTAATTTATTATATTAGGTTTCCATTCCCTGGAGGCCAGGCGGACTTGCGACCAGCTAAAAATTATGTGTCGAATTTTACGAGGAGACATTGATACTCTAGATCTTCATGTACATTTGTGTCGTATACGTGTCCCTAAATTTCATAATCTTCGCCTATGAAAAAAAAAACTTTTTGTGGTCGCGCTTCATCGCACCGTTGTCCAAGCCATGGCACCTATACCGCGTTCATTAGCATCTTTCAACGCGCTCTTAGAGACAAGAATGCTCAATGGGATCCATTCACCATCCATCCACATAGTTTCTGAATTACTAAAGTACGTGCAGAGTATTAAAATTATATAATTAATTCAATTATTCTTTAATAATCCTTTTTTGTTTGCAATTTTTCCTTTTTGTGTTTCGTCTAATTACTGTAAGTGGCACTGCCGTGCTAATTGGAATATAAATCTCATATATAAAATTCTCGTGTCACAATGTTAAATACCTTACTCCTCCGAAACGGCCTTACTTGTTTTTACCAAATTTTATATGCATATTCAGTAGGTCTGAGAATCGGCTACTATCTATTTTTCATCCCCCTAAATTGTTTTTTTATTTTTTTGGAAGTAATTTTTTGTTTTTATTTTTTTATGATAAAGCATTAAAAATACATACAACCCTAAATTTTCAACTCTTTACGATCAACCCCTATTTTTGTATTACTTTATATGGTAATACAACGTTAGCTGGGTCAGCTAGTAAATAAATAAAATAATTTGATAAAACATGAAAAAGTTATAATTTATTGGGAATATCAAGTAATATCGAATACCTAACCCAATAAACTCATACTCAAATTTCTATTATCATCGTTAATTAAGTAATCTGACAAATACTGCGATTAACATTGATATTCCTAATTACTTAATACAAATTATCATAACCCGCGTATTACATTAGTTCGGTTAACTATTCAAGCGTTTCCTATCAGACACAAAGGATATTTACTTGTTAATTTGTTATTGTTTTAGTTAATTTCAATCGTTATAATTTATTTGCATAAATAACAGCATTGACGATATAATGTACAGATGGCGCTTGGTCCGTGGGAGGCTCCTTTGCACAGGATGCCGGCTAGATTGTTGGTACCGCAACGGCGCCTATTTCTGCCGTGAAGCAGTAATGAGTAAGTAAGCGCCGTAGCTAGTGAAATTACTGGGCAAATGAGACTTAACATCTTATGTCTCAAGGTGACGAGCGCAATTGAAGTGCCGCTCAGGATTTTTGGGTTTTTCAAGATTCCTGAGCGGCACTGCATTGTAATGGGCAAGGCGTATAATTTATTTTTTATGAAAATTAGGGATGATACGAGTAGGATGTTCAGCTGATGGTAATTGATACGCCCTGCCCATTGTTACCCTGCACACCATCAGCTGAACGTCCTGCTCGTCTTGTCATTATTTTCATTAAAAAAATCTTCCTTACCTTTGTCATTAGCTTCAAATATAGCTACTAAGTAAGATATTTTATTTAATTAATCATTAATCAACGTTTATTATTCCTAACGTGGATGTTTTCTTCATAATTTTTCATTGACGTTTACGCAAGTATGGCTCCGTCTATTCCAATACTCTGCCGTTGTTACAATGGGCCGTTACTCAACAAATAGGAATATCATTTGCACGCGAGCGGTATTTTTCCAAGTTGCTTCGGTGTTAAAAGGTTAACTAGACAGTTTGACAAGCTGTTTTTCATAACAGTGTTATAAACTACAAGAGATTGAAATTCAATAGAGCATTGCGATGTATTCTAGATGGGTTCCGTATAATTTTTATTAAAAACATTGATAACTTCGTAGTTGTTTCGAGCTACGGGATATTCCGGCGAAAAAGATTTTTTAAGGAAGAGGTGAAAAAACGAGCGTACTTCACCTGGTGTTAAGTGATCACCGCCGCCCACATTTTCTTGCAACACCAGAGGAATCACAGGCGCGTTGCCGACCTTTAAGGAAGGTGTACGCGCTTTTTTTGAAGGTACCCATTTTGTATCGTCTTGGAAACACCGCACAAGGAAGCTCATTCCACAGTTTAGTTGTAAGGCCACACATCTAGATGGTGGGGATGATATTATAATTTGTGGCGTGTCGTGCGAAGGTGGAATTCGGCGGCAGGAATAAGGTCAAACAGCTCTTTGGAACATTTCCCATGATAGATCCGGAAGAAGACACACAATGAAGCGACGTCTCTACCCAACGCCAAGTCATCTAGCCATTCACAGAGCACTGGATCTTCGACAATTTGAGTGGTTGCACGCGGTCAAATGGTTCGAGCTGATACTGGGGCGTGCCATCATTGTGAATGTGTATTAAAAAAGCGAATGAACCTGCGCTTTGTTATATTATATTAACTTACTGCTATTTAACGTGACATATTTAAGGCGACACTAAATGCCGGCGACCTTGAGCGATATGAGTACACAGCTGCCGATCCGCCATCTATGTAACAAAGCCAATATTTTCAAAATTCTTGGGTGGAAAACAGTTTATATGCTTACAATCCTCGTTATTCACTACTAATCTGAATAAATGAACCTACACAAAAAAGTACAAGCTATAAGAATAATTTTTCTGAGAGAAGTACCAAAAAATGTGTCAGTCCATGCCAAAAAACTTCTTTAACTTCAAAGAAAAGTGGTAGTTCAAAAAGGCTCGGCAGTGTTAACTATAACTAACAGCAAGCATTAGCAACCAACAAATAAGACTTAAGGATATGTGTAACAGGATTAAGTAGTGTTCATAGCTCGAAATGCTATATTTTCACCACAAAACTTGTCTAAAAACACCTTGTTTGTGTGTTTTGTGTTTACCCTTCGCCTTAAGTGACAGGGTGACATGACGTACATTAATGCCTACGTTTGCAGCGCTCAAGATATAGAGGAACTAGTGGTGCAATAGTGTGGGATACAATGGTAATACGAATAGTTTTAATTTAATTTATATATACCAGTTTATAATTATACCATTGGGAGGCTCTTTGCAGAGGATGCCGGCTAGATTATTGGTACCACAACGGCCCCTTTTTCTGCCGTGAAGCAGTAATGAGTAAGCATTACTGTGTTTCGGTCTGAAGGGCACCGAAGCTAGTGAAATTACTGGGCAAATGAGACTTCATTTCGTCACCTTGAGACAAGATGTTAAGTCTAACATCTTGTCTCAAGGTGACGAGCGCAATCGTAGTGCCGCTCAGAATTATGGGGTTTTTCGAAAATTCAAAGCGGCACTGCATTGAAATGGGCAGGGCGTATTAATTACCATCAGCTGAACGTACTGCTGGTCTCGTCCCTTGTTATCATAAAAAAATATATTTTACTAGTTGACCCAGCAAACGTTGTATTGCCGATATTAAAATCGCGATACAAAAGTAACTGATGACCGTAGATGGGTGAAAATTTAAACTTGTATGTATTTTTTAATACTGACTCATAATCAAACAAATTTAAAAAAAAATGGCAAAAAATTAAAAAAAAAAAATTTGGTGGTCACAGAACAACAGCAGTTTAGATAAAAATACCTACTAATGAAATATTTTCACTGGTATAGTTGCAGGTTTTGGAAGAGTTTCTTATAGTAGTTACTAATTTCTGTAGCTGTGGAGATTCTAAATAAATTAAATAACAATAATCTAAAGTAATGCCTTGCGCTGATTTATTAGCAAAGTTTTTAAACATGGTCTTTTTGATGTTTACCTGCATTTTTATTGATAACTAGCTGACCCAGCAAACGTTATATTGCCGATATTAAAATCGCCATACAAAAGTAACTGTTGATCGTAGATGGGTGAAAATTTGAAGTTGTATGTATTTTTTAATGCTGACTCATAATCAAACAAATTTAAAAAAAAAATGCCATGGACCACCCCTAACATTTAGGGGGATGAAAAATAGATGTTGTCCGATTCTCAGACCTACCCAATATGCACTCAAAATTTCATGAGAATCGCTCAAGCCGTTTCGAAGGAGTTTAACTACAAACACCGCGACATGAGAATTTTATATATTTGATATTATTTAAGGGATATATATATATATAATAATAGATATATATATATATATATATATATATATCAGCATAGCAACAAACACTGAAGGTTCATTACATATGGCAGATATGACACAATTTTGAATGCTACCCTATCGATGTGTACATCTAGTACCTCTTTGTATCGTTAATTTGCTCCGGAGAATTGAAGAGTTCCGTTAGTTTGTTATGGATCCCATAACCAAAACCTAAAAAACTCTCACCAAACTACCTTTGAAATATATCCTTTCTAATGAAAAAAGAATCATCGCAATCGGGTGGCGCGATGTTGAGTTATTTGTAAATTTGTCGCGCACATAATTCTAGCAAATTAAAGACTTTTAAGGTTTTCGCATGGATGCCATTGTCAGATCTAGACCAAATTGCAATGGGACCCATCGGGAAGCACCAGATTTCAAATAAAAAAAGAATTATCAAAATTGGTTCACCCAGTCGAAAGTTTTGAGGTAACAAACATAAAAAAATACACCGACGAATTGAGAACCTCCTCCTTTTTTGAAGTCGGTTAATAACGAATTTGGCATTAATTTATGAGATTTTTACGAGATTATTACGGCGATTTTAGGCGCTTTTTATTAGGTTCACCTGTTCGTTTGTAACCGACTCATTTGGGCACGATTTTGACCCACTTTAAACGGCCAGATTTCGTTCAATCTTCGTAGATTTATCGAGGACCTTTTTGAACCCCCCTTGACCTTGAGGAAGATTTTTGTTAATTTATATAATTTTCACTTATCATTTTATTTCGATTTCTATAAAAAGCGCGTTTTTTAGTTTTTTTTTAAAGCATTATTTATTAAATACATAATATATTTATATACCTACATAATGAAAAATCCGTAACATTTATTTTTTAGAGGTCCCCGAAAGAGTGCGGTACAAATTTAACGCAGACGTTATCACAGGAAAAACATGTTTTTTTTTAAATTTATTTAAACTATTATTTATAGGATTATCTATACGATAATAGACGATGGAAACCTTGAGAGGCTCATTGTGGTCGGCAAAATAGATGGGAAGAGGCCTCGTGGACGCAGTCCAACACGATGGTCCGACCAGATCCTTTCGCCCTCGACTCTACGGTTCACAATGCCTTTCACACCGCCAGAGACAGGAATAGATGGAGAGCGATCATAAGAGAGAAAGTGATACAGAAGGGTGGTCACGACCCTCAGTACTGAGGATTAAGACGCAGGGAGAGATATCATTATGAAAGTGTTTCTCTTAAAACCATTATACTTTTAAAATGGAGCCCAAGATTGAGTGTGAATGACGATCTTGAGGAAAGAACATTTTTGTGAAGGTATAACTTATTTGAGAACTCTATACGGCTGTTTCAGAAAGTCCAACTTTTCTGAGCCCATTGTACTAAGAAATCTTGAGATCTATAGAGCGTACTGAGACTTTGCTCAGACTTTATTAACGTTAAACTTTTGTATTGGGTTGTTTTAGCATAATTTCAGTTATCTACTGGCTATAAAAACGAAATGAAAGATTATGGTAAGTTTTACGTAAGTAAAGTCTGAGCAAAGTGTAAGTACGCTTTATAAACCTGAGCTTATAAGCGCTTTTGCACTACGTCCGTTCCGAATCCGATCCGTATCCGTCAAAAAAGGTCTGGTGTAGTCGTAGAACTATTTCTATACGAGTAGTAGTTTACGCAATAGATCCGGCTTCCGTCACCCGATTTCTCTCCGTTAACGAGCTGCTAAAGAGTATTATTTCTCATTCTGACTTAGGTCAATAGAAGAAGACTGAGTGAGAGTTAGCAATGCTTTAAGTTAGCAGACTATTATGAATAAGGGGGTTAGTCTTTACCAACCTACGATCTCCGCTGCGACAAATACATATTTTCTATTTATAACTTTCAACAGTGCAATTACTGTTCACTGTTCTAATATAACCGTCATGTGTTTATTGCACGTTTTGGTTACAAAAAAATAAATCTACAAAATATAACATGGTCCACTGACTGCCAATAAAAGACCTTACCATAAAGCATCATTGAAATTTATCTTACGAGTATATTCTCCACATTAACACATTTCTTTATTGATTTCTAAACCTGTATTACCGCGCGATAATTATTATATCAAAGTCCTTTTAATTGTTGTTAAGTGTAGGAAATTTCACTAATATAATGATTAATAGGTTCATTCACTTATTAATTAAAATATAAACAAGTTATACATTCAATTACTTATTGAGTAATGGTATGTTAAAAATACTCATCATAATAAATTGTAGTATATTTTTGTCTATTTCATTATATTTCCCGCATTCTTTCCTGGATTTTTCCACTCGCATCAACAGTTATATTCTGACGTCCCTTCTGACACAATGGTAACTGACAGAGCTAGAGGACCCGGATTCGAATCTCAAAACATTTAATTATATTTATGAAGATGGATGTTTGTTTCGGAGAGAGAGTGTATGTTTATACGTATTTACACTTACTTGTTTTAAGTATGTATATTACCATTTTCGCCGCGTCTTTCTGTCTGTTCGCGACATATTAATAGCTGCAGCACCGATTTTCATGCTGTTTGACACCAATGGATAGCGTGGTTCTCGAGGAAGGTTTTGGTGTATAATTTGTTAAATTTCTGTATACATTAACGATATTTATTGAAAATGTCGGAAAAATAAGCCGCCTGGGTGAAAGCTTTCAACGCTGTATAAACCCTTTGATATACAATAAAATAATGTATAACGGAATTGTGTGTCTTAAATAGGTCTACAGAAAAGTCCGCGATGGCATATGTCTATCTCTTAACGATCTTTTAAATCCATTTTCAGCCGTTTAAGAAATTGGCAATCATAAAGCGAAAATGTATGATTAAATATTTCTGATGGCTTTAGATTACATTATTCCCAAATTCTTACTTAATTATTGGAACGAAGTTCCTTATGGGACGATGCGGAGGGGTACCCTAACCGGGAGAAAACGTCCGGAACGTAACTCCCTTCATGTACTTCGAAGCGTTGCTACGCGACAATAATATCTTGCTAACAATTATTGACATTTGACACATTTCTGACAAATTACATTGATTGTTTATTTTATTTATTAAGAGCATTGGTAACAAGGCAAATCAAACCAAAATACAATAAACGAATATTTAAATTATATTTAATAACGCGCGGTAAAGTTTTCAGAAATTTTCTGACGTTTGCTACCAAAGAGAATTTAAACACTACGTTTATTTGCAGTTATTTACGTTTATTTACAAGCAAAGGGTTCAAGCCAATACAGCCGTAGTCCTATTCAATAATTTATTTCACGATTATTACAATGTAGTTCTTTCTACAAACATAGAATAGCACGACGAATAATATTTTTATGGATTGGTATTGTTACGCCAAACTTAACTTTTTGCGTGCATACATAAGTATACACACACTTTTTTATTATTTTAGACAGTGGAATTCAGTGGAAAGTGCCTTTTTTTTTATAAAATCAGTAAAATAAATATTTTTATAATAAGGAACTTCGTTCCTGTCCTGTGTCCCACGACACCACACGTACGTTTTTTTCGTTTATGTCTATTTTGTGGCGAGATAATTTGTGTCAAAGTGTGTCAATATTATTACATAGGCTGCACTAAAAGTATCGGGAATGGAATATTTCCACTGTTCCTGTCATATTAAAATCTTTTTAATTGAAAACTCCTTGGTTTTACAAATCGAATACCATTTATTTATTTAAAAAAAGATTCTTGGTCTTGTCACAAGGTCTTGCCAAACTTGTTTAGTCGTTGAGAAAATAGAATTGACTCGAGAAAATTCTAGAGCGATGATTTATTATGACTTTCGAAGTGGTTTAACACAAAAACAGTGTGTTGACCGGATGATTTCTGCATTTGGTGATGAAGCCCCATCCATAACCACAATTTATCGCTGGTTTGTTGAATGTCAACGTGGACGTGTCAAGCTCAGTGATGCTCCCCATCAAGGTCGTCCAAAAACTGCAGTCACCAAAGAAAACGTTGATGCTGTAAGTAAGCTGATTGAGGAAGATCGACATGTGACATACCGCGAAATTCAGGCAACTTTAGCCATTGGTATGAGTCAAATACTAATAATCTTGCATGAACAATTAGGTGTAAAAAAGTTGTTTTCCCGATGGATACCGTATTTGCTCTGTGAAGAGCAAAAAGCGGCTCACGTTACTTGGTGCGTCAGAACTCTTGAAAGATTCCATGCAGGATCCTCAAATGCTGTATACAACATCGTATCAGGTGACGAATCCTGGATATACGCGTATGAACCCGAAACAAAAACCCAGTCACGAGTTTGGGTGTTCGAAATGAGTTAAAGCCAACAAAAATTGTTCGTTCACGGAGTGTTGCAAAAAAATGGTGGCCACGTTTGTCTCCAAAACCGGCCATGTTGCAACTATTCCTCTTGAGGGACAAAGAACGGTTAATGCAGAATGGTATGCTAGCATTTGTTTGCCACAGATCGTTTCTGAGCTCCGTAAAGAGAACTGCAACCGTTGCATCATCCTCCATCACGACAATGCGAGTTCTCACACCGCGCACAGAACAAAAGAGTTTTTAGAGCAAGAAAACATAGAATTAATAGACCGCGCATCAGATCAACAGGCATTTTGAACGAGCCGATCTCTTTGATCCTTGGGACTTATTAAGGACATGTCCTGCTTACGATAACCACCCAGTTTCAGATGTTCTTTGATGACTCCCGAAAGAGTTCTAGTTAGAATCCGCCAAGTCGAGCAAAAACAAGGGGCACGGCCGTTCCATCCTTATCTCATCTCGATCTACCACCGCGGTCGCTAAAATCATCAATATCTCTTGAAACTATGTGAACATGAGTCTTGGGTGACCGTTCGTCTCCTACTTACTTAAATCATTTCTTTGTAAAATAGTGATTTACTTTCGATAAAAAGTGTTTATTTAGATTGTTTACTAGTTAATGTCCATCTGTGAGTGTTAGCAGTGTCTAAATTGTTCTCGGGAGTGATATATAAACTATTGTCAGAACAGCTGATCTGTGTTTAATAACAACTACCGTCTACCTATATCGAAAATCAATAAGTGCTAATCTTTGTCCCGTGCCGTAAGTTACTTCGCCAGTATATTGCTATAAATATAGACATACAAATTCCTTATTCAATTGAAGTTAAAACCAAATAAACTATAATAATATATTATTTAGAAGTTTAAAGGCCGGCAATAAAAAACGTGTATCGCCATCTATCGAAAGGTTGAAATACTAAAAATTATATTATCGATTACGCAGAGGAGCCCCAATATGCCGCCAAACAAATGTCCCTTGTGTGCGAAATTCTTTGCGATTGCAACAGATGGCGCTAGGTGCATAAGGTGTGATGCCCCAATTCACAAGCAATGTCCCAAAGCACTAAGCCCCGAGTCCAAATCACTATGCAAAACATGTCATCTGTCACGCCCTGCGAAAAATAAAAATTATTCAGCTTTCTGCAGCGCGGCCTCTGCCGGTGTGCCCTCCACCACTGACGTCGCGGCTCCCTCGCCTGCACTCCTTCCTAACATTCCGGATAGTGACGCAGGCCAGAGCTCCTCCTCGTCATCGTCTGAAAAATACGTTGATCTAACACAGGAAATAAAATCTTTACGCACGGTTATATTAGAACTTAAACACGAATTATCCTCACAACTTGCAATAGCCATTTCCGAAGTCACTAAAAGGTTGGATAGCGTGGAGAGCAGGGTATCCAGGCTGGAAGAGAATGCAGCCCAACAGCAGCTAGACAGTCATACGAGCGGCGAATTTGTAAAGCTACAAAGGCGTGTTAACGACGCCGAGCAAGAATGTCTCTCAAATGATATTGAGATCTCTGGCGTTCCTGAACACAGCGGTGAAAATCCCACTCATGTCGCTATCACATTAGCACAGAAATTAGGAATGCCGCTGGAGGAACACGATATTGTCTGCGCCTACCGAGTTGGTGTGCCCCGGAGACAAGAAAATAACGCGAACGATCCTGCTCGCCCCCGTCATATTGTGGTGCGCCTGACTCGCCGACACTTGCGTGATCGCTTGCTGCGTGAGGCACGCGTGCGCCGAGGCGCCGACACATCTGGGACCAATATAGTTGGTAATGTGCGCCGTTTTTATGTTAATGAACGTCTTTCAGCTTATAATCGTCAAATATTTTATACAGCACGCCAGTATGCACAGGCACAAAAATGGCGATATGTCTGGACAAAAGGCGGCCGCATATACGTGAGACGTGACTCGTCATCGGCATCTCATCGAATTCAATGTGAAACTGATTTACAACAGGTTTTTGCAATCACTTTAGGTTAGTTTTAGTTATTTTAATGTTATATGTAAGTATTAATGTCATAATATATAGTATACTCGTATTTATAAGAATCCTAAAAAATAAACTTTATATTTTTATGTCAATTAGTGTAATTTCCAATTGGCACTATTTAATATGTAATGTAGGTAATGTAATTCATCATGTTTCGTCTGCAATTTTTGTAACCAGCTATGTTAAGCTAATGCGTATGTATCTTTTAATGTGTGGTGCTTACTTACTATTACATTTATGTATATTTAAAAATGTCATATTGTTATTTATAATATTTAATATTTCCATAAGAATGTACAACATCATTAAATCATATTTACAAGCGACATACTGCATTAAATTACATAATGACTCACTTAAGTTCGTACCCGTGACCCCACGTAAATTTGTTAAGCCCTGCCTCACTCACAACTATGTTTCCTTTACTAATTATAATTATATTAATTATGTCTAGTAAGAAACAGAAATTAAAGGTTGGTTTCTTAAATCCAGGGTCTCTAGGGAATCGCCACGATGAGTTTATCATGGCGATGGAACGCCACAAAGTAGACATACTTGCAGTAAACGAAACATGGCTGAGAGAAGGTGAAGACGGCCGCGCCCCGTACGTGCCCGGCTACCGGCTTAGACACATTCCGCGTCCTCCCTCTATCCGTTCGCGCGGTGGAGGCGTGGGATTTTACATCAGTAGAGCCTTGTCCGTACGTATCATATCCCACCCCATTGCCAACCAAGTCGAACAGATGTGGATAAAAACTGTCATTCAAGGAAAAGTCATTGTGATTGGCACAGCATATAGACCTCCGTGGATGGATGCCCAACCTTTTCTTGATGCATTGTCTGAGTCAATCAGTAGCATCGGCTGGTCGGACAATATTATCCTTCTGGGTGACATTAATATTGATCTACTAAACAGCTCAACACCTAACTTCCACAAATTTAACAATTTCTTACAGATTACTAATCTAACGCAACTTATATCACAACCAACACATTTCACAGATAACAGCGAAACTCTCCTTGATGTGATATGTAGTAACGCTCCTGTATCAAATGTTTCAATAGACCACATAAATGACTTAAGTAAACACGCGTTTATTACTTGTACATTTAATATTATCAAGGATAAATATAAACCCAAATGGATCTCTTTTAGACCTTTAAATGATATTAAATCAGATAAATTCAGTGACTCTCTTTTGGCTACTCCTTTCGATACAATATACCATTTAGAGGACGTAAACCAGATGGTAGTTATTTTCACGTCATATATTACAACCTTGTTTGACTTTTATGCACCACGTAAGCATGTTCTTGCTAGACAACATCACTATCCGTGGGTAACATACAACTTGAAGTTAATGATGAAATGTCGTGACGAAGCACACGCTAGAGCTAAGAAAAGTAAACATGATTCCAATTTTTCCTACTACAAAGATCTTAAGAGGCAAGTTAATATCGCACTTTATAACGAGAAACGTGCATACTTCGATAAATATATTAATAACTGCATCAGTAAGCCTAGGATTCTTTGGAAACATATTAAAGAACACGTAAATATTAAACCCCATAGGGACTCTTTCTTACCACCACACCTCAAAGACCCAAATTTTTTAAATGCACATTTTTTGGATACACCAGGGGATGATATAGTTCCCTCTTCTACGTGTAGCTTTTTTGAATTAAACACATATAATAGTTCCAATAATTTCGAATTTAGTCTTGTAAGTGATAGTGAAGTCTTAAAGGCATTGCAATCCTTAAAATCTCAAGCCTACGGCATTGACGACATCTCTTTGGACATGATCAAGTTAACTTCTTCCGTTACTTTACCAACAATCACCCATATTATAAACTTCTCTCTTAGCACTGCCACCTTTCCAGATATTTGGAAAACCGCTCTAGTCAGACCTTTGTCAAAAGTACAGAATCCACTAGTACCAAAGGATCTTCGACCTATCAGTATATTGCCATGTCTTTCTAAGATCCTGGAGAAGATAGTTTATGATCAGGTCATAGAATACCTGGAGGGGCGTGGAATATTACCAGATCTACAGTCTGGTTTTAGGAAGAAAAGAGGTACGACAACGGCTCTTGCTGATGTTGTGGACAACATACTGAGTGCTCAAGATTCCGGAAAAAGTACAATATTGGTTTTGCTAGATTACTCCCGAGCGTTCGATTGTCTCAATATCCAGCTTCTTCTTGCCAAATTAACCTATTATGGTTTCACACCACAAACTGTGAAATGGTTTGCTAGCTATTTGAGTAACCGTACACAGACCGTTGCTGTGACACATGAAAATGGTTCAACCGAACTTTCTAGCTGGTGTGCTGTCTCACGGGGAGTGCCTCAGGGCTCGATCCTAGGTCCTTTATTATTTATTTTGTACACATCCGACGTTATCACGACCATTGAGCACTGTAAGTTCCACATGTATGCAGACGATATACAGCTCTATATCTCCTTTGATCCTTCAAGTACTCAAGATGCTATTTCAAAGCTTAATTCAGACCTTTCTAGAATATTAAAGTGGTCCTCATATAACTCTCTGGTGCTCAATGCTACTAAAACTAAATACATGGTCTTAGGGACAACAAATCTTATCAATAAAGTCCTTAATTACAATTTGGACATCATAATAAATAATGTGGTGATTGAACGGGTTCCTGTAGCTCGAAACCTGGGTATTCACTTTGATGAGAATCTCAGGTTCGAAAAACATATCAATGCCATAATATCCAATTGTTTTTATAGAATTAAGGTTTTATACCGGATTAGACCATATATTAATGAAACATTGCGTCTTAAACTTTGTGAGACTCTAATACTCTCCAAATTAAACTATGGAGACAATGTTTACGGACCAAGACTTCTGGCCCGTTCGAGGGATGCTGTACAACGGGTCCAAAATGCTTGCGCGAGGTACATTTGGGACATTCCTCCACGAAGTCACATTACTCCATATTTGATAAAATATAAAGTTTTAAATATGGAGAATAGAAGACGCCTGCATTTCGCAGCTCTACTTTTTAATGTGGTCGCATCTAAGGCTCCCGCATATTTATATAACAAATTAAACTGGTTGAGCAACACGAATACTTTGTACCACACCAGAGCGGCGCTACACGGTCTTCTGTCTTTTAGTCGGCATCACACTGCTGCCTTCAAAGGTAGTTTTAGTTATAACGCAACCAAGTGCTGGAACAATATACCGCCACCTTTCAAAGCCTCATTATCTGTTTATTCCCTCAAATTAAAAATGAAAAAATTTCTATTACATGAATATCAAAATCAGTATTCCAGCATTAGTTGCGTTCAAAGAGACTAGGAGCTTTTTGTTTTTGTTTTGTTTGATCTTATTATTTGTCATTGTTAGGAATTATTTATTATAATTACTCTTTTATATTTGTTCCTGTTTTTAAGTTTAGTTTAGTAGTTAATTGTTTTTAAGTTTAGTTAAGTAGTTAATTGTTATAAGTAAAAAGTTAATTATTACTATTATTGTTATACTTTAATTCAGGCGAGGTGTCGCCCTTGAAGTTCATGTGTCACGCGGGGTCACAGAAAATCAGCGTTACAGCACACTTGTGTTGAAACACATGCTGAGTGGCTCCTTTTCAAACACCACACCTTTTTATATTTGTATATATTTTTAAGTTTCTTCTTTTTGTGATTTGTGTGAGTGTTAAAATAAATGTTTTTTCTTTCTTTCTTTTTCTTAAAAACTTGTAACACTATTTTAAAAAACATATCTTCTTATACAACAAAAAATTCCAAGTTAAAATTAATTACTTAATCATTTTATATAATAATAATAATAAATTCTTTATTTCGACCAACAAAGGATCATAATGTGTTAGTAACAAAGTAACTTAAAACCTAGTGTTAGTAAAAGATATCTTAAAATCTAAACCTTCTTAACTTAGGACAAGACCGACTTGTCAGCACATGTATCACACAGCAGTGGTTCAGGCTACTGACAACTGAACCTGTGAGAAAATGCCCTCAGAATACCAGTGGGGCTAGCCTGGACCCTACGCAACAGGGATTGGTACTTGCTAGATGCTATTCGGATCAGCATCTATTGTTTCAGCACTTATCCCGCATGTTATATTACACTTACTATATAATTTTAATAAATTAATAATTCCGTTATACCTTTTGCCCTGTGCTGCCCCGGGGCGTATAAAGAATAGGGTAGTCCCAGGTCCAAGGGTGTCGTAAGAGGCGACTACGGGCTTTTTGAAAGTGGGAGAGTCACGCTGCTGTCTTATGACGTCAGCACAATCGGGCCCGACTCGTCCGGGTTACTTACCACACTCGCACAGAATACCGGCGTGAAGTAGCGGCCTAGTGCCGCTATGTTTCGCATAGGTTAGTGTCGAGGACCGGAGGCCATTCCCCCCCGTCCTTCCCCCCTAACAAAATATGAGAACGGTATTTAAAGAGAAATTACCCCAGGAGGGTACCGGCTCTTGTAGAGCATTCGCGCTCGGGCTGCCCCTCGTATTCTGGGGAGGGCACAGTACCGCGTATGTCACAGGACAAACAGGGCAGCAACACCACGGCACCCCGCTCCACGCTTAATGTGGACTTTTGTAACATCCGGGGAATTCACTCCAACTTAAACGCCGTCCACCACCACCTTGAGACGGCGCAGCCGGCCTTGTGTTTCCTTACGGAGAGGTCTACTCTCTGGCTCCGCGTAGATTTAGAGGACCGCGTCCGCATCTATGCGTGTGTCTACAGGTCCCATAGTGGTAACGCAGAAACGGATCACCTCATGGGCTGCGTTCAAGCGGCATTTGATGACGTGCTTGCTCAGATCCCCTCCGCTGAAATCGTAGTCTTGGGTGATTTCAACGGGCACAATGCCGAATGGCTTGGATCACGTACCACAGACTACGCAGGGCGATCTGTGCATAATTTTGCATTGGCGTATGGTCTGTCCCAATTGGTTGAGTCGCCGACGCGGCTCCCGGATGTGGATAGCCACATGCCGTCCTTATTAGATCTTCTGCTGACTACACATCCCGATGGTTACCAGGTCTCTGTCAGGTCTCGGAACGTCCGACCATTGCCTGGTCAGGAGTGTAGTGCCTATCCGACGCCAACGTCGCACCACCAGCGACCCGCCGCGTTTGGCACTACAAGTCAGCAGATTGGGATAGGATGCGTTCCTTTTTTGCATCCTACCCTTGGGGCAGGGTTTGTTTCCTTTCAGATGATCCTAGTGCCTGCGCCGTTGCAGTAGCCGATGTGATACTGCAGGGCATGGATATTTTTATACCAAGCTCTGTAGTACCGATCGGTGGCAGATCACAAACCTGGTTCGATGCGTCAGTTAAAGCAGCATCTGACTGCAAAAAACAGGCGTATCGAACTTGGGTTGCGGCGCTGGGCTCAAAGGATCCGAACTGCAAAGTTCTGAAGAGGAAATATAACCGTGCCTCCAGATTTTTTAAGCGGCAAATCGCCCGTGCGAAATCGAAGCACGTCGTCAAAATTGGCGAGCAGCTTTCCAGTTACCCGACCGGAACACGCAAGTTCTGGTCGTTGTCGAAAGCTGCTCTTGGTAACTTCAACCAGCCGTCCATGCCGCCGTTGCACATGAGGAATGACACCCTGGCCCATACGGCAAAAGAGAAAGCCGATCTCCTGTGCACTTTTTTTTCCTCCAACTCGACTCTTGACGACAACGGAAAAACACCGCCGACCATCCCGCGGTGTCAGAGCTCCATGCCTGAAGTACAGTTCCGACAGAAAACTGTTAGGCGAGCTCTGTTTTCGTTGGACAGGAAGTCGAGCGGGCCGGATAGCATTTCTCCAATCGTGCTTAGAACGTGTGCCCCTGAGTTGACGCCGGTGCTAACGCGTTTATTCCGGCACTCTTATTCAAAAGGCGTAGTCCCTGATTCATGGAAGTCAGCCCTTGTCCATCCGATCCCAAA
This sequence comes from Leptidea sinapis, assembly GCF_905404315.1. Lineage (NCBI taxonomy): Eukaryota > Metazoa > Arthropoda > Insecta > Lepidoptera > Pieridae > Leptidea > Leptidea sinapis. The sequence goes on from NC_066289.1 coordinate 8,285,471, forward strand.
AAAGGGAGACAGTTCGGATCCGGCAAACTACAGGCCTATTGCTATTACCTCCCTACTCTTCAAAATTATGGAGAGCATAATTAACCGCCAGCTCTTGGTATACCTTGAGGGTCACCAGTTGATCAACGACCGGCAGTACGGCTTTCGCCATGGTCGGTCGACTGGCGATCTTCTGGTATACCTAACACACAGATGGGCGGCGGCTATTGAAAGCAAGGGGGAAGGCCTGGCAGTTGGTCTGGATATAGCGAAGGCCTTTGATCGTGTATGGCACAAGGCGCTCCTCGCAAAACTTCCATCATTTGGGCTTCCCGAGGGCTTATGCAAGTGGACCTCCAGCTTCCTCACTGGGCGCAGCATACAGGTCGTTGTCGACGGTTATTGCTCGAATCCCAAGCCCGTGAACGCTGGAATGCCCCAAGGCTGTGTGCCTATCTCCCACGCTGTTTCTTCTGCATATCAATGATATGTTGGACACCGCCAAAATGCATTGCTATGCAGACGACAGCACTGATGCCGTATACACGGGCCATGCAGGTCTCTCTCGGGAAAACGTCGACCAGTGCCGGGAGAAACTTGTGTCTTCTATTGAGTCCTCTCTCGAGAAGGTCGCGGAATGGGGTAAGTTGAACCGTACCAATTTAACCCCCAGAAGACTCAAGGTAAACCACTAAAAAAACCCCATTTTCCGTATCACCGCTCTTCGAGAACACTTCCCTCAAAGCCTCGCCTAGTATGGGAATACTGGGTCTCGAAATCTCGAGCAATTGCCAATTCCGTAGCCATCTGGAGGGCAAAGCCAAACTGGCTTCAAAGAAACTGGGCGTCATAAATAGAGCACGGCAATACTTCGAGCCCGCCCACATTCTAGCGCTCTACAAAGCGCAGGTCCGGCCTCACAAGGAGTATTGCTGTCATCTCTGGTCTGGCGCACCCCAGTATCAGCTCGATCCATTTGACCGCGTGCAACGCAGAGCAGCTCGAATTTTCGGGGACCCAGTACTCTGTGAACGGCTGGATCACTTGGCGTTGCGTAGAGACGTCGCTTCATTGTTGTCTTCTACCGCATTTATCACGGGGAGTGTTCCGAAGAGCTGTTCAACCTGATTCCTGCCGCCGAATTTCACCTTCGCACGACACGCCACAAGTTACGATATCATCCCCACCATCTGGATGTGTGGCGGTCCTCTACAGTGCGGTTTTCAAGGAGCTTTCTTCCTCGTACCACGAAGCTGTGGAATGAGCTTCCTTGTGCGGTGTTTCCGGGACGATACGACATATGTACCTTCAAGAAAAGCGCGTACACCTTCCTTAAAGGCCGGCAACGCTCTTGTGATTCCTCTGGTGTTCCAAGAGAGTGTGGGCGGCGGTGATCACTTAACATCAGGTGACCCGTACGCTCGTTTGTCATCCTATTCTATAAAAAAAAAAAACCTCTTCTTATGTTTTATTTTATTTTATGTACGGTCTAAGTTGTCTTATATTGTTAGCCATTTTTTAATTATTTGCTTAATTATTATCTGCGTATTTTATTTTATAATATACTGTAGTAGGTAAATATCTCGTTGTCCTTGACTTCACTTGTTAAGGCTCCTGGAAACCAGCGCTGCAGCTTACTGCAGCATGATGCTGAGTGGGAGACCTTTATTTGGTCACACGTGGTGATATTTGGTATAATTTTTTCTTATCAGTATAATTATGTAGATTGATTTAATTAATTTTAAGGTTTATTGTAGCGTAGTGATCAAATTAAAGTTTTCTTTTTTTACACAATTAAAATTTGAAAACAAAATTTTTATGAACGATGCGGTGTGACTCGAACCCACGACCTCTCGCGTTCCGTGCGAGTGCTCTTCCAACTGATCTAACCGTTCGAAGTTGAACAAAGCATACAAGATTTTATGACGAGTCGAGTCCCACATTGTTCATAAAATTCTGCTTTTAAATTTTATTTGTGTATTAATCCTACAAGTGAGGGAAATTTAAAATAAAAACAATTAAAATCATAACAAATTGCCTTTCTTTCTTTCTCGGAGTGGTTCAGGCCATTTTTGACCCCTTATAACTTCGTTGTGGATAAATTCAAATTTAAATATTTTTATTCAAAATAGGATTTAAAATCACTTATTGAACGTCAAAAACTACCACCCATTCAAAAGAGACTGCCTCAGACCTGAGAAGAATGGGCGCAAGAAACTCAGCGGGCTTTTTTTTAATATAAAATATGGATTGCAATGTAATATCGTACAATAAACATTTATAATTAAAGCCTGAGGGTTTTGGCTTTATTCCCAGTCCGTTGTATTAAGAAAATCGTTAAATTATTCTATAAAACTAGGAGCCTGAATTTATTATAAAATATATAAGAGATGTTTAAATTATATGGTTAAGATGATGTTTGGTTAGCTAATTACTTTATAACTTAATACAGAAAGTATTAAAGACTTGGTATTACATGGATCTCACAACTTTTCACGGTAGAAGCTCTCGGTATACAATTGTTTTTTTCCTCATAGGATTTTGATGAACGCCCCTATCATTTTGTGGTTTTCTACAGAGGATGTATTGGTACATCTATCGATAGGACGATATACGAACATGCGTAGATACCATTCCGATGTTAAATGCCCTGCCGATTACAATTTTATTTTATTTTATTTGGGACACAAAACAATTACACACTAGATCATTACATTAGAGGAAGAAATAACATAAGTAGTACTAAGTGCATAACCAACGACAATGGCCACGGGTTACTATATAAGTGTTAGATAACAAGAAAGAAAAGAAGACTAATAACGCAGTTATGAAGAGATTATTACAAACAGATGTTGCTTACAATATTATTATGATGTTACATGTAAGTCTCCGATGCAGAATTCAGAATTCAGAATGCAGAATTCTGAAAAATCCGAGTGGATCGGAAAAACTAGTGCTGGAGAAAAGAACATACAGGAAACTCAAAAAATACTCATTTTCATCCTCAGGTATCTTTACGAGTATAAAACCTACAGATTTTTTATGAACTTAGTCCAATATAATATGGGATTGTACTCAAAGTACCAAGCATTTTATACCTTACAGAAACAACAGTGCCTAACTGTACTACATAAAAAGACTCGAAAGTAGACAGAAATGTTCTTGTTGCAGGCTTCGCCATGCTCGCTTTAACGTAATATCGCTTGTGTGAGCTTCGTCGGGCGGGTCATACTTGTGGTGGCTGGATAATCCTGTCCTCGATAGCCCCGCTTTTCGTGCTTTTAAAGCTACGAGTATATTATCTTAAAAAAATGCTTTAAATGTCAAAAGAAAAAGGTTCCACTACACTGAATAATTCTTGAGATTATTTTTATGATTTTCTTTCAATCTTGACGAGTATTTTTCTCTTAAGTAGGTCGAAAGTTTGATTGTTTTTAAGCAAAATGCTGAAGTTGTAAATATTGTATCCCTTTATACATATAAGAAGGGGTTAACGGGCAAGAGGCTCATGTGAGGGGCAGTGCTGAGGAAACTGCCCAGGGATATCCTGAAAACCAGGCATCAAGAGATGTGTTGCCGCCCTTTAAAGTGGGAGTATACTCTTACTTTGAAGGTTTCTGAGTTGTATCGGTTCGGGAAAATTGCAACCAGTACTAGATTCCACAAAATGGCTGTGCGAGGTAAAAAGGTCCGGAGAAAACGCGCGGTTGTGGAATACTAGACCACAAAATAAATCGAGCGGAATTTCGCATTTGATAAGTACGGTAGAAGATTGGAGAGAACGCAAATCACCTGATGTCGATGATTCGAGCCGCCCGTCCGTTGTTTTGTATGCGGTCAAATGGAAGAAGCTGGTACTGGGAAGCGGCCGCCCGAGATGAAAGCATGTGGTGGCCTGAAGTGATGTTTTGTCTCGATCTGAACAGAAAACTGAACAGCGCTCGATATATCGATGACAAAAATGCCGATTATCTGCGGCAGTTGGAGGATCTCGAATCGAGGGGATACTACAACAGGAGACTTTTTAGCGGTGAACGCACAATCTTGTGTCTTCTAAGAGTTAAACTGGTGTACATTTTTTCGCCCCATTCCGAGACTTTGCATAGCATAGTCTCGATTTTAGACACAATTTGTCCGGTTCTCCGCGACGCTGTCCCGAAAGATGTTGGCGTGGCCGATGTAACAGGCATACCATGTGCTACCGTCTACATAGCAATGAGTATCGCTAATTAGCAGTATATCATTGATATGCAGAAGAAACAGTTTAGTGGACAGCACGCAACCTTGTACGTAAACATTGGCAGTTACTTTCGTGCCATTTCTTACATTATACTCCTCTTTTCCGAAGTGATATATAACTTTGACACAAATTAATTACTTTTCATTTGATATGCCATTACAAACACTATTGCACTAATAGTACTGCTAGTAGCTTCCCTTATCATTCTTTCATAAAGGATATGATTGTTAAATGTTTCCGCAACTCGATCCTATAGCTAGTTTTCAATTTATTCACAATATCTAGAGCAAGCAATTTTAATATTTATAAGTTTGAAAAAGAAGCTTGTTTTGCTTGTTATAACTACATGTTCTCCAAAGAACAAAGATCAGTAGACCGTGTCCAGTATTCTTGCAAACTTGTACTAAATTGGTAAACTAGTGTTAATGATATACAAATAGGGCGCTAGCGGCCGACCATTTATAATTTCGTGTCAGTAATATTTCGGCGAAGTATAAAAGAGCAGGCAGGGTTTGGGAATGCATCATTGACTACACAGTTCGATCAAGCAACGTTTCGTAGCAGAAATTTAGCAGCCATGTCTAAGCTTACGGTAATATAAATTCAATCATTGATTAATTCGTTCTTGCAATTTTGCCGTTTAGTGTCCAGATTCATCATAACTCTTGAAGTCAAGAGAGGTGGATTTTGTATAAAATGTTATCAATCACTGAATCTCAATAGAGCTCTACTCAAAAGCTAAAACTACATTATGACCTATACATTTAAGCACATTAAATTTGGCTTTCTTTCAAAATAATTATATTTATTAGATTCATCTTACATACTGTAAGAAACTTCTAAATATGATTACTTTTTGCAGATTCTCTTTGTCATCATTTCGGCTTATGAAGTCCTCGGCAAAGGTTAGTATTTATATGTAGCTACATTTACTATCATTGGATTTATTTTTCGTTATGATCAATGAACATATTTTTACAGGTGTAACAAAAGAACAGCATACAACAGACTCCAAGCCCGAACAGTCGGGCTATGCCCCTTTGATTCTACCTCCTCCAATTGGAGCACACCTACCCCTTGACCACGGTGCTGGTATTGGCAGTGGTGCCGCCATCAATAGTGCAGGAGCAGCCAGTGCAGCTCAACTCAGTGCTATCCAGAACGCTCAAGCAGCACAAGCCGCTCAGATCGGAAACGCCGCTGCCGCCGGTATCCAAAATGCCCGCGCTGCAGAAAGTGCCGCAAGAGCAGGACAAGCCAACGCTATTCAAAATGCTCAAGCACTCGACGCCGCTCGTATCGCAAACATACAAAGAGCTCAACAAGCGGCTTATGAAAACGCAAGAGCGGCTGATGCAGCAAGACGAGCCGCTGCAGCGAGCTCACTGGAACTCTCCCGAGCAATAGAAGCAGAACGCGTTGCCAACGCAGCCCGAGTCCAAGCTGTTGCGATCGCCAACGCCCGAGCTGTCGAAGCGGGTCGTATCGCGAATGCGGCGAGAGCTCAAGCCTCTGCCGTAGCTGCTAGTGCCGCTCAGGCGCAAGCTGTAGCAGACTCTGTGGCCAGGCAAGCTCAGGATGGTGCCCTACTCCTCGGAACTGCTCCAGTCTACCCTGCACCTCCAGTCTACGGTCCTCCGATCCTAGCTGCCGGTCCAATCTACGGTCCTATCCCATATGGCATCCCATACGGTGGCGGCTACGGTTATGGTCACTAAGTTAATAGAGGTCCAGTAATAGTTCCCGGTATTCTAAACACAAGACAAGACAATACATCCACATCCATTTCCAAACGACTTACAGAAATGGGTAGCGGCAGAATATATAACAATATAAGGACTGTGTACATATAGTCTAAATAAACTGCATCGAAATTGCTTACTCGTTTTATTATTTACCCAGAGGTCACCTTGATTTTTATTAATTTTCTCGTGGTAATAATTGATGAACATACAATATATTAAGAAACTAATATAAGCTCTCTGTGATTTAGCAGATAGACGTAAAGATATTTTATAAAATTGAAAGGTTTATTGGCTAATCGCGTGTTTCAGTAAACTTTAATTAAACATTAGGAAATAATATCATCTTATCGATTTAACTAAATAAATATAAAAAATATTAGTATTAAAATTTAACAATTCAAAACATTAAGTATAGATTACCTATTAAAAAAACTATAGCAGCTAAGACAATCAATATTAATGAACCTGCTAAGTTACGTACGTAGTGACGTATTAATATCATTATTAGCATTAATTGTAACCTATGTGGTTTTTTAGATGCTAAGTTAATCTAGTTTTGTATATAAATAAATTGTAAAATGATAAATTAATTAAAAAATCATTATGGTCGATGAGAAACACGACAATTATTACGTATTTCAATGAAATAATCCAACGTTTTTTAAATAATATTTTTTAATTATGATAAAATAACTCTATGTTTTAAATATATACCTACAAAGTATATGGATAAAAAAACAGTATACACAAAAGAATAATGCTTCTAAACTTTTCTCTCTCTTTTTCTGAATTGCAATTTGATGAAGAGTTTTGGACACTGCAATTTGAAAAAGTTGATCGAATATAAATAAAGAACGGTATTAATCTATATATATATAAAAGAGAATGTATGTTTGTATGTTCCCTAATAACTCCTAAACTGTTCGACCGATCTCAATAAAATCTTTTGTAATAGATTCGTTGAAGCTCAAGGAAGGTTTACATATATAATTTATATGGCAGATAGTATAATAATATAAGTGATAACTTCATAAGACGTGACCTGATCGAATATTCGTTAGAAAATCGATGGAATTACAGATGATAGTTTGGGGGAGATGATTTCTGAGAAATAAACTTTAATTTAATTAAAAATAATTGTAAAAATTCTAAAGTATTAAATTTTTATAGGATATAAATAGTAATTTTTGTGTATGATAGCGCAATAAATGAATATTCTATTTAACCACATAAATGCTAGTACTTGTATACTGATAAATAAAGCAATTAGATCGAAATAATTCCCAAGCCATTCCAAAATTTTCAAAAATTCACAACGTTAATGTTCAAGTTTTAACTTCTGCCGGCACTACCGGAGTGCAACCCGTTATTTTTAAACCGAATGTTTTCGTTAATTTTGCCTTTTGCCTAACTAAAATATACTCTGTCAGCGACCGAAGAACAAAATTAAGTAATCAAAGAAGATTTATTATGATCTCAAAATGTTGGTTCAGACCCTGACACATCAGGGTCAGCAACCGCCTTCGGAAAATAAAAAATCTTGTATATTTTGTTTTTAAATAACTCCATATCTTGTAATTTTACCATATGGATGTGTGACGGTCATCCACAGTGCGGTTTTCAAGGAGCTCTCTTCCATATATTAAAAAGCTGTGAACTTTCTAGGTCGGTGTTTCCGGGACGGTACGACATGAGTACCTTAAAAAAAGCGCGAACACCTTAAAGGCCGGCAACGCTCCTGTGATTCCTCTGCTGTTGCGAAAGTGGGCGGCGGTGATCACTTACAGTGTTACGGTATGTCCTCCTTTTACATAAAAAAAAAACTTGATTTTGAAACACAGAAAACAGTCTTAGGAACCGTGTGCTCTTTTAAAACCATTTTGGCGTAGCTATTTTTCGCAAGTGCGTGTTGTGCATAATTTTTTTTTAATGCAGATCGACTTCATTCCATGTGAGAACCGTTTCACTTTATTGGACAAAAATTGAGCCGCAGAAGTTATTCAAATTTAATCAAATGTCTCTCATTCTAGAAGCCAGTTTAGACCCAAGAGCTATATCACTCTTTTTTTATGGAAAAGGAGGACAAACGAACGTTCTGGGCACCTGGTGTTAAGTGATCACCGCAGCCGCTAATTTTTAAAGGTGCCCCCTGTCGTAGCATCGCGGAGATAATGCACAAGGAAGCTCATTCCACAGCTATGTGGTAGAACGAGGAAGAAAGTTCCTTGAAAACCTCACTGTGGAGGAACGCCACAAATCCTGATGGTGGGGATGATATCCTAATTTGTGAAGGTGGAATTTGGCGACAGACATTTCCTTTTAAAATTCGCTCAGCGAAGCGGGCGGGAAGGGCTAGTATAATACAGGTTATCCCAAAGGTATGGGACATGAAGGGAAAGTACCTTTAATATCGAAGATAGGCTATTTTACTGAAAGAAGACTTTGTTATTTTTAAAAGTAAGTAAGTCTGCATTCAAAGATTTTCTAAAAATGACTTGCCTCGTCTGGGTATCGAACCGACTTAAATGTAAAAAAAAAACACCCCTACTCTTATGATGCCAATCGCAAGAATGGCCAAAAACTAATAACTCTTCTTAAGTAACATCGTATTTAATAGCTTTGGGACTTCCTGTATATATAAACGTAAAGGACAACCGTACTCACTTCAACTCAATTGTATCTCAATATATTCTTGACAATGTGATGTATGACATATTTAAAAATTTGATAGACATGCTAATGTTAACACCAGAAACAAACATAAAGACAAATCAAATAACAAATTATTATTATTCGTTCTTGTTTGCGGATAACGTGATTGCAATTACTATGTAAGGATCTAGAAATAAATTTCATAATTTGATGATCTAGAAACAATGGCCTATATGCACATATTCTGAAATCTTTTTACTTGGGTATTGCGTAGGATATAGTGTTTGCCAATGTTTTCGCAATACAAAAATGGTCACCAAATTCGTCTAAATATAACCATTCCTTCCCCGAATAAATTTTCTGGGGGAACTGAAAGATTACACAGTACACTACTACGTACGCTTGCAACGCTTAGGATATTCAGGGACTTGTGCAGCATTGGTGTGTAAGATGACGGTACTACGAATAAATTAAGAATCTCACAGGTAAAATGATCATAATATCATGTTCGTAATATGAGTGGTAATTACTAATATTTAATAAGTGATATAAAAGTACTGCTTTCTCATAAGGCTTATGAGAAGGCAGTACTTTTTATATCTGGACACTCAGAGGGCAATGGAGAGGGCTGTGCTTGAAGTTACCCTGCGACATCGAATCAGAAATGAGGAGATCCGTAGGAGAATCAAAGTTACCGACATAGCCCAAATGATTGTGAAACTGAAGTGCCAGTGGGCAGGGCACATAGTTCGACGGACAGTAAAGTCCGTTGGCCGTTGGGGCAGTAAAGTCTCTCACAAATATGGGAGACAGCTATGCTATGGCCAAGACTGGCACAGAAACGTGACATGAAACACCTAAAGGAGGCCTTTACATCAGAGGACATGCCGATTGGGAACGAAAATGCAAAATAATTTCTTGTTATATTAGTTTAACTTTTTATAATAAAATGAGCAATATACGATTATTTATTTATTTATAAAAGTAAAACTTCTATTATAAATAATTGAGTTTGTATTCAATCGGATTTTGTAGCTCCTGATGATAAAGCTGCAAGAGATCTCTTGTCATTAAGAGACTTGCATGATAATGCCTTGAATAATAGATGATAGTAACGAGAGAATGGTAATTGTATAAAATTGGTGGCTAATGGTCATGTCAGACTTAAGCGGAACTTATTTAAGGTAAGCCAAATAACTATTCTAAAGATTACAAATTGAATAATACAATAATCGAAGGTAAATGTAAAATAAATAAATTATTCATATCAGGTTAGGAGGTATTAAGATATTGAAAGCTATTTTTGTATTCATGGGCAAACTGATTTTCTAAATTCTTATTAAGCCTACAGTCAATGAGGATTCAAAATAATTTCCATTACTTTGGGATAGGAGGCAGTTGAACTTGAGGAAAACAAATATAATTCTTATACGGTTTATTTCAATTTAATCACAAAACTCTTTATACCATGTGCCGATAGAAATTTCAGTGGAACTAACAAAGGAAAATATTATGTTTATCAGTCTTGATATTAAGGCGTTGTGTCCTGTCACTAAATGTTATGAAGATTAGTGATAGTATCTGGGACCATAACCATAGCCTCCATAACCATGGACATCATAGCCATTACTTGGAATGGAAGCATAGACCGGACCAGCTGAGATAACGGGAGATCCTACCCAGCCATCGTCATGAGCTTGTCTAGCCACAGAGTCTGCTACAGCTTGCGCTTGGGCAGCGCTTGCAGCTACCGAGGCAGCTTGAGCTCTCGCCGCGTTTGCGATACGGGCCGCTGCGATAGCTCGGGCGTTGGCGATCGCAACAGCTTGGACTCGAGCTGCGTTGGCAACACGTTCTGCTTCTACAGCTCGGGAAAGTTCCAACGCGCTTGCTGCAGCAGCCCGTCTTGCCGCATCAGCAGCTCTTGCATTTTCATAGGCCGCTGCTTGAGCTCTTTGTACGTTTGCGATACGAGTCGCGTCGAGTGCTTGAGCATTTTGAATAGCGTTGGCTTGTCCTGCTCTTGCGGCACTTTCTGCAGCGCGGGCATTCTGGATACCGGCGGCAGCGGCGTTTCCGATCTGAGCGGCTTGTGCTGCTTGAGCGTTCTGGATAGCACTGAGTTGAGCTGCACTGGCTGCTCCTGCACTGTTGATGGCGGCACCACTGCCTAGTCCAGCACCATGGTCGAGGGGTAGGGGACCTCCAATTGGAGGAGGTAAAATCAAAGGGGCGTAGCCCGACTGCTCAGGCTTGGAGTCTGTGCTACGTTCTTCTTTAGTTACACCTGCAAAAATAAGTGCAATGATCATTGTTTTAAAAAAATAAACACAATAATAGGAAATGCAGCTACATATAAATACTTACCTTTGCCGAGGACTTCATAAGTCGAAATGATGACAAAGAGAATCTGCAAAGTGAAAAAATCATGTTTATCATATTTTAATTCTGTTTTAATTAGTTAAATTTAAATTTTACAACCTGATAGGTTCATTCCTAGAGAATATGCAAAAGTTAAGCTATTTTTTTTCATAACTATTGATTTATAACAGGTAAGTCAGTACTAGTCAATTTGCATACACCTGTTTAAAAAACAATAACATGGGGTTGTATCTACGAAATATCTTTGGTGAATTTCGGTTGAATGTGCAATAATTATTATATAGCTATTAACAATAACAAGGCTGGGTTGCACCGACTAACTTTAGCAATTACAAACATGTAATAGTATCGGCTAAGCAAAAAATGAGTTGCACCATTTGTCAATTATTAAATGACGTCATAACTTTAACTGTAACCGTCCTATCTTCGCCGGTAAAATCTAAATAGCGACCTGTCAAAAGTTCCAAATAAATATTCGATATTGACTTGTTATTTTACTTTTTAACTTTAACTATGCCAAGGAATACGATGATGCAACATATTCCGCAGTCTATGTTAAAGTCAGCGTTACATTAAATTTGACTTTAACTGTAACTATAACAGCTAAATAAAGCAACCCAGCCTTAGTGATGATAGAAATTTATAGACGTATTTAAATACTCGTGATATATTTATTAACGTATTTTATTGTACATTGGTAATAGAACATGAGTGAAAACCTATAGTTACCAGTGGGAGGCTCCTTTGCACAGGATGCCGGCTAGATTATGGGTAAGAGAACGGCGTTTATTTCTGCCGTGAAGCAGTAATGCGTAAACATTATTGTGTTTCGGTCTAAAAGGCGCCGTTGCTAGTGAAATTACTGGGCAAATGAGATTTAACATCTTATGTCTCAAGGTGACGACCGCAATTGTACTGCCCCTAAGAATTTTTGGGTCTTTCAATTATCCAGAGCGGCACTACATTATAAAAGCTAGAGCGTATCAATTACCTATATAATAAATAGTTCCACCAGTAGATTTACAAAAGCGTCACAGCTATCGAGGCACGCCCTAAATTCTGTCTAAATATCTATTCCATATTTAAGTTGATTACTGCGAAAGAGTAAATAAAAACAAAATATTAAAATTGTTTACACCTTACCGTAAGCCGCGCCATTTCTTGGTTACGTATGTGGTAACAAAACGTTACTTGAACGAGTTGTTTTGTTAATGATGCGTTCCTAAATCTTGCTTGCGGTTTTATACTGCACTAAAATGTAGTTACGTGAAATTAACAATTCTAATTGGGTAGTAACATTTCTAGTATGAAGTAAATCAGTACTATTATCTATTATCTATACATATAAATAAAATTGGAGTGTCAGTTTGTAATAAGTATTGAAATAACCGTTTTTTACTACATGTATATGAATATATATAGACCAAAATAACATTTTTACAATTGTCTGCTGTCTGTTTGTTCCGGTTAATCTCTGAATTGGAAGGGACGGATTTTGACGGGATATTTATTGGTAGGTAGCTGATGTAATAATGAGGAACTTAGGCTACGTTTATTTTGGAATAATTCTTTTATTTTAGATAAATATTATTTAATAAATTCTTGATTACCTTAACAAAAACTATAGTTAAACGTCTTGGTAAAGCCTAACTGTTTGATATGAAGCAATTTATGACATTTAAAATATCTTATCGTTTGATTAATTTTATCATATTTAAAGATTAGCTGACCCGGCAAACGTTGTTTTGTCATATAAAATATTTTTAGAGTTAAACCGTTTCTTAGACATTGCAACATTACTTTAGTATTCTAAAATAAAAGATTTTTTCTAAAATAAATGTAGCCTACGTTACTCATTATTACATCAGCTACCTGCCAATAAAAGTCCCGTCAAAATCCGTCCCTTCCAATTCAGAGATTAACCGGAACAAACAGACAGCACACAATAATTGTAAAAATGTTATTTTCGTGTATACATATTCATACACATGTAGTGTAAAACGGTTATTTCAATATTACAAACAGACACTCCAATTTTATTTATATGTATAGATTTGGTAATACGCTTTCCAAATTAAATATTATTGTAATATTACTATGCTTGAAAAGGTCAGGAAATACGCAATGCTTAATACACTTAGTGCCAATATATGGTTCTTTTAAACTTCAATAATATGCGAATTTTCTAGAAACTTTGATACTCATAATTTTGAAAACAGGAAAAATCATAAACTTGTTATGCTTACTACCGAGTTATTAGGTCATTAGGACATTCAGGGTAACACAACGGCGCCTATTTCTGCTGTGAAGCAGTAATGTGTAAACATTACTGTGTTTCGGTCTCAAGGGCGCTGTAGCTAGTGAATTTATTGGGCAAATGAGACTTGACATCTAATATCTCAAGGTGACGAGCGCAGTTATAGTGCCGCTCAGAATTTTTGCGTTTTTCAATCATTTTGAGCGGCACTGCATTGTAATAGGCAGGGCGTATCAGTTACCATTAGCTGAACGTCCTGCTCGTCTCACCCTTTATTTTCATAAAAAAGACTAAAGATTTAACAAATGAAAAAGACGATTATGTGGAAAAGGTGACTTTTAAATGACATCATTGACATGATACCACAGATTAGGAATGGAGAGACCGCTGTTTGGTCATTTAAATTATAAATTTAATTTTTTTTTATATATTTTTTAAAATTTCGTAGAAGCAACCGAGCAGTTTCTTGCGCCCATTTTCTCAGAAAGTTCTATTAAGAAAGTCATTTTTATTATAGTAGTAACCTTTGCCAACTAAACGGAAAACCAGTTGTTTTGAATTTAATAATACTCGTACATTAATTGTTTTACTTTATTGGGATCATGTTGTAAAATACTTACTAGCCCAACTTAGCTGAGTAATAGGCATAACAAGTTTATATTTGTTCCCGGTGTTAACATTATGATTGTCTTAAATACCTACCGGTGCACCGGCTATGTGCTTGTAGTCGGTATTTTTTTAATTTTTTTTTAAATGAACAGCATTCAAGGTAACTAATACAATTATATTCAAAACAATAATATTTAAATATTTAAACAAAACAAATCTTATTACTATATTTACAATACTATTCAAATTCAAATATTTTTATTCAAAATAGGATGTGACATCACTTATTGAAAGTCAAAAAACTACCACCCATTCCAAAATGAATGCCTCAGACCTGACAAGAATGGGCGCAACAAACTCAGCGGGCTATTTTTTTTCATCGAATAAATAAAGTTTACAAAGTAATATTGTACAATTAAACTTATTATTTAATAGCCTGAGGGCGGTCACTCCATTCCCAATCTGTGGTATCATTAAGAAAGTCATTTATGTTATTTCAATTCTTTTGAATAACGTCATACTTTTGGTTAGAACATTTTCTGGGATCTTGTTGTAAAAGCATATACATCGCCCCACAAAAAACTTACTAACTTGACTTAGCCGAGTAGTAGGCATCATAAGTTTATATCTGTTCCTGGTTTTGATATTATGGTTATGACAGTTTCTGGCAAGTTCACCTATGTGCCTATGAACATACATTACATTATCAAGAATATATTGAGAAGCAAGATGTTAATTTCTTTGAATTTTGCTCTCAATGATTCTTTAGGACCTAGGTTATAAATAGCGCTCTTCTGCAGCACAAATATTGTATTAATATCGGCAGCGTTGCCCCATAGCAATATACCATAGGACATAATACTATGGAAATAACTAAAGTATACTAGTCGCGCCGTATCTATGTCAGTTAATTGTCTAATCTTTTTAACCGCGTATGCTGCAGAACTAAGTCTGTTCGCCAATCCTTCAATATGGGGGCCCCATTGTAATTTGGAATCTAGAATTATGACAAGAAATATAGCAGATTCCACCGGTTCTATGACCTCTCCGTTTATCAAAAAATTTGCATTTACATTTTTGACATTTGGTACGGTAAATTTAATGTATTTAGTTTTCTTGCTATTTAACAATAGGTTATTAGCGCTAAACCAGTACACGATGTCAGATAAAATATCGTTCACTTCGTCATACATAGCTTGATTTCTTTTCACTTTGAAAATCAGTGAAGTGTCGTCCTCAAACAATATTACCTTATGTTTTTTCCCTATAAGATTAGGAAGATCATTTATGTAGATAAGGAAGAGGAACGGTTCAAGAATAGACCCCCATACTGTGAGGAGTCCCAGGAGATCTCCTGCCATTCACGTCGACCATCTGAATTCTATTTTTTAGATATGAATTTAGAAGATCGAGCGCAGTTCCTTTTATGCCATAGTGGTATAGCTTCCTGACCAGCGTTGAATGTTGAACACAATCAAAAGCCATTTTGATTGTGATTTTGATCGATTTGACGATTGATTGACGATTGACGATCGCCGATTTCATCCCCACCATCTGGCTGTGTGGCGGTCCTCTACAGTGCGGTTTTCAAGGATCTTTCTCCCTCGTACTACAAAGCTATGGAATGAGCTTCCATGTGCGGTGTTTCCGGGACAATACGACATGGGTACCTTCAAAAAAAGCGCGTACACCTTCCTTAAAGGCCGGCAACGCTCTTGTGATTCCTCTGGTGTTGCAAGAGAATGTGGGCGGCGGTGATCACTTAACACCAGGTGACCCGTACGCTCGTTTGTCCCCCTATTCCATAAAAAAAAAGCCTTAGATAAATCACAGCAGATGCCAAGTGCATTCTGCGATTCCTCCTAGGCATCAAAAATTCTTGATTAGCTCAACACCTGCATCCGTTGTTGAACGTCCCCTAGTAAAGCCAAATTGTTTCAAATGAAGTAACTTATGAGAGTTAAAGTAATTTAGCATATGGCTGAAAATTATTTTTTCAAAAATTTTACTAAGGGTCGGCAAAACCGACAGGACGATAGTTATTCGGGTCAGAAGAGCATCCTGACTTAAATATTGGTGTTATTTTACTATTTTTCAGAAGGTCAGGAAACACGCCACGGTTAATACAATTATTAAAGACTATTGCATGATATGGTGCTATGGAATCAATTATTGAACTTATTATTTTAACAGAAATGTCCCATATATCAGCAGTTTTTTTCATGTCGAGAGACTTAAAAGTTTTAATTATTTTTCCAGGGCTAACAAAACTAAAATTGAAAGTTTGTTAGTATTCTTTAACATTTTCCAGAAGAAGTGACTCAGCAATACTGGTGGAGGAGACAAGAGTGCTTGTGATAGAAACTGGAATGCCAGAAAAAAAAATTCTCAAAAGCAGAAGCAACTTCCTGCTGAGATTGAATTATAGTATTGTTTATTGATGAATTGTATTCAATGTTGCGGTCTTTCACTCTTCCAGATTCCCAGTTAATGACATTCCAAGTCTTCTTCATTTTATACCGTGCATTTTTAATTATCTGTCTGATAGGCATAGACTTTGCAATAGAACAAACACTTTTAAATAATTTAGAGTATTTTTTAACATACTCGAGAAAAGATGCATCATGATTATATAATGATCTCTCACTTTATACATAGTTCATATTATAGCCTTTGTCTGCTCCTATGAATGCCAGCTGTTGCCCAAGCATTAAATGACAAGAGACCACCTGATTTGACTATCTTTGAAGTAAATATAGAAGCAAACTCTGTTTTAATTATTTTAAATAACATATCATACATTTCATTGGGATATATATTATATTTCAATAAATCAAAATTTGAGAGTTTAACTGACACATTACCTCTATATTTCTCCATTCGCCTATTATTCACAGGAACAAACGTAAACTTTTTAATTTTAGTCGATTTATTGACCCCAATATTAAAAGAGGCTAACTGGCCAAAGTGGTCTGAACTCAGTTTGTTTATTATTGCCTGAGAAATGTGTTTATAATTTGAAAATATGTTATCAATACAGCTTTACAGCTTGACTACATAAAATTAAACCTATCATTACCTGGAAGCGTACCAAGAATACTGGCAGCATTACCACGTTGGATAGCAAGGCTAATCCGTTGATCGAAATAGCTGCTAGCGCTTGGGTTTCCAGTAGCCTTATTGAGGCGCGAAGATAGTATTTTGAACATTCTCCACGCCTCTGGGCCCCACGGGCTAAGTGTCTCGGCACAAAAGGACCCAAAGATGTATCACTCACTGAGACCAACATATTTGCGATGCTTGCTGTCTTCAGCAGTCAAAGCAGCAGCCCCAGCACCAACTGACGTAATATTTAGTATTCCAAAATAACATTTGACCCCCATAGAATGTATACAATTTATAATTGTTAAGATTTCATATTTTACAATTTTGTCCTTATTTATTGATGGGTGAAGGCCAGGTATTAGAAAAGAAAAGTTGTCCGCAAAAAGTGCAATTACGTGATGTAGCATTTGGTGATTACATTAATATTTAGAAGAAACAACAAAGGCCCTAGAATGCTGCCTTGTGGTACACCTGAATTTGAAAAAGTCCACTTGGATTCATAAAACATTATGTTACAATTTTGACCAGAGTTTGTTATATGAACACATTGTTTTCTATTCCCTAAACTCGACAAAAGTGTGAAGATTAGATCTAACTATAGAAATTTGCGTTACCCCCAGTATACGCAAACTTGCGTATTCAAATGATCTAGGTTTATTTTACGTTTTGAAGAAGAGGACAAACGAGCATAACCTGTTGGTGGATGGATGGTATGTCAGTGTAGCGAAACTCTCTAAGAAAAAAGCGATTCAGTCGATTGTGAATTGAAATTAATAATTTAATTATTTTTAGACATTATGAAATTTCAAATTTTAATCATAATAGTTCTAAGTTTTCTCTTCAAACAGCAATTTAATTTTTAAGCCAAAATCATAACAATTGTATGTAAAGCTTTTGATATTATGTCGAACCCTTGGATCCTGTTCTCAACTCTATAGCTCACAGAAGCTCAAAGTAACCAAATCGTATTTTGCTTATCTAATCAAATTAATTTCATTTCTCTGTTTCTTTCACATAGCCTGAAGAGCACAATTAATAGGCGGATCAAGATATTTTGTTCCACATTCTAACTGGAACTACAATAATGGATGTGATATAATATATTTGAATCTATATTTTGCGTATCTAGTCTGGTGGCTAAAAGTGGCTTACTTGATGGAAAGTAAAAAAAAACTGCCGAACATCAGAAGTCCAACGATGCGTTACCAGCCTTCAAGGTAGTATTTTCAAAGTTTTAAGATCAATACCCTATCGTGTAGGGAAATACATAAGCCGGCAGGTAAATATTTTCTTTTTCTCTGCAGGAAAAGAAGCAATTGGAGTTGTATTACAAATAATAAGAAGCGAAGGTCATTCAAAATTTTTATTCAATTACTATTTACACTCCTATCATACGATCTGCTGATAGAAATTTCTTTGGAACATGTAAAGGAAGATTCTGTTATGTTAGTCTTGATACTGAGGCGTGACTTGTCACTAAATCTTATATAGATTAGTGGTAGTATCTGGGACCATAACCATGGCCTCCATAGCCACCATAGCCTTGGACAGCATATCCATAGCTTGGGATGGCAGCATAGACCGGACCAGCTGAAATAACGGGAGATCCTTCCCAGCCATCATCATGAACTTGTCTTGCCACAGAGTCTGCTACAGCTTGCGCTTGGGCAGCGCTTGCAGCTACCGAGGCTGCTTGAGCTCTCGCCGCATTTGCGATACGAGCCGCTTCGATAGCTCGGGCGTTGGCGATCGCAACAGCTTGGACTCGGGCTGCGTTGGCAACACGTTCTGCTTCTACAGCACGGGAGAGTTCCAACGAGCTCGCTGCAGCGGCTCGTCTTGCTGCATCAGCAGCTCTTGCGTTTTCATAAGCCGCTTGTTGAGCTCTTTGTATGTTTGCGATACGAGCGGCGTCGAGTGCTTGAGCATTTTGAATAGCGTTGGCTTGTCCTGCTCTCGCAGCACTTTCTGCAGCGCGGGCGTTCTGGATACCGGCGGCAGCGGCGTTCCCGATCTGAGCGGCTTGTGCTGCTTGAGCGTTCTGGATAGCACTGAGTTGAGCTGCACCGGCTGCTCCTGCACTGTTGATGGCGGCACCGCTGCCAATACCAGCACCGTGGTCGAGGGGTAGGGGACCTCCGATTGGAGGAGGTAAAATCAAAGGGGCATAGCCCGACTGTTCGGCCTTGGAGTCTGCGCTACGATCTGCTTTTATTACATCTGTTGAGAAAATTTAGAAATTTATTGTGCTATTTTAGTTATAAATATATAATAATAGTAATAATATATAGTATATATAGTAGTAATATAATAATATATAATTATAGAAGGAAAACGGTAATATGTAATAAATAATAACCCGGGAAAAAAATACCTTCTCAAATTGCAGAAAATTGTTAGTATTACATATATAATTAGAATTGTTCATTGCAAAACTCACACGTAAGAATCGCGAGATAGATACTTTGTTTTTACTAACCTTTACCGAGTACTTCATAGGCTGAGATGACGACAAAGAGGATCTGAAAAATAAAATATTTATCGTCTTTAAGTTCTTCTATAAGAGCAATTTCTTTTTGTTTTTATTTTTGCAATAGAATAATAATAACAAAATGATACGTTTATTTTTATATTCGCAATTATTCCAAAATTGTGAGACAGGATCCTTGGATAGATTCGTGTTTTATTTGAATCAAGTAAGCGACTAGGTATATAAATTCATTTCTCATTTATAACGAGACTGACTACGCTTATTCAATGTTTCTTAACGAATTGCATGTTAACATGGAGATCATATCAGAGCAAATCTCATAAATTTTTTTGAAGATTTACCCCTTTATCCATAATAGTCTGCTAACTTAAAGCATTGCTAATTCTCACTTTGTCTTCTTCTATTGACCTAAGTCAGAATGAGAAAAAACACTCCTTAGCAGCTGTTTTAAGTTAGCGGACCATTATGAATAAGGGGGATAATCTTTAACACTAGCGTAGGCTTAGGGCGTTCAAAGACTGTAGTTTATTTTTTTCTGTATTTGTTAATATATTATCGACAGATGTTTTCAAAATATTTCAAGAGCAAAAACACGATTAATTTTCTCGCTAGTATAAAGCACCAATGCATCTATGTAACAGTTTTTACCTTTTCAATGCAAGTAAAAATTATTTTATATTAATACTAGCTGACCCAACAAACGTTGTATTGCCATAAACAGTAATAAAAAAATTCAATAATTAAAATGTTTGGGGTATAAAAAATAGATGAAGACCGATTCTCAGACCTACCAAATATATCGTAGATAAAATTTATCGTACGATAATAATAATTATATTCGATTGGCATCTTACAACTCTATTTCGAATCTGTGGATGGAATACAATAATATTAAAATCGCGATACAGAAATAGGTGTGAGAAAATTTGAAGTTCTATGTATTTTTTTATACGGAATCATAAAGAAAATAAAAATATTTTTTCAAAAAACTATCAAAAATTTTAGGGTGGGTGGTCTATAAAATTTAGGGGTTTGAAAAACAGATGTTGACCGATTCTCAGACCTACCCGATATACAAACAAATTTTCTAACAAATTGGTTTAACCGTTTCGGCGGAGTTTGGTAACAAACACTGGGACACGAGAATTTTATATATAAGATTATCCTTTACTCATCACAAATTGAATAAATATTAAATGTCGTCTTCTGGGCGACACAGAATTAAAACGCAGTTAAACCACGCATATTCAAGGCACGAAATGAAAAATTTCTCTTTTCTTTTTAAATATTATATAATATATTTATGATTAAAAATGGCTTACCGTAAGGCGCGACATTTTTTGTGTACGTATGTGGTAACAAAACGTTACTTGAACGAATTGTTTGATAATGATGCGTTCCTAAATTTAACTCGCAGTTTTATACTGCACCAAAAAATAAGTTACGTGAAATTACCAATTCTAATTAGATATTAACATTTCTAGAATGAAATAAATCAGTTCGCGAACGCAAGAAAACTGGATTATAACTGTTGAACCGCGAAAATGTAAGATAAATGAACAACTGAAATGATTACGTTTTGTACGTAAGTCTTTAACGTATTACCTTTCTTGGTAATAGTGATTTTCATTATTATAACACTAGAAATAAGGGATTGCTTGTAACTAATTCTAGTAGGCTTCATAAGATACATAATGCTTTAAGGGTAAATGTTTACACTTTCATAATAAAGTCCCAGCCTGTGTTCACGCAATAAATAAATTTAAATGTTTTATTAAAAATGGCGTAAATCCTACTACTCTACAGCTGAATATCTAATTGATCGGAAAGCCTGAGACTAGATTATGATATGATGTATATATTTTAATGACATCAAAAAGAATTGTAAAGGAATCAATTTTGAGAAAATAAATGCCTTTTATAGCACTAACAATAACAGTACAATATTGTATATTTAATTGAAAAGAGCGCAAAAAAAAATGCTGGGACAGTTTCGTGCGCCGCGTCTTCTCTCTCAGAGCACCATTTATTTCCGAAGCGGTAGTATGAGTAGTATTAGAAATGACATCAAATTCTAAAGGAATCAATTTTGAGAAAATAAATGCCTTTTATATATAATGGGGCAAACGGGCAAGAGGTTCTGGTGATTGGAAGTAGTGAAGTAGCCGCTCACCATTAACGCCTTCTCGTCCAGGGTAACGTGGAAGGCATAAGACCTCGCGGAAGGTCACCTATGCGATGGACCGATCAGTTCAAATCTGCTGTAGGCGGCCCCGTGCATGAGTGCACTCGAATGACCTTCAACAGAGAGAGAGATGGCGAGAAATTGCGAGGCGAATTACCTCAGCCTGTACTGAAACTTCAACCACGACACCACATGAGATTTCTAAGAAATTTGCAGGTAGACTGCCTTAGCAGGGATTTTGAGACAAATCTACGTGATACTCGTATGACTAACAAGAAGGTGCTTCATATTTACTTTTGCTTAGTTCGGGAAAATTCTACAAACGGAGGCCATTTGCTAGTTTTAAGTGTATTTATGAAGAATATTTCCGGGACAAAGGCGGCATAGTTTGGGGTTTCAGGGTTGTAAACATTTTTTATTTTCGATGCTCTTACCTAATATATTTTTATGTGTTTTTTTTATTACTCAGCTGGTATAGGTGATTTTAGCACAGCTTTGTTTAATGGCGTTAGTCCACCAAGGAAGATTATTATGTTTTTCTTTTATAATTTATGAATTTGGTAGAAGTTTATCTAAAAAGTTAATATATATTGAACCTTTACGGTGGTAGTAAAATCATATTTCAAGAAGCACAAACGTGTAACGTAAACGTAAATATATATCAAAGAACCTAATAAGATGTGTGAAATTTGTGTTATTAGAAATACCTAAGAGTTTTCCAATGTAGTTTGTCCAAAAGCCATTGTTACCATTATTTTATATATCTCTTATTATCTTTTTATACAGACTTATCAAATGTTATTACCTCTGACCTTGAAGACGAATATGACGGAATTGCATCATGTTACCCAGCCGGACTTCTCTAATCATATATTTTGAGGTTAGACAATTTTACCGGTTAATAAATTTGGGACTAAGAAAATATCCATAAATAAAATAACACACTAAATAACAACCTTCAGATTATAAATTATTAGTTTACCTATTTTCTCAGTAAAATACCATTACAGTTAGTAAAAACTTTGACTAAATTTTAAAATGGCGTTGACATATATCTGCGTCCTCCTATAAATAATCCTAATAAGATCGAATCTTAGATATGTACTTAGATTAAGGATTGGTCTCCGCTGCGCTCCAATAAGATACCGTACTACCTAAGAACAATAGCTTTTTTATTACGGCAACGTTTAGATGCTTGTGTGCGTGGTATATTGACACCCAAGGGCTCCTTTAAAATTTTGTAACATAGGCTTCGTGTTAATTTGCATTGAAATTGATGAAATACGTACTGATGATATGTGATCCCAATGTCTTTCTTATTTCTTGTAGTATAACTTTTTACAAAGTTTTACTACGTAACCGGGCATTTTAGTTTCAATTATTAGCAAAGTTTAACATAACATGTGGCACGTCAACGCCACACCTTGTTCTGACTGACTCGAGTATGCACACTTTGGCGTAGTATTAGTTGCCGCACTATGCGACGACGCCTGCGGTATCTAGTTGGAGCGCAGTGTGACCAATCCTTAATCTAAGCATAGGTAGTTAGAGAGAGGTCGCCCCCGATGACGGCTTAGAAGGCACTTCTCCAATGCCAATCTCAGGTGGTGTTTAGTAGGTAGGCACGCAGGCTCTTGTGAATCCCACATAACCTATACATGAGCATGCACCACCTTCCTCCCATCGTTTATCGGAGGGTAGCCCTTTCTTCTTCCTCTGGGTGCAAAAAAAAATTGAACTTACAAGAACTCGGGGCAAACCACTAGTAGTCTAACGGCCTTACAAAGAAACTTGGTATAAAGTTATAACTGATGATAAACAACGAAAATGTAAAATGTTTACAATATCGTTGACAAAACTGTCAATAGAATGATAATTCTGAAGTTTTCCGAATGACAAGCTGCCTTGCAAATAAACGCGGGAAACGTTATACGTCCGAACAAACCATTCGTAAGCAAAATGTCTATTTGTAAACATTTTACATATTCTTGGTTTATGCTTATGCCAATTTATTTGTAAGGCCGTATATGTTTACTATAAAAATCTAAACAAAAAGCTAGTAGAAGTAACGGTTTTCACAAGACTTATAAACCACAAGTGTAAATTGGAATGGCGGACGTGAAACACCGTGAAAATTCTTCCATAATCTGCAAGTACCTCTCAAAATAGCACATTTCACCGGCATGTCTTTTTTAACTCATCACAAGCATAGCTCTCTGCTTACGATTTGTCAATCAAATTCGATTACGGAAACAATAGATTCGGATTTCTTTTCTATCTTTCTATATCTCCGTTTGGGAATTTCTTCTCTCTTGTACCCTTTGTTAGTCGATAAGCTAGTAAGTCTATCAGTGAGCCACTTAATTGCCATCTACAGTATGAAAACAGGAACAAATTCAAATAGATAAGGTATGATCAAAGACTTTAATACAAGAAAACTCAGCAACTTTATACAAATTGTATTTTTAATGAAAATTAGGAACGAAACGAGCAGGACGTTCAGCTGATGGTAATTGATACGCCAATAAAAACCACAAAAATTCTCAGCGGCACTACAAGCGTTTTGAACCTTGAGACATAAGATGTTAATTCATTTGCCCAGTAATTGCACTAGCTACGGCGCCCTTCAGACCAAAACACAATAATGTTTACACATTAATGCTTTACTGCAGAAAAAGGCGCCGTTGTGGTACCCATAATCTAGCCGGCGTCCTGTACAAAGGAGCTTCCCACCGGATTCCGAATTGTTTGCTAGTTAATTACTAATTAGCAAAAAGCCCATCCCAATTATTATTTTATCTATGTTATTCAGCGACAATAATACTAAAATTTTGTTTACATTATGATTAAAACAATATAAAAGGGGTCAATCGTCTCAATTCTGTGTCATTTACTATCAGTTATTTGTGTTATTAAGCTGCCGAATTCGCAAAAAAATGTTTAAAGTAAGTTTGTAATAAATACGTTTTATATAAACTAATTTTGTGGAAGTGAAAACTTCTCCAGAGGTGGCGATGACCACATCTTGTGGGGCACTCGGATCACAACGACACAAAAATTTCGGAGTTTTTTATCATTAACACTATATTGTGTTTGTGAATAATCTAGCCGGCATCCAGTGAAAAGGAGCCCCCTGTTACTGGTTTATATTCATTTAATCAATAGTATTACTTCATGAATATAGAATTAAAAATATTGTACAAAGTTTTCACTTCTGTCGTGTGGTCTAACACACACATTTTACATTTTTATTTTATTTACAATTTTACCAACATAATTAGCACAACGCACAACTACTCGCATTTCCAGGGTTCCAGTAATCATCACGCTAACCCTTGGCGTTGCGTAGTGACATCGCTTCATTGTGTGACTTCTACCACATTATTTTAACTGTGTTGCGTTTCTCTATAGGATGGTTTTCAAGGACCTTTCTCTCACGTACAATCAAACTGTGGAATGAGCTTCTTTGTGCGGTATTACCGGGATGATACAACATGGGACGACATGGGACCTTCAAAAAAGCGCGAATATTTTTCTAAAAGGCCTGTAACGCTCCTGTGATTCCTCTGGTATTGCAGGAAAATGAGTGCAGTACCGATCAGTTCGCATCAGATAACCTCGTTTGTCTTTCCCATCGATAAAAACCTGCAATTCATTTAAGTCCAAATTTTGTGCGCAACCTTCTTTGATAGTAGTCGTTATGTATCGCTTTAAGATCTATACAGCGTACTAAGAATATGCTTAGACTTTACTTAAGTAAAACTTACCCGAGTGCAAGCTTAACGTAATCTTTGATTACGTTTTTATAGTAAATTGACATCTGAAACTATCCTGAGCTTAAGTTAAGACAGCCCAATGCAAAGGCCAAGATCGTGTTTTATAATTTATTACACTCAGCTTAGTTTTACGTGAGTAAAGTGTAAGTACGCTCTTTAGATCTCAGCCTTAATCTGCCACTCGGGGTGCGTTGAGTGCTCCATTAGTCAAAAAATTTGTAAGGCGTGATGACTTACAGTACGCAGACGTGGTCGCTAACTAAGGGCCTGATGAGAAAGCTTATAATCGCTCGACAACGGAGAAGGCTATTCTTGAAGATTCCCTGGAAGATTGAATCAGAAATAGGAGAAACAATGTCACTGACATAGCCCAGATGATTGCGAAACTGAAGTGGCAGTGGGCAGGGCACATAGTTCGACGGACAGATGGCCGGTGGGGCAGAAAAGTCCTCGAAAGGCGACCACGTACCAGAAAACCGACGATCTGGTCAAGATAGCCGGAATACGTTGGATGAGGGCAGCGCAGTACCAATTGTTGTGGAGATCTTTGGGGGAGGCCTTTGTCCAGGAGTGGACGTCTTCCGGCTGATGATGATGAAGACCAAGGCGTGCGGGTCTCACAGACCCGACCTGGGAAACTAAGCCATGTAACTTTCCATTAGTATGGCGAGGGATAAGATGTGTCCTTATTAATACAACAAATTAATAGAGTATTTAAATTTTAAAGTCATTAAATTTTGAAAAGAAACTTTTATTTCTGTTTCAACTCTGATTTTTCAATTACAGATTGTGTGCGCCATTGTTCTACTGGTTGCCCTGTGCCATGGTGAGTACTTGAAACTATTATGCAACTGTCTGTATTAACAATAATAAAATGAATATTCTTTTTAAGATATTTTCTTTTATAGCTGATCTAATCCGTTTGTTTTCTTTATTCTGTTCTATTGCCTTTCTACAACCAATGTTAGTTATTGTATTTTATTTTTTTATTTAAAAAAAATATATATTTTAACAAAATAAAGTAAGTTTGGTTTTTTTCAACACTAAATTAAGGAATTGAAAAAAAGGGCGACTGCTAGAGGATATAGCAATAAAAAAATTATGGACAAAAAAATCGACATCAAATAAGACTATTCTAAAACAATAGGTATATTATGCACTAATAAGTAAAAAAACCGTTATTCTATACAATCTGATTCTAGTTACAATAATTGTTATTTTGTAATCGTTGTCCTCCCGCCGCGGCCCAACCCCCTCTCGCCTTGTCACGTTGCGCGTGCGACACAAGCACATCTCACCTACATCTATGGATGTTTGTTTCCGAGTCATGGATGTTTATATGTATTTATGTATGTTCATATATACTTAAGTAAGTATATTGTATTAAATATATCGTTGTCTTACAACCCATAACACAGTCTATATGCCTAATTTGGGGCAAGATAATTTGTGTAAAAAATGTGTCAATATTATATTATATTATATATTATGAATATTATGTTGAAATTTGTGAAGATGTTGTCCTTAATAACAATCATCAAGACAGATATTCGTTTCGTTTATTTTGAGTTATACCGATATCCTTATATAATTTATACGTCTAGATATAGTCTTTTGCTGTTCAACAACCGATAGAAACGAGTCACGTTTATTACTTTAGTGTGCGTGACAAGCTACGTCTCACACCCTTTGTTTTGTATGACACATTGTATTAGAATGCGTGGATTGTTCAAAATATATGTTAACTCTAAACTGAAATTTTTTTTACAGTTTTCATAGTCTAAATAGATGTTTAAATGATTTAAGGCAAAATCTACTATTTCTTATTCCTCATTTTTGTAAATTTGTCATTCGCAACATACTTAATTTTAATATTATCTTTTATGTGATTTAAAATAAAATCGAAAGTGGACACACTCATTCGGTAGTAATTGAATTGCTACTGAATTGCTTGGAATTCATTAGAGATCGGACTAGTGTGTAAAAACTATCCAAAATCAGTCCAAGTTTTCTAGATCTGTATTTTCACGGATACGGATCGGACTCTGATCGCTCTAAGACCGCTTTCGCACTACGTCCGATCCGAATCCAATACGTACCCGAGAAAATACGGACCGGTGTTGTCATAGAACTATTTCTATCGGTTGACAGAAAGAAATGGAATGACGGAAGCCGGATCTAGTGCGTAAACTACCATAGAAAAAGTTCTACGAATATTTCGGACCGTGTTTTCACGGATAGGGATAGGATTCGGATCGGACGTAGTGTGAAGGCGCTCTTATTCTATTTTTGAATCTGATTTCAGTCACCCCAAGATATAAGTATACATATCTTCACTATAATTAATTTCTGAGTTAAGGTGGGCTTATTTAAAATACAAATATGTACACTAATTGTGTGCTTGAGTACACATAACACTGTGAGCACTGAAGCATTCAACAGCTACATTGATCCGTTCTAGAAATTATGTAAACCAGTTGAATCTACTTCATGTCTATTTTTTTTATTTTATACTTAATAAGTACACTTTTTACATTATAATGTATGTCTTGCCAAATTTTAACAGTTTGTTGGCAAGTTATTGCGCTTAAAAACATTTGATTACCTCAGTTGGTTAGAGCACCGGCACGGAACGCTTGAGTTCTGGGGGGTCGAGTCCCGCATCGTTCATAAAATTTTGTTTTTCAAATTTTATTGGTGTATTAATACTAGAAGTGAGGGTTATCACTTTAAAAACATAACATATTACTTAACTACTGCATACTTTAAACTAAACTATGAGAACTATAAAAAAGAAACGAGTTATTCAATACTATTCAACGCCATTTTTCAGTTTAAATTTAACTGCGCTTTTTTTTAGTTTGAGAACACTGTTAAATGTTTTTTTTTTATGATAATAAAGGAAGAGACGAACAGGATGTTCAGCTGATGGTAATTGATACGCCCTGCCCATTACAATGTATTATCACTCAGGATTCTTGAAAAATCCAAAAATTCTGAGTGGCACTTCAATTGCGCTCGTCTCCTCGAGGCATAAGATGAAGTCTCGTTTGCCCAGTAATTTCACTAGCTACGGCGCCCATCAGACCGAAACACAATAATGTTTACACATTAATGCTTTACTGCAGAAAAAGGCGCCGTTGTGGTACCCATAATCTAGCCGGCGTCCTGTACAAAGGAGCTTCCCACCGGATTCCGAATTGTTTGCTAGTTAACCTGCTTTACCGCACAAATAGGTGCCGTTGTGGTATCCATAATCTAGCCGGCTTCCTGTGCATAGGAGCCTTCTACTGGTAAATTCATTAAATATTTTACCATAGTAATTTTTAATCTTTCGAACCATTAACTTTTCCTGCTGTAGAAGGGGAATCAAATGTAACATGGAGAATAGCGTATTGTATAAAAAGACACACTTCAAAATGGTATTCCGTGCCCTCTGGTTTTAAGGCTCCTTATTGGTTTCTATTCCTGTTATTCTCTTCATCAACGGTATCACTGCTTGTTTTCGACACTCCAAACTCCTATACGCTGATGACATGAAAATATTTAGACAAATTAGTGACCTTGATGATTGCCAGATTTGAAAGATACTGTCGATATTAAAATACCTTAGAGCTAGATAGAGCCTTTTGCTGCTACACAACCGATGAAGACAGGCCGGGTTCATTACTTTAATGTGCGTGACAAGTTTAAATCAAAGACTGATCTACAGCAAATCTACAGTCTACACTTTACACATTTATTACTCACTTACACATACAGCAACCACTCGAAAGGGATCAATACTTGAGAAAAAAAAAATCAAATTCAAAATTTCTATATTTGGTATTAAAATATATATAAAAAATTACTTAAACCTACTTATTAAAGCAATTTATAATTAAGCCTTATATATGTAGGTATCAGAAAACTTATTTCTACAACCCGATCTACGTATTAAGGGATAAAACTTTATTATGCTTAAAAACTAATACATGAGGTTTGTGGAGGGGGAATCCAGGAAACTGGGAAAACCTGGCTATTTGCTGTTGATATAACGCATAACTCGAGCAAATAACTGGTGACCGTAAGTTAACTTTCGGCAGGAACATTGTTAGCTTGTTTTAATGTTTATCTTTGTGCTCTGTGCACCATCTATCGGATGCGATATGAACTAAAAAGACAGCCGGTTTCACGTTCAACACTACGTCTTTCATTCGCGATTTGTATGTCGCATGACGTTAGTATTACAAGCGGGAACGGCGCAATGTTAGCGCCGTTTACGCTTACACTTACTCTCACCTGGGTTTCCCGGTTCGAATCCTCACCCGTAACGTACCAAAGTGTTACAATCCTTATAAGGTCGGCAATTGAATGAATGAATGAATAAATGAAAACTTCATTAATAACAAACACAAACCATACAGAATAATACAACTAAAAAAGACTTAGAGGTAAAAAAATAATTAAAAACTTATAGCATAAAAATATACAACATAAAACAAATGTATGCATAATATTATAGTGATGATCTTAATTTAAAAGTACTGTGTAGCAGTTATTGTTATCAAAAGGAACTGACTCAGCGTCGTGCTGTATTGGAATAATACCAACACAGCAGCCCCTGGAGACCCATTGAGTAACTACTATTGTTAAAAAATAAATATAAATTTAATTGAGATTCTTCTAGCTTACAAGAGAGTAGTGGCCGCAGTGCTCAAATCACATTATCTGAACATTTAAACATTTGTCCTCATCTTCCATAAAAAAAAATTATTGAGACTTATTGCATTTTTTTTAGGTATGCCCCAAGGCTATGACTATAACCAAGGACGGAATGCACCAGGAACTGAATACAGCGGTCTAGGACAAGGTTATCCCGGGCAAGGTTACCAAGGTTTTCGTCAAGGCAACCAAGGTTTTGGCCAGGGAAATCAGGGTGGTCAAGGTTCTGGCCAGGGAAATCAGGGACACCGTCATGGCTACCAAGAATATGGTTATTAGATATTAATAGCGTAAGACAATAATAAATGAAATGTAAAACATATATATTTTTTTATTGTATGTATAAAATAGCTGTTACTCTATCACTGATAAATGTTATACCTACTTAAATATTTATATGTTAAAATCAAGATTAAATAAATATTCTAAGATTGAAAATTCTAAATTTACTGCGCTCCAACTAGATACTGTTTAAAAACATGTGTCTAAGCCATAATTTAATAATTTTTTGTAATATCACTCCAAATGCTTATCACAAGTCGGAAGTTGAACATACATACCAATATTTATGAACGACGCATTAGTCATTCCGACAGGCTAAGTGATCAAAGCGCTGGGGCGTATCTCAAGAGGCGTCGGTGCGAATTATCCATTAATTTTGTTACATTATGTTTGTAAATTTTAAAACTGTTATGAGTGTAGTAGTTAGTAACCTACATAAATTAACAGTAAAAGAAACAATGCTTATGAAGGGCGCAGGCATTTTTTTACCAGTGGGAGGCCTCTTTGCACAGGAAGCCGGCTAGATTATGGGAACCACAACGGCCCCTATTTCTGTCGTGAAGCAGTAATGTGTAAACATTATTATGTTTTAAATTACTGTGCGAATGAGACTTAACATCTTCTGTCTTACGAGCGCAATTGTAGTGGCGCTCAGAATTTTTGGGTTTATAAGAATCCTGAGCGGCTCTCCATTGTAATGGGTAGGGCGTATGAATTACCATCAGCTGAACGTCCTGCTCGTCTCGTCCCTTATTTTGATAAAAGGCCCAAAGTCATGGAAATTAGCCCTTGTCAACAGCTCTGCGGCTAATTAGAAGCCAAATGCCATTACCTCCCTGCTCTCCAAAATCATGGAGAGCGTTATTTACCGCCAGCTCTTGATATCCTTAGTGGGTCACCAGTTGTCACTAATTTAATCCAGAACAATCTAGTTTGTGCTAGCCGAGCTCAAAAATAAATGAAGATGCAAACACGGTTGAGTGCATACGCAAAAGTTACGAAAATCTTATAATTGTATACATGAAAACAAAAATGCTGCAGTAAAATTTAATTGTTTAGTACAATATTAAACTTTTATAAAATATTTATGAGAAATAAATATCAAATCACACAATTACTATGGTTGACCAACGCCATTTATTTCATGTTAAAGGTTTGTATGGATGAAAGTTAGTAGTAGTCTTAGTAATGGTATTGATATAAAAATTAAACAAAGAATTTAATTTTTCTCCTTTAAGTTAGGATCAGATTTTTCTAGAATTTTCGGTATTTCTACTCCTTTCGTAGAATTGATCATGTTATGATCAGGCTTTGCAGCTTCGGATGGGTTCATGTTTGGGTTGTTTTCTTCAGCCAGGCTTACGGATACCACAAGTAACAGGCAAGCGAGGACCTGTAAAAAACAAAAAATTGAAACCTTTTAATTCAGTATATCTTAGTTATATAAGAAAAACTCAAAAGTGTGTTATTTTCTGGGAATTGCTGATAAATAATTGCAGTCAAATAATCAGCATGCTTCAATGGCCATTTTGACCAATAAAAAATAAAAATTAAATTGTGACAGAACATGAAATCTTTACCTACTGCCGGAGGCTCGGCTTCGGATTCTTAAAAGTTATTATATTTATAAGTTTTTTTTATGAAATAGGAGGACAAACGTGCGTACGGGTAACCTGGTGTTAAGTGATCACCGCCGCCCACATTCTCTTGCAACACCAGAGGAATCACAAGAGCGTTGCCGGCCTTTAAGGAAGGTGTACGCGCTTTTTTTGAAGGTACCCATGTCGTATCGTCCCGGAAACACCGCACAAGGAAGCTCATTCCCCAGCTTTGTAGTACGTGGAAGAAAGCTCCTTGAAAACCGCACTGTGGAGGACCGCCACACATCCAGATGGTGGGGATGATATCCTAACTTGTGGTGTGTCGTGTGAAGGTGGAATTCGGCGGCAGGAATCAGGTTGAACAGCTCTTCGGAACACTCCCCGTGATAAATGCGGTAGAAGACACACAATAAAGCGACGTCTCTACCCAACGCCAAGTGATCCAGCCGTTCACAGAGCCCTGGGTACCCGACAATTCGAGCTGCTCTGCGTTGCACGCGGTCAAATGGATCGAGCTTTTTCTGGGGTGCGCCAGACCAGAGATGACAGCAATACTCCATGTGTGGGCGGACCTACGCTTTGTAGAGCGCTAGAATGTGGGCCGGCTTGAAGTATTGCCGTGCTCTATTGATGACGCCCAGCTTCTTCGAAGCCAATTTGACTTTGCCCTCCAGATGGCCACGGAATTGGCAATCGCTCGAGATTTCGAGACCCTGTATTCCGATACTAGGCGAGGCTTTTAGGGAAGTGTTGTCGAAGAGCGGTGATACGGCAAATGGGGATTTTTTTGTGGTAAACGCGCAAACTTGAGTCTTCTGGGGGTTGAATTGGACAAGGTTCAATTTACCCCATTCCGCGACCTTCTCGAGAGAGGACTCGATAGAAGACACAAGTTTCTCCCCGCACTGGTCGACGTTTTCCCGAGAGAGACTTGCATGCCCCATATATACGGCATCACCAGTGCTGTCGTCTGCATAGCAATGTATGTTGGAGGTGTCCAACATATCATTGATATGCAGAAGAAACAGCGTGGGAGATAGCACACAGCCTTGGGGCACTCCAGCGTTCACTGGCTTGGGATTCGAGCAAAAACTGTCGACAACGACTTGTATGCTACGCCCAGGGAGGAAGCTGGAGGTCCACTTGCATAATCTCTCGGGAAGCCCAAATAATGGAAGTTTTGAGAGGAGCGCCTTGTGCCATACACGATCAAATGCCTTCGCTATATCCAGGCTAACTGCCAGGCCTTCCCCCTCGCTTTCAATAGCCGCCGCCCATCTATGTGATAGGTATATCAGAAGATCACCTGCCGACCGACCATGGCGAAAGCCGTATTGTCGGTCGTTTATCAACTGGTGACCCTCTAGGTATACTAAAAGCTGGCGGCTAATTATGCTCTCCATGATTTTGGAGAGCAGGGAGGTCATAGTAATAGGCATGTAGTTTGCCGGATCCGAACTGTCTCCTTTTTTTGGATCGGATGGACAAGGGCTGACTTCCATGAGTCAGGGACTACGCCTTTGGAATAAGAGTGCCGGAATAAACGCTTTAGCACCGGCGTCAACTCAGGGGCACACGTTCTAAGCACGTTTGGAGAAATGCCAACCGGCCCGCTCGATTTCCTGACGTCCAACGAAAACAGAGCTCGCCTTACAGTTTTCTGTCTGAACTGTACTTCAGGCATAGAGCTCTGACACCGCGGGATGGTCGGCGGTGTTTTTCAGTTGTCGTCAAGAGTCGAGTTGGAGGCGAAAAGAGCGCACAGGAGATCGGCTTTCTCTTTTGCCGTATGGGCCAGGGTGTCATTCCTCATATGCAACGGCGGCATGGACGGCTGGTTGGACTGGAAAGCTGCTCGCCGATATTGACGACGTGCTTTGACTTCGCATGGGCGATTTGCCGCTTAAAAAATTTGGAGGCACGATTATATTTCCTCTTTAGAACTTTGCAGTTCGGATCCTTTGTGACCAGCGCCGCAACCCAAGTTCGATATGCCTGTTTATTGCAGTGCTACTTTAACTGACGCATCGAACCATTTTTATTTATAATCGCTTATAAAATGCTCACAGAATACCTTTATTTATTTACGGTGTGTGTGAATGACGCAGCCACTGTACTCAGTAACTTTTGTATTCATTTACATTTACTTTTTTTGACTTACTCGTGTAAGAGATGGACTATTAGATGTTTGTGTAAAGTTACTACTAGTTTACATATTATATTGTAATTGAAATGATTAATTGTAAATCGATGAAAATGTAAATATTGATATAAAAGAGTGGCAATTTATTTCTTGCTACTTCTTCTCATTAGCTCAACCCTTAACGAAGTAGCGGTAAATACAATAAGAAAAAATATTTTTTTGACATTCACAAAGTGATTTTGATTTGATTTTATTTACTCAACGTGAGTACAAGAATTTATAGGACTGATTGAGTGTCTTGTTTTAGGGGTGAAGGTTTTTTACCGAAGTACCTTCAAGTATAGAGCATCCTATAATTTCAACTTACAACAATAATATAAAAGGAAGTCACTAGGCCACGCATACTAGCACTCCACTTTTCCTGCCAGCTTCTTATTTTTTCCATTACTGACCTGGCCACTTTCTATTAAACCCCGATCTACTCGTGGACCTATTACACCAACTTTCCACATTAACTACATTTTTTTTTCAACATATTTTGGTCTATCCCCTTCATCTCTAGATGATTTTCCTCACCTAACTTCCTATTCCTATCCTTAGGTAAGCTGAGAGACAATAATTGATCTTATGGTCACTCAAACCCTTGTACTTTGCCCATCGGTACTTCAACATAAATGCGACAATTAAATGTGACAGGATATGAATACTGCTAAATGATCACCGCCTACCATAGTCTCTTGTAACACTAAAGGAATCACAGGAGCATTGCCGTTGTGGTGAGTGTAGCTTCCCAAAGAGATGCTACGTTTACGCATTAAAGGACCACATTTAAAGGGGATTTGCAACGGGGTTTCATCTGCACTATTACAGAATCTACACGTTCTGCAATCTCTGAGACCTAAGATTGAGATGTGTTTGTTTAATCTGCAGTGCCCCGTTAGTGTCCTGGTTAGAATGCGTAAGTTTTCCCTACTTAGCCCTAGTGCCTCATGTGCAGTCTTCTTCATGAAGGCTTGGATTAGGGTATCACTAGTCGTTGATTTTTTTTTATGAAAAATAGGGGACGAGACGAGCAGTACGTTCAGCTGATGGTAATTGATATGCCCTGCCCATGCAGTGCCGCTCAGGATTATTGAAAAACCTAAAAATTCTGAGCAGCATTACAACTGCACTAGTCACCTTGAGACATAAGTTGTCAAGTCTCATTTGCCCAGTAATTTCACTAGCTGCGGCGCCCTTCAGACCAAAACACAGTAGTGCTTACACATTTTTGTATCCATTGTGGAACCCATAATCTAGCCGGCATCCGGTGCACAGGAGCGTCCCACTGGTGAAATACTTGACTGGTGGTTCTAGAGTATAATCCTGGTTAGAATTATTATTTGGTCTCTGCGAAATATAGCAGCTTCTCAGCGTACCTAATTCTTACAAACTTTATCTGTCTTATCAATAAACGTAATTAGAAGTTACTCCAATTTGAAAATTACTTTTTTTTATGACATGAGACATGATAAGAGACGACATATGCAGGATGTTCATCTGATGGTAATTGATACGCACTGGCCATCACAATGCAGTGCCGCTCATAATTCTTGAAAAACCCAAAAAATCTAAGCACTACAATTGCGCTCATTTCCTTGAGACATAAGATGTCAAGTCTGATTTTCCCAGTGATTTCAAGAGCTACGGCGCCCCTAACAACGAAATACAATAATGCTTACACATGACTGCTTCACGGCAGAAATAGGCAAGTAACTCTGTAGCGACACAGGTAAGCTAAAGACAAAAAGTTTTAAATTTAAAATAACTATACTTCGCGTTTATTAATAACACAGAAACAGTATTAATAGTTATCTATATATATATATATATATATATATATATATATATATATGAGAACAACAAATCATTTACATATATATATATATATAAATGATTTGCTGTTCGTTAGTCTCGCTAAAACTCGAGAACGGCTGGACCGATTTGGCTAAGTTTAGTCTTGAATAATTTGTGGAAGTCCAGAGAAGGTTTGATAGGTGAATAAATACAATACAACAAAACAAAACAACAAATTTGTTTTTCCTTTGATGTGTCCATACATAATTCCTATGAGAGAATTTATTGACGCACGGTTTGACAGTTCTGCTGTGAAACAATTTGCAGAAAACATTAGCAGGGTGCATATTTTACGAAGTAATTTTTGATGTTATGATATATTATTGACAAATTCTTTTAAAAACATTATTTTATTTATTATATACAGAACAACGTCTGTTGGGTCAGCTAGTTATTAATAATAATTCAATTGCAACAAACCACAGCCCACAAAATAAACGCCATGATGTCGCCACTGGACATATGAGCTTCAATTTTGTAAACCTCACAAGCTAAGTACTACTAGTATAAAATTAAGCAATTATTGTTAAAGTCCGCCATTAAATTCAAAATACTTACCACGAATCTCGTCATCTTTCCCGATTTGTAACTAACATAAATTTATAAAACGAATCGTTTTATAGGCGTACTAGGATACCTTTGTATCAACAATTGTAGAGAAAAAGTTCTTCACACGATACAATCATCAATATAACAATCAAATAATTAAAATGGAATTAGTCTTAGTTAGAAGCGATTATAAACGCCATAATTATTATCAAATACGTCTGCTATTAGGATTGCTGTATAACTATGATTAGGAAATAATATCTTGCTGTGCTGTTAATTAAACACTAGCTTATTCCTTTGGCTTTACCTGTTTTATCTTCGGGTCACACGACATAAATGTATTTTTGCAAGACGTATGACTGTAGTCTTCACCTTCGCACGACACGCCACAAGTTACGATATCATCCCCACCATCTGGATGTGTGGCGGTCCTCCACAGTGCGGTTTTCAAGGAGCTTTCTTCCTCGTACCACGAAGCTGTGGAATGAGCTTCCTTGTGCGGTGTTTCCGGGACGATACGACATGGGTACCTTCAAGAAAAGCGTGTACACCTTCCTTAAAGGCCGGCAACGCTCTTGTGATTCCTCTGGTGTTGCAGGAGAGTGTGGGCGGCGGTGATCACTTAACACCAGGTGACCCGTACGCTCGTTTGTCCTCCGATTCCATAAAAAAAAAAAAAGTCTAGTGGCAGAAAAAGTAAGTAGGACTTGAGTAATGTAACCTTAGATAGTTTATATGTCTAGATAGAGTCTCTTGCTGTTAGAGAACCGATAATAACAGACCAGGAATATTAGTTTAGTATGCGTGACTAGCTAGGTCTTACAATTACGATTTGTATGACTCTTTGTATTAGGGTGCGTGAATTTCTCTAAATAGAAATTAGGTATAAACTCATTTTTTTTGACGTTTACGCAGCTGTCATAATCTATCTAGACGTAGTCACTGCGTATAACAGCCGTTTTGATTAATTGGTATCCCCGTTCAATTACCAGATCTTATCTATCCATAGTCTGCGTTTCATAATCAAGGACAAGTGCTATCTATCTGTTGACAATGACGGTTAGCTTCTTCTCTATTGAAACAGTTCTTTGCTGAACAAATGTTTAATGTGACAATATTTATTAATTATTTTTTTAAATTTGAATAAAAATTCGAATTACGTTTATTTGTTCATTTATTTTATTTCTTCCTTGTTTATACCTCTTGACAGTTTTGACATATCGATTTCATAGGTAATGCTTTAAACTTTGCGAATGACGTGTACGACGTCATGACGTGTTTCTTGAGTGCTCCCTAACATTTTAATTGTATTTAATTATTTGGAGTAGTGTGAAGATGTTTACGGTGTAAAATACTAAATTTTGAAGATAAATTTAAAGTGTGTGACAATCCAGTTTATAGAATCCTTATTTCATCGAGTAATATTAGTATTAATATTTCAATATTGTGTTTCGAGTGTCATGATGTCAGTGAGCGGTTGCCTCCGTAAAACTTGAAGTCAAACGATAAGTAAAAATTATAAATTAAGTCTGTTTTTCATTAGTATTATAAGAAAGTTTAGTATCGATGCTTCAAATACAGGCGTTACTCAACAGAAATTAACCGCTCATCCTGCACTAAATACCTTTGAATTCCGAGTGCACTCTTCGACGTTTCATTTATTACTGTTACAACAGGGTGATTATGAAAGTTATCATTAGATAACTATCATAATAACTAAACAAACACAAGGGCTATTCATTACAAGGTGGAACCAACAGTAACGATATTATTTAACTAAATTCAACCATTGTGATTTTGCGCTTAAAGACACTAAGTAAATTTGTGTTGGTTGTTTTAATAACTTACGACGGTACTTCAAAATCCGTGCTTAATACTTATGACGTCTGAGCCTATATTTGACGTGGGCTTGTTAACATAGATTCACACATTTCAAACCGAACATTAATTACTGAATAGCTTTGTCGTTTGACATTGGACTAACGTGTTGGTGATTACAGTTCGAATTTTATGATTTATTTTTGATTATATATGTAACGTGTTTTTTAATTTATATGTTTTGGCCAATTTTAATTTTATTGTTGTTTATTTCATTGGCATTTTATTTGAATCCATAAGGATGGAGGAAGGATTATTACCTATAAAGGTAATAATTTATTTTGTATTTAAATTTTTATTCAGGCTTTTTTGTAAATAATTGATTGTTCTTTTACATATATTATAAGCAGATTCCCAACAACTAAAAGTGGCTTTACAAGAATTAAAGCTTTCTAGAGAATTGTGTAACCAATTGACTAGTGAACGTGAAGAGAACGAGAAAATATTGTTAGAAGCCCTAGAAAATAATACTAAGTTAAAAAGTGAGTTGTCTGCTTTACACTTACAATATGACTGTATCATCGAAGAACGAGATAAGCTACAAATGATTATAGATGGTTTTGATCAGTGTGGTGCAGAGTATGAGAATACCTTAAAGCGAAACTCTATCCTGGAACGAGAACTGTGTGATGCCCACAAACAAATAGCACAAATGGAAGAGGAGTCTCGTTTTTCAGCCGCACAAGAAACCCAAAGCTTATTTAACGAATTACTATCAGCGAATAGCGTAGTTAAGCAAGTTTCCGTTGCAAGCAATAATGTAGCCGGCTCCGTGATTGACTTGACTGATGATAGCACAGTGGTGGGAATTAATTCTGTATGCAACAAAAAGACATCAAAAGTATATGGTAAAATAAAAAAACACAGAAACTCCACAACATCAAAGATATTAAAAAATAAGAAAAGTCTCAACAATAGTAATAATAATAAGAATAAATTAGATTCCTTAGACAAACTAAAAATTTGTACAGAAGAATTAAAAAATAACAGAATAAAATATGTAAATCACATACAACATCTCGAGTCTGAACTAGCCCATGTTGAAGGTAGTTTGAGGTCAATAACAAGTCTTTATGACAATTCTCAAGAGACGATTTGGGAGTACTCTGCGAATATGGATGAGCTACTTAAATTATCTCAAAGTAACCAGGAACGATTCGATTCCTTGATGATCAATTATTTGTGTGACTGCCAAAATTCTGCGAATTTAAAACAAGATAGAGCAGCTCTCCCCTTAACCGCTGAAATTAATATCGGATCCAACACTAGAACTATGCGTAAAAAAAACAATTATAAAACTGTAATATTTTGTGATGAAATAGGGAAAAATTTAGGCAAACTACTACACAGTAAAATAGAACACAGTAATAAATAACTGCTTCCCAAACACTAGTTTTCATGATATTATTCCAAAAATATTAAGTTCAAATTTAACACATGAAACAAACTTAATAATATGGTTTGGAAATATAGGAGACATGAACAAACGTGACCTTATCAAATATGTTGAGACACTATGTTCACTAAATATTAAAAAATTGTAATATTTACATTCCCGTAGAGCAAAAGCCTACAACAAGCTGAAAACGAACTTAGATATAATTTAAATTTAACATTACATACTATTCTAAATAATAATAAACTAATTAAATAAACTAATTAAATAATTAAACAATTATATTAAAAATAATTTATATTTGAGAAAAGGTAGTAACGACCTCTCAGACTTTTATAAACGTCAAGTAGCTGTGTCACTGTCTTACTACTTTAGTATAACAGCCAGGAATTTGGCTACCCAGAAAATGCACACTATTTGTTCTGAAGAGATTCGTGACAATGTCACATTGGAAGCTATCCCAAGTAATTTAAATTAGTTTATAAGACAACAGAGGATGTCTCTAGCATTAATAAGCTACAAAATAAATTATTTAAGACAACGGAATTATCCTCTAGCAACATCAAAACAAATAACAATTTATGTAATATTAGAAGTAGCAAAGAAAGAGGAATAATAACTTTAGTACATCAAAACATCCAGTGTTTAAGAGGCAAAGATTTAGAAGTTGAATTATTTTTGAACAGCAATGATATTGATATTTTATGTATTACTGAACATTGGTTAAGAGATTATGAGCAAATGTTTAATTTAAGCAATCACATAGTTGGAAGCTCGTTTAGTAGAACCAACTTTATTCATGGTGGTTCCTTGATTATAGTCAACAAACAATTTCAGTGCAAAAATCGTAAAGATATCGAAGCGTTATCTGTTGAGCGTGTAGTGGAAATATCTGCAATAGGGATAAAAAAAAATCTATGTGTATATAGACCGCAGCTGGCAAATTTTGAAATATTTGAAAAAACTATAGAAGATGTGTTATCGAAACTATCTCAATCGAAAAAGAAATTAGTTGTATGTGGCGACTTTAATGTTAATACATATTATAAATAACTGCTGCTTAAGTGTGCGATTGCTGAATCTGTTCAAATCATTTAATCTCTCTCATTTGTTTGCGGAGCCTACTAGAATATCTGCGACTAGCGCCACGTGTATTGACAATATATTCACTGACATTATTCCAATAAACAAATGTATTATTAGTAAATTAGACTCAGACCATTTGAGTCAACTAATAAAAATTAAAGACATCAGATCTATTCTGAAAAAACAAGTTAAATGTACTCCTGTAACAAATTATCGTTTAAATCAATTGAAAAATTGCCTCAGTTCCAATTCTCTATTCCTACCTCAACTTAACTTAGATGCCAATGCAATGTACAACATATTTTTTGAATCATTTACTAAACTGTTTTACTCTATTTTCATTTCAAAATCATTTATTCCAAAAAATACTTTATCTTTTAATGACTGGGCTTCCGTCGATTTACACAAACGTAGACAAACATTGTATAACTTATATGAAGAGAGGCAATTTAATACGAGTGCAAAATTTAAAAATTATGTAAGGTTATATTCTAAAGAATTCAAGAACGATTGTAAATTAG
This sequence comes from Leptidea sinapis, assembly GCF_905404315.1. Taxonomy (NCBI): domain Eukaryota; kingdom Metazoa; phylum Arthropoda; class Insecta; order Lepidoptera; family Pieridae; genus Leptidea; species Leptidea sinapis. Next base: position 8,326,948 of record NC_066289.1, read on the forward strand.
CTAAGTCTCACAACATAAGTTTAAAGATTAAAAATAGCAATGACAAAATAAAAACAACTTGGAAAATTATAAATGAGGAGATCGGTAAAACTAATAAGAGAAATAATGAATTCAAATTAAAGATTGGTAACAGAAACATAAAAACAGATTCTGAAATTGCAGATACATTTGAAAAGTTTTTTACTGATATACTGGTCTCTATAACAAAATATCTAAATTTCTCACCTATATCTGCAATGAAACTGCTACAGAAAAACGTATCTTTATGTAATAGAAACTTTAAATTTAAGCATGTTGATTGCATAGAGATTATTAAAATGTTTAGACTAATTAGCGTTAAGAAAACTAAAGATCTCTGGGGAATCTCTGTTAACGTAGTGAAATCTGTAATAGAAATTGTAGCCAAAGACTTAGCTTTTATTTTCAATAAGTGTGTAGATTGCGGTATATTTCCAAACCAAATGAAACAGAGCAAGATCACTCCTCTATTTAAGTCGGGAGAGAAAGCTGACCCCACCAATTTTAGACTCATATCAGTACTATCAACCTTTAGCAAGATTTTCGAAAAAATTATGTTAACGCAATTAATTAACCATTTTTACAATAATAACCTCATGCATAATAAACAATATGGTTTTACTCAAGGTCTTTCAACCACAGATGCTAGTATCGAGTTAATAAGAAATATTTTGGATGCTTGGGAGGATTCATGTGATGCGTTAGGAGTGTTTTGTGATATACCCAAGGCATTCGACTGCGTTCATCATGAAACCTTACTTCAAAAATTTCACCACGTTTCACTAGATTTAATAAAATCATACTTGTGTAATAGGATTCAAAGAGTAGACGTTAATGGAAAAAGATCAACATATCGATTGGTGTACAGGGCTCAATCTTGGGTCCTTTTTTGTTCCTGGTTTACGCCAATGATTTACCATACCTTATTCAAAATAAACATGATATTATACTGTTTGCTGACGATACATCTTTGTTATTTAAAATAAAACGCCAGCAAAAAACTTTCTGTCAGGTTGACGACGACATTGCTGAAGTAGTAAATTGGTTTAATGTTAATAACCTACTTTTAAACGAAAGGAGAACAAAATGTGTAAGGTTTACACTTCCAAATATAAAGCACCAACCAACCACACCAAAATTAATAATGAAAAACTTGATGTAGTAGAAACGACAACATTCCTAGGCATTACATTAGACTTTAAGCTACAATGGGGTGCTCACATAAAAAAACTTATGTAATCGACTTAGCTCTGCAGTATTTACGATAAAAAAAATTAGGCAGCTGACAGATGTTGAAACGGCTAGACTTGTATATTTCAGCTACTTTCATAGTGTCATGTCTTACGGAATTATATTGTGGGGTAGGGCTGCAGATATTGAAAACATATTTGTGCTGCAGAAAAGAGCAATTCGAGCAGTCTATAAAATGCGTTCAAGGGATTCATTGAGAGAAAAGTTTAGTGAAATAAATATTATGACAGTACACTGCCAGTACATATACGAGAACCTCCTATACGCTCATAAACATATTAGCCAATTTAAAAAGAATAGTGATGTACATAATATCAATACTCGGACAAACATAAACTTGAACGTAGAGTTTAAATTCTCTTTGCCTAAACTCGCAATTCCATATACGAGGCTCCGTAAAATTGCAAAATCTTTTAAAGTGGATTGTGTTGTATTTTATAATAAACTCCCAAATGAAATTAAAATGTTACCTATTAAAAAATTTAAATGTATCGTAAAAAATAAATTAACATCTAAGGCCTATTATAGCGTGAAAGATTATTTGAATGATATAGTTGGAATTAATGTTCTAAATTTTGTTACTGATTATTGTTATACTCATTTGAATGCTATTCTAACTTTTGTACTTCATCCTGACTTGCACTAAATAACTTATAAAGTTTTACAGTGAATAAAGATTTTTTGACTTTGACTTTGACTTAGTAACGAATTACACACAATGCATAAAGTGGGGTGTTGTAAATGTACATTTTTGTGACTGATACATTACAAGTATTGCGGTGTAAAGTTTTAGATTGAAAGCAGATATGTTACTTACCTACTAACTCTTCTTCACGTATGTTCACCTGATAACAATGAAAACGAGCCAAAATACCAAATACTCAAAAAATATTCCGAGCTACAAAAAAAACATACATGTTTTTGAGGTCTATGATGACCCCAGGTTTCTGTTGGAGTTGTGATAGCTGGTTATAAATCTACAATACTCTACTCACATGTACCTAAGTAATATAAATAACAAAATCCACTTCATTATTGATTTTAGCATACGTGAATAAAACACTTTAAGTGACTTTAACACATAAGCCTCCATCCATGTTAAACACAGTCTTGAAGATGGAATGACGCTGGTGGCTTGGGCACGGGGAAGGGCGCTGGTGTGGGACGCAACTTGCGTCGACACTCTGGCTCCTTCTCATGTCCAAGTTACGTCAATTGGTGCTGGAGCTGCTGCTTCGACTGCCGAAGACATCAAGCGTCGATAAAACAAAAAATGTTGGTCTCAGTGAGTCATACATCTTTGTGCCGATTGGTGTCGAGACACTTGGCCTGTGGGGCCCAGAGACACGGAGAATGTTCAAAATACTATCTTCGCGCCTCAATAAGGCTACTGGAAACCCAAGCGCTGGCAGCTATTTCGGTCAACGGATCAGCCTAACTATCCAGCACGGAAATGCTGCCAGTATTCTTGGTACTCTTCCACGTAATGTTAGTTTTAATTTTATGTAGTCAGAGTATTATAAATATACTTATAAGATTTGTTTTGTCTTGAATAGACTTAATAAAAGAAGAGGTAAAGATACTTATTAGTAGTATTTGAGTAGTTTCGTCATGTATGACAGTAGATAGACTGGAAAAATGAATAGAACTAATGTGGATGGATATTTTGGAAGAGGTCAGAAATGATCAGGTCAAGAATACAGGTAATATATGATCAGGTATCATAAAAGGGCCAGGTCGAGACCACCCAAAATAAAGTCAAACTCAAAAAAATTATTATTTCAATTAAACCGTTACCGGCACAATAACAAAAAAAGGGAATCTAAGGCACCAGTATTGAATCTGATCTGCCTATTTCAGAAAATGCAGTTTCGTTTGGAGAAGAACGGGCATAAGAATCTCCTAGGGTACACTTTTTGAAATAATTGAGTCTCAATATTTTTTGATTAAATCAATATACTTAGTCTGGCAATAAATACTGTCATAATAAAAAATAAACAAAATATTACATTTGAATTTGGAATCACTGGTATTAGCTATGAAGTAGTGACTGTCATACATTTGTGAAAAATGTATCAAAACATCGGCACAAGTGTATCAAGATACCATTCTTAAGAAGGTAGTGAACCCCCATAACAACACCATGTTCAATAACCAAGAATAGTGTTTCCAGCAAGACTCGGCACCGGGTCATAAAACTACGGTCTACGCAGTCTTGGTTGGAAACGAATGTTTCGGATTTCATTACAACTGAAGACTGGCTGTCGTCTAGTCCCGATCTTAATCCGCTGGATTATGATTTATAGTTTGTTTTAGAGAGTACGACTTGCTCTAAACGACATGATAAGTTGGAATTGTCAGGCAAGCATGTTTCCTAACATTTGAAAATGTAGGCATTAGAAAATCCATAATCTCTGCGTAAGCTGGAGACAGACATGATATGAATGTGACAAATGGACAGACGAGATATGGAAGTATTGAATAATTGTAAACAAATCAAATGATTAAGACATAATTTATTTATAAGCATTTACTAAGTGTTATATTGCAACAAATTCATTGAAAACTATTTATAATGATAAACAATGATCCTTGTCTAAATGCACATTTTTCCATCGCGAAGCCTTATTATTTCCCATCGCGAGCCAAGGGGCTGTCGTCTGAAAGATAAATAAATACTAATTGTTTAATTTGAATGTAAAGGTAACATTATAAATAATATATAATTATATTGTGGGGTAGGGCCGCAGATATTGACAACATATATTATGACAGTACATAAACGAGAACTTCCTATACGCTCATAAACATATTAGCCAATTTAAAGAGAATAGTTCAAATTCAAATATTATTATTCAAAATAGGATGTGACATCACTTATTGAAAGTAAAAAAAAAAACTACCACCCATTCCAAAATGAATGCCTCAGGCCTTAGAACGGGCGCAACAAACTCAGCGGGCTATTTTTTTTCATCAAAAAATATTTTTACAAAGTAACATTGTACAATTAAACTTATTATTTAATAGGCTGAAGGCGGTCGCTCCATTCCCGATTTGTGGTGTCATTACGAAAGTCATTTATGTTATAGTAACCTTTACCACACAGACGTTTTATAACAATTCTTTTGAATAACGTAATACTTTTGTTTTGCAAGACAACGATATATTTAATACAATATACTTACTTAAACATACATAAATACATATAAACATCCATGACTCGGAAACAAACATCCATATTCATCATATAAATTGCTTGCTACCGGGATTCGAACCCGGGACCTCTAGCTTAGTAGGTAGGATCACTAACCACCCGGCTATACAGGTCGTCATTGCACAATAATATGTTGTATGCCTCCGACGCAATAGAGTCTGTGTATAGGACAGTCTGTGTTGTTGGTATATTGATAAATCTTTACTTGATATATATATAACATACGTAACGTGAACAAAATAAATGTTTTACATTCCTGCTTATTGACCAAGCATATTTTAAGCAACTGGAGTAAATGCGGCAATGTATTGATATAGCAATCACAGTAGACACAATATGTACTTTTTTAAAGTCGGTTATAAAAATAGCCACAACCCTATTGCTTCAATGGAGTGAACGCACATGTAAGTAAGTATTTAATTGACTAGGCTTGGTTTCCATACTGATACATAATATGTCTACTGTGTAGCATTCGAAGGTTATTATGTATTTATTAGTACAATATTTGTGCTGCAGAAGAGGGCTATTCGCGCTATTTATAACCTAGGCCCTAAGGAATCATTGAGAGCAAAATTCAAAGAAATTGACATCTTGACTGTTGCTTCTCAATATATTCTTGATAATGTAATGTATGTTCATAGGTACATAAGTGAATTTGCCAGAAACTGTCATAACCATAATGTCAAAACCAGGAACAGACATAAGCTTATAATGCCTACTACTCGACTAAGTCGAGTTAACAAGTCTTGTGGGGCGATGTATATGCTTTTACAACAGGATCCCAGAGAATGTTCAAAACAAAACGATTACGTTATTCAAAAGAATTGTTATAAAACGTCTGTGTGGTAAAGGTTACTATAACATAAATGACTTTCTTAATGATACCACAGATTGGGAATGGAGCCACCGCCCTCAGGCTATTAAATAATAAATTTAATTGTACAATGTTACTTTGTTGCTTTGTAAATGTTACTTTAATTGTAAAACATATTTTTAATGAAAAAAAAGCCCGCTGAGTTTGTTGCGCCCATTCTTCTCAGGCCTGAGGCGTTCATTTTGGAATGGGTGGTAGTTTTTTGACTTTCAATAAGTGATTTCACATCCTATTTTGAATAAAAATATTTGAATTTGAATTTATGGTGTAATTTGTGGCATGTTTCATATTTCGGGCATTCTTTTTATAAGACATGATTTGTCTATGTGTATAAAATGTCATTCTTAACACACAATTAATAGAATTTAATCCAAATGTGGTCGAATTTTCAAAACACCACAGCACTAACTAAAGATGGATGAGTTATAAGCCTACTTTGACAGATGTGAAAATCATTCGAAGCTCAAGGTTTATTATGCGTTTTGCTCATTTACAAAATATTATATTTAAATAATGAAGAAAACCATTTGGGTCAGTTTAAATATTATTTATTAGTAAGCATTTTTTTCAAGTAATTTTATGACACTTTTATACATTGTATGATATTATACGAAGTAAAATTCAGTTGACAGACAGACATAATATAAGTAGAGTGTAGACTATGCAAGTTGCGCGATAATCAATTCTTATTTTCCGCGAGGATTGGGTCTAGAGTCTGGAATAAAAATAAATATATTTTATTGAATTGGAAAATGTGGGTAAAAATAAATGTTAATTATTGTTTTTAAGAGATTCGCAAAGTTAACGAGGTTGAAATAGTTTTTAGTAGAAAAGAGCTGTTAAGATTTATTAAGATGTTATAAAGAATTAACGATTTTATAAGGATTAAATTTATAAGAATAATTATGTTAAAACCTTTTAACTTTTAAATCAAACAATCCCGTGTCACGATGTTCGTGCGGCGACGAAAACGAATGTGTTTTATTAAATTATAAAAATCGCCCGCCTTATTTGTTTGAGCCGCCGCGCCGCAAAGCTGATACCTAGATATACGCCATTGGACCGAGGTCAGGGCGATGACTTCAGTTTACTGGTAGAATAAATAAGTCAGGGGCTCTCATGATTTTTATAAACATACTAGCTGACCCAGCAAACGTTGTATTGCTGATATTAAAATCGCGATACAAAAGTAACTGTCGATCGTAGAAGGGTAAAAATTTGAAGTTGTATGATGATATTTTTTAATGCTGACTTATAATCAAACAAATTAAAAAAAAAATGTCAAAAAAATAAAATTTCGTGTGGACCACCCTTAACATTTAGGGGGATGCAAAAATAGATGTTGTCCGATTCGCAGACCTACCCAATATGCACTCAAAATTTCATGAGAATCGGTCTAGCCGTTTCGGAGGAGTTCAAAGTTTAACACCATGAAACGAGAATTTTATATATTAGATAGAAGATAATATGAAATGTTCTTTTTATCGTGGCATTTAATCTAAGGGATTTCGATTTTATATTTTATTTTTAGTTATGTCTTCGCATTCAACTTCATATCCGTGTCAATTATCATACAGGGGTTTTTTAACATAGTTTATATAGATATTATTTATGACTTAAAACAAAAAAAATAGTTCGATTTTCCACTACAAGCTTATTAAGGTTATAATGAAGAGTGCTATAAATTACATTGTTGCATCTCGTTTAGTATAAGTGGCTCTAACATTGACCGTAAGATACCTACCGACCTGTATAAATACCACTGGACAGGCTGTTCTATATGTATGACAGCAAATTTTTGTGCCTATTTGAAGCACCAATCGCGAGCGTCTAGAGAACTAATTTTGACGTATAATACAAAAATGGCTGCGAGAGAAGCGTACAGTACTCGGTCTTTCGTAATTTCGTTCGTTTTCCCTGTTATTTATACATCAGGAATCAACGTAATAAAGTACACATTTTTGTGTGAATAGTTTCCCACCATCTATCGACGTTTGTTTAGCTGAGGTCGTCAGCACTAGCTTTAGTACCGCAGACTCTCGCTATAGCCAACAGCGCCAAAATGGCGAATATCAAACAGGCACAAAAGCACTTTGACAACCGCCAGTCCAGACGTAAATAGTAGAGGTCAGTGTAGATAGTAATCTAGTTAGTGGAAAATACTTACACTGGGGTCTGTTGTCAACATACGCTGGCGAAATGTCTGAAACAGATTAAAAATTCATTATTATTATATTAAACCTAATATCAAAATAATAATATCCTATGAAGATGTAAATATTTCAATAATTAATGGTATTTTTAACCAATATTCTTAGACTTAGAATATTCTAGAAATTTATGGTCGTATTAATAGTAGAATTTTTATTCAGCTCGGGTTTTGTGTTAGTGAGATTTTGATTCCAATCACACAAAACTAGAATTCAATCAAAGTCATAATAACGTGTGCATGATTGCGTTGGATTTATGTACATAATAAACGTTAAATTTTATGTTTTGTGTATATATTTTTTTTATTTTATTAATAAGAATCCTGGGCGAGGTTCTTGCGCCGTTCTTTCTCTATCAGACCGCCATCTGTTTCCGAAGCGGCGGTAGTCTTTAAACTGACATCAAAAAGAATTCTACAGGAATCAAGGACAGTTCTATTTATATATTTTAAAAGAGTTATCAGCAAAGTAGGTCATGAATCAATTTTTAAGGACAACGCTCTTGTGATTCTCCTCATGTTAAAAGAGAGTATGTGCCGCGATTACTATCTACTATCGGTGATGATGATTAAAGTTGAGGTATGCGCGTTAGGCCTGGTATCCACCAAAGCGGAGACTTTAGCTGTAAATCTCCGCTCTCCCGCACAAACCACCAGTGGGAGGCTCCTTTGCACAGGATGCCGGCTAGATTATGGGTACCACAACGACGCCTATTTCTGCCGTGAAGCAGTAATGTATAAGCATTACTGTGTTTCGGTCTGTAGGACGCCGTAGCTAGTGAAATTACTGGGCAAATGAGACTTAACATCTTGTTTCAAGGTGACGAGGGCAGTTTTAGTGCTGCTCAGAATTTTTGGGGGTTTCAAGAATCCTGAGCGACACTGCATTGTAATAGACAGGGCGTATCAATTACCATCAGCTGAACGTCCTGCTCATCTTGTCCATTATTTTATAAAAAAAAAACTATGGAAAAATGAGACATCTCCTCTCTTTTCGCATGATCCATTTCCACTGAAGCTAAGAAGAGAGGAGAAGTGGAAATAACGAAATCTGATTGGTTACCAAAATCTCTTTTCATCTCCGGGCCTTAATCCTCCTCTTCCAAAAAAAAATCTGACTTGATTGTCTTAACATTACATTATTAATTAAATTTATCAGTTTATCTATAGATAGAGTAAGAGTACAGCTTAAAATCTATATACTTACCAATTCCATGCGGGCCGTTGTTTGCTGAAATTATAATAAAATATAAATAATTGTTTTAGACTATATTCAAATATAGATGTTGTAGAACTATATTATTATGTCTCTTGGGTAAGTATTCAAATCATTGAAATTCAAGACGTCATTACACAGTTTGATCGTATGTCTAAGAAAGTTCCTTCAAAACCGCACTGTGGAGGACGCCACATTTTTAGATGGTGCGTGGAATATCAGTTTTACAGACTTGATATGAGTATTTTTTAAATCTATTTTTATTTCAGTCGACTGCTCAACATTGTTATCAATAAGTGATTTTGAAACATTAAAAATCCTATTTTGAATTAAAATATTTTAATTTAAATTCTATAACATTATTGTAAAAGCGAGTTGATTCCCTTACAATAATTAATTTATGTCAAAATCGATTCATAATTAAATTCTATAGAACATTGTGTGTAATTGTTATAAACACTGATACTGAAGACTGTGCTTTTGGCGCGCATTTATTGATCTTTCTTCATCAGCCGGAAGACGTCCACTGCTGGATAAAGGCCTCCCCCAAAGATTTCCACGACGATCGGTCCTGCGCTGTCTTTATCCAACGTATTTCGGCGATCTCGACCAGATCTTCTTAGTCAGCATCCTCCGGTACGTGGTCGACATTCGAGGACTTTACTGGCCCAACGGCCACTTGTCCGTTGATCTATGTGCCCTGCCCACTGCCAATTCAGTTTCGTAATCATTTGGACTATATCGGTAGCTTTGGTTCTACTACGGATCTCCTCATTTCTGAATCGATCTCGCAGGGAAACTCCGAGCATAGCTTTCTCCATTGCTCTCTCAGCGACCATGAGCTTTCTCATCAGGACCATAGTTAGCGACCACAACTGCCTACCGTAAGTTATCACTGGCAACACACACTGGTTGAAAACCTTCGTCTTCAGACACTGTGGTATTTGAGATAATTATTGATAGAACGATACAATGCGTGATGCGTTAGGAGAGCGCGGTCTGTGCTTACAGAACTGAGCTTACTGAAGTTTGAAGAATACCAAGCCAAGATTTCACCATAGGCACTTTTAACTGAGTTCAATAAAACTGATTCGAGTCCATTAGGTTCTGTTCCAAAACAAACAAAGTTTTTATTCGCCCAGCACTAGAAATAGCGAATAATGTTTTCGAAATATGTGTTGAAGAAAGGCAGAACAAAAATTTGAGATTCAGTTATTAGGTAAAATGGTAAAATTAACCAATTAATTACACCAGTGGAAGGCTCCTTGGCACAGAATGTCGGCTAGATTATGTGTACTACAACGGCGCCTATTTCTGCCGTGAAGCAGTAATGTGTAAACATTATTGTTTTTCAGTCTGAAGGGCGCCGAAGCTAGTGAAATTACTGGGCACATGAGACTTAGCATCTTATGTCTCAAGGTGACTGAATTTTTGGATTTTTCAAGAATTATGAGCGGCACTGCACTGTAGTGGGCAAAGCGTATCAATTACCATCAGCTGAACATCCTGCTCGCCTCGTCCCTTTTCATAAAAAAATTATTATGGTCATCAATTAAAATAAGGTCACATCATTATTGCATTCCTGAGCTCAGCTTTCATAATAATCCGTACATAAGATTTGAAAAGTGACGGAGTTGAAATTGTAGTGTAGTGTTAATGAAAGGTAATTTCAATCCTCGTAAGCTGTGGGCATGAGAATATGAATATATTTGATAACTCACATCCAGCGCCGGGTTGGTAGAATCCTGGGTCTACTACGCCACCAGCTGAAATAAAACTCGAATTAAAATATTTACATATACTATATATATTACATATACATATTATAATATAATGACTAACACGTGATACACAACCAATATACGGAGTTGCAAACTTTCTTGTGACAAAATGCTGCAACCTTAATATGTCGCGTAGCAACCCTTCGACGAGTACGATTTAAATTTAAAGATGGAAGATCGTTTTGAAAATAGTATATAAGCCGTACTAAGCGGGGCCATCGCTGCACAGCGGATACTTCATAGGGAGAGTCGCTTGCGCCTCCCTCTCCCCAAGAGAAGGTCGTCTTCGATAAAGGCTTAGAGTTCACTTGCCCAAAGCCAACCTCAGGTGGTTTTACGTGAGTCCCACATAACCAACGCAGGCTTATGCTGCGTTGGTATGCATGAGCATTCATCACCTCTCTCCCATCGTTATCCCAGAAGGCAGTCCTTTCCTTTTGACTGGGCGCAAAAAAAGGCCTATGGTAGTTCTAGTTCAGACTCGAAAGTGAAAAGGAACAGAAGGAAGAGAAGAAGAAGTATTGAAAGTGGAAAGTGATTCAGTGCGGAGAAGATAGAAGAGAACGAGCGTTCGGTGCGGTGTGATCTGCTGAAAGCACCGCCATCTGAAGAAGAACAGCGGCAGACCCGCGAAGTGCAAGTTCATAGAAGTAAACGCAAATAAAGGCTCGTTCCTTTAGGCTGTGTATTACTTTCCAATCCCTGGCCCACTTTCGTGACATAATGTTGAAACACCTACCTACTATTATGCACACTAAGGCGCCTATTTCTACCGTAGAACAGTTATGTGTAAGCATTACTGTGTTTCGGTCTGAAAGACGCCGTAGCTAGTGAAATTACTGGGTAATTGAAACTTAACATCTTATGTCTCAAGGTGACGAGCGCAGTTTTAGTGCCGCTCAGAATTTTTGAGCCTTTCAAGAATTCAGAGCGGCACTGCACTATAATGGGCAGGGCGTATCAATTATCACCAGCAGAACATTCAGCTCGTCTCGTCCGTTATTTTCATAAAATAAAATAAAAACTTAGGGTCTTAACTTAGGTTTACAAGTTATGTTTATATTTGTTATTTGTTGTTTTCCTGTAGGTATGCACAATGCAGTTGTTCCATATATATGTATAATACTAGCTGACTCGACAGACGTTGTTCTGTTGATAATAAAAACATACTGTTTTATAGGAATTTGCCAATAATATTTCAAAACAAAAAACGGCCTTACAAATAAAATTGGCATAAAGTTATAACTAAGCATAAACCAAGAATATGTAAAATGTTTACAAATAGACATTTTGCTTACGAATGTTTTGTTCGGACGTATAACGTTTCCCGCGTTTATTTGCAAGGAAGCTTGTCATTCGCGAAACTTCAGAATTATCATTGTATTGACAGTGTTGTCAACGATATTGTAAACATTTTGCATTTTCTTTGTTTATCATCAGTTATAACTTTATACCAAGTTTATTTGTAAGGCCACAAGAATTATTTCGTAAAAAATGCTCCCTGTTGTTATAACAAGGTAAGTGACGAGCGCGATTGTAGTGCCGCTCAAAATTTTTGGGTTTTTCAAGAATTACGGCACTGCATTGTAATGGGCAGTGCGTATCTTCTACCATAACCTGAACGTCCTGCTCGTCTCGTCCCTTATTTCATTAAAAAAAGATAATGGTCATCAGTATTCAATTCGCGCGACATCTGTACATAAGATTTGAAAAGTGACGGAGTCGAAATTGTAGTGTAGTTTAAATGAAAGGTGATTTCAATCCTCGTAAACTGTGGGCATGAGAATATGAATGTATTTGATAACTCACATCCAGCGCCGGGTTGGTAGAATCCTGGGTCTACTACGCCACCAGCTGAAATAAAACTTTAATTAAAATATAACAATATTTAGGTAAATAGGATGTCTCCAGGTGACGAACGCAATTGTAGTGCCGCACAGAATTTTCGGGTTTTTTCAAGAATCCTGATTGTAACCGGCAGTACATTGTAATTGGTACGGCGTATCAATTACCATCTGAACGTCCTGCTCGTCCCTTATTTTTATTAAAGAAAATTGTACCCTTGCTGTATCAACGTAATATTCGAAATAAAACATTTTTTTTCTATTTACCGGTTACGAGAACGAATATTGGACGGAATGCACCTATCTATAGGATTTGTTCCACATATAACTCTATAATTTTAAATAATGCTGATTTAGATCTCTTCAACGACAATTTAGCGGATCTCAAACGAAAATTACTTGCAATTGCTTAATATTGTCATAAGATTTTCTTGTATATATTCATAAATTGTTAATTTTATAAATATTTAATTTAATTTACTAGTATTTTGTTTTAATTTTTATGTCTTGTTTTTGCCTATTGTAAATATCTATTATGAAATGCTGTGAATGCCTTTAAGTAATAGATATACTAGACTATATAGAATCTTAATATTGTGTAAGCAAAAGTCATGTATACCTATTGTTGGTGTTCCAATAAATAAATAAATAAATATGTAATAAGGAAAATGTACATTATTGTTACTCACCGCCAAGGCTGGGCCGGTAGAATCCTGGGTCTACGGCATCTGGAAATAAAATGGTATTGAAACATTGACAAACAACGAAATTAAAGAAAATAATATTCGCAGTAAGAAAATATACTTACATCCACCATTATTTCCTGTAAATAAAAATAAATTAATTAATAATCAATAAAAGGCATAAAAGGCATTTATGTTTTAAAAATAAATCATTTTTAGAATTCCTTTCGATCAATCTTTAATCTAGGTTCTAAAGTATAAAAATCGAAGAAGGTTAGTTAAGTTTAGTACCTTTAACCAAATAAGCTGATTTGTTATCACAAATAATAAACCAAAGAGAAATAATTACCAAATAAAATCAGATATTTTCCGATACACGATAATTACGACCAGAAAATAAAGGCTCTACTTAAATTATAAACTAAATAAATAAGTTTCATAAAATATCATACCGAACGACGGATCTGCTACTTGAACTGAAAAAAAATTTAAAAACCTGTTAGCAATTCAAGTTGGGTTTTTATGTTGAGATATTATTATAATATTATAAATTGTTGGGATATTATCACTGACCTGTATAAATACCACTGGACATGCTATTTCATATGTTTGACAGCAAATTTTTTGTGCCTATTTGAAGCGCCACTCGCGAGCGTCCAGAGAACTAATTTTGACGTATAATACAAATGGCTGCGAAGGAACATACAATACTCTACTTGAATTAATTTCGTTCATTTTCCATGATATTTATTCTTCAAGAATGAACGTTTTTTTTTAATTAACGTAATTTAAACACATTTTTTTTTGTAAATAGTTTTTCAACATCTATCGATGTTTGATATCATCACTAGTTTTAGTACCGCAGACTCTCGCTACATGGCCAACATCGACAAAATGGCGAATATCAAACAGGCACAAAAACACTTTGACAGCCGCCAGTCCAGTGGTTTATGGTAGAGGTCAGTGGATATTATGCAGGTAAAATTGGCGGGTGATATTTTTGTATTGTTGTGTCTACGATAAAAATTTGTTCGAGAAACCTTAAAAACGGCAAGAAATTTATTGTGACAAATAAATATGTGGTCTCAATATATTTTGTGTTTATTATGATAGAACTGTGGATACAACTTTAGGACAATGTACAACACTGTCCGAGTGGTTAGCGATCCTACCTACTAAGCTAGAGGTCCCAGGTTCGAATCCCAGTAGGCGCAAGCATTTATATGATGAATATGGATGTTTGTTTCCGAGTCATGGATGTTTATATGTATTTATGTATGTTTAAGTAAGTATGTTGTACGAGTATTATATTATATATCGTTGTCTTGCAACCCATAACACAGACAAGGTATATATACCTAATTTGGGGCAAGATAATTTGTGTAAAAAGTTTGTCAATATTATTATTATTATTATTATTTAATTTAAACCGACAGCCGTTTTTATGGTAAAACCATATTCAGATAAAATATATTATATTTTTAATGTACTAAATTAATTATTTCACAATACTTCAGTTGTAGAATTTTATTTTGTAATTTAATTCAAACTGCATGTTACGTATGTCAATAAGCTGTTAGTCATTTTATTTCATCACAACAACACTTCGACCGGTATTTATACCCATAGTTAGACACAACATACTATATAAATGAAATAATAGCTCTGACCTTGCCATGGATAATAATTCGCATAATATGGATTATTATGGGCGAATTGAACTGAAAGAAAAAATATTATTTATACCCAAATGTATTCGCTGGTAATGAAACAAATAATGATATTAATGTACCTAATAGCTATTTTTAAATATAATGTCAATTAGAATTGTTGTACCCTGGTACAATTGTAATCAGGGCCGGATTTAAACTTAATGCCGCCCCTGGGCACCGGAAAAAATCCGCCCCAATACTGGAATTTTACTTAAGCTTATTTATTGTTTATATATTTTATTTTAAAAATTGAATTTCTTGAATTATCAATTAAACCAAAAATTATTAATTTTATATTGAGCAATCTTGATAAGACTAAAAAAAAATTATTTATACTTTCAAAATTTTGCCGCCCCGGGCACTCGCCCCAACTGCCCCTAGTGTAAATCCACCGCTGATTGTAATCATTCATTGAGATGGATAGGATCAATTGTCGATAACATGCACTGACATAATTTCGATGGACATTTTAAATATTATTTTATACCTAAAGCGTGAATTATTATGAACTAAATCGGGTGGGGATTGTCAGCTTTTTGTAGTAGAACACAGTAAATATACTAATCTAACTACTAAATCTTTTTGAGTTAATTCATAGAGTTATAAATACCGTAAGTATACAAGGTAGGTAAAGTTGGCAATGGAAAAGGCGGCAAATTTAAATAGCCAAAGTGATTCATACATCTAGATTCTAGATAGAGCCTCTTGCTGTTAGTCATGACAACAGGCCAGGTTTATTACTTTAGTGTGCATGACAGCTACGTCTTACAGTTCCGATACGTCAGTTTTTTTTTCGACGTGTTCAATCTAGACGTATAAAGTATCTAAGGTAATAAAGTATTGCAATACTAATTGATAATTAATTATATAAATTGTAATAACAAATTTTGATACTTGATTATTAATTTATTAATTGCAATAACATAATTTGATACTTGATAATTAATCATATATTTGTAAATGTTATATATTTAAATGTAAATTAATAAATCAGAAGTAAAAATAGTATAAAAAGTAGGTACAAAAGTTTATTTGTTATAAACTTTCAGAATCAGTATAGCTTTCTAATTTGCTGTTGTTTTACGTTGAACTTGCCAATAATGGATAACAAAACTTATGTACTAAACTTTTAATAGATTTATTCAATTTTAATTACGATTGTAAACCCGAAAATTAAATCATAATAAAGCACAGAAATCCACACCGGAAACAAAATAATCGCCATCTTGTCTGTCAAACTGCTAGTGATGATGACATGCAAAATTCCAGCGCTAAAATTCATTATTCAACAACCATACTCTTTGTATATAAATAAGGTGTGTATATATATTTAAATGTAATTTTAAGGATTGTGTGGATTGTCAGCGATTTGAACTAGAAATTATAATAGAATTTCTTTACAAACATAATATGATGTCATTGAATAGTAATAAATATTTTGCATTAAGTACCTATTCTCAATTTAGAATGACATATTTGCATGCAGTTATTATTCTATGCTTTCAACGCAGTTCGAATTACAAAGTTTTGCTCATAAAAATGATATAGGCACTTAACTCTAGGATTCTTATACGATTTATGTGTGACCTTTTTATTAAAAACTTCTTCTTCTATATACTATATAGCATATAATTTATAAAACATTACTTGGTATGGTAATATTTGATATGGCTATTATATATTAGCTATGATTTGGGAAGTTGTTTTAAGTCTTAAGTCAAAGGATTAATATTAACATGCTTATACATGTTTCAATAGTTCCAATAGTCTCTCTTAAGACCGCGCATGATTCTCCATGGACTGAATTAGAGTAGATATTCTTTTTTAATCACAGTAGTTACGATTTAAGTATTCTATTGCTAAATTCTTACTTCACTTATAACTCTTAACTATTCTATAAAAGCACGAAGCAATTTTTTTTCTTTTTACGTAAGAAACCCACATTTTCAATCTCACGACATCACACCAGGGGTGAAGGGAGGGACAGGAAATTCAACAAAAACACCTCACGTAATTTATTGACGCCCCCTTAGAAACTCAATTCGCATTTCACCAATACAAGCTAAACGCAGTTACATCCTAAACGCATTTTAAAGCTGACCGCCGAAGCATGGACGTTTAACAATTTGATCGCGTTTAAGAGCTGCCACTTGTTTGTCGTGTGGATTGTCAGCAATTAGAACTAGAAATTAATAAAGATTTTTTTTAGAAATATTAATATTATGATGTCATTGAACAGAAATAAATATTTTGCATTAATTAAGTACCTATTCTCAATTTAGACTGACATATTTGACTTAAAAACTCAAGTTCTTTCTATATTCCATAAAATAGAATGGTATGGATTAATATTAACATGCTTATACATGTTTGTTCGTACCTTGTGAGGGATCTTGTGGATTGTTGTCCACAACTTGAACTGGAAGGAATAAAAATTTATTTAAATACATAGTGTTTCATGTATGAATGGTTATAAGTATAAAGATGCGTTTGAGAAAATAAGTATATTTTATCAACGTATAGATAACTGTAGTAGACATACATGCATGTGAAAAATACAAGAGTATGATGTATTTTTTTATTTTTTTTCCTTAGAATCATGGCTAGATCAATACTTACAATAGTTTTGATATGAGTAAGAAATTATTGGAAATGAGATGGCTTTATTCTAAAACTTAGCAATTAAATTGTATATTGAACCGCTCGTATGTAACGATTTATTTACGCTATATCTACATGTTTGTTCGTACCTTGTGAGGGATCATGTGGATTGTTGTCCACAACTTGAACTGGAAGGAATAAAAGTTTAATTTAATACACAATATGCCCGATTTATTTACATTATGTTAAGCATTTCCTGTACAGGTTGGTGGATTTATCTTGAATTTTATTTCTAACATCCTATACATATTTGAACGTTGAATATAAAGATTGTAAAAGTTGCTCATTGCTATTTAATAGTGTTTGGTAGAACGATCTTGGTATTTATTGCTTCTCCAGCGGAAATTGAACATGATATTAGGACTAATTTCATCATTAGAACAATTTAAAACTACGTATACGCCTATATACAAGCTTATATACTAAGTTCGCATTTCACCAATACAAACTAAACGTAGTTAAAGTTTAAACGCATTTAACAATTTAATTACGTTTATGAGCTGTCACTGTCATCGTCGTAATAGAAACATTCTATTCTATTATTTCTATAATAGAAACCTTAAATAATTTAATACGTCTAGATGGAGCCTCTTGCTGTTAGTCAACACATGACAACACTCGCGATATGTTAGTCACTTCATTTAAGTGTACGTGACTTTGCTGAAAATAGAGGCTAACAGTTCGGTGCTATTTTTATCGATTTATCCACAGCTGTCATAGTCTAATGTATAAAATATCTAAGAAAAAACAGTGAAATACAATTTTTGGCAATTCTGACAGCTTGCTGATACATTCTAATGTTTATGACATTTAAACTAGGTTTTCGTGGACGTGCATGAAATGTATTGGTGAAATCGATTGCTCCTAGTCGAGATCAAAACTTGCATTTGAACTAGTTTAAGTAAAACTGAGTTATTTAACTCAATTTTAAGTGTCATTGGTAAATTTGTAAAACGAGGAAGCTGTAAATATTGATTTAAAAAGGGTGGCAATGGCAACCTTTTCCGAAAAGGTGGTAAATAGTAATTAAGAGTGTAACTTTTGATATTCATAAGTGTCATTTCTTTGTCGTTGTCATTTCTTTCTATATTACTATGGGGTCATGCTGCTGACATTGATATAGTGTTTGCACTGCAAAAGAGAGCTGTTCGTGCTATATATCAGCTTGGTTATAGACAGTCTCTCAAAGAAAAATTTTAAGAAATAAATATTATGACTGTTCATTGTCAGTACATTTATGAAAATTTAATATATGTTCACAAAAATCGTTACCTTTTTGCTCTTAATAGTGATTTTCACTATCATAACACTAGAAATAAGGGATTGCTTGTAACTAATTCTAGTAGGCTTCATAAGATACATAATAGCTTTAAGGGTAAATGTATACACTTCTACAATAAAGTCCCAGCCACTGTTCAGGCATTATCTATAAATAAATTTAAATGTTTTATTTATTTCAATAGCCTTCAGATACATTAACTCAAATCATCCTATCTGTAAGCAATCTATTGCTACACGTAAAACAATACGCTGACAGAACGCTGCGCGAGGGCCAAAATCGCGCTGATCTGAGGCACACCGCGCAGTCAGAGTTTTCCCAAACGGAAAGGTTAAATCCTACTTTGAACAAAAATCTTTGAATTTGAATTGATGCTAATATAAATTATAAGTATATTTGTATCTAGTTTACAATATAAAATCTAATATTAACATCTTAAAAAAATAGAAGCTACACCGCTTCTTCTTGTAAGTATATTGTGTGTTGTGATTATAGGTACATGCAATAATAATTGGTACTCAGACGTGTAAAGATCTTGATAAATATTGTGTATATAATAAAATTTATATTTGTTTACCTTGCTCGGGCCTAAACGGCGAAGCGCGTGCTGTAATTAAAATAATAATAAATTTCGTTCACAAAAGATTTGGTAGATCCCTAAGGATGAGGGAGGAAAGAAATGTTTTTTTTTTAGCGAATTATATGCTGTGTTATCGAGCTTATAATAATAATGAAATTCACTACAAAAACCAAATAAAAATGACAATATTATGTTTAGTTCAAATCAAGCATTACATAAAATATCCTACTAATGCTTAAGATTTTATGGAAATATTAATAAAACACAAATCTACCATATTCACACTTAATTAACAATGTTCACAAATATATAATACTAGTTGACCCGACAGACGTTGTTCTGTATATAATAAATAAAATAATGTTTTATATTAATTTGTCAATAATATTTCATATCATCAAGAATTATTTCGTAAAATATGCACCCTGTTGTTGTAATGAAATTGTTTCACAGCAGAACTGTCAAACCGTGCGTCAATAAATTCTCTCATAGAAAATATGTCCTTACAAAACAAATATCGGACGACGGGGGACACATCAAAGGAAAAACAAAATTGTTGTTTTTATTTAATTCCGAACACTTTCATATTTATTCACCTTTTAAACCTTCCCTGGACTTCCACAAATAATTCAAGACCAAAATTAACCAAATCGGTCCAGCCGTTCTCGAGTTTTAGCGAGACTAAGGAACAGCAATTCATTTTTATATATAAAGATATGTTCAATTGCTTCTATTATGTTCTTTATATTAATAAATTGGTTCAAAACAGCAGATTATTGTTTCTTTGAAACACCAGAAGAACAGCACAGCAATAGTGCCTATTAAAATGATGTACCTACACGCTTTTTTGAAGGTACCCTTTACCACGCAAGGAATCTCATTCCATAAATTGGTTGAACGTGGTAGAAAGTTCTGTGACAACGGATGGACTTTGGAGAAAAAAAAACACACACACACAATGAAGACGACGTCTCTTTATCGATCGAACCATTCATAGAGATCATGGATCATGGACAATTCGAGAAGCTCTGAATGGAATTCAGTAGTTTCAAATCAAATAGTTCCAGCTGATACTGGGCTGTAACAGACCAGAGATGACAGCAATACTTCTACAATATATGTGGTCTGGCCTGCGCTTTGTTGAGCGCTAGAATATCGGACGTATTATATATATATGTATATTATTAGGTATAACGGTGCTCCGTTTATATCTCACAATTTCTTCGAAGATAAGATTTGGGTTTGCATTGCACATCACAGCGGAATCGGCAATCCCTATAAATTTTTAATGTTGTCGATGTTCGGTAATACGACAAATAGGATTTATAGTGGTAAAAACGCAAACTTAAGTCCGGTAATAACCGGCCAAGTAAACATTTTTCGTGTATTGAATCATATCTGCTTATTGGATAAATAAACATCAATATAACATCAATTTGCAAAGCAAAGCAAAGAACAGAGCGGAATAAGTAAATATTAACCAAGAGAGGAAATACCGCGACATATTTGCGTTGTCTATTGACATATTAAAAAAAAACCACTTACCTTGGGCACTGGCCATTGCCACAACAGCCAAGACAATTAACTGAAATGTAAAAAACATTCTTGAATCACAGGTAGACACAAAAAACTGCATCCGTGTATATTACTATTATATTTTCAAAGATTGAAGATGATTTCTTAGAAGGAATGCGTTTATCTCAGTCACTTAAAGATGTCATAAATAAATGAGATATTATCTACTTTCGATAAAAAAAACTTGTGTTCTTTGTTTTGTATTTATAATGATTTTTACATATACGTTTAATACTCACAATTATTTATTATAACTGAATCATATTATCGTGTGTGAAGTAAAAAATATTGAAAATTAATTAGTCATAATACATAATCATAATATAGATTAGATTTGTGTGTTCGATGAAAATTACCTACAGTTTATAGCTAAATTAGAATCAACTTTAATAAAATACGATTAAACATGTTTTATACCTAATTGATTCTAGAATTTATCTGTTAGATAATTTGCTGTTATTTCATGTTTAGAATTTTTTGAACTGTTTCTGAAAATAATCGTTTTAACGCTGAGTAGCCTCTAGACTTAGATTAAGGATTGTTCTCCGCTGCTCTCCAACTAGATACCGCAGGCGTAGTCGCAAAGTGCGGCAACGTATACTACGCCCGGTCTGGAATGAGTGACGTTGACGTGCGACATGTTCTGTTAAACTTTATTAATAATTGAAACTAAAATGCCGGGTTGCGAAGTAAAACATTGTAAATATAATAATACTACAAGAAATAAGAAAGACACTAACATATCATCAGTAAGTATTTTGTATTTTTTTAATTTCAATGTAACATAAACACAAGAAGCGTATGCTACAAAAAATTTAAGATGCTATTAAGTGTAAGATGCTATGCACACAAGCATCTAATAGTTGTCATCATAAAAAAGCTATAGTTCTAGGTAGAGCGGTATCTAGTTGAAGCAAAACGGATGCCAATCCTTAATCTAATCCTCTACATATCTGAAATCAGTGTGTTTGTGGAAGCCATGGTGTCTTCGTGGTTATTCAGTTCTATTACACATTGATTAAGTAAGCTGAAATTACTACTTAATGGTATATTTGATTGTAACACCACCAACTGCAGCTGTAGGTTCGATATTCAAGACATCTGTGACAAAGTGTGTTTTCTCATTATTTCCTTAATCTTGCATGAAATAGACAAACTCAATTGATGACGGTTTTTACGTAAGTATTGCGACATTTTCTGGAAAACGGTTCTCAAAAACAACACAACCCAAATTTTTTTCTTTAGTTCCGGCTTCTTATCGATATTCTATCTGTGTTTGGCGTTCCTTGACCTAAATATACAGTCGCCGCGTGAACGATTAAAAATAAATATGTTTGATTAAATCAATAAAATTAAGATGACCGCTTTTCCATCAGCTTGCCGACGCCGTGGGTAATTAATACATATGGCTCTAAAATAGCTTTACGTAGTCTCGCCATAAATACTGTTAAAATTAAAAATAAACAAAATGTTACATTTGAATTTGGAATCTGTCTTTTTTATATAATTGTTCATTGAGATTTCTCATTTTGGCGCCAATACATTGCACAATATTTTGCGATATTACAATGGAGTGGTGATAAAGAGAACCGAATCGCTGTGATTGCATTGCACAATGTAAGTATGGAGCCAAAGCCAATTTTAAAACTCTTCAAACGCTTGGTATTAGTAAAATATTTTTGTACCGGGTTATTATTACGTATAATGAGACCTCCTCTGTTTGTGACAGAAAAAGATCTGGCCGTCCACGTAGTGTTCGTACGAAAAAGGTGCTCAAAGCAGTAAGGGAAAGAATTCGAAGAAATCCTGTCCGAAAGCAAAAGATTTTATCTCGGGAGATGAAGATTCACCTAGAACCATGTCGCGTATTTTAAAAGATGACTTAGAACTTGCAGCCTATAAGAGACGTACTGTTCGATTAAAAATATGTTTGAAGCCGGTATTATGTCTGAATGTTTTTTTTTGCCAATACAGCATTACCTATCAACTTAAACATTGATATATACTATTTCATTTTATAACACTCTTATTTAACAATTTCTACAATTGTCTGTTTGAATTAAAATATTGTTCTGCTCTGCTCATTCTATTCATTGTTGAAGGATGCTTCGTGAACACTACCACAATTAGTAATTGCATCCAACAAATACAATGATTTATTAACTATAACAGGTAGACCTGGCACCACAATCACGAGTTGACGCATGGACCAGCCATCGTTCCCTTCGCACATATTTGAGGGAAGGAGATGACCCGGCACACGACGCCGCCTCAAGCAATTCAGAGAGTATGTTATAGCATACCTTTATATATAGCTTTCAAAACTACTTTAAAAATAATATCTATATCAAAAACGTAATGTGGAATTATTAATAAAAATCCAGAAAGTTACAAACAATTTTTTTTTGATTTATCTCTTCCTAATGATAACGTTATCTTTAATATGTTTAGCATCTCACAAAGAGAATACAGCCGTAATACAGGAATTGCAGATTTCAATATAATATTTAAAAAATAAATGATAATAAATGAAGTACATACCAATTTCATCTTATAAGATTAACGGGAGTACTTATTATCACAAAACGAAGAGTTGAAATAACGTCAAGATTTTTTCGTGCGGTCGCTTATATAGGTGATATTTGAGAGATAACCCCGCGCTGTTTGCAAATAGGTGATTCTTAGAAACGCGTTACGTTTTTCCTTGCAAACTTTAATTTATTTGTCGTTTAAATATATTTTAATGTAGTCATTGCAAGTAAATGCTATTTACTTTGCACAGCTTTTATAAACAAACGAGTGTGTTTTTAAATTATAAAGTTACGTACGCAGACGTGGTCGTTAACTATAGGCCGGATGAGAAAGATCATAGTCGCTCAGAGGGAAATGAAGAGGGCTATGCTCTGAGTTTCCCTACGAGATCGAATCAGAAATAAGGAGATTCGTAGGAGAACCAAAGTCACCGACATAGCCCAAATGATTGCCAAATTCAGTTTCGCAATTGTGGCAGTTGGCAGGGCACATAGTTCCACGGACAGGTGGCCGTTGGGGCAGAAAAGTCCTCGAATGCCGACCACGTACCAGAAGACGCAGTGTTGGTAGGCCACCCACTAGATGGACCGACGATCTGGTCAAGATCGCCGGAATAAGTAGGATGAGGGCAGGGCAGGACCGGTCGACATAGAAATCTTTGGGGGATTCCTTTGTCCAGCAGTGGAGGTCTTCCGGCTGATGATGATTATTTAATAGAGTTATTCCAGAACGAAATAAAATTACGAAATAATGAAGAAATCACCATTCACGTAACGCTAGCGTTCATTCGTATCGCTCTTGTCACGCATTCATGGCTTACTCCCTAACGGCCGTTTTCAATAACCTATCTATCCCCAGTTTAACTTACTAGAGGTTAACAAAGCTATCCTTTTACGCTTACTTACATATCCATAACCTATTGACTATCGGCTGTTCCCAATGTACTATCTACAGATAGAGATCAATTACTACCTTCTACTGACAGTAATTAGCTGTCCATAATCTGAAGCTGTCCCAATACAGCCGATAAGTCATTCTTATCGCCTTATATTGGGACACGTGAATTGCAATTTCCTGGTAACTTCTATCGCTGGTAAGCTATACGTCTTCCCATTGACAGACAGTTTGTTCGGATAAGGTGAGTTACCGTCGATAAGTTTATTGGGACAGAAAAGTCAACGATGGTTACGATTGGACTATAACTATATTGGACATAACTATGGATATATAAGATATTGTCATTAAACGGTGTCAGCAATGTATCCATAACTAGAGATACATTATTGAAAACGGCCATAAGTCAAGAATCCACCGTTCGCGTTACGCTACCTTTCATCCGTAACGCTCTTGTCACGCATGCACCTTACTCCCCAAGTGAAGCGTGCGTTACCTACGTAAAGAAGTTTTAAGGTCTTACTTTTCTTAAAAAGTGTTTATTAATAAAAGGGCATTTAGTATTTTAATGTTGTAAGTGGGTGTAACGTCCTAAATTTTAGATCAGGATATTTGAAAATCTAATATATAAAATTCTCATGTCGCGGTGTTTGTAGTTAAACTCCTTCGGAACGGCTTGACTGATTCTCATGAAATTTTGAGTGCATATTGGGTAGGTCTGAGAATCGGACAACATCTAGTTTTCATCCCCCTAAATGTTAGGGTGGTCCACGCCAAATTTTTTTTTAAATTTGTTTGATTATGAGTCAACATTAAAAAATACATACAACTTCAAATTTTCACCCATCTACGATCAACAGTTACTTTTGTATCGCGATTTTAATATCGGCAATACAACGTTTGCTGGATCAGCTAGTATTAATATTATATATTAATTTTATTTCAATTCACTACAAAAAAAATGACCGCATATGTACGATCTTTAAACAATTCTACATTCCCTCATTATTTTTAGTTAAATACAAACTAGTGACAATCTATAGGTATTTCCTAACAAGGAAGACCTTGTGTGGTAAGTGAAGAGCACTACATATTACAATGCAGTGCCGTTAAGGATTCTTGTCCGTGTCTATTCTAAGAGCACTTAACGTCAAAACTAGACTTTCCACAATATGCCTTCGTAGGATGCTAGAATTCTTTGGACATATTGCTCGTAAAAAGGGTCATAATCTGGAACAGCTGATGGTGACAGGCATCTGATCAGGATCTGCTCTAAACATCAACTTTCATGTTGCCATTCATAAGGCTAAGGATCGCAGCAGATGGAGGGGAATCTTACGGGAGAAACTGATGCAGCGGTGGAGTCACGACCCTCAGTAATGAGGGAAACGACGCGTGGAGGAGGAAGGATTCTTGATTTAACACAAAATTAGGAAGGCATTTCAATTATTGAGCTCGTTATTTTCAGAATAAGACTTATTAGAATAGTAACATGTACATTACCCAAATTCGCAACAAAGAAAATTGAATTGAATTCTCAATTAATAGTCGACCTGCTTTCTGGCTGTGGCTCCGGCTGCGTAGATTTCGGTTGTACTACGTCCTACATCCATATATTATTTTTGTGACCAAAGAATCTATATTCATCCACTTGCGAAATAAGGTGGACCACATCAAAGCCATTCTGGCTCGCCTCTTGTCAAGGTTTTCGGTCAAAAGGCATGGGGCATGCTGCCATATGCTATACAAATAAGCCATAATCTATGAGGGAGGCGATGGCTGGTTCATGCGTCATGCTCGTGAACGGGCGCTGCTTGTGGTGGCAGGATGATCCTGTTGCCGGGGACTCGGTCTCAGATTCTTAAAAGTTATTGTGTGTATATATATGTATGGATATATACATATTTATTTATTTATAATCGCTTAGAAAATACTCACAGAATACCTTTATTTATTTATTTATGGTGTATGTGGATGATGCAGCTACTGTACTTAATAACTTTTGTATTAATTTACATTTACTTTTTTGACTTACTCGTGTAAGACATTGACTATTTGACGTTTGAGTGTGTCTGTTGCATCATTTTACATTTTACATATTATATTGTGATTTGAAATGATTTGTAAATCGATGTACTTAAATGTAAATCTTGATATAAAAGAGTGGCAATGAGTTTCGTGCTACTTCTTCTCATTAGCTCAACCCTTTACGATGCGGTAGATTCAATAAGATTTTTTTTTTGACATTCATAAGTGTCATTTCCGTGACCTACGTGAATAAATGATTTTGATTTGATTTGATTTATAATATGATTTTTTTATTATAATCCGTTATGTAGCAAGCGTGGGTAGTGATAAAATAAAAAGTCCCTAACTATGATATTATGATAGATGTATTCAATTTGATTGTGCCCTGTAGTTTGACCGATATTTTGTTATAAAATGTGGTCTATTTTGTATGACAAATCTATACATATTAATAAAATTGGAGTGTCTGTTTGTAATATTGAATAACCGTTTTTACTATATGTATATGAATAAATATACGGTACACCAAAATAACCTTTTTTTTCATTTTTTGTATGTCTGTCTGTCTGTTTGTTCCGGCTAATCTCTGAAATGGCTGGACCGATTTTAGCGGGACTATTATTGGCAGGTAGCTGGTGTAATAAAGAGTAACTTAGGCTACATTTATTTTAGAAAAATTCTTTTATTTTAGAATAATAAAGTAATGTTGCAATGTCCAAGAAACGGTCTAACTCTAAAAATAATTTATATTTTATATTAAACTACGTTTGCCGGGTCAGCTAGTTAATAATATGAGTAAGATAAATATTTTTGTCAAATATTGTATTAAAGTAACACTTAGTCCTACCCTGTTAATTCCTACGCGGTGCGAACACGGAAGAAAACCGATGGATGTCTTAATCTTTCGTTCCTCGATTACCCGTTTTGGTTTTTTTACGTAAAATTGTGTATATTTTATATGAAAAGCTATACTTATGTTATCTTATTAAGTAGATCGAATTAACTAGACCTAATAGAAATTTCCAATTATCTGTATGAACAGAATTTAAAAGTACCCCCCTTAAAATTTCATGTTATTTTTACATGTGCTATATACATACAACTATTGTCCATACATCTGCCACACACTGCGACATTCTGCATCGGGGATAGCACAATTACAGCCGCTGTTTTAGTATAGTTGGAGCTATATAAAGTACAAGTTAGTTCCAGAGGTAAAAGTAACTGAACGGTTGCTATTAACCCAGCTTAATACATTCTTTTTACGGTAGGATACGCCTGATCTGACGTCTGAGATGACACCTGCATATCAGGTTTAAAATCTTAACTGGATCTTCACTCGCTTCTATTCCATCGCCGGCAGTGAGATATCTAATTGTAATCTACCTTAGTGATATTTACAAACATGATCTTAGGAAAGAACATGTCAACCTCCATCTGAATCTTATGCCCTATGGTTTTACTAAAGATAAGAGATACGAAAGTAAATACAGTGTAATTTTTATATTTTATTCACAAAACGTCACCAAATAAGTCTTACATCTAGAGAACCGAGCGCTCCAACGCTAATTCGCAAAGTCTTGAGGTTCACTCGGCCAATGAATGTTAACAGATCTTGGTACAGCACGTGTAGATGGTGATGTTTGGGCAGCAACAGCCACCGCAGCATCCACTACATGGTCCACAAGCCCCACAAGGTCCACAACACCTGAAAACATTTTTTTTTAAATTTCATTGCAAAGTTTGACAGTAGTTATACCTTGGTAGTGCCCCCCACAAATGGACCGATGATCTGGTCAAGATAGTCAGAATACGTTGAATGGGAGCATCGTGGAGACCTTTCGGAGAGCCTTTGTCCAGCAGTGGGTGTCTTCATAATGAAGAATGATTACCGAGGGGTTCCATGATGCGAAGAACTCTTGAAGATACAAGACTGGTAATTTCAAGGAGGCAAACCAGTACTCAATAACAGAGTACTGGGGATTACCACGGAGAAATCGGGATAGGATCCGCTTATTTCTAAAAATATTATATAATTAAATTATTTACTCACATTTTGCTTGTTCGAAGTAGTTAAGTATTACCTAAACTGAAAAAAATAGATTGTAATACTTGATGTTCTACAAGCTTAATAATATTTTTTTTAAGGTTTTTACATTAAGATTTATAGAGCACAAGAAAATTTTCAAAACTGACTAATGCAACTGCTACGCAGGTTTATATATGTGAAATTTGATTTAAAATACGAAAGAAGTCTAACTTAGCTCTTTTATGGAAGATTTGTTGTGCATGAAGGTTTTATTACATCTTTGATGTACCCAGCCTTATATGTTATACAATAGAGGATTAAAAGTTTTCTGTGAGACCTTAACATAAGTATTTATTCATAGTTCTACCGTTGTTAAGCTGGCTATACACTAGAGGTGCAAAAGTCACGTACTTATTTTGCAGCACGACAGTAGTGAAACTTTGAACACTTATTGAGAGTAATGACAATGCCATATGTTTCCGAAGCGGTGGTAGTGTTAGAAATGACAGCGAAAAAATTCTAAAGGAATCAAATTTGAATTAGGACAGACTATTTTAATTATTAAAGGCATACAACTTTATTTTATGAGCTTTGTATCTTATATCTTTAAACGAGCAATTCTTGTATATATATATATAATCTGAATCTCGGAAACGGCTCCAACGATTTTCATAAAATTAAGTATGCAGGGGATTTCGGGGGTGATAAATCGATCTAGCTAGGTTTCAATTTAAAAAAAAATGGTTTTATCCATGTTTGAATGAGAAACAGCTACAATAACATTAGAATACAAAGGTAAATTTCGTCACTATATACAAGACTATTATAGCTCAGATGGGACATTAGGTGATCCGGAAAACAGAAGACCCCGGTTCGAATCCAGATGTCCTATTAGTTTTTTTTTGTTCAAGTTTTGTACATTCTTAAAAATCCGAGCAAGGCTCGGTCGTCCGGATATTGTATATTGAAGAGATGTACATACCAAGAGATATAAGAAAAGCGAGAAACTAGAAAAGCGTCTGGTTACAGGGAAATTAAAAGGCATGCGACCAAGAGGCTGGAGTCTGATGTGTTGGAGCGACCAGATCTGCGACGGTGCCAAAGAATTCCACGAAGCTATAGACATTGCTGAAGACTGTAAGAAATGGAAAGCGATAGTCCAGAAAATAATTCGTGGAGGTCACGACCCTCAGTATTGACGAAAACGACACAAGGTATATGTGTTTTTTTTTCTTTATGGAATAGGAAGACAAACGAGCGTACGGGTCACCTGGTGTTAAGTGATCACCGCCGCCCACATTCTCTTGCAACACCAGAGGAATCACAAGAGCGTTGCCGGCCTTTAAGGAAGGTGTACGCGCTTTTTTTGAAGGTATATGTGTAACGGAATCTTTGATTTTCTACTCTTTCAAAATGCCGGATTAATTTGAAACCTCGCAGACTTACTAACATAGACCAATTATAGGAACTAAACTAATTGATAGCTTCCGTCTCACTCACACCAGAAAAAGAAAAACTTACGCGAGTCTTATGTAAAGAAATTTATTTATTCAACATCAGTGACAATTATGAGCACATAGTTATGAATTTTATATTTCCTTCTCGATATCTCGATGTTCCAGAACTATGTCAACAGGGTCGAACAAATAATCTGTCTAATCTTGGGTCATTTATACGTCTAGATAGACTATGACAGCTTTGAAAACGTAGGAAAAGTTTTATTTACAACTAACCTCTATTTTGATCAATACACGCACATTAACACAAAGTGTCATACAAAACGTGAGTATAAGACGTAGCTTCTCACGCACACTCAACTAATATTCCTGGCCTGTTTTTATCGGTTGTCTAACAGCAAGATGCCTATCTATAAGTAATAATAAATTATCTAACGGCCATTCCCAATATTCAGTCTATCTCCGGTTGTGGCCTATTTGAGATAAAAAATTGTAACTATCGTTGACTTTTCTGTCCCAATACACTTATCGACGGTAACTCATCTTATCTTTACACGCTGTCTGTCAATGGGACGACGTATAGCTTACCAGGGATAGAGTTTGTATGGAAATCGCAACAGTGGACTGGCGATAATTACTGACAATAGAACGTAGTAATTTTTTTTTCTCTATCTGTATATAGTATATTGAGAACGGCCGTAAGCGTGTAACAATAAAAAAAAAACTTCTTTGAGAAAATTTTCACTGAAGGTTTGTCTTTCTAATAACTACCTAGTTATGAATTTTATATTTTCTTCTCGAAATCTCGATTATTCTGAACTGTGGTCAAAGTCAAAGACAAATAAACTTTATTCAATTAGGCTTAAGGTTCAGTCTAGGTTTAAAAAATGTTACCTTTTCAGATGTTATGGTGGATTGCTGGTGGTGGGCCCGTAATCTGGATTTATTTTTCCAGCTAGTATTTGCGATCTCTTCTCTGACTGTATGCAGAACTGGTGTACTTCGTTATAATACGTAATGAAGCATGGGGCTATGAGAATGGTTTTCAATAAAGCCTTTTGGGAGCGTTGCAGTAATTCCACGTTGGAGTGACTGAAGCTTCTGACACTTGGATACCGTAAGTCCAGATGGGTTTCATAGTTACCTTTCATATCAGCAACTTGTTTTTCACTGAGAGTTTGATGATATAATGCTCTTCCCAGGAGCCAGTACAGGTTTCGTTTCATCTTGTTTTGCTCTGATCTGATGTTTTCATGTAAGTCTCCGATCCAAATGTCGGATAGTCCACTTAAAAGAAAATTTCATTAGCCAAGGATTCAGAGGCATAGCTCATGTAGGTTGGCAATGTCTCACTGTATCTACGTGTAAATTGTGTCAGTTTTTATCAGTGATACCGAGTCGGTCTAGTCGGTGTTAGCTATATTTTCATCATCTAGAACACACCACATTACGGTTCATTACACCAAACACAGCGGAGGTACAAACCAACGTACTTATAAATGACCAGAGATTGGAACTTGTGGACACTACGGTCTTCCTGGGTATCACGTTAGATAAAAAGCTTCAGTGGGGTCCACATATTACCCATCTAGCAGATAGACTCAGCTCTGCGGCATATGCAGTTAGAAAGATTAGAGAGTACACGAATGTTGCGACCGCTAGATTAGTGTACTTTAGTTATTTTCACAGCATCATGACGTACGGTATATTACTATGGGGTCATGCTGCTGACATTGATATAGTGTTTGCTCTGCAAAAGAGAGCTGTTCGTGCTATATATCAGCTTGGTTATAGACAGTCTCTCAAAGAAAAATTTAAAGAAATAAATATTATGACTGTTTATTGTCAGTACATTTATGAAAATTTAATATATGTTCACAAAAATCGTCACCTTTTTGCTCTTAATAGTGATTTTCATTATTATAACACTAGAAATAAGGGATTGCTTGTAACTAATTCTAGTAGGCTTCATAAGATACATTACTAATTATTACTAATTCTAGTAGGCTTTAAGGGTAAATGTATACACTTCTACAATAAAGTCCCAGCCACTGTTCAGGCATTGTCTATAAATAAATTTAAATGTTTTATAAAAAAATGGCTCTGTCGTAAATCCTATTACTCCACTGCTGAATATCTAAATGATCGGACAGCCTGGGACTAGATTGTGATTATTTTATAGCAACTGTACAATATTGTATTTTTTTATTGAAAAGAGCGCAAAAAAAAAGAATGCTGGGAGAGTTTCTTGCGCCGCTTCTTCTCTCTCAGAGCGCCATTTGTTTCCGAAGCGGTAGTAGTATCTAGTAGTATAAGAAATGACATCAAAAAGAATTCTAAAGGAATCAATTTTGAGAAAATAAATGCCTTTTATGCCTTTTAACAAAAGGAAGTGTAAAAGACCCAAAATTGTCATTTCATACGAATTATAACTAATTCATCATTATACTTTTGTAATAGTCGACAAAATTAAACATTTACATGTTCTAAGTATGATAGTAAGACTACATTTTTATAGTTACAACTAGTAGAAATGACATAGGTACGAACAAAATTATTAACTGGCACGCATTTGAAGCTCCATCACCCGGTCCAGTGTATTGAACATAGTGTTTATATTCTCTTTGTAGTGTATTATAATTATTGGTCCGAGGTGTAGTGTGTATTATGTGTGGGTGACAACTAGACAGACAGTTAACAGTGACACTGACTTGTTTTGAACTTTGAGGTTTGAACGTGGATTTTATTTTGGTTTAAATATTTTAAAAATTTTATTTACATATTTTTATTCCTATTAGTTTTAACTTTTATTTGTTTGTTTATCGTGATAATTTCAAAATTCTTCGCGGAATCCTCATTATTAAATAAATCTGTGTTCTACAAATTTAAACTGATTAATATAAAAAATGCCGTCCGATTTGGTTATGAACGTTCACGAGGGGCAAATCGAAAACAAGAGTAAAAACTCATATTTTGTGAAGGGAAATTATGAGTACTATCACTATTTATGTGATGATTTCGATGACAGAGTAGGTATGGCTATCTATTTCTCGATCAACATTTCATACCCATTGTTTCGAACATTGTTAGCGTGTTATATTTTTTAAAATAAATTTAATGACTATTTCCAGGGATGGGGATGTGGATATAGAACGTTACAAACAATTTGTTCCTGGTTGACTCATAATTTACAAACAAATGTAAAAGTTCCAAGTATAAAACAGATTCAGGATATCCTAGTCTGTTTGGAAGATAAGCCCAAGTCATTCGTAAATTCCCGGCAATGGATTGGTAGCTTTGAGGTCAGTAGCAGATGTTAGTTGATAAGTTTGTTAAGTAACTACTGCTGTAATTAGGAATAATTTTATAAAAAATCCTAAATTTTCTACTGAAGACAAATAAATACACTGAAATAAATCAATAAGGATTATACCTACAGTTCAGTGTCAAATGTGTCACTAAAGCTGTTTTATGATTGTTGCAAATATCTGATGCATTAAATTTGCTTCTGTTCCTACAATGAGTCAACTGTAGCTTCATGCTGGGTGAGAACTAAGATAACATGTTAGTTTTCATGGATGAAGAATTACCAACCCAGTTATGAGTTGCTGCTTTGTATTGCTAAAAAGATTTTTCAAATTCAAATATTTTTATTGAAAATAGGATTTAAAATCACTTATTGAACGTCAAAAACTACCACCCATTCAAAAGAGACTTCCTCAGACCTGAGAAGAATGGGCGCAAGATACTCAGCAGGCTTTTTTTTAAATATAAAATTTGGATTATATTATATTATATTTGGACAATAAACATTTATAATTAAAGAGCCTGAGGGTGTTCGCTTTATTCCCAGTCTGTGGTGTCATTAAGAAAATTGTTTATGCTATAATAACCTTTCCCACACAAACGTTTTTTAACAATTCTTTTAAATTTCATAACACATTTGTTTTGTACATTTTCTGGGATCATATTGTAGAAGCATATACATCGCCCAACAAAAGACTTACTAACTCGACCCAACCGAGTAGTAGGCATGATAAGTTTATGTTTGTTCCTCGTGTTAACATTATGAATGTCACATTTTCTAGAAAATTCATCAATGTGCTTATGAACATACAGAACATTATCAAAAATGTATTGAGAAGCAACAGTCAAAATGTTTATTTCTTTAAATTTTTCTCTTTATGATTCTTTAGGACCTAGGTTATAAATCTCCCGAATAGCCCTCTTCTGCAGCACAAAGATGGTATTAATATCGGCCGCACCGCCCCATAACAATATACCATAGGACATAATACTATGAAAATAACTAAAGTATACTAATCTCGCTGTATCTATGTCAGTTAACCGTCTAATTTTCTTAACCACATATGCTGCAGAACTAAGCCTATTCGCCAATGTTTCAATGGGGGCCCCACTGCAATTTGGAATCAAGAGTAATGCCAAGAAATACAGCAGATTCCACTGGTTTTACCAGAGCCATTTAATAAAATATTTGCATCTACATTTTTGACATTTGGCGCAGTGAATTTAATATATTTGGTTTTATGACTATTTAACAATAAGTTATTGGCGCTAAACCAGTTCACAATGTCAGATAGAGCATTGTTTACTTCGTCATATAAAACTTGGCTTTGTTTCACTGTTTACTGTATTTATGTAAACTGACATTTTGTTATTGTATTAGTAAACAACCATTCTAAGTAATAACTACATATTCATCAGGATATTAAAATAGTATCTACTTTTTTATTTTACTAATATCATCTTTCATGTAAGCATTTTTTTAACATAATGGGAAATAAAGTAATCTAAAATCGAAATTTTCAGTTATTTAAATATGTATATTTTACAGAAGACAAAACAATTTAAAAATGTATTAAAAATTTATCAAATTATTGTACTTTAATTTGAAGATATTGTTATTTTTCAAAGTTCACTTTCCATTCTCAAAAATTCATGCTAAATGTATGGAACATGTCTATGTCTATGATTCAAAAACAAAGTAGCCTAGAGAAACATCAAAATCTTATGTGTGTATGTTATGTGTGAAAGTTGGCTCTTATTTTTTCAATTTTAGCAAAATAATGCATTTAAACCACAAGAAAGGTAATTCAACAGACTATAAAAGTAAAAATATTTAATTTTAAAACTTTATCTGTGTAAAATACGACAAGCCGTCAAAATGCGGTCAGCCTTAAAAATTATCTGTAGCAATCGATTTAAAAATTCTATTTTGTATTATCTATGATGTTTTAGTAACTATTCTATTAATAATTAGTAACTTTGAAGTTTGTTTTAGTTATAAAAAATTACTACAATCATTAGTAATAATCTGTAGGTAAATCTAAAAAAAGCATGACAACAAATTTCGTTTAAAGTAGGGCACTTTAAACGAAATTTGATTAAATTACGCAGTATCTATTATCTCTACAAAGCTCTAGCTTGTTTAATAACAAAAGCATTGACATTCGTTTTTATAAACAAGCCGAAACACTTCAATAGCAATAATTTTATTGTGTAACCCGTGCCCGTTGACCTTGGCGTTGGTAACGCGCGGCGGCTTAAGACTATAATTCAATTCTATTTATTTGTAGGAGTGTATAGATATTTCAACCTAATTACTAAGTTTAATTATTTCTTATTAATATTATTTATCTCTGTTGCAGGTATGTTTGGTCATAGATCAATTATATAATGTTCCTTGCAAAATCATTCACGTCAATAAGGGTGATAATTTAGAGACCATAGTTGAAAGCTTAAAGCACCACTTTGTAAATTTTGGCTGTCCAGTTATGATGGGTGGTGATGTGGACTGTTCCTCTAAAGGGATCATGGGACTTCATATTGATGACAAAGAATCGAGTCTTTTGATTGTGGTGAGTATTAATCAAGTTTTATAAAAAATTGTCTCTCAGTAATCTGACAGAAGTTGCTTAACATGACAATTGAGCATTCAAATTTTAATAATTATGCTATGAAAGACTTTTAAAAAGGGGTGCTAATCATGTAGTTTATTTTATGTTATCCATTTGAACACGTGCAACACAGAGCAGCTTGAATTGTCGGGGACCGAGTGCTCTGTGAACAGCTCACTTGGTGTTGCATAGAGACATCGCTTCATTGTGTGTCTTCTACCACATTTATCACGGGGAGTTCTCGTAAGAGCTGTTTCACGTGATTCCTGCCGCCGAATTCCACCTTCGCACGCCACGCCACAAATTAGGATATCATCCCCACCATCTGGATGTGTGGCGGTCCACCACAGTGCGCTTTTCAACCTTACTTCCATGTACATGTAAGCTGTGAAATGAGCTTCCCTGTGCGGTGTTTCCCGGACGATATGACATGGGTACCTGCAAAAAAAGTGTGTAAACCTTCCTTAAAGGCTGGCAGCGCTCCTGTGATTCCTCTGGTGTTGAAGAAAATGTGGGCGGCTGTGATCACTTAACACCAGGTGACCAGTACGCTTGGTTGTCCTCCATTTTCCATAAAAAAAGTTATGAATGAAGTTATGGAATGAGCTTCCATCATTCCTCTGTTGTTGTAAGAGTGAGTGAATGATCACTTAACATTACTTTTTAGTGTCCACAGGTACATAATAATAAATTGTTTATTTCTTTAACAAAAAGTACTTAAAGACTAGGGGCAGGTGTCTCCCGTTAAGCTTATCGCCTGTGTTGGGAGTCACCGCTCTTTAACCTTTATTTATAACAAACAAAATTACATTATACTTCATATACATATGACCCAACAACGAAATCCACACGACCACAATCGATTTCTCGATTAAGAGATACTATTTTCCTTTGAAATTATAATAAGTCTGTTAAATTCTGTACAAATAAGAATAAAGACAATGTTGGCATACAAATTTAATGGTAAAAGGCTGTGGGAACTTTATTTATAATGATATTTGCCGTCATAATAGTGAAGTGTGGTACATTAGTACATTGCTATTCTTATAATACTTACATTTGGACTATATTTCCAAGACATACGAATAATTATAATAGTATGAAATATAGTTTTTGTTGCTATATGGTTTTTTATTATTTATTTTTTTTGGAATATGTTGAAATATGTTTACTTTACTTGAAAAACTATCGTTAAATGTATTTCAGTTGTTACATTTTACATTTTATTTCATACACATGCGATCTCGCACTTCAAGGTCGATCAAGGTCCAGGGATTCTTCTTAGTCTTTCGGAATGAACATCTCAAATTATTGAAAGCATATACATTTTAGTTTTGTTTTAGAAAGAACGTTGATTATAAAATCATAAACACTAATAAATTAAACCAATTGTTTTCATAAACAATACTCATTCTAAAATATAACGGTTTTTCAACTTTGTTCAACTTGTTTTTTTTCTAAACTTGTGTGTAAAATAATATAAATCACAATATGAATAATTTATGCATGGTCTTATAGCTTGTTTCGATAGATTACAGATACATTCACTGTAATTATCCTTTGTATAAGGATTCTTTTGCTACACGTAAAATAATACGCGTAGATATACTTTCGAGCGCGTAAAATTCGCGCGTTGAAATCGCTCGGAAATCAACGCAGTTCAAGCTTATAGGATCGGATCGCGAAGCGTTAAGGGACCCTTACACTCGTTTAGCCTCCTCTTCCATATAATAAATATATAACCTAAAATAAATATTCTAATTTTCAGGACCCTCATTATGTGGGAAAGGAAGAGACAAGGGAATTTCTACAAAACAAGGGGTGGGTAAAATGGCAACCATTAGGTGAATTCTTGAGTTCATCTTTCTACAATTTATGTCTACCACAAGCTAAAGCCATTTGCAAACTAAATCAATGAATTTTGGTATCAGAAATAAAACAATAATTTATAAATCAGTCTTTATTATGTTATTGACTATTTACCTTATATTAAAAGATATTTAAATTAATTAACCAGTGTTAACTGTTATTGGATAGTATCATTTGTCACAATTGAAAAGTTATTTGTCAAATGTAATGTAAGTCGAGTTGGCCAACCCAAGACTGTTCATGTTAGTTTACTTTTCAATATACATATTTTTTTTAATAGCTCGAACTGACAAGGTTACAGTTACAAATCTCCTTCATTCGTTAAATGCTTGTAGCTGCGGTAAAATTTAATTAGGAAAACAGCTATATTGCGAGAATCTTGACGAATGATGGTTGATTGTTGATAGTACACTTCTTATACCTACGAATTCGAAATGCAAACAATTTAGTCAACCAACTGGAGTGAGTGTGTGGGCTACCAAACACTCATTGGACAGAATGATTACAATATATCTCAATAGATCACGTGATAATTACAACATATATTAAAACATTATGTGCCGAAACACAGTAATGCTTAAACATTACTGCTTCACGGCAGAAATAGGCGCCGTTGAGCTACCCATAATCTAGCCGGCTTCCTGTGGATCATCCAAAGGAGCCTCCCACTGGTGATGAATAACATTTCGCCACTTTGCAACTTTCATTTCAAATTTCATGAAGATGTCTTGATATTGTGAGCGCGTCCAGTGTGAATGCTCCTTTAGTCCGTGTTCATGATGAGACACACTCCCTGCAGCACCCAGTGGCTGGGGTGTTCAGTCGTCCACAAATCAGATTCGAACACCAACCCCACACCCATTGCATTGCGACGCTGAGACGTAGTATACACAGGCGTGCGAAGAGTATTCTGTTGAAGTAAGATGTATATCAATATAATACATAGATAAGAAAGAAATATAAGTATACGTCAGTGCTAATATATGGGGGTGTGTAGATTGGGCTGGATATGTAAGCGTATTTTTTTTACGGAACAGGAGGACAATCGAGCGTACGGGTCACCTGGTGTTAAGTGATCACCGCCACCCACATTCTCTTGCAACACCAGAGGAATCACAGCGTTGCCGGCCTTTCAGGAAGGTGTACGCACTTTTTTTGAAGGTACCCATGTCGTATCGTCCCGAAAACACCGCACAAGGAAGTTAATCATTCCACGGCTTTGTAGTACGTGGAATAAAGCTCTATGAAAACCGCACTGTGGAGGACCGCCACACATCCAGATGGTGGGGATGATATCCTAACTTGTGGCGTGTCGTGCGAACGTGGAATTCGGCGGCAGGAATAAGCTTAAACAGCTCTTCGGAACACTCC
Source organism: Leptidea sinapis (assembly GCF_905404315.1). NCBI lineage: Eukaryota > Metazoa > Arthropoda > Insecta > Lepidoptera > Pieridae > Leptidea > Leptidea sinapis. The sequence goes on from NC_066289.1 coordinate 8,365,943, forward strand.
CCGTGATAAATGCGGTAGAAGACGCACAATGAAGCGACATCTCTACGCAACGCCAAGTGATTATAATATATTCCTGATATATCATAGTAATGAATCACGAAGAGTATTCGAAGCAACTGCTTTTCATCCGACCCCTACTGACATGTCGAAATTCACGTTTGCTATGTACCACAACCACGTGATTAACTTGAAAGACGGGACAGTTCAAAAAGTATCACCGCATCACTTGAAGGTTTGCTTGTTATTGTTAGATTACGCGTTGACATTGATGTTGCGTGACGTCATTATGGCCATCATGACACTCGTTTTTCAATTTCAAAGGACAAAGATAAAATAATAGTAGGCATTTTGCGTGACAGTTCATGATCACACTGATCTAAAAATCGAAAAATGTAGACGTGAACCGACATTAATATAGAAGAGGAATCCAAAACCTTTCATCATGCCCTTTGTCAGTAAAGTTTTACTGCACCTTTAAGAAAATTTTGTATTGGTCGTTCGGTCCTTATTACTTGTGGAAATTTACAACTAAGTCGGACGGACGTTGAAATATTATATACAGCATCATTCACAATCTTATCAATTGATAGAGAGATAGAAAAAATTATAACCTACATCATATGATCGTAGTTATGTAGGTACATAGTTTCGTTAGTTTTTACAAGAAAAAACTTATTTGGCAACCCAATTATTCTCTGTCAACCCTGTCCCGACTCTAGGGTGCTACTTCGGCTTAGGTCAATGTCGCTTCAGCTAAAATTTCATGCACAACGGACCATCAGAAGTATCAAAATTCTGTAGGTATATTCGAGCCGACGAGCCAACTTTACATGTGTCTCTTCGTTACCAAGATCGGCCGTCTGCTTATATTTTGGGTTCAAATATTAAAAGCATTCAATTCAGATCGTACACCGCGTTCGTTCCTATATAAAATGTTTGTGTTTCCAACAAATGGAACGCCCAAAAATATAGTTTACCTGCAGTTTTAGTTTGTGAGCCTCGATCGGTATGATGTACATAATCGGCAGTTCGGTGACCAACACCTTGGGATGGGACCTCCTCAGGCAGCCGTCTTCAAGATCCCAACGAGCGCCCTCCAGATATAACCCCCGAACGTAACAACCCTAGAATTTTACAAAATTTGGATTGTGATTTCTGCAGGTAACAAGTTTACCTTTAGTAATATGAAATGGTCGGTGCCAGCGTTACTATAAATCATCGGTGTGCAGGCGATAGAGTGGTACTTCACTTATCGATAATCGATATTTTTATCGATGTCCTACAATAACAGGAAATTTGTGAGTTTATTCATACCACATGTGTACTCTAGCGCACTGATGTTTCCTGTGTGGAAAACTGTTGCACTCGAAAACCATAACATATAACTCACACCAGTGGGAGGCTCCTTTGCAAAGGATGCCGGTTAGATTATGGGTACCACAACGGTGCCTATTTCTGCCGTGAAGCAGTAATGTATAATCATTACTGTGTTTCGGCCTGAAGGGCGCCGTAGCTAGTCAAATTACTCGGCATATGAGACTTAACATCTTACGTCTCAAGGTGACGAGCGCAATTCTAGTGCCGCTCAGAATTTTTGGGTTTTTCAAAAATCCTGAGCGGCACTGCATTGCAATAGGCAGAGCGTATCAATTACCATCAGCTGAACATCCTGCTCATCTCGTCCCTTATTTTCATTAAAAAAAAAATAAAAAAGGCGGTGATATAAATCATCGCTGGGCTGGCGACAGAGTGGTACTTCACTTATCGATAATCGATATTCTTTATCGATGTCCTAGAATACCAGGAAATTTGTGAGTTTATTCATACCACATGTGCACTCTAGCGCACTGATGTTACTAGCGAGGAAAACTGTTGCACTCGAAAGCCATAATATATAACTCACAGTGACTGGTCTCTCCTCAATATCGTCGACGGTCACGTAACTGGTAACCTTCGTGAACTGCGTGGACCTGTCCAACGGCCACGTGTATAGGCGGCATGCGATCTGAATGTGGGCGATCAGGTATGACTCGGGTATGTGAAGCCCCGAAAGCCATATGACTATCGGCTCCTCCATTGTTGACTGTCAAACAATACATTAAGAAATATATTAGAATAAGGCATTATTATGCGGAAATTTGTTACAATTCATTTAAAATATCATAAATTATGATATTTGATTGATGAAATCTAGTCACAGCGTTTTCCTAGTGTTCAGCTTTGTCAGTGATTTTGTGACACTAAGGAAAATCAACACTTAAGATTGATGATCTTTTTAACATTTTAAAGAGCAATAACTTAACCTTAAACCGTTATCTGCACCCTAAATTTGTGACATGCGAATCAGTAGGAATGATGTCTCGGTACGGTTTAAATAATTTAAAATTGATTAATTAAACTCCAACTGCTTGCTGAAGTCACGCAGACGTATCAATTTGCGGGGATTATGTCTAGATAAATGGGTTATGTTTATCTATGAGATAGGAAGAAAACGAGCCCGCGAAGACACCTAATGGTAAATTATTACTGCAGCCGCATTCTCCCATAGGGCCTTTAATAAGATAAGACGTATACCAGAAAACGTATTTTTATTCGTTCGTCCGTCGACACGCCTATTTATAATCTCATAAACGCCCAATTTGTACGAATCTAACACTGGTTGATTAATAAAAAATAATTGGTCACATTAATAAAAAAGAAATATAAGAACCTACAAGAAAAATAAGCATTGGTAGGCATATGCTAAAATTCGACTGCAGTTGATAATAAATTATTTTTTCTGACACGAACCCAATTGGTATACTGCCTGGTCCTCGCATTGAAATGATCCATCCAGCCACCAAGTCCCTTGCACGTGGCCGGTGCTAAGTTCCGCCAGACCTGCGGCAGTTGTCCGTTGAAGAGGCAGTAGGCCACATTGTCCAACACTGCATCCATGCCTATTTCACCAGCGAGGGCCTTTCGCAGCAGCGACAGTGTGCTCGACATTTTCGCAATTAGTCTGTTGAACCTGGACAAATAATTCTCAATTTAGCAAACTTTTATATAAACAATATCAAATTTCCTTGTTTTTATTAGGTATGAAAAAAGGTAAAATTATATAAATAACAAAAATACCTTGCAAACTATTTAAATTGTAAATTTTTATTCATTTCTCAGCTTTATTATAATTTTACTAATATGTCAATAATTGTTTTGTTAAAAATAACACATTGCTGAAATGGAAGAGCGGGGCCACCTGGTGCGGGTATATTTGCCAAAAAGGTGACTCCGGCCACTAGTTGCTGTAAACTTATGTTTTTAAAAGAAAAAATAAATATTATTATGATTCCTATTTCTGGCAGACACGAGGAGTAGTGATATAATGTTCTTACCCCTATTAATCTACAACTTAACGGAGTCTGAGTACCGTCGTATCATAAAATGAAACTAACATAATGATTTTTATATGGCTCATGAATTATTACGATGGAATCCGAAAATATTAAATTCTAACATAATCAAAATATCAAGATGTTACAGTCGCTTTATAGTGTTGTCCACGAAATGTGGTAAATAACCAATAATGACGGATGTACTTATATATCATATGTAACAAACCTTTCCAACTCTTGCAGCAAGACTACAGTTGTAGGCGTAATATTCATTTCGAATTGCTTTCCAACTCGCCACACTTCGTACTGAACGGGCAGAGTTCCGAGAATGTCCACCGCGACGCTATCAATGAACTCCTCTCGACTCATTGTACCGCCTCCTTCGCCTAAAGAGATTATGTTGTATTCAATTACTTCTCAAAATTTTCAACATTCAAATATTTTAAATGTTGAATAAATTGATATCAAATAAGTACCTACTAGCTGCATATAGCATGATAAAATATAGCCTATCTGGCCAAGTTTTATCTATTTTAAATATGTATAAGTGTTATAGCTTAAAAATTAGAACTTTTTCATTAACCCTCTACAACCCCCTTCCGGATGAATATTATGTGATCTTAGCTGACCTCTACTCGATGAAAGGACTATTCCTACCAAATTTTATGTCTCTGGGCCTTAAGGTTTCAGAGATATCGTATGAGGACATGTTGAAATGTCATATATCTATATATATAAAAGAGAATGTATGTTTGTATATTCCCTAATTACTCCTAAACTATTCGACCGATCTCAATGAAATCCTTTGTAATAGATTTGTTGAAGCTCAAGGAATGTTTACATATATAGTTTGTCATGTCACGATCACACCCACGCATTTACCATATCTCTCGAACCATTTATTGACAGAACAACGTCTGTCGGGTCCATTAGTACCTATATATATCGTGACGTGAACGTTACTCGCCAAATATTCTCTGTACGTTTTCTGGGATCCTGCTGTAGATATATATTATCTAATTTGACTTCTTTAAAACCTCAATGAAAACGGTATTTTGGACATTGACTATATCAATAACCTTCGCAAAAGTGCAAGTTGGCAAACTATCATTACAATCAGACGATTATTACAATCAGATATTAATTTTTATGCTTATAAATACTAACTACATTACTTCTACATAACTTACCATTGTCCACTTCAGATGCCAAGAAATAATAATAGAATGATTAAGATTATTCCATTTCAATATATTATTTTGATACCACATTAAGTTTACTTTGTACACTTACTCTTTATCACCCCGACTGCATGTAACACGACAAGAAAACAATATTATGGAAATCTCTAGTCATTCTTAAAGAAAATATTTATGTCAGCAATAAAAATAGTGAAGGTTAACAAAGTCTTATGAATAAAAAACAAAATAAAACATACGATAAATAGATAATTACTTTCAAAGCCGCAGCCGGTATCAATATTTACCATGACTCAACTTGTTTCAAGCCATCACTACGAATCGTTCGACACCATTAAGATAACCTTAGCTCAGTTGAGATACCGTCTCGTTGATAGTGTAATAGTGTTCTGTGGATACTGTTCTTAAGGCTGGGGACCGAACCGATGGCCTTGAGGAATCGAGCGGAGCTAGGGTACCTCTCTCTAATTCAGAATTAGAAGCATTTCATAATTTATCACAAACATCATATAGGTAATTTTTTTTACAAAACTAACAAAACTATGTCATGTTAAATAGTATTGGTGTACAATTAATAAATTTTAGTACAATTTTTATCTAGATTGAATGATTAGCGTGGTTCCAACTGTAAAAGTCAGGAGTATTTTGGTAATTTTTTCGCACTGTCTATAAAAATAAGAAGTGTAAAGAAAAAATAAAATTTCTTCTCATATTCAGTAGATACATAATTATTTTTTGTAAAAATATAAGCTTTATATAAACCGTCTAGAAATGGTTTCAATTATGCGCTATTTTGGCGATTTCTTAGGATTGCGGCCTTAACCAATCGAGCTATAGTTTGAGAGGTCCTTACTTGTTTGTGGTTGCAACTCGATGAGATGTCCCCACATTTCCCTGACCGCTTGGCTAAAGTAGCCAATCTCAGCATTTGGATGCAAGCCGAAAACTTCTGGTGTATTCACTAGGGGCAGGGTGTCCACAAATTCTGTGATAAAACGATAAAAAGTTTCAAATGTTATATCGATAAAAGTAGGATAGAAAGTTTAATTATTTTAGCATACACAGGACAATGTAAAGCTCGCTGAGTATATTTTGGCTGAATATGTTTAATCCGTGTGTTTGAATAAGAAAATAGGGTTCCTATTAGATATTTTATACCTACTAATAAATGTATAATTAATCTGCATTAATAATAAATCTATATATAGGGTTGATATACATAACGAGTGAAAAATCTTTTTTATTACAAGGAAAATAATCTTTTAACAGTAATAACGAACTCTGATAAATACAATTTTTTTTATGGAAAAGGAGGACAAACGAGCGTACGGGTCATCTGGTGTTAAGTGATCATCGCCGCCCACATTCTCTTACAACACCACAGGAACCACAGAAGCGTTGCCACACTCCTACTGTCCTACACTCGCGATATGTATGTATAATATATGTATAACAATTTGTGTCAGCCTGCGTGCATTCCTCAAAATAGATCTTAGTTCTAAACACAATTTTTTTGTCAATATAGTTACTTTATATCATATCGGCATACAATAACTCATGACAGTTTATTCCACAGTTTGGCTTAATACCTGGAGAACCAACAACCGAAAAGTCATCCTTATCAAGACAGCTCTTTTGAAAATTGGCACTAAAACGTCACCATACCTATGTATTCATCTCTTTCTCCATCAGGGGGTATAATGTAATCATAATGCGAGTCGTGGTAGAAGTGGAACGGCTGGAACTTGTCAAAGAGGAAATCTCCAAGATACTCTTCCATGTATGTCCCGACGACTCGACGATCGAAGTCGTCTATCACACGGCCACCATACATCACCTGACAAATAAATAAAACAATCCTTGTTTACGGATACCATATATAGTATTGTTTGGCAACAAAATAATGCATAGCGTTGGCTGGCGTAATGCTTAAAGAAATCTCTCAAATATTTGGATCGGATAAAGTACGAGACACTCCCCAGATCTTAAAGCTGCAATAAATTGATAATCTAGTTGACGTGAGATGTCTAAGTGACATGATTCTAAGAAACCGTATATACCTACCTATATACCTACCTATATACCTACCTATATACCTACCTATACCTATGTATATTGCTTTAACCGTAATAGACTATATCGAAATGATTAACAAAAAATGTGTGAGTCTGCTTTATGGATAGCTCCATACTGATGTAATAACAGGAATCAGGACTTAACATATTATTCAGTAGGTACTACTGTACCTAGTATACTTACTATATTACGTGATGTATCAATATAATATTAACTTATCTATACATTAGGTACAAAGTGAACCAGTGAAGGTCCTAGTTGTCGTTAAATAGATCATCATCATGATTTAAGGACTATTAAAAACTAATAAAACAGAATAGATTTAGTATGCAGTAGACAAACGTTGGTAATGATTTGGTATTCGTTCCGTAGAGATGTGGGTTCTCTATGCACCTTATACTGCATATTTCACGGCAGTCCTCATAGAAGTTGTTCAGGTTGATACCATAAGCTGAATTCCACCATCGGACAATACGTCAAAATACAAAACTCCACCCGTGTCATGTTGACGTCTAGCATTCTATTATACAATCTCGCTTTTTGCCATTTCTTCTTGCATCGCACAGCCATTTTGTGGAATCAATTACAGGCTGCAATTTTTCCGAACCGATACGACATCATATTATCTACCCCTGGTGTGGCGGATAACGATGGAAAAGTTACCTTACATTACTTCCCATGTCATCCAAGTGAGCCTCTTGCCCATTTGCCACCTCTTATATAAAAATCGATTGTAAATTTAAGTGTTACAATCTTACCTCGCCGAAAAGATATTTGAGCGTAGCCCAAGGTGTAGGACCATTCACAGCATAGCATCGTTCCAGGTAGCATTGCAATATCTGCATGCACACCACGAAATCCGATTCGCTGAAGTCATACGCAATGTTCCAACCGATCTTGTCATATTTTCGGCGCTCCTAAATGAATAATACAACATAACTTTTAATGAAACCAAAAATAAACCAGATTAATAAACCGTTACAGGTTCTGTTCCCTCTAAAATCCTATGGGAATAGAAGAGGCCTTTCACGACTTTTTTTAGAGAGTGCGTGCGTTTTAGAGTTACTTTCTAAGATACAGTATAATGGTTTTCTATAGGTACTTCTTCTCTGCGTAAATTTTCTCTACCTATACTAAAACAACCAACAACTACCTAGTGTCCGAAAACATTCTTGAAATGGGATCTAAAGTTTTCATATCACGTATTCATAATAGGGGTTTTTATGCATGCTATTGCCGTTTGAGCAAACTGGCAACTTTGGAATAGTATAAAACCTTTTTGGTGGGACGCGACAAATGAAGGGCTTTAGGGTGAATTGTAACGTTTGATGAAATTTGGATTCTATTCGATTATCGCAAGCGAACATCACATTGGCTCGCTCTAAATAAAGCGCCACAATTTGTCTATATCCTAAAGCGAAGTTATCCTGTAATTATTGTGTAATTCCTCATATCCGAATACATAATAACGTACCACAGATGTCTATTGTACTGAACTTCGAAACTATCACTGAGACAGCCCCGACTCGTCAACTAATCACATCAGTATTGCTCCGTGATAACGTAGCACCTCACTCGTTTCGTGAAACCGTTTTAACTCTTATGGACCTACATTTAGATACCTAGACCACCTAGCCCCAACTGGCTAAAACTTTTTCGCGATTTAGACAAATTTTTACACGGCAAGAATTTTTTTTTTTCAAGATGCAAAATGCCTTCACCGAATTTGTTGAGTTTGGTTGAGTCCAGGTCCCTGGATTTCTACCGCAATAGGCATAAATGAAAACCCGCAACAATACTTCGATTAAATAATAATATATTTTTCACGCAGACAAAAATTGTAAAACATGTTATATTGGTCATACACCAACATAACATTTTTACAATGTATATGAATTTTCATATACATGAAGTAAAAAACGGTTATTTCAATATTACAAACAGACACTCGTATTTTATTTATATGTATAGATTATCTTTAATGCTTGAAACCTAAGAAAAATGGTAACGTCACGTAAGTGATTAAAATATTTTGCTGTGTCACTCGTGTCAAGGTTATCCTCCAAATATAGATAGTACAGATTAATATTATCTTTATTCTAAAGTAAAACAAATTTGATTAAGAACATTCAATTATAAACATTACTTGTTCCAAGAAATGTCGACACTCAGATAAATTTAAGTACTCTTTGACAGTTGACACACAAATGAAGCGATATGTAAATAATAGCTAAATAAATTCTTAGAAAAACGTCGAACGAACACATATCGATAGTAAATACAGAGATATCTGTTAACACAAACAGAATATTAAAATACTCGGTAAAGGTCAATCGTGTATGCAAAACATTGTAAGTTGCTCTCTTCTGACGCATTCTCTACTGCATGTCAGGGTAATTCAATTATATTACAAGAGCTATGCTAATGTTGAACACGGACGAGTAAAAAAAGATGGACTCCGTGTCACCTTACATAACAGTGTAGCACCAAAACAAGCCGGTAAACGTGTAAATACATAGCCCCACGCACACACTTACACTAATACAAGCCGATCGGCCGCAATTATTTTAGATTTGCCATCGTCTGTGACAGATCAGTTTGCGTCTCAATAAAATATTTTAAAATGCGGTCGTGCGTTGTAAAAACGTGTAAAAACAAGTATTTGTGGCCATATATGATTATTTAAGGGAGAAAAAATTGTGTAACTAGTATCCCCCGTAACCGCACACACACTATCATAAAGGTGCTTCACTTGCTAATATCAAGCGCGGAGTCCTTCTTTTTTTACTCGTCCGTGATGTTGAACGATTTGAAACTATACGGAGTACCTACCTACAAGCTTTTATGAAGGTAACCTTAAAATTTTAAAGGATTGAAAGTTTCACACACACATTGATATTAACTGTTACTAAAGATACGTATTCGTATATTTTTAGTACATAATACTTATATATCATACAAGTATATATTTGTTTAAAGCTATATTATATTACTGTTGGCTATGAAAGAGCGGGGCCTGGTGGGTGGGCTTCCTACTACAGGCATTTCATGTTGTATGTTTTCAATTTTAGATTTTCTAAGTATAATTTCTTGTCTTGCAATAATATGGTGGACTCTAATATTTATATATTTTAGTGACAATAATTATTATGTAAAGCTAAGATCTAATAATATTATTACCTGTACAACGGCATGGAAGAAAGCGAGGACATAGACGAGTTTCTTGAACGCCGGATGCGGACATTCGCTGAGCGCATGCGCACGCATTTTGAAGTAAGTGTTCCGTAGGTTCAACTTCAGGCCGTTTGGCGGTTCTGTCACCACTGACAAAATCATTTACAATTATGCTTTAAAACATACGGCATGATTTTAATGGTTTATCAATTGCCGGTGTTATTACATATGATATAATAGCGGTAACACGTTAGGTAATAATTAAAATTAAGAGGTTGTATTGTGATGTGTTAAGTCTCAGACAATAATGTCACTGTAATGAAAAGAATATGGTGCCGATCAACATTAATTGGGCCATCTTCTCATACCCTCACTCATTCCCAATGAAGTTCTATACACGTATATAAGAACATATCATTCGCATCCTGATAGTGAAACAGCAAAAGTGTGCTTAAAAGACAACGTAAGCACACTATTATCCCTAGTCGTGTGTCAACTCTCACTGTCCAAATCGGGTTCTAGATTCAACAAAAGCAACCTGACCTGAATCAGTGTTTTACATTGCTACTTATTCACCAATAATATTTTAAACAACTGGAGTAAACGCGGTAATGTAATGTCGTTCATGACGTGGTATGACTTGGGTAATTGGACGTAACTCCAGAAAAACGATCCAAACCACAATCATGTCGAAATTGAGTTAAGAACACAAAACTGGTCACGTGATTCATATTAACGGACTGACAAAAAATTACAGCTCTACCGTCATTCTTTAAATGTCATCATGACTTAGTAGCCCAACCCACATGTATGGAATACACTAATATTTATGAAACTTTAAACACGAATTCCTTAAGATGTGTTGTTTGTGGCTTGGAACGTTTTTCAGGAACTACGCCAATTATTTTTATAATTTTGTAAACACGAGTCCGCGAGAAATACCATTTAAATTTATCTTGCGTATAGATGCAAAAAAATATTTGAACTCAGAGCAAGTCACACACAATATAATATTTCCAAAAAATAACTACTACAAATAAAAATGCAAGGTATTTGTATTGAATATTTAAATCGTGGATGTACCTTTCAGGGACCGCTGAAGGATGCCAATGGGGAAGGTGGGCGTTGGGTCCGTGGTCAACCAGAGCCTGTATTCTGGGTGAGGTTTCTCCATCAACTCTAATTGCTTCTCCAGTTCTCTCAGGAAGGATACAAGAAGGTGACAGTTCTGCAGTATGAGCCACTGCCCATGAGAAATTGCACCCTCAAGCAATGCCAAGGCAGCCTGTAATTTTGATGTAGTTTTTTGAAACTTATATAAAGATAAATGCTTTGGAATAAAACTGATTTGCCCGATGGTGTGGCTAGTGATATTTAAATTGATTTATGGAAATTGTGACCAACATGGATCTATCGTATAAACAGGACTGATAACTGTTAGCAAACAATTAGCGGAGTGAGATACACTACAGAGCCCGTTACGTTTTGACACTTTCCAATAACTAGGAATTTATTCATCTCAATTCATTCACAACCATGGCACTACCTTAGACTTAAGAGAAAATATAATAAAAATAAGTGTACTAAACATGACCATATAAATAACATTAATCATAACCATACTTTAAACAACGAGATACAGGGCTCCGTTGTAGCTATCCTTGTCGGCACGGATTAAAATAGTCTTTGAGACTATAGTAGTAAAGCTTATATTGGTAAATACAATTCATTTATTTATATATTTGGGCAACTAACAAATTACACTCTTTACATGCTTAAACTTAAAATATAATAATAAAATGGATAAGAGTTAATTCACTTATAAGCTACCACAGCATACATAATTTTTACTACGCTTATAGGACATAGTTTTAACAATTTATAAACTAAAATCTAAAAATATTGTAATATATTATTCAAAATAAAAATTGAAAATATGAAAGCAAGTCACATGTGTAAATTAAGTATTATCTTTTTATATTGAGCAAGCGGAATGAATAAATCAATGTTCTGCGATTTGGCCAGTGAGTTATATGACCTACAGAGCCTAGAAATAGTTGCGTTTTGACCCAGATTAGTCCTACTACAAACAACGAATAGGCATTTTTTCTTATTAATTTTGGAGGAACGTTTATTTTGAATTTGGATAGCAAGTATGGAGAATCTATTTTACCGCTAAAAATATTGTGTAAAAACAAAAGATCTAACACTATCCTTCTATCCGCCAGTGGGGATCACACCGTAATGTTTTAGCCTTTTTTGGTAGCTTGATTGCTTTTTCGTTAAGAAGTCATTATAAGATATATGATACAAAAAGCGTCTTTGCACACTCTCAATACGCTTAATAAATATACTTTATATATCAATATAAATATATTTATCAAAGTAATCAGTCCAGTTTGAATGATAGATCCATGGTTACCAGGTGGTAAGAGATCACTGCCGGCCATGCTGTCTAAAAATGCCAATAACTAAATACATTAGCGTGTCCTGCCTTCAAAAGAGGTTTATCTCTTAGTTTTGAAGTACTTACTCGTTGATAGATAGGACTATTTCATATTAACCTAGAAACACGACGGAAGACAGGTAATTCATTCAAAAGTAGCATGTGGGAAAAGAAAGCAGTGTACGTTACGCTTCCATCCAGGCATTGGGATTGCAGTAGAGTTAGTGATATGGGAAGAAAAAGATACAGAGGAATTCCATGTTTCTTAACCCAATAAATCTACCGAAAAAACGCCGTACAAACCGTTTATATCAAAACGGTAGAACTCTACGTAATACCAAGGTCTAAATGAAAACAATGAAATACTTGATGTAATTGTTTGGTGTTTGTATAGAGCACAGTAGTCTTACCCCCTCCTGACCCTGCCCGAGTGATAGATACTTGAACTTTCCGCCGCCAAAACCGCACCGGTCTGCCAGCTTCATCAGATCAGCGGTGGGGTCAGAGCCAGGGCTCAGAATAAACACCACAGGTGTGAACGGCGTCGTTTGCTCGAATATCATTTCAAAACTGTAAATTAAAAATACTTATATAATATTTAGGCAATTATTACACTTAAGACTTAAGCTTATCATGGATTAGCCAAGTTCTACTGAATAGATAGAATCGATCTTAGTAACTAACTAGAAATAGAATAGCTAGAAATGTTTGAACCTTGGCCAGGCTTGCTAAGACTGTCAAATAAGACTAATGCCATGTAACAGAGAGATGAGAAAGCATCGTGAATTAAGTAGTCACGACACAAAAATATGTTGTTTTACTTAAAATTTTCCATTTTTATTCCCACATGCTTTTAATATTAATAGAAGTCTTGAAATCTAAAACTATACAGCTTTACATACTGCTCCATAGTACTGCGGATTGAAATGGTATGAGAATGTCCATTGTTCACTCATACATCACTTCACCTATTTGGTCAAGTCAGCAAAATACTTTACGGGATTGGCAATATTACTTCTATAAACATTCTGCATTGGTAAAACATAAGCGGAGTGTGCATTCTTAGAAAGAAAGAAAAAAAATATGTATTAAATTAAATTTTATTAATTTATTTTATACTTTTCAGTTCTGAAGTCGGTTTTTTTTAACGTAATTTTATTAATTTTTTACTTTTTAGTGTCAGTTAATAATAATAATATAAAATCAACCTGAATAAAAAAACCCCTAAAAACCGTATACAAAAAATAATTGTATCATCCAAGTAGACAACAATTTTCATAAAAAATGTTCATAGAATGAAAACTACTGTGCCAAAGGGCTATGAAAATTTTATGGGACTTAATTGAATCTATTCCGCATCGAAGAGTTCAAGAAGAATTGCGTAAATCGGATCATAAGTCTCAGCGTAATCGGTGTATAAACAAAAAAAAAAATGTACCGATCGAATTGAGAACCTCCTCCTTTTTGAAGTCGGGTAAAAAGGAAGTTCTATCAGAATATGAACAACGGGGAACCTCATGCTCTTATCGCGTATACTGGGTTACCTGATGACAGGCGGCGTGATGTACTCCTCGCCCATGGTGACCGTGATGTAGTCGGTGAGCGCCCTGTAGATACGATCGACCCTGAAGCACCTCAGCAGCATCAGCAGTTGGAACGGATTAACACTGTCACGGTATCCGTCCGGTATCTCCGCAGACTCGGGTGCATCGCTGTCGAACCACTGTAACATTTTTTTTAGTTAACAAGTGCTTAAATTCGACCAAACACTAAGTACAGATAAATCTTTTTCTCCCTTCTTTCCATCGACAATCGCGACAAATGCGTTCTTGTCTTATTTAAAGTCATGTACACAAAGAATAGAACTAACATTATTCCTGACGTCTTAGCACAGCAGTTTCTGTTGTGTTCCGGGTTGCAGGGTTATGGCTGCCGCTGTTATTGCTACAAGCATCATTTAGGTAGTACGCCATATCTTGTCAGATGTTGTCACTGTAATTGGCTGATTTGTCAGAGAATCAGTACTCCGTGTACGACTCTGTCTTCTACGATATCTTCAACGGAGAGTACCCTGAAGAGCTGTTTGACCTGTTCCATCAAATGATTATACATCAAAAATGTACATTGCATACCACCAACTGGATGTGGCATTCCTTCGCAGTGCGATTTTCAAGACACTTTGCACCACACACAATTAAAACCATGGAATGGAAATTCTGCGGTATTTCCGTATCATCAAAATGTGCCGACATTGCTCGAGTCATATAATGAGAATAAAATTTGTCATACCTCCTGCCATTCCTGGAGACCACGAGTGATGTGATCGGGAAGACTTGCGAATGATTCCGGAAAGTCTGTGCTCAGCTTCATGATATCTTGCCAGCCCTGATGAGAAGAATAACCATTCTAATTACGATATAATAAACCACGGATGTCTTTACAATTTAAAAAAAACTATCAAGCTCAGTGTGTAGCTGATTGTTATTTGTTTTGGTAAAAATGTTTCGAGTAAACCCTTAAAAAGTTTTCTTTCATTTCTGAAATTAGTTGTTAAGAATATTTCATACTACACATTCGTCAAAAGTCTCCTCATATTGTATCTATTGGGTCATTGAGTCACAACGGAGCTTAAAGGGCATTTTATTACAGAAAATTGTGTGAAAAAAACCATTGCCTACCCATTCTTTATTTGATTTTTATCGTTCATAGAATAATTAACTACGGAAAACTATGTGACAGCCTATTAAATATTTTTAAAGATAGTCAAGATATGTAAAGTCGGTCTCTGCGTTATTTTTTATTTCTTCGTAGGTCTAGTATAAAGTTGCACGTATCACTTATGCGATTCCACTATTCGGGTGTATTGAGGCCTTCGGCGTCGTCTCGGGCCTACTAAGTACATCTTAGTGCCGAGGTGCTACGGTTCCTACGAACCGCTAAATTCCCATACGTGAAGAATGTACTATATTCGACTTCACCTGTGCTGGAATCCACGAAGCTGGACATGCCCTCGGAGACTTCTCGAGCGAAACGTTGCCCTTGATAAAGAAGTCCAGCTCCATTTGGCTGACGTGACCCTCGCTCTGCTCCAACTTTATGTCCATTTGGAAGGAGAACAACAGCTTGTGTCGTTCAAATATTCCTGATAAATACAATGTTATAACCAATAAGTATACGTAAAAACTTTAAATTTTTTAATGTTTGTATGTCCGGCTTATCTCAGAAATGGCTTCACAGATTTTGACTGGACTTTCAGCTGGTAGATACAACACAATAGGTCACATTTACCTCAGAACTTATAATTTCAAGCAAAAATAAATTAAAACCTCTCTGGCTAATATTTAATTCATCTTTTACATTTCTCCAATAAATTCTTTCTAGTTTTTTGTGTACCAGGGCATCAGTTAAGTTTTAGTTTTTAATCCACTTATCTCTGTATTTTATTACCATTACTGTTTATTTCGTTCACTTGGCAATACTGATCACTGATTCGGTAAATTGAACAAAAGATTGGAGAGAGCCCTCGGACGGAGCCCGAGCGGTCCGCTTTGTTCATAAATTTTGCTTACAAATATAATTTGTGTACATAATATTATTTAATGATAATAATAAACTTAAAATATTTTTAAAAGCGAACCTGTACATCCATAGTCGTAGACATTCTTAGTCAACATGTCAATGATATTCTTCAAACGTTTGCCCAAAATAACGTTCGGCATTGCTTTTCGTAGAGAGAAAGAGAATACCTGAAAATCAAAGTAACTTAACGTAAAAACTAATGATGACGTCAAATCTGTCAAAGTAATCTTAAATAAAAGATACTTTCTGCGGAATAATAATTTTGAACAGATGACAAACTTACGTCAAGGTACGACGACAACGAGTACTGATACATAGTACTGACTCCCGCCATGTCAGATAAAACGAAAAACAAGATGGATCCACGTTTCGCCACCGGTCTATACCCATCTCTTAACTTCTCTATGTCCTTTGTTGTCGCTTCAGCTAGTTCTAATTTCTCCATGACCTATTTTAAACAAATACAAAATAGATAAAAACAATTTGTACAGTAAAGTACTAGTTAAATAACTGCGGTCTAGGATAAAGTATTAACTAGATATGCCATGCGGACAAAAAATCCTATAACTCGGATAAGAAGCAGTAGAACATGTAAAAACTTGGCTTTTGTCCCGAAACTGATAGCTTTAAACTTACTACCGATTTGGTTGATTATAACATACTGATTAACGAAGACATCGAAAATAAATATTTAAATAAAAACAGTAAAGCTAAAGTGAAACTAGAACGAAACGGGGCAAGCAATCAAAACTTAAGAGGAGTAAAGCAATGCAATTCACCATCTCCCTAAACTATTAACATTGGTGTTCGAGGAAATCTATGAACAGCTACCATGGGAAGCTTGTGATTTTTGCATACAAGGCTTCCGAACTAATTAGCATATTTAAGGAACTGGACAGTGAAAGTAGCAAGGTGGGAAGAATTACTAATAATCTCTTAAAACCAAAATTCCCTGCAATCGAATACGTTTCAGAATATCTCTCTATCTAGACCAAGTAATTTCTACAATAGACCAAACCGACAAAGTAATCAAAACAAGAATAGCAGATAAGTACCTGATACATAAAAAATAGATATCCAAGATACAATTTTATGTAGTATACTATACTTTTAATAAAATTACTATTTATATATGATCATGTATTATATGTATTTTTTTTTATGGAATAGGAGGACAAACGAGCGTACGGGTCACCTGGTGTTAAGTGATCACCGCCGCCCACACTCTCCTGCAACACCAGAGGAATCACAAGAGCGTTGCCGGCCTTTAAGGAAGGTGTACGCGCTTTTCTTAAAGGTACCCATGTCGTATCGTCCCGGAAACACAGCACAAGGAAGCTCATTCCACAGCTTCGTGGTACGAGGAAGAAAGCTCCTTGAAAACCGCACTGTGGAGGACCGCCAAACATCCAGATGGTGGGGATGATATCGTAACTTGTGGCGTGTCGTATTATTTAGAATTATGAATATTTTTTTGTATTTTGCTCATTTTATATTAACTTTTATAAAAGCAATAAGTGCAATTACATCGACTGATATTAAGTTAAGGGGTTCAATTCAATTCGCCCCCGTTTCGGCCTTCAGCCGCCTAGCTCGTAGCAATATTGTTTTCGATTTTTGAATTCATAATTATATTCAATGATTTATAAATTCGGCATCGCTCTCACTGTTCCTCTGGTGTTAGAAGAGAATATGGTCCGTGGTGACCACATATCATCGAGTGACTTCTCTTTCTCGTGTGTCTTTTATCGTATTTTTAATTTTAACCGACTTCAAAAAAAGAGGAGGTTCTCAAAAAACATTACGACGATGTTTTTTTATGTTTGTTACCTCAGAACTTTCGATTGGGTGATCCGATTTTAATAATTCAATTTTTTATTTGAAAGCTGGTACTTCCCGTGTGGTCCCATTGCCCAATTAGGTCCAGGTCTGACAATGGTATCCATGAGAAAACTTTTACTTTATACTGCATATTATATCTATTGTTTTGAAGTCGGTTGTATTTTTTGTTAAAATTTTATTTTGTTAAATATAAATCTATTCTTTTTTGTACTGTTACATCTTACCTCAGCAGCTTTAGACTTAGTATTCTCCAGAGTATTGACAAGCTCAACATTGTCCAACATGTTGCCCGTAGAAGTAGCCAGCTCTCTGAGTAGAGAATCTTCTAATCCAGACAGCAGACTTTTATTGGCACTTGTCTCGATGATGAGGCTCTCTCTCTGCTCCTCGAGATCAGATCGCTCAGCACGCACAACCACACTTAGCAACTGGTCTTCCAAACCCTATGAAAAACGTGATTGGAACAAAATACTAAACAAAAGTTAAGCATTAAAAAAGCGGCCAAGTGCGAATTGGACTCGCCAATTAAGGGTTCCGTAGCAGCCAGTAACCCCATACTATAAAAGTCATATAGATTGATCCTTAACAGCAACAAAGTACAATCAATATAATACAAACAAAGTACGTTCAATAATACAGGATTTTTTTGAAAAATCATTCGGGTCGATTTCCGTCAAAAATTCAAGGAATTTAAAAAAACTAGATATATACAGTTATTGATAACTTATAAATCGAGGGCATGACTCCTTTCACGATTTTCCTCTAAGTCTCGTAGTTTCCGACTTGGCCATCACCGCTCTTCTCACAATACCAACCTGTTTAATATTATGAAGACTGCCTATTATATAAAATATTTATTGTTCATGGCATGTCTTTGAAAATAAAAGTATTACAAAACACCGCCTCCATTTGTTAATTAAATAACATTTTATTGGAGATCTAGTCTTCGTTAGACATTTCGATTGTTATAATTAAATTGAAAATGTAACGATTCATACCTGTACGGTAACCGTGTAGTTGATGACGACTGCCTTGGCGTACGCGGAAGGGTTGAACTGAGGATTGGCCAGCTTGGTGGTGAGGTACATGCGGAAGTGAGGGTCGTAGTCCACCTCGGAGCTGCCGAGCATTACGAATGTGCGCCCACTTTCCACTGTCAAACATAAGTTCTGACTTGTAAAATTCAAAGCGCCACTGGCCATCAGTAGTCTTCCTCATCAGTTCCATTTCACCAAATGAAACATTCCATGTATGTTCTATTGATACGACCTACCCATAACAATGCAGTGCCGCTCAGGATTCTTGAAAGACCCAAAAATTCTGAGCGGCACTACAATTGCGCTCGTCACCTTGAGACATAAGATGTTAAGTCTCATTTACCCAGTAATTTCACTAGCTACGGCGCCCTTCAGACCGAAACACAGTAATGTTTACACATTACTGCTGCACGGCAGAAATAGGCGCCGTTGTGGTACCCTTAATCTAGCCCGCTTCCTGTGCAAAAGAGCCTCCCACTGGTATACCTCCACCTGTATATTTGATTTTATATTGAAATACCAAAAAAGCTACATTTTTTTCGGAAAATGCTCCAACCTTGCTTAATGGCCTTATTGCTCAACACCAAGAATTAGATGTTTTTAGTGTTAGTTTATATGAATTTAATAAACTTTGTTTAAGTTACCATTGACTCGGTATGCGATTTGGCGTTGCTGTAAGCGTACTGAGGATATTATTATTAAATCATTATATACCTATTGAAGTTAAAGAGTTATCTCAGTTACTCATTTATCACATACCATTTAAAAACAACGTAATTGGCACATTGGACAATACTAATTATGTAATAAGTTGGCAGTTGAATAAATTGTTACAAAATCCTTCATTAATATAATTTTATCTGCGGCTAGGTAAGTAGACTAATTTAGGAGATTTGAACTGAAACACTGTGTGTGAAAGATTTATTTAATAAAATTATTCATACAGAAATAAAATTTGAAATTTTGCATATTCACGAATCCAAATTAAAACTTTCCTATCTCTCCAGTTGGAGCAATTGACACAGTGTACAAAATTATTAATGATTAAAATCGGTTCAGTAGTTGAGGAGTTCATTGCGAATAAAAACCACGTGTCACAATTATTTTTATATACTATAAAGATGTGATGCGAAAACATAGGATACTTTTTAAGTTAATTGCACGCACAGATAATTTGAAGATTTGATATAGTCTACTTAAGTAAGTATACTTAGAGAAAAAGTGCAGAAACTTAAAATTACCAACCTTGTCAATATCAATGAGTAGTCAGATATTCCTCGTCTAACAAAAAATAATTTAAAAAAAGTAGAAATGAATTGTGTAAATATATTTTAGTCGTCAGCTCTTAACCTTATAAAGAGTAGCCTGTTTGTTACTTACTTTTAATATTTTTCTCGAGCACATTGTCAACAACCGGGTCTATATACTCATTCACATCCTGGAACAATACGGGCATCCCGTACTTTATAGCCATTTCCAGATGACGCAGGAATTGTGGATCGTTGAATGACAGCACCTGTACGAGACTATTCTATAGATCAATACAGCCTTTAAAAACGAAAGAAGTGAAAAAAAAAATTGTAGGATGAAACTTATTGGAAAAGAAAGAGAATATAACAAAAATGAAAGGAAAAATAAATTACGGGCGATCTGAAGTCGGAAAGTGGAAAAGGAGGGGTGTTTTAGGGTAAAAAACGGTTTATTGCGATCTCCGGCAAAACTGCTAGTACTATGGAAAAATATCAAATTGCAAAGTTGTAGGTAATACATGATCTACAACTTTTGTTTTCACACTTTTTTCACATAACCTCAAAATTTATGTGAAAAATTCAAAAAACCAAGTTTTTGGTTTTTTGTCTTTTACAAAAACGTGTTTTCAAGGAATTTGGTGAAAAGTTACCAATTAATGCTTTTACTAATTTTTTCACCTTATTTTGACTTAAATATCTAAAAAGATACCGAAAATATCAAAGAAATACCCTTATTTTTTTCACCAATTCACCCATCAAAATATAAGTTTTTTTTTTCAAAAAGTTGATGTATTTTCTGTTTGTTGAAATCTCTACCTGCCGATAGTGTAAAAAATATACATTACAATCGTAAATGTTCGGAAAATTTAAGCCCATCAAAAGGCATTCTTACCTGTTATTTCGTAGCAGCAATAATATGGATTACAATAAATCTATAATAATGAAAAAAAGGGATTATCCTTTTTACATTTATAAATAGATTTGATTAAAGACTATTATTACTTCTATTTTTTTTGGTTTCGTAATCGACACTGGTCTATAAGGATATTCTATGAAACTCCCCAAGACCTGATCTATAAGACATAAAAGATTGCAATGATTATTTTAAAAAAAGGTGGCATTTCGTTTTGAGGACCTTTATGAAGATTTGACAGGTTTTTGAACTTATTGACTTACTTTATTATCCTGTATTGTTTATTATTTTACAAATTTATACCCATTTACAGCTTTATTCTTTACAATATCGTTTACCAATCGTACCTACACGAAAATATGTAATATTAGAATATAGAGCTCTAGAGCCCAACTATGATTTTTAAGGCGAATCTTAGTTTGGTACTCGCCTTTAATTGCTCAATTCACAATAATCATGAAGTTTAGCACACGCGTTATTAGGGCTCTAAAAAGGATACGATTTATTCCGAAATGTTTAAGAGAATGAAGAAGCGGGGAGATCTAACGCAAATAAAAGGAACAGTTTTCACTTCGGCTTACCTCGCCTTAGATCCCTTATCAAGAAAGTATTGCTTATTTCATCGTGTGCAACAAGTTAAATTATG
Organism: Leptidea sinapis; assembly: GCF_905404315.1. Lineage (NCBI taxonomy): Eukaryota > Metazoa > Arthropoda > Insecta > Lepidoptera > Pieridae > Leptidea > Leptidea sinapis. Next base: position 8,387,479 of record NC_066289.1, read on the forward strand.
TGTAGCCAATAGCCAAATAAGTTACCTTCAAATTATTTTTAGCTTCCTTCTTTTTAATCCAAGTGAGAGCTTGAGTCTGGGGGTCAATGCAAAGCGGGAACCGCGACGCTCTCGTTGTTAGAATACCGTTCTGAACCGACAATTCATCTGGAGGAAGACCTTCCGAATTCCAACTGAAAATTTTATTGGGTGAGTTTTATATAAGTATAAAATAAGCTATTTTTATCCAATGCTTAAGAAATACGTAAAATTTTTAACCTGTGATTTTCTCATTTTATGGCTTAAGTCATAATCGTATCTAGTCCTTCAAATGTGACAGCAATAATTTACTTACATATTTTATTTACACACATTTTTTTTTTAAAACAAAACAAAAATTTTGCACGACGTTGCGGGTGCAAGCGCGTTCTATAAATATTATGTAGCATCAAACTAATCTTTCTAACACTATCCTTACCCACTAATCTCAACCTCATTGGTTAAATTTTTCTCAATTGTGAACGGTGTCGTCAGCGGTATTCCTTTTTCCATAATGTCACCAAGCCAGTCCTCATAGATCATAGTTTCTCTGAAGGAGAATGAGAAAGGACCAGTGTAGCTGAGGAAAGACGCGGCTAGGAGACAGTTTCCAATCAGTCTTGACTGTTCCACGTACAGCGCTGCCAAGTCTATTGTCCATCTTTTCTGTTCGCTCGATAAACCTAGAAGATACATGCGTAAAAAACTTGTAAATATTATTAAACATCATTAAGTACTTTATTATCAATCAGCATAATCTGTACAAAATGCAACTGTCAAGCCACTTCTCAACAGGCATAGTCTTCCTGACCTTGCATACATAGGTATACATAGGTAGTTTCACCACCAGATAGTCATCTAGCAAGAAGATCACTTGGATGATCACAAGAAGATCAATTGGCTGACAAAAAGTAGACAAGAAAAGAGAAAATAAATAACCTTATTGTGCTGGACTCACGCCAAAATTGGTGGAAAAGCAAAACAAGTTCTTGAAGTACATATCTAAGAAATTACCTGACATCAATTTATCGGCAGCAACCAACCGTCTCATCATTATGTCAGTCTCTTCTTGCAACTCTTGTCTCCTCAACATAGCGGTATCGTATCTAGTGTTAAGGCCATTTAATGTCCGTTGTAGTCTATCTATTTCGCGATTCAGCGAGGCCAAGTAATTGCACGCTTCTGAGTATTCTTTCTCGAGAGCCTCCACTTTGTCTTTCTTGGGTTTTACTTCGCGGTAAACTGCACAGTAGCCCAGGACAGCTATGACGAATTTAAGGAGGCCGTACCTAGAAAATATGCTTTGTGTCACATTTCATACTAAAAATGTGAAACTCAGAAATATTTAAAATTTTAGTGCTTCCGATTTATAAGAAGAATTATGTCAAATAGCAGCTTGCACTTGTGTTATTTACATGATTATAACATTTTTGTATCTTATATTATGGATTAAGTTATCGCGAAAATTATAGGCCTTTTCAAAAGATATATTTTCGCACTTTTCTGTATCATTGTCATAGCAAGGTATAAATACTATAAAAGTTCTTTCAAAGATTCCTAGACCATATCGACAAGGAGGATGTTAGGATGATAATTCAGTTTGCGACATGTTGTATCAGATCGGTGGCTCTGAATTCGGAGATAATTGGCAAGTACGTATAAGTGAACTGTTTACCACATTGACAAAATATAATTAATGATCAAAAAATTGTTCTTGAGGCACACATTTTTGGGTACGAAACAGGGTTTACGGGGGTCTAGGTAACTGTTATGACTTTTATGTAATGCTCTTACAATAACTCTTGATCTTTTTAAATTCTAGAAAATCGGACAGTATGGTATTATAGTTTTGAGTACCGAACTCGATCGAACACAGTTACATCCTAACAACGGTTCATTCAAACTCACCCAGCTTTACTAATCTGCTGCATAGTATCCAGCTTCTTACTCTTCTTCATGTGGGCTTTCACAGCCTTCACTTGTGCCTGCGTGATCAAATCACAGTTCATTTCTTGCAGGTTTCTCAGAAAATTTGGATCCGCCATCATGCCTTTGGCACCTTTCCAGCTGACATCCTTTATACCACGAATGATGACAACACATTCACACACCACCTGTTTATAAAAAAATGTGTTTTTTTATTTCGAAAACATTTCAAACCCTTGTCAAAATTTTGCCTACTCAAATCTTGGATGACTGACCATAGACCAAATAACACTTACATAATAACTTTGTACATGAATCTATATTTATATCTTAAAAGATAAGATACAAACCTGTACAGCCTCAGGTGGTGTGGCAAAAGATCTAATTTCAGTGATATCATTCTTGTCTAAGTCGGCTAGAGCAAGCCTAGCCGCCTCCAAGGCCGGCAGAGCAGCAGATAGAGCCTCCTCTGCTTCAGTCTTCTCAACAACGATAACTTTGCTTTGTTCAGTTATCTCAGCACTTTTTACTTCAGCCACTTGTTGTTTAGCAACAGCTGCTTCCGTTGCTGTTAAATTAATTGAATACATGGTTAATTTTCTCAGATTTCCTCACCTCATCCTTAAGTATTTGTAATTGTAGTGTCTAATGCTTTAGCTATTCGAAACATAACACTAACTCTTTTTGTAACTCCATTAGACAATAGATTTGACTCACATTACGCATTTTATATGAATTTCAGAAATAAGTCACTTTATGTTAAACTAAATTCTGCCTTTGCTTTCGTTCGGATAGAATCAAATCATTCTTTATTGGGTCCTAAATTCCGGGATAAAAGTACCCACTTTACAAAAATCCATGATTATGTAGTTACGGTATGAAAGCATAAGATACAAATACTCACCCATTTGTATTTATTATGTGCGTTACAATTTTAGACAAATCTACTCACCAACTGAAATTTCTTTTAATAGTATTTCGCATTCTTTTGTTTGTTCAGCAACAATCACTTTCTGCACAGCTAGCTTGGCATTCAAGTCCTCTAGTTGAACATTGGCCTCTTCTATTTTTGCCAAGCCACCAATCAGGCGCTCACACTAAAAAAAATATTCATAACTTATTGAACCTACATTTATACAAATTATTTAAGTTTTCTTTAGTGTTAATTCCGCCAATATTTGATTTTAAACAATTCGACACGTGACGAGACTGAGTTTCGTGAAAGATTTTGGCGAGACAACACGTCCTGAGGATGCTTCGTGTAGAGGCGAAACACGTGTCGAATTGTTTAAAAACAAATATTGGCGGAATTAACACTAAAGAAAACTTAAATCATTTGTATAATTATGGATTTCCGCAAAGTAACGCCTACTTCAATAAAAAGAACCTACATTAATCAATTTTTTTATTGAATTAAGCGTTATCTTGCGAAAATCCATAATAATTATCTAAATGTTATGTATGAGTTATCTAAAGTGTTAATTCCGCTAATATTTGAGAGTTTAACTCTCGTTCCAGAATTCGGCGAGACATCATGTCCTGAGGATGCCCCGTGTAGAGGTGAAAAACGTGTCGAATTGGTTGAAGCAGAGTTTTACGTTGCCGACGAACGAGATCATACGGTCGGGGGTTCAACGTGGACCGATTCTTTACTAGAGGACACATAATAATATATAACGCCTACCTCTAAGCCGTTGTAGACTAACAAATCTTAGCAGAATTAACACTTTAGATAACTCATGACATTTCGATACCCCACATAAATAATGGTTCCCATATCTATATTTGATTTTCCATATTAACTTTACATGAACTAACAGTATTAGTTTTCTTTATTAAGCTACCTTTATGCATAGATTATAAACCTTTCCAAAATATAAAGATAATTGCTTGATTCTTGAGAATTTATCTCTATACCTGAGCTACAATAAAGGCATCCTTTTCATTGAGTAGCGACAAATAGTTGGTGAGGAAGTCCATGTAGTGTTTGGGTGTGACGTAATTATTCCTGCGCAGACGCAGCAAGAACTCCGCAGAGTATCGCGCCACTGACATGTGGACATGCACGACATGCTCGACTATGATCGAACGGAATTCTTCTGGTATTTTCTCTACCTGGAAATTATTGCCATTTAATTATATGTATTTCTTATATCAATGTATAGGATATTCGTTTTGGCTTATTTGGTTTGGCAGTGCACTAGAATTAACCAGATGGATTTGTTAATCGTCGTAGATAAAGCTTTGTCCACATCATAGGCATCTAAATAAGAAGGTACAAGAACACACAAACCTACAAATTATGATAATAATAAAATCAAATGACAATAGTATATATACTGGCAGCCAGCGTAATCCAATGGAAAGATTTCAAAATATATAAATATCTTATAATTACCATAAGGTGGACCAACTTCATATGATAGTATATCTAATTTACGAAATTATATTAAATTAAATTTGTTTATTTCTTTAACAAAAAGTACTTAAAAACTAGGGGCAGGTGTCTCCCATTAAGATTATCGCCTGTGTTGGGAGTCACCGCTCTTTAACCTTTATTTATAACAAACAAAATTATATACATAAGAGTTATAAAAGTTAACTGATAAAAATATAAGTTTAACTGCTTAACTACAAACAAATTCCACAAATGATACCTATACTTTGAATAGCTACATATAAACATAGAAAACTTACGTCAGCGAGGAAGACATTTGCCACCGCCAGTAAAGCCTGTTTGGGCCACGGGAACTGCCAGTCTATCGTTGTATTGTTCACAAGGCCCGGAAAACTTCGACACCTGAGAACAATAGCACTTGAATTTATAAAGATTTTCGTTAAAGAAAAAAATTGTTATTGTTTTTTAGTTCGTTACTAAATAGCGAATAATATTTTATTTTTTTAACAGCTTCTCTAAGTTTTCGCTATGCATGTACACCAACCTTCATTCCAATAATATATATATGAACCAGAAGGGTGCGAAGGCGTTATCCTTCGTCTATATAGTAGTTGATTGCCGATTAAACATTACCAACCATCTGGAACATAATCTAACAACAAAATACATAAAGAAGTGGAAAAAATCGAATCCCCCAGTAAAGAAGAAAAGCGAAGTACGATAAAAGAGCAAAATAAAATCATGGAAAGCAAACCATGGTGTCAAGAGTATAATATACTTAATATCAGAAAAGTGCTTATCGTAGTATATTTTCTTTTTATAAAACTTTTTCTAACCAACCATAGAAGAGTTCCCGAAGATAGGATAAACCAGTCACCGCATATACTACTAGCGAACATGGACTAACCAATCATTCCCCCGCCATGCTTTTGTAAAAAGAACGACTCGCACTCCGACGCCCCCACAAGCAGTATCTTAAAGGATTTGAATCCTTAGATTCAAACCAAATGTCTAACGGTCTTGTATAATATGTGAGCGTGCCTGGGCCTTACCTGGTATACAATGCAATACAGTACAAACCTGTTTCTCAATATGTCTCCGCTCGGTGACATTGACAGCACTACGTGAAGATTGTTGGCACATTTGTTGCAGAAGAAATTCCACACAGCATCCCTGGAGAAGCATTCATGTTAATTTCTTGGAGTACTATAGTATACTTAATATCAACAAATTTCTTATCATATATTTTCTTTTGATAAAAATTTGATGTTTTATCTCCTCTTAACCTTAACGACTACTAAAAAATCATTTTTTACTATACAGACAGTGAAAATAATCTTCTTAATGTATAGGGTATATGTCTCTTCTCTATGTCTCTTAATATATTGAGTCAAAGTTAACTGAATACTTGGCCACTCCAAATCCAGCCTCGATGCTTTCGTTGCGAACAGCATTGATGATGGCATCTTTTTCATCATCACCAAACAACGCCGGTATCATGCCGATCATCAGAATATTGTTGATGAACTCCAAGAAGCCTTCCTCCAATATCTGAAATCATTTATCATCAACTTTGTATTTGTATTAAATAGGGCAAAAATTTGAGTACATAAAATGGCTTTACCTGGCCTGCAAAATGATCGAACGTATTGTTAACCGCCAGCTCTTTGTATGAGATAACCTAAATTTGATGATAAATGATATGTTATACGCCTCCAACATGCATTGCTATGCGAATGACAGTACTGGTGATGCCGTATACTTGGGTCCTGCAGGTCTCTCTCGGGAAATAGTGGTCCAGTGCCGGAAGGAACTTGTGTCTTCTATCGACTTGATACTCTTTTGGAGTATTGCTATCATCACTGGTCTGGCGCACCCCAGTATCAGTTCGAACTATTTGACGGCGTCCATCGCAGAGCTGCATGAATTGTCAGGGATCCAGTGCACTTTGAACAGCTAGATCACTTGGCGCTTTGTAAAGAAGTCACTTCATTGTGTTTTCTACTGTATTTATCATGGTGAGTATTCCAAAGGGCTGTTTGACCTGTTTCCTGCCACTGAATTCCACCTTCGCACAACACGCTATAAATTAAGATATCATCCCTACCATCTGGATGTGTGGCCTTACAACCAAGCTGTGGAATGAGCTTCCGTGTGCGGTGTTTCCGGGACGATATGACATGGTTAACTCCAAAAAAGCGCGTATTCCTTACTAAAAGGCCGGAAACGCTCCTTTGATTACACTGGTGTAGCAAGAGAATGTGGGAGGTGGTGACCACTAACTACAATCAGGTGACCCGTACGATTGTTTGTCCTCCTCTTTCTTAAGAAATGGCAGGCGTTACCCTTGGTTACCCAGTGAAGACGACTCACTATTTTTGAACAAACCCGGTTTGCCGCGGAGACAATCGACATCTCGACGAAATCGACGACCTGTTTCGATTTCATATGTAGAAACTACTATTTGCCTTTCAACTTATAATGGAATGAAGTCTGATAGAATTAAACATAATATAAGCATTGGTGTTGGTTGGCTATCATTTATACCATTTTTTTAGAACCTTAAGGTTATTACTGTTTTGGCGCTTACGGATACTCTCCATTGAGCCTCATACTTCCGCTTATAAGTAACGTAAATTAATAAGAAATATAATTTACCTGTGCAGCAGTAAACAAGAAGACAGTAGGTTTACCGTCAACTCCCAGCTGGTTGTACAATCTCTTCATGTCATCTTTGAATGTATTCTCGTTGTAATTTCGCGTTACGGTTATTTCGAAGACTTCACAACCTTCCCAAAAACATTTAAGTATAAAACTAAACAGCGTCAATATGAGCTGATATTAGGTCCACCGGTACTAGGATTACCTAGAACCTACCTACTTATAATGACAAATTAAATCCAGTGACTAATTTTAGTGTAGCGTATAAACACGAAAACAGAGGCATTTGATAAAGATATAGATACTATTGGTGTCTACCCTAAAATTAAGTTAAGTCAAATCTTGTAAATTTATTTGATTTTCTTATGAAAGAGGAGAATAAAAGTACACTTGACATGATGGGAAGTGATTTTTGTCACTCTCTTTCAACACCATAGGATTAACAGAAGCGTTGCCGGACATTTAGGTGGAAGTTGACTCTTTTTGAAATATCCCTTCTTATCCATGCATATGGAAATCTATTGTCCCCGTCCTGCCAAACTTACTCAAATCCCTCGCTTTTCCACTCCATCGATCGATCAAAGAAAACTCTCTTACGGCCGTTCCCAATATTCAGTCTATCTCTTACTTGAGATAAGAATCTTAACTATCGTGACTTTTCTGTCCCAATAAACTTATCGACGGTAACTCACCTTATCCGTGCACTCCGTCTGTCAATGGGACGACGTATAGCTTACCAGCGATATAAAGTTTGTATGGAAATTGCAATTCACGCGTCCAAATATAAGGCGACAAGAATGACTTATCGGGTATATTGGTACAGCTTGCGATTATTGACAGCTAATTACTGACAGTAGAAGGTAGTAATTTATCTCTATCTGTAGATAGTATATTGGGAACGGCCGTTAATCTATAAATTCTTAACATGATCGATTTCTCATTTGCTCTTTGAATGAGTCTGTTCAATCTATTTTATCATCATTTATCCTCTGTAACTGTCACTACATTTTCCTGTTGTCCATATTTATCAGTTTATACCAATAAAGCGACGTAAGGGAAGTCTCAATTCTAGTAATTATAAAAGTTAGTAACCTGCAGCAAAAGCAGCGAGTCTACAAATAGATTTCTTGCCCGAACCCCCAACACCGATGATCATGGCATTTCCGCGGTCCATCCTCAGTATCCTGTGGGTTCTCGTCAAGTGCTCCAAACAATCTTCGAATAGCACCACTGACATCTTGCCGATGCGCTCGTTGAACTCATCTAGAATCTATAATTACAACTCATAAATGAAACGATGGCTGTTAATATACATGTTGTATTTGAAAAAATGCTAGAGGCTACTCACAACAGTAGCAGTAGAACTATCTGTATTTGTACTGTTTGTTCGATGCCACACACAATTTTTTATACAAAATAGTGGTGCATTTTTAATATAACGGAGTGTGTGTGCTGGATGACACCGGAGACTATGATGAAAATGATAACGATCTCATATTTACCACCACAATATACAACTGTTATGGATGGACAGATAATATTGGAGCCAACATCATATTTTGTTTAGCCTTCTACGAGTTTTGTTACTAATATTTACAAGAAAGGAAACTAATGATATTATTTTAATATAAAATAGAATTGATTATAATATAAAAAAATTGAAATTTTAAGATTTAACCAAAATATATTACCTACCTCTTGGAATAAGAAATATACAGCCTCATAGTCCAAAAGATCTTCGTAATATCGAATCTCCTCCTCGTCCAAGGCATTTCTATAATCTCCAAACAGCAATGGATCACGAAGAACATACTCCTCTAGCTATTAATAAAATAATTAAATATGAAATCTTTGGAAAATTATCCAATTTAAAAAGGTGCCAATACAATTTATAAATATATATATGTACACTTAACGTAATTTGATGATATTTAATTGTAAAATTACACGCAAAAAGTCATTAGTAGCAGAGATACGCTATTATTTATTATTATGAATTTTAAAGAAATTAATTTTGGCTTTTATGTGAACCTAATTGCTGTTATACTTACAGTGAGCTGTTTTTCTTCCTCTTCCTCTTCCTCTTCAACGACGGGCTCTGGTTCAGATTCTGCTGGTTGTGGCTTTCCTTTTGGTACAATTTCACCATATTCTAGAAAATAATTATATTTGAGATACTGAAATTGTGAAAAGGTTGAAATATACAATAACTTATACCACTGTTACTAACATTTCTGATTAAATATAATATTATTTACTACTCTGTCTCTTCTTGAATACAAGAAAAAAAACAGCATAGAAAAGCCGATATAACAACATAAGACATATTTAAAATTAAAGCGAAATAGTAGAAATATTATAATATATAAGAGGTTTCTTTAGATTTTTTCAACATATTCTTATACGATTTTTACCTTAATTTTATAAGCTTCTAAATAGTTCTGTAAATTACAATTTTAACATCACAAACAAAACATTAATTTTACCGTCTTCCTCCTCTTCAACTCTTGCTTCTTCTTCAGGCACCACGATTTCCTCTAACACAACTGGTTCTTCTTCAGGGAAATACTTTACGACGTGTTCTTGAATGTGACCCATCATAAGATCATTGTCCTAGTTAAAAATAAAAAAAAATGAAGACAAACATTTTTTAACTTTTGAATGATGATTGATGACTATTAAATAATTAATAGCTGGACGACCGAGCCTTGCTCGGATTTTTAAGAATGTACAAAACTTGAACAAAGAAAAACAAACTAATAGGACATCTAATTTATCTATTCATAAGTCGGGTAACAAATTGAATCCTACGAACTATAGACCGATTTCTTTATTAGGATCATTCTCAAAAATTTTGGAAAAACTAGTACACAAGCGATTGACAAGTTTTCTTGACGCACATAAAATAATATCTGACAGACAATTCGGGTTTCGCACTAAAAAATCAACGGAAAACGCAGTAGACTTAGTAACAAAAATTATTTCTTCCAAACTAGATAAGCAGCAAGCATGTATCGGTGTATTTTTAGACCTCGCGAAGGCTTTTGATACAGTCTGTATTCCTATACTTTTACGAAAACTTGAGCTCCTAGGTATTCGAGGTAATTGCCTGAACTGGTTCAAAAGCTATTTAATGTGCCGAACTCAGTGTGTTATAGTGGATCATAAGAAAAGCAATCCAAGTACAATAGATTTTGGCGTCCCCCAAGGAAGTATATTAGGCCCCACGTTATTCCTTTTGTATATAAATGACATCAAAACTAAAGTATCCAGCTCTGACGTCATCTGTTATGCCGATGATACAGCTCTTTTATTTTACGGGAAAAACTGGGATACTGCACTACACACAGCGGAACAAGGAATGAGGAATATTGCAACTTGGCTACAAAATAATCTTCTCACTTTAAATCTCACTAAAACACAGTACATCTGTTTCCATAAAACGAAAACTTCATCCCCTTCCCACATTTTTGATATTAAAGTCCACACATGTCCTGTTGCTCTATCTGGCCCTTGCTCTTGCAATAGTATAAGTAGAACTACTCATATAAAATACTTAGGAGTCGTCATGGACGAAAACTTAAACTTTAAGCAACATCTTAATACAACAGCGAAAAGAGTCCGCAAGCTGATCTATATTTTTAAGAACTTACGCGCTTCGGCATCTTTAAATCTGCTAAAAACCATTTATTTTGCAATCGGTCAATCTGTATTATCTTATTGTATCACCGTATGGGGTGGGGCGGCTACTTCACACATGATACTCTTAGAAAGAGCACAGAGAGCTGTCCTTAAAGTGATTTTTAAAAAACCTATTAGATACCCAACACATAAACTATATAAAGACTTAGAACTTCTTTCTGTCCGAGGTATATTTATCTTGCGTGTTATGACAAGCATGCATAAGGAGGTCTTGAATTTGCCTAATTATAAAAACCTACTAGATAGCCGTTCGTACAAGATTCCAACACCAATAATAAATACAACATTTGCAAGTAGATTTAGCCCATTCTTACATACATATATATACAACAAGGTAAATTTAAAATGTTCTATTAAAAATTGCTCGGTCCATCAGGTCAAATTTAAAATACAGAGATGGTTACACACACTCACTTATGCAGACATGGAAGCTATTCTTAAAGTGATAGCTTAGCATTCATATAATGTTAATACTTTGTAACATGATTAAGCAGATACTAACACTCACTCACACCCACCCTCACACACACACACACACATACACACACACCCAGAGACACACACGTGTACACACACACATATACAGAGTGCACTTTTTGACCTTTCGGTTCATATCGTTAACCTTAGGATGTAAAATGGTTGCCTACAGGACAGGCTACGCCTAGTGTAGGGACCAAATATAATGTAATATTATGTGATAAAGTGTCTGTATATAATAAATAAATAAATAAATAAAATCTGGATTCAAACCGGGGTCTTCTGCTTTCCGGATCACCCAATGTCCCATCTGAGCTATTATAGTCTCGTATATAGTGGCGAAATTTACCTTTGCATTCTAATGTTATTGATGCTGTTTCTCATTAAAACACAGATAAAACTACATTTTTTAAAATAGAAACATAGCTAGATCGATTTCTAGCCCCCGAAACTACCTGTATACTAAATTTCGTTAAAATCCTTGGAGCCGTTTCCGAGATTCAGATTATATACATACAAGAATTGCTCGTTTAAAGGTATAATAAGATAAGTATAATTGAATTCATTCCTTGAAAATCTATCAAATAAAATTTTAATAATTTATGCGACCTACGTGCTGTCTGATTGAATTCCTACGACTTGTAGTTATAATTCATTGTTTTACATAAAAATAATATAAACAAATCAAATTAACTCAAATTTTTCTCCGCAGAAAAAATAAAAAATTTCGGCACTTAGTTTTTAGATGAGGCAAAATCTTCGCCGTGCTACACAGCCTACTCAACTCCGTCTGAAATTAGTAAAGAAGTCTTCCGAAGCTAATAAATACAAAATGGTAACCTGAGTATTAATGAGTCTATCGCAGATAACCCTGGTGAATTCGTTTCTCCAGCACCGGACCACGGCCCGCTTCTCGCTAAAGAAATTGGGGTGAGTGAGGCACATGCCGGCAGCGATTCGCGACAGGTCACGAAGATTGAAGATATAGTGGAACTTTGCTGGCGTAGGTGGCAGCTCCACTATTATTATCTAAGAAAACCAGATTATTAAACAGTAAGTAGGCTAACTGAGAGAGAAATTAATCAGATATAACGGTTTGAATCCATATTTGCAGAACTGGTAGGACTTGTACACTTTGTTAAATAATTTTCATCACAGTGAATTGAAATAAAACAGTTTTTAAGGGATTAAAACGCGTGCAATTGTGTTTTCACATTAGTTATTGCGTAAAAGTTTTTTTGTTATTTTAGCTGACCCGACGTTCTTGACCTTTTCAGAGCACGTTTTGAGGGGGACTGTACAGTTAAAATTACGCGCATTTTTACCCTTAAAATGTGTTTTATTGAAATATTTAGCATTCGCGTTGATTAATCAAAGAAAATACTTTAAAAGATAAAATAAAATATAGAAAATATATAAATTATGATTAAAGTTTTCAGTTTGTGTATCTGCGACTGCATACTTATTATGATAGATGGTAACAACGGTTATATATATTTAAATGGCAGTTAAATAAATAAAAATGGATTAAAATTACTAAATTGATTATTGCCTACAAATCAAAACAATCCTTGTATAATATAACAATTTACCAGTGGAAGGTTCCTTTGCGTAGGATGCCAGCTAGATTATGGGTACCACTACGGCGCCTATTTCTGCCGTGAAGCAGTAATGTGTTAACATTATTGTGTTTCGGTCTGAAGGGCGCCGTAGCTAGTGAAATTACTGGGCAAATAAGACTTAACATCTTATGTCTCAAGGTGACGACGCATTTGTAGTGGCGCTCACAATATTTGGGTTTTTCAAGTATCCTGAGTGGCACTGCATTGTAATGGGCAAGGCGTATCAGTAACTGAACGTCCTGCTCGTCTCGTCCCTTATTTTTATAAAAAAAATATCATTATGTACTTTAACATTACATACTATTATTATGATACAATGGACAACATGAATATGATGTATGTATTCGGAACATACCTTATACAGATCAAGAGTCATTTGTACAATTTTGTCGACAATCTCTTGTATTTCTTCGGGGAATGCTGCAAAATGGCCTTGCAATATCGAAATGTAGATACGTTGCAACGTGCTCTCCGACGGGAATTGTAGATTGTACACAGAGAACATTGATATGAAACGTGGATCCACCTGCCGTATTAACGTTACGATGAGAGCTCTAGCTAGCTATAAATATTAACAAAACATTTATTTTTGATCATTCATATAAATTATTCTTATAGACTAAGAGGAGAATTACTGGGCAAATGAGACTTAACATGTTATGTCTCAAGGTGACGAGCGCAATTGTAGCACCACTCAGAATTTTTGGGTTTCACAAGAGTCCTGAGCGGCACTGCATTGTAATGGGCAAAGCGTATCAGTTACCATCAGCTGAACGTCCTGCGGATCTCATCCCTTGCTGTCATTAAAAAAATAAGGAAACTTTCTTATCATGTTTAGCCTCCTGTGCGGTATTTCCGGGACGATACGACATAGGTATCTTCAATAAAAGCGCGTACACCTTTCAAATAAGCCGGCAAAGCTCCTGTGATTACTCTGGTGTTGCAACAGAATGTGGGCGGTGGTGATCACTTAACATCAGGTGACCCATACACTCGTTTGTCCTCCTCGCCCATAAACGAAATGGGAGCGGCATTCTGCCTTCTCTAGGGCTGATAATAATATTACATTTTCTCAGGAATTTTCAAACAATATGTTATGTTTTTAAAGTGATAACCCTCACTTCTAGGATTAATATACAAACGAGTTGAACAAAGCAACCAGAATTTTATAACGAGGCGGTACTCGAACGGTTAGCTCAGTTGGTTAGAGCACCGGCACGGAACGCCGGAGGTCGTGGGTTCGAATCCCGCATCGTTCATAAAATTTTGTTTTTCAAATTTTATTTGAGCAATTTTCAAGTTTTACAAACAGAAAAGAATATCTTACATCGTTTCTCCCACCACCAGCTTTCCCCATGGCAGCCAAGAACCCAATATCTTTCAGGTGTTTCCAATTTAAGTCCTTCCCTCTATCGTAGAAGCCTTTCCTTTCAAACAGCAACTTGAGTAAAGCAATCGGTTGCTGTGTTCCATACGTGTCCACCTGAAGACAAAATACCATAAATAATAAGAATTACATTAGTTTTTAGTAAAGAAATTAAAGGGAATTGGGAAGTCAACATTGATTTACATTGCGAAGGTATGAAGCCATTGTTCAATAGGCACCTACTAACATATAAATACCACATGTGTGAAAACGTATTCGTTGGAACTCTACTAAGGCATTTATTAATTTTTAATGTAAGTCAAGCAAACAGGAGCCTGTACCGTATTATACTTTTAGTTTGATTGGCAAGTATACAAAATATTCTTTTTTATGACAATAAGGGACGAGACGAGCAGGACGTTCAGCTGATGTTAATCGATACGATCGGTATTCTTGAAAAACCCAAACATTCTGAGCAGCACTACAACTGCGCTCGTCACCTTGAGACATAAGATGCTAAGACTCATTTGCCCAGTCATTTCACTAGCTACGGCGCCCTTCAGACAGAAACTCAATTATAATGCATACACATTACTGCTTCACGGCAGAAATAGGTAGCGTTGTAGCACCCATATTCTAGCCGGCATCCTGTGCAAAGAAGCCTCCCACTGGAAATTCTTTCTATTGAAAAAAAATGAGGCTATGTCCAAAAGACTAGATCGTTCCAGCGGGCATAGTAGTAGTCCTTTCTGTTTCTTTCAAGCTCAATATGTTCATAACACTGTCAAGGTTTTGGCAGTGTACTGGGAGGACTTCTTTCCGCTAGAAATGTTGGTGTTAGCCACCGCCTAGTACAACTGATTATTGTTTCCTAATCAGAGTACATTAATTTAACAATGAAAAACAACAAGGAGGTAGAACCTCACAAAAAGGTGAAAAAAGCTTTGCTAGGTTGCCAGCGTGGGTTCCTTACACACCTTCCTTACACCAAGAAATAAAAAAATTGACTTATTAAGATTCAAAAAACTACTTAGAATTCATTAATAAAGACCCTTAGAAAGTAATTTATTCTAAAATAAATCATGAAGTATTGGCATTATTTAAATGCCAATACTTCATGATTTATTTTATTGTGCCGTGCCTCATATTATTGTGATAACAAATCAATGCAATTTTACTAAACCATCTAGCACCTTTCATTTAATCTTCAGTGAATGAACTTCCTTGCGCGGTGCCCACAGATTGATGTGACCTTTAATAAACTTTGTTCTCTATCCTTTACTTGCCTTTATTAACAAACATCGCCAAACAGTTTACCAGTTGGGGGCTCCCTTGCACAGGATGTCGTCTACATTATGGGTACCACAACAGCGCCATTTCTGCCGTGACGCAGTAATGAGACTTAACATCTTATGACTCAAGGTGACGATCGCAATTGTAGTGCCACTCAGAGATTTTAGGGTTTTCAAGAATCCTGAACGGTATTGCAGTGTAATGGGCAGGGCGTATCAATAACCATCAGTTGAACGCCCTGCTCGTCTCGTCCCGTATTGCCATAAAAAAAAACAAAAAACAATTAATGCTCAGGGCGGTTTTCCTGTGACGCTGTTTTCCATCCGAGTGCGGAGCTAGTCCGCATGCGTTTACTCCGAACGCTTCTGGCCACACGCAAGACAATGTCCCACCTGCAACCAATCTGAAATTCGCGCGCGTGCAGCACGCGTGGTAGGATAGGGAACACATGGCGTATAATAGGATGCGAGTGGTCTACACGCGGACCAGATCCGGACGCGGATGAACTTCCGAGTGACAGGAAAACCGCGCTTAAGCTTGTATTTACACGTAAATAATTAAAATTACGCGAAATTAAAATGTTTGCAGTATAAAAGTAAATGCTTGTTATTGCTCCAATCCTATAAATAAGATGACATAATCTTACAATAGGCATGTTCATGTCATCAATGAAGACCAGCATCTTCTTGCCAACGGGAGGTCCGAAGGTGTCTTTGGTGCGCTTCTCCACCACCGACTCCAGGTTCCGTTGCACGTCCATTGACGACGTCCGAGAAGAAAAGTTCATTTGTTGAATTATCTATGAATGAATAATTTATTTTTACATTAAGTAAATATTAGGTCTACTAAAACATGGAGATGTTATATTTCTGGTAGGTTTCATAGTATACCTCTTATTACGAAGTGACGTGTGGGAGATGAAGAATTTGAGGGTGCGCAGATATATAATAAAATGTCAAGAGATAAATAAAAGCAAAATCTTTAAAAACTTTAAAACAAATAGCTGAAAACACACATAGTAAACACAAGTAAGTAAATTGCATAAGTTTAGTAAATAAAAATGGATATGCTAAAAAAATATAAGATTTAGATATAATATAGATTAAATTTAAAATATAAGACACAGGCAACAGCACAAAACATTCAAATTAAACCCACTTAAAAATAAGATATTGATGATATCTATCGAACAAAATAAATGTAGAGGACAATATTATTTATAACAAAATATGTATAGACGACCTGTATAGCCGAGAGGTTAGCGATCCTACCTACTAAGCTAGAGGTCCCGGGTTCGAATCCCGGTAGGTGCAAGCATTTATATGATGAATATGGATGTTTGTTTCCGAGTCATGGATGTTTAAATGTATTTATGTATGTTTAAGTAAGAATATTGTATTAAATATATCATTGTCTTGTAACCAATAACACAGGCTATATTATATGCTTAACTTGGGGTAAGATAATTTGTGTAAAAAGTGTGTCAATATTAATATTATATTATGTATAATGTAAGTGATATCAATATATTCACAAAATATGTGCGAAAATAAAATAAAGTGAATAAAATACTAAAATTATAACAAGATGTTGAAAAAAAAATAATTTGGAGGCGCCGGGTATCGATCCCGGTACCTCTCGCATGCTAAGCGAGCGCTCTACCATCTGAGCTACGCCCCCGGTGACAACCAGGTTAAAATTATTGAGTGTATACTAAGCAATTTTAATTCCATCATCTTAGAACCCATAACTAAATCTTAGTACATATTAAATATTATTTTTAACACGGTGGCTGTGATTTATAATGTTTATCTTTTTAAACGCATCAACAACAACGCCTACGTAAAATTTATTGCAGTACTAGGCTTCTGCCCGTTGATTTGTTGGTGCATTGGTTCAGAACGAAATGAAAATGGTGAAATTAATAAAATATTAATGATAATAGCCCTACTGATATTATAAATGTAAATGTAAGTTTGTTACGCTTTCACGCCCTAACCAACCAAACGATTTTGTTAAAATTTTGTACTGAGATAAACTTGAGCTTGAAAAAGAACATAGGCTACCTTTTATTGGAAAAAAATAAATGGAGGGGTTGAAATAGGGGATAGCAGTTTGTATGGAACGTCATTATCAAAGATAAAACTTTGTGTTTAGGCACTTGATAAGAAATAATTTATAAGCATTTGTTTGAGCATTTCTTAAACTTGGCCTACATGGGGATAAAATAAGAGATTAAAGTTCACAGGGAAATACTATTAAAGAGACTGTCGACAATGACAAGGGATATGCATTGTATCATAGAAGAGCGCTGCCAGCAGTGGAAAGAGCAGTTTGTATATGTATTATTTGAAAAGTATCCTAAAAGATAAAAAAAATTGCCCAAAGTTTTCATTTCATTCAATTCAAGGCGGACGAAGTCGCAGGTATTAGCTAGTAAGTAATATTATAAAGAGGGAACATTTGTATTTTTTGTATGTATGTTTGTAAAGTTTCCACTCAAAAACTACTGGACCGATTTTAAAAAGTCTTTCACCATTGCATCTTCGCTGAGTGACATAGGCTATATTACATTTTCAATAAAATAGAGATCCCTTATAAAAATGCAATAATATAACCCAAGGTGTGAAAAATTTGTCATTAAAAATCTGTCATTGCGTGCATTGCGAAAACTATTAATGATGAAACAAAAGAAAATGGACAATATTATAGAACGTAGAAATATCGACAAAAAAGTCCCCGATACCATATGCAAAACTACTGTAGTTATGCCACTATAACTACTTTTTTATATTTTAAAAGTTGATAAAAGTGCCCACAACAATCAAACCATATTATTCATTACTTACCCCATCAAATAATATATTATTAAAGACCGTTAAAATACATTTCAACTATGTAAATCCGACATTCCATTCAAAAGATTAAGAAAATAATGCAATAATAAAATAATAACTAAGAGGAATAAAACTTTTATGTTAACTATCACGAGCTACATAACAGCTACCACGAGATCGGTATGTACGCGAGTGAAACAGCGGGATATTGATAGTGACAATATATACCAAAAGACATCTGTATGTGTTAAAATATGTTGCCTCTTTATAGCACTGATTTATAAACCGCCCTCGTCAGCGTGACATAAACAGCAAAGCTTAGTTCAAGAAGAGTAATTCAAATTCAAATATTTTTAATCAAAATAGGATATGAAATCACTTACTCAAGAAACTCAGCGGACTTATTTTTATGTAAAATTTCGATACAATCAAATTTATTAGCTTAATTCGCTTTATTCTTAGGTCGCTTCATTCTCGATCTGTGGTATCATTATGTGACAGTAACCTTTAACACATAAACGTCAATATATGTTGAAAGAGCATATACATCGCCCCACAAAAGACTTACTTACGTCCGTTTTCACTAACTTATCTCTAGTTACGGGTACATTGCTGTCACCGACAATTGTCAATGACAAGGTCTTAACTATTATCCATTGTTATGTCCCCTTTTAGTTATAGTCCAATGCTTTATGTCGATAGGCTATTGAAATGTAAGTAAGCGTATAAGGGCAGATTTGTCTACCTCTAGTAAGTTAAACTAAGAATTGATAGGTTATTGAAAACGGTCGTTCATGGGTACCACAACAGCGCTATTTCTGGCGTGACGCAGTAATGTGTAAGAATTACTGTGTTTCGGTCTGAAGGGCGCCGTAGCTAGTGAAATTTCTGGGCAAATGAGACTGGACATCTTATGTCTCAAGGTGACGAACGCAATTGTAGTGCCGCTCAGAATTTTTTGGCTATTTCAAGAATCCTGAGCGGCACTGCATTGTAATGGGCAGGGGGTATCAATTACCATCAGCCGAACGTCCTGCTCGTCTCGACCCTTATTTTCATAAGAAAACAGATAAGATTAACAAGTTTATGTTTGTTCCTGGTGTTAACATTATGATTATCACAGTCTAGAAAATCGCTTAAGTGCCTATGAACATACATAACATTATCATGGTAGATGCTTGTTTCTTTAAAAGTTGCTCTCAATATTCCTAAGAACCTAGGTTAAAGATAACACGAGCAGCTTCTTGTATTCTGCAGCTTTATCTTTGATGAAAAATAATAATGAGGTGTTTTAAATATATATTAAGAAACGGCTTTAACGGCATTCCTTAAAGGCCGGCAACGCTCTTGTGATTCCTCTGGTGTTGCAAGATAATGTGGGCGGCGGTGATCACTTAACACCAGGTGATCCGTATGCTCGTTTGTCCTCCTATTCCATAAAAAAAAAAATGATCAAAATACCTAAATGCTGCAAGGGTGGAAAAAAATACTTGCATATTTGTCAGCGGGCAGTCCATGAAGGTAGTTTGTGATGATGGCTGTCTTTGACGTTCCTGTCTCTCCCACCAGCAGCACCGGTCTCTCCACCTTAATGTTATAAAAGTTATCATCATTACAGCCAGAAGACGTCCAGCGCTGGACCTTTTCCCCAAAGATCACCATGACAATCGGTCCTGCGCTTCTCTCATCCAACCTATTCCGGCGATTTTGTCGTTCCATCTTGTGGGGGGGAATTCCACCACTGCGTGTTCTGGTACGTGGTCGCCATTTGAGGACTTTACTGTACCAACGGCCATCTGTCCGTCGAGATATGTACCCTGCCTACTGCCGCTTCAGTTTCGCAATCGTCCGAGCTATGTCGGTTACGTTTGTTCTCCTACGGATCTCGTCATTCTCGTCAGTCGTCTGATCTCGCAGGGAAACTCCGAGCATAGCCCTCTCCATTACCATATTACTTATGGGGGGAATACAATAACTTCCCCTTGCAACCTTCTGATTGGTTGAACGTCACGTGCCCTTCGCCGCCATATTTACCTTTCATTCTTTGGTCGTTAAATGCGACAAATAAAATATTCAGCGACGATGTATGTTTTTTAAAAAGGACTTCCAAAAATTTGATACGTTTCCATTGTTTTTTTAATAAGTTTTTCGATAGTGCACAGTCCTGCGACGTTGATAATAAACAAAGTACTCCGCCACGATTTTAATGCTATTTTCACCAATGGATAGCGTGGTTCTCGAGGAAAGCTTAAGTAAATATTTTTTTAAGTTTTTGAATATATTAACGATATTTGTTGAAAAAAAATCCTTCAACGAAAACGCTGCCTTTGAGATATAATCAAATAATGTATGGTGGAATTGTGTATCTTATATAGGTCTGGTCTTATATACTTTATCCATTATAGTACTTTAAAAATTGGCAAAATTATAAGACGGCAAAGTAAATTCTGTTTATACAAATACGATAAACCTTATCATATTATTAGCATCTACATATTATTAAATCATTCAGAAATATATTTTTGTTTCATTTTAACTTTGATTACACATTTCCGATGGCTTTAGACTACATTATTCCCGAATACTTACATCATTTTGTTTTCTATTGATAGAACAGCGTCTGTCAGGTGAGCTAGTATAAGTATATATAGTTATATATAAACATAAAAATTTATATTATAACACTACTAATCTGTCATTACAGGTTAAACCTAATTCGACAGAGTAAAGAACAAATAAAATTACATAATACTATTGTATAAAAATATATTTCGTAAAATAAAAACTGAATTAACTAGATAGTGTAAAAATAATAATAATTGAAAACAAACTATAAAATAAGCAGCTCTAATGACTTCACTTATCGAACATGATAACAGGTCTAAGTGTTCGGACATGACTGACACCTGAGTTTGTGGCATAGGGCTCTGAATAATATCCGTTACAGTCAACATACTATCACGTAAATAGATGGCAAAAAGAAAAAAAAATAGGCTGTCGACCGTATCGAATGATTTTCTTAAATCGAAGTAAGCCACGTACGTCAACTTGTGATCCAGTATCTACTGCAGGCACGAGGTGAGTCATGAATTCCAGTAAATTCCCAGTTGTCCCCGTCGAGGACGAAAGCCGTGCTGAGCGTCGGACAACTGAGCACTTACACTTATTTTGGCAGGAGTGCTCAGCACTGCAACAGGTCTATAGTCGCTGGCCTCAGCACCTCCTTTACCTTTAGGCACTGGTACAACTCGAGTGATTTTCCACCAACAGCCTCTCCGCAGCTTCAATACTACATAACGTAATACAAGTACTACAGTTATACAAGTAACAAGACAAAGTTATGAGAATAACAAAACTCACACTCTCCATGATCTTGATGAGCCACGTAAGCCGCAGCGTGTCCACGGTCGGCACCAGGATGGATGAGAACCTCATCCCGCGGTCGTGCTCGTACTGCGGCACCAGCCACTCCCACGCCTCCCACGTCCTGGTCTCCAGCTCCAGGCAATAGTCGTAGAGCGTGGGGAAAGCCATTGGGAAATGCTCTGAAATCCGTTCTCAATCATAATAACAATTCTATTGGATTAAAGAAAGAAAGAAAGAAAAAACATTTATTTTAACACACACACAAATCACAAAAAGAAGAAACTTTAAAATATATACAAATATAAAAAGGTGTGGTGTTTAAAAAGGAGCCACTCAGCATGTGTGGCTCCTTGTGTGGCTCTTGTGTTGAACACAAGTGTGCTGCAACGCTGATTTTCTGTGACCCCGCGTGACACATGAACTTCAAGGGCGACACCTCGCCTGAATTAATATCTCTTATATTCATTAATATTAATAGCTCTTATATGAGATCTCTCGAATAGAGTGCACTCATACGGATATACAGAGTATAATATTGGGATTGAGTATAATAGAAATTCGTTTATAATCACTAAAAATTATTATGGCATGCGCAAGTGATTACCGCCCCTCATACACTCGAGACAGCACCAGACAAAACGGCAGCGCTGTGGGCATTTCATACGCGTTATGTTGTACGCGCTTGAGCTCAATATCTGTATGTGTGGCATTTGGAGTATACGCACTAGTGGTGGCCTTCTTCTCCTGGTTATCCTCTACGAGCATCATCGGGCACACCTTCTTCACGTAGTTGTCGAAATCGAACCTTCCGTTGTCTACGATGGCCGCGCCAAGGCTGTTGTACATCGACTGGAATCAAAACATAATGTTCATTCAAACTAGTCTGCAATGCCATAAATATTGTACAAATTAAAAACTTTAAATGAGGTTATAACATTAATATTGTCACTTATTTTAATAATAAAAAAATCAGTGTAAAAATGCAAGGATATTGTGTCTCTCTGTTGAGGGTACAATAGAAATGTGCTGAATTTTATAAAGTTTACCACGTGCACCAGTTCAGGAGATCAAGCGAAATACAGCATTATGGACTGACAGACATAAATCAATTAGATTTTTGATTTAAGCAACTAGGTCAAAAGAGACACTTAAGTATGAATGTAAAAAGTTAAAGCTTATTTGTTTACCACAACTTCAGAAAAGGTTGAGATTAAATGAGAAAAAGTGGCAAGAAACTTATTGCTTATTAAATCAAATGATACATATTCATCATGTGAAGTGAATGAAATTACAATTTATACGAAGTGATGCAATACATAAAGTATAGGAGATGCAACAATCCACAGGAACTGTGCCATCGTTAAAATGGATGCATGACCCCCTTTGCCGACAGTTCTTTTAAAATTATAAAAAAAGAATGGTAACAATTACTAAGATAATGTGTGTTCAAGCGAGTTTCAACCTACTTGTTGATTAAGACGTCAGGAAAATGCCGTTAATGTGACTCACGAATCAATTTTGTCGATAGTACATAATAAATGTAATTATACCTACAAAAATAATGAAAATCATGACTCACCACCATGAAGACACACTCCACCACAGTCCTGTCCACCTCTTCGTTGGGATCGTCCTTGTTCGGCATCAGACCACTTATCATGTAGCACAGCTGCATCACCTGAACGAATTAATTCAGTTCATGATTACTCCTTCACATATTATTGTCTTAATAGCCACAGTTCGCTAGGGACAAAGTTAATATTAAAAAACACTGGACGATAACTCGTGTAAGGAATGTGAATTAAAAGGCTATAAAATTTTGCATAAATGTTAGAAACAATCTTATTTTTGTTACCAAAAACTATATAATGTGGACCATTTCAATATTAATTCAAGATTGAAGCCCGTTATTTTACCACTCGGAATATTGCATAGGCATAATATATGAGAGAACAGAACCACAGGTGCCCGTAAAGTGTTGATTTAAGAAATTAGCGTCCCTGAGAAAATCACAAATATTCTTGTGAAATAACGTAATATAACGGGATTGTCTTAGAATAATTATAATGCACGCAAAATTATGACAGGAGTGCATTCTTCCTTGAGGTTGTAGAAGGCATTCGTGATAACGTCAACTTAAGGAGGAGCGGTGGTATTTAAAAAGCATGATACATGAGATTTGGCATTGGCCAAATTGAGTGACCTAACAGAGAAAAGCCTTCACAAATCTCAATATGAGACTGGAGGAATAGCAGAGGACTCTGTAGATCACTTTAGATTCACCAAAGAACAAACAACCCTTGCACAGCTTCGACCGGTAAGGCAATTACCAAAACTGTGTGACTGGTGAATAGCTCGATAAAATTTCCAATTTCGATCGACCAAATTTTTTGTTTTATTATTTTTCTACGGAAGAAAACACACTTCTTATCCAAACTAAGATCATTAGAGAGACGTATAAACTTATGCATTGTAGTCAAAGTAAAATTTTCTATTTCCTTTCATTTTTAGTAATACATTTCATTGCAAAGACTGATCCTTTCCAGCAACAGAGTCCATTGGTCCAATAATACAAGGTATAATTAAAAAAAATCATTCGGGTCGATTTGCGTCAAAGTCCAAGAAACTTAAAAAAACTAAATATGCAGTTATTGGTTTCTCATAAATCGAGGGCATGACTCCTTTCAAGACTTTTCTCTAAGTCTCGTAGTATCCGACTTGGCCATCACCGTTATTCTCAAAAAACCACCCTGCATATTATAATGTGGCAGCAACTTTTTTGTGGGCTTACTGCATTTATCACGGGGAGTGTTACGAAGAGCTATTTGACCCGTCGACAGATAGACGCCGACTGCCACGATCGCTACTCACACAAGTACTATATCACAACCACCGTATGCATGTGTACGCCGCCCCCACAGCGCGGAACTTTTTTCACAACAAAACAACCAAACATAGAATAAACTACTTACTCTGTGCGGTGTTTCCAGGACGTACAATAAACGTATGAAAGGTGCCTATATAGTATATTGCATGCATAAAAAGACCAAAAAATAGGGAGATAGTATTTTCCCTCAGTTTTAATGCCACACAAATTAATACAAGTAAGGGGGCGCCCATAAATAACGTGCGGTGTTTTTTTGAATTTTCTGTCCATCCCTCCTCCCCTGGTGAGATTTCTTGAGATTTTATACAACCCCATCCCCCAACCCCCAATTTCTCGTGAAATTTTTCAAAATGTGGGTTTCTTAAGTGAACGCGTTGGATTGTTATTGTAAAAAAAAAAAAATGCTTCGTGCTTTTATTTACGACTAGTTAAGACTAGTCATCAATATTGCTGAGAGTTATGTGTAATATAATTTTTACAATAGAATACTTAAATTGTAACTACTGGTATTAAAAAAAGAATATCTACTCTAATTCAGTCCATGGAGAATCATGCACGGTCTCAAGAGAGACTATTGGAACCAACTTGTCCATATGATTAAATGGATCTAAATAGTATATATTTTTTGTTTCAATCAGAAAAAATAACGTGATATTTGCCGAGATCCCCCTTCTCTCCAACGTAAGATTTGATGAGATTTGACTCGACCCCTCCCCCCTTAAACATCTCACGTAATTTATGGACGCCCCCTAAGCATACCAAGTTCAGCGGCGTCTGCGGTACGATAGTACGAAGGGGCGTCTGTTGCTGCAGACCGAATAGACCAAAAACGATGTAGTTGATGGCGCCGGGCACGTAATGTTCGAAGAGGCCGTTCAGCTGCTCGCGTTCTTCCTCGTTCTTGCGACCCAGAACCCACCTGAGAAGTCATACCACTTAGACTGTACTTTAGATACCTGATAATTATCTACATTGATTACTTTATTATGTTTACAGTGATTAACGCGTGTACATTTTTAAAAAATTGAACTGAATTTAATTATTGCGAAAATTGGCAATATTTATAATTATAATCGTCCGTATTAAACCTTTAAATTGTAATTTTTAAAGCATATAATAGTTATTTTTTACAATATGTATGTGTGGTGTTCAAATTTCTAAAACACGTTGCGGATCTATCTATGCCTGGACCTTTTTACGTGATACTAAAGAAAATAGTGGTTTTTGTTCATCGGCTATTCATTGTAAGTGATTATAGCTACACATGCTCAGTTGCAACCGTTGAAGAATCACATTGTGGGTAGGTACTAGGTAGGTAGGTAATGTGAAAGCATTTTTGTTTCGCTTAGTAGGGGCCCGGCTAGTGAAATTAGACTACGAATGGCTAACGAGAATTAACAGTTTATGTCTCAAAGTCGCGGGTGCGATTACGATGCCGCTAAATTTTTTTAGGAACAATCGATAATCCTGAGCGGCACTGCATTTTAATAGACACGGCGTATCACATTTTCTCATAGAAAAAATAAATAAGATATCTGAAAATTAAACACTAAACATCAAGCTAAAATAATAAAAAGTTCAATGTGGGTTCATATTTTATTTTCAACCTAATATTCTGCAATAAAAAAGCCAACATCACGCGGCTCCAGGTCGACACCACGAGCTATGTTGTATAGCCACGTGCTACAGGAAGGAGCGTCTGTTAGCAGTAGTAAAAATATTGCCGCATTATGAGACATTCCAATTTCCAAGGTCTAAAATGAAATGTGTCACTTTAATAGGCAGATGATGCAGCTGGACATCAGGTGGACTATAAAAAATATTTAAAAAAAAAATTCGTCTTGTCGGGAGAGAATCGGCCACTCTTGTCCCTCGCACCAGGGACTAAAAGACAGACCTTCACCGAGGTGGAAAAAAAATCGTACACGCACCACGTGAGATAAGTAGGACTTGCCACCCGAGTTTATATTCCGCAGGTGAGAATGACCTACTTTTCTCCTTAGGTGCGTAATGTACTATTCATGGCTCCATGTCTACTTTTCATATTACGGTAAGTCTTGCTTGCCACCACTACATTAATAATGTATAGTTTGTGTTTTTTAATTATTGCCTTGTCAAGTTATTTTCAAAAAAAAAAATCTCGTACACCGTTACGTTACCTGGCAGAGATTGCTCAACAGCGATAAGGTCGAATAATTATGCTACCATAACAATAAAAGTTGTAACTTTATTTTTTTAGTGCAATCATTAATTTTCATTCATACATAATATAAAGTTCAGATTTACAGTCGCGGTTTACTTTAACTGTTGGGTTATGGGGAAAAATCAGCATACCAGTCACTGATGCTACTCTATTTTGTTTATGGAAGAGAGGACAAACGATCGTACGGGTCACCTGATTTGAAGTGATTACCACAGCCCATATTCTCTTGCATTGTTGCCGGTTTTTAAAAATGTTTTTCTACACCTATGCATTAAAACCTCTATAAAAGATTCTGTAACAGCTTACTGCTAACATTAAAAAAGCCAGTCCTAGTAACCATTACATCATCAAAACGAGTGTTGTAATGTTGTACTGAATTTCATTACAACACTCGTTTGGATGATGTAATGGTTATTAATTAGGACATTGGGTGTGTTATTATGAGTGTAGATAAAGCCTTGTATGCAACTGCTGATAATTAGGTATTAAAACACTCCTGTGATACTATTATCATAAGCCGCGGTTCGGACGAGAACCGGTGTATTCAACGTGGTATGGACGTTGGCAACATATAGAATGAAATTTTAAGAAATATTTTACAAGTTAATACGAAATGTGAACTAAATTTGCATAATGTTTTATTTTAATATTTTTTAATGAGTTTTCTTGTGTGATATGATTGGGTACTTCCAAAAAAAGAGGGTAGGTACCTTCCTTAAAGGCTAGCAACGCTCCTATGATATTCACGTGTTGCAACTTGCAAGAGAATGTGGACGGCGGTGATCACTTAACACCAGGTGACCCGTATATTCGTGTAGCTTGCTTTTGCATAAAATTAATTACTATTAATCCGTTAACGCACGTGTTTGGCTAAATTTTAAATTAAATTCAAAATCTTATATCGTTACGGTAAGGGCTAATTAACGTTGGATTATGAATAATGGGGTTTTATTTTCTTCAAGTAGGTACTTACTCTTGGTAGGTAACTTTTGGCGTACGCTGCGTTATTAATAGGTAAATAGGTGAGACATAAAGTAGGCAAGATTTTATTTTTATAGCCAAATGAAAGCGATGGTGAGTCATTTGTATTAAAAGATAGAATCTGTGAAAATCATTTTTAATACTAGTTTACTCACACTGTTTCTGCTAAGTTCAAGGTATATCTTTACATTATGCACTAAATGCAAGCTTATCTTGAAAGAGTGGATACAGAAATACGTCTGTACCTCTACTGAAAATCCACTGATAGTAACTAAAAGTATAATACACACATACAGCTCCTCGTAAATACCAGCTGTTAAAAATATAACAGTAATGTATCTACTGTTTTAGTTTTAAGATATATTGTGAGGACAAAATAAATAGATATATAATAATAATAATACTAATATTTCCACACTCTTACACAAATTATCTTGCCCCAAACTAGGCATAGCCTGTACTATAGGTCAAATCAAATCAAATCAAATCATCTTTTTTGCAAGATAAGGTAATAATGAGATGTTGTTGGCTTATAATTAATAGGTGCTCTTATCCTAACCCATAAGGCATGTAAACATAGTGGAATACATAGTCAGTTCACGTTTTAATTTCTGTAACAATTATAATATAATGTACTGTAATAAAAAAAAAATTCATCCCAAGCAAAGGTACAAAAAAAACGATATATTTATTACAATATACTTACTGAAACATACATAAATCCATGACTCGGAAACAAACATCCATATTCATCATATTATATATAATTGCACCTAATATATTATTATTATTAATAGGATATATAATCATTATATAGAGCTAATAATTATATTAAACATCGGATAAACTACAAAGACAGACATACTTATCCCAATACGGCTGATAGCCAAGATTCTTGGGGTCCACGAAGACCATGCCAGCTCGTGATACGGTGGCTGGCGACGCAAAGTTCAGGTCTCCAACCTCGAACAACAGCGCACAGTAGGGCGCCAACCTTATCCGCTCCCCGTTGGCCAGGGTCAGTAGCTTGTTGTCGTCCATGACAGAGTTCATGTTCTCAATCCAGAGGGCGTCAACATCGCCGTCGAATAACGAGTAGCGGCGCTCATCTTTGTCCGTTGGCCTGAAATCATTCCAATTCTATCAGGCATCTGAAGGCAACGCCTCTATTCTTCTCTCCTGTTATTTCTCTGGTGCTGCAAGGGAGTAAGAGGTGCGATCATCACTTACCTACAACTAAAGTAACCGTCATGAGAAGCTATAAATTTTGTAAACAAGTGTTCAGGAGTTCACAACATTTGCAAGCAATGAAACAAACTCGTACGCATTCGAAACTCGAATGACGCGTTCCGGTACCAAGAAACACAAACGATAACGCTTTGCGTCGTTAAAATATGATCCGACTAAATTAAATAGGTTGTTACTTTCATATAACCCGTCTATATTTCATGTCGATTGAATATGGTCAATTTATTATTACCTCGCAGTATAAAATGTTTACTTAGTAAAAGATGTTTGTTTACATAATTTATAGCTTCTCGTGACGGGTACTTTAGGTTATTTTGTCCTTCGTATCCCATTAAAACATAGAAGCGAAATAATATTAAATTTGTATGTAGGAAGGATTATGTTTAAGTCCGCGAAAAAAGCGCTCTAATAGCCTTGAAATATAATATGTTACTTAAGTAAACAAATTAATAGAATGTTTTCGTTATATTTAATACTTTTTAACACACTTAAATAGTTGAAATAGATGTCGTATTCGCATGTAACTGTTATAAATTTCTATCACGAGTACTCATTAATATAATAATAATATTGCCACACTTTTACACAAATTATCTTGCCCCAAATTAGCCATCGCCTGTGCTATGGGTTGCTATGATATATTTAATACGATATACACACTTAAACTCGGATACAAACATCCATATTCATCATATAAATGTTTGCACCTACCGGGATTCGAACCCGGGACATCTAGCTTAATAGATAGGGTCATTAAACTGGGCTATACTCGTATTGGTCGTCATATGTGAGTGGATGATGTACCTGTATATTTGGTGCCAAAACAATGATGGAGACAGTACTTAGTTGTAGTCTTCTCGAATACAAAAATTTAAAAAAGAAATACTTTAAAATTTCTCTTTCTTATCATCCATCAATTATATATATTCACTTAGAATAAAACTTACCTGTTCATCTCTCTAAATATCTTCGAGTAGAGGCCGTCAGTCCAGTCCCGTGTCACCGGATCAAGGATACCATATAGCTCTATGACTGAACATGCCTGAAAATTATCAACAAGATCTTAAAGTGAACAGAGATATAAATTATTCTTGTTAATGAATCAATTATAATAATTCAATAACCGTTCAAGCTACGGCTTGAGGTGTCTGTGTGTTAACATGTGTTTTTGATTGTCGAATTCGCGCTTTCTAAGTTCGGCAAACCTCTTGTGATTCATCTGGTCTTACAAGAGAATTCGGACGTCGGTGATCACATACTATCAGGATGAATGGTCGTTTCTACTCCACCTCCATGAAAAAACAAGCAACGGCTCATCTACGGTATCACCCGAATCATATTGATGTCTGGCATTCTACAACTGTGTCGTTTGCATTTTTTTTAGATTATTCATTAGAAAAATTGACGTACAATAAAAAACAAGACTCACAATCACGCTTTGGTTTAGTTGTGTTTCGACCGCGCTTTGAGTACAACGTCACGCAACGATAAACTGTTCAGTGAAAAATTGTCAAATTAACAGCATATCCAAAGTTAAAAATAGTGTCGTATTTCAGGTATGTGCCCCATTAAATTAACAAAAGTGTATAACCAACTTGACGTTTTTTTTGCTTAATAATAACATTTCAATCGCTAACACAAAATTCTCTTTTTGACGACCTTTTAATAGGCGATTGTAAGTCTGGTTATATATTGTACTTCAATGCGTAGAAATAACAATGTATGTAGCACTTACAAAACTACACATATTTTCTCTTAATAGTGTAAGTAAAGATATAATTTCGAATAACGTCATATCAATATTAAACAATACCTTTGGATTCACTA
The DNA here is from genome assembly GCF_905404315.1 of Leptidea sinapis. Classification (NCBI taxonomy): domain Eukaryota; kingdom Metazoa; phylum Arthropoda; class Insecta; order Lepidoptera; family Pieridae; genus Leptidea; species Leptidea sinapis. Next base: position 8,418,291 of record NC_066289.1, read on the forward strand.
CCGTCAGCTTCGTTGGCAGTCCCATGTTTGTTTGTGCCTTGACCAGACAGTTCAAAATGACGGTCTTACCGCCACCTGTCGGTCCCACCAACATAGTACAGTGTCTCGTCATCATGGTCTCATATAGCTGCACTACTTTGTCCACCTGAAAATAAGACATTCCAATAATGTGACATTCAAACAGATAAACGGTATACAGATCAAACATTTGTGAACAAAAATGTCTGTTGAATTGTCATATGCGTATATATATAAAAGTTATATTCTCATTTATAAGTATCTAATGAAATGAATTCAATTCTTATTGCGTTCATGCGAAAATTATTGGGTCAATTTCTCGTTCGTGACAATTTTTGAACGAAATGCAAAAAACTCTCGTAAAAAAGTATTTCAACAAATTATATCAACCGGGGAAATTGTATCAAAATTTAGTTATTTCTTATTTTAAAAGTTCTTATCGTACTCGATAAAAATATTCAATCGCTTTTTACAAATATTTTACAAAAATTAAGATTGTACTTTAATAGGTATTATTATCGCTAAAGATAATATTATAAAAGATTGAAAAAACCTGATGATCTAGCACAATATATCCGTCCTTCTGTAGAACATTGATGACGGCAGCGTTAAAGTCGGGATAGCCGACTCGAGGACACTCTAAGCCAGGGAATAAGTCCTTTATCAAGCCAAGGAATAAGGGAACATCTTCGAAAACAAACTTTGGATGATTCATGTCTCTGTAAAGAAGCAAATTTGGATAATAATTGTGAAAACGATCCATTAGAGAACCCAATTAGGTATGAAGGTTTTCTTTGTTTACAAGAGCTTCAAAGTTAAATCAGCAGGAAAATATCGATTACATAATAATATAATAAAATATGTTTATTGACATTATGACTTAAGACCCCAACAACTGAATATGGTTAAGCACCGCACCTTCGCTCCAAATGACATCGAAAGCGGCTGCGAAAACTTTATCCGCCATGAATGTTTCGATTAAGATTTAGTTAGCTAGATATTCATTTTTTACGGAATAGGAGGATAAATAAGCGTACGGTTCACCTGATGTAAGTGATCACCGCCGCCCACATTCTCTTTGATAGTATTGCTGATTTGCCATAAAATTAAACTTGTTAGGGATCAGAAAATTGTTTAAAGTGCATCAAAATTTATTTATATACAATCTTATTTGACTTTTACAACTTAAATGAGCTCACTTTGTTCAGATGTTGTTACTCCATTATTGCACATTGGTTTAGACATCAGCGATGTTTTTACAAAAAAGTTGAACATGTGTTGAACGCTTGTTTTAAAAAAGTTCTATTACAAATCTACGTCTTTCTTCTGATGTTTAGCATTCAACTTTCTATAGACATTCCTAATATTTAAACACAAGTCGAAACTTGTCTAAGGTGTTTCTAACGGACAGATCATTTTCTTAGGGAAGATTTTTATTTTATGATGACAGCTGACAAAAATTGCGTTGCATTCACGTAACATCTGTTCATTCTTGTATGCTTCAGCTTATTTTGTGCTTAACGACGTTTTAGTTAAACACAAGCTAAAAACTGTTTTGTTATAGAAAAATATAAACTCCATTTTAGACGTCAATATTGTTAGGTCTGTAAAACTGTCAAACAAAACACGTGTCTGATAAATAATGTTTTTGTAGTAACACCGCAGATGTTTTAAAAATTCTTCGGCGACGGTATCAAATCTGTACTTGGCAGTTTAACTAACTACATATAAGTTATGAACGTAATGATTACATTAAAAAACATTAGTTTTTAATCGAAGCGATAGGTGCCGTTACGTTTACGTAAAATCTTTAAACTAAGTCAAAAAAACCCTACCCTACAGTGAATAATATAAAAGTATAACATAAGCTATACCTTAGAGCTCTCATGAGTACAACAATCTCACTGAGGCCCGGGGAGTCTCTTCTCAGTTTCCCTGCCATCCGTAGCACAGCAGTCAGCGCTCTCAGGCCCCAATCGTAGTGGGATTGCTTAGATAATTGCTCCCGTGCAACTTTGTACAGAACAGTCATTTTCTTTGCCAATACCTAGTACATGACGGTCACTTTAAAATTTTGGACTAACGATAATATCACTACATATTATAAAACAAACTGTCTGTCTGTTTTTCAATTTGTAGATCCAATAAGAAATTTTCTTTTTTAACATTCATAAGTGTCATTTCCGTGACCTACACCAATAAAGTAATTTTGATTTGACGAACAAATGTTCGTGATAAACTCAAAAACTACAGCAGCGATTTTCATGCTGTTTTCACCAATGGATAGCGTGTCTCTCGAGGAAGGTTTAAGTATATGTTAAAGGCGAGGTTTTCCCAACACTTTAGGCAAAAAGTGCTCGAACGTATATATCTATAGCGTTAGATATACGTTCGACGCGGGCATCGCTAGCCAAGCGATGCGGGTCAACGACCCCACCCCAAAACACCGCGTATTTTTTTATAAAACTTATACTTGCGCAAGAGTACGAAATGCTGTGATATTTTTATGCATTTTGAAGTAAAACTTCTTTAGGCGCATGAGCGTAAATTTTTTACAAATTAAACGATATTTATTGAAAATGTCGGAAAAATAAGCCGTCTGGGAGATCTTACATAATTCTACAGAAAAGTCCGCGATGTCATATGTCTATCTCTTAAGTATAACATTTTAATACCTACTTTAAAAGTTAGCAATTACATATAATATAAAGCGGTAATGAAGAAGCTGTTTGCACAAATACAATATTAATTCGTAACATTTTATTACTACATATTATAATATCATTAATTTCCGATGGCTTTAGACAATATTATATCCGAATACTTAGGTACATAGTTAGGCCAAGTTAATCTATTTATTTAAAAACATAAAATATTAAATTTTATATTGATACTAGCTGACCCGACAGACGTTCTGTGGATAATAAAAAAAATACTGTTTTATAGAAATTTGCCAATAATATTTCAAAACATTTACAACAGCAAGAATTATTTCATAAAAAATGCTCCCTGTTGTTATGAAATTGTTTCACAACGTAACTGTCAAACAGTGCGTCACTAAATTCTCCCATTGAAAATATGTCCATACAAAACAAATATTGAAAATAAAAATAATTATTGGTCCCAAATCGAAATAAAAACTATCCTATCTCTCAAGTTAGACCGAACTGCACTCCATGAAGTAATCCCCATTAAAATCCGTTCATTAGTTTAGGAGTCCATCGCGGACAAACAACATGTCACGTAATTTATATATATTAAGATAGTCACTATAGATTTTTTTAGGTTGGCTAATTACGTGATAATACAGGACTTAATGTAGGCACTTTATAAATTGACCGACTTGGTATTACATGGATCTCATAACTTTTTACGGTAGAATAACTGAGTTGCGAGACTTGGTTTTTTTTACAAGTTATGTTTCTAAGTTTACCTTGGCCGTCAAAAATCCATCCGAGAAGAGTGAGATCATACAGATCATTTCCAAATCAGGCAAAATACAGACCACTGGTCTGAAGAGCGCCTTAACGGACTCTGGCAGCTCCGTACGACCAGCGTACCCAGGGTTCATCGTGATGAATATACCCACTTTACTGTCCATATCGATCTCTTGACCTTCAAACTGAAACAAAAATATAAGATGGAAAATGTTACACATTTATGGAATCCTCACGCATGTTTCAAAATTACATATTAATTATTATAATGAAAAAGTGATAAAATGAAAACCCAAATATAGTAAAAAGTTTATTGAAATTCAAGAATACCACAATTATACACCAGTCAAACTGTCGTAGTTTTCGTTGTCTGCGTATAAGTTTATGTCCACAAAACACGGTAATACCATAGGTAATACAGAACTAATTTTAATTTTAATTTTTGCTTAGTCTATCGTATGTTGACAATCAACCTTGTAAGCAAGCAAATAAGCAAGAAAAACACTAAAACTACAACTACTTATTTATGATTTCGTTATTTAAAGACGTAAGATGAATTAATATGGACCTACCTAATTGATAGATTAATCAGGTAGATAGTTATGTATCGGGCGTCGGGAATTAAGTTTTTAAAAAGCACTTTATTTAACAATATTTAATGTTACTCACAGAAAAATTGGAACAAGACTGAATAAACAATATTATAATTAAGCTAAAGAAATGTAAAAGACAATGGGTGCTCGATCAGCACTACGTCGAGGTACGGGGTGGCAACGTATGCAGGTTTAGCCGTGTTGGGCCTGCGTAACTCCTCCCTCCTTAAGCTGGAAGCTGACCCGGCAGCTTCCCACAGTGTCCTCACTGTGTTGTACAGCGGTGTCCTTGACTGCATGCGACTTCCTCCAGCTAATGATCCTTGTGACTCCAACAGCAATCAGCAAGCCATATAGGATAAGGGTAGTCCAACTTGGTGTTGCCATCATGGTGGTCCAGTGTGGTTCCTCCGTGACAGATATGTCTTGGGCTGTCTCCAGAAGGTGCTGCAGGTTGTCCAGTTCTATATTTTCCAATTTTATATGATACTGTACTGGTACACTCTTTTCAATATTTCTAGGTAGTGGAACAACTTCATTAAATGTAATCTCTTTGCGGTTTGAGTTTAATGTTTTATTCAGTATCTCAACTTGGCATTCCTCTGTAAGGGTAAGTAGGAATGTACCTGAAGCCTTTTTGTATGTAGATTTTGCTAAACACTTGATGTGGATGACTGTTTCTTCTCTCAGGTCAATTATCCAAGTATTGTCCTTGATCCTCTGCACTATACTTTTATTAATTTGCAATTTCGCGTATGTACAGTTTGACGTGCGGTGTTGAATTCGCGATATAATACAATCTTCTGATGCCCTCGTGGATGCTGTGTTGGACATCTCGCAGAGCTGCGTGTTTCCGTTGATTGTTCTGCATTTGCCTTCCAGGTATTCGTACTCATCGCTACCAAGTGCTAGGTATTTGGATTTTGGAATAATAGTTAGGTTTAACGAGTTAGGAATGGAGTACATGTGGATGAGGTCATATATATTAGAATCAATGGAAGGGATTTCTAAGATAAAAGTCAAAGAATGTTCCGTACTATATGATTTTACTTTTATAGATTTTTCGAACTCATGAATCTTATTTAAACTTATATCTGCTACTGGCAAAAACTTATGTTTTTTATGAATTAATGAAATTTCATTTAAAAGGTTGTATGGACTTATAATACTGGGGTGCATTACTCCTAATTGCGCAAACGTCATTGCGTCTTCTAAAATTTCTAGTCTATCTAAAATAATTTGTAAGCTAAAATCTATTTCTACGTATATCTCTAAGAAATGTTAATGGTTGGCAATCTTATCGCTAATCCGTGATTGATTTTGGATGGTTAGAAGCAATTTATTTTGATTTAAATTTATTTTCTCAATTTGATGGCTAAATTCTTTAATGGTATTTTCGGCAAGTATCAGGGATTTGCCCTGGGTGCTCGCGATATTATTTACTTTATTATGAATATTAGAAATTTCTGCTTCGAATTTAAGTGCATCATCGTTATCCAAATTTCCTGTGATTGATTTTACTATAGAGCCTAAACCATTTACAAGGCCTCTCTTCCTTCTATTAATGTGCGGAATAATAAAACTAATTTTCTTACTTATAAGAGATAAACTATGTGCTATTTGATCTTTGTACGATCTATGTATGTCTCCAATTGATGTATCTTTTTCGGCAGCTTTAACACTCTCGAATAAAGATAAAAGTTTAATTGATGTTAAATGTAGATACGTGACATTATAGACACATGCAAGATTAAAATAATCGACTTGTCGTAGTACTTGACCCTGTTTAAGCAAAAGGATTCCGTTCTCATCATTTATAGGGACAAGCGTTACGTCGGCGGTTGTTGTGAGCACGATTGCTCCTGAGATGAGGATCCTGAAACAAGATGAGGTCTTCGTAGAAGCTTGAAGTGTACTCTGATTGATTTTGAGTTAGGGTGGTTACCTATAATCTCCGCTACGTTATTAGGGTGAAGATGAATAATTTTATACGGACCTTTAAATACGGGCTTAGTTTTATCATTTCTTGCTGTCTTAGCTACTTGCTTATATACTATTTCACCTACCTTGAGCGCAATTTCTTCGGCGTTTTGGTTGCGCTTGGCGATGACAGCCTCCTTGTTCTTTGACATATGAGCTGCTATGCAGTCTTGTACGGCTTCGGTGTTCATTTTGTGTTTTATTACATAATCCTGGTAAAACTCTTTGGGATAGTAAATTTCTAAACGGTTTCGTGATGCTGTGTGTCCGAATAGTACTTCATGTGGAGTGTAATTTGTAGCTGAGTGTATAGTATTATTATACGCAATGAGTGCGTATTTCATTATTGTCTCAGTTGTGTCATCCTTATTTGTCATCCTTTGAATTTTAATTATTTCTGAAAGAGTTGAGTGTAACCGTTCTATTGGTGAATTAGAATTAGGGTTATACGGTGTTGTGAAGTGTATATGAATATTGTGTAATGCACAAATTTCTTTGATTACATCATTATCAAACTTTGTGTCTGAGTCTGTTGTGATTTGGTGTGGAAGTCCCAATGTCGATATGACTTGTAACAGTGCGTCTGCTACGTGAACACTGCTACATGCACTGATGGGAATAGCTTGAGCAAATTTAGAAAAATTATCGATTATAGTTAGAAATGTAACTCCTCCTGTCGAGTACAGATCCATGTAAAGGTGTTCCATTGGTTTTCTGGGTGTATCAGTTAATGATAAAGCTGGTTTAAATGGATTTCGTTCATATTTTGCTTTAAGACATATGTCACATTGGTTAATATATCTTTGAATCGTAAGTAACATGTTAGGCCAATGGTAATTTCGGTGTAACTGCTTATGTGTCTCTTGAATACCTCGATGGGCTGTTTTTCCTTCGTGGTATTTCTTTATTAATTCTTGTTGTTCATTTTTATTTTCAACTAAAGTGACGCGAGTTGTGCATCTAATTAATTTAGGGCCTCTATCGTTAAAGATTGTAGTATATACTCTAGAAAAGGCCAAGTATAGCTCTTCATTATAGAAATAGCAATGGAATATTCTACCTGCTATAGTGTGTTCTTTTAAGAAACGTATAATTTCCTGTTCCGTATTATTAATTGGAATAAAAACATCTTTGATGACTGTTTTAGAGTTTGTAGAGCGATTATCGACTCTATATTCGAAACCAGGGGTTGATCGTATGTGAAATTGCTTCAATTTTCTGTCTATAGCGTCTGTCAGTATTGGTATGCCTGCATTTTCATTATCAGGTTGGGTATGATTTGTACTTATTAACTGGTTCTCACTAATTGTGAATTCAGCCTGAGAGAGTACAGGTACTGGTAAGTTAATGTTACTTGTGGATGGTTCAGGTTCTTCCACATTATTTTGGGCTGATTGCTCCATCTCGTTTTCTCTACGTGCATTTTCAAAAATTCTATCTATTATATTATCGTCGTAATTATCGTCAAAATTTACAGCTAAGGAATCTATGCTATTATGGAAAATTTTAACCCTAGATAATGCATCTGCATTAGTGTTTTGACGTCCTTTTTTGTATATTACGTTATAATCATACTCATCAAGCTTTAGACGCCAGCGAGTTAACTTAGAATTAGGGTCTTTTAATGACATAAGCCAAGTGAGTGGTCTGTGGTCTGTGTAAATGGTAAATTTGTTACCATATAAATAAGGTCTAAAATATTTTGTTGCCCATATAATGGCTAACAATTCTTTTTCAATAGTCGAATAACGCGATTCTGTGTCGGAAAGCGTACGTGATGCGTAGGCTACCGGCTTATCCGATCCCACTTTTCCTTGGGATAAAACCGCGCCAAGAGCTACGTCTGATGCATCTGTTGTCAATATAAAAGGTTCATCAAAGTTTGGATATTGTAAGATTGGGGCATTTGTTAAGATTTGTTTACATTTATTAAAAGAATCAATAAATTCAGCGTTGTGTGTAACTTTACTTTGTTTCTTTAGACAAAGTGTCATTGGTTTTGTAAGTTTAGCAAAATCTTTTATGAACTTCCTGTAGTATCCTACAAGTCCAAGAAAAGCTTTTATTTCTTTTTGATTTTGGGGCAATGGGAAGTTTAATACGGCTTTTATTTTGTCTTTATTTGGTTTAAGACCTTCGTCCGTTAGTTCGTGCCCTAAAAAGTTCACTTGTTTTTGTAAAAATTCAGATTTTTCAAGTTGTATTTTTAAATTATGAGTTTTAAATCTATCAAATACCTGTCTAAGTTTGTCAATGTGTTCCTGAAGGGATGTAGAAGCTATAATTACGTCATCAAGGTACGTATAAACGTTGCTAAGGCCTCTAAGTATATGGTCCATTAGCCTCTGAAACGTACTTGGTGCGTTTTTTAAGCCAAAGGGCATTCTTAAAAATTCATAATGCCCTCTCTCTGTAGAGAATGCTGTCTTTTCTATATCATTAGGGTGCATTTCCACTTGATGGTACCCACTAGCTAAATCTAATGTTGTAAAGTATTGGGCTCTTCCTAACCTATCAAGTATGTCATGTATATTAGGCAAGGGATACTTATCTTCTACTATTCTATCATTAAGACGTCTATAATCTATAACAAGACGCCACTTAACTTTACCGGACGCATCTGGTTTCTTCGGTACTATATGAGTTGGACACGACCAAGGTGATATGCTCTCTCTTATGATACCTTGTCGTAATAAGTTATCAATTTGTTTCTTTGTTTCGTCCCGTTGTTTAGGGGCTTGTCTGTAGTTACGAACAAAGATAGGGTTGTTATTTGTCAATCTTAGTTCGTGTGCATGTGTGAAAGTTAAGGGATTCTGAATAGAAAATTTCACGATATTGATAACATATTTTTGTTATTTCCCTTTTTTCTTCCTCATTCATGTGATTTGTACGTATTTGATTTAAATTTTCTTTTAATATTTTGTCCACGTCTGGATTTACTTTTAACGAATTTATTTTACTTATTTCAAGATTTTCGGATAATTTTTCTAACTTTATATTGGTTACAACTGGGATAAATTTATTTTCGTTATTATAGTTTATAACCGTGGTTCTGAAGGAACCATTTTTTACCGTCACAAAGGCTGCGGGTGACTCTAAGTCTTCCGACCAATAAAGTTTTTCTTGTAAATATTGGCCGTCGATGTGATGTGTTTTCACATGAACCAATTTTTCACATTTAGGACCTATTTTAATTTTCCTAATTGGTTTATTTAGGTACATCGGGATATCTACCGCCGATGTGCGCAATATATTTTTATTTAAATCTATTGTACTTTTTAGTGACCTCAATAAGTCACAACCTATAAGACCTCTATATTTTGGATCGAAATCAAATATAAGAAATTTATGACTAAGATTAATATTAAAAATTGGTGGTAAGGGTAGGTTTATTACATAATTATGGCGAGAAACGCTATGAGCCGTTGATATTTCAAAAGGTTCATATTCCACATAAGGTTCATAATACGTATTAAAAATAGCATCTGAAGCAATCACACTTCGGCTTGCTCCAGTGTCAATAAGAAACTTACCTCCTAATTCGGGTATTTCTATGTAAGGGAGGTGATCCCTGACCAACAAGTTTATTTTCACTAGGTCTGGTCTGGCATCTCCTGGGTTTGAGGAAAATCCTGCTGGTACTCCTCTTCAGGTTCCTGTACTACATGATATGGGTACTCACCTTCATTGTAGTTGCTATGGCATTCATTGCCATATAATACTGGTTGACCTTGAGTATAGAAAACGTTCTGAGCAGCATACTGGGGCGTATCCGGTTTATTCACGGACCGCATAGTAACATCGGAACTTATTTTAGGTGTTACCTGTCTTTGAGATACATTAAATTGCCTAAAATTCGCGCTATTACTATTCCTAAAATTACCTGAGTTTCTCTTAAAATTAGGTGTAGGGGGTATAGACATATTTTGACGATTTACGATATTAGAAGGCTGGTGGTGCTGAGGTTGCGTCCCTATAAAATTTCTTGATGGAATATTCCGTTGTTGCGAAACTCTAGGGGCATCCTTTTGCTTAAAATGGGAAGTAAGTGACCCGTTATAAAAAGGTTTACTGTGAGCGAGCCTAGCCTCTTCTTGCCTTGCTGCCATAATTGTTGACTCTAATGTTAACGGTTTACTTATTCTAACTCCTAACGAAACATTGATATCTAATTGATTAGTATATTGCTCTATAACCATTTCCTCATAGTACGAACGGTCTCCGTGTTTACCGACCGAGTAAAGAGTATCTAACAACTCACGGAGTCGTTTGCCAAATGTCTCCGCATCTTCGTATTTATTCCCACGGGTCCGCGTGAGCTCCTGCATCACCTGGATTTCGTTGCGCGGTTCTCCTAAACGTCTAATTAGAGCGTTTTTAATGGATTCCCACGTTATTAACGACTCTTCGTAGGCTATCGCATCAATAGCGAGACCTCCTAACTTACTTTTTATTAAACATATAAATGCCGGGTGAACCCGGGAGGGTTCACTTAAAAGTTGTATAATATTTTCTACTTCTCTAATATAAAAGTTTAATAACTTTGGGTTCCCATCATACCGTGGTAATAAATCGGCAAGGAATTTAAAATCCTTATCACATTCATTGAAAGACATTGCGTTTCGGATTACACTATTGTTCTAATACTCGGTAATTATCACCTAGATACACCTTTCTTGTCACTAAGTAAGTGTAACCCGTTATTTAGCGATATTAGCTTTACGCAACGTTCTTTAACTTTTATAATAAAATGTATATAATACTAGGACAGTAGATATAGCAGGATACTTGAATAGCGAGAGTACTCACCAAATCAGCATCTGCATCTGCTGTCGAGTCTTGCCCAGCGCGTGAATTCCCAATGTTCCGGGTTTTCGTGCGCGTTGATGATGATGTCCCAACAACCGACGAGGTTCTTTGGTTCTTGCGGTTTAGCGGCTCGAAAACCACAGCTACTTTACACTCGGAAGATTTTATACCGACGAAAAGAAGCTACCGCGAGACTACTCGACTGCGCCAGTTATGTATCGGGCGTCGGGAATTAAGTTTTTAAAAAGCACTTTATTTAACAATATTTAATGTTACTCACAGAAAAATTGGAACAAGACTGAATAAACAATATTATAATTAAGCTAAAGAAATGTAAAAGACAATGGGTGCTCGATCAGCACTACGTCGAGGTACGGGGTGGCAACGTATGCAGGTTTAGCCGTGTTGGGCCTGCGTAACTAGATCCATAATTTATTTATTAATTAGGTATTTAATTATTTATTCATTTTGATTTGAGACACATATTATAATTACTACAGTTTCAGAAAAGAAATATGAGAAAAATGATAAAAAATTCTACACGTCGACAGAAAAATACTAAATGGAAATCCTTACTGTAAATCTTTTAAGTTTCATCAGCAAAGCGCTGCGGATGCACTGTAGTTGAGAGGATATCACCGAGAGAACAGATATGTCGATGCGATTGAACTCATCAAAGCAACCCCAGGCACCGCACTGGCACAGTCCAGCCAGGATCTGACCAACAGCGCGGAAGTCCATACCCTCCCCACAGTTGGTCACGACGCACAGTAATCCAAGAGCCTTGGCCAGATCTTTTGTTGTTTCCGTTTTACCAGTGCCGGCGGGACCTGTGCCAAAATCAGACTTGGTTTTGATTTCGAGAATTGGAGCAACAAACATCAAATATTTTTTAATTGCAGAAAAGGTATGTTATTGAAATCAAATTAATAAATCTTATTCATTTGATTTCAAACTTATTCGTACACTATTCGATAATGTCCCTAATACAGATCCGATTCCTGGAAAAAAATATCGATTTCTCAAAAATCTTATGATGCAGCATTATTTTTTATTATAATCTGGCCTCAAACTCCTATTTGTTTCTAGTATATTAGAAAGGACACCAAAAAGAATTCTTAAGGAATCAATTTTGAGAAAATAAATGCCTTTTATGATTTTATGATGTGCTAGGGAATTGTAAGTAATAGAATAAAACATACGATTGTAAACTATGTTTTCGTTAATTAATTTATTCATTCTTCTAGAGCTAGTGAACGATAGTTTGGTGGGCAGAAAAAACTTATTTGGAATAATTATTACAATCCAATAAATAGTGTTACTCGCATGAGAACAAATAATAATTATAAATGAGACAATATTCAGAAGTTGGACATTGGTATTATTGGAATTCGAAAGACGTTGATTTAACTTTACTAATTGAAATAGTTGTTTCAAAGTCAAAGTCAAAGTCAAATAGTCTTTAATCAATTAGGATTAATCTAAGCGATTTTGAATCGTCACTACAAATATTTCTTTTAAATAACTTAATTTACCATGTTATGTTCGAAATAAGTTGCGCTCGTGAGAAGAACGTGCAAGAAACTTAACCGCCACTCTTTTCAATCAAACAGAGTATTTAATAATAGCTGTATTAAACAAAACAAATATATGAATCGTGTTTGAATATTATAAATTATTTCATAAAAGGTACTAACGGAATAACTGTATAAATATAAATTATCGTATATTGGATGCAACAACCTTTAGTTAGATATAAAATTTTAAAACGTTAGAGTAGGTGGGTGAGACTAGGCGTTACCATCTTCTAAGCTCCTGATTTCTGTGCTTTAATCAAAAACATTATAAAGTTGATATCCATTCCACAAACTTTGTTATATATTTATATCTGATGTATTTAACTGCATACTTAAACTTTTATGATTATATCTATATCAATAATTAGGCATTTATATTGATATCATATATCCTTTGATGTGACCTTTGGTAGCTCGCGCACTGGACTTGTTTAGAATAAGATTGACTGCATCTGGGACATGTGTTTTTGACAACTTTTATTAGAAGAAATAGAGTATATCTGATTTCAAAGGAGATTTATAAAAAGTATGAACTACCGACAAAGAGTATCATTTACATTATATTTTTAAGAAGGTATTTCTTTGTAGACTTTATTGGTTATGATGATGGGTTTCCATAATGTTACATGACTGGCACTAATATAGTTAATGTTAATAAAAATTAGTATTTTAGCATACTCTATTAGTGTATACATTATAGAGTAAACCTACGTGATATAGAGTACAATACTCTATTTTACAGTAAGGTTGGCAGCCATAGGTATGCGAGTACCTCATTAACACAATCGCTTAATTAACCATCTCCAAATTCATTTGCTTAACAATTGAAACTAAGATTATACATAATATACAGCCAAGCTATGTAACATTGATATACTTTCCTCATACAATAACAATATTTTGTGAATGTAGATTACCGGCAGGTGCTCCCCCAAGCTGCATCGTCAGAGCCTGTGTAATCGTCAGGTAAATACGATCTGTCAGCGGTGTTATCACGAGTCGTCCATTCAAGCCCATATACTCGTAGCCATATTCGAATATTCCTATAACAAATGTTACAAAGAGGCTTAGATTTTTTTTCATGAATATAAGGGACGAGTCGAGCACGTTCAGCTGATGGTAATTGATACACCCTGCCAATTACAATGCAGAACCGCTAAGATTATTGAAAAACCCAATAATTCTGAGCGGCACTATACACATAAGATGTCAAGTCTAATTTGTCCAGTAATTTCACTAGCTACGGCGCCCTTCAGACCGAAACACAGTTACGCTTAGTTACTGCTTCACGGCAGAAATAGGCGCTGTTGTAGTACCCATAATCTAGCTGGCATCAGGGGCAAGAGGCCTCACACTTGAGTGGAGTTGGAGTGGGTTTCAAATTATTCTAGATTTGTAAAAAATAACATCGGTCTTCTTTAATTCATCATACTTTTAATTCATTTGGGTCTGCTAACAATTGTTGACATGAAAAAAAAAAATATGTTAAATTACTACTGAAACAATTACACAAAACAATTACAAAAAATAAATATTTCTATAAAGGCTGGTAGTTTACAAACAAAGTTTTCACAATTGATATATAAAATATATTCAAGAAGAAGCGAATTTTTTACATTAAAACAAGTAAGTATACTGTAAAAATAAATGTGGGATGAAATTTAAAGGGAAATTGACAAAAATAAAATAATACGTATTCCATAATTATTAATTTAAATAATTAATTAACAAATAATATTCGTAAGGCATTAGTTATTACTGCTGATTCTTTTTGTCATTGAAAATCCAAAACGGCGACTATAACTAATGCTGAACCAAAGAATATGTAATAGTTCAACTAAACTAATCAGAAGTTTGCCGAAATTGCCCACACACATACATTTGTTCTCATTTTAAGCCTACCTGTGCACTGTCTTATCCACAAGTTATCGTCCTTCTTTAGCCAATAGAACCTCAGCTGACTCTCCCACTCGAATTCGGCTGCATCTGTCACATTGTCTCTGACGAAGCCTTCAATGATATCGCGGGCGTGGACGTCGATTGTAGTTATCGTGCGGAACTTAAGACGATCGTTTGATGATAAATCTGTGTAGCAATAATATATAATTAATGTTATAGTCAAAAATGTCGAGCCTGTCGTGTACGAAGATGTTTCGGTACTCGTCTTGGCTCGGGTGTAATCGGCATGCGGTGCGAGTTGGGCCGAGAAGCAGGAGCAAAGAGTATTTTTTTTTTATGGAATAGGAGGACAAACGAGCGTACGGGTCACCTGGTGTTAAGTGATCACCGCCGCCCACACTCTCCTGCAACACCAGAGGAATCACAAGAGCGTTGCCGGCATTTAAGGAAGGTGTACGCGCTTTTCTTGAAGGTACCCATGTCGTATCGTCCCGGAAACACCGCACAAGGAAGCTCATTCCACAGCTTCGTGGTACGAGGAAGAAAGCTCCTTGAAAACCGCACTGTGGAAGACCACCACACATCCAGATGGTGGGGATGATATCGTAACTTGTGGCGTGTCGTGCGAAGGTGAAATTCGGCGGCAGGAATCAGGTTGAACAGCTCTTCGGAACACTCCCCGTGATAAATGCGGTAGAAGACACACAATGAAGCGACGTCTCTACGCAACGCCAAGTGATCCAGCCGTTCACAGAGTACTGGGTCCCCGACAATTCGAGCTGTTCTGCGTTGCACGCGGTCAAATGGATCGAGCTAATACTGGGGTGCGCCAGACCAGAGATGACAGCAATACTCCATGTGAGGCCGGACCTGCGCTTTGTAGAGCGCTAGAATGTGGGCCGGCTTGAAGTATTGCCGTGCTCTATTTATGACGCCCAGTTTCTTTGAAGCCAGTTTGGCTTTGCCCTCCAGATGGCCACGGAATTGGCAATTGCTCGAGATTTCGAGACCCAGTATTCCGATACTAGGCGAGGCTTTAAGGGAAGTGTTCCCGAAGAGCGGTGATACGGCAAATGAGGTTTTTTTAGTGGTAAACGCGCAAACTTGAGTCTTCTGGGGGTTAAATTGGACAAGGTTAAACTTACCCCATTCCGCGACCTTCTCGAGAGAGGACTCGATAGAAGACACAAGTTTCTCCCGGCACTGGTCGACGTTTTCCCGAGAGAGACCTGCATGGCCCGTGTATACGGCATCACCAGTGCTGTCGTCTGCATAGCAATGCATGTTGGCGGTGTCCAACATATCATTGATATGCAGAAGAAACAGCGTGGGAGGTAGCACACAGCCTTGGGGCACTCCAGCGTTCACGGGCTTGGGATTCGAGCAATAACCGTCGATAACGACCTGTATGCTGCGCCCAGTGAGGAAGCTGGAGGTCCACTTGCATAAGCTCTCGGGAAGCCCAAATGATGGAAGTTTTGCGAGGAGCAATCAAAGGCCATCGCTATATCCAGACCAACTGCCAGGCCTTCCCCCTTGCTTTCAATAGCCGCCGCCCATCTATGTGTTAGGTATACCAGAAGATCGCCAGTCGACCGACCATGGCGAAAGCCGTACTGCCGGTCGTTGATCAACTGGTGACCCTCAAGGTATACCAAGAGCTGGCGGTTAATTATGCTCTCCATGATTTTGGAGAGTAGGGAGGTAATAGCAATAGGCCTGTAGTTTGCCGGATCCGAACTGTCTCCTTTTTTTGGGATCGGATGGACAAGGGCTGACTTCCATGAATCAGGGACTACGCCTTTTGAATAAGAGTGCCGGAATAAACGCGTTAGCACCGGCGTCAACTCAGGGGCACACATTCTAAGCACGATTGGAGAAATGCCATCCGGCCCGCTCGACTTCCTGACGTCCAACGAAAACAGAGCTCGCCTAACAGTTTTCTGTCGGAACTGTACTTCAGGCATGGAGCTCTGACACCGCGGGATGGTCGGCGGTGTTTTTCCGTTGTCGTCAAGAGTCGAGTTGGGAGGCAAAAGGAGTGCACAGGAGATCGGCTTTCTCTTTTGCCGTATGGGCCAGGGTGTCATTCCACATGTGCAACGGCGGCATGGACGGCTGGTTGAAGTTACCAAGAGCAGCTTTCGACAACGACCAGAACTTGCGTGTTCCGGTCGGGTAACTGGAAAGCTGCTCGCCAATTTTGACGACGTGCTTCGATTTCGCAAGGGCGATTTGCCGCTTAAAAAATCTGGAGGCACGGTTATATTTCCTCTTCAGAACTTTGCAGTTCGGATCCTTTGAGCCCAGCGCCGCAACCCAAGTTCGATACGCCTGTTTTTTGCAGTCAAATGCTGCTTTAACTGACGCATCGAACCAGGACTGTGATCTGCCACCGATCGGTACTACAGAACTTGGTATAAAAATATCCATGCCCTGCAGTATCACATCGCCTACTGCAATGGCGCAGGCACTAGGATCATCCGAAGGGAAACAAACCTTGCCCCAAGGGTAGGATGCAAAAAAGGAACGCATCCTATCCCAATCTGCTGACTTGTAGTGCCAAACGCGGCGGGTCGCTGGTGGTCTGCGACGTTGGCGTCGGATAGGCACTACACTCCTGACCAGGCAATGGTCGGACGTTCCGAGAGGGGCGTCGACAGAGACCTGGTAACCATCGGGATGTGTAGTCAGCAGAAGATCTAATAAGGATGGCATGTGGCTATCCACATCCGGGAGCCGCGTCGGCGACTCAACCAATTGGGACAGACCATACGCCAATGCAAAATTATGCACAGATCGCCCTGCGTAGTCTGTGGTACGTGATCCAAGCCATTCGGCATTGTGCCCGTTGAAATCACCCAAGACTACGATTTCAGCGGAGGGGATCTGAGCAAGCACGTCATCAAATGCCGCTTGAACCCAGCCCATGAGGTGATCAGTTTCTGCGTTACCACTATGGGACCTGTAGACACACGCATAGATGCGGACGCGGTCCTCTAAATCTACGCGGAGCCAGAGAGTAGACAGGCCCCTACCCTCAAAATTGCCGAGACGGCGACAGCAGATATCCTCCCTAACATACACACATACCCCAGCATGAGGCATGAAATTATGCTCAATTTTGTACCCGGGGTACGTTAAATATGACGTATCGCTAGGTCGAGATATCTTCGTCTCCGTAAGGAAACACAAGGCCGGCTGCGCCGTCTCAAGGTGGTGGTGGACGGCGTTTAAGTTGGAGTGAATTGCCCGGATGTTACAAAAGTCCACATTAAGCGTGGAGCGGGGTGCCGTGGTGTTGCTGCCCTGTTTGTCCTGTGACATACGCGGTACTGTGCCCTCCCCAGAATACGAGGGGCAGCCCGAGCGCGAATGCTCGGGGAGGGATTCTCCGGCTCTACAAGAGCCGGTACCCTCCTGGGGTAATTTCTCTTTTAGGACCGCTCTCATATTTTGTTGGGGGGGGGGGGGAAAGGACGGGGGGGGAATGGCCCCCGGTCCTCGACACTAACCTATGCGAAACATAGCGGCACTAGGCCGCTACTTCACGCCGGTATTCTGTGCGAGTGTGGTAAGTAACCCGGACGAGTCTGGCCCGATTGTGCTGACGTCATAAGACAGCAGCGTGACTCTCCCAGTTTCAAAAAGCCCGTAGTCGCTTCTTACGACACCCTTGGACCTGGGACTACCCTATTCTTTTTACGCCCCGGGGCAGCACAGGGCAAAAATATTAATATATATGGAAAAGAGAGCCCTCTCTATGCACTATGAGCTGTCTATTTGAAAACTAGCGCCATCTGGAGATTAGCCTCGAAAATAACTATATATAAGCTCCAAATTATTATTAAATTCATTTTAAATGTTGTGACGCAATTACATAACTAACTCTAACTTTTTAATGTAGGTATTGCAATTTTGTACCATGTTGAAATTGCGCGTAGAGTTAGTTATTTAATTTTGTCACAACATAGAACATAAAGGATAGATTTAGTAGTATAAATATGCAAAATTGAACACTCTCGTGTGCATATATATATTCATACATGCGCAAATGCTAGAAGTAGCCGCCATTTATGACCAGTGGGCAGAGACACAAATAAAGATAAGTTGAAATGTTTGAATGCGAGTGACAGCTGACAAAGCTTTCATTTTCGGGCCAACTAACAGATGGCACTACAGTCTTCTGAAAACGTCACTTTAAGGTGTTTGTCCCACCACCCTGGGCCCTGAGCAGGAGTCAGGGAAATACTATTGAGCGAGGCGGTTGTGTCACAAGCGTATGCCGGGAACATCACATTCTTATTACGTAAACGTAAATGCTGTTTAAATTTTAATTTGTGAAGTGTTCCTATTTTTACGATTTTAACGTTAATTGTTGCTAATAATTATACCCTATGTTTTACGTGCTGTCGTGTTAAACGCCCACAACAATGGACCACCAGGTCACCGGCTTTGCCCCGTCATCAGAAGTGGGATATATTATGTCGGAAGAAGCTATGAATCATGTTGATTGTTGTTTGCATGCATAACTCACAATATTATATGAGCACATTTTAAATGACTTTTAATAAATTTACTTTATAAAATTTTTCAATAGCTATAAAACCTTACTAATAGTTATGAATGTTGTAATCCATATAACGACCGTTTAGAGTAGGGCACGCGCTTCGAGTCTTTTAATATGATGGAGATGTGGACAGTTATTTTGCGACGCAATACGTGAAACTGATATCCCTAATTCACAGTTTTAATAAAACATAACGTGAATTTAAAACAGTATGGAAAACCTGACTTCAATGTTCAAAAGACAGTCGGTAAAAACCAACGGGTGGCAAAAACCTTAGTGAATACGAGGTCGCTCCGAGAAATCTTCAAACACCCCAGGAGTGTTATGAGTTTCTGGAAGGAGTTGGGCTGGTTCGAATGACTGGCCAACACTGCATGGAAAATGGACCCAACTAAGTGGTCTAATTGGAAACAGGAGCCCCTCTACCATACCATGTAATTCGTTAGATTTTTTTATTTTTCACCTCTCTTTCAACCCACCCCATGCACTTTCCGAGGATAAACTTATCGCAGTTCGTCACCGGAGCCATATTTACGTAACTATAAAGAACAACAGTGGTACTTCGAAATCCAAGATGCCACCGCGCAAAATTATCATTGTAACAATTTGGATATCGTTTCCAAGTTTTAAGAGATGACAGAGTACAAATCCGCGCTTGATTTTTGAAAGATAAATGATAAAGCATACAAAGAAAATTCACATAATTTTCTTCCGCTGATAAAGACAAAAGACAACCATTATCATGCGGCTTAAAAGTCCGATAAACGGAAAATACATGATAATATGGTAATTCTGGTGAGGGTTCTGACAATATAAGGCAGTATTTTTCAAATAATTACGAGTGGCTACTAACCCAGTCTCACTTTAACGACAAGCCCATCCAATTGCTCATTCTGCTGTTGTAGATGCTCCTTCATTGCGCGTTTGTTTCCCTTCCTAATACGGATGAACGTCTCCTCAGTTTCTGCCGTCCACCAAATACCGTTTGCGGCCAGGCACACCATACCCTGGTACTCCAAGATCCAATCAGTTCTGTTTGAATATAACAGATATATTTAAAACGTATTTTATCTACAACCATCGAGTAAGGTTCATATCTTCATAGCTAATAAAAAATATAGTGCCCAAAGTAAATAAGTACGTATATACACTGGGTATATATACGTGGGTACTTACAAATACGCTCTATATAAATTCCATAAAAAAATACACAAAACTAAATCATCATCATCATAATTTCGGCCGGAAGATGTCCACTGCTGGGCAAAGGCCTCCCCCAAAGCCGATCGGTCTGTTTTCATATTTGGGGTGTTTTCTGCCGTAATCGCCACGCTTGGCAGGCGGGTTGGCGATCGCAGTGGATGTTGATGGTTCTCGGAAGGATGCTGCTGCCCATCCTCCGTTCTTTGAATCCCTTAGTTGCCTCTTACTACACCCACGAGAGGAGATGGAGTAGTGCTATTGTGATGCGACACCACACGTACTTAATTCTTCTTTTTCTTAATTCAAATACCCAATGCAACCGTTCCGCCTTAAACTAAGGTACAATAAATTAATTAGCTATCTAAAAAAACGGCACGAAAAAATAAAAAATCTACACGATAATGAATTTACCTACTAGATATTTTAAATTACTATTTACCGATACTAAGAAACGAATATTTCCGACAAAACTCACCTAGGTACTCTCCAATTCCTCCCATAATAGAATACAGCTTTCTTTGTAATGAATTTGTTTGTCCTTCGCATCTCTCTCAGCACTAGGTTCATCCAATCCTCCACCCTACCTTCAGTGTAAACAACGGAACGGAAATCCATTATCTGCAATGTAGTTTTTCATTAGGGTTGAAATCCATTACACCCGCTTGCAATATCCACAAAGCGGTGCGAAGGTTCTTCACTCACTTCGAGCACTTGAATTGTAAAGTTCAACCAGTTGATATTTTGTTTCATCAATCTTAACCTACATCAAAAATAGTGCAGGATCTAAACTCGTATTTTTTATGTGTAGGTTTTCTGATGGTGGTGTGTGGTTATTTAATAAATTCGATAAAGAAAGCACTTTGGATAAGAAACAAGAGTGATATTTAGTATAATGTCTTGACATCTTCGACATTTTTTAACGGAACATAATTAATTGCCCTGTTTAAAAAATATTATCATAATTAACATCACCTTTAACTGAAGTTACTAAACTCAAAATATTTTTGGCTTATTATGTCAAATAGAATTTTGCATTAAGCTTTGATTATTCAAAGTATCACTTCGGGGTTTTATATTTGGAAATATCTCCGAAAAACTTCATTTCAAAGTTGGAGAGTAAGTGTACTTTCGTTTTAATCAACTATATATGTCGCGAAATCTGATTGTATTAACGATACAATTATTTCAGTTGTATTTTCGTTGAGGAATTAGATCTAACAGTGGAACATTAGCCGTGTTAGATGAGGTATAATATAAGATCAACGATGCGAGTCCTTGAAAAGTGAAATAATCTTTTATATTAAACAAACTAACCTCTCCTTCGGCAGAAATCATCTTGGCAGCTACCGGGCGATTGGTGTGATCCACATAAAGATCCAGTGCTCTAATATTATCAAACATCTGTAAAATATACATTAAGAAGTAGCTACTTCAATGTCTCATTATTACAAAATTTTAATAACATCAAGCCCTAAAAGTAGAAAATATTTTGAGAAAATTCTAATAGAAAATATGCATTTCGTTTTAGTAAAATTATTAGTGCTCCATATTTATCACTTTATCCTTATATAAATTAGGGACTGTCAAGATATCCAGGTAAGTAACATTATTTAAAAGACAGCTGTATTATACAGGTATATAAGACCACAAATTGTGTTTCATTATTTCACATAGGACTTCATCACAGGTTAAAAAGTCAAATCGAAACTTCGTCTAACGCCTCTAGCAGAAACCAAACTGGCACATGCAAAGATTACACCCTCATAATGTTGTGACATCTCAGACATTTTTTAGGAGTAAACATTAGAGTTAACCTGCTCATAATGATTTATAGTCAGAGTTAAACAATCATCAATAAAATTCATCTTTAACACGTAATTATACCTTGATCATGTGCTCCTGTACGCAGCTACATTCACTACTCCCCAAAATGGACAAAAGTTCATCGGTTGAAATGAAGAAGAATCTAGGGAAAATCCTTCTCTTCGAGTCCAAATATTCGTTAAGCGACTTTTGACATCTAAATATAACAAAAATGGAAGTATAATAACCTATTTATTATTAGTAAGTCTTTAATGTATTTTGAAAGCAGTAAGTTATACTTCAATATAATTTCTACTGTTCATTCCAAAATTCCATCTCTTTTGAAATAGAGAGATTTTGACTCGAATTCAAATTCTAGCACGAGACCGAATTTGAGAATTTAGCGGGTCAACATCTCCTGAGAATTTCTCGTGTAGAGGCGAAACATGTGTCGAATTGATAAAAGACGAATCTTAGCGCAATTTACACTCAAGAAGGATTCACAGCATTTGGATAATTATGAATTTCCGTAAAATAAATCCCAATTCAATAAATATTCATAATATAGGAATAAAAATAAATTCGCAGGCCCTTAAAAGAGTATAGAACATACTTCTGCAACCCTAATCCCAAATTGATAAACTCTTCTAGTCTTCCAGGCATGGTACAACAATCCACAACATTCAGCCTCTTTGCGGTATCCAGCATAATCTGAAAATTTTATAGTAATGATAATAATAATAATTAAACTACCATTTAATAAAGAAATTTTTTGTGACAATGACGAGCGCTAAAATCAATTAAATTTAGCTGAATATGAAGAAGATAGCTTGTCTTTATCTGGCAAAAATTGGCATATATAATTGAAGTTTTGATTTAAATAACAAAACTATTGGTCAAAATCATTAATTATTTTAAGGCTAGAAATAGAAAGCTATTTCGATGCATACTTTTCTAAAACTCCTGTCTATATCGTCAAATTTCTTCGCCTCATCGGGAAGCTGAACTCTGATGTCCCCTCCGACAAATATACCCTCAAGATAAAGCCACTTTCGTTGTGTAGCAAACCATTCTTCAATAACCTCTGATATGAGTGACAGTTGGCGTTCCCATTTCTGGACTACGGATAAGAACGGTCCAATAAATCTGAAATAGTTTTTTCCATTTAGATAAAATATGTTGCACTGTGTTTTTATATTTCCAACTAGCTGATGCCCGCGACTTCGTCCACGTAGATAAAGGGTTTTTAAAAATAATAAGCAAGTTAGGAATTGAAGATTATCTCATGTCCAATTCCAGTTCCGGTTTCCGTTTTCACTCCAGTTCCCAACATATTATATGAATCTTATTTCATGGGAGATTGCTATGGGAAACTAAGCCTACTAGTATAGTTAGTAGCTCGTGGACGTGAATTTCAGTTTTTCACAAATCCCGCGGGAACCATGGATTTTCCGGGATAAAATGTAGGCTATGTCCTTTCCCAAGCTGTAGTCTATCGTTGTACTAAATTTCATCAAATTAGGTTCAGTAGCTCCGGCGTGAACAAACAAACTTACATTCACATTTATAATATTGGTAGGGATTATCTATCTAGCTCACTTTCGAATACTATAAATTAATTTCGTTTATATTTTATAAGGCACACAACTATTCGAAATTTGTGTTGCTGTGTAATGAAATCATGTAGCAGTAGCACTGTTACTGTATGTCAAACTCTCATAAAAGTACAATTTCGTAGCGTTTTGCAAAAGTTTCGTAAAAAAAAATACACAATTTCGGATTTCTTCTTTAATGTATCTAATATATAAAATTTCTTAAAGGTGCTTCTTACTAAACTCCTGGGAAACGGCTGAACCGATTTGTCTGAAATTTTGTGTGGATATCGGGTAGGTCTGAGAATCGACCAACATTTATTTTTCATATCCTTATATGATAAGGGTGACCATAACCCTAAATAATTTTGTCAATTTTTATTTTTATTTGATTATGATTCAGCATTCAAAAATACACACAACTTATAATTTTCATCTCTACGATTAACACCTATTTCTGTATCACGATTTTTATATTATTCTGTTCCATCCACACATAGGGTTGCAAGATGATAATACAATAATACAATAATACATACAATACATCGAATACAATAATTATTGTAGTATGATCAATTTTATGTACGATATATTTGATAGGTCCGGTCGGCATCTATTTTTTATACCACAAAAATTTTATTTATTGAATGTTTTTATTACTACATATGGCAACACACATTTGCTGAGTCAGCTAGTATCACAATAAAATCTTGCTTTTAAGCTTATTACATTAAAGGAGACAGACGCGGTGAGTTGTTTGTTTTATTACATATATTTATAAAACGACTAATGTTTTGAATAAACATAATAATATTATGATCATATTTATGCAGTACTAACTGAGAAGCGGCCATGCTCTGTAGTGACATAGCATCATCATCTAGTTTCACATTGATCTCGTCGCAAGGGTTCAGGGTGTATCCTCTGTCTTCGCCACGATTGAAATGCCGAGCTACTGAGAATGCCATATTAGCCCATGTTTCTTGCACATCACGGACACCTCTTTCTATTGCCAACTCCTGCCGACAAATAAATTCGAATAAGTCTCCTCCAGTACGGATCCGATGGAAAATGGAAAACTAGGGGAGGCATTATGTTAATTTGGTTTGACAATTATTGCATCAGTGCCTAAAATAATAATGTGGAACTAGTGATAAAAAAAACACAAATAGTTCCATCATGGAACTGTTACTGGTACTATCTGCAACGAATCATTTCGTAATAAAAGGGCTTAGTATTATTATTATAAGCGACAATATTTACTCACATTCTTCATAATATATATCTTTTTTGGTACCATCACTTAATAAATGACTTATTCATAAATTTCAATCATGTAAACGATTATGATCCAGGTTGGTGGAATAAATCAAATTGTGAATGATACAAGAGCAATACCCATACCAAAGCTGCATAACTGTATTGTGTAGCTATAATACTGACTTCAAAAAGAATAATATGAATTATGTGAGAATTTACTTCTTCAATTTGTCATAGCTTTAAAAATTCTTTATGTTGAATAATTTGTGCAGACCATACCTTGATAGCATGATTAACGATTTCTTCAGCGACATCTTGGTACCTATGCAGCTCCATTGCGAACATGTTCTCGAGTGTGAATCGTTCCGGAGACATGTCGAAATCCTGCCCTATATTCATTTAAAATATTACGATAGTTGAAAAAATAATATGGAAAAATCATATTATATTAGCGTTACCCATATAAAGACTCATTCAGGATAAATAGAATTGTATATGTTTGCGTGTGGATATTAAAAGATTTTGCTGTTATAATAATTGAGTCTTTTATCAAATAAGATTCAGCGAGTTATATATTTTCTAAAACATTATCCCATGACAATTATTTTAAACTAAATTGCATTCTTGTTTGACATCTTCTAAGACCATCCTATTTCCCATCTCCATCATCATGGACCAAAACATGCTTCATCAAATAAGTAAAATTGTAGTTGAAGTGATATAAAGAAATATAACATTTTCCATATTTTTAACAAGAGCAAACTAGCAGTTTATTACTCGCCTGTCTTGGCCATGAGTTCTTTCCAATGCCTTTCTCTCATAGCTTCATTCTTCAAGGACACCATGAGGGGCACCACACCCTTAAATTGCTTCATTTTCAAATCTAGCATCAAGCCAGTCGGTGAGAGACGCACTAGTTTTGGTAATTTCCTGTAAGTTAAATTTTCAATCTTAAATTTTATTATATGTATGAAAAGAGTACTAATTGCTCTATAAGAAGCGCGAGAGATTTGTAAGAATAGAAACAAGTGGCATTCTGTTGTCTCTGTCTAACCCTAAGGGAAACAGGTGTGTGTGTGTGTGTGTTACATTTTCATCTGCTTTATTAAACTTGGAGTAAAAACTCAATAGTAAGTAAATAAAACTGCATGCACCTAGTTTGTGACATATGATTTAAATTTAGTAAAAAGTAGTTTAAAGTTAGCAAGTTTATTACCAAAATAGCTCTTAGTCATATTTTTAGGTATATATTTTAGATTTTAAGTAATTTTGGATAAAAATTTCAGTAATATGTTACGATAATAGCTAGCTTACTACTCAATATGGCGTAAGGTAACGTACTGTAACGTTCCCGCGCAATTTCTTGTAAAGTTTTGTATAGAGTGTTCGAATCTACAAAAACAAAAATATACCTACATTACTCGTCTTCATTCTATTATAAGCTCAAAGGGAAATAGGACTTCCTAAACCAGAAATCGAATGAGGCGTGCGTATTTCTAAGTGCTTCAGATCGACTTCGGCACTCCTTGGAATAAAATATGTTTCTCATCGAAGTGAAATTTATTAGGTATACCAAAATTTTAACAACAAATCAAATAATATTATCTGACCTGTATTCCTTGAGGAACTGTTCTATACCATCGACTAGAGCTTGCGGATTTAAGTTAACCCACAGCGTCTTTGCCCACAGTTCCCTCGCGTTCTTCTGAGCTTTGTAGATCTTGAAGCATTGCTCCATTGCAAGGAAGTCTGTCTTAGCCCGATTGAAGTTAGAGAAGTCAGCCAAAGGATTGTCAAACAACTGCTCTGCTGCTTGTAGCATTTTCTTCCGTGATTCTAGCTCATCGAAATGCTTGGTATATTCCTTTAACAATACTTAGTCTTTAGTTAAATAATTTATTATACTATATTCTTGATAATGTGATGTATGTACATAGGCACAATTAAATTTGCTAGAAACTGTCATAACCATAATATTAACACCAGACAAACTTATAATACCTTCTACTCGGCTTAGTCGAGTTATTAAGTCTTTTGTGGTGCGTTTTATATGCTTTTACAAAAAGATCCCAGATAATGTTAAAAACAAATGTACTACAATATTCAAAAGAATTGTTAAGAATCGTTGGTGTGGTAAAGGTTACTATAGCATAAATTACTTTCTTAATAATACCACAGATTGGGAATGGAGAGACTCAGGCTATTAAATGATATGTTTAATGGTACGTATATTATAAATTGTAATCATATTTTAATAAAAAAAAGAGCACTCGTTCTTCTCAGGTCTAAAGCATACTTTTTCGAATGGGTGGTAGTTTTTGATTCTCAATTAATGATATTATATCCTTTTTTTTAATAAAAATATTTGAATTTGAAATATAAATCTAGATTTGTATAGACAGCAACTTTGTCTGGGATCTATTTCAACAAATTGTCGATTGATTGACCGAAAAATACGTTGGTGATACTTTGATAGTCGCAACATATAAGAAATTTCATCTAATTTTCATAACTCGCATATCGTTTATAGTGCTTTAACAAAATATCTATTTTAAACATTTACGTATTTAACTTATATTACAATACATATTTTGAAGTTATTAAAATTCGTAGAAAATGCAGCGATAAATTATTGCTATTTTTTTTCGGTGTTAAAGTGCAGCGAATTCGTTGTTATAGTGGTTCTTGTTTATCCCCTTAAATGGCTCAGATGCAGTCTCTACCCTAATTTCCTAACTTCGCGAGACCGCTGGTTGAGTTATAGACGTATTTGACTACCAAGCGGGATCGACAACGTTCGCGTTGGGAAGACTGCATATTTTTCTGCTATGATGTGTTTAGTATATTCTTTGATTAACGCAAGTGTTACACAATTTAAATAAAACCCTTTTTAGGGATTAAAACACATGTAATTGGAACTGTATTCTTAAATTAGATTTTTGCGTAAAATTTACCTTTTTATAATTATTTTATCCCCGCTGAAAACGAAATCATTCAACTGCGATCAGAGGTAGTTTTTGATACAGAGCTACTAAGTGCTGGAATAATTTACCGCCACCAATTAGACTATTAAAATATGTTCAATATTTTAGATTGAAATATAAATGGCTATAGGGTTCATCGCTTTATGAAACGAAAAATGTTCAAAGTATTAAATTGCCAATCGACGCGGAAACTTAAGCGTCTGTAATTTGGGTACACTTTGTGAACGTGAACAATGACGACATAGTTCATAACAAAAAAAAAAGAAATAAACGCTAGGAGATTCATAAAAAAATGACATTAAGATTGCGATAAGAGTGGATTGGAACGCAAATCAAACGGTTTATAGTGTACCTCCATTAAGACAAGCCCTCGATCCAAATCCTCGCCGACAGTGCCCGGTCCTTCACTATCAAACTTCTCAACAAACGCATCGAGCTCGTTCAAGAAATTCGAAATTTCCTCAACGTTTAGTTTTGAAAACTTTTCCTTTGTTTGTTCCAGCGTGTTCCCTCGGAAAATTGAACTTTGATACAAGTCGCCCCACGAGGCAGCAAGGTTCTTGGCGAATTCCATATCTTCGTCTGGAACCTGAATAATAGCAAACTCGATATTAAACAAAATAAATACAATGTTTTGTTTTTAAGAATTTTGCAAAGGCCATTGATAAATAAAGTCTAGTTAAAAGACATTCTTGGTAAAGCTACTAAAAATATTAGCGATTCGGAATGCTCTAGAAAAATGTATCGAAAGTATATACTAGCATAAAAAATGGAGTTCTTATTATAAAATTAAGATCGAAAAAAGATAGCATTTAGTTTATCATATTAATGATCTCAAAAATTTTTTGGTTTTTTCGTCCACAATTAGGATAGGCAAAGTGAAGCCCGTACAGCCGTATTCGTTATTTAATAACTAGCTGACCTGGCAAACGTTGTTTTGCCATATAAATTATATATGTAAACCTTCCTTAAGCTTCAACTAATCTATTACAAAAGATTTCATTGAGATCGGTCGAATAGTTAAGGTAACTCCTAGGAACATACAAACATACATTCTCTTTTATATAATTAATTGTCAAAGCCATCGTTGAAAGATTTTTACAAGATTTTATTCTGTACAAACGTAGAATGCACGAGGAATAAATAATTTTAAGGATTTTTGCTTCGTTAGGACAAAGAAGTATAAATTCTTGCATGCATACATAAGTACACACATACTTTTTATTCCGTTATACAAACGTTTCGATCCCCGGAACTATCTCCCTTATTTATACTTTAGAAAATAGGTCTCGGCGCGCCCGTTGCGCTATGGGCGAACTACCATTATAAAATTGCAATTCTTTTATGTGTTAATTCATAGTGTCCATTGTTATAATAATATAATTATTGTTTTAAATAAAAAGCATCTTAATGGCTAGTGTGTATAATGTATTTATTAACTCTAAATGAGTCATTGCTGATATTTTTAGGAGTTTTATCGAGAGTTAACACGTCTTTGAGCTAGTTGACTAACCTAAATAAGGTTACATTTGGAACTCGTTTACAAGTTGATGAAACAGTTTTTAGTTTCTTTTTTGGCGTATAACATAATTATTGATTTCAATTAAAATATCTAAGCCCTTAGGCTAGTGTGTATAATCTCATCAATAGTACCTCTAAATGTTCATATTTTGAAATTAATAAATGAGATATTAATGTTTTTGAACTTGTTAATAGTTATTTATGCAACTGTTGTGTAATAAGGGGTATTAAAACACGAATGTGGATTTATCATATGAGTGTTTTAATACCTAATTATCAACAGTTGCATACAAGACATTATCTACACCCAGAATATGAACCCTCTAAAAGATTCTGGAACAGTTAGCTTACTGCTAATACTAAACCACCAGTCCTAGTAGTAACCTAATATCATTCATTACTGATTAAATACATATAAACTAAGTATTGAAACAATTATTTATTTTAGCAGTAATTTACATTGTGTATAGTGCAATAATTAAAATTCACTCGAATATAATGTTCTTTTGCAGCGTTTAAAATGAATCGCTCATTATTTGTAAACAAAACAATAAAAATATCGAAGAAAAATGGCGGGGCTTCGAATTATCTTTTTTTTTTTTTACGGCGCGCGTCGTTCTGGTAGTGTGGAACGCGGGTAAACGAAAATGTTCATTTTTTGAAATTCATACAGATTCCTCGCATCGAGCAATAAGAATGTGGCTGTCTGTTGAAACTCTTTGCGCATGAAGGGATCGAAAAAAAACAGGAGTGTTGTTATGAAATTCAGTACAACATTACAACACTCGTTTGGATGATGTAATGGTTATTAGAACATTGGGTGTTTTAATGCTGGCAAAAAGCTAACTGTTTCAGAATCTTTTATAGGGGATTTAAAGCATGGGTGTAGATAAACTACATAAATTTTTAGTTGAAACCCGTTTTTATTTGAAGTAACAGTTTTTAGTTTTTTTTTCTGGCGTGTTATAAAGATCTACCGGAGGTCGGCTATCATTGGTGCTATTTTTATTTTATGAGTTGAAGTTGGTCGTATTTATTATTACGCATTATGTGACCAAAGAACTGCAGTTTCTTGACAGTATTCAAGATATCTATATCTACCGTTTTGTTCATCATCTGTTATAAAGTATAAATGAAAATGATATTGCTAGTGCTAGTGCTAGTGTATATAATAATCTATTACCTCTAAACCGTGCTGTCTTAGCATGTTAAACGTCTCTTGCATTCCTCTGTATTTAACTTCAGCGGTGATCGTGAAAGCCTGGATCTGAGTAATCGTTGCCATCACTAACTTGAAGTCTTCCAAACCTTTTATGTTCATATTTATTACTGTGCGGAGAGACTGAAAATTTTACATATTTATAATATTAAAAAAGGTTACGGTTACAGGTTAAGTTTCGTATTACCAAGCGAACATTTCCTAAATATACAGAGATCTTTTTTTTATATTCTGCACAGGTATTATAGTTTTTGATTTCACTTATATTTACGAAATATTCGTAAAAATCTACATAGTTGAGTGTTCCAACAGTTAGAGCCTATAAAGAAAACTTATTTTTTAACCGACTTCAAAATGAGGAAGTTCTCAATTCGTTGGTATTTTTTTTAATGTTTGTTACCTTAAAACTTTCGACTGATTTTTATATTTTTTTTTAAACTGAGTCAATTATTTATAGACATACTTCGTTGAAGTTGAAAACGATCGCTTACTATGGGCCTTATGAGAAAGCTCATGGTCGCTCAGAGGGCAATGGAATGGGCTATGCTCGGAGTTACTATGTGAGATAAAATAAAATTATTAATTATTACTACCAAATATTAACCTCAATCTGATTCTTCAAATCATACATGTTCATCCTCGTCTTGGCAGCAATACAGTGACCCAGAATATTCTTCCATTCTTGCGCATGATCTTGAACTTGTTTTATTATAGGCCTCAGGTTGACTCTTATCGCTCCAACGTCAACGAATTTGACATGGTTATGCAAATCAGCAATAATGTCCTCAAAGAAGAAGAACTTCTCATCATATTTGAATATCTGATCGTACTTCTGCACATACTTCTCGCATGACAGATGCTTATCAAAGGCCCATAAATGTTGATATTTCTGCCATCTGTTGGACAAATTGAGATTTATCATATCATTTTATGGGGGAGGAGGATGGACCATAGTCACCTGAGGTTAAGTGATCAGATGAATCACAACGGTCTTTAAGAATTTATTGGTAATCGAAATGGTGGCTTAACTTTTTGGAATTTACAATTAAACGGTAAACCAACTGAAATTCACCCCTTTTATGATTCTTATGAATATATTGTTGTCGTCAGTTTAGGTTGTTTTTCTTCTTTTTATTTAAGATGGGGCAAACGGGCACGAGACTAAAGTGATGGGGAGTGGTGGGGCAACCACCCCTGGACATTCGCAAAACCAGGAGACAAGAGATTCATTGCCGGCCTTAAAACTGGGTTTATGCTCTATGCTTGAGCCGTACCGGTTCAGAAAAACTCCATCCTGTTGATTCCACAAAGTGGCTGTGTCAGAAGTTCCTCGTAAAATGCGTGGATAACCATTGCGTGGATAATAATAATTCCATAAGGAATGCCATACATCAATGTGAGATGCCAGAGAGATGATGCGGGTGGAATTTCGCATTTTGACCTGATGTCTGCGGGTGGAATTCGGCAAGTGACAAATAAATAATCAAAATGAATATGTTATTTGTAATATATTGAACTTAACAATTTTCTATTTCTCACAATGGGAATAGACAATGCGGAATTCAGCAAATGGCTTTAATTAGCATCATTAATTTTTTATTCAAATAATATTTGTATTTATGTTGAACTTACTTCTGTATATAAGTATTAATATCCTGGGTAAGTCTATAGATTGTATCTTGTATAAGTAATGTTCTGTCATTTATGGAGACGACTCTAAGAACATCCTCAAAATAAGAAAACACGTAGAATTCATTGCCGGTTGCCTCGACGATCCTTTGCGGTGGGCACGGAAGGCATGTATTCTTCATCCAACGAGGAAAAGCGGTTAGTCTGTAAGAAATAATCAAGTAAATTTTGGTTGTATACAAGTTTTCTCGTGAGTAATCCCGCGAACTATCTAAAATGCAGCAATGCTCAAAGTATTGTGTGTTGTGATTTGCCCGGTTGCTCTCAATTCTTTGTTTATAATCCAAGTCACTACAGTCAATAGCTTCATTATTTTTAGTTTTTAATTTTGTTTTGTATAACTTGCAATAAGCGATTCTCTCCTAACACAGATTATCTCAAACTACCAGGAGAGTTTCATATGTGATTTGTACAGAACAAATAAAGAATTTTAATATTTTTTGATTTTTTTTTTATTCTAGAAGACATATTTTATATCACAGGGAGAAAACTGGCAAGTTGCTCAAGGGATGGGACATGAAAAACGCTGTCCACGGACATCTGCAATATTTGAGGTTTTATAGATATATTTTCAGCCTTCGAAGAGAGAGTATGTGATGCGGTGGATGACTTGAGGAGTAATGCAAGATAACATATTTCCTGCGAATTTCGCAGTTATTTAGAAGCAGGCATCAGCACTCGGGTGAGATTTTTTCTGCATTTTGAAATGGACGACTAATAGTAAAATTGAACACTGGTAATTAACCTGATGAACTCACAAAACTTCTCACAAACTACATTCATAGGAAGCTGCTGCCGGCGACGTCGCCCGCGTGGACGCTATAAGGCAGCTTAAATATTTTGTCTAGCGTGATAATGTATTATATTAATATTGCCTATGTGATGTCCGGATCAATTTTATATGCATGCAAAATTCGAATTCAATCTATTCAGTAGTTTTTGCGTAACTTTAGATACACTTCTGCATTAGGAAACACACAAGTTTTCTTTAAAAAAATATTCGATGTACAGTTTTTACTTTGATACGATTTTGTTTTACTATATATAGATTTTTAAGTAATTACGACATCATATTACTACGAAGAAATAAAGATAAAATTCGTGCAAATAACGTAATGGCTGCACCTTTCATGTTATCGAAGTATCAATTTTCAACAAAGGGATTGCACTACGACATATTTTTAATATTTAAAGGTATTCTGGTTACCTGTTGAGAAAATGTTTAATGTTATATCCAAGAATGTTGCAAACTTCCGCCGGAGTCGGTCGCATGGTGATGTCAGGAGGGACCAGAATGGCATCCACTTGGAACAATGGAAACCGATCACTCAGACTCTGCTGGAAGTCCTCGAGATTTTCAAGAGTAAGCCTGTGGAATAAATAATAAATAGTAACTCTAGAACAAATTATAATACAAAGAAAAACTAAAAGTAATGCTACTCATCATATATTATATTATTAGCAGACCCATCAGACTTTGATTAGCTTAAACTATATATAATATTTCAAACAAAATATATAAAACTAACGATAGGGGAAAATCATAAATAACCACCATAACTAGGAAAGGTTGGAGGTTGGAGCGAATGCCACTAGGCTATTTCATGAGCGTATGTCTAATGAGGTTATCAATTGTAATTATGTAAATCCTTCATCAACAGATGGAGCCACAACCTGAGAGTTGAACAAGATATATGAAAATTTACGACCCAAGCGTACGCGACCGTTTGGTTCAGTTGGAAAGAGCGCTCATACGGTAGCGAGAGGTCACGGGTTCGAAACCCGCATCGTTTACAAATTTTGGTTACAAATTAAATTTGTATAATAACTAATATAATACAAACTAATTTAATCTAAGCTTCTTGAGCGCATTCTTTTAAAACAATATGTAATAGAATTGTTTAAATTAGAATATAAATGAGGTTATAGATTGTGATACGTAAAGCCTTTACAAAATTGACTGCTTAACAAGAAAAAGAAGAAAAAATACTAGATATCTACAACCTCCTATGTGTAACTATAAATTTCATGCATGCAGGGTGAGTCCCTACATATACACACAATATCAAAAAGAATGTTTAAGCAGTTTATGAGGACGATATAAATGCGATGTGTTGTACAACTAAGCCTAGAAAAGTTTCATCTAGCCTTAAAAGATCTTTCTTTTAAGGCTAGATGAAACTTTTCAGACATCAAGGAAAAATCTCACCAAAAACTGTTATTTCAAATAATTTTAATTACTGCAAATTATACGTACAGCGAGTGATCTAACCAAGTAAAAAGAAAAGGAAAAAGAAAAGGAATCAAAACAAAAGTACTCACGCAACTATGCACTTGAATATCTTTTTTTCCCAAAATGTGTAGTAGGCAGTCATAACAGCGGACTTTCCGGTGCTGGTACCAAGGATCAAGTACTCCAGCTTCTTGAGAATTGGTCCGATTCTGTCGTAGATACGGGTACATGTCGCCACCCGCTCCAACCTTTCATTTTCAACTTCAACGAAGTATGTCTATAAATAATTGACTCAGTTTAAAAAAAACTGATTCACCAAACTAAGAATAGCAGCTTCAATATGGGTACAAATAGATTTAATTAAATATATAAAAATACTAGCTGACCCGAAAGACGTTCTTCTGTTAATAGAAAAAACACTTACAACTGGAATTAATTAATTTTTTAATCGTAAATTCCGTTCTTAGCTGACCTCTACTCGGAAGAATATTCCTACCAATTTTCAGGTCTCTACACTTTATGGTTCCAGAGATAAATACTGTAAAAAGGAGTTCTTATCCGTACGCATAAGAACTCAATGTTATGCGGCTGACCGTAAACAGTAAAATATAATTTAAATAGATTGAAGTGACGTGAAGAAGAACACAATCGAATAAGACAGATTAGAGAATGAAGTAAAGTAAGATAGGTCGGCGTTCAGCCTAATATTTAAATTCATAATAATGTTTAATAGAAAGTGAAAGAAAAAGAATAATATAATATTACCAGAATATAATACGATTGCTTTATTCTGCAACGATCCCACGTGTGAGGGAGGACTCACGCGCCACAATACACACTCATGTACCTACATAATATGGGAATTTAAAATCAAACAAACTGAATTTATTCAGAGTAGGATTTAAAATCACTTATAAAAGTTGAAATGTGCATCATGCCTGATAACAACTGGCCTCTGTACAGAAGAATTGCCTATCTGTTCTTCTCAGTTCAGTTCAGAGGCATAAACTCTCGAATAGGAGGTATTTTTTGACGTTCAATAAGTGATGTTTTATATTTTTTTTATGGAATAGGAGGACAAACGAGCGTACGGGTCACCTGTTGTTAAGTGATCACCGCCCACAATCTCTTGCAACACCAGAGGAATCACAGGAGCGTTGCGGGACTTTAAGGAAGGTGTACGCGCTTTTTTTGAAGGTACCCACGTCGTATCGTCCCGGAAACATCGCACAAGGAAGCTCATTCCACAGCTTTGTAGTACGAGGAAGAAAGCTCCTTGAAAACCGCACTGTGGAGGACCGCCACATATCCAGATGGTGAGGATGATAACCTAACTTGTGGCGTGTCGTGCGAAGGTGGAATTCGGCGGCAGGAATCAGGTTAAACAACTCTTCGGAACACTCCCCGTGATAAATGCGGTAGAAGACACACAATGAAGCGACGTCTCTACGCAACGCAATTCGAGCTGCTCTACGTTGCACGCGGTCAAATGGATCGAGCTGATACTGGGGTGCGCCAGACCAGAGATGACAGCAATACTCCATGTGTGGCCGGACCTGCGCTTTGTAGAGCGCTAGTATGTGGGCCGGCTTGAAGTATTGCCGTGCTCTATTAATGACGCCCAGTTTCTTTGAAACCAATTTGGCTTTGCCTTCCAGATGACCACGAAATTGGCAATCGCTCGAGATTTCGAGACCCAGTATTCCGATACTAGGCGAGGCTTTGAGGGAAGTGTTGTCGAAGAGCGGTGATACGACAAATGGGGTTTTTTTTGTGGTAAACGCGCAACCTTGAGTCTTCTGGGGGTTAAATTGGACAAGGTTCAATTTTCCCCATTCCGCGACATTCTCAAGCGAGGACTCGATAGAAGACACGTTTCTCCCGGCGCTGGTCGACGATTTCCCGAGAGAGATGCATGGCCCGGGTATACGGCATCACCAGTGCTGTCGTCTGCATAGCAATGAATTTTGGAAGTGTCCAACACATCATTGATATGCAGAAGAAACAGCGTGGGAGACAGCACACAGCCTTGGGGCACTCCAGCATTCACGGGCTTCGGGTTCGAGCAATATCCGTCGACAACGACCTGTATGCTGCGCCCAGTGAGGAAGCTGGAGGTCCACTTGCACAAGCTCTCGGGAAGCCCAAATGATGGAAGTTTGGAGAGGAGCGCCTTGTGCCATACACGATCAAAGACCTTCGCTATATCCAGACTAACTGCCGGGCCTTCCCCCTTGCTTTCAATAGCCGCAGCCCATCTATGTGTCAGGTATACCAGAAGATCACCTGCCGACCGACCATGGCGAAACCCTTATTGTCGGTCGTTGATCAACTGGTGACCCTCTAGGTATACCAAGAGCTTACGGCTAATTATGCTCTCCATGATTTTGGAGAGCAGGGAGGTAATAGCAATAGGCCTGTAGTTTGCCGGATCCAAACTGTCTCCTTTTTTTTGGATCGGATGGACAAGGGCTGACTTCCATGAGTCAGGGACTACGCCTTTAGAATAAGAGTGCCGGAATAAACGCGTTAGCACCGGCGTTAACTCAGGGGCACACGTTCTAAGCACGATTGGAGAAATGGCATCCGGCCCGCTCGACTTCCAACGAAAACAGAGCTCGCCTAACAGTTTTCTGTCTGAACTGTACTTCAGGCATAGAGCTCTGACACCGCGGGAGGGTCGGCGGTGTTTTTCCGTTGTCGTCAAGAGTCGAGTTGGAAGCGAAAAGAGTGCACAAGAAATCGGCTTTCTCTTTTGCCGTATGCGCCAGGGTGTCATTCCTCATGTGCAACGGCGGCATGGACGGCTGGCTGAAGTTACTAAGAGCAGCTTTCGACAACGACCAGAACTTGCGTGTTCCGGTCGGGTAACTGGAAAGCTGCTCGCCGATTTTGACGACGTGTTTTGACTTTGCACGGGCGATTTGCCGCTTAAAAAATCTGGAGGCACGGATGTATTTCCTCTTAGGATGTGCAGTTCGGATCCTTTGTGCCCAGCGCCGCAACCCAAGCTCGATACGCCTGTTTTTTGCAGTCAGATTCTGCTTTAACTGACGCATCGAACCAGGGCTGTGATCTGCCACCGATGGGTACTACAGAGTTTGGTATAAAAATATCCATACCCTGTAGTATCACATCGGCTACTGCAACGGCGCAGGCACTAGGATCAACCGAAGGGAAACAAACCCTGCCCCAAGGGTAGGATGCAAAAAATGGACGCATCCTATCCCAATCTGCTGACTTGTAGTGCCAAACGCGTCGGATAGGCACTACACTCCTGACCAGGCAATGGTCGGACGTTTCGAGAGAGGCGTCGACAAAGATCTGGTAACCATCGGGATGTGTAGTCAGCAGAAGATCCAATAAGGACAGCATGTGGCTATCCACATCCGGGAGCCGCGTTGGCGACTCAACCAATTGGGACAGACCACACGCCAATGCAAAATTATGCACAGATCGCCCTGCGTAATCTGTGGTACGTGATCCAAGCCATTCGGCATTGTGCCCGTTGAAATCACCCAAGACTACGATTTCAGCGGAGGGGATCTGTGCAAGTACGTCGTCAATTGCCGCTTGAACGCAGCCCATGAGATGATCGGTTTCTGCGTTACCACATCTATATATATAAAAATGAATTGCTGTTCGTTAAGTCTCGCTAAAACTCGAGAACGGCTGGACCAATTTGGCTAATTTTGGTCTTGAATTATTTGTGGAAGTCCAGGGAAGGTTTAAAAGGAATTGAATAAATATGAAGGTGTTAGGAATTAAATAAAACCCACAATTTTGTTTTTCCGTTGATGTGTTCCCCGTCGTCCGATATTTGTTTTGTATGGACATATTTTCTATGAGAGAATTTAAAACAATTTCAAAACAACAGCAGGGAGCATATTTTACGAAATAATTCCAGATTTTATGATATTTTATTGACAAATTCATAAAAAACATTATTTTATTTATTATATACAGAACAACGTCTGTCGGGTCAACTAGTTTTGAATAAAAATATTTCAAAATACACCGCCGCCAGTATATTATTTCAGTCACAAAACCTCCCTATTTATTTGTTTCCTTTTAAGATTATTAGTTTACGCCTCAAGAATTTATAAATTACATCATCATCCATTAGGCAGCAAAAACAAAAGCCATCTTCCGAACAAAGAGATCAAGGCCCCACAATTATTATATA
This sequence comes from Leptidea sinapis, assembly GCF_905404315.1. NCBI lineage: Eukaryota > Metazoa > Arthropoda > Insecta > Lepidoptera > Pieridae > Leptidea > Leptidea sinapis. The sequence goes on from NC_066289.1 coordinate 8,456,867, forward strand.
TTATAACTACATTGTACATGTTTCAATGTCTTGGGATAGGTAGGGTAAAAAATTTATTCATCGTCAGTTGTTTTCCCCTTTTGTTATGAGCTCTCTACGAAAGAGTTGAGATTTTCTGTGCTAATAAAAACATTACAGATAGCAAAATCTGTTAGCTACATTGTCAAGGATTATTAAAATTACTATACTTGAAAACTTTCCTAGTAAGATAAGCTTTAGTCTTGTTGTAAGCTCTTCTAATCTGTTGTGGAATTTTCTTAAGACCACCAGGGCCTTTGGAACTCTTCCTGGTATCCTTTTAACTTGATACTATAGTTTGTAGTAGTAGCAAAACCTATAAACCAATCATGGTTTGGAAGAAGACAAAACAATATCCGCAGACACTCGTATTGTCGCATTGGTAAAGTGTACCGATCTAGTTACGTTCAAATAAATAAAAACCAAAAGAAGCGACTTTAACTAAGTTATTATAAAAACAAATAGTGACTAGAACTAAGAAAAAATTACTACGTGTACTAATATACTAGCACTTGTAAATGTGTGATAGTATTGTTAAACTAAAAAATTCGCTGACCTCGTATATTAAAAAAAATCAAAACAATGCACTTTACTTATGTCTATTTGAGATAATTTAAAACTTTTCTACAGTGAAGGGGAACCGTAAAAAAGAAAAAAAATAAGTATTAGCAAGGCTTACCTTGCAAGGATAAAGCCAAGATTCATCCGGTTCCGAGGTTTCAGGATCAATATAATTCTTGGGCTTTACAAATGGAAATAGGTCGAACTGCTGCATTTGATCTAACAAAAATTGTATCTCCTTCTCCACCATTTTCAACTGCTGATAAACAGCTTGCAAGGAGTTTTGACCTAAAAATATGACATTTATAAAAGCGGAAAAGTGCGGGACTGCCTCGAGCAATAAACGCCTTACAAATTAAAACTTGGTATAAAGTTATACCTCAGGATAAACCAAGAATATGAAACATATTTACAAATAGACATTTCGCTTATGATTGTGTTATTCGGACGTATAACGTTTCTCGCGATTATTTGTAAGGCTGCTTGACATTCGGAAAACTTCGGAATTATAATTGAATTGACAATGTTGTCAGCGATATAGTCAATATTTTTAGTCCAGAAGGAATCGGCGAATGAGTACCGAAAACATTTCCACCTCAATTTTTTTTATGCGATCCTCTTCAAACTGCCCTACTGATGATATAAATGCATTTTGACATGGGGCAACCCCCTGCCATATGTTTAAACCGAAATTATTATTTCAGTTTAAGGAATTGTTATTTTTCAAGTACACATTTTTTTTAAATACAAATAAAAAAGGACCTATGACTTTTCACGATAAAATTAATATTTTTAGAGATGTTTTTTTTTTAGGTTTGGTAAATCTCAAATTTTGGGTCCTTTTGACCCAATTTTTTATTTATGATGATAAATATATTGAACAAAATATATTTTATTATTTAGTATATTTTACTGAAACAATAATCTTCTCTAGTCTAGATCACTGACAAAAAATGTAAGCCAACCTTCTTCTAATCCACTTCGGTATTTAAGGGGTTTTTATGAAAATACATTATGTACATGTTTTCATAGTTTGCATTACATTATATTAAGTTAGTTAATGTCGTATATTTATAAACCCAACAGCCTATAGAGAACATAGATTTATGCAAAGCAACATTTGTAACATTTTTAAAGTCCATACTTAATACTAAAATTTATGATTTACCTATTAAAAATAATATGTTTTGTAAATCCATGTGATCTGTCCCTTCTCGAAGGGATAATAGGTACTTTATATCTTTTTTTTCTTTAGGTGGTACTTCAACTGCTTTATACTTACAGTACAAAAACTATTTCCTGGGGTGTTTGTTTGTGAAATCGAGTCCCACTGAGCAAATGAAGAGTTTGTATGCGAATATCTATAGCATTTTTTTATTTTTTTTTGCTACGCACAATACACATTTTAAAATTTTAATACATTTAACTCTATAATATACAAACCTTTAGTAATATCTTTGATGTAGTCGTTGATCCCGAGAGCAGTCCACGTGATCCTGGTGAGTCCTGGCAGTATGTGTCTCTCTGCGTCCAACAGATGGCGCTTCATGAGATGCGTCTCGGACGGACTGAGAGACTTCGTGCTGGCGTTATATTTCGCTATGATGTGATCTAAAGCCTCCAATTCATAGTAGAGACGTGCCTTTTGCATCGCCACATCGCGAATATTGGATGGTAATGAGAATCCTGCAACAGTTTGCTAACAATAATTATTGCAATTGAGAAATTTACTACAGAACTGGAAGCAAAAGGGTTGGTTTATTGAATCAATTTAATAATTATAATAAAAATAAATATAATTAAAATCTTAGGTGTTGTCAACGGTAACTGTCCTTAAAAACAAACATCTATCTACCATAGATGTAACAGACAGTCCTTTATGCAGGAGATTTTTTTTATGAAAATAAGGGTTGCGAGACAAGCAGTACGTTCAGATGATGGTAATTGAGACGCCATGCCCATTGACATATTGGCTACAAGTATTTCCAAGGCAAAGCAGTGCATAACCCTCAACTTTTTTAATTAAGTATTGATTTTTGTTATCTGTTTAAAAGTATCTTTATTGTCATGAATTTGAGCCCTAAAATAGTGTTCACGAATATATTTTATATTACTTCTATTAGTGAAAACCTGTAATTGGCTATCTGTGACTGCTTAAGTTTCTACAGAAATTATATTACCTGTTGGTTTTCCTTAAATAAATAAATAAAAATAAATTACAATGGATGAGGATGCATGGAGGCAGAAGAAACGCTAGAACGCTTGCTTATACAGTGCAAGAGTGTGGCCGAACATCGGGCACAATTCCTCCGATCTCCAGCCTCGCTTCCTGATGCTTGTAGTAATTTGAAAAGACTGCTTGGATTCTGGGACGATCTGGGCTAGTTGGAGTAAGAAGGCCAACGGACACGCACTATGGCCAATCAAGTGGCTAAGTGCGTTAACAGCCCAGCTAAACTAACTACTTTATAATATGCTTAATATAGTTAATCGCAAAAATAATCAAGCATCATAAATAGTTAGTTCATCACTTGAAATGTATCAGATTACAGATTACTTTAATATATGTCTAAGGAGCAACTAACTTCAACGTTAATTTTAAGCCATGCCTCAGAGCGGTTTTCCTGTCACGTGACAGGAAAACCGCGTGATGTGACGCACACATCGACAATAATAAATTGGTCGCGCATTAATAGGCTGTCAAGTCGTCTAAACGCTAGTATAGTCTAAGTCTATGGTGAGGATGATATTAAATTTAGAAGCGTGCGATGTGATTCTTTAACTCGGCGGCAGGAATCAATTCAATAACTACTCCGTTCTCATTACACTTACAGACATAACCAAATTGTGTTGAATGTATCGAAAATTTATTTCGTTTTATACATCTCTCATTAGGTTGAATAATAAGACTTTGAATGAATTAATTTGCACCCTACCCAACTTCTCCATAAGTTCAGCCTCGTGTATGACCAAGAATATCTTTTTGTCAAAGTTTGGTTGGAACTCCAGATCATGTTCTTGCATCAGCTTATTTACCGTCAGGTCGCGCCATGTCACGTCAGTCTAAAATCAAATAACAAGGACCTCAGGAAATCCTTCATAATAATATGGATACGAAATTTTACTAATTATTGTTAAAGAAAACACCGTAAAAAACATTTAAATTAATAAATGTACACATTCAAGACTATCATAATATTTTAAATTATTATAAAGTATCTGTTAAGTTATAATAAATTGGTATCGTATTGCAAATGTTATATAAGTTTAAATAATTGCTCAACTCACCTGAAAATAAATTTAGGTTTCGTTTTTTTTAATGCTAAATTTATCAACATATATGTTTCATGCAATACAAGCAAATATATAGAAAAATGTAGATGCTTGTCACCATCACCATTTCAGCTAGAAGACGTCCACTGCTGGACAAAGGCTTCCGCCAAAGATCGCCACGACGATCGGTCCTGCGCTGCCCTCATCCAATCTATTTCGGTGATCTTGACCAGATCTTGTGGGGGCCCTACCAACACTACGTCTTCCGGTACGTGGTCGCCATTCGAGGACTATATGCCCCAAAGGCCATCTGTCCGTCGAGCTATGTGCGCTGCCCACTGACAGTTCAGTTTCGCAACCATCTGCGCTATTTCTATAAATATGTATATGATAATAATAATTAATATGTAGATGAATATAAACAATATTGAATAATGTAAAATTGGATATGCTTATTAACTTTGACGTATAAACAAAAAAAAACACTAATTATTTTTAATTTACTACTAAGACAGTATAAAACTACTACCAGTCCTTCTTTAGCCAATAGAGAAACTGAGCTCGGCGATCTAACATTTTCATAATGCTGTCCCGGTATTCTCATTAGCATCACTGAAAAAAATAAGTGCATGTTAAAATAATTTTGCTTAGTCTAGAAGGAGCTATATACAGGCCCTGTATACATTGAGTATGTATATTTCGGATTCATGAAACAGGCATGGTTCTTCTAAATTTGGCACTCAGGTGACCATAATATTTTTTTACACCACGCAAGCTTAAACTTAGAGATTGAAACGCTTCCATACATTCCTGGGCCCAGGTGATAGCAAGATGAAAGAAGCACCATTTAAAAGATACTATTTAAATAATCCACATTGAAAATTTTGCAAGATTTGTCTAGGAGCTGAGCAATCTAAGATATAAAAATGAGGTTATGTCTTAAACTACCTTTATGTTGACAGCTCATCTAAAGTAGGTTTATTAAATGCCTAGCTGCTAAGGATTTATCATATACTTATATTAGATGGGTACCAATCTTGGTTTTTTTTAGATAATAAATACCTACCTATCTACGTATACCTATTTACTACTGTAATGACATTTTTTTTGCATTATAATAGAAGACAATTGGTAATTAGATATAATAAAGTATACCTAAATTAAAAGATAGTTTTATTTGCTCAGATAAGAATTATATATACTCATTAGCTCATACATGAACTGAATTCAATTGAATTCCAAGGAAAGTTAATTCCTAAAAAGTTTTGGTCTTTTGTCAAACAACAACGAGGTAGTGTTGCAATAATGCCTGCAGAAATGTTTTTAAATGAAAATAAAGCTCATACAGGAGAAGATATTTGTAATTTCTTCGCTCAGCACTTTTCATCTGTTTATTCTACGTCCAATAATTCTTTTAGTCTTGACAAAGGTGACTCTTTTTCTCAGCTATCACTTAGTAACATTGTCGTAACGAAACGAGCAATGGAGAACACTATAAAATTAATTGACGTTAGTAAAGGTGCTGGACCAGACGGGATACCTCCAATATTTATTAAAAGGACAGTAAAGCAGTTAACACTTCCTCTCAAAATTATTTTTGAAAAATCTATTAATGCTGGTATATTTCCTACTGATTGAAAGATTGCGAATGTTGTACCCATACACAAAAAAGGTGATAAATGTAGTATCAAAAATTATAGGCCCGTATCAATCTTAAGCATATTTCCAAAGATATTCGAAAAAAATATTTGTCCAATTTTAACCAGACATCTGGAGAACGTTATGTCGAATGCACAGCATGGTTTCCGTAGACGCAGGTCAACTCTTAGTAACCTTCTTGATTATGTAACGGATCTTTCTTCGGGCGTAGACAACAAGCTGAGATTGATTGCATATACACAGATTTTTCCAGCGCTTTTGATAAAGTGAACCATGAAATACTTCTTTCAAAATTAAAATTCTATGGGATTCATGGTAAACTATTAAATTTGTTACAATCTTATTTAAAAGACAGATGGCAGAGGGTCACTGCAAATGGTTACACTTCACATACCTTTTTTCCTAAATCAGGCGTTCCTCAGGGCTCATATTTTGGTCCTGTTCTTTTCAAAGGTTTTATACATGATATTTTGCATCAAATAACATCTAGTAAATGTTCTATGTTCGCAGACGACTTCAAAATTTATAAGGAAATTAAGTGTCAGAATGACATAAGACTTCTTCAAACTGACCTGGATAATATTTGCAAGTGGTGTAATGTAAATAAAATGATGCTAAATCCGGAAATATGTGTACATATCAAGATCACTAGAAGTAGAACTGAGACTGCATCATCTTACGTCGTTAATAATGTTCTTTTGGAACAGGCGTCATTAGTTCGTGATCTTGGTATAGTTATAGACAAAAAACACCATTTTATTAATCATATTGATAACATCTTACTAAAGTCTTGGAAAATGCTGGGTTTTATTAAGCGTACTTGCAAAGATTTCAGTAATCCATTTGCAATTGTGTGTCTTTACAATGCATTGGTACGAAGTGCACTTGAATACGTTTCACCGATTTGGAATCCCAAATATAATGTCCATATTGATAGATTAGAGCGCATTCAACGTAATTTCACTCGCTTTCTAGCTTTTAAAGACAAAACCTACCCTTATCGTGCAGACTATAAAACAAGACTGGACCATTTCAATATGAATTCGTTGGAGATAAGACGAAAAATAACTGATGTGTCTACACTACATAAAATTATACATGGTAGAATCATATCCCCAGAATATCTTATAAATGTAAATCTTACAGTCCCTAGAAATAGATCAAGATTCCCTATTAAAAATATTTTCAGCCCAACAATCAGCAGAACTAATATAGGTAAAAACGCCCCCTTAAACAGAATTATGAGCTCTTATAACGATATCACTGCAAAAAATCGTAATATAGATATTTTTCATATGACTAATATCAATAAATTTAAAACCGACTGCGTTAAAATATTAAGATCTTATCTTATGTAAGTTAAATATAAGAAATAAATTAATGTATTGTTGAATAGTAATAAATTTTATAAATCTCTTTTTTTAAAGTAGAAATGTATTTAAGTCATTTAATATCATCATTTTTGTATAACTCTTCATTTCTTTAATTTTAATTGTTCAACTTTGTTACTCTTTTTGCACTATTGTAAATGTTGTTTACACCTGTAAAGACATGTCATATTGTACTATCCCTTGTGTACTTGCTAAAATTTTAATTTTATAATGATGTGTTGTTGGTGTAACTATCTAAATAAATGAATAAATAAATAAAAAGTTGTCTACCTACCCAATTGGATAGGTAGTTAACAAGTCGGTAACACGACGAATACAACAAGAAACGAAGTGATAATGACGAAGAAACGAAATGATCTGTCAGACTGTCATTGTCAAAGTGGAGTTAGCGTTGAGGAACAAGGATTTCACTAGTATCGAGTTTTTATGTGAATCGATTTATTGATCGATTTTTTCGATAATATAATAATAGCTCAGTTCTGTTTTTCCTGAGTAAATAATATATTTTATTCATAATAATATGGTCATTCGAATATAAACTATGCACCTAACTAATATTATTGAAATAAAACAACTGGATCTTAATATTATTTTAATCGATTAAATATTCATTCGATTACATTTTAATCGATTTTCTTTAGTTTAATGTTTTCTCCGGTTTGCAGATTGCAAAATGAGCTAGTTTTTTGTATTTTACATCAGAAAAATATACCTTTTTTTTAAAGTATATTTCAACTTGTTAACCATCAGGCCCAAAAGTCCCATTCTCCTTTGAATTGGAACTTTGTTTAAAAAAACATGCATGAGCCCCTGAAGTTCTATCCCGAAAATTGGAGTCTTGCTACAAAAAGGGTGACAACGATGTCATTTGAATTTTCAAAAATGTCGAATATCTCGAAACCGTAGAACTTTTACTAAGCATAAAAATATTTTTCTGAACCTCTACTGACGTATCGGGAGTGTAAGACGTAGCTATCATGCACACTTAAGTAATCAATCTGGCCTGTTGTCGTGCGTTGCCTCACTGCTAGAGGTCCTATCTAGACGCATGAATTCTCCTAAGGTGAATGTGCATTTTTATATGAAGGTACCAGATTGTGTGAGTATAATTATACCTAAAACAATTTAAAATATAAAAAGCTTATACGAAGTCTCCATTAGCTCCAATACAGTCCTTTGAACGTTGAGGCCAGTTATCAATAGAAGCACGCACTCTTTCCATTTGAAAATTCATTACTACAAATCGTACGGATTATTTTAGGGACTCCAAATTTTCATTGCATTTAGAGCAAGCCGTACTTTCTAAAACTGATCATAAATCATGCAGCGGATTAAGAAACGTTCATTTCCAACCAAGTCTGCGTAGACCGAGCTTTATGACCCGGCCCCGAGACTTGCTGGAAGGACCATTCTTGGTTATTGAAAATGGTATTGTTAAGGAGCTTCAGTACCTTCTCAAGAATGGTAACTTGATACACTTATGCCGATATTTTGATACTTTTTTCACGAAAGTATGGCTCAGTCACTCCTTCATAGCTAATACCCCACCAAACCAACACTGAAGTCGGACCCAAGTTGCACTCTGTCGACTAATTGGGAAGCTTCCTTAGAGCTTTGAGCATAAATACGGTCATTTTGTTTGTTAAAATGTTGCCTAATTGTAAATAAACATTGGTAAAGAATATTTTTCTGTGACCTCCCTTTGCGTACCGCTTCAGTAGTCGTTTCGATTTTATTTATAAATTTTTTTTTTAATTATCAGTTAAGAAACGACCAGTACGTCTCTTATAGGCTGCAAGCCCTAAGTCATCTTCTAATACTAATTACTACTACTTCTAATACGCGATAGGTGCTATCTTCATCTCCCGAGATAAAATCTTTTGCTTTTTGACAGGATTTCTTTGAATTCTGTCCCTTTCTGCTTTGACCACCTTTTTTTGTACGAATACTACGTGAATGGCCGGATCTTTTTCTGTCACAAACAGAGGAGGTCTCATTTTACCTATTAATAGCCCGGTACGCAAACATTTTACTAATACCAAGTGTATGGAGAGTTTAAATAATTGTATTTGACTCCATACCTACTTTCTGTAATGCAATCACGCGATTCGATTCTCTTTATCACCCCACTCCATTTTAATATTGCAAAATGTTGTACAATGTATTGGTGCCAAAACGAGAAAACTCAATGAACAATCATATAAAAATGACAGATTCCAAATTCAAATGTAATATTCTGTTTATTTTTAATTATAACAGTATTTATGGCCAGACTAGGTATATGTTTGTGTATGACTCGGGGGCTGTCAGCCAAAGAAGATGAAGCTTTGGCATTAGTTGTGATCGATCGGGGGTTAATGAAAAATAATAAAATTATTAGATATTGTAAACACTCAAGTTGAGCTACTCACATGCTTTATCCCGGCGACGTTTTTCTGCTATTTCTTTATTGACAATGTCAATGGGCTTCAGCGAGAGAACGGACGCCTTCTTCTTGGCAACGTGAGCTTTTCCAGCTGCCGTGAGCTGCATACCACGCTGAGCTGGTGGACTTGATTCTAAAAGCATAGAACGGTTCACAGCCTTCCTAGTTATCTTGCAACACAACATAATAAATCGATTAACATAATAAATAATCTTGATGCCCGCAATTTAATATCAGGTACTGGTGGTATAGGTATTATACAGGAATTTCTTCCTATTAATACAGTTTTGCCATATTTTAGGTGAATTATTAATTGCTGATGGAATTGTGGGCACAAAATCAATAGGCAAGGCAAGTTCGAACATCTTACATGAATTGTGTTTTTATTGTATCAAAAAATTGTCTATATTCCTGAATAAGTGATATAAGCGATCTTTAAATAATATACGTGTTGTAGCTATTCCAAATACATTTCCTCTAATTTAACAAAAGTTTATACAATATAATATGATCTAGCGTTGTACAATATGGAATAACAGATATATATGATCGTTAGGGATCTTCTCTCCATCCAGCCTAGTGAGCAGGCGGTCCGAGGTTCGAGTCTCCTTCCAAGACGCCCTGCGCCTCTGAGCGCTCGGCTTAGCTGTAAAAGCCTTTAGGGCTAATAAGCACAGAGGAGGTCTTAAGTCGGTAGGGGGTATTTACACCCGAAGCCGACACATGGGACCCGTTTCGGGGTCACCAATATGTAAATGTATTTTCCTCCTCTCCAAAAAAATATTATGTAGCGGGGTATAGCTGTTGAATTGCCTCGGTTGTAGCGGCAACCTTTCATGGTTTACTAATAGAAGAATATTAGAATATTTTAATAAGTCCCTAGTGTCCTATCTATTGTGTTTTTAATTTAAAAATAAACGCACGTACCCTCTTCCTTCTTAAACACAACATGCAATATATTTATCTTCATCATGTTGTCGACAAATTTCGACGCACTATCAACCCATTCTTTATATTTCGTTTCTTCGTATTCTTTGACCACCTTCGAGAAGGCTTTGTATAGTTTGAACGCTTCCTTCTTTTGCTCACAGTCATTTAATTCTTTCACCTAAAATAAGTTCAATCATTTTACCAGTTTGCACAGGATCCCGGCTAGATTATGGGTACCACAACGGCGCCTATTTCTGCCGTGAAGCAGTAATGTGTAAGCATTACTTTGTTTCGGTCTGAAGGGCGCCGTACCTAGTAAAATTACTGGGTAAATGAGACTTAACATCCTATGTCTCAAGGTGACGAGCGCAGCTGTAGTGCCGCTCAGAATTTTTGGAGATTTTCAAGAATCAAGAAAGAAAGAAGAAAATAAATGGACAGGGCGTATCAATTACCATCAGCTGAACGTCATGCTCGACTCGACCCTTATTTTCATAAAAAAAAGTTTTGATTATGAAGATTTTTCGCTGTCGAATTAAAAAAAATACAATTTCATTACGAAGGCTAATAAATTCAACAAAATTGAATAGATTCACAATTTTATGCCCTAAGCGAACACTTAAAATATTGAAGAAATGATTCAATCAAAAATTGACTCTCTAATATTAAAGTACTTTTTTGACACCAACTGTCAAAAGAGAAAAGTAATACTAATATTAAATGCTGTTGATGACATTCAAAAACAGTATTAGATTTCTTGAATGGAGTAGTTCTTTTGAAAAGGAGAAAGCTATCGCGGTACATGAAAGTATCTTCTCTCTTAAGATTTAATATAAAATCACTTACATGAGAATTTTGCATAATTAGACAATATAATATTACTTTCGGTTACTAAGCATGCAAAACAAACAAAGTTAGAAAATAAAAATATCATTAGGGCATTAATTACATTTGTATTTATACGGAATAAGAAGGACTGAATGTGTCTAACGACTTAGATAACAGTTGAAGAAAACTAAAATTATACCTACGGTTAGAACATTAGAAGAAATAAGAAAATTAGAAAAAAATAAACATGTTTTATAAGTAGTAGCTTTAAATATAAATTTATTACAACTACGGAGATATATCATCAATGTCAACGCGAAAAGCGGAAAATTATCGTTAATTCCATCAACAATGATGTAATATCTGTCTAACTTACCTTTTGAAATTTCATGATGGGTAGTTTCATCTTGTTGAAAAGTGCTCGGGCCCAATAGATGGCTCCTGCCACTGGTGGATGGTAGCGGAGCAGTGGTGGGTTCTTACGAAGACGCTGAAAAAAATATCTTTCCTCAAGTATCTTTAACTAATCCTAGTTTTCTCTGTTCTGTTCACTTTTTTTTTTTATGGAATAGGAGGACAAACGAGCGTACGGTTCACCTGTTGTTAAGTGATCACCGCCGCCCACACTCTCTTGCAACACCAGAGGAATCACAGGAACGTTGCCGGCCTTTAAGGAAGGTGTACGCGCTTTTTTTGAAGGTACCCATGTCGTATCGTCCCGGAAACACCGCACAAGGAAGTTCATTCCACAGCTTTGTAGTACGTGGAAGAAAGCTCCTTGTAAACCGCACGGGCCGAATATTCGGTACTTATTTTATTTTATTTCTTTGGGATACTTGGTACTTCAGTCAAGAGTATTCCGTATTCGGCACTATCTTGACCTTATATTAAAAAATGAAGGATATTCATCTACAGATATTCATGGCTTTGAAGATATCACATGAGTTTGATGATAGTGACAAAATCTATGATGTCAGACATGGTTTTAAAGGTACTGGTAACAAAACTATAAGTAAGTAATATAATTTGTGGAAAAAAAAGCTGAAAGAATCAGGAATAGAAAATCAAACTAGAAAGTAGATGATTTCCAAAACAAGTACTTAATGTTAAAAATCCCACGCTTTTGTCTATCATTATAACAATTTTGTTAACGCTTTTTTAGCCATTTCAAAATACCTCTAGTATTTTGAAATGGCTAAAAAAGCGTTGGGTCCGAAATCGAAAAGAAAGACTAAACTGCATGAAGAATGAATCCCCATTAAATTCCGTTCATTAGTTTAGGAGTTCACTGGAAACAAACATCAGGACACTGGATTTATATATATTAAGATGGTCCATAGTTAATGCAAAGTCCTTACTGCGAATTTGTCCTCTACGACAGTGATCTCTTTGATGAATTGTCGCATCACAAAATCAAACTTAGTTGCCAGGTGACGTTTGATTGTTCCTCGCATATCAAATTCCATAAACTTAAGTAGAACTTTTAATGCCTCTTCGGATGACCTAAAACCATATTAAATTATTCATTTTAATATAATGGATAAGATTATTAGCTTTTAGGGTTCTATTTTTTTTAAGAAAAAAAGGGACGAGACGAGAAGGACGTTTAGCTGTTGGTAACTGATATTGAAAATTATTGGTATTGAAAATTCTGAACAGCACTACAATTGCGCTCGTCACCTTGAGATATAAGTTGTCAAGTCTCATTTGCCTAGTAATTTCACTAGCTACGGCGCCCTTCAGATCGAAACACAGTAATGTTTACACATTACTGCTTCACGGCAGAAAAGGAGCCTCCCACTGGTAACTGTTCACGGCTAGGAAGTTTTATATATATAGTTATTATGACTTTTATTCCCAAATGAGCATCAAGTGGGTCACATACTTGATTCGTCACTTATCTTTACACAATAGAATAAAAACCCGGATAAGTACGAATGGACTCACCCGCTGAGGGTTTCGTAAAATTTTTATGGTAGAGCTGAGCGTGTAGCAATAAACGTTTTCCGCGTTGTATCTTTTTAGGTTACAAAACATAGAAATTTGCTTTTTTCACAACTTCAAGAGACTGTAGATGTTTGATATGTAGGTAGGTTGGATATTTTTAGTGATGTCAATTCTTGTCACATGGTTTAGCAGGACTACATAGGTTTACCATCAACTCCTAAGACGTTTTACCCACTATGATATTAGCGTCAGCACTTTTAGTTCATCCCTAATTGAGTTGGCCGCACAATATATATCCCACCGATCACAATATAATGTCCAGTCTCCTTTTTGCACATCAAACTCGGCGTGCCTTGGTCCCGCCGCCATGATAAATTAACACAAAACTACTAACAAAATAAACAATACTTTATATATATCTTCATAAGTCTAGGTTATTTTTGCTTATACAGTAACAACTCGAGTTGTTTTTTTAATTTTGTTTGAAAACCCTTTTACCTCTTACTCTTTGGAACTGAGGTATCAATACATTCAGAATGAATTACGTCACAACTACACAAAAACCATTCACTCAGACATTCTCTAACCATGCAAATTTTAAGGAGAGAGAATATTATGACTGTGATTAATATTTTCGTACAAGTCGGATGGGTTTTTGGATTTTGATAATTTATTTTAACTTTACTTGCCTTAAGTTTGTGAAGCTTGTGTCGATATATTTCTTCGCTTCGTCCTCCAAATGTCTTACTTCGGTCCAGAAATCACTCATGATCACATCCCAATTCTCTTTGTTGTCAAAGACAAAAACACTGAAGTCTATTGTGCGGATCGGGTATACGATGTGTTTTACCCGCTTTCGTATGTTATCGATTTGGGTTGGGTCGCTTAAGATTGACTTCATCTCATTGCCAAATATCCTCTCGAAATCTATTACAACCTGAGACACAGATACATATTAATTACTGCAATATTTAAATGGAAATTCAGACATATAGACAATAAATTGTGATATTATAACTTATTTTTTACTTAAGGGAATTGCATTATTTCTATATTATATGACTTTTGAGTCTGACACCGAATGCGCTGTTTTACATACCGGATTGGTTGCGATAACAATACATTTTGGTTATAAGCAGAACTCGGATTGACATAAAATAATAGGTTTACATAAAGGACTTTTCATTAATAAATCAGTAAAAGCAATTACCCTTAACCACAAGAAGTTGCAATGAGACTTCGCAACTGGATACAAAGGGAGTCAACAGTTGAAGGTGTCTAAAACGGTTTCACGAGAAGTCTGAAGCTCGTGCTATTGCTAGTCATGATCTCACCTACGAAAGGACAACAAGGGAAGAAGAATATCGTCCTGATAACATTCTCCAATAAACCGATCAGAAGAACTATGCATACACATAGATAAGGATCAAATTAGGGTTTCTTTATAATCTTCACGTAAAGCTAACGATATGCCGCGATAATGGTTGAACTCTTCAAGGACCTCAAACCTGACCAAGCCCAAACAATACAGGTTCTGGATGCGATGGACTCAGAAATCCACACTCCATCCACACACGCACCGTCAAGTTTTGGAGCTTAAAGGTTCTTTCGCTGGAATCATATCACGGTATACCATATTACCAAACTTATGGTAAGACGTCAAGCTGAAATTCATAACTCAGCAGTAAAAAGACACGTCCAAGTCCACTCAATAAGACCACAATAATAAGATACTTAAAACATTTATCACCATATTTGGACCCTGTACTATTTGAATAACTAATTTGTATCTAGTCGGAGCCGAGAAACACCAGTCGGGTGTAAATGATAAATAATTTACACATGCGGTACAAGAATGGGGCCTGGGGCTGATGATTGCACAAATACAATGCAAACATTTGAACCCATATCAAGTGATAGCGTTTGCTGGCTAGACTAACTAAAAAATGGAACAATAAAAGAATTGAGAACAATTTTTAATTTGATCTTTAAAATTTCGTTAAAAGATAACGGTATCTATTTTAATCTCTTTTACGAAACACCAATATTTTAGCTTTGTAGCCAACGTCACAAAAAGAATAATAATTTCATAGCATCATTCGGGGTTAAATGTCAAAATATTTTTTTGTTAATCTAATTGATATAATTAAAAATTTTTAGCTTTCACATGCTAACCTGTATGACATCACCCAAATCCCTGGCCACAGTGCCAATGTAATCAGTACGCGTGAAGAGGTAAGGTTGATCGAATTCCCAGCGAGCTCCCTTCCCGCTCAGCTCAATGTTACGCCGTGTCTCTTTGTACAACTGGTGCCACATTTCCATTATCTTCTGGCCAGCTCGACCGAGTGCGAGCACCTCTTCGTTTGGCTTACTGTAAAATTCTTTTAGTTTTATTCCTACACTTACTAAGCTTGGACTTTAAGGGTTTTTGAGTACTTTTCGCCATTCTAGGGCTCAATGGATACCTATGGAAATCCCTCAAAATGGGCAATGCTGAGTACCATTTAAAATATTAAAAAATATCGTGTATTTTATTAATATGCATATTATGTCTTAATGATCTATAGGAAACCCAAATGATGGCAATTATTTTGGGCCAACGGATCAGGTTAACACATGGACGTGGAGATTCTGTCTGTAATACTTGGTACACTTCCACGTAGTACAGCTTTTCTCATAGTATTATTCAGCCAGAATCAAAGTTTACTATAAAAGAACTTGCTTATTTTTTTAAAGTTTATTTATATTTAATTAAATATTACATGCATCTACTTTAAAGTGAAATAGTTCTAGTATGTAGTCATTGTTAAGGCTCAGCAAGAAGCGCTGAAAAATATGTTTTTCAAAAGTACAGTGTTACTTTGCAATTATACTAAATAATACATTGCTTTTTGTCTGCAGAACCCTAAAAATAGTTAAAGAGAATGCAAAAGAGATAAAACCAAGCAATTTAATCTTACTCAAAAAGCTTATGCACGTTCAGGAACCGTTCCAGCTTATCACAAAGAGCCCATGATATCCTTGCCATAAGAGGCACCATAGTTTCATCCGTCCTGTAGCCTTTGGACAGTACCCACATCATATAAATACTTTCAACCAGCTCTGGTAGCATTTGAATCACATTTTGTAGTGGAGAGTCATCTTCAATCATCTGGCAAATAATACAAATGTACCTTTATTGAGAGATAATAAGTATACATTTTCTTATATATTGTGCTCTTAGCCAGACTTAAGAACTTAATGTCAAAATGTAAGTTACAACAAAAGACTCCAACTCGACTTAACCGTGTAGTAGACCATAATAAGTTTGTTTGTTCCTGGTGCTAACATGATCATAAAGTGATCACAGCTGCCCACATTCTCTTGCAACACCAGAGGAATCACAGGAGCGTTGCCGGCCTTTAAGGAAGGTGTACGTGCTTTTTTTGAAGGTACCCAAGTCGTATCGTCCCGGAAACACTGCACAAGGAAGCTCATTCCACAGCTTTGTAGTACGTGGAAGAAAGCTCCTTGAAAATAGCACTGTGTAGGACCATCAAGACCACAGTTTCTAGCAAATTAACTTATTAGACTTTTTATATATTATGTAATATAATTACGAGTTTGTTTCTTAGGACTCTTCCCGATCTGTCTATCGTCAACGCAAACATGGTCGAAGAGAAATTTTTTCATCCATCACAAACTCCTATTGACAAGCAAGAGAAAGCGATAACGTTGAACGAAAAATCGTGCACAGAAATTACATAAAACTTCTTCCAGGAAATATGTGCTTTTGAGTTATCCTTTAAAAATTAGGTAAATAATTTCTTATCATATAGAATCTCCATTACAAAATTTGTTTAAGATTGTACATATTTGGAGGGTTATACTGATTTTTTTTTGAATTTTATATTTTCTGCTTCAAAAAATATCTAGCCTACCTAACCTATTTTTGACTATTTTAATTAAAACAGCCAAAAATTTAAAGTCAATATTAATAAGGTAGACTGAGTTGCTTGAAACGTAGAAGGCACTAAGCGAGTGTAAACATTGACTTAGGTGTTTAAAAATTGAAATAAAAAGAAATTGTGTAACATGCATGAGCATATTCGGCAGAACTTAATAATCTTTAAATAAAGTAAAAAGTGCAGTTAAAATTTTGTGATGTTGTGGTCGGAACGATTGCATCATTTTCGGCGCTAAGCTAAGTGATTTGTTGGAATATACCTAACATTACATTACCGCCAGCTGATTGAAGGAGAATAAAAGAGAAGTATTTTTGTATTTATTTTGTAGTGAAAATAACATATATTATTTAAGTACCTACCCATATAGGTTCCGACGCGAGTTCCGAAACCTACGCGAGAGCTGATCGCCGAAATTATTAAATAATTATTTTCGTATTATCTTAAATTTATGTGCAATGTTTATCTGAATAAAAAAAAAATAATCAGGTAAAGTGATTTAATTAAATCTGTGCTGTATACTAAGGAATTCAACTTTTAAAATTCGTGAGTTCAAACAAAATATCGGAACATTAAAGTTTTAAAAGAAAGTGAACATTTGAATTCATTAAAATATTGATAAATATATAAAGCGGTTCATTTTTTCGAGTCCAAATTTTATCTTAATATAATGCATCAGAATATAGCAAGCGTTTTTAGTAAAAAGGATCTACCAAAAATAGCTCTAACTGAACTTTTTGGAAATGGAAAAGTAGAAGAGGTTATATGTTTATCAGAAACATTCGTAAATGCAGAAAACAGCTCTAATATTAAGTGGTTAATAATTGAAGAGGCAGAAACACCAATAACAAAAAAAGAAGTATTTTTTCATTTCAAGTAACTTATATTTATTTACCTTAATCGAATTGCTGCCAAGGGAAAAAGACATCATAGATACCATAATATTATATTATTCATATATATTTTACTTATTCCTTTGAAGTCACTTACCGTAAAAAATCTCATCAAAGTAGAAAGGAATTTGAGATTGTCACCAGCCAAGTTGTATTGCTCCAAAAGTCTTTCTTTGTAACGTTTGAAGTCCTAAAATAATAAAATACGTTATGGTTTATTTATTTACTACCTTTTTCTATATTACCACTTGATAACAATAACAATATGATAATGTCTATTGCTTAAATACATTTAATAAAACCTCAAACTTAATCATTTGGCGCATTGTTAGTGTTCTGGCAAAAAAGAAAAAAAAATTGTATTCCCATATTAAATAAATTACATCAAATAATATTACAAATGAAAACAAACCAAAATACCTCATCAAGATCGCGAACATTTTTCGTGAAAAGGTTACAAACGCGATAAAATTATCAAAAGTACAACTTATTCTATAAGTTTAATATTGTTGGTCTTTATGGGTCGATTTCAATATTATCGTATTTCCGTTTACCGGATTAAGAGTGTTATGAGTCAACCGGCAAATTATCCTGCATTTCAATAAATATATGGAACTTATTTGTAGTATTCATACAAATACCAAGCTAATAATAGCAATACCCTATTCAATAGGTGGTTTAAGAAGACTGCTGAATTTCCAAAACCAGGCCAACCAACTTGTAATCTCTGATCGCCATTTTTGAAACGCGATTGAATTGAATTGACGAAATCAGCCGTAAATAATCACTGTTTCCTGTATTGCCTTTTAACAACGTCAGCACATGATCGGTGGCAAATATACGCAATGAGCATTTACGATATTCATTTTCTCATAAACCCTTCCGTACGTCTTGTATCGACTTTTTTCTATGAAAAATAAGGGACGAGACGAGGAAATCAGCGGATGGTAATTGATACGCCCTGCCCATGACAGTCAAGTGCCACTCAGGATTCTTAAAGAATCCCAAAAAATCTGAGCGGCATTATAATTGCACTGGTCACCTTGAGACATAAGATGTTAAGTCTCATTTGCCCAGTAATTTAACTAGCTACGGCGCCCTTCAGACCGAAACACAATAGGTAATGTTTACACATTAATGCTATGAGGCAGAAATAGGCGCCGTTGTGGTACCCCTAATCTAACCGGCATCCTGTGCAAAGGAGCCTCCCACTGGTAAAAGTAAAACTTGCCACTCGTCTCCATCTCTCTCTTGTATTTCATTAAGGTGAGTTCACTTTTTGTATTGTAAAAGAAAATAACATATATCTACTTACGTCGAGTCGTGGAGACTTGGCCTTCTGCAGTAGCACCAGTATCTTAACCACCATCGGCTGCTTCAATTGCTCCACGAGCAGCGATATTTCTGCATCACGCTCACGCCAGTATTTGTATTCAGCAACGGGGCCTTCACCTTCGCGTGTCTATTATTATAAAAAAAACTGATAATCGTCAGCATTTGGCTAAACACTCAAAAAAGACCGAGTTCACAGCTCGTTGGTAAAATGCTAAGTACCTATATCTAAGAAAAACAATTGAGGTATGATTAAATAACATATTTTTTTGGTTGTCTTCCGACTTATATCTGTATGATAAATATATTCGGGTATACTCAAGTTATCCATAACTTTACAGATTTCATCCTCCACGAATACTGGCAAGATGGTGCGCATTTTCTAATATGTATCAATACACATTCGACTTCTGTAAGTTTACTGTTCATCTAGCCAAAATGAGCCTGAAGGCTCTTTGTAAGTAGACGATAAAAGACTAAAAATTTAAACAAGAATTAGCTTTCTGCTCCAACACTAAACCTTGATTAATTTAACTATAATAAAATCAATTATCTAAAGGTGTAACATAATCTACATAATCACTGATTATATTTTATGTATTAATAGTATGCTGTTCCTATAATTCAATAAATCAGTCGCTCACTTTCCCTAAACAGGCTGTTATCGTGGAATCAATATGATTTTCCCACATTACTACTGCTTCCTCCAGCTGAGCCACAAACTCTGGATCAATCGGTTCCGTGAGTGGCCGATCCTCCATTATAGCAGGAATGGTCGGCATTGGAAGTTGAATGTCACCTTCAATGTGTTCAATGGTCCTGAAATATATTGCATTAGTTTTTAATTTTATAATGGAGCAGTTGCAAGCTGCTTACAATAACCCCCAGAAGACATGCCGGCTTTCGTTGGTTTAAAGAAGATACCTTTATCGTAACACCATGCAAGAAAGAAGTATACAAAATTATCAGCAATATTAAAGCAGAAAAAAAAATACCCTTAGCACTGCTATGGCAAGTGAATGGCAGGAGCGCATGGGAGATGATGCAGGTTCTAAAGATAGCATTGTGGTATCAATCTGTTGAAAAAAAAACAGTTGATAGTGTAAAGGATATACGGTGTACCGTATAGCTGTTTGAGATTCATTCAAAAGCGAGTAATTGAACGAGTCATATTGACGAAACCATCTTGTTTTGATAGGCATTGCTTTGCAATATATTGATGGACCGAGGTAAATAAGAAAATTGTAAGATGCATAAATCTATCGTTAATTTGAAAAACAGTTATAAACATTGTCCTGTCTTTTGCGCAGATATTTAAGATCATTGCAAGTATGTCATCTTCGTTAAAATATTTTCATTACGTAACTATTTTATATCTACACTAGCTGACCCAGCAAACGTCGTATTGCCATATAACATATTAAAAAAAATCTATTATTAAAATTTAGATGCAACCAATTCTCAGACCTACCAAATATATCGTACTACAATTTTTGTATTCGATTGCCTTCTTGCAACCCTATATCGGTTTGGTGGATGGAACAGAATAATATAAAAATCGTGATACAAAAATAGCTGTAGATCGTAGAAGGGCGAAAATTTTAATTTGTATGTATTTTTTAATGCTGAATCATAATAAAATGAGAATAAAAAAAAAATTGGGGTGGACTACCATTTAGGGGGATGAAAAAAGATAGTAGCCGATTCTATAGACCTACTGAATATGCATATAAAATTTGGTTAAAATCAGTAAAGCCGTTTCAGAGGAGTAAGGTAACTAACATTGTGACGAGAGAATTTTATATATCTACATATCACTGGCGATAAAAGACACATTTGTTGATGTGGCTTCGTTTTACAGAGCTAATAGGTTACAGAACACCTGCGCTATTTTATGTTCTTCCATTCCACAGTTTTATGAAATATCAGATAGCTTATCAAGCTCTTGCAGTGGTGAAAAATTTCCACGTTTTAACTAGTACAAGAAATAGAAAGAAAAATAGTAGCCAAATATTAGGCGTTCAGTTAACGTGGTTTGCTGATCTTAATGGCATTTCTATAAACAGTTTAACATTTCTATCAGCAGATTAGGAAAATGTCATGGTATAACCACTAACAACTTTCTTAGGAAATAAACCCTTGAATGTCTACAAAAACATTGCTTTTATTCAATACCAGTCAACGATTCCGACAAGCTCGGTGATATCTGTAATAATTTCTTCCGCTGTAGTCTTCTGTTTGTCTGCCTTTTCGTCCTTTTCGAATTTTTCGCCAGGAATTTCAAATGATGTGTCCTGCATGTTAATTGTTTAAAATTTTATTTCGCTTAGAATACAAATATCATTATTTCATTACAAGTTTAGATTCAATTTGCCTGAAAAATTAAAATTACATTGAGACTCAGTAGTAGTTTTTTTTTATATATTAGAGGGCGCACGGCCAAGAGGTTCACGTGATCGAAAGTGGTGAGGCTGAACTGCCCATGGACATCCATATCACCAGGGATCAAGAGACGCGTTGCCGGCCTTTAAATTGGGAGGATACCCGCCCTTAGTGTTCAATCAAAAATGCACTTTCGAATTAGTGTAAAACGTTATTAACAGGCAACCAACCACAGACACAGTTACATATTTTTACACGAATCTATATTCTAAAACTGAGGCTAAAAGCCTGCAAGTTTTATGAACTGTAGTATTTATATATCGCTGATTTATAAACTCTATTATTTCATACGCGTGGTAATGTATAGAGTAAAAAGAATAATTTTTATAAAACACCACCCAACTTTGTTCTGTCCAAATAAAATGTGTTTATTTTGATTTCATGGAGTTGTTAAAGCCAATAAGGCAAATTCAGCAAAGATCCAGTGATTCAGTTTGTTTTGCATAAAAGCGTCGGAAGTGGTAATTATTTACCATGAGATGATGCCAGGTATACTCAATCGTACAATAAAAAAATGGAACCATTCGTACCACTTATGTCCCCAATATATCAATCAATTTGTAATTGTATTAACATAAGACAATAGTTATTTATGCAACTGTTGTGTAATAAGGGGTATTAAAACACGAATGTGGGATAATAGTATCACATGAGTGTTTTAATACCTAATTATCAACAGTTGCATACAAGACTTTATCTACACCTAGAATATGAATCCTCTAAAGGATTCTGAAACAGCTTACTGCTAACATTAAAACAGCCAGCCCTAGTAGTAACCTAATATCATCCCTGATTGACGCTACTGATTATATACAAATAAACTAAGTAGTAATGAAAGAATTAGTAATTTTAGTAGTAATTTACATTTTGAATAGTGCAATTATTAAAATTTACTTGATTATTATGTTATTTTTCAGCGTTTAAAATATCCAGCGGTGTGCTGTCAAAACTTGAATCGCTCATTTTTTCAAGAAAAATGGCGGGGTTTCGAATAACCTACCTTTTTTTTACGGCGCGCCATGTTCTGGTAGTGTGGAACGCGTGTAAACGAAATTGTTCTTTTTTTGAAATTCATACAGATACCACGCATCGCGCAATAAGAATGTGGCTGTTTGTTGAAACTCTTTGTGCATGAAGGGATCGAAAAAAAAACCAAGGAGTGTTGTTATGAAATTCCGTACTACATTACAACACTCGTTTGGATGATGTAATGGTTATTACGACATTGGGTGTTTTAATGTTGGTAATAAGCTAACTGTTTCAGAATCTTTAATAGAGGATTTAAAGCATGGCTGTGAATAAAATATAAAACAGAATGTCAAACGCTGCAATCTTATACCATTATCATACAAAATAACCAATTTAGTTTTTTTCAGTTAGTCGTCTAGGTTAACTTTATGTTTCTGTTAATTTAAGCCACACTCGTGTTGAGTAAAACATTATACAATAATTATTATAATCGGTTAAACCGATTCTGAGTCTTAGTGTGACTAAAAAACTAACGTTAACGTAAGTAAACTAACTAAAGAGTAAATATTATAATAGTTAATCTAATGGGAAATCTGTTTAAATAAAAGGAGGACAAACGAGAGTACGGGTGTTAAGTGATCACCGCCGCCCACATTCTCTTGCAACACCAGAGGAATCACAGGAGCGTTTCCGGCCTTTAAGGATGGTGTACGCGCTTTTTTTATAACTGAACGCGCTGCATTATTTTATTATTTTTTATTGCAATTGCGACTAAAAAGCGAAAAGCCTTTTTTGTTTTACTCTGTAACCAAAAACCCTACGCCCCACTATTCTCACACTATATGCTATAATATTACCTGAATAATATTTGATGACGTAGGCAGTTCGATTTTCATTCGCGGTGGAGCGTCGTAAGGTTCTGAACGCATGCTTTTAATCCTGAAAATACTTGTATTAAACATCAGCTTATGAAGGCATTAAGATATAAAGATTCAAAGATATTAAGCTGTGCTATTATATAGGGCACCAATACAATACAATAATGATTTCATGCTGGGAGAGATGTAGGTTTTTTTTTAAACAAGAAAGGGCAAACGGGTACAACGCTCACGTGATGAAAAGTCATTAAGCAACAGACCCAGCCCTTTAAAGTTTAAGTATGCTCTTAACTTGATAGACCCTGAGTCGTTTAACGTTACTGTATCCGCCAATTCCACAAAGTAGCCTTGTTTATGGTAATAAGTGATGAGAGGAGCAGGACGTTCAGCTGATGTTAATTGATACGCCCTACCCTGATACAATGCAGTGCCACTCAGGATTTTTGAAAAACTTCAAAAATTCTGACCGGCACTACAATTGCGCTCACCTTGTTGTCACCTTGAGACATAAAATTTTAAGTCTCATTTGCCCAGTAATTTCACAAGCTACGGCACCCTACAGACCGAACAGAATAATGTTTACATATTACTGTTTCACGGTAGATCTAGGCGCCGTTGTCGTAGGTACCCATAATCTAGCCGGGATCCTGTGCAAAGGAGCCTCCCACTGGTAAATAAATAAATAAAAGTCATAAAAACAAACTACATAAAAAAAGTGTCTGTCAGCTCCGACGCAAGACTGGAGTTTACTCCTCAAGAACGATTGTCTTTGAACAGGTACTAAACAAAATGAAGTCCAATGGAGTGGTTACAAACAGACATACAGCAGAAGCTAATAAAAGCGTATTAAATTATTAATTTAACTAAACTAATGAATCAAAAAAACATACATATAACAGACATAGGTGAATGATATTGATCTTATTTGAAAAAAAAAATATCTACGGATAAAACCAAAAAGAAAACTATAATGAACGTTCGTGTTGAACAATTACTGCAAATAAATTTAATAATGTTTCCTCTCAATCATTTCACTTACTTACTGTTTTTCCATAGCATTTTTATACCTCCACTTTTTAAACAGATATTGGCAAACCAAATTAAAAAAAAAAACAAAAACAGAAGCTTTTTGCGTACCATAGAATGCTAAAAATAAAATAGTTACCGCCTTTCAGCATTTTCACCCCGTGCTACGTTAGACATTCTTCTATAGTCGGATGGACGTAAATAGTTAACCTAAAAAACAATTTTGCTTTAAAATCTGCAAGAAAATTACCCATACATACAATTTGAAAAGATGACCTGGCCAATTAATAATATTGACAGACTTATACACAAATTATCTTGCCCCAAACTAGACATAGCCTGTATTAAACAAGACAAAGATATATTTAATACAATATACATACTTAAACATACATAAATACATATGCATCCATGACTGGGAAACAAACATTTTATATTCATCACAAATATGTTTGCACCTGCCGGGATTCGAACCCGGGACCTCTAGCTTCGTAGTTAGGGTCACTAACCATTCGTCTATATGGTTCGTCAAAAAATATACTTTCTCCCAATCTAACAAAAATATTGGTTAGAAAGAATTATGTTTAATATAATATTGGAGTAACAATTATATATAGGAAATTAAATGTCAGGAAATATTAATATTTTTATAGAACTACAGACACAGAATACAATATGAAATATACATTTTATTAATGATATTAAAGTGTAGTACAAAACTTTCTGAACCATGTATATTTATGGTTTTTGTTTGTTTCTGATCTGACTCTAAGCATTCGTAACAAATTTATTCTTATTATTTATAAATTTTAATTAAAAGGTTTTCAACCAGTGTGAGTTGCCAGTGATGACTGCCTATAGTCAGACGTGGTCGCTAACTATGGGCTCGATGAGAAAGATCATGGTTGCTCAGAGGGCTATGCTCGGAGTTTCTCTGCGAGATCGAGTCAAAATGAGGAGATCCGTAGGAGATCCAAAGTCACTGACATAGCCCAAATGATTGCGAAACTGAAGTGGCAGTGGGCAGGGCACATAGTTCGATTCAATATTCAAATAACATCCTATTCTGCACTCAAACAACGCATACGTTTAAAGATATAGCTTGCACTAACTCATCACTATTATTACGGTTATAAACTATTTTGTCAAAAGATGCATTTATAGAATAAATCTTAGTTAATTTATATACGTCTAGATGCTGCTCTTGCTGAAGGCAACGCATGACAACAGCCCAAGTTTATCACTTTAGTGTGCGTGACAAGCTACGTCTTATACTCGCGATACATATGCCACTTTGTTTTGAAAATGAAAACGAATTTATTTCGGGAGAAAAACTTCACCACACATTCAAACAAAATTAGATTATGAAAACAAATATTAGCTTAATTTTAAATACTTACATAGTTTTATTGTACGTGCGTTGCAAAATAAAGATTCAAAGATTAAAAATAACAGTTCACCTTTCGATTAAGGATTGTTCTACGCTGCGCTCCAACTAGATACCGCAGGCGTAGTTGCGAAGTACGGTAACTAATATGTGTGACGTTGACGTGCTACATGTTCTGTTAAAGTTTGCTAATCATTGAAACTTAAATGACGGGTTGCGTAGTAAAACTCCGTAAAAATAATACTACAAGAAATAAGAATGACACTGTATTACATCAGTAAATGTTTTGTATTTTATTAATTTTTATGAAAAATATCACGAAGCGTGTTTGACAAAATTTGAAAGAGGCCATTGTCAAGATGCCACGCACACAAGCATCGAATAGTTTCCATAATAAAAAGCTATTGTTCTCAAGTTGTGCGGTATCTACTTGGAGAGCAGCGGAGACCAATCATTAATCTAAGAGTTCGCCGCTATTCTTTTCGAAGTGTTTCACAGCTGTTGTCACAGTCTACCTAGACGTATAAATTATCTATGGTGTAAACTGTAAATGAACAAAAATCTGTATAAATAATTAATTTCCCACCTCAGAAGCGGTTTCATCCATCTTGTGATGCTGCCCAGCCAACGAAGTTTGCCTCGCAAGAAACGTTTGAGAAGATTGGTAAGGCACTGTGCAAATTTCACGGAATTGCTTTTCAAATAAAGGTACGAATGCCTGAAAGAAACTTTAAATCAAATATTTCATTTCGGTTTTGTGAAAGTGTCGCTTATAGTACAAGTTTATTATACTTCACTCTATAATTACTCAAAATGAAAAAAATAAAAGTTGTTCGAGGCGAGGTATCGTGGATAACTGGAATATTAAGATAGTAAGTATTGTGATTTATATTTTTTTATATTTAATTCATATCAGAAGACCAACAACGTACAATAATTTTAAATAAAAGTCTAATAGTGACAAAAATCTAATATAAGTTCCTTACGGATAGCAAATTACTAGTTTAAAATAGTTACGAACACTTAAGTTAATACTGTCAACGAAAGTGGTAGATATAAATATGCTCTAACAGTTAAGTCAAAGAATTCGTTACTGCCTGGCCGATGCAACGCTTGTGCAGAATAGATCTAAGCCTTCTCGCTTATCAATTTTATTAAAGTTACTGCTTACTCGCCACAAGTAGGAATTTTGCCTGTATTTGGATTTAACTAATGGTGTATGTAGTAGAGGAACAGGGGTATTTAACTTTATCGAACTTAATAGCTCGGGACAATAAATAAATAGGAAGTCATTTTCAAGAGGAAAGATATATCTGTTATTTCACTTATCATGGAGAGAGTGGGTATGGGGAGCATCTGGTCCCTAATAAAAGGCATAAAAAGGCATTTATTTTCTCAAAATTGACTCCTTTAGAATTCTTTTTGATGTCATTTCTAATAACTACTAGATACTACTACCGCTTCGTAAACAAATGGCGCTCTGAGAGAGAAGAAGCGGCGCAAGAAACTCTCCCAGCATTCTTTTTTTGCGCTCTTTTCAATAAAAATATACAATATTGTACAGTCATTTCTATCGCTATATATAAAACATTTAAATTTATTTATAGATAATGCCTTAACAGTGGCCGGGACTTTATTATAGAAGTGTATACATTTACCCTTAAAGCTATTATGTATCTTATGAAGCCTACTAGAATTAATTGCAAGCAATCCCTTATTTCTAGTGTTATAATAATGAAAATCACTATTAAGAGCAAAAAGGTGACGATTTTTGTGAACGTATATTAAATTTTCATAAATGTACTGACAATGAACAGTCATAATAGTTATTGGTATCTTCTTGTCAGGGCACATCGTAAGTAGTACATTGAATTTTTAAGAAAGTTTAAACAAAGTGCTTTGCACCAAGCTGCCAGCAGTCATCAACTATAAGGTATATCTGGAACCACAGCTAGGGACCCGAGCCACTAATTCTATATAAAGGCCCTGTGCTTCCCCGTGGCATACAAAGAATAAGAAGGTCCGAGGACCAAGGGTGACGTAAAAGGAAACTAAGGTCAGTAACCAGTGGGGTGCTCCTTTGCACAGGATGATTATGGGATCCAAAACAGCGCCTTTTTTAACCCTCGAAGCAGCAATGTGTGTTTCGGTCTAAAGGCTAGTAGCTAGTGAAATTACTGGGCAAATGAGACTTTACATCTTATATCTTAAGGTGACATGTTTGGATTTTCATGAATCCTGAGCGAGACTGCGTTGTAATGGGCAGGGCGTATCAATTACCATCAGCAAACGTGCTGCTCATCTCATCTCTTTTTATTTTAAAAAAATAAACACAGTCTACTAAATTTAATTATTTTTCTATTAACAATCGTTTTGAGTCCTTCGCCCCAATTGATATTAAAATATACGTCACCTCCTTAAGCTGCAGTCCCATGCTCGTCAACACTTTTCCACTGGTGGAACCCATCAAAAGATATTCTGGCATTTTCAGCTTCGTCACTTGATGAGATTCGTGCAATGGTATCTCATCTTGTGTTTTTCGCACGAAATAAATATATTTACGGTTCCTAAATGTCGTTTGTGGCGTAAATGCTCCAAAAACTGGCACCAATTTTGGGTATTTGATGATGCGTGGGACTGGTACCTATATAAGAAACGATATTTAATTTTAATGAAAATGAATAATTGTTTTTTTGTATTGAAGTCCTATTGAACTTACGAACAAAAGTGTCACATCGTTTGTATTAATTACTTGCGAGTAATGGTCGCTTTGAACATGCGGAAATCTAAAGATTATTTAGAATCCGGATGACATGTCATCATGCTAAATAGCAATTATTCTGAATCTGCTTTTTAATATGTCATTCTTTATTTATAAATCCGTCTATCTGCCTATCTTCATACTATATAAAGCACAAATACGGCGTTGGAAGTTGTATTCCTCAGCAACCACTATAGGTATAGAACACTATATCGTTAGACAGAGGCGGCCTTAACCATTGCGAGGCTCCGTCGGGTCTTGGCGAGGCCCTTTGTCCTTCGTCAAAAGTATGTGATGCGAAAGTAGCTCTGGTAGCTCCGAAAAAGTTCCGTAAATTATTGGTAATTGAAATCCCAAGAGCAGCAAAGGATTAAAATATCAATATAGGCTTAGGATGCAATAAAAAAATCGGCCTATATGATATTTAAGAAGGTGAGAGAGAAAATACTACAAGATAATATACTGATAATATTCTTTTTACACTGGCATGCTTATTAAAATTGATTTATAGAGCTTCATACAAAGGGTAACCAATGGAAACTTTCTAAAACTCCTCTGTCTGTCTTCGATCTATCAGCGATTTTTTAATTTTCAGATGTCACAACCATTTTTATAGAGAGAGAGAGAGTATGGGTAGCATCAGTTATTGTACAGAAAGTAATGTCTTTTTTATAGAAGAAGGTTTTTTAACTGCTAAATATAAACTTCATGCAGCAAGGATAAGCTGATAGCCCAGACTAAAGGTCCCATGTTCGAATCCAAAGGTGCAAACATTTCTATAATGAATATGGATTTCCTAGTCATGGATCTTTCTTTATTATATTTATGTATGTTTTAGTATGTATTATTATTATAAATATAAATTTCGTTGTCGTTTACAAATAAAAGGCCTGGTTTGGGATTATTATTTGTATAATATTGTTACCAATATTACCTATGGCGCAAACCTTTGATACTAAACGTTTGAGATAGTTTCAACGGTAATTATTACAGATCTTTTAATAACACTTACAACAACATTATAAAACTCCAGTGTTCCATCGACATCAGGATCCAAGTCTTCCGGAGCTGAAAAACGTATTTCATTATTTATTTAAATTTCTGTTTAATAGAGATCGTAAGAATTCTCTTTTGATATCACTGTAATAATTGTTAAACGTCTAATATCTACACAATATGTTACTAGTGTTGCCATCTGTCGTGCATTGTCGGTAGACATGTTTGTTTGTTCTATGGTTTTAAATAGTCTAGTCTGTGCCACTCGTCAATGCGAATACATTGTTTTATTTTAGGTTATAGGCCCAGCACGCTTACACTGCGGAACAGAACAAACAACCCAGAACAACAAGGCCAGAAGGTAACAAGTCTTGAATCAACATCTAGTCTGTACCACTCGTCAATGCGAATACGTTGTTTTATTTTAGGTTATAGGCCCAGCGCGCTTACACTGCGGAGCAGACCAAACAACCCAGAACAATAAGGCCAGAGGGTAACAAGTTTTGAATCAACATCTAGTCTGTGCCACTCGTCAATGCGAACGTTGTTTTATTTTAGGTTATAGGCCCAGCGCGCTTACACTGCGGAGCAGAACAAACAACCCAGAACAATAAGGCCAGATGGTAACAAGTTTTAAATCAACATCTAGTCTGTACCACTCGTCAATGCGAATACGTTGTTTTATTTTAGGTTATAGGCCCAGCGCGCTTACACTGCGGAGCAGAACAAACAACCCAGAACAATAAGGCCAGAGGGTAACAAGTTTTGAATCAACATCTAGTCTGTACCACTCGTCAATGCGAATACGTTGTTTTATTTTAGGTTATAGGCCCAGCGCGCTTACACTGCGGAGCTGAACAAACAACCCAGAACAATAAGGCCAGAGGGTAACAAGTTTTGAATCAACATCTAGTCTGTGCCACACGTCAATGCGAACGTTGTTTCATTTTAGCAATATTAAATAAAAATTGTAACAATGCATAAAGTATAAATGCTTACGTAGTTTGGTGTTGTACAGGGAACAGCCCATGGAACCAGTAAAATAATATTTCAGAAGGATTTCTTCGATCGATTCGATCTTCAATACGTTTAACTCAGAGATTCTGAATTTTTTAATTAACTGTTTGGTCAAGTGAATAGCAATACCGTTACTAGATTTTTTACCAAAAAAATATTTTATGAAGCGTTCTAGGATAGTAAATTTTTAGTAAGTTTTTAATTGTATTGATAATAATTAATAATACTGTTACACTTTTTGTATCAAATTGATTTCATTTAAGAAAAAAATTGTTGACTTTCTTGCTGATCCTACTTAACATATCAAGTAGATTCTGATTTATTGCTATCGTTACAAGTGTACTTTGGTATGAGTGATACTTGCGTTGTTATTTACTAGTGTATGATTGGTTTGTAAAAAAAAAGTCTTAATATTATTATTATTTACACTACTTGTTCAGTAGGTCGTTTCTAGCTGTACTAGTTTCTTATTCGTCGGCGATGTGACAATACAGTACTTTAGAACATAACTAGTAGTAGTAGTAGCGAACAAAGACGATGTAAAAATACTACGTAATAAGAGGCGTGACTGCCTAAGTAAAAATTTAAATTTAGTTTAGTATTTAACAATAATTTCTCAATTCGTCGGTATATTTTTTTTTATGGAATAGGAGGACAAACGAGCGAACGGGTCACCTGGTGTTAAGTGGTCACCGCCGCCCAAAGTTTCTTGCAACATCAGAGGAATCACAAGAGCGTTGCCAGCCTTTAAGGAAAGAGTATGCGCTTTTTTGAAGGTACCCATGTCGTATCGTCCCGGAAACACCGCACAAGGAAGCTCATTCCACAGCTTTGTAGTACGTGGAAGAAAACTCCTTGAAAACCGCACTGTGGAGGACCGTCACACATCCAGGTGGGGATGATATCCTAACTTGTGGCGTGTCGTGCAGAGATGTAATTCGGCGGCAGGAATCACACAGGAATCATCAGAAACACTCCCCGTGGTAAATGTTTGTTATTATGTTTAATGTTATTAAAATTATTATGTTTGTTACCACAAAACTTTCGACTGGGTGAACAGATTTTGATAATTCTTTTTTTATTTGAAAGCTGGTGCTTTCCGTGTAGTCCCATTGTACTTTGGTCCAGATCTGGCAATGGCATCCATGAGAATACCATAAAAGTGGATGATAAATTTACGAATAACTCAAAATCGCGCCAACCGATTTCGACGATTGGAAAGGATATATACTTCAAAGATTGTTTGGTGAGCGTTTGGTTAGGTTCTGATTATGGAAGCCATGAGAAAGTAACGGAACTCTTCAATTCGAAGGAGCAAATTGACGATACTCGGCCGAAACTTTTTATGCTATCCGGATATTTAAGTCATCTATCATAGCATAGTTATGGTCAAGTAATTGTCGTAGTCGAATATGATGATCAACGGGACAACAAATTGCAAAGCGCTTACGTTCATTGCTACATTGAAAAACTTAGTATATCTACAAATATTTAGACAAATTGTTAGTAACTGTACTTTACGATTATTGTAATTTTAGGAGTCGGTGTCATCCAAGATAGGTTTGTAACTACATACATAGTTATAGATGAGATGTGCTTGAGTCGTGAGTAGGAAAGAGCGGGACGCGGCGTAAGGACACCGATTCGATAAAATAACAATAATCGTAACTAGAATTAGATTAACTAATTAGATTGTATAAAAATACGCAATTATTTTTATACTTTTTAGTGCATATTATATCTATTGTTTTGGAATAGTGTTTTTAAAGTCGCTTGTTTTTTTGTTAAAATTTTTATCTTAGAGAGATTCCCTAGGCTGGTAGCGAACTTAAGCATTATACTTACTTAGTATACTTTTCTTTTAATATCATTAACTTGTATATTTCCAAGTAAACACTTACGCGGTGGAAAGTAATATGGCTCATCGCTTATTGTTAATGGTGCTTCTTCAGCAACACGTAAGTCGATGGATGTCCTCGATTCAAACTCAGTATCGGTGACTGCAGTTGCTCCCGCTGCAGTGTCTATATCCATTTCATCCAGATCACCTTCGTCTGGAAAATAATATGCGTGTGTCATTATTTTGATTATGTAACTCAAAGTAAGTGAATCCGCCGTGATACATATATTATTTGTAGGGAAGTCAAACGTTAGTAAGCCGGCATTTTTATTGTTGTTGTGCTTTTATCATCTAATCCCATAAAGTCCCACTCATGAATTAAGTATTTTTCAATGTATTTATATTAAATATTGTTGAGGCTGGTACTTCGCCGGCCGTACTGGGAAAGGGGACAAGTGTATAAAAGCTGAACTAGACTTAATAAGCATGTGTGGATTCGAATATTCAAATCAATAGTCAGCAAGTCACGAGTGAAAGACTTATTTTACCACAGCAGCATACATGTCTACTAAATAATCAACAAATATGTAAAATTAAGAAATCGAGAGATCACTTTTTGTGTATGACTCACTAGTGAAATATTCACGACGAAACGGTTCTACATCATCCTGTAATATATATATTTATGGCAATCTACAATAAACAAATGAAATATATTGAGAACAGTGATACTATCAATCTACATATTCTTCCTATTGTGGTTTCTGTGGAAGGAGCACCACAATTAAGCCAATGTTAAGTTTAGCTAGACCGCCAAGCCTGTTTGTATGTATTTGCCATGATTGAACATTCTGCTAGATTATAATGGACAAACACACATAATATTTCTCAAATAAATCAATTCATCTACGAACCTCTTAAGTACAAGAATAGAAAGTTTGATGTAGCAACGGCAACATACATTGTAGCTTCTATTTAGGGGATTGCATCAAAGATTATCTATATGGCTATCATTTCTGAAGAACTTATTTTAAGCAAAAAGACTTTCGAAACCTCTCTTCCTAAGTCTAAATGATAATTCGATTATAAATGATTTATCTGACCATATCGCCAATTTCCTTTGGCATAATAAACAAATATCAAGATATATGTTAGTAATTGACTTAACAAACCTTTTCTTTTTCAGTATTTTGCTTACCTTTAATGCTCTTTGTGCTTTTCATACTCTTTGAGCTTTTCATGCTCTTCATGCTTTTCATGCTTTTCATGCTCTTCATACTCTTCATACTTTTCATGCTTTTAGTTGGTTTTTCGTCTGGTTCGGGTTCCGGTTCCGGTTCAGGCTCCGGTTCTGTTTGTCCTTTAGTTTTTTTGCCTTTTTTCTTCTTCTTGGGTGGAGGCGGAGGTGGTGGGGGCACGATTCCTGTTAAAATAACACTTTTTTATTAGATATCTTGAAGTGCGCAAAAAATGTAATGCATAAAGTTGTTCGTACAGCTCACAGCTTTATTTACAACAACAAAAATATGTGAAACGCAGTGAGATTGTTCTCCACAAATCAATATGGTGTTGAGTGCTTCATTTTACACAATCCCTTTATCAAATGGTGGTAAATATTTTTAACCATGAGTGTATTATTTTCTCATGACTTTATACGTGACAATCTGTATTTGCCGGGACGCATTAACGCGAATAATATTGAACATAAATAAATTGGTTTAAATATTTCTGTACCTAAAATAAGTACTCGTATATTCTGCATTTTATGGCCGCACCGCTCAATCCTGTATCTATAAAACCTTTGCCAAAAAAGGCAAAGAAAATCATCCTCACAGTCCAGCTGTTGTTATTTGATATTGTCTTTAATGTTTTTATAAACGTACATTTTAAAATGACATAACGAATTAATCAAGGCCTCTGATACATTTCAATTATTTGGAGTAAAATGAATAATTATACCTTTTTTGATTGAATAAAATATAAATATCGATAGTAAATAAATATATTTTTTGCCGGATTAACTCAGTCCTACAATATTTGTGCTGCAGAAGAGGGCTATTTGCGCTATTTATAACCTAGGTCCTAAAGAATCATTGAGAGCTAAACTTAAGGAAATTAACATCTTGACTGTTGCTTCTCAATATATTCTTGATACTGTAATGTATGTACATAGGCACATAAGTGAGTTTGCTAGTAACTGTCATAACCATAATGTAATGTAAACCAGGAACAGACAAACTTATAATGCCATATTCCAAATGCAGATATTCCAAATAATTGTTAAAAAAATCTTTGTGCGGTAACACATTCGGAATAGAGAGACCGCTTTCAGGCTATTAAATAATAAGTTTTACTACACGATATTAAGAAGCCCGCTAAGTTTTTTGCGCCCGTTCTTCTCTGTTCTGAGGCGTTCTTTTGGAATGGGTGGTAGTTTTTGACTTTCAATATGTCACACCCTATTTTTGAATAAAAATATTTGAATCAGAAAACATTTGTTTTGTACTTACTCCATTCAGTAAACTCCTTGTCATCGTGTATCAGTTTATCCACAATTATTTTCGATACGTAGAAAGTGCGTTTGTCCAGACAGTGCTCTTTAGGTTTCATCGGTGCTGCGATAAATGTAGCTAACTTCTGTTTATTATCATCATCTTCAATCATGTTGTAGAAGAGCTCTTCATCTTTGTTACCTATGAATGCTAAGATACGGTCTTTTAACCATTGCACTCTTGGGTCATTTCGTATATCGACCTCGTAAAATGGATCATCATTGGCAGAGAATTTATCTGATTCGCTTGAAAGGAGCTCCGCCATTGTAGTGTTAAAATAACTCTAAAATGCAAATCTTCGGTTAAATTTTCAATCAGAGTAAATATCTAGTAGGGCTAGTTGTATCTTATTTAATTCGATTTGCATTACTCAGTGGTATATTAATGTCATTAAGAGATAAAATATATTTGTACAGTCCAAATTATGCCTGTACTGATGAGCTTATTTCTATTAGCCTAAGGTGGGCTGTATTTATAAGCTACGCAAATTATTCATAGCCTATGGAGGCATGGATACCGATCATAATTAGTATTTAAGTCAACCGGATACTATATTCATATACCTACTACAAGAATTCCATAATTAAAAGTTATTTCCTCATTTTGAGGTTGTCTTGCTATTAAAGCATATTGATTTTTTATATAATAATGATCCAAAAAAATCCGCAATAGCTGAACACTTGCTTAAAGCCGGTACCAACCACAGGGTCGATCTACATAAGCCACTGGTGATTTCTGCTGAACGCAATAAAAATCCCACGGCTTGTTAGAGGAGCTATTGAATGAAAAACCATCCTAACAATTTTAATAGGGAGGGTGGTTTTAGACAAGCGCAAACATGGAATCCTGTGGTCTCACTCTGCAGTACAAATGTAACAAAAAGACCCGAAAGAATGGACGTCATCAGTAGTGTGTGTCGTGAATAAAGGAATCATAGACCAAAATGAATTAGGCGTCACGTAGATAGATTGATGTACTATTAGTGTCAAGTGTCAATGTGTCAAGAGATTCTCGCCACCACCGCAGTTCCGCCGCAACCACGAATCATGCAATTGGATTGAAATATCGGCACTAAAGTAATAATATATATATGTATCGTGAGTATCCGTCATTATAATTACCATATTGATGTAGTTTTGAAGGAGGATTTGTAAGCTAGATAGCGTGCTACTTGATGGTATATCCTGAGATAATTTATACGTCTAGATAGAGTCTGTTAGACAACCGATAAAAACAGTCCAGGAATATTACACTTAGTGTTAATGTGTGTGAAATGCTCCTTAATTGCTCAAATAAAGGTTAGTCTGGCAACGCATCTCTTGACATCTTTATATTGCGGATGTCCATGGGCGGTTGCCTCACCTCTCCACATCCCGTGAGCCTCTTGCCCGTTTGCCTCCTCTTATATAAATAAAATAGTTCTAAAGTCAATTTTATTCGATGTTTTCACAGTTGTCATAGTCTATCAAAGCGTATAAATAATCTAAGCAGTCTGGCGCAACTCTCTAAGTAAAAAGCTATTCACTCGATTGTATGAAACGTGCAGTCTAAGAGAATTTAAACACCACGTTTCGTGCAGTCATTAATAGATTGACAGATGAAGGCTATAATCTTATAAAAAAATGGAGATAGCTAAAATCCACTACGTTATAAGCAACAGTACGCTTTCAAACTTAGCCGGCTTAAACTTCGTCGCCAATTGCCATACTGTAATTACTACTATTTCAAACATTTGTCACATCATCGCTAAACTAAATTTAAATTTTTACTTAGGCAGTCCCACCTCTTATTACGAATATTTACCACCTCTTTGGGGTAAATCAGCACTTGCCATCCCAGATGAAGTGTTGTGCTGGCTTTAAGAATGAGTGGTAGGTTTTCCTATGAAGGAATCTATGTCATATTAATCTACACCACCATTACCTCTGTTTGCTTATTCTTTGGGTAACTTTAATACAAAATTAAGTAACTAATTAATGGAGATTATAAAAAAACCGTTGTAGCTGTGTGGGCTTAACTGCATTTTTCTGTCATCACTTTGGCTAGTATGCCCAAAAGATAAAAGAAGTTGTTATTATAAAAATATTTTATATCTTGTTTGGTTGTACTTACAGCTTTAAGTCTTCAAATTAAATAGCACTAAAATACTACATTATCTAAAATGCTGCACATTTTCAATAAGCAAAGTAACCTAAGGCTGAATCGATTAAAAACAAAAACAACCTGGTTGCCATAGCAACGCGTGTAATGGATCCTCCATGGAGGTTTTACTGGTTTTTTCAATTTATTTTTTCAATTATAGTTTGATGCAAATGTTCAGAATGACAGTGTAGAGTGGAACAACATAATATTTATTTATTTTATTTTTAATTATTTTTTTATATGCGAGGATGATGCCTATATAACTTGATGGAGTGAGGTACGATGGTAGAGTTTGCGCCAGGAATTAGATCTACAACTCTTTGGAATATTTCCCATGAACAATGCGGTATGAAATTTCAACTGGTAGTTTATATGTATGGTAGTTCACAAACAATACATTACGAAAATTGAAAATTTAGACACTGTAAAATTGTTAATGCCCACTTCTATTTGTTTTTTTTTTATGGAATAGGAGGACAAACGAGCGTACGGGTCACCTGTTGTTAAGTGATCACCGCCGCCCATACTCTCTTGCAACACCAGAGGAATCACAGGAGCGTTGCCGGCCTTTAAGGAAGGTGTACGCGCTTTTTTTGAAGGTACCCATGGCGTATCGTCCCGGAAACACCGCACAAGGAAGTTCATTCCACAGCTTTGTAGTACGTGGAAGAAAGCTCCTTGTAAACCGCACTGTGGAGGACTGCCACACATCCAGATGGTGGGGATGATATCCTAACTTGTGACGTGTCGTGCGAAGGTGGAATTCGGCGGCAGGAATTAGGTAAAACAGCTCTTCGGAACACTCCCCGTGATAAATGCGGTAGAAGACACACAATGAAGCGACGTCTCTACGCAACGCCAAGTGATCCAGCCGTTCACAGAGTACTGGGTCCCCGACAATTCGAGCTGCTCTGCGTTGCACGCGGTCAAATGGATCGAGCTGATACTGGGGTGCGCCAGACCAGAGATGACAGCAAAACTCCATGTGTGGCCGGACCTGCGCTTTGTACAGCGCTAGAATGTGGGCCGGCTTGAAGTATTGCCGTGCTCTATTTATGACGCCCAGTTTCTTTGAAGCCAATTTGGCTTTGCCCTCCAGATGGCCACGGAATTGGCAATTGCTCGTGATTTCGAGACCCAGTATTCCGATACTAGGCGAGGCTTTTAGGGAAGTGTTGTCGAAGAGCGGTGATGCGACAAATGGGGTTTTTTTAGTGGTAAACGCGCAAACTTGAGTCTTCTGGGGGTTAAATTGGATAAGGTTCAATTTACCCCATTCCGCGACCTTCTCAAGAGAGGACTCGATAGAAGACACAAGTTTCTCCCGGCACTGGTCGACGATTTCCCGAGAGAGACATGCATGGCCCGTGTATACGGCATCACCAGTGCTGTCATCTGCATAGCAATGAATGTTGGAAGTGTCCAACATATCATTGATATGCATAAGAAACAGCGTAGGAGTAGGGCACACAGCCTTGGGGCACTCCAGCATTCACGGGCTTCGGGTTCGAGCAATGTCCGTCGACAACGACCTGTATGCTGCGCCCAGTGAGGAAGCTGGAGGTCCACTTGCACAAGCTCTCGGGAAGCCCAAATGATGGAAGTTTAGAGAGGAGCGCCTTATGCCATACACGATCAAAGGCTTTCGCTATATCCAGGCTAACTGCCAGGCCTTCCCCCTTGCTTTCAATAGCCGCAGCCCATCTATGTGTTAGGTATACCAGAAGATCACCTGCCGACCGACCATGGCGAAACCCGTATTGTCGGTCGTTGATCAACTGGTGACCCTCTAAGTATACCAAGAGCTGACGGCTAATTATGCTCTCCATCATTTTGGAGAGCAGGGAGGTAATAGCAATAGGCCTGTAGTTTGCCGGATCCGAACTGTCTCCTTTTTTTGGATCGGATGGACAAGGGCTGACTTCCATGAGTCAGGGACTACGCCTTTAGAATAAGAGTGCCGGAATAAACGCGTTAGCACCGGCGTCAACTCAGGGGCACACGTTCTAAGCACGATTGGAGAAATGCCATCCGGCCCGCTCGACTTCCTGACGTCCAACGAAAACAGAGCTCGCCTAACAGTTTTCTGTCTGAACTGTACTTCAGGCATAGAGCTCTGACACCGCGGGATGGTCGGCGGTGTTTTTGTTGTCGTCAAGAGTCGAGTTGGAGGCGAAAAGAGTGCACAAGAGATCGGCTTTCTCTTTTGGCGTATGGGCCAGGGTGTCATTCCTCATGTGCAACGGCGGCATGGACGGCTGGCTGAAGTTACCAAGAGCAGCTTTCGACAACGACCAGAACTTGTGTGTTCCGGTCGGGTAACTGGAAAGCTGCTCGCCGATTTTGACGACGTGTTTTGCCTTTGCACGGGCGATTT
This sequence comes from Leptidea sinapis, assembly GCF_905404315.1. Classification (NCBI taxonomy): domain Eukaryota; kingdom Metazoa; phylum Arthropoda; class Insecta; order Lepidoptera; family Pieridae; genus Leptidea; species Leptidea sinapis. The sequence continues at coordinate 8,496,458 of NC_066289.1, forward strand.
GCCGCTTAAAAAATCTGGAAGCACGGTTGTATTTCCTCTTAAGAACTATGCAGTTCGGATCCTTTGTGCCCAGCGCCGCAACCCAAGTTCGATACGCCTGTTTTTTGCAGTCAGATGCTGCTTTAACTGACGCATCGAACCAGGGCTGTGATCTGCCATCGATCGGTACTACAGAGCTTGGTATAAAAATATCCATGCCCTGTAGTATCACATCGGCTACTGCAACGGCGCAGGCACTAGGATCATCCGAAGGGAAACAAACCCTGCTCCAAGGGTAGGATGCAAAAAAGGAACGCATCCTATCCCAATCTGCTGACTTGTAGTGCCAAACGCGGCGGGTCGCTGGTGGTCTGCGACGTTGGCGTCGGATAGGCACTACACTCCTGACCAGGCAATGGTCGGACGTTCCGAGAGGGGCGTCGACAAAGACCTGGTAACCATCGGGATGTGTAGTCAGCAGAAGATTTAATAAGGACGGCATGTGGCTATCCACATCCGGGAGCCGCGTTGGCGACTCAACCAATTGGGACAGATCGTACGCCAATGCAAAATTATAATTATATTATATTTGTTAATTATAAATCGATGATATGCAATGGGATTCGATTTTATAGCCTATATTCCTGAAAAGATCTTGGAAATGTCTAACTAACAAGTTAGTCTTACTTCAAAGCCTGGGTGTTATTTGTCCAAAAGGCTCAATAAACAAATTTAATTTATTTCCGACATATTTTACAACTTTGTAATGATTAAATAGTGCAAGGTCAAAAGATTCTTTAAGTTTTAAATAAAAATATTTTGGAACAATTATTTTGAGAAATGTTTTTGTTATTTATCCATGTATACGATTAGTACGGCGCCTTTTTCTGCTTTGAAGCAGTAATGTGTAAGCATTATTGTGTTTCAGTCTGAAGGACCCGTGTGAAATTACTGGGCAAATAGTAGTGCCGCTCAGAATTTTTGGGTTTTTCAAGAATCCCGAGTTGCACTGTATTGTAATGGGCAGGTCGTATCAATTACCATTAGCTGAACGTGCTGCTCGTCTCGTCCCTTATTGTTCCTCCGCAGCTACTTAGTCCATAGTTTATTACGGAATTAGCCATAGCCATGTAAGTCCCATTGTTATCTTAGGGCACTGTAATAAATCAATTTTTATTTTAAAACCACAAGTTTGCAAAGCACAGATCCTAAATTTCCATTTTGCTTTATTTTGAGGTCCTCAATGGAGTTTCACCAATCACAAGTCAAAGGTAAAAACCATTGTTTTATATATAATATATATATATATGTGTGTTTTTTTTAAGGAAAAGTAGGACAAACGAGCGTACGGGTCACCTAGTGTTAAGTGATCAACGCCGCTCACTTTCTCTTGCAACACCAGAGGAATCACAGAGGCGTTTAAGCGAGCCGGCCTTTAAGGAAGGTGTACGCGCTTTTTTTGAAGGTACCCATGTCGTATTCGTCCCGGAAACATATCACAAGGAAGCTCATTCCACAGCTTTTATTATTAATTTAATACAATCACGTCCCTACGTCAAGACTGTTTAAGCAATGGTAGTATAATAATAACTGCAGATTGATCTCCTGTTTTAAGATGAGATAACATACATATACTATACTTTTGTTGTAACCCGAGTAAGTTGAAACGTGTCTTTATTTGTTGCATCACTTTGAATAGATTGTAATTGAAATATTTGATAATGATGAAGTTTCAAATGAGTGCCAGTGAGTTCCTTGCAGTCTCTGCTTATAAGGCTCAACTTCTCCCGAAGTGGTGAATGTTAAACTTTGACATTTATAAGGTTTTTTAGTTTCATGGATAAATAATTTTTATGTCATTAGATTTAGATTTTATTAGAGACCTTTTGTCAGAAAAAAATACGTTTAAAAAAACCGGCTTCGAAAACTGAATAGTATGAAATAAACTTAACAATGATTTAATATATTATTACCTATTTTGCAAATTTTATGCTTTATACTTATATTAATATCAACTAACTACTATCGCATGTGCTACCTATTGATAGGGCTTACGTCCATGCCTGTCCGCTTGGATTGTTTGGTTCTAGACGAAGCAATCCCGCTCAAAGTCACGCGGGGCGAGTGTAGGTACCCGCTATTTCATTTGGCTTGGCACCGACTTCAAACAAAAATAATAGTATTTTATTAATATTAATGGTATTTTATGGGACCAAATGGCAAAAATTTCATTTTCGAAGTCGGTTAAAAAAGGGCAAGAATAGAAAATAGTCATACAAGGAACACGCTTGTAATAACTGTATAATTCTGAACTAAGCCTAATGAAATTGAAATCTTCTGGGGAGTATGACTGAGTAAGACGGCATTTTGCAAAAGATAATATGCAGAAGTTGACATAGCTTCGTATGTACTTGCTTAAGCCCCTGTAGTCCTAAGGTACAATTATTGCATGCATTGCCTTTGAAGCGAAAAATAAAAAAAAATATACTACGCTAAAGACAGTTATGATTCGCGCAATTTTGAAAATAGGGTAGCTAATGGGTGCTGTATGGCAGAGATATGTTTGGGAGCTTATAATATGGAATAAGTGGTGATTTTTTTAAGAGCATCAGTTCAAACGAGAAAGACGTGACGTAATGTCCTGAAACTTTACTGTTTCCCTGTGTGTAGCGCAAAGAAGCGTTCGACTGGTGAAAATATAGGATGGAGGTAAAATATCATATGGTAATATGTTAATATCTCAGTGTGTTTGCACTTTCAACACTGTGTTATCACAAAATACAAGGCACCCATTGGCCCTTTGTTTAAATTTGATTATTTTAATAATTTCTTTAAATTATATAGGGGTTTGTACTTACAATATAACATCACGTGTAACGATTATGATACATCGTTGTTAATGTGATGAGAAAAGCTTAAAATCGTTGAGGCTGGGTTTGTTGGTGGTCGGGATCAAAAACTATTCAGGCTTAAAATTATCCCATATAGTGCCATTGAAAATGAGGTTTGTTCACTAGAAGAACTATGGTTATTTTGAACAAATTGGCTTGTTTACATTGTAAATCAACATTTTTTTCTAAGTTTTAAGTACATTGCATATGCTTAACCAGGTATGCATACGAGCGACGAGCAAGAGCGTCACTAGTTTAATTATAACTCTGTAACATCAATGTTAAGAAATGTCTATACGCTTGTTACTTCGTTATAAAATTTCGTATGAACCACAAGAAAGGTAATTTAACACACTATAAAAGTAAAAATATTTAATTTTAAAACCATATCGACAAGCCGTCAAAATGCGGTCAGCCATAAAAATTATCTGTAGCAGTCGATTTAAAAATTCTTTTTTGTATTATCTATGATGTTTTAGTAACTATACTATTGCTACTACTTTTTACTAATCTGTAGGTAAATCTAAAAAAATCATAAAAAATGTATGACATTAAACGAAATACTTTAAACGAAATTTGTTTAAATTACGCAGTATTGTTTATGTTATCTAAAAAAGCGCTAGCTTGTTTAATAACAAAAGCATTGACATTCTTTTTTATAAACAAGCCGAAACACTTCAAAAGCAATAAATTTTACTGTGTAACCCGAGCCCTTGACCTTGGCCTCGGTAACGCGCGGCGGCTTAAGACTGGCCATGGCGCCATGCGCTTTCTGGCATAGGCCGCCCAACGGACGGGATAAAAATATAATATAAAAATCGTACTTTACTATAAAACAATTTATTTTATTTTATACTTAGCCTTATGTTCTGTTCCGTTTCTTGTTCCGGTGTGTGTATTGTCGGGCCTTCTTTCGATTTGTAGTAAATATTCTGTTAAACGCAGCACAATAAAGGCGTAGCGTAAGAGCATAGTAATTGTTTTCATCCTACTACCAGGTAAATTTTAAATATTCACAAGAATGTGGTAATTTTTATGTTTACCTTGACACCCACTTCAAGATGCTGTAGGCATTTATTTTATCATCTCGATTAGAGCAAAAAGTAGAAATTGGGACGAGGGATATTACTATAATCTAAAGAAAGGATGTTTACATTTAGAAAGAAAATCTCTTGAGATACCTAGAGTACATCATTCTAAGAACTTCCAATGCCTGTCTTCCAGCTACGTCACCGTCTACGTCACAGGATTTCATTGCCTTTGAATTTTGTTGGATCTAGTCGCTTGATTATCTTGTCACCACTCGTAAAATTACCCTTAAAAAGCTCCGGTGACCATATTTGGTGATCTTCGTCATCAGTTCCAATTCACCTCATGGTTGTTGAAAAAACCAAAAATCTGGTGTGCCATATATTCATTATATCTGATAAAAAAAAAACTGTCAAATTAAGAACCTTTTGCTGTTTTTGTTTAATGACATTTTTTGAACGTAGGCCAACATTTTTAGTAATTTCTCCAGTTCTAGGGATATACCTACAGGGAATATACCTACAGCTTATTAATTAAAGCAATAAAGTAATACAGCTATATATTTTATAACATTTAATTATTATTTAAAATTAACTTTGTAAACTAAAGTACTTTTACATACTAAAATGCTTATCAACAACATTCACTTATGAAATAAAGGGTGGTTGAGGACTTATTCTGGGATAACCACTCACTTCAGTATCAAAATCTTCTATTCTTGAATTCCAAAACTGTTTACCTTGTTTATTGTTTACTGCTGTTTTTTGAGGAGCATTGTATGACGAAGGTCCATTATACAGAGTGCTGACTTTACCTAGTCGTATTTTATTAAATTGCGGAACACTTAATGAGCTATCTACAGTATTTCTATTTTCTCCTGGGATTGGATTTCTATATTCATCACCATTATTGAAATCATCTTTGTTAATTCTGTAGGTGTTAATTATTCTCTGTTTGTCATTTTCATTTGTCAATTTAAAACGAACGGAAGGAACAAATTGTACCTCATTGTTTGTTGATGTTTGTTCATTTAGTTGGTTGTTTTCGCTATCGTCACTTATTTGTGAATAGAGATAATAAGATTGGTTCTTTTTGTACGTCAGCAATTTATCACTTTTTGAAGGATGGGGTAGTGTTCCAGTTATGCTATCTTGTACATGAGCTGTTATCCCATTTTCTGGGCTTATTAGGTCGTAATCAGGTGAATTTTTCTGTATATCTATACTATCTGGTGATTGTATCCGATTCATATTAGAAAGTATTACCTGAGAACGGCTTATTTCTACATCTGCGTCAGACGGTTTTTGAAACTGAGTGTAGCTACTGATTTTGTTTTGATCAATGGTCTCTAACTTTCTACTACTTTTGCAGTCAGTACATCTATTCGGAGAGTTGTAATATTCTCGTGTCACAACTGGTACTGGTAGTTGATATAGTTGACCACTGTATATTTGAGTTGGTTCACTTTTGAATCGATTAAGCGTGTTTGAATTTTGTGTGCTTGTTGGTTGGTAATATTTTGCGTTTATGGGTTGAAGTGGTGTTGAACTTTTCTGTAATTTTTGTGCTTTAGGAATGTTGGGTCGGTTCAATAAATTATTTTGTGAGTTATGGTTTGTTATTTCTGGTTGTTGCTGTAATTTAGATGTTGACTGACGTATATTGTGACTGAGATTGTTGTTGCTTGAAAACTGTGAGGAAGTATGTCGATTTATATCGCTTGATATTGTTTGTGCTTCTGCTTGTTTTAATTCTTGTTGCTCAGTTGAAGCTTGAGTTAGTGATGTACTCTGTGTTGCAATATTACCATATTGTCTAGCTGCATTTAATGACTCTGCCAGAAACGAAAACACCAAGTCCTGTGAATTTGAGATGTTTGATTTGTTATTGAGCGTTAACTTACCTATGGGTATCAAATTTGATTCAGCGCCTGAAGTAACCTTATTTGCAAATACCAAATAGTTACTGCTTCCTGTATTGAGTATTTCTGAATCGTCCCCATAGCTTTGACTTTTATTGTTAAATAAGTATTTTGCAATTTTTTCTGGAATTGTTATTTTTAAAGAAACAGTTCTCTCTATAGTATTTGTGGGTTCTTTATTGTATGGTAAATTTATGAGCATGTTATTTTTTTCATAATCATCAAAACTTTCAAGTGGAGGTTGCAGTTCCAGGGAAGGACTAGCAATGAACTTGGAAAGTTTTTTATTATCAATGGAATAGTCTGGAGACAACTCTTCTCTACTATTTATGAAGCTATCAAGGTCGTTGTTGTTAAATGTAAGGTCTTCGATTGTTTTTAATTGATGCACTAGAGGGGAAGATGCAGTTCCCAGAACTTTACTTGTGTCCTTTATAATATTATTTACGGTTATATCTATTTTTTCTTTCGTTAGTACATCTGTAAAACTCAAGTTATTATGATTTGTGTTAACCCGTGACTGTTTTGTTACAGTATAGGTGGGTATTTGATAACGACCAGCATCAAATCCATCAGCATCAGACGGTGCTATTGAAACTAATTTAGCATTTTCCAATTGTGGCTGTTGTAATTCAATGCTTGGTAAGTATTGTTGAGAAATCTGTTGTGGTGTCGGTGGAATATAATTATTAGGAGGCTTGTAAGTTGTTGGTGCTACAATAAGATCAGTTGTTGCTGTTACTGCATCTGTTATAGGCGATGGAGTTAAATATTGGAGGCTTGGTTGTGTAGGTGTAGCTGTTACAGGTGTTTCATATAAACTAGGTATAGGATTATCTAAATTCAGATTTTGATTAGAAAATGTACTAGGTGGATTGTAGAAAAATGGTTTTTCTTTCTGTAAATCAATACTTATTTTTTCAGTTGGCTTATTGTAAGTGTATGGAGTAGCGGTTGAGATAAGCTTTTCTGAACTAGATGAGAGGAGAGGTTGAGGATAAGAAGTTGTATCTACAATTAGTTTCGAGCTTTTTGGCTTAAGAATCCATGTTTTGAAAGTGATACGAGATTTGTGAGTACCAGGCTGTTCACCTTCAATTATTCTCTTAATTGCTATTGTTTTTGATAAAATTGTTGGTGAAGGAGTACTTACCAAATTATGTTTGACTTCTGTGTTGACTTGTGATAGTGGAGTTCGTGGTAGAATGTTTAATTTCTTAGATTCGAATTCAGTTTGCTTAGTGAGGTCTGCCTGTCTAATCTGTTGTAATGGTTTCGTTTGGTGTATAATATGTTGTTTATTATTGCTTTGTGTATTAGCTGATCGAAAGCGACTGTTGAAATTCTTATGCTGAAGTTCTAATTGTTTCTGTCCTCTAATGTTATAATTCTGAAAAGTATTTGACTGTGAAACATGGTTGAAGAAATTTTCATATTGAGTTTTTTTGGTTTCTTGATTAATAGCTGAAGAAGAAGGTTTTTGTGGGGGTGTTGTTGAAGCACCAAAATTCAAGTCATTAAATGAGTTCAATTCATGTTTTTCATTTTTGAGATTATTAGGTGCGTTAAAGTCATTATTTTGGTGACTAGAAATCAATGCTCCATTTGGAAAATACTGAATAGATGGTGGTTTATATTTTTGCATAGTTATCAAATCATCTTTCACATTTGCTTTATTATATGGGTTTCTCATCGGATAGGTGATCATTTTTTTTACATCTTTCATAAGTTGGGGGCCAAATTTTATATTTGCAAATTTGTCATTATTATTATAAAATAACTCTGGTGTCCTTCTACAATTCACGTTCATCCACCAATCACAGACAAATACAGCTTGGTTGAATAAAGTACCGTTTGGACATAAAAATGATTTGAATCCGTATGTTGAGCCAGCGGTACACACTCTGAATACTTGGCAATTTGCTTGAGGGTCAGCATAATATCCTGTAAGAAAAAAATGAAGTTAATAACGAAATTGAACGCAAGATGGCCACTTAAACAGAGAAATCCCCTAAAATGTTTGATTAATAATCAACACTCAATAATGATGAAGGTTCTTTAACACCAATTAGTATTCAGAGTAGGCTTTTAGGTAAAAATTCTATAGTACAAAATGTTATTATTTCATGTTTAATATTTTTCTTCACTCTTAATTATCCAAATTCGTTTAAAAATTTAAAGATTTCATAGTTTGGTCTTTTAAAGATGGGCAGACTGTTATTTCAATTAAAATGTGCATGTTAACAACATTCAATTACTTTTAGGTTAATTATGATACGTTACCTAATGCTAAAGTACATTTTACAAGTATTTTACAAGTACAAGTTTTGGGATAATTTAATTTTACACTAGTTGGAATTATTTCAACATTACCTGGTGATTTCCCGGCACAACTGAATGATGTTTTTGGTATTGTATCAAGGGTTGGGTAATCATTTCCCGGGTTCCCTGGGACTGGTAGCATAATACTCCAGGGAGAGTTGTCAAACTGCGCCGCAGTCATCGTGGAAAAAGCTGAAAATAGTTACAATTACAACACTAACTTTAAAAATGCTTTATTTTCAAGATTAACCTATCAATTCTTTTTTGTAGTAGAACAAACAGATGAACCACCTAAGCAGTAGATAATAATTATCATCTGTAATACTAATGCCAATATAGAATTTAGATGGAATGTTTCATATGCCCAGGTCGACACTCATATTTCTGAGCTAACGATACTGATGGACCGCCAGACAGATATTCACATGAATTACACAAAAGCATGCTTTTATCGTACCATTGCGTTGTAATAATGCTCTTCTCAAATATCAAGCAGCGTTTAATTTTCGAGCAAATCAAATCAAAAATATTTTATTTCGTTGGTAAATTACATTACACTTGAAATATGTAATTTTTTCATACAGCTCATTCGAAAGGCAGATTTCCTTAGAGAAGAATGAGCAAGAAACTCTAAGGTTGCTCTTTTGGAAACAAATTGGTATTATTACAAGTTCAATTAAAGCAGGATAGCATGCATGTATTTTGGGACCCACTGAAAGAAGTGGATGAAACTTATTGATAATTGTAGAACGTAACAAAACTAAGAAAAAAGCAAATCAAGTAAGTAAGTCTACAAAAGTGGGAGAAAAAAGATATATCTAAAAGTAAGATATAAATAACCTAAAATTATTAATCAATATATATTGTTCAATCAATCATTTGTATCTTATGTCTATGCCTAATTACTGTTTATTTTTTTTTATGGAATAGGAGGACAAACGAGCGTACTGGTCACCTGGTGTTAAGTGATCACCGCCGCCCACACTCTCCTGCAACACCAGAGGAATCACAGGAGTGTTGCCGGCCTTATAGGAAGGTGTACGCGCTTTTCTTGAAGGTACCCATGTCGTATCGTCCCGGAAACACCGCACAAGGAAGCTCATTCCACAGCTTCGTAGTGCGAGGAAGAAAGCTCCTTGAAAACCGCACTGTGGAGGACCGCCACACATCCAGATGGTGAGGATGATATCGTAACTTGTGGCGTGTCGTGCGAAGGTGAAATTCGGCGGCAGGAATCAGGTTGAACAGCTCTTTAGAACACTCCCCGTGATAAATGCGGTAGAAGACACACAATGAAGCGACGTCTTTACGCAACGCCAAGTGATTCAGCCGTTCACAGAGCGCTAGGTCCCCGACAATTCAAACTACTCTGCGTTGCACGCAGCCAAATGGATCGAGCTGATACTGGGGTGCGCCAGACCAGAGATGACAGCAATACTCCATGTGTGGCCGGACCTGCGCTTTGTAGAGCGCTAGTATGTGGGCCGGCTTGAAGTATTGCCGTGCTCTATTAATGACGCCCAGTTTCTTTGAAGCCAATTTGGCTTTGCCTTCCAGATGACCACGAAATTGGCAATCGCTCGAGATTTCGAGACCCAGTATTCCGATACTAGGCGAGGCTTTGAGGGAAGTGTTGTCGAAGAGCGGTGATACGACAAATGGGGTTTTTTTAGTGGTAAACGCGCAAACTTGAGTCTTCTGGGGGCTAAATTGGACAAGGTTCAATTTTCCCCATTCCGCGACCTTCTCGAGAGAGGACTCGATAGAAGACACAAGTTTCTCCCGGCACTGGTCGACATTTTCCCGAGAGAGACTTGCATGGCCCGTGTATACGACATCACCAGTGCTGTCGTCTGCATAGCAATGCATGTTGGCGGTGTCTGTCCAGCCTTGGGGCACTCCAGCGCTCACGGGCTTGGGATTCGAGCAATAACCGTCGAAATCGACCTGTATGCTGCGCCCAGTGAGGAAGCTGGAGGTCCACTTGCATAAGCTCTCGGGAAGCCCAAATGATGGAAGTTTTGCGAGGAGCGCCTTGTGCCATACACGATCAAAGGCCTTCGCTATATCCAGACCAACTGCCAGGCCTTCCCCCTTGCTTTCAATAGCCGCCGCCCATCTATGTGTTAGGTATACCAGAAGATCGCCAGTCGACCGACCGTGGCAAAAGCCGTACTGCCGGTCGTTGATCAACTGGTGACCCTCAAGGTATACCAAGAGCTGGCGGTTAATTATGCTCTCCATGATTTTGGACAGTAGGGAGGTAATAGCAATAGGCCTGTAGTTTGCCGGATCCGAACTGTCTCCTTTTTCCGGATGGACAAGGGCTGACTTCCATGAATCAGGGACTATGCCTTTTGAATAAGAGTGTCGGAATAAACGCGTTAGCACCGGCGTCAACTCAGGGGCACACGTTCTAAGCACGATTGGAGAAATGCCATCCGGCTCGCTCGACTTCCTGACGTCCAACGAAAACAGAGCTCTCCTAACAGTCGTCTGTCGGAACTGTACTTCAGGCATGGAGCTCTGACACCGCGGGATGGTCGGCGGTGTTTTTCCGTTGTCGTCAAGAGTCAAGTTGGAGGCAAAAAAAGTGCACAGGAGATCGGCTTTCTCTTTTGCCGTATGGGCCAGGGTGTCATTCCTCATGTGCAACGGTGGCATGGACGGCTGGTTGAATTTACCAAGAGCAGCTTTCGACAACGACCAGAACTTGCGTGTTCCGGTCGGGTAGCTGGAAAGCTGCTCGCCAATTTTGACGACGTGCTTCGATTTCGCTCGGGCGATTTGCCGCTTAAAAATTTGGAGGCACGGTTATATTTCCTCTTCAGAACTTTGCAGTTCGGATCCTTTGTGCCCTGCGCCGCAACCCAAGTTCGATACGCCTGTTTTTTGCAGTCAGATGCTGCTTTAACTGACGCATCGAACCAGGGCTGTGATCTGCCACCGATCGGTACTACAGAGCTTGGTATAAAAATATCCATACCCTGCAGTATCACATCGGCTACTGCAACAGCGCAGGCACTAGGATTATCCGAAGGGAAACAAACCCTGCCCCAAGGGTAGGATGCAAAAAAGGAACGCATCTTATCCCAATCTGCTGACTTGTAGTGCCAAACGCGGTGGGTCGCTGGTGGTCTGCGACGTTGGCGTCGGATAGGCACTACACTCCTGACCAGGCAATGGTCGGACGTTCCGAGAGGGGCGTCGACAGAGACCTGGTATGTGTGGTCAGCAGAAGATCTAATAAGGACGGCATGTGGCTATCCACATCCGGGAGCCGCGTAGGCGACTCAACCAATTGGGACAGACCATACGCCAATGCAAAATTATGCACAGATCGCCCTGCGTAGTCTGTAGTACGTGATCCAAGCCATTCAGCATTGTGCCCGTTGAAATCACCCAAGACTACGATTTCAGCGGAGGGGTTCTGAGCAAGCACGTCATCAAATGCCGCTTGAACGCAGCCCATGAGGTGATTCGTTTCTGCGTTACCACTATGGGACCTGTAGACACACGCATAGATGCGGACGCGGTCCTCTAAATCTACGCGGAGCCAGAGAGTAGACAGGCCCCTACCCTCAAAATTGCCGAGACGGCGACAGCAGATATCCTCCCTAACATACACACATACCCCGGCATGAGGCATGAAATTATGCTCAATTTTGTACCCGGGGTACGTTAAATATGACGTATCGCCAGGTCGAGATATCTGCGTCTCCGTAAGGAAACACAAGGCCGGCTGCGCCGTCTCAAGGTGGTGGTGGACGGCGTTTAAGTTGGAGTGAATTCCCCGGATGTTACAAAAGTCCACGTCAAGCGTGGAGCGGGGTGCCGTGGTGTTGCTGCCCTGTTTGTCCCGTGACATACGCGGTATTGTGCCCTCCCCAGAATACGAGGGCCAGCCCGAGTGCGAACGCTCGGGGAGGGATTTTCCGGCTCTACAAGATCCGGTACGGAGTAGTTTCTCTTTCAAAACCGCTCTCATAATTTGTTGGGGGGGGGGGGGGGAAGGACGGGGGGGGGACACCGGTCTTCGACACTAACCTATGCGAAACATAGCGGCACTAGGCCGCTGCTTCACACCGGTATTCTGTGCGAGTGTGGTAAGTAACCCGGACGAGTCTGGCCCGATTGTGCTGACGTCATAAGACGGCAGCGTGACTCTCCCACTTTCAAAAAGCCCGTAGTCGCCTCTTACGACGAGCACAGGGCAAAAGTCTGCTAAAAGATAATATAATATATATGTGGAAGGTTGGCCAGCAGCTAATACTTGAGGATTCACAATTCATTCTTATCGATTAATTCATTCGTATCGAATCTTTTACTATTTACCTACTGATACTTTTTAACATCAAATTGATACATTTTAGTATCAAAAAACAATAATAATCTTATTTTGATTTACTACGGAATTACCGATTTGAATAGGTATTTGATGGTATCGGAACATCCATATAAAAAATGACTGTCATGTCAAAAAAATTTAGATATCAATTGCTCAAAACGTTCCGTTAGTGCAAGATGACTTATTTTTTAATAAAAAATAATTTATTTCTTTTCACTCCCATAACTTAGCGCCTCAATAACATTTGTATAAACATCATTTAAACTTAAGTTTATAATTAATATAAACTTGTACTTGTACGATGCTTCCTTAATTTTTAAATTATGTGGGTCCATTCTCGCCAGTCATTACAAATCATTTCAATTACAATATAATGCAAAGTGATGCAACAAAAAAACTCAAAGGTCAAATACACACGAGTAAGTCAAGAAAATGAAAATAAATACGTTAAAACTATAAATTCACTAAAAATGAATAACAAAAATATTATAAATATTTATATATCTTGCTTAACATAAATCATCTTAACATAAATCATCTTAACATAAATCATGTTTTTTTGCGACACAACGTTAAGTCATATGTATATACGTTTATATGATATACTCATTTATTAATTTAAAAAAAATGTTTTATTCGTAACTTATTCTATATAATACCTAAAATTAATTATTTCTGTGCATGCTGTGTTTATTTGTAAGTAATCACAGTACATTTAGTTCCTAGTTTTTAGTTCTACTTTTTATATTTGTGTGTATTATTGTAAGTGATTTTAAATAAATATGTAACAATATTAAGTTGTGTACAGATAGAACTGACAGTATTTTATCCATCAAAGTGTCACAGTTTGGAAATGTCTTTTCCTGATAAGCTTCCAATTTTGAATGAAAGCCTTTTCTTAAATTGCATAATATGTATCAATTGTTTACTTTAAAAGCATTAAGATTGACTCGCACTTGGTCGGATTCATTTCTTCTTCTGCACTTAGCATCCCTTCTAATATTATGCAGTGCCGCTCAGGATTCTTGAAAAACCAAAAATCGACCGCCTTTAAAAACACTATTCCAAAACAATAGATATAATGTGCACTAAATAGTATAAAAATATTTCCGTATTTTTAATCTAATTAATTAATCTAATTCTAGTTACGATTATTGTTATTTTTGGAATCGGTGTCCTTCCGCTGCAACCCGCTCTCGCCTCTCGCCTCCTCACGACACAAGCACATCTCACCTATAACTATGTATGTAGTAACAAACCTATCTTGGATGACACCGACTCCAAAAATTACAATAATCGTAACTAGAATAAGATTAATTAATTAGATTGTATAAAAATACGCAATTATTTTTATACTTTTTAGTACACATTATATCTATTGTTTTGGAATAGTGTTTTTGAAGGGGTTGATTTTTTGTTAAAAAAAAATATTTTATGATTTTTAGTGAATTTGAAGTACACTAACTAACAATTTGTCTAAATATGTGTAAATATACTAAATTTTTCAATGCAGCAATGAACGTAAGTACTTAGCAATTTGATTACAGACAGTGTTCCGTTACTTTGTCATGGATTCCGTAATCAGAACCTATCTTTGAAGTATATTCTTTCCAATAAAAAAGGAATCATCGAAATCGTTTGGCGCGTTATTGAGTTATTCGTAAATTTATCATCCACTTTGCTATACGTACGTATAGCAAAATTTAAGACTTTTATGGTTTTCTCATGGATTCCCCTCTCAGATCTGGACCAAATTACAATGGGACCACTCGGGAAGCACTAGCTTTCAAATAAAATAAGAATTATCAAAATCGGTTCACCGTCGAAAGTTTTGATGTAACAAACATAAAAAAAACGAGGAATTGAGAACCTCCTCCTTTTCTTGAAGTTGGTTAAAAAGGGGCATGAAAGTTCTATACTTGGTAGCTTATAAAAATGAATTAACCACAGCAGTTTGCTGTATATTATTTGCAAAGTGATTATATTACAAAATAAAAAAGCTACCCAAAGTAACTATTGCACGCGCACGAATTCGCGGGTAAAAGCTAGTTAAAAATAAAAACAAATGCTCACAATTTTTCACTAAAACTGTTGCAACATGTTGCAATTATTTGAATTATTAAACAATTACATCAATATGGGTAGATAATCCCAGAGCAGAAAAAGTTATTGCAAATCGCTACAGTGAGGACAATTCCCACAGTGTTTCGTTCACGACTACGCAACTCACAAACAAAAAACATGACAATGTGTTGAGTGACGTTAGGATTGGATGGAATACGGATCTTGAATAATTTATGAGAAGCTAATGTATCTATTAATTGACACCATAAATTACTTTAATCAATAATTTTAATTATAATCTTATATCTTTACACGATCAATTCTTGTATATATATAATCTGGATCTCGGAAACGGCTCCAACGATTTTAATAAAATTTACTATACAGGTGATTTCGGGGGCGATTAATCTATCTAGCTAGGTTTCATTTTAAAAAATGTAGTCCTATCCGTGTTATAATGAGAAATAGCTACAATAACATTAGTATACAAAGGTGAATTCCGCCACTTTATACAAGTCTGTAATAGCTCAGATAGGACATTGTGTGATCCGGAAAGCAGAAGGCCCCGGTTCGAGTCCAGATGTCCTATTAGTTTTTTGTTTTGTTTAAGTTTTGTACATTCTTAAAAATCCGAGCAAGGCTCGGTCGTCCGAATGTTAATACTAAAATTTATTGCCTTGAAGTAAATTTAATTATACAAAACAACTTATTATAAACATACATTAAGACAAAAGGGGAATAGGCCCAGCTTATGCTGTTTGAAGTAATTATTTTAAGCAGCGCTGGTTTTCAGCCATCCCCGTCTCCCTAAGGTGTTAGGTGGGAACAAAAAAAAAAGGGGTAAAGAGAGGGCAAATTAATAACTATTAATTACAATGCAGCCAAAGAAATCTAAACTTTTAAAAAATGTGTCAACCTCTGTATTTATGAGTGTATTTATGAGCGAGGTGTGTGTGTTGTATAAATATGAGTGTGTGCCAATGTGTTAGTTTAAATTTAATAAAAATCGAGTTGCAAAAATACCATTTTTCATAATCTAACCATGTTATTGTTAGATTATGATATGGTATTAGAGTGAAATTTTAATATGTGTAAGCATTAATGTAACACAAAAGTAACAGGGTGAAGTTGGTTCCTAAAATTTTCTGACGTTTGCGACATTCGTTATTTTTTTTGGTTTCTTCGTTTATTATTAGGATAGGCAAGGGGTTCAAGCCCGTACAGCCGCATTCGTTATTTAATAATTAATTGTCATCGTCATCGTTGTAAGATTACTTTATTATTACAATATTGTTCTTTCTACAAACGAAGAATAGCAGGAGGAATAAATAATTTTAAAGATTTTTCCTTTGTTAAGCCAAAGAAGTATAACTTATTGCGTGCATACATAAGTATACACACACTTTTTTTTAAATAAAGCCATTTTATATTTACCCCTAAACCGATTTATGTTTTATTTAAATTTTTATTTATTTATTTACGTGCTTACGATGATAAATCAACATTATTTTATCTGCTTATGCGTCTGCCCAATCGTTATAATACGAGGGTCAATCTGGAAGAATTAGAAAATCAAAAACTGATAAAACTAGCAAGTTATAAGACGGTAGTTTTGCCAAATTTCTCGTTCTATGTCAATGGAAAATACCCTATAAATTTAGATTATCGTAAGAGCGCTTTCACACTACGTCCGATCCGAATCTGATCCGTAGGTACCCGTGAAAATACGGTCCGGTGACTATACTACGACTACGTAGAACTATTTACCAGTGGGAGGTCCTTTGCACAGGAAGCCGGCTAGATAATGGGTACCACAACGGCGCCTATTTCTGCCGTAGCAGTAATGTGTAAACATTACTGTGTTTCGGTCTGAAGGACGCCGTAGCTAGTGAAATTACTGGGCAAATGAGACTTAACATCTTATGTTGAATGTGACGAGAGCGATTGTAGTGCCACTCAGAACTTTTGGGGTTTTCAAGAATCCTGAGCGGCACTGCATTGTAATGGGTAGGGCGTATCAATTTCCACCAGCTGAACGTCCCTGCTCGTCTCGTCCCTTTTTTTCATTAAAAAAATGTAACAGTTGACGGAAAGAAATCGGATGACGGAAGCCGGATCTAGTGCGTAAACTAACATAGAAATAGTTTTACTACTACACCGGACCGTACTTTCACGGTTACGGATTGGATTCGGATCGGACGTAGTGCGAAAGCGCTCAGAGAGTGTCGAAATATACGTTTTTGTGCCGTTTGATATTCACAGCTTCATGAGACTGTAGAACTAAGTATATGGTTTACATTTCAACTCGATATCTTCACGCGTTCCCAAAATAATGGGTCTTGACGGACAGATAGATGGACAGACTGAGGAGAGCACAACTATGTCCTATAAGGGTTCCGTATTTTCCTTTCCAGATTCGGAACCCTAAAAAGCGCAAACTCCTGTCTAAAAGGCAGGCAACGCTCCTGTGATTCCTCTAGTGTTGCAGGAGAATAAGGGCGGCAGTAATCACTTCCACCTTTTCCATAAAAAAATGTCTCCAACTGTAAAGGTCAATTTAAAAAAGAATTTTTAAAAAACAAATAATCATAATCTTTATGATACCACAAATTTAACACATAAGTCCGCATAAATTTCCCGGTAATTCTTAGTCATATCAAGCAGTATTTAATAAATTAGACGATAAATCACATGTATCAAAATCGTTTATAACATGACAGACAGTCTCAAAACGATATATTTTACAAGGATCACGTTTCAAAGAAGGATAATCAATCAAAATCTAATATCCATCGGAATGAAATAAGTTGATTTGATGCCAGTTTCGCTGAGTTGTATAAAACAATGATCAAACGAAACTCCTCTCTGAGTTTTTATTCAATTTATGCAATAAAACCTTATCTGCGTGACCTAAATATATATACTATGACATTACATCTATGCATGAAATCATTGAATTATTGGCTAACTTGTCTTGCTTATGATGAAGTGGAAAATCTTCTGATCAGACTGACATGACAAGCACACGCATTCTATAGATGGACCCAATTAATGGTTCAAATTCAAACATTCACGCACACTCTTACTTACACACACACACAGTTTTCAGACTTAACTTTTGTATAATATGGCTTTTAATCATTTCTGTTTATTTCTGTATTTGATTATTTAATTATATATATCTGCTAAGGGAGTTGGGAGATATTCCCAATACAAGTGTCCTAAGACAACTGACTGGGAAGTCTCAACCACTAAAAATGTATATGTAATCTTTGAAATAAACGAAATTTATTATTATTCTCTTTATTATAATTTCATCTTATTTTCTACATTTATATACATAACATATTTATAAAAATCAATATTACAAATATAAATTTAAAAAATAGAGTCCCGCCGGCGTTGGTTCACGACAATTCCGCCGGAGGTTAGGGCGACAGACTAAGGAACTCCGGCACGATGCGTGCTGTTCCCAAAACAGCTGCTTTTTGTAACTGACCCTTTATCCAGTTGTTAAGTGAGAGCCTCTTGAGATGATGGTCGAGGCTCTTTGCTATAAGACCGTTTACGGAAACGACTATTGGGACAATTGGTATTATTATTATTATTATTATCTGCTTAGGATTTTCTATATTCGAAAAATAAAATAGTTCAAAAAATGCAAACTAAATATTATACAAGCAGCCACTGCGATTACAACCGATTAGAGCTTGTGATGCCAGGTCGACCAACAGGTCGACCTGGCTATAGGACTATAACAATAGTTAAAAAATCTGTGTATTTGTTGGATGCGATTACTAATTATGACAGTAATCACGACTACCATGTTGCATCCAATATACGATACTTTATATTTATACAGTTTATTTTTTATTACCTTTTATGAAATATTTGGTATTTAAAACGCCTATAAATAATACAATTCATATATTTGATGCAGCACCTTATTAGTGTCTTCTTCTTCTTGTTCTTCGCTCTAAATGAATAGTGATACTTATAGATTTGATTTGATTTGATTTATAAGTTTATAACTAAAAATTTATTTATCTATACATCTATACATATAAATAAAATTTATGTGTCTGTTTTTTATATTGAAATAACCGTTTTTTACAACATGTATTTAAATTTATATATTACGGTACTTACACCAAAATAACATTTTTACAATTTTTTTCTGTCTGAAATGGCTGCACCGATTTTGACAAGACTTTTATTAGCAGGTAGTTGATATAATAAGGAGTAACTCAGGCTACGTTTATTATTAGAATAAAATTATTTATATGGCAAAACAGTATTTGCCGGGTCAGCTAGTTATGTATGTAAATCCAATACCCTGACGTTTGTTTGCCGTGAACTCCAAATTAATGAACGGATTTTAATGGAAAGAAAGAAGAAATGAAAGAAAAAATGTTTATTGACATCATTATACATTCTGATAATAGTTCTTAAAGTCATACTAATCTAATTATGATCTAATGACGCCAATGGGCCCCCAACTCAGCATAGTTGTGGTTTCGAAAGAATCCACAACGCTGGTCTTCCGTGGAAACCCAGAGAGCGCTACTAACGCACAGTCCTGTCACACGAAGGTGTACAAACTATTAATTCTCTATGAGCACAAAGAACAAAAAATAGTGAAACTCGGATCTAAAATTAAAACTAACAATAAATAAAAACAATTAAACTTGATTTAAACTTGCCATTGCCACAAAACAAACAATTTTTTTTAAATATTTTAAATTGATTTTTGGACATTAATAAGATATTCCTTGTATTTTAATTTAAATAGCCCTAAACTAACGCAGTTCCGTATGGGAGGCGGAATATTATTCCAACACTTCGTGGAAGCATACCAAAAGCTGCCATGAAATGCAGTTGTACGGTGTTTTGGGCAAACCAAACGTGTAGCCATTCGCACCTGGCGTCGTGAGAAATCCAATTTGTGGAACAAATAAGGTGGTGTACGAGTACGGATAATTTTAAAAAGCAAAGTGGCAAAATGAAGGCACCGGCGCGAATTCATGTTACTGCGATTAAGGTAAGGGGTAATGTGGACTCTACGAGGGATATAAAAGCTAAAGCATGCACATGCATTCTGTACTTGCTGAATATTTTTTTTAGATTTAGACAGAAGACACTTTCCAATAGCAGAGTCAGCGTTATTAAGTTTAGACAATATTAAGGACTCGCATAACAGAATCCTAAGTTCCTCGCATAAATATTGCCGCACGTTATACAAAACTTTTAACCTGTAGTAACAGCTTTTAACAGTCTCAAGCACACGGTTATGAAATTGCAGTCTGCCATCCATCAAAACACCCAAATTCCGAGCTTCATCGACCCGGTCAATACTATTACCCGAAATACTAACAACATGTGAATTATCACTAATAACTTTGAGTTTTTGAACCTAAAATCATAAATTTTGATTTAGATGGATTTAGAACTAACCCGTTTCTGTGTGACCATAAATCAATTCTATCCAGATCTTCGTTCATTTTAACAACTGCTGTTGTAGTATCGTTAGGATTGAAGGTAATATACGCTTGGAGGTCGTCAGCATAAATATGAAATTTACAGTTCCGGAAACTACTTGTTATATCCGTGCAATACAAAATAAAAAGGATTGGCCCCAGAATTGAGCCTTGCGGCACTCCTCTAGTAACCGAAGAAGCTCTGGAATAATTTTTAGCACCAGAGGAATCAGTGATTTCGACCCGTTGAGAACGCCCACTTAAGTAACTGGAAAACCATTTTAATGAGGCGCTGTCGACACCGTAGTAAACTATTTTGAAATATTATTGAGAACACTTGGAGAACACAAATAAAATTTGTAAACAAAATTTTATCAACGATGAGGGACTCGAACCCACGACCCCTGGCGTTCCGTGGCAGTTGGCAGAGCACTAGCACGGAACGATATGTTCTGAATAATATGTTAATAATAAAATTATTTTATATCTTGGAGTTCAAAAAGCTTAAGCCTGTGAGTTTCTTGTACATATTTTTCTCATCATAAAGATAGCAGATGTACAGGTACATTACTCTCGAGACGTTTTTGCATTTGTGCGTTTATACGTGTACGGTCAGCACATAAATAAGTAAACCAATACTTTAACATTTTAAATTTCATTAAATACAGATATTTCAAACTCATTCACATCCTCGGTTTTATCTTATAATCTTTTTATGTAGGTCACGAAAATGATACTTATGAATGTCAAAAAAATACATTTCTTATTAAATTTACCGTCACTTCTTAAAGGGTTGAGCTAATGAGAAGAAGTGGCAAGTAACTCATTGGCACTCTTTCAAATCAACATTTACAAGTTTATCGCTTTACAAATCATTTAAATTACAGTATATGTAAAGTGATGCAACAAAAATACTCAAACGTCATATAGTCAATAAAATCAAATAAATCATCTAAAATCTCATCCGTACCGTGCGTCAAAATAAAATCGATTCATTAATTTAGTAACTAAAAGCAAACAGACTTCCCAACAAATTAGCAATATTTATAAATATAATTATCATTTATTTGGCATTCACTATTGACTTTTGATTGTCAAAATATTTTCTTCTTCGAAATGTAACGATCCTCTTTTTCCCGACTGTACAAGAAAATTTCAAATTTCATGCTTAGAATTCATGTAAATATGCAAATACTAATACAAATGCAATAAGGTCTCGAAAGTAATTTACCTGTAGCACCTGAATCAGACTTACCGATTATAATGTACTTCCACATTTTGATCACAATCACAAATCACACCTGGCACATTCCGTTATCACAGCGATAATCAAACAGTGTTATTTTCATCACCTCGTTCGTTTAATGCGTCCCTACCTTTTCCCTTCCATTGCATTATCTTGAGAAACGATTGACAATCAATATGATTGGCTTGTATGTTTCCTTCGCAATGATGATCTAATGTTAAATTGTTATTTTTATTGATTTTTATCAACGAAGAAAAACTCTTAAGAAATTATTGAAAAATGTCTCTGCAAAATCGAAAACGACCGTTCGACATTTATAAATAAAATAGAATTGAAAGAGTGCTAAGTCTGAGCATTAAATATTTTTAAATAATACACTTTGTAAACGATTAAAAACGTGTATAATTGTTATTGTATTTTTACATTTGTTTTTGCGTATAATTAACGTTTAGTGACCTTTTCAGAGCACGTTTTCAGGGGGACTTTAGGCTTATGTAAAAACACAGTTACAATTACACGCGTTCTTTAAAAAGTGTTTTATTTAAATGTGTAACACTCGCGTTAATCAATAAAAATCAAATATCTTTTTCATAGAAAAAAATATTTGTATAATCTGTACTTTTTATACTTAATTATATAACCGAAGTCGAAAAACCGGCGAATAATTAACAGTTTTCAGAATTTTTGTCTGTTTGTGCACGAAAATTTCAGAAAAATAGGTAAATGATGGATGTCGTTTCAAGTTTTAACATTCGTATTATACAGGGTTATTCGTAATTCGACGTACGTTAAGAGCTAATAGAGGTGACTATTCACAATAATTTTAACCCTCATACGATTGCAAAAGTTAACCATTTTCGAGTTATCAGGCCTTTTGACCTTAGATTCTTTCAAAATAAGACAAAATTCTTCATAAATTTGTACGGATAATTATTGTTTTAAATATTGATAAGTAATCAGTGTTTAATCGGTTTAAAAAA
This sequence comes from Leptidea sinapis, assembly GCF_905404315.1. Classification (NCBI taxonomy): domain Eukaryota; kingdom Metazoa; phylum Arthropoda; class Insecta; order Lepidoptera; family Pieridae; genus Leptidea; species Leptidea sinapis. The sequence goes on from NC_066289.1 coordinate 8,518,715, forward strand.
TCAAAAGAAAAAAATGAGATTTAAATTGACATTTTTTTTAATAAGTTTCTGATGTTGCATTGACTTAGTTTGAAAACAGCTAATAATCCTGATATTTCAAAATTGTTTCGGTTTGGACAATGCTTCATCGTCATCTCAGCCGGAAGACGTCCACTGCTAGACAAAGGCCTCTTCCAAAGATCGCCATTACGATCGGTCCTGCGCTGCCCTCATCCAACCAACTCCGGCGATCTTTACAAGATCGTCGGTCTATCTTGTGGGGGGCCTACCAACACTTCCGGTACGGCCATCTGTCCGTCGAGCTATGTGCCCTGCCATTGCCACTTGAAGAACAGTGCCACTATACTTCTGTGGTATGATCGCGGCGTTTTGCCCTCGAGGATGACGGAATTTAATAGCTTTTGGAGGATCTTCAGCGCAGGAGTACCACCAGCTCTCAGAAGCTCGGCTGTAATTCTATCATCACCCGGCGCCTTGTTGTTTTTAAGCTATTTTACGGCCATACTAATCTCGTACAGGCTGATGACTGGGATATCTTGGGTATAGTGTCGGGTTAGTTTGGCTCTTGGGTGTTCAGCCTTATTTCTAACAGGTGCCCGTGTAGTCGTGTATAACTGAACTGTCCGTAGTACTTCTCGACCTCCCTCAACGGTTCGGGGTTAGACGAAACGACCCTGCCGTCACCGGTCTTATATTTCCCTACGAAATCGAATCAGAAATGATAAGATCCGTAGGAGGAACAAACTCATCAACATAGCCCAAATTATTGAGAAACTGAAGTGGCAGTGGGCAGGGCATATAGCTTGACGGACAGATGGCCATTGGGGCAGTAAAGTCCTCGAATAGCAATTAGCAACCACGTACCAGAAGACGCAGCCTTGGTAGGCCCCCCACAAGATGAACCGACGATCTGGTCAATTTCGCCGGAATAGGTTGGATGAGGGCAGCGCAGGACCGATCGTCATGGTGATTTTTGGGGGAGGCCTTTGTCCAACTGTGATCGTCTACCGGCTGAAATGATGATTATGGAACGTGGAAAAACTGCAACCCCATGAACTACCATTGCCAGCCCTTTATAAGCATGATATTGTGATGATCAACTTTTAATTCATGTAATCAATCACATATTAATATGAAGTATTGCAAATATAGTTTTATGCATTGTTTGTTTTGATTATAATATATTAAACTAGCAATACTAATTATTTTTAGAGTTGGACCGTTTGTTGGACATTGAAACATTACTTTATTTTTCTAAAATATAAGTTTTTTTTTCTAAAATAAACGAAGCCTAAGTTACACCTTATTACATCAGCTACCTGCCAATAAAAGCCATCCATCCAGCCATTTCAGAGATTAGCCGGAACAAACAGAAAGGCAGACAGACAAAAATTGTAAAAATAATATTTTGGTGTAATGTACCATATATATATATATTATATATTCATATGATGATATAAGATGTAGTAAAAAACGATTATTTCAATATTACAAACACACACTCCAATATTATTTATATATATAGATGCATAGATGAATATCATGCTTATGTTAAAGTTTGACAAACCTAGCGATTAAAAGCATTACAACATAAGTTCCTCAAGTGATTAGATCAACTGGAAATTATAGCAGCGAACACTTTTTATACTTATAAATTAGATAAGTTCCTATCATTGACTACTGTTCCCACGTCACTTTTGCTTTTGTTATACTTTCCATTAAATAATAGCTCACAGGTAATTGTTACGTTAGTTACAAATGAACGATTATGAGTGAAGCTTAGATCATGTAAATCATTAAAAAACGATCGTAGTTTAAGGCTTATAATATGGTTTGGTATGGGGGCTTCCGTTTCCGAAATAATACACCACAATCGGGCCCATTTTTGGTTAATGGCCAGTTATACTAACCAGTTCAGCTGCTTATAAAACTCAACACCTTCCTGGGATATTCTTAGACTTTTTGAAGTGATTTAGTAGTTCCAAGGTTTTTTTTTATATAAAAATAAGGGACGAGACGAGTAGGACGTTAAGTCGTTGGTAACTCAGGAATTTTGAAAACCACAAAAATTCTGAGCGGCACTAAATTTGCGCTCGTTACCTTGAGTAAGTGTTAAGTCTCATTTGCCCAGTAATTTGCCATTGTGGTACCCATAATCTAGCCGGCGAATCTAATAAAGGAGCCTCCCACTGGTCGGCCAATATTGTACATTCCAGGTTTATATGAGTGACCGTTTCCGACCAGGCATCTACTGGTGTTTTTTTCTTTTCACCTGTCACCTGGTGTTAAGTGATCACCGCCGCCCACATACTCTTGCAACACCATGGGAATCACAGGAACGTTGCCGGCCTTCAAGGATTTACGCCTTTACGCTCTTTTTGATGGTATCTATGTGGAATCATACCGGGATCACCGCACAAGGAAGCTCATTCCACAGCTTTATTGTACGTAGAAGAAAGTCCCTTGAAAACCACAATGTGGAGTTACGCCACACATCCAGATGGTGGGGATGATATCTTAATTTGTTGCGTTTTGTGCGAAGGGGGAATTCGGCGTCAGGAATCACATTAAAGAGCTATGCGGACCACTCCCCGTGATGAATGCGGTAGAAGGCACACAATGACGCGACGTATCTACCCAACTACAGTGTTTACGATGATTGTGAAAAGGCATTGGATTAGTGGTATAGCACATACCTTTAGGTGGCTCACCTTAATTCAGATACCCATATCGATATGGGTACATTAAAAAAAAGGGCGTACCTAAACCAACGCTCCTGTTCCTGGTTCCTCTGGGGTTGAAAAATAGTGTGACTGGCGGTGATCACCTAATATTAAGTGATGAACATGCTCATTAATTCTCCTCTTCAACCAAAAAACGTCTTGAGAGCTGATATGAGAAGATCTTTTGCAATACATAAAGAAGATATGTACTGTAATACCCCAAACGAAAATTGGTTATAGAACCCCATTTCATAAACATTGATGATAAAAATGCATAAATTGGATCTATGGAATATCTATATTTTGTATTGCATTTACTTCCTGCCTATACAGACTACAGTCACATTCTTGTCGTAATTATGAACAATGCCGTAATTAACGTATCTACCAAATCATCGTAACACGTAGGGCCCGTTCATATGATACGATTTCAACGCCAGCGGATAGAAACTCATTGCCACTCTTTCAAACCAAGATTTACATTTTCGTCTTTTCATAGATCATTTCAATTACAATATATGTAAAGTGATGCAACAAACATACTCAAACGTCAAATAGTCTATGCCTTACACGAGTTAGTAAATGTAAAATCTATATATATAAAAATGAATTGCTGTTCGTTAGTCTCACAAAAACTCGAGAATGGCTGGACCGATTTGGCTAATTTTGGTCTTGAATTATTTGTGGAAGTCCAGAGAAGGTTTAAAAGGTGAATAAATATAAAAATGCTTGGAATTAAATAAAACCAACAATTTTGTTTTTCCTTTGATGTGCCCCCCGTCGTTCAGAAATCAAATGGAAAGAATAGTTTAAATTTTTAATTCTAAAAAAACACGCGTGGAAAAATCGATAATAATTTGGAAAATGACTATCTATCTTCTATATTAAAATAAAAGAGAATGTATGTTTGTATGTTCCCTAATAACCTATTAATAAACTATTCGACCGATCTCAATGAATATTTATCTTTTGTAATAGATTCGTTGAAGCTCAAGGAAGGTTTACATATATAATTTATATGGCAAAACAACGTTTGCCAGGTCAGCTAGTACTTAAGACAAAACAAAGGATATTGAGTACAGTAATATCATCCACACATACCGTAAACGAATAAAGGCATTTTGCGAGCATTTTATAAGGGACTAGCTGACCCGACAGAAGTTGTTCTGAATATAATAAATAAAATAATATTTTTTAAGAATTTAAACGTCACTATCGCAATGGATAACCGAAGTAAATAAAGTTCTCGCACGTAGCGGTTAATCTACCAACTATTAGCTTATGTTTTTTATTTGTTTATGTTTATTTTATTCCGAGAATTTTCATATTTACTCAGCTTTTAAACCTTCCCTGGACTTCCACAAATAATTCAAGACCAAAATTAGCCAAATCGAACTAACGAACAGCAACTCGTTGCTGCTTAGAATTGCTGTTCGTTAGTCTCGCTAAAACTCGTCTGCATACCAACATTCATTGCTATGCAGACGACAGCACTGGTGATGCCATATACACGGGCCATGCAGGTCTCTCTCGGGAAATCGTCGACCAGTGCCGGGAGAAACTTGTATCTTCTATCGAGTCCTCTCTTGAGAAGGTCGCGGAATGGGGAAAATTGAACCTTGTCCAATTTAACCCCCAGAAGACTCAAGTTTGCGCGTTTACCACTAAAAAAACCCCATTTGTCGTATCACCGCTCTTCGACAACACTTCCCTCAAAGCCTCGCCTAGTATCGGAATACTGGGTCTCGAAATCTCGAGCGATTGCCAATTTTGTGGTCATCTGGAAGGCAAAGCCAATTTGGCTTCAAAGAAACTGGGCGTCATTAATAGAGCAAGGCAATACTTCAAGCCGGCCCACATACTAGCGCTCTACAAAGCGCAGGTCCGGCCACACATGGAGTATTGCTGTCATCTCTGGTCTGGCGCAGCCCAGTATCAGCTCGATCCATTTGACCGCGTGCAACGCAGAGCAGCTCGAATTGTCGGGGACCCAGTGCTCTGTGAACGGCTGGATCACTTGTCGTTGCGCAGAGACGTCGCTTCATTGTGTGTCTTCTACCGCATTTATCACGGGGAGTGTTCCGAAGAGCTGTTTAACCTGATTCCTGCCGCCGAATTCCACCTTCGCACGACACGCCACAAGTTAGGATATCATCCTCACCATCTGGATGTGTGGCGGTCCTCCACAGTGCGGTTTTCAAGGAGCTTTCTTCCACGTACTACAAAGCTGTGGAATGAGCTTCCTTGTGCGGTGTTTCAGGGACGATACGACATGGGTACCTTCAAAAAAGCGCGTACACCTTCCTTAAAGGCCGGCAACGCTCCTGTGATTCCTCTGGTATTGCAAGAGATTGTGGGCGGTGGTGATCACTTAACAACAGGTGACCCGTACGCTCGTTTGTCCTCCTATTTCATAAAAAAAAAAACGGCTGGACCGATTAGGCTAATTTTGGTCTTGAATTTTTTTTGGAAGTCCAGAGAAGGTTTAAAAGGTGAATAAATAGGAAAATGCTGCTAAATTAAATAAAAATAACAAATTTGTTTTTCCTTTGATGTGTCCATACATAATTTTTATGAGAGAATTTATTGACGCACGGTTTGACAGTTCTGCTGTGAAACAATTTCATTACGACAGCAGGGTGCATATTTTACGAAGTAATTTTTGATGTTATCATATATTATTGATAAATTCATATCAAAACATTATTTTATTTATTATATACAGCACAACGTCTGTCGGGTCAGCTAGCTATTTAATAAAAATCGGGTGACAGCGTCGTTGTCGTGATGCTCACACGCATTCAATGCTTCTACCACCTATATTTTTTTTATGGAATAGGAGAACAAACGAGCGTACGGGTCACCTGTTGTTAAGTGATCACCGCCGCCCACAATCTCTTGCAACACCAGAGGCATCACAGGAGCGTTGCCGGCCTTTAAGGAAGGTGTACGCGCTTTTTTGAAGGTTATTTTTTTTTGTATAAATATTAAAAGGTGTATTGGCTTATTATTTATACAAAAATGATATCAATGGCGACACAGGGGGTGGAGTGGGGGGGCGGACTCTGCACGTGAGCGACGTGTGTGAAGCGGTTTTTATTCCGGACGCTGAGTCTTTTTTTTATGTAATATTGAGACACTTTTTACACAAATTATCTTGCCCCAAGTTAAGCATCTATAGCCTGTATTATGGGTTACAAGAAAATGATATATTTAATACAATATACTTACTTAAACATACATAAATTCATATAAACATATATAAATACATTTAAACATCCATGACTCGGAAACAAACATCCATATTCATCATATAAATGCTTGCACCTACCGGGATTCGAACCCGGGACCTCTAGCTTAGTAGGTAGGATCGCTAACCACTCGGCTATACAGGTCGTCAAGAGTTTGTTCTTGTACCTTAATTGATTAAATTTTATGTACTTTATGTTTTGATTAACAATACTAACTAGATAGACATTGATAATAATTATAATAAATCGACCATTAAGAGGTTCTCGCTAAATAACTAGATTAAAGGTTCTGGTCAGATACAGATGGCAGCTGTTTTGGGAACTGCACGCATCGTGCGGAAGTATCTCAGTCTGTCGCCCTCAGAATTATCGTGTTACCTACCTACTACCTAATTACCTACGCCGGTGGTACTCAATTCTTTATAGTTATATTCATAAGATTGTTTTTTTTTTATATAAAATGCTAGGAAACAAGATCCAATCGCTTAATCGCAATCAAGATCATTGTAAATTTATTTATTCTTTCCAAACTTATTCTAATGTACAAATACAGCTTGCACAACTATTACAAGAAGAGTCAACCATTTCGATAGCACCAGCGAAGATTTATGGGTCTCAGTGAAATGTCGTTTCGACAATGATAAAGCCTACAAGGAAATACTGTTCTGTACACTTTACTTACCCCCACCGGTTACGGCCACCACACTGGATTATATTCTAGACAATTGTAGTTACGTTATGCAGTCTTATTCTGGCAAAATCATCATCTTAGGTGACTTTAATCTGGGATCTATCGACTGGACATATGATAGTAGCAGCTCCTCTCATTTGCAACCAATTAATTATAAAAGTAATTTAGGATACCGTTTAATCGATTTTATGTCCTTAAACAACTTGGTTCAGTATAATGATGTAAGAAATCAGAACAATAGATTATTAGATTTAATATTTCAAAATTAAAATTCTATGGGATTTATGGTAAACTATTAAATTTGTTACAATCTTATTTAAAAGACAGAAGGCAGAGGGTCACTGCAAATGGTTACACTTCACATACCTTTTTTCCTAAATCAGGCGTTCCTCAGGGCTCACATCTTGGTCCTGTTCTTTTTAACGCTTTTATAAATGATATTTTGGATCAAATAACATCTAGTAAATGTACTTTGTTCGCAGACGACTTAAAAATTTATAAAGAAATTAAGTCTCAGAATGACATAAGACTTCTTCAAACTGACCTGGATAATATTTGCAACTGGTGTAATGTAAATAAAATGATACTTAATCCGGAAAAATGTGTACATATCAAGATCACTAGAAATAGAACTGAGACTGCATCATCTTACGTCGTTAATAATGTTCCTTTGGAACAGGCGTCATTAGTTCGTGATCTTGGTATAGTAATAGACAAAAAACTACATTTTATTAATCATATTGATAACATCATACTTAAGTCTTCGAAAATGCTGGGTTTTATTAAGCGTACTTGCAAAGATTTCAGTAATCCATTTGCAATTGTGTGTCTTTACAATGTATTGGTACGAAGTGCACTTGAATACGTTTCACCGGTTTGGAATCCCCAATTTAATGTCCATATTGATAGATTAGAGCGCATTCAACGTAATTTCACTCGCTTTCTATCTTTTAAAGACAAAACCTTATCGTGCAGACTATAAAACAAGACTGGACCACTTCAATATGAATTCGTTGGAGATAAGAAGAAAAATAACTGATGTGTCTACTTTACATAAAATTATACATGGCAGAATCATACCCCCAGAATGTCTTATAAATGTAAATCTTACAGTCTCTAGAAATAGACCAAGATTCCCTATTAAAAATATTTTCAGCCCAACAATCAGCAGAACTAATATAGGTAAAAACGCCCCCTTAAACAGAATTAGCTCTTATAACGATATCACTGCAAAAAATGGTAATATAGATATTTTTCATATGACTAATATCAATAAATTTAAAACCGACTGCATTAAAATATAAAGATCTTAGTTGTGTAAGTTAAATATAAGAAATAAATTAATGTATTGTTGTATAGTTATAAATTTTATAAATCTCTTTTTTTAAAGTAGAAATGTATTTAAGTCGTTTAATATCATCATTTTTGTTTAACTCTTCATTTCTTTAATTTTAATTGTTCAACTTTGTTACTCTTTTCGCACTATTGTAAATGTTGTTTACACCTGTAAAGACATGTCATATTGTTCTATCCCTTGTGTACTTGCTAAAATTTTAATTGTATAATGATGTGTTGTTGGTGTAACTATCTAAATAAATAAATAAAATAAAAATATTACTAAAGGTGCCAATCTTACAGAAAACTAAGCAAAAAATTTATATTACTAAAGGTAAAATTTATAATTACCTCATTTAGGTCAAATATAATGGTACATATTTTGTGCGAATATGTATTTATTTAGTAATAAATATAAAAACTAAGAAATCACGACCAAAATGTGTCTGAACCTTATTATACATACAAGACGTATAGCTTTTTTGAACCTTATTATACATAGAAGGTATATTGCTATGGGGCAACGCTGCCGATATTAATACAATATTTGTGCTGCAGAAGAGGGCTATTCGCGCTATTTATAACCTAGGTCCTAGAGAATCATTGAGAGCAAAATTCAAAGAAATTAACATCTTGACTGTTGCTTCTCAATATATTTTTGATAATGTAATGTATGTTCATAGGCACATAAGTGAATTTGCCAGAAACTGTCATAACCATAATGTTAACACCGAAATAAACTGATGATGCCTACTACTCGGCTAAGTCGAGTTAGCAAGTCTTTTGTGGGGCGATGTATATGCTTTTACAACAAGATTCCAGAAATTGTTCAAAAAAAAAGTATTACGTTATTCAAAATAATTGTTAAAAAACGTATGTGTGGTAAAGGTTACTATAACATAAATGACTTTCTTAATAATACCACAGATTGGGAATGAAGCGACCGCCCTCAGGCTATTAAATAATAAGTTTAATTGTACAATGTTACTTTGTAAATGTTACTTTAATTGTAAAACATATTTTTGATGAAAAAAAAAGCCCGCTGAGTTTGTTGCGCCCATTCCTCTCAGGCCTGAGGCATTCATTTTGGAATGGGTGGTAGTTTTTTGACTTTCAATAAGTGATTTCACATCCTATTTTGAATAAAAATATTTGAATTTGAATTTGAAAAAGCTAACTATATTGGTAACGTGGAAGCTAGTAATGTTGTCAGGGTGAGTTTATTTTACTTGTGGCGATTTCACTTCATTACTACAAAACCGACCATCAAAAATTTTGGACTCATGTGTCTGGGGTACGGAAAATAACTTAAATGTGTAAACTTAATTCGATATTATAGAGAGCTCATGTGAAAGCGAAATACTAATATTAAGGTCGGGCCCACATATACTATTGAATGACAGCGCTAGAAAAACATGGAATAAATTAAAGTTCTCACAAAAGCGTAGAACGAAACATGTTGCATTGAACAAGCCAAGCGTGAGTTAATCTTAACGAAACAATTTATATTTAATAGAAATTCTTTTGTTTTTTTATTTATTTATTTGAAACTAATACATATTGAATAGATTAGTGATCGTCAAAAAGGCTATTTATTAGACTTATTTGACTTTACTTACTAAATTCATCAGCGTGCTCTTCTAGCGAGCATGTTTGATGTATTTCTGTTGCCGATATAACGAGAAGCGAAAAAAATTTATATTTAAGGGGGCTCTCATACAACAGACATGATTTTTTGGCGTTTTTATAGATGGTACGGAACCTATCTGTCGGACTCACACATGGGCGGTTTCTTTTTTATGAAAATATGGGACGAGACGAGCAGGACGTTCAACTGATGGTAATTGATAAGCCCTGCCCATTACAATGCAGTGCCGCTCAGGATTCTTGAAAAACCTAAAAAGTCTAAGCGGCACTACATTGCGCTCGTCACTTTGAGACATAAGATGTTAAGTCTCATTTGCCCAGTAATTTCACTAGCTACGGCGCCCGTAAATCGAAACACAGTAAAGCTTACACATTCTTCTAGTAGGCTTCATAAGATACATAATAGCTTTAAGGGTAAATGTATACACTTCTATAATAAAGTCCCAGCCACTGTTCAGGCATTATCTATAAATAAATTTAAATGTTTTATAAAAAAATGGCTCTGTCGTAAATCCTATTACTCCACTGCTGAATATATAAGAATAATAAGAATAGGAATAAATGAATATATAAGAATAGATAGAGCTAAATGATCGGACAGCCTGCGACTAGATTGTGATTATTTTATAGCGATAGAAATGATTGTACAATATTGTACATTTTTATTGAAAAGAGCGCAAAAAAAGAATGCTGGGAGTGTTTCTTGCGCCGCTTCTTTTCTCTCAGAGCGCCATTTGTTTCCGAAGCGGTAGTAGTATCTAGTAGCTATTAGAAATGACATCAAAAAGAATTCTAAAGGAATCAATTTTGAGAATATAAATGCCTGTTATGCCTTTATTCCTGCTGAGTATTTTATAAGTACTGAAACTAAAAATAAAACGTATAGTTTCGAAATTAGTTTTTTTTAGTCGCTTTTTCTTACTCCATCTCGTGATTCGTTACTATCTTTGTTCAGACAAACTTGTTTTTTTTGTCACAGATCAAATCAGTTTGATCTGCGACAAACAAACAGTCTGAAATTATAAAACGCACCAAGCTTGGGAATTGTTGCATGTCGATTGTGTGACAATACTTTTTGTACTTTATTACTTGTCTTATACATGGCCTTACGATTATTTCATAACATAATGTAGAACAGAGAATTGAGTTAACATGGAGGTAACAATTACTGTATAGTATAGTTATGCTAAGTCTGTTTTATTTCTGCTTTATCAGTCACGTACTAATATGATTTTATTTTGTTCACATAAGTGTGGAATTTATGTTTTTATACTTAATTAAATTTAATTTGTACCAAAATTCTTGGAAGATGCGGGATTCGAACCCGCACCTCTCGGGTTCCCTCCGAGCGCTCTTAACAACGGAGCCAACCGCCCGAGTTACGCAACGACCGAAATTTTGGTATGTCTTGTTCAACTCTCCGGTTGCGGCTTATCGGCAGTATCTACTTCACAGTTACTTTACCTGCTCAACTCAAATAATTGCGTACTTGGAAATTGACTTGAGATGTCGCTCTTGTAAATTTAAACAATTTGTTATTTTTAAGAGATGTCCTCACTTCTGGGATTAAACATACAAATTAAATTTGAACCAAAATTTATGAATGATACAGGATGTTAATTATATTTTTTATGTGTTTACACGAGGCGTTGACGCCTTGCCACTGTTTCTGTATATTAATGATATGCTGCATATCAGAGGCATTCAGACGTGCAAGCATGGCGTATGTTTCTCAAACCGGCCGTGCCAGTATCCCTTGGGTAAGGGTTGACGAGAACCGGATGAAACTACGAGTGAGAGGCACCTTTGCACAATATGCTGGCTAGATTATGAGTACCACAACGGCGCCTATTTCTGCCGTGAAGCAGTAATGTATAAGCATTACTGTGTTTCTGTCTGAAGGGCGCCGTAGCTAATGAAATTACTGAGCAAAGGAGACTTAACATCTTATGTCTCAAGGCGACGAGCGCAATTGTAGTGCCGCTTAGACTTTTTGGGTTTTTCAAGAATCCTGAGCGGCACTGAATTGCAATGAGCAGGGTGTATCAATTACCATCAGCCGAACGTCGTTCTCGTCTCGTCCCTTACCGTCATAAAAAAAAACTTGTGTCTGAAATCAAGACTGCTCAGCAAAGACTGGCTTAATTCTGCCGAGCACAGTCCTAAGAATATATAGGTTTTGGTGTTCACTGATTTGAGAGCTAGTCCCTTACTACCACAGCCTGTATCAGCTACGATCCACGGTCCAGTTTGGTGTACTCAGTAAGGCGAAACGTTACTCCATGTCAATCTCCTCCGCCTGCAACTTTATAAAACAAAAATTCGGCCTTATATGGAGCACTGTCCTCATCTCTGGGTTTTCCATCCATTTAACTGCATACATCGAAAAGCAATTCCAATCATCAACGAGCAGGTCATCTCCAACCTTTGAATTAGGAATTTTGTTTTCCTTTTGCAGATATGGGTTTTCCCTGTATCTTCTATCGTAAATGTCGAATTGTTAGGAGAAATTGTTCAGATTGATACGAGCAGCATATACCATCGGATATTACATCAAAATACATATATACAATATAAATTTTACACACACTTCGGCATGTCTGGCATACCAAAGTATAATACCTAGATCCTATCGTATCGTATTACCTATCTGCAATGCTGTTTACACTTTCCATCATTTAAACCATATGAGCGTTTGCCCCCTCTTATTTAAAAATACTGAATTTTTTCGTAGATCTCGAGAAACTAGGTGATTTATTTATGCCAATTAAGGCCATTGATGTCAAATTAAGTTTAAACAATGTTGAAGTTTTTTAGCTATTTTAGATGTATGTGATTTATGTGTGAAAATAATAGTATCTAAATTAGTTACACAATTCTATGTGTAGGGACAAACGTAAGAACGTGTGAAATATTAGTCAATATTATGTTTTGATTTATTACATGTTTCGGCTTATGATTATACCTGTGGCACGATTTTGTGTTACTTTATCGGGCCAAAATTAATTATTTTCTTTTTCATCTACGTAGCCAATTTGTGGAAAATATTAAACTATTCCCATTTTTCTGATTAAGAATATGATATTCCTCATTTCTGGAATTAAGTATACTTTAATTAACACGAAAATTTATGAACAATGCGGGTTTCGTCCCAGTATTCTTATAGACGATCGGCTTAGTTGGTAACTTTTCTTATTATCAAAATATTCTCTATAATCCAAATGCTTTCAGTTTTCTTTAGTGTTAATTCCCCCAATATTTGTCTTTAAACAATTCGACACGTGTTTCGCCTCTACACGAGGCATCCTCAGGACGTGTTGACTCGCCGAAATCTGGCACGAGACTAAGTAATTATAGGAACTAAAATTTGTGAGGTTCACAAAAATCAAACACTATAAGAAAAAAATAATATTTTTTGGACTGTAATTCAACATGAAAAATAAAAGATGATAAAAGTCTGTTCGTTATAAAACGTAAAAATTTTTTTTACTGGACATAAATGATTAATTACTACTGTCCAGATCAGCACAGTTTTTGCAAATAAATTTTGCATGCTCCATGCAAATAGGCTAGGCATAAGAATTGCAGGCATGCTTGATTTTTTGTTTTTACAATCCTGGCCTCTGATATTTTGTCCTGGTATATTTTGATGTCCAAGTGATGGTTCCCCTAGCTGTTTCTACAATTTGCTGGCAGAGGTATGTGGGATATTGTTCTAATTTCTTGATTGCAAGTGTTCGTAAATCAGTATAAGCCCAAATTATTTTTTTCTCTTCTTTCTTCTCTTCTTTTTCCTAAATTCTGTTCTCTTCATCGTATTGTTTTATTTGCTCGATAAGTAACGCAAGCAATTATAGCTGCCATGTTCAAGAGACCATAGAAAATAGTCATAGGCAATCGTTTACTGCTGCGAGAAACGTTGTAATTGGCATTCGAGTTGAATCAACCACATCAACGCTATCATAATTAGCTTCGTGCTCACTGCGTTTCATCTTCTGAACTGGACTCATCAGAATAATCACTTGATTCCATCTCTTACAAGGCACGAATTCACTCTTTTTGTCTTTCAATATACATTTTGATCAAAAACTGTAAATAATAATAAAAACTCAACTAAAGAAACGAAAGAGATAAGAATATAGTAAATCATCAAAAAAACTACATTGGTTTACAAACATAAAAATCTACTAAAAGTTAAAATTCAGCAATGGAAAAATTACACAAAAAAATATGCAGGGCAGTGAATAACATACCCGTAAGATGTTTGCTCTCTAATATCGTGGCCGGATTCCCAAGCTACACTGCAATCACGTCAATATCCTCTCCCTCACGCCCATGCCACCAGCTACTGAGCGAGCGTGGGTTTACAGACTAAGATTTAAAAAAATACAATACCTTAAAATCTTACCTGGTTGTGAGATACCCTGGCTCGTGCTCGCCGGGTTAAGAATCACAGAAGAATTGCTGGCCTTTCAATTAGATTGGATACTTGAAAGGCCAGCTTGGATGATTGTGTCCAACCCAAAATACGATAGGTGGCTAGAACCTAGGCGGAAGGACCTTTAACTTTTGAGCATTGCTCTTAGCACCTGTTGCAGGACCGGTATGATTTCATGATGGCTGGTTCCCTACTCTAATATTTTAAAACAGAGTAGGACTTGGCCGCTTCATATCTTAAAAGATATGAAGAATAAGAATAAACCTCTTCTATGGCAACACTCCATCCATGACAAAGCCCTTAGTCACCTCTTAAGACATCCATGAGCATTGGCCATTAGTTTTATTCAAGGGATGAACAGATGCAAAGATAGCCCATTGTTAGCTTCAAGATAACTCTAGTCGGTAGTTGATTCCACAAAGTGGCTGTGCGTGGCAAGAAGTTTCTCGTAAAACTTGCGGTTTTAAAAATCCAGATGTCAATATCATCAACTTAATCATATTAATTCAAACTTGTCACAAAACAACCTTAAGCAAACAAAGCGCTGTACACTCAATCAATCAATCTATCAAAAATATTTATTACGTAGGTAATTTGCAAAACACTTGCAAAATTACATTTTTTCATACAGCTCGTTCGGAAGGCAGAATTTCTTAGAGAAGAACGAGCAAGAAACTCTTAGGTTGCTCTTTTCAAAACAGAATGGTACTTCAGGTACTGTATCTTATTTTCAATGAAATTTAAAAATAATTTCAATTACAATATATGCAAAGTGATGCAACAAAATACACAAACGTCAATTACTGAATGCCTAACACGAGTAAGTCAAAAAAATGTAACTTAATAAGTAAAAACATAATTATAGTTATCGAGTACATACTTATAGTACAATGCAGTAGATGTATCAATCCACACATACTGTAAATAAAATAAAGGCATTATGCGAGCATTTTAAAAATAAAAAAATAAAAGAATTGGACTTGATGGCAAAATCAAATAATTAATGGTTTTTAAAAAATGTAAGACAAAAGGGTCGTAATAAATGACCCAGAGATGATACAAGTATTTATAATGAAAACATATTCCATAAAATAAAAGTTAAAAGTGCGGCCATCGCCGATGTTGAATGAAATATTAATTACGTTATACTTCATTAATAAAGTTTTCATAGATTTTTGAGGCGTGACGTCAGAATCGGCCGCCATGACACTTACGACAGTTAAATTACTATTACTTATTTTCTTGCTGAAATATAGTTGAATTTATAAGTTTATAGTTGATGTGTACCGACATTACTGAATTCCATTAAATTATTCGTTATTTGACTAAATAAGATCAACAAAATTTTGAGATAATTAATAAGTTCTATATCAAGATACATCAAATTATGGATATGTCGTACCCTGCCTCAATCTAAATGTAACTCTTTTTCATCTCATGCTCGCTGGGTTATTGGGTTGCCAAAGACTATAGTAGTAGAGATAGTACACTTTTGTGTCTATAATAAAGAAAAAAATAGAGCTTCTGAAAATATCACCCAGTGTTCTATGAACGGCTACATCACTTGAACTTGCGTAGAGACGTCGATTCATTGTGTGTCTTCTACCGCATTGATCACGGGGAGTGTTCCGAAGCGCTGTTTCACCTGGTTCCTGCCGCCGAATTCGACCTTCGCACGACACGCCACTAACTAGGATATCGTCCCACAACCTGGATCCATTCCGCGAATGAGCTTCCTTGTGCGGTGTTTCCGGGAAAATACGATCTCGGTACCTTCAAAAAAAGCGCGTACACTTTACTCAAAGGCCGCCAACGCTCCTTCCTGATTCCTCAGGAGTTGCAAGAGAATGTGACCAGCTGACCCGTACGCTCGTTTGTCCTCAATTTCCATAAAAAAATACCAATACTCTTCTGTAAGTATGTTGATCTAGTATATACAATTACACACTTAAATCATTAATCATAACTTTGGCTAGAAACTCAACAACATGTCAAATGTTGTTTAACTTTACAAACTGATTTGCTTATCTAGGCCGGTTTGCTTAAGTTGTACCTTGCAAGGTACCTCAGCTATTTCAGCCATATTCAGTCAAAATCCGGCTTCGATTAACAATAACAACTATTGAAGATTGATGATATAATAATATTGACACAATCTTACACAAATTATCTTGCCCGAACTAGGCATAGCCTGTACTATGGGTGCAAGACAACGATATATTTAATACAATATACTTACGTAAACATACATAAATACAAATAAACATCCATGACTCGGAAACAAAC
This sequence comes from Leptidea sinapis, assembly GCF_905404315.1. Classification (NCBI taxonomy): domain Eukaryota; kingdom Metazoa; phylum Arthropoda; class Insecta; order Lepidoptera; family Pieridae; genus Leptidea; species Leptidea sinapis. The sequence continues at coordinate 8,535,086 of NC_066289.1, forward strand.
ATTCACATTCTACATTTAAATGATTGCACTGGGCTTAGAACCCGGGACCTCTCGCTTAGTAGGCAGGGTCACTAACCACTGGGCTATAGGGATCGTGAATAATTTTAAAAACGTTTATTACGTTTTGATTAAATAATGATCTTATTATTGTTGTTAATTAAATGTTTTTTTATATTGCAATTAAGGGATCGGTTGTTAGGATCCTTATGTAAAAAATAATATTTTTTAATAACATACCTTTTCCCTAAATAAAATTTAAGTCATTAGATTTAGGATTGGTCTCCGCTATTGAGATCCAACTAGACACCGTAGGCGTAGTCGAAAGGTGCGTCAACTAATACTACGCCCAAGTGGGCGTACTCGAGCCAGTCTCGAAAAATATTTGACGATAACCTGCCACATGTTCTGTTAAAGTTTGCTAATAATTGAAACTAAAATGCCGGGCTCCGTAGTAAAATTTTGTAAAAATAATACTACAAGAAATAACAAAGACACTGGGATCAATATCATCAGTTAGTAGTTTTCACATTATTAATTTCAATGTAAAATAACACGAAGCGTATGTTACAAAATTTTAAAGATGTCATAGAGTGTCAAGATGCACACAAGCATCTTATAGTTGAGGTAATAAAAAAGCTATTGTTATTAGATAGTGCCGTATCTAGTTGGAGCGCAGCGGAGACCAATCCTTAATCTAAGTCAGTACCTATTCAAAATCAAAAATCAAAAAATCAAAATCAAAACGTTTATTGAACTCATAACATTGATTTACAATGGCTTAAGTTCAGTCATACACTAAATTTCATAATAATAAATAAATAATATCAAACAGACAAAATTAAAATCAAACAAATCAAATAAGTAATATAAATAACATCAAACAATTAAAATCAAATAAAACAAATCACACTTTAAGTAGATCAATTCAATTCCAGGCTGCTTTATCATTTAAATAATCTTGGATATTGTAATAGCCTTTGCTGCTTAATTTACTTTTTGTGTAGGCTTTGAATTTATTTATAGACATATTTGCTATATGTTCGGGGAGTTTATTATAGAAGCGAACACACTGACACCTAAAAGAATTACTGACTTTATGGAGTCTTGTGGCAGGCATGACAAGTCTACCCCTATTTCTAGTATTAATACTATGTAAGTCACTTAGTTTTGTGAACTTATTTTTATTCTTTTGTACAAACATCAAATTCTCGTAAATGTATTGTGAGGCCACTGTCATAATACCTATTTCTTTAAACTTATTCTTTAACGAAATTCTAGATCCCATGTTATAAATGGCTCTAACGGCTCTCTTCTGCAGCACAAATATCGTATCGATCTCAGCAGCATTACCCCATAGCATTTGAACATTTCTCATCCAACTCAGCCATCTCGCTTTTCAACTGTCTATTCCTGGCTAGCATATCAATTAATTCCTTTTCATTTTCATCCCTTTCCTTATGCAACTGCAGGATTTCCTCTTTAGCTGCCTTTAATTGCTGCAAAGTCAGTTGGAGGTTAATCTCCTCCTGACGAGCTAAGGCTCCGCGAGTCATCATTTTGGTCGTTTTATACAAAACAATATCCAAAAACAATGACTTACAAGGTTATAAAATAGTAGAAGTTTATAAAATAAAATACAAAGACAAAAAAAAATTAAAATTATTGAAGTAATATCATGATAAGTAGTTTTATGTGGTGTATAATATATTATAGTGTGTTAGTTATTTTGTTATTTTGAAAAGAAATACTCCCTGAGATTATTTTGAATCCAATCTTCTGGTTCCTTTTGTACAGTTTAAAATCCGACCGTTAGCACGAACAATTTTAAGTACACCGGACACCGGTCTGCACTCTGCAGCTGTTGAACTTTATACACTTTTATTTAATAGTTTACCGACATTAAAATTTACTTGCATAACATAATATTTTATATTTTGAAGTCTAAAAATTATTTTAAAATAGAAATAAATTTAACAAATTAAACTTGACATTAGTATTGCCAGACCTTCAACTCTTGTAAATAAAATTTGTATACTGTTAATGTTAGTTGCCAATTTATGTTTGTGTATTTACTTTTGAAGATGGGATCTGCTTGTGCTGCTAAATCTACTCCAATTTAAACGCCGTTCACCACCACCATGAGACGGGTCCACCGGCTTAGTCATCCCTGACGGAGACTCAGATATATCAACTAAATCAAACAGGGTATACAGTATTTAGCGCACCTAGTGTACAAAGTCCAAGTGTATTTGCTATCTTTCGTTACGTAGGATATTTATTTATTTACTGACACACCAACAGAATAAACTACAAAACATTACAATAATCATAATTTTCAATAACAATCTGCTTACGAATGCCAGTTGGTGCATACATCACTCTTATTGGAAGACATTAAATTAAATACAAAATAAAGTTCGACCTACAATTTTGACAATGAGTTGAAGCAAATTATTTAAATAATAGAAATAAAAAGAAAAAATATATTTAGTTACATGAATATCAAGTAACATTTTAATATTTCTGAATAGAAATGTGCGTTTTTTTTTTATAGATTTGTCACTGAGTCATGAAAAATATCAAAATCTTTGGTATCGCTCTGTCCGCCATCCCGCCGCATATTATATAGAAGAGCGCTAAAACTCAGCATATTTTGACATGATGCGTTCCTCTTTTCCATCCTACCCGGCCTGTCCTGTTGAAATGCCTGATGTGAGAATAGGGTATGGGTATCTTCATTTAAAGTTAAGTAGAACCAATAGATGATAGATCACAGCCCTGGTTCAATGAGTGAGATGTGAAGGAGATATAAATGAACCTCCACATAATTGCATAGTATTGCTTCTTGATACTTCATAAACAAGTATTTGATCCAAATAGAGCCGTAACTGAGATAGTAAGATGAATGCATTGTTATGAAGATCTAGGTCTCATTTTCTTTAGGGTAAGTGTGACAATAATGACCAGAGGAAATGGCCGGCCAGATTCTCGCGAGCAACCGTCGGAGCACCACAAAATGAGAGGGGACTTTTGTAGTTCGCTCGCTTAAACTACTTTACCTTCAACACGTGAGGAAGATTTGTCTTTACCTGACATATATCAACCACAGACTTGTAACGGAAAAGATAGTTAACTTTTATAACCTACTAGCTGGCCCGACAGACGTTGTTCTGTAGATAATAAAAGGAATTTGCCAATAATATCTGATAACATCAAGAGTTATTCCGTAAAAAATGCTCCCTGTTGTTATTATGAAGTTGTTTCACAGCGGAATTGTCAAACGGTGCGTCACTAAATTCTCTCATAAAAAATATGTCCATACAAAACAAATATCGAAAATAATAATAATTATATAAGGCCCACCTTGTATAATTATTATTTATAAAAGAAATCACCCTATTGGAACATGCTCACAATTTTGCAAATGGCCGCCAATGTCAAATCTGTTTTGACATTTATGGACTAGACAGATGCAGAATACAAGTGAACAAGCCATGGAGCAGTACACTTCCCAAGAACGTGGAATAATTGTGTATATTTTTTGCGTAACAATTTGTCTGTGGTGTTGGCGCATCGCGAATTCCGTCGCCGATTCCCCGGCCGTCTGACACCGACTGCGCAAACACTGCGCCGTTTGGCCACCAACTTTGGAGAGTATGGAACCACACGAGACGTTACCAAGAGTGGGCGGCCCCGGAGCACCCGTTCTGCCGAGAATATCGCCGCTGTTGCCGAGGATGTCGTGCAGTCGCCGGAAAAATCGAACAGACGCCGTGCCACGCAATTAGCCATCAGCCGGACGTCCCTAAGGCGAATTTTGGTCAAAGACCTGCGCATGTTCCCGTACAAAGTCCAGTCCGTGCATCAGCTGCTGCATGCCGACCGCCAAAAGTGCGTAACTTACGCCCAAGCCATCCTCAATCTCGAAGAAGAAGTGAACGATTTTTCAACGAAAATCATAATGAGCGATGAGGCGCATTTCCACCTTAGTGTGTACGTGAACAAGCAAAACTATCGCTTCTGGGGCACTGAAAATCCACGAGTGATGCACGAGGAGCCATTACACCCGGTCAAAGTGACTGCATCGGGCCTTTTTTTTCGAGAACGCCGCTGGCCAAACGACAACAGTGGACGGTGCGCGCTATAGGTAGACCGAGATTTTCTGCCGCGATTGGACGAATTAGGACTGCAGGACATGTGGTTTCAACTGGACGGAGCAACGGTACACACTGCGCGAGCCACAACCGATATTCTGAAGGCGGCGTTCCCGGGTTGCCTCTTCTCTCGTTTTGGCGATTTGCACTGGCCCGCAAGATCGCCTGATTTAACCGTTTCAGACTTTTTTGTGGAGTTTATTGAAGTCCCGTGCTATCGTGAACAAGCCCGATACTCTGGAAGCCCTCAAGGACAACATTTGACACGGGTGTGAGAATCTGTCGCCCGATGTTCTCGTTGAAATGATGAAAAATGCCATAAAACGAGCCCGTATAGCAATCAATTGTGACGGCGCCCATTTGGCCTATATCATTTTCTCGACTTGACCACTACAATTCTAAAGGTTTAAATAAACATAATCAAAAAACAGAATTGAAGTTTTTCATTTAGAAAAAAAAGAGAGCCAAACAACATCGGATGACTTCTTTTGGCCCACCCTGTATATAAATCGAAATAAAACCTATCCTATCTCTCAAATTGGTGCAAACTGCACTCCATAAAGTAATGTCCATTAAAATCTGTTCATTAGTTTAGGAGTCCATCGCGGACAAAATACGTGTCACGTAATTTATATATATAAAGATTATTTAAAATATTTAGTAACTATTAAAGATTATGATATTTTATAGTATGAAAAGAATTTAAGCTAAGTAAATTCAGTACACAGGTGTTTCTAAGTAAATTTATTAAACATGTATAAAAAATATCTTTAGATACTATTTAAGGTGTGATACGTCATGTGATATTAATACTTTTAGATCCTAAAACATACTATCTGATATAATGTGTTTGTGCATGAACAATGAGATAACAGTAATAATTTCTTAAACCAAGAGCAAATAAATACATTAATAAAGTAAACAACTGTTCCTATTTCTTATGATTTACATACATACATACATAATACACACTATTATATATTATCATACAATGAGCTGAAGAAATTCAAATATGTTAATAAACATATTGTTAATTACACAATATGCATATTTAATACTTCTGGTAGAATCATATTCTTATAATACTGTAGGTATAATATAATAACCGCCAAATAAGATGGCGACAGACCGCCATCTTAGTAACATCATAATAACCAATCAAAAATGAGTATCATTTCAAATTAACGAATGCTTGCTGACGTCACCCAAACATTAATATGATAACGTTCGATGCCTGTTTCAAAGCGCGGTTATAATGTCACATGTCAACTATTTTCGCACCACTGTTATCCACTCGACAGGTTCATCTTGAATAAACTCAAGTTTCTGGTACAATCTCTTAGCACCTTCATTTCCAACTACACAAAAAGCTAATACAAATTTCCCTTCCTTCGCTAAAGTGTTTGATATAAGTTTCAAAACTAACTCGCCATATCCTTTCCTCCTATGATTCTCAACGACATAGAGATGGCCTAGGGCCCCCATTTCTTTGACGAAACACCATGCTATTAATTCATTGTTTTTGTAGAGGCCATAGCCTAGTTTGGCTTTTATCAAGAGCTTGAAGTACCAAACAGATCCAGGATGTTTGTGGGGCCAAGTATCGTCGGCTATTTGAGCGTCTTCCATACTTAACAACTCAAATTTAAAACCGGAAGGTAATCTGGAATGCAGAAAATAAGAGTAAATTTTTTTGTAGCTTTCTAGTGATTTTAAATAGTTTAAATTAGTTTTTTCGTGTCCACATAATATGAACGGCGAAATTGTCAATATATAAAATGATATTTCGTATAATAAACAAAAGAAGGCGCTATATCAAAATGTGAAATTCAGGCAATAATTCAGCTCTTTCTATTAACTATTGCGGCTTATAAGAGACAAGCTCTCTAACAGACAGGCATACGGACAACGGAAATATAACAATGGCTCACCTTGGTTACCCTCCGCGTACTGTGCATTATAATGATCCTATGTTTTCGGGGCGTTTCGTTTAAGCAGGGTTATCAATAGGAAGTAGAAAGATTGCACATTTATTTATTTGGGACGAGACGAGCAGGACGTTCAGCTGATGGTAATTGATACGCCCTGTCCATTACAATGCACTGCCGCACATGATTCAACCTCAAACCCTCTGAGCAGCACTACAATTGCGCTTGTCACCTTAGACATAAATTGTTAAGTCTCATTTGCACCAGTAATTTCACTAGCTAGTGCTACGGCGCCCTTCAGTCCGAAACAAAATAATGCACGGCAGAAATAAGCGCCGTAGTGGTGCCCATAATCTACACGGCATCCTGTGCAAAGAAATATGCGTAGAATACAATTTTCCTTTAGGATTATAAATACATGTAATGACAACATTGGCCCTTCCCTATCACTGCAAGTAACTGGTCTTACAGCTTTATTAAGTTACTTGCCCAAATTATCGTCGGTTTTGCTCACGACATAAAGTAGACAAGTTAGAAAATTAAGAAAAAAAAAGGAAAATATTTTACATATCATTACACATTATACTAGAGGAAGATCTAACAACCAACTTCTCGATTTCAAAAAAATAATCAGATAAAAGTATAAATAAAGGAATAACAGACAAGGCTGCATGGTCTAAGTCTCCTGCCTGCTCCGAATGAGACAAATTGAAAATAACAGACAAGGGTGTCAATATTCTAAGAGACAAGGCTGTAAGGTCCTGTGGCTGCTGTCTGCCCCGGAAGAGAAAAATTGAACAAAAAATAAGAGATAAGGCTGTATAGCTTATGGCTCTTGCAGTTTTACTCTATTTGTCTTTTTCGAGACATGACAAAGACAATAATAACAGACGAATCTAACAAAATTTGCCAATAACCGCTCTATGGAAGTGTTAATTACTTACGAGACATTAAAGTTTGGCGTTTCATTATAGTAAAATGTATCCGTAACCGTAATCGTAGTGAAGCTTGATAGATTCTTCTTAGTAATTATTCGCTTCATGAGATCCGACACGTTTTTGGGTGTAAACGGTATATGGAATGATCGATTCCAATCTATCAGTTTAGTTCGCATTAGTGCGTCTTCTAATTCTGTTGTATCATCTTTCGGACATAGCACCACAACTTCATAAAATGTACCCTGAAAATCATTATCAATTCAATTAATTTATATGTATTAGTATAGATAAATCAACATAAATATATTTATTATATTAAACTAATGCAATTTATAAAAGAAAAAAATGTCTTTATATCACTGTTGCGACTTTAAGATCTCTTATGGAAATAGCACGTTTTTACACAAATGATGTGAACAGGAGGGTTCATTCTTAAGACATTTGTTTTTACCACACATTATCCATACATTTTGACAACTTTCAAGATCTTCAATGTGCTTGCAATGGTGTTTAAAAATTTAAATATGTACCAAAACTTAGGGAGGATGCCAGATTCAAACCCGCACCGAACGGAGGTCGTGCCTCCAACGCTCAGTCCGTATGAATGTCTCAGTCTGAGCATCGGCCAACATCTATTTTTCATACCCCTAAATGATAAGGGTGACCTAAATATTTAGGTCACCCCTAAATATTTTTATTTTATTTTATTATGATTCAGCATTAAAAATACATACAACTTCATATTTTGACCCATATCCGATCTACACCTATTTTTGTATCGCGATTTTTATTTTATTCTGTTTCATCCACAGATCCGCAAAGGGGTTTGCGATCGTATACAATAATTCAAGCACGATAAATTTTATGTACGATATGTTTGGTAGGACTGAGAATCTGTCGTCATCTTATATCCCAAAAATTTTAATAATTACTTTATCTGGCAATACAACGTTTGCTGTGTCAGCTACTAATGTATATAAATGTCAGCTTTTCATTTTCATATCTCTCATATCATATTTTCTGAACCTAATTTTAAAATTCGTAGTCTTTTCATTTCTGATACAATGTCATATAGCAAAAAAAAATCAATTCCCAGTTCAATCAGGTAATTACTTTAAAAATCTATGAACGGACTTAATTAAAATATTGTCTTCTTTCAGTAAAATGTTTCATCTACAATATTTAAGGTGGCATGTGGCTCCATGTGGCATAGTGGGACACCATGTATATTATAAAGATGGGCATGTTGTTCTAATAAAACGTATTTTGAAACAATTTGTTGTCACTTACGTAATCTGCCTCAAAATTAAATTTAAATTTACCCAAGATGAGCGCGAAGTTATTTGAATGTTCGAATCACGCATAATCTATAAATTTTGACACAAATTTAATTGGAAAACCGTTTTTTTTGTATGAAAATGCAGTAGGATAAACAAATTAATTCATCGTTGATAGAGGATCAATCACTTCAGCTGATTTATAATTCAAGGAAGTTGTGATAAGTCACATATTTTCCTCATATTTTACACGAACGTAGTAAATGTATTATCACTGTAACGTCGTTGATAAAGTTAAAACAAAATATAAAAAATCTTGTATCTCTGTTTTTTTTGAAGCTGTGAAAAACTAAAATTTCGTAACCAAATTTCGTATCTAAATCTAAAACTTATGGATCTACTTTTTTACCTAAAATAAACAAATTTAGCCAATTTAAATATCGTTGAATCTCGTCGTTAAAAAAAGTTATCACTATGAAGTGCGGACGTAACTTTTGAAGTAAAACTTATTTAGGCGTGAATATAACTGGACGACAACTCAGTTTATGCAAGACGACGTCACGTTTCTGTACCATCCGGTTTTTGGTTTCTTCGCCCATTATTTTGAGAGCTTTTTAATCACTGTGTGGTATTTTATTACCACAAACAAAACCTCTGTGTTCCCTGTATATATAAGCTTACTTTGTATTTAGTTTTAGTTGTTGGTGAGAAATAAAGGTATATTATTATTATTATTTTTAGAATGAGAGTATCAGAGAGTCAAATATATAAATAGCATATAAATGAATTGTTACGTTTAATTTGAGAACTTTACTTAGTCATCCATTAGTGCCTACGGACCTTAGTTTGTGATTCAGTTTGGCACTTGTTTGATTTCTTTTAATAATACATGACTCATTAATACTAAATTTGTATGTCGTGCTTGCTACTATACGTGAAATTTGAAGTTTTTTGTAACAACAAATGATTTAGTCCAAAGATTTAACCGGACATGGCACTAAACAGTTGAACAAGTTGAATCGTGTACAATATTGACCTTGAAGCTCTATTAACCATAAATTCCTACACTTTATTGCCTATTGTAATCTTGAATACGACTGCTTACCAAACATAACAAAACCAGTATGTTACAGTGAATTATAGTTACATTTTATATTTCGCTAAAGGAATAATATTACATACCAACCACCTCATGTAATTTAAATAATGAAGTATTCGAAATTGATTGCACAATAAGTGTATTGCCCACTCTTATGTCACACGAAACTGGTAAAAGGTATGGACAAGTGCCGAATTGCGTCATTTAATAATCGACGTAATTAAATTTCGTAACATTATGACTTAGTTGGGCCTTGTTAAGTCTTGGTAAAACACTTATTACTAAATAACTACTACATACCTTTACATTCAGAGCAACAAGTCCATTAGTTAAATCTCCGAATGGAACATACGCTTTAAAACCATAATCAGCTCCATTATTTACAATATGCTCTGCAGTATCCAATGTTGTATACGCAGATATACCACGCGGCCAGTCAGATTTAAAAACACTTTTTAATTCACCCCATCGCTCCATCGGCAAAAATACCAAAGGCTCAGACATTGCAACACTGCAGAATTTAGCACAAACTTTTTATTATTTTGCAAAACCTTCCATAAAAAATGACACCACTTTACGCCAACTTAAGGCCACAATTACTTAATTTTATTTTTTATTAATGAAGCTTCGGAGTGAGAGCACTAGTATTTATTTGTTGTTTGTTTAATAAATACTTTACACTGATTCTAAATACGTGTATCGAGCTTGCAGTCCTATCATATACTCATCTGCAGACTGCAACAATCATCCCGTTGCTAGGTTCTAATGACTTGTGTGTTGTTGGTCGCATAATGATAATCGTCGAGAGTGCAATGACAATAACAATCTATTAATAAACAGTTATCAGTTTATTCAATTCCAGTTATATAATTATTTTACCATAGAGTACTGATGGATACTTACTTATTAAATATTGCATAACACATGAAGTATGAGCTTGTGTTTCAATGTTGCTAGCGTTATGACGTATAAAGGGAATAATTATATCTTTTACGGATTAAGCTTCATTCTTCTACAATATGATCCCAGAAAATGTACAAAACAAATGTGTTACGAAATTTAAAAGAATTTTTAAGAAACGTTAGTGTGGGAAAGGTTACTCTATAGCATAAACGGTTTTCTTAATGACACCACGGACTGGGAATAAAGTGAACACCCTCAGGCTCTTTAATTATAAATGTTTATTGTACGATATCACATTGCAATCCATATATTTATATAAAAAAAGCCCGCTGAGTTCCTTGCAGCCATTCTTCTCAGGTCTGAGGAAGTCTCTTTTGAATGGGTGGTAGTGTTTGACGTTCAATAAGTGATTTTGAATCTATTTCGAATAAAAATATTTGAATTTAAATTAAGGAGAATTATGCTAGAAGCTCCAAAATAGATGTGATTGAATATGTTAATTATTTTGCTGTACGATTCTTTAATCGTACCTTTGTACGATCAAGTTGTCTCCAAACGGCTTAAATCTTTAAGGTTACATAGAAGAGAGGGGCCCAGAATGAGGGGTCACGTCAAGCTGATAATTTGCATTTTTTGCCGCCTCATTTCCGTACCAACACTCCTATCACAAATTGTATTACTAACGTCCATGGATGGTTGCTTTGTACTATCCATCTGGCGAGCAAGTTGTACCAACTGTAGTTAACTTAGAGTAAAGCAGTACTAAATCTAAAATCTAAATTAGACCACTCGTCAGAGACCGAGATACACAGCGGTGTTTAATATAATAGCGTGAACAGGCATAAAAGGCATTTATTTTCCCAAAATTGATTCCGTTAGAATTCTAGCAGTATCTAGTGATGTCATTTATAATATACTAGATACTACTATCGCTACGGAAAAAAAAAAAATGGCGTTTAGAGAGAGAAGAAGCGGCGCAAGAAACTCTCGTGTGAGTTTCTTATATATTTATTCTACAATTCACTTTTTGTTGTTTTTGTATAGGTTTAGGTTACAACCAATAATTAGTTATAATTTTGACGTATAGAAAATAGTATCTATTCCTACATTTAATTTACGTATAATTTTATAAGTTTGAATTTTTAAGTCTTTTGTATTTATATATACTGTACTATAACGTCGCAAATAAACATTTTTTCTTTTCTTAACATAAAAATTAATTATAAAAATTCAGAAGTTCGTTTTTTGCCATGCGAACTTATACTTGATAGACTATGAAGTGTCGAATATACCGTTGACTCTCACCACGGTGGCCGCTTTTCTATCTTCGTTCGCCACCTACCATTGTAATTTCGGTGTCCGAAATCATATGCAAGTTATTTCGACGCTTTATAAAGTAGACAACGCTCTTGTGATTCCTTTGGTGATACAAGACAGTAGGTGATATATTAGATGAACGGTATATATGGTCGTTTCTCAGCCTCTTCCATAAATTAACTACTTATTTTAATATAAGGGATAAAAGTTTGTATGGGGTTCGTCACTATCAAAATTAAAACCATGAAACTTTGTATTTAAGCACTTGGCAAGAAGAAATTACCTAATTCATAGTTTGTACGGGTTTTGAGCAATGTCGTCAATAAGTGGGCACCTTATGCCATACTAAAGCAATACCCGTATTTACTTTCGATGGCCACTGTCCAAGCACGTTTCATGTTAGGAAGAATATATTATGGCTCACACCACATTATGCGCTAAGTGCTTCAACTTTGTCTTGATAGGCCTGTTATTTGCATTTTTTGTATCTGGTTCTTCTTGTTTCTGTCTGAGTATTTTGGCTTATTAAAAAGGTTGGTAATGGTCCCTTAAAAATGCCAGGCACTCTTACTAAAAACAATTACCAATTTTGCCGTATTTTGTATTAAGCACGATTAAATACAAAGACATAACTATCTGTATAATAAAAGCCGCTTAAAATTTGACAAGAAAAAGGAATCGGTGCAAAAACAAACCAATTTTGGTTCAAGCGTAAGCCAATGAACATATCCATCATTTATAAATCCCAATTTCCAAATACAAAACATTTTGTAAGCTGGAGCGTTATCCTTATTAACCAGTGAAGGCAAGAACGTTGCTATTCTTACTAAGAAGATCATTTGGGACGTATTTTATCATGAATTCTGCATAACCCTTTCTAAAAGGTTCCAAGCAAAATAGATATGGCAGATTATTCGCACCGACATTCAACCACGCCATGGGCTCATGTTTTAACGAATACAGTACGTAAGTAAAACCATTACTCGCAAGAAATTGGAAATAGTCCCTTGAAAATTCGCTTATATACGCCCAACCAACAAAATCGAAATGTGCAGGACCAGAACGACAACTGAAATCACAAAGGGGATAATTCTTAATTATAATTATTCTAGTTCAATAAAAATAGTTTAGGATAATCTTGTCATAAACTTGTTAAAATTATTACTTAAACAAAACATATAAACGCGCTTTTATCTAGCGATAAAACATTTGCGATAACAATGTTGACTGGACACAGTTAACGACTGTACGTACTGAGTGGAATCGTTTGTCATAAAATGTTTAACAGCTTTATCATCTGAAGTGATTAGTATGGAAAGTTCTGCAGATATTCTCTTCAATAGACCCAGGGCTACGCTTGCTTCTGGTACAGTTAAAGTCCTATCCCATAATATGAGTTTAGTGGTTTTAAGACATTCTTCCATAACACTTTCTCTTAAGGGATGAACAAATACCTCGTAATATTTCTGCTATAAATGGTTAACTATTTGGGAAACATATATAAATAAAACATTGCTTTTCATGCTTATCCATCTACTTCTTTTTCTTTTGATGATTGATTGATTGATTAGAATCAATATCAATTGATGGAAATATTGTTATACACTATCGAAATTTTAATATTAAAAGTGTGTTATATGAGCATTAGGTCACACCTAATATCACACTGATATTTAAACATATTAACATTTTTAGACTTTTTACATACAATATCAAATTTAGTTGATTTGATCTATTTCCATATATTTGCCTCATCAACTCAACCCATGCTACCATCCCTAACGGAGAATCAGATATATCCACTAGAGGAAACAGGGTATTACCCGCACCTATTTTACGAAATAGAGCACAACTAAATGCCTCAATCCATAGTTTATTTGCTATCTTTCGTTATGCAGGATATTTGTTCATCGTATTGTTTAGACATGATGCGTTCCTCTTTTCCATCCTACCCTTTGGGCAGGGTTTGTTTCCCTTTCAATGATCTTAGTGTTATCTTGTTGAAATGCCTGACGTAATGCCTGGTTTGTCTTGTACTTTTATCTTTTTATATTAAGTATAACCTGTGAGTGTTGTGTGTGTATGAATATTCTCATTCCAAGTTCCGTAAAACTAATCGATGATAGATCACAGCCCTGGTTCAACGAGTTAGTAAAGCAGTAGGTGTATCAAAGCTTGGCTGGGGAACTGATACATAATGAAAACTTCTGAGGAGGAGATATAACTGAACCTCCATCCTCCTGAGATAGTTTGATAAATCCACCACGTGGCTTATGAAGAACTATGTGTGAAATGAAATGAAATGAAATATATGTTTTTTTGCACACCACAAAATAATTAAACATAACAAAAATCGAGACCAGAGATTACCAAGAAAAGCTCCGATCGTACCACAGATAAACAAAATAATGTTTCATATCAATTTGTTACCAATTACAAAGATATAACAACTACACCCAAGACAATAAGTTTTTTATATGCTAATGTTCGCAGTATAGTAAAGCCTGGCAAAGTTGATGAGATGAAGTGTATAGTGGAAACATTTTAAACACCTATACATGTCATAATTTTTACGGAAACATGGATAAAAGACGAATCCGAAGCCTAGAGATTGACATTGCCAAACTATACACATTACTAAAACTACAGGAAATCCACAAGAGGTGGTAGAGTGTCAATCTACATACACGATACTCTGAAACATGAATTTATCGATGAACTTTGTGATGACGGTAACCACCACCTATGGGTACATGTGGATAAGTTTTCTTTAGATATTGGAGCCATTTACAAGCAACCTACATCACACACAAAAAATTTTTTGAAAGCTATGATAGACAGTTACAGAATAGGAAAAGAGCTATAATTTTTGGAGACTTTAATATAAATTTACTCAAATAAGATAAATTTGTGACAGAATATAAGCATTTATTAAAAGAAAATGGATTTAAGTTCTTAAATAAAATTCACAAAAAATACTGCACACGAGAGTCAGATACCTCAAAAACTATAATGGATCACGTTGCCTCTTATCTACGGGATAATAACTACCATATGGTCATAATTGACAGCGCAATGTCTGATCATAAGCAAATATACTTTGAAGTAGATAAAATTCATCCAGAACGACCGAATCGAATTGCTTACGAAGCAGTTAAATATGATAGACTTTACAAAATAATTAATGACACTTTGAGCCCAGGAACTAATTTATTTACGGAATACAAAAAATTGGAGATCCTATTATTAGAAGCCATATCTAAGAGTAAAATTACAAAAATAAAACGCTTGAATCCACCAAGATCAGACTGGATAAACAAGAACTTGATTGAATCAATAAATAAAAGGAACACGTTATGGCATAAAATGAAACAAACACCAGCTAACGACAAGCTCAAAGAAGAGTTTCGACAGCAAAGAAACTCTGTACAACTAGACATACAAAAATCAAAACGTCAATACTACCTTAATTCTTTTAAAACATG
This sequence comes from Leptidea sinapis, assembly GCF_905404315.1. Taxonomy (NCBI): domain Eukaryota; kingdom Metazoa; phylum Arthropoda; class Insecta; order Lepidoptera; family Pieridae; genus Leptidea; species Leptidea sinapis. The sequence continues at coordinate 8,550,187 of NC_066289.1, forward strand.
TAAGAAAAATCCTTTAAAAATGTGGCAACTTGTCAACAATTTGACCAATAATAAGATAAATAAGACTCACATCCCATCAAAAATCACTGGTCCGACAGGCCCGCTTTTAAATGCCAAAGATATATGCGAATACTTCAATTATTTCTTTTCAAACATAGGATCTGAACTTGCAAGTAAAATTCCAATACATCACAACAACAATTTGAAACACACACTAGCTTCAAACATAAAACCTAATGAAATCTAATTAGTTGAGGTGGCTAAAATTATTGAAAATTTGGATATAAACACGAGTTCGGGTATCGACGGTATAAGCACAAAAATAGTAAAATGTCTCAAAGATCTCATCATTCCTCATTTAACAGAATGCATAAATTCATGTCTAAACGAAGGACATTTTCCGGATTGTCTGAAACTTGCTAAAGTAAACCCGATTTTTAAATTAGGTAATAAAATGGACCCTGGTAACTATAGGCCAATATCGGTGTTACCAATAATGTCAAAGATTTTTGAAAAAATTCTACACACTCGGCTTAGTGAATACTTAGCCAACATAAATTTTCTTTCTCAAAAACAATACGATTTTCGACTGAGGTCAAATACTCTAGCAGCTACAATAGACTTGGTTACATCAATCAAAATCAACATTGATCAAAAGAAAGTAAATTTAGGCATATTTATTGATTTAAAAAAAAGCTTTTGATACAGTCAGTCATGATTTACTTTTAATGAAGCTAAAAAGTATAGGTATTTCAAATACTGCTTACGATATTTTAAAATCTTACCTTAGCAACCGACACCAAATTGTAAAACTGAAGCCCAGAGTGCGCCTCAAAAAATATCTTACGGTGTCCCTCAAGGATCAATCCTTGGCCCGGTACTATTTTTGATTTATGTAAACAGTATACATAAGATTGGTCTAACAGGGAAAATAACACTTTATGCCGATGATACAAGTCTCTTTTATTCGGGTCACTGCATCAACACGATTATAGAAGACGCACAACATGATCTGAATCTCCTACACATTTGGTTGCAATCAAATTGACTTAGTATAAATACGTCTAAAACCAATTATATTATTTTTGCTGCTAAGAACAAAAAGCTTGGTACATATAAAAGTCTATCAATTAATGGAGAGATAATAAATAAAGTAACAAAAGAAAAATACTTAGGATTAATCATTGATAGCCAACTGACGTGGAAACCACATATTGATAAAATAAGAAATAAGCTCACATCATTAACAGGGGCATTACATGGCATAGCCCGATGCTTCCCAAAACAGGTGAAGTTTATGATTTATAATTGTATGGTTAAAACTTATATAGATTATTTGATCGAGATTTGGGGAACAGCAACTAAAACAAATTTAAAACCGTTACAAACAGTACAAAATAAATTAATTAAAACACTATTTCATTATGACTACCTTACGCCCACTAAGAAAATTTATGAGCAAACTCAAGTCATGAATATAACTCAATCTTATAAATATAATACTTGTATTTTAATTAGAAAAATGCTTACTAAGGATATTCATACACAAATAATATTTACAAAAAAAATCCACGTTCAAAAAATCATGACAAGACAGGCTAATAACATCTGCTTAAGAGCACCAAGAACAAACTATGGAAAAAGAAATTTAATGTTCGAAGGGGCTAAGCTATACAATAAATTGCCAAAAGACATCAAAGAAGTAATATCTTAAATTTGTTTAAGAAACTGTTAAAAAAACATATTTTAAAGGATTTTTCAATAGATACCTAGGAATATAATGTAATATAAATATAGTAGAATTCAGTCTAATTTAATATAATATCATGTAATAAAGTAGTAGTATGTAGTAGTTTAATATAATAATACAGTGTAATATTATTAGTATAATATAACATAACATATAAATCAACTATCTATCTTAAAAAAAAAAGTTAGTGCACCATTTATTATAACAGGCGATTGATGCTTAAATGTAGTCAACGTTGAAGCATTTAAAATGTTATTTATCTCAATATCACTATCAGATAATAAGTGGAGATTCTCCAAAGAAGTCACGGACGGGGGTGGGGAACTGCTATCTGAGTGAGTTGGTGGGATAAAGTTTTTTAATTCATCTTTAGAAGTGTCGCTAGTATCTACTTCGGACAGGGCACCGTGTCTCGGAACAAGAAACAGAATCCGACGAGCTCTATTTTGTTGCATCAATTTTAACTGTGGTATCTGAAAAACGTGAAAATTGGCAATTCTAAAATTCAGTTCAGTAAATATAGTGTATGAATGCAATAAAAAATATAATTATAATAATCATAGTATAGCTGGCATTGTATTCTTGTAATTAATTAATTAAATATATCATTGTCTTGTAACCCATAACACAGGCTATATATGCTTAACTTGGGGCAAGATAATTTGTGTAAATGTGTGTCAATATTATTATTATTATTATTATTATTATTTATATTAAAAAATATATAGCTGAAAAATAGGAATAATCTGTTACTGAGGCACAAGCTTTATGCAACTGGTTATGCGGCTCGACTCGACTCGGCCCAACAAGTAAAACATACCGGAAAGCGACAGGCGACAACAGTTACTAGTCAGTAGTCAGTAAGCGGTTGCCAGTGGGCACCGGCCACGGTGAGCCAGACTACGTTTGCCCGCTGACACGATATCTTAACAAATTACAGTTATATTATATTTATAATAATATTTAGATTTATAATTTTACTAACTTTAGTTAAACTAAGCTTAGCGGCATTTACTTTGCCGAGTCATGGACGTTTAATTACAATATTAAATATTAATAATCATCCATGACTCGGAAACAAAAATTCATACTTATCATTATCAAATGATTGAAGCTACCGGGCTTAGATCCCTGTCTTAGTAGGCAGGGTCAATCACCACTGCCCTATAGGGGTCGTCAATAATTTTAAAACCTCTTGTTACGTATTGATTCAATAATGATCTTATTATTGTAGTGTATTGATTTTTTTTTGCAATTAAGGTTTCGGTTGTTAGTTATTACGTAAAAAAATTTTTTTTTTAATAACATACCTTTTCCATAAATAAAATTTGAGTCCCTTAGACTAAGGATTGGTCTCCGCTATTGCAATCCAACTAGATACCGCAGGTGTAGCCGCCAAGTGCGAAAGTGGCCAATCCTTAATCTAGTCAGTACCTATTAAATTTGTATATTCTTGAATTTTAGTTGCCAATGTATGTTTGTGTATTTAATTTTGAAAATGCGATCTGCTTGTTTTGTTAAATCTAATCCAATTTAAACGCCGTTCACCACCACCATGAGACGGATCAGCCGGCTTAGTCATCCCTGATGGACAGTCAGATATATCAACTAAATGAAACAGGGTATTAAGGCCACCTAGTGTTCAAAATTGAGCACAACTTTATCCCTATACTTGGCAAGACTTTTTATTTTCGATTTATTAATTTTTTTCAGAAATGTTGTCTAGGGTTGTACAGATAAATAATAAAAAAAATCTATCACTTCTAGTTTTTTATTTATTGAATGTATCTTTAAATAGACATTGCCAAGTCGGCCACTATCAACAAGTAAATTTGTGTGTATCCCATAAGACACACTGTCCACCTACCTAGTAACCAAGAATCAACAAAAAAATCATGTTTTTTACTAAAACTATATAGTAGTTTTACTTTAATTTAACGATCAATGGTATATTTTTTTTCAAGACAATCAACAACCTTACAAAGTAATTCAACAAAATAAAAAATAACAAAAAACTAATTTTTCTTCATAATAATCAAGTCTTAATTGAGATCAATCATGTAAATCCGACGATACTTAATCAATATAACATTAAAAACTACTGGAATATTTAAAAAAAAATCAGCATTAGAATGTCAATGATGTAACCGTAACTTATTCCATCTTAAATTATTTAGTATGATATGTAAGGTAACAATCACGGCCTTCCACTGAACACAATCTTATTTTGCATTTTGGGCAAATAATTTTTTCTGCCCTTTCGTACAGTATTTGCACCTTCCCTTAGATGTGAACGTTGGTAAGTGACCAACCTGATCATAACGTCCGACATCAAGAGGCCTTTCAGCTACTGGATTTTTTATTGTCTCCATAGACTGTATGTTAATACCAGACGCAACAACCGTTCTTTGAAAGCTGACTAGGCTCTTGTAGATTTCATATCTAAAGGTTTTTGATGGCATTAGCTTGGATTGGATGGAACTTCTGCGGAATAGAAGTCATGCGTTATTGATGCAAATATCCAAAACTTGGGAAAACAGAAGTAGATACCATCGATGTCCACGTAACTCTGTACGATATAATGCAACGAGCATATCTACTAAATCTTTTTTCGACCTGCTGTAGCTGTCGACGGCGAAGGAGCATAACATGATTATGCAGATGGTGAAGGTACAGGTCTCGAATTAGAGGCCACTGATCTTGAAGTACGGGCCACTGGAGATGGAACTCCTCTTGTCGTATTGGTCAATGAGGGCGATCGATTAACACGCGAACTATTGGGTGTTTCGACTTCAAGGTTTATTTGCACGATTGGTGACGGTGGGAAAACTGTTGGTGATCCAGTATTTGAAATAGGCGATTGATGTTTAAATGAAGTCAACGTTGACGCATTTAAAATGTTATTTATCTCAATATCACTTTCAAATAATAAGTGGAGATTCTCCAAAGAAGTCACGGACGGGGGCGGGGAACTGCTATTTGAGTGAGTTGGTGGGATAAAGTTTTTTAATTCATCTTTAGAAGTGTCGCTAGTATCTATTTCGGACAGGGCACCGTGTCTCGGAACAAGAAACAGAATCCGACGAGCTCTATTTTGTTGCATCAATTTTAACTGTGGTATCTGAAAAACGTGAAAATTGGCAATTCTAAAATTCAGTTCAGTAAATATAGTGTTTGAATGCAATAAAAAATATAATTATAATAATCATAGTATAGCTGGCATTGTATTCTTGAAGATACGTTTAAAATTATTTGCGTTTTGTAGCGTATCGGGCGGTGTGCACTTAAAGATACACAGCAAAATAAAAGTTGTTTGTAGCTCAGCGGGTCGTGTGCGTTTGCAAAAGATACCTATGTAAAAACTACATCATATAAACAATTCTGATACTTTTTATATTGTAATTTTGGCATTGATGCATTCCTAGTAATGTTGTTCGTATAATTATGCACAGTTATTAGAAAAATTTGTGAAGTAAAGTAATAAAAATAAATATTATTACCTTGCGATGCGTAGACGCCGATTTGCGGTTTGCCATTTTGAGTCCTACTGTCAAATTGGTGTTGCTAGCGACACATTTACACTTTTACCCAAATTAAGTATATAATAGACTAACGGAATATTCAATAAAAATAAGATTATCACATTTAATTTAGTGTCACGATTTTGTTGAAGTGTGACGTGGGTTATGCCTCAAGCCCAAGTTTATTTGCTATCTTTTGTTACGGAGGATATATTATGCTATCTTCGTACCTTGTTTAGACATGATGCGTTCTTCTTTTCCATCCTACCCTTGGGGCAGGGTTTGTTTCCCTTCCAATGATCTTAGTGCCTGTGCTGTTGAAATGACTGATGTGAGAACAGGGTATGGGTATCTTCATTTAAAGTTAAGTAGAACCAATGATGATACATCACAGCCCTGGTTCACTGAGTGAGATGTGAAGGAGATATAACTGAACCTATAGATAATTGCAAAGTATTGCTTTTTGATACTTTACAAACAATAATTTGATCCAAATAGAGTAACTGAGATAGTAAGATGAATCCAATGTTATGAAGATTTAGGTATCATTTGCTTTGGGGTAGGTCTGACAATACTGACCAGAGAAAATGGCCGGCCAGTATCTCGCGAGCAACTGTCGGAGCACCAGAAAATGAAACGGGTCTTTTGTAGTTCGCGCGCATATACTACCTTACCTTCAACACGTGAGGAAGATCTGTCTTTACCTGACATACCTATATCAAATATATCAACCAGACTTCTAACGGAAAAGATAGTTAACTTTTATAAACTATTATTTAAAATATTAAGTTACTATTAAAGATTATGATATTTTATAGTATGAATAGAATTTAAGCTAAGTAAATTCAATACACAGGTGTTTCTCAGTAAATTTATTTAAACATGTATAAAAAATTATCTTTAGATACTACACTGGCCTTCAAAAGTAAGTATCACACTTTTAAAATTGGGATAACGTTTTAAGTTCACAAGATATACTTTCGAAATAAAAAGGACTCCAAAGAGAATTTAATTTTGTACATAAAAACTTTATAGTCGGTAACCTTCTTTTAAGAATTGGCTGAAAAAAAACTTCAAAAACAAAACCATTCCTTTTTCAAAGTGGACGTTTCCGAATTACAATTTTACCAATCACATTTTTCTTTCTGCTTTAATTTTTTTTCAAGATCGATGGGTCTTGTTTTAAAAATTTATGCTAAAAAGCACATTACATTTATTTATCATACCTCTTTCAGTTGAAGAATGTGCTAGGATCATGGCTTTTCTGGAACTAGGCATCAGTATGCGTCGCACTGCAAGAATGGTGGGTGTGACGGTACGAACGGTCCAGAAGGTAAAGCGAAGGTACGAAGAGACTGGACGCCATCTGAGGAGACCTTGTAATGGCAGACCCAGGTGTACCAGTGCCCGAGAAGATCGTTATATTATTTCCACTGTGTTAAGAAATCGCCACCAAAATGGAGTTGAAGTCCAGCAACAGCTACTTCAGACCCGGAGGGACTACATTAGTGATAGTACAGTGAGAAGAAGACTTGCTGAAGCAAATTTGAAACCCCGAAGACCAGCGAGTGGCCCAAAACTCGAGAGACAGCATCGAGTAGCGAGACTGCGATACGCCCGTGAACACATGCAGTGGGATGAAGAAGAATGGCCAAGAATTTTGTTTGCAGATGAGTCTCGATTCCCCCTTTACACTTCTGATGGAAGGCGAAGTGTTTACAGGCGACCTGGTGAGCGATACCTTCAAGCCTGCATCTCAGAAAGAGTCCAATACGGTGGAGGCAGTGTACATGTATGGGCTGGCATATCTTCAGAAGGTCGCACACAGCTAGTAGCCATAGAAAATGGCACCCTCACTGGGCAAAGATATGCTCAAGAGATTCTCAATGCGTATGCAGGGCCGTATTTAGCAAATATGGGTGATGGATCGATGCTGATGCATGATAATGCCCGGCCACACACGACTTATATCGTACAAGAGTATATTCAGGAGGTCGGTATCAGCGTGATGGCTTGGCCGTCAAGAAGTCCTGATCTCAACCCGATTGAACACGCCTGGGATGAGCTTGGGAGGCTAGTCAGAAATCGCAGACCACCACCTACTACCCTCAGGGCACTAAAACAGGCCCTGGTAGAAGAATGGGAGAATATTCCCCAACATCGGCTCCGAAACCTATTGTTCAGTATGCCAAACCGGCTCGAATATAAGGCCGGTATGAAATCAGAGCTCGAGGAGGCAATACCAGTTATTAAAAATTAAATAACATGTAATACATTTTAGTTGAATTTTTTTACACTAAACTAAAAATGTCTATTTTCATTGTTTTATCTTTTTTAAGTTAAAAATGTAACTAATGTATAATTTTAGTTTCTAAGAATTAAAGCCTATAAAATTTTCAACAAAACGTTTTTAATCTTAAATCTCTACCTTCTTTAGTTAAGAAAAAAAACTAATTTGAAAAGTGTGATACTTACTTTTGCAGGCCAGTGTATTTAAGGTGTGACACGGCATGTTATATTAATACTTTTAGATCCTTAAACATACTAACTGATATAATATCATTGTGTATGAACTATGAGATAATAGTATCTAATAATTTAAATCAAAATACACACGGAAAATACATAATTCTTACAAAATATTATCATACAAAAAGCTGAAGAAATTAAAATAATAAATAATTCATATTTAATACTTCTGGTAGAATCATGTTTTTATGATACAGTAGGTATAATATAATGACCGCCAGATAATATGGTGACAGACCGCCATCTTAGTAACATCATAATAACCAATCAAAAGTGAGTATCTATTTCAAATAAACAAATGTTTGCTGACGTCACCCAAACATTAATATGATAACGTTCGATGCCTGTTTCAATGCTCGGTTATAATGTCACATGCCAACACATCTATTTCGGCACCACTGGCACTGTTATCCACTCAACAGGTTCATCTTGAATAAACTCAAGTTTCTGGTACAATCTCTTCGCACCTTCATTTCCAACTACACAAAAAGCTAATACAAATTTCCCTTCCTTCGCTAAAGTGTTTGATATAAGTTTCAAAACTAACTCTCCATAACCTTTCCTCCTATGATTCTCAACGACATAGAGATGTCCTAGGGCCCCCATTTCGTTTACGAAGCACCATGCTATTAATTCATTGTTTTTGTAGAGGCCATAGCCTAGTTTGGCTTTTATCAAGAGCTTGAAGTACCAAACCGATCCAGAATGTTTGTGGGGCCAAGTATCGTCGGCTATTTGAGCGTCTTCCATTCTCAACAACTCGAATTTAAAACTGGTAGGTAATCTGAAATGCAGAAAACAAGAGTAAATTTATTTTATTTTGTGTCGAAATTGTCAATTTATAAAATATGTAAAATCAAGTCAAATGATATTTAGTATAATAAACAAAAAGAGGCGCTATAACTATATGTAAAATTCAGGCAATTCAGATCTTTAACTGTTGAGGTTTAAAAGATATATGCTCTCTGGCAGACAGACGTATGGACAGGAAAAAATCTGCCAATATACAACACATTGAGTCATGTGTTAAACAGATTTTTTTTTGGGACTAGACGACGTTCTGGCTATAGCAATGATTCTTGAAAAACCCAAACACTCCGAGCGGCAGTATAATTGCGCTCGTCACCTTGATACGTTAGAAGTTAAGGCTCATTTGCCCAGTAATTTCACTAGCCACGACACCCTTCAAACCGAAACAAAATAATGCTACTCATTACTGTTTCACGGCAGAAATAAACGCCGTAGTGGTGCCCATAATCTAGCCGGCATCATGTGGAAAGGAATGTACGAAGAAAACAATTTTCTTTTCGGACTATAAATACATGTAATGACAACACTGCAAGTAACTGGTCTTACAACTTTATTAAGTTAGTTGCCCAATTTTTCGTCCGTTTTGTGCACGACATAAAGTAGACAAGTTAGAAAATTAAGAGAGATAATTAAGGAAACTAAAATTTTAACTGCTATTATTTGCCATTCAATATATTCTTGACAAAGCTGTGTACAAAGGCACATTTACAAACCTAGCAACGGTGATAATCATAATGTCAACATCAGGAGCTAATGTAACGTTTAAATGACTACAACGCTCGTACTCAGGTAAGTAGTGGTAGTGAGTTTTTTGTGGGGCGATGTATTTGCTTTTGCAAAATAATCCCATAAAATGAACACAACAAATGTGTTACGAAATTCATAAGAATTGTTAAAAGACTTCATGTGGTTAAGCCTACTACACTTCTATAAGGAAAATTACTTTCTTTTTGTTCTTTCAACAGATTGATAATGGGGCTACCGCCGCCGTTAGTCTATTTAAATAATAAATTTCATTGTTACGGAAATTTATACAGGAAATATAAGAAGATGCCACTTGCTAACGATTTATTTAAGCCTTTATATTCAAAAGGCAGGAAACCTGGAATGCAAAGAAAAATTTACTTCGACTGGGCTTAATAAATAAATTACGGCAAGTCTGCAAGCCGGCCCACATTCTAGCGCTCTACAAAGCGCAGGTTTGTAGATAGAAAATTCGGTCATATTCAAATTAAAGAGGATCCAAGTTTATATGACGAAGTAAACAATGCTCTATCTGGCATCGTGTACTGGTTTTGCGCCAATAACTTATTGTTAAATAGTCATAAAACTAAATAATTTACCGCACCAAATGTCAAAAATGTAGATGCGAATAATTTATTAAACGGAGAGGTGGTAAAACCAGTGGAATCTGCTATACTTCTTGACATAACTCTTGATTCCAAATAGGGCCCCCATATTGAAGGATTGGCGAATAGACTTAGCTCTGCATCATATGCGGTTAAAAAAATTTGAAAGTTAACTTACATAGATGCGGCGCGACTAGTATACTTTAGTTATTTTCATAGTATTATGTTCTATGATATATTGATATGGGGTAGTGCCGCCGATATTATTAATACCATCTTTGTGCTGCAGAAGAGGGCTATTCGCTCTATATATAACCTAGGGCCTAAACATAAAGAGAAAAATTTTAAGAAATAAAACTTTTGACTATTGCTTCTCAAAATATTCTTGATAATGTTCTATATGTTCATAAGCACATTGAGAAATTTGCTAGAAACAGTGACAATGATAAAGTTAGCACGAGGAACAAACGTCGAGTTTGTGAGTCCTTTGTGGGGCGATGCATATGTTTTTACAACAAGATCCCGGAAAATGTTCTAAATAAAAGTGTTACGATATTCAAAATAATTGTTAAAAAACGTTTGTGTGGCAAAGGTTACTATAACTTAAATGACTTTCTTAATGATTCAACAGATTGGGAATGTAACAACAGCCCTCAGGCTGTTAAATAATAAATTTAATTGTACAATATTTTTTATGAAAAAAAAGGCCGCTTAGTTTGTTGCGCCCATCCTTCTGAGACATTCTTTTTGGAATGGGTGGTAGTTTTTGACTTTCAATACATGATGTCATATTCTATTTTGAATAAAAATATTTGAATTTGAATTCCTGCCGCTGACTTTCACGACACCTCACAAATTAGGATATCATCGAGTGTTCCTCCACAGTGTGGTTCTTAAGAAACTTTCTTCCACATACTATCAAGCTGTGGAATGAGCTTCCTTGTGCTGTGAGTGTGTCTGGGACGATACGACATGGGTACCTTCAAAATAAGCGCCTTCCTAAAAGGTCAAAAATGCTCCTGTCTATAGCTCCTGCCTGTCCCGGAAGAGATAAATTGAATAAAAAAAAATAACAGGCAAGGCTATATGGTCAACGGCTCCTGCCTGCCCTGGAAGGTATAAATTGGATGAAAAAATGACAAAACAGACAAGGCTGTATGGCCAATAGCTTCTGTCTATCCCGAAAGAGACAAATTATAAAGAAAGAATAACAGACAAGACTGTGTGGTCTATGGCTCCTGCCTGCCCCAGCAGAGATAAATTGAATAAAAAAATAACAGACAAGGCTATATGGTCAATGGCTTCCTACCTGCCCCGGAAAGTATATATTGAAGAAAAAAATAACAGACAAGGATGGATGGCCAATGCCCTGAAAGAGACAAATTGTAAAAATAGAATAACAGACAAGACTGTATGATCTATGGCTCCTGCCTGCCCCGAAAGAGACAAATTGAAAAAAAAAAGAATAACAGACAAGGCTGTATGGTCTATGGCCCCTGCCTGCCACGGGAGAGACAAATTTAATAAAAAAATAACAGACAAGGCTGTATGATCTATGGCTCCTGCCTGCCCCGAAAGAGACAATTTGAAAAACAAAGAATAACAGACAAGGCAGTATTGTCTATAAGAGATAAATTTAATAAGAAAAGAATAACAGAGATGGCTATATGGCAATGACTCCTGTCTGCCACGGAAGAGAAAAATTTAACAAAGACAAATAGAGTTAAACAATAATAACAGACGAATCCAGCAAAATTTGCCAAAAACCGCTCTACGGAAGCGTTAATTACTTACGAGACGATAAAGTTTGGCGGTTTATTATAGTAAAATGTATCCGTAACCGAAATCGTAGAGAAGCTTGATAGATTCTTCTTAGTAATTATTCGCTTCATGAGATCCGACACGTTTTTGGGTGTAAACGGTATATGGAATGATCGGTTCCAATCTATCAGTTTAGTTCGCATTAGTGCGTCTTCTAATTCTGTTGTATCATCTTTCGGACATAGCACCACAACTTCATAAAATGTGCCCTGAAAAGTTACTTAATTAATAAAAATTACTGAATTAGTAAAAATGTAGTCGTGTTAAGTCTTGGAAAACACTTATTACTAAATAACTACAAACCTAGTAAACAGTCTCATACCTTTAGATTCAGAGCAACAAGTCCATTAGTTAAATCTCCGAATGGAACATACACTTTAAAGCCATAATCAGCTCCATTATTTACTATATGTTCTGCAGTATCCAATGTTGTATACGCAGATATACCACGCGGCCAGTCAGATTTAAAAACACTTTTTAATTCACCCCATCGCTCCATCGGCAAAAATACCAAGGGCTCAGACATTTCAACACTGCAGAATTTATCACAAGCTTTTTATTACTTTGTAAACCTTCCACAAATAATTAAACACCACTTTACGCCAACCATTAAGTGGCCACAATTATTAATTTTATTTTCGATGAATGAAGCCTTGGATTGAGGACACTACTGTAATTTTTTTGTTTAGTAAATCCTTAACTCTGACTATAAAGACGTGTATTGAACTTGCAGTCCTATTTAATACTTATCTGCAAAGTACAACAGCCATTAGATAAGTTTTTCATTGCTAGGTTCTAATGACTTGTGTGTTGTTGGTGGCATAGTGATAAAATTCTATGTCGGTCGAGAGTGCAATGACAGTAACAATCTATTAATAAACACTTATCGGTTTATTCAATTCCAGTTACATAATTATATGAGCGGACTCGACAGACGTTGTCCTGTACACACAACTTAAATTTTAAAAATAGGTTCTGCCGTAATGTGGCGTTCACTACCATACACATGGGCAGAAGAAATATATACATATGCACTGAACTGAGAATCTAAATCAATTTCAAATTCACTTAAACACCCAAAAAATTATCAAAATCGGTCCAGCCATTTTGGAGGTAGTTCAATATTGTGAATTGTAAACCATCCTCGATTACACTTCGAAACACGCACAAAAAAATTCATTCAAATCGGTCCAGCCGCTTAGGAGGAGTTAACTGTCAACACACGTACAGAAAAATTAAATATATGTACTAGCAGTTGCCCGCGCATAATTTCCAATGAGATTATTTTCCAGCTGGAAGGGCAATCAAGCTTATCGACAAAGGTCCTACCGTTAGTACAAACCGCACTTCATTGTTCATACATAAAGAGGTCGCAATTTAATTTTTTTTTTGAATAAAGAGTTGACAGTACTATTTTTTCCAAACATCTCCGTATACAAAATTTCAATTTAAATATTGTTAAAAGCCTCCACGTAGACTGATGACTGATCGTGAAAGAAACAATTTCACTGGCTGTTTTCAAAGTTTGATTCTGACTTTATTATTATGGTGAAATTATCGAGTAGCATAATTTCTTATCCAGAAATTGTTGTTGTGTTTAAATTACAATTGGTAATCCGATGGTATGGAAAAAAAGAATTGACAGCCCTATTTTTTTAAAACTTCCCTGTAAACAACATTTCTTTCGGGTTGAAGAAAAATCTGGTGAACTGACTCTGGAACATGCCACATACAACTGACCATGCAAAAAACAATCTGGTTGATAATTTGCCTTGATGATTGGTATATTTAGAAGGATATAAAAAATTTGTAATGATAGTGACAATCCTCAGAAATGGTTTTTGTCTGAGGGGTGGATCTATAATGAGCTATTTTATATTTTAGTATTTTTGGAATTAATTGACTATATATTAATTAGGAGCTAAGTCAGCTCAGATCCACACTACTGTATTTGCTTCGAATCTCAAAGACCCCTTTTCATTTCATACGACGTTAACATACAAATATTATACACATTTTTTTTTATGGATTAGGAGGACAAATGAGCGTACGGGTCACCTGGAGTGAAGTGATCACCGCCGCCCACATTCTCTTGCAACACCAACCAATCACAAGAGCGTTGCCGGCCTTTAAGGAAGGTGTACGCGCTTTTTTTGAAGGGTCCCATGTCGTATCGTCCCAGAAACACCGCACAAGGAAGCTCATTCCACAGCTTTGTATAACGAGGGAGAAAGCTCCTTGAAAACCGCACTATGGAGGACCGCCACACATCCAGATGGTGGGGATGATATCCTAACTTGTGGCGTGCGAAGGTGGAATTCGGCGGAAGGAATCAGGTTAAACAGCTCTTCGGAACACTCGCCGTGATAAATGCGGTAGAAGACATTATAATATAGCTGTCCGCGCACTGCCAGGAGAATGGGATATTATCAGGAAAATTGAGAGACTCACGTCAGCGTTTCTTCTTGAGGTATTTGACGTACACGATGAAGCCCAATTGTCCACGCCGGTGCACTGATTTTGCTCACGTTTCAAAACCACTTTATATAGCAGGCAACGTCTGTCTGAAGTGACCAGCCAATAGTACCGAGACTCTGCCCATAAGTCGGTTAGAATTCCTTATATCTTAGAGATTCCTGTTTAGAGGTTCATGCCTTTCTTAGGGCTATAGTACACTCAGACCATACAATAATGTTGCCTTCTCAAAGGTTATTTGAAAGCAGAATGAGCCGTCTTGCCTCCATCAAACAATCCCTGTTCTAAATGACTAAGTATAACTATTTTTTTATTAATAATTTTACCATCGAAAGGCATTTTAATTATATATGTAATAATAATTATATATACAAAACGAACCACTACGGCCAAACTTCATACGACATTCATCCAACATTTAAAATCCAATTTCACTCCTTTAGAAGGGTTTTTGTAAAATATTTTCTTAGCGGATACTATAGTTATAATTTTTCCATAAAAACTTTAACGGCTTGTGAATCGGATTTTGAGCAGGTAATTATTTTCACTGCCTTTTAAAAAATTATATATCAGTATATATTTTAAATCTATAATATCTTCAAAAATATGTATTCATTTAAATTAAATGCTGTAAAGGGCCATATTGATCTGTATTAAATGCACAATGTGTGCTTAATTTTATAAGTTTAAGTTAGTTGTTTTGCTTAAATTCGCTTCGTAAATAAGCCATTATTTCTTTAAGGATAAAAAATGGTTATTGTGGGTTATCCCTAAGAGATAGACGTCGCGCACTTTTTCGTCGAACAACAACATTTACAATACGCTAGCAAATTTTGATGTATCTTGTACACTTCACAAAAACATGTTAAAATGGAAAAGAAATCACAATTATTCTTTATCATGTTTCATCATCATCATTAGCCGGAAGACGTCCACCGCTGGACAAAGGCCTAATGTTTTATCATTTCATTTATCATGTTTACACAGTCAATATTCTATTGCATTATTATTTTATGGAGCCCTAAAGAAATAACTTTATGAAACATTGAAAAAGATGACGGATCGAAACGTGGAAGCAACGGATTTTTGCATTGGCGTATGGTCTGCCCCAAATGGTTGAGTCGCCAACGCGGCTCCCGGATGTGGTCAGCCACACGCCGTCCTTATTGGATCTTCTGCTAACTACACATCCTGATAGTTACAAAGTCTCTGTCGACGCTCCACTTGGAACGTCCGGCCATTGCCTGATCAGGAGGGTAGTGCCTATCCAACACCCACGTCGCAGACCACTAGCGATCCGCCGCGTTTGACAGTACAAGTCAGCAGATTGGGTTTCTTTTTTGCATCCTACCCTTGGGGCAAGGTTTGTTTCCCTTCGATTGATCCTACTGCCTGTGCCGAGCAGTAGCCGATGTGATACTGCAGGGCATGAATATGTTTATACGAAGTTCTGTAGTACTGATCGGTGGCAGATCACAGCCCTGGTTCGATGCATCAGCCAAAGCAGCATCGTAGCAGGCGTATCAAACTTGGGTTCGCTGGGCTCAAGGATCCGAACCTCAAAGTTCTAAAGAGGAAATATAACCGTGCCCCCAGATTCTTTAAGCGGCAAATCGCCCGTGCGAATCAAAGCACGTTCTCAAAATCGGCGAGCAGCTTTCCAGTTACCCGACTGGAACACGCAAGTTCTGGTCGTTGTCAAAAGCTGCTCTTGGTAACTTCAACCAGCCATTCCTGCCGACGTTGCACATGATGAATGACACCCTGGCCCATACGGTAAAAGAGAAAGCCAATCTACTGTGCGCTCTTTTCGCCTCCAATTCGACCCTTGACGAGAACGGAATAACACCATCGACCATCCCGCGGTGTCAGAGCTCTATGCCTGAACTGTACGTTCAGACAGAAAACTGTTCGGCGAGCTTACCTGATGGCATTTCCCAATCGTGCTTAGAACGTGTGCCCCTGAGTTGACGCCAGTTGTAACGCGTTTGTTCCGGCACTCTTATTCAAAAGGCGTAGTCTCTGAATCTTGAAATTCAGCCCTTGTCGGATCTGGCAAACTACAGGCCTATTACTATTACCTCCCTGCTCTCCAAAATTATGGATAGCATAATTTACCGTCAGCTCTTGGTCCTAGATCCCGACCTAGAGGGTCACCAGTTGATCGACGACCGGCAGTACGGCTTTCGCCATGGTCGGTCGGCAGGCGATCTTCTGGTATATCTAACACATAGATGGGCGGCGGCTATTGAAAGCATGGGAGAAGGCCTGGCGGTTAACCTGGATATCCCGAAGGCCTCTGATCGTGTATGGCACAAGGCCCTCCTCTCAAAACTTCCATCATTTGGGCTTCTTATTATGTGCTTATGCAAGTGGACCTCCAGCTTCCTCACTGGGCGCAGCATACAGGTTGTTGTCGACGGATATTGCTCGAACCCGAAGCCCGTGAAGGCTGGAGTGCCCCAAGGCTGTGTGCTATCTCCTACGCTGTTTCTTCAACATATCGATGATATGTTGGATACCTCTAACATAGATTGCTATGCAGACAACAGCACTGGTGATGCCGTATACACGTCTCTCTCGGGAAATCGTCGACCAGTGCAGACCAGTCGAGAGAAACTTGTGTCTTCTATCGAGTCCTCTCTTGAGAAGGTCGCGGAATTTGGTTAATTGAACCTTGTCCAATTTTACCCCCAGAAGACTCAACTTTACGCGTTTACCACTAAAACTCACCTCACTGTATCGTATCGCCGCTCTACAACAACACTTCCCTTAAAGCCTCGCTTAGTTTCGGAATACTGGGTCTCGAAATCTCGAACGACTGCCAATTCCGTGGCCATCTGGAGGGCAAAGCCAAATTGGCTTCGAAAAAGCTGGGCGTCATTAATAGAGCACGGCAATACTTCAAGCCGGCCCACATTCTAGCTCTCTTCAAAGCGCAGGTCCGACCACACATGGAGTATTGCTGTCTCCTCTGGTCTGGCACACCCCAGTGTCAGCTCGATCCAGTTGACCGCGTGCAACGCAGAGCAGCTCGAATTGTCGGGGACATTCATTGTGGGTCTTCTAACGCATTCATCACGGGGAGTGTCAGGGAAGTTAGGGTATCATCTCCACCATCTGGATGTGTGGCGGTCCTCTACAGTGCGGTTTTCAAGGAGCTTTCTTCCACGTACTACTAAGCTGTGGTGCCGTGTTTCCGGGACGATACGACATGGGTACCTTCAAAAAAAGCGCGCACACCTTCCTTAAAGGCCGGCAACGCTCCTTTGATTCCTCTGGTGTTGCAAGAGAATGTGGGCGGCGGTGATCACTTAACACAAAAAAAAAGCAAAAAATTTCTCCGAATGCCTGCTACCCGAATTGATTGACAGTCGTATTCCAAAAAATTTACTTGTACGGGGAAGAGTAGAAATAACGATATAATAAATTACTTAATTATTTGAAAAATTACTACATATTTTATGTTTTGCGTGTAAAAATAAGCGCCTCCTTTTACATATTTTATTTTAGTATGTTTGCAGTACCTATATTATATCGAAATAAACATACAATATCGGTTCATGAGTTGAACAATCATAGTCGACCTACTCAAAATCTAACTACACTACGTCGTTTATGGAAGCAGCTGTGATTGATTAATTCAAGTTTCAGTTTCGCCCAGCTCCGTGTCAGTGGAAACGCGCCCTTATACTTGTGATTGCGTGTATAATTTATACTTACTTGTCTATCCGTAGGTAACTTTTATTGATTTATTCTATATAAATTAATATAGTCATCAATCACACACTACATACAATACATCTCACATTCACGAAAATTATCCATAAATAAATTCTACTAAATTGACAAGCAAACTCATAGTATTTGGGCGATGCACTATATATTATGTGCATAACTCATAAGTTATATTCCGAACTGGCCAACCAACGCCCCTCACCTCCAGCGTTCCCCCGAAGAGTGCGATAGGGACAAATGCAGCTCAGACCGATTTTTCCTACAAAATTTTGACTAAACAGAGGTTGAACCTACCAAAAAAATTTTTGTTACAATATTTTCAGGAAAAATGAATCTATGTCAGTACGTTTACTTTTTTCTTGAAAACCTTTCAAAATTGTTACGTATTCATCTGAACAGGGCGGTATAAAAATGGAATTGTCTACGATGTTTGAAGAGTCATATTTTCTTATGTCATTAGTTGATTTAAAAAAACAAAACGTACAGATATACTTAGCTTTAGCATATCTAGATTTTTTGACAAAAAAATCTCCTCTCTGTCTCCGAACAACTAAAATCTTTAAAGTTACATAGAGATTAACGTTGATACCAGAAACCGAATTCCACAACCGGTCATCACGTCACAATGCGAAATCTCATCCGCATCACGCTGATAAATTGCACTTTTAGCCGCCTTATTTCCGCGCCCATACTCCTATCACAAATTGTATTTCTAATGACCATGAAAGGTTGATTTTTACTATACATCTGGTGAGCCCACAACAACTTATATAGCTTCAGAGTAAATAATAATAATAAATCTGTTTATTTCAGACTGTTGGCCCATAAGCGTTAGTATTTATTAGAAACTATGGTAGTACATAATATTAAACTTTGCATACATAATATTTAAAGCAGCACTAAATCGAAAATTGAGTGCTGCTTTACTCTGATTTGTCACAGACCGAGATACCCTGCGGTGTTAATTACGTGTAAGTTTCTTTTTAATTTTTGATTACTTCACTTTTTGTTTGTTTTTGAATAGTTTTAGGTTGCAACCAATAATTAGTTATTATTTTATATTATTTTAAGACGATGTCACCAAATGGCCCAACGGAAGACCAGCGCTGGTTTTGAAACCAGCAAACATGCCGAGTTAGGACCACTTTGTGACGTATACAAAATATGATGTAGTATTCCTCAATTTAGTTTACATTTAATTTTTTAAGTTTGAATTAAAAAAAGTAGTTAAGTCGTTTATATTTAGATGTACTGTACTATAACATCACAATTTTTTTTTTCTTTTCTTAACATAAAAATTTAGAAGTTCGTTGTTTGCTATTGGAACTTATACTTGATAGACTATGAAGCTAGACTATGTAGTTTCGAATATACCATTGACTCTTACCACTGCGGCCCCATTTCGTTCCTCGCCCGCCACTTACCTTTGTAATTTCGGTGTCCGAAATCAAATGCAAGTTATTTCGACGCTTTATAAGGTAGACAACGCTCTTTTGATTCCTTTGGTGATACAAGACAGTAGGTGGTATATCAGATGAACGGTATATATGGTCGTTAAGTCAACCTCTTCCATAAATTAACTACTTATTTGAATATAAGGGATCAAAGTTTGTATGGGGTCCGTCACTATCGAAAATAAAACCACGATACTTTGTATTTAAGCACTTGGCAAGAATAAATTAAATTACTTTAAGTGTGTACGGGTTTAAAGCAATGCCGTCAATAATGAGCGCCTTATGCAACACTAAAACAATACCCGTATTTACTTTCGATGGCCACTGTCCAACCACGTTTCATGTAAGGCAGAATATATTACTGCTCACACCATATTATGTGCTAAGTGCTTCAACCTTGCCACGATATGCCTGTTATTTCCATTTTTTGTATCTGGTTCTTCTTGTTTCTGTTCTCGGATCACCAGAATCATATCGGCTACAGAAGTGGTCCACGTATTAGGGTAGAAAAAGGGAAACAAACTCTGCCCCAAGATTGTAAAGATAGAACGCATTTCTACCCCACGTTACCAGTGCCCTCTAAATCGATATCAAATCTAGAAAAAACCATGAGCATAATACAAAATTCTTATAATAAGTCTACGAGTATTTTGGCTTATTAACGGTTGAAAATGGAACTCCCTTAAACATGCCAGGCACTCTTAATTAAAACAATTATCAATTTTGCCGTATTTTATATTAAGCATAATTACATAGTATGAAGACAACTATCCGTATAATAATAGATGCTTAAAATTTGACAAGAAAAAGGAACCGGTTCTATAAAAAATAAATCTCATTTTGGTTCAAGCGTAAGCCAATGAACACATCCATCATTTGTAAATCCCAATTTCTGAAACATTTTGTAAGCTGGAGCGTTATCCTGAACAGTGAACGCAAGAACGTTGCTATTCTTACTAAGAAGATCATTTACGACGTATTTTATCATGAATTCTGCATAACCCTTTCTTCTAAAAGGTTCCAGGCAAAATAGATGTGACAGATCACCATTCGCACCGACATTCAACCACGCCATGGGCTCATGTTTAGACGAATATAGTACGTAAGTAAAACCATTACTCGCAAGAAACTGGAAATAGTCCCTTGAAAAGTCGCTGGTATACGCCCATGTACTATCAACAATATCCAAATATGCAGATGTCAGTGGCCCAACGTAGGTTCCAGGAGGACAACTGAAATAACATAGAGGATAATTTATTTTCGTTCAATAAAAATAGTTTCAAATAATCTTGTCATTAATTTGTTAAAACTATTACTTAAACAAAACATACAAATTTGCTTCTATCGAGCGATTACATTTGCGATGACAAAGTTGACTGGACACAGTTAACGAATTTTTATTAGCTTACCTTATCCCCTCGTACTGAGTGGAATCGTTTGTTACAAAATGCTTAACAGCTATGTCATCTGAAGTGATTAGTATGGAAAGTTCGTCAGATATTCTCTTCAATAGATCCAGGGCTACATCACTTGCTTCTGGTACAGTAATAGGCCTATCCCAGGATATGACTTTAGTGGTTTTAAGACATTCTTCCATAACTCTTTCTCTTAAGGGATGAACGAATACCTCGTAATATTTCTCCTATAAATGGTTAATTAATTGGTAAACATATATTAATAAAACGTTGGTTTTCATTCTAATATAACAAAGTAGATGGTTTATTATCTAATCTATGTCAATTGATGGTAATATAGTTAGTAACTGTAGCTTAAGTTTTAACCATAGGTCATTACGTCTACATAGACCGTTATGGCTGTAAAAATATCAAAAAATTGAGGCTAACAGTCAATTTCTATTTTGAGCAACGCACGCAGACAAACACAAAGTAAGATACAAATCGCGAGTGAAAGACGTAGACGAGAGAGACCTATAATAGCTTGTTTGCCTGGCTTCTTTTCATCCGTAGTCTAGCAGTAAGCGGCACTATCTAGACGAATAAATTATCTTATATTTAAACATTATGTTTGTGTTATATTTTAACGTCTCGTATCTATATAGCATTAGGTTTATGATATTTAAATATATTTAGCATACAATGTCAAATATATCATCGTTAACTTCATCATAATTTAGTCGATTTGATCGTTTGCCATATATTTGCCTCATGCTACGATAAAACTAAATTATCTCACTTTTCATAGTTAATGTACCTTACCTTATCACTTATCCCCACAATACCATTGGTAACATCGCCATATGGGCAGTATATTTTCAATTTTAAATATTTCTGAAATACGGGATATTTCAATTGAATATCTAAAAAACTGTACTCTACAATATGAGATGGCCAATTTTCCTTAAACGCGTCCCGCGCTGTCGACCACTTCGAATATGGGAGTTCAACTAAAGGCTCAGCCATTCCATCAAATTATATCTGTAAAGAAATAGTTTGCTTAATTTAATATTTACCATCATAAGAGTCAGTTTGGTTGGATCCTCGAAGGTGGAAAGTACGACAAATGTTGTTGGACATATCGAGAGCAGTTCGGGCAGACGAGAAAAGAAGCTCAACTCCATAACAACTACTACAACTTTGACACGAAAAGTAGGAAGTACTATTTTTTTTATTTAGATTCACCAGTGGTAAATACAATATTACATTTATAATTATTATGCTAAGTTACAAAGGTCTTATTACTAAATGCATAACCTTTTAAGGTGAATACCGCATGCTAAAATATGTGTGAAATAGTTATAAGTATAAAATAATTATAAGTTATAAACCAACCATTCTGTGATGTAATACAATTAGGAAAATAACAAAATCTACCAAACAAGTCAAGGTAAAGGTACTAAATAAATCAAGAATTTAGTTACAATATATTTTTTTATATTTTTGCAAACCTTGGCAACGAATTTCTGAATAGGTCTAACCATTTATAATCGTTAATAATTCTGCATAGTCGCGACACACGTGAATTGATCCACAAAATAGTTCTGCGAGAAGGTTTTTCAAAGTTAATTGAAGTAATTGGAGTGACGTAAAATATGAATTTAATAGAATTATATAATTTTTAATAATTATTTGTTTTTGTTTGTTGTATTAATTTGAATTATTATTTGCTGTAATTAATGTAATGAGCTTAATTTTATTTATTCTATTAGTAAATTGTTTTTTTCTTTATCCTGTTATAAGTAAAAACTGTAGATTCATTTAATTATTATATTATTGCTATCACATTAATAATTTAATTATGTTTGTATTGTAATTAATTTTTAATCTATGACATAATCGTGATTTCATTTTTAAAACATAGATTTTTTACATTTTAATGTACTTGCTTTTTATATAAGAATGTTATTTACGCCTATAATTGAGGTAGCACTCAACATGTATTTTTGTCTATGTATATATTTTGGTGTAATAAATAAATAAGTTCACAGGTTACCGTGGACATCTAGGCTCTCTTAAATTAAACACAGACACAAGAAAGGAGTTGTCATAATCGTCGTTATTACTTTTACTAATACTAGATGATTAGTTTTTCTGTGTTTTATTAACTTGAAAGGTGTCTGGTACTGTGGAAATATTATCTTCAGTTAACTCCATTGAATCGTCTACATTATTAATATTACGATACTATTATATTGTTAACTAAAACTGAAAAAAAATAATATTCTCTACTATTTAATATGATGTTGGTGTCAATTTATACTTGAAAATATGATTCAATGCGTTTAATGGGTGCGCGATCCCTAAAAAAGATCACAGCTCGGATCTGAAATGATAATCGCATCTCTTTTTATTCTAGTAAGAGCTCAACGACTGTGAGGCTTTCGCCATTTCGACATTCAAAAGAAGTGCGTATGTAGACCTTACTAAAAGGCCTACGACGCTTCTATTTCCTCTAGTGTTGCAGGAGAATCGACAATCCGGTGATCCGTTTGCTGTTAACACTATCTTCAAAAGATCTTATTGTGGAATATGTTTAGATTTTTAGATATTTTCTTTGTTGTAATCAGATTGGGAATGGAGCGACCGCCCTCAGGCTATTAATTAATAAATTTTATTTTACGTTCTTACATTATATACATATTTTCATGAAAAACGAAACCCGCTGAGTTTATTACGCCCATTCTTGTCAAGTTTGAGGTATAATACCTTTTTATGAATGGTTGTTTTTTTTATATATAAGAGGGGGCAAACGGGCAAGAGGCTCACGGGATGGGGAGAGGTGAGGCAACCGCCTTGGACATCCGCAACATCAGGTGTCAAGAAATGCGTTGCCGGCCTTTAAGGTGGGACTATGCTTTTTTCTTGAAGGTCCCTAAGTCGTATCTGTTCGGGAAAACCGCAGCCGGTAATTGATTCCAAGGAGTGGCTGTGCGAGGCAAGAAATTTCTAACGAAACGCGCGGTTGTGGAATGCCAGATGTCTACGTGGTGCGGGTGGTACTTTGCACGTAGTGTCCGGTGGTGGAATTCGGCCGCTGGAATCAACCCGAACAGCTCCTCTGAGCACTCCCCGTGATAAATGCGGTAGAAGATGCAGAGAGCACCCACATCTCTACGCAATGCCAAAGAATCAAGCCGATCGGAGATGGCTTGACCGTCGATGATTCGAACCGCTCTTCATTGTATGAATGGTTGGTAGTTTTTGACTTTCAATAAGTGACAGTAGATCTTATTTTGAATAAAAATATTTGAGTTTTAATATGGTATTTAGTTAGTTTTTTTATGGGTATCAGTTGAGAATATGGATGGTCTAAGCCTAACGGCGGCTAAAATAAAATGTTGAATATGCATTGAGATGTTTCACATCACACATAACGTGGCACGTATTTTGAGACTCGTCGTCAGGGGTTCAGAGAGAGTGTATACTTAGAAAATTTATACGTCAAGATAGACTGTGACAGCTATAAACAATTCAAAACATATATCGACGAATAGTTAGCATACAAAAACAAAGCGACTAGCGTATTGCGAGTGTAATACGTAGCTGTAATGCACACTAAAGTAATAACCTGGTCTGTTTTCATGTGTTGCTTGACAGCAGGATGTTCTATCTAGAGGTATAAATTATCTAAGAGCGAGCTGTTTTTTTTTGTTTTTTTTTTTTGTTTTTTTTTTTTGTATTGATTTTTGGTATAAAATTAATACAAAAACTTGAATATTAATTGAGATGTTTCACATCAAACTTTGAGACTCGTTCTCTGGGGTTCAGAAAAGGATATTGTGTACATACTTTTTATATACTGTTTCCGAATGAACCAGATAGGAATTTTGCGATACATAACGAGCGACGGTGAAATGTAATGAAGGAAAGAGAAAGAGGATAGGACGCATGGCGAGGGACAAAGAAGGGAGACATTTATCAGGTTTGCGTACGCCGTCCATTCTATTTGTTTTTTTTTAAATGAGAGAATTGACGCTACAAGCAAGACATTCACCTTATGGTTATTGATACGCCCTGCCCAATAATTATAAAAAGTTCATTGACATAATTTTTTTTTAATAATTACTCACACATAAAGCAGTTTGTACTACGCAACTTGGAAGCACTTTACGATTGATATATGTTTTTAAAGAAAAAATTAAGAGATTAGAAAGACTATCCTGAGATTATAGTAAGTAATACGCCCTGCTCATTGCAATGCAGTGCCGCTTTAGATTCTCGATTGTACTCAAAATTCTGTTTTGGTAGGGCCAATAACGTCATATAATGGCGCTGTTGCCTAACTACCATTCTGTGCAAAAAAAATATCAAAAACTGTATATGGATGAGAACTTAAACTAACATAGTAGCAAGCAGAAGTTAGTGCATTACATATTACAGGAGATAATTTTCAGAGGCAAACTATTAAGAGTAATAGAATGTGTAAGAAGTAAGTTTTTCTCTGCTTTTAGCGAATAAAACAACCTCATGAAAGTTATAGGTATTAATAATATGATTTATAGCCGAATTATAACCTCTATTTTATTTAAATATAAAAAGCTCTTGGAAATTTATTCGTAATTTGTGATTTAAACACAAACTTTTTAATCACTGGAACATTAAGAGCTGCCAACAATATTTATCAAGAATAAAAGAATTAATTATTTAATATTTAGCTAAAAATGAGAAAACAACTAATTTAAAGGAACAAATATTTTTTCATGATGGAACTAAATATGAAAAAAATATAAAAAGACATTAAGCTTGCTTACAAATCATAGATTTCAAATGAATATACTGAATATTATAAAAACATTGAAAACCATTGAATGAGTATAAATTAATATCGGCTGAATGGTTTGCTGATGTAATCATGTTACAATATCATAGTAATAAGCTTGGTATCAATAATGCTAAGTTCAATATGTGTAATAATATAATTATAAAGCATGTATGACAGCCTTAAATAAACTATAATGAAGGTGCAATATTAACACTAAAGAAATTTATTCATTCAGAATAAGGAATCAACCATTTTAAATATTATGTTATTTTATATTTAACTGTAATTTGGTTTGAGTAAAACCATGTAAGATAAAATTAAATTATGACATACCTAGTATATTATTAACCGGTATGTAAATTTATGAGTTTAAACAAGAATAATGTTAAACATACCAAACCCGAATCAGCACTGAATCTAATCACTGTTAAGTGTTAACCTCGGAGCAACTATCAATCCTATTTATAGATAATGCTCCGAGATGTAATCAAATTTTTAATAATAAAATAGTATTATTATTATAGTCTATTCAATTCTTTTAATGTGGCTTTTCTGGAAAGGCCACCACAATTTGGCTCAAGATAGGTAGAAGCAGGCCTATTTACTCTATCATTGTCACTGCCAAGATAATGGTAAAATATAAATATCTCCGATCCGCGCCATCTATCCACTAGTCTGCGAATCACGTGCAGTTTAAAACTGCTAAAGTTGTTATGTCGCTGTTAGCTCGGACAGCTGATGCTAGCCTACTTGTTTCGAAAACTAGTTTATACAAAAACCTGTATCTAGACAGACTATTTTATTCCATTTTTGCTGAGGCTCTGAGGTAAGTAATTCAATGGGAACGTACTAAGAATAAGCGTAGGTACCTAATTCATGCTTTTACCTACCTGAGTTGTAAAGATAGATATTAATGTGAATATGCACACTATATAAATATGATTGATTTTATCGTCCATTTTGTAATTCCACACTCAGATACATTAAAAATATTATGACTACCGTAGAATACCGTAGCGTGCAACGTAGAGCAGCTCGAATTGTCGGGGACCCAGTGCTCTGTGAACGGCTGGATCACTTGGCGTTGCGTAGAGATGTCGCTTCATTGTGTGTCTTCTACCGCATTTATCACGGGGAGTGTTCCGAAGAGCTGTTTAACCTGATTCCTGCCGCTGAATTCCACCTTCGCACGATACGCCACAAGTAAGGATATCATCCCCACTTTCTGGATGTGTGACGGTCCTACACAGTGCAGTTTTCAAGGAACTTTCTTCCACGTACTACAAAGCTGTGGAATGAACTAACTTGTGCGGTGTTTCCGGGACGATAAGATATGGGTAGGCTTCAAAAAAAGCGCGTACACCTTCCTTAAGGGCCGGCAACGCTCCTGTGATTCCTCTGGTGTTGCAAGTGATTGTGGGCGGCGGTGATCACTTAAAAAAGGTGACCCGTACGATCGATTGTCCTCCTATTCCATTAAAAAAAATTAAAAAGAATGTCTATAAATTGGACAAAACTTCCTAGTTCCTTCAAAAATTTAAATTTTTTAGACCATACAGATAGCCTAGCCTAGCCTAAGAAAAACAGCCCGGCTAGGCTTGCCAACTGTACCTACTTCAAAATAGGGTGTTTTTCTTTATTTAATGTGTGTAAATAAATTATTAACATACACTATCTTCATCTTCAAAAAAGTTTCCAACCTTACATACGTCCTTGGTAATCTACTCGCCTTTATTTATTATACTCATAAACAAAAATACAAACAAACAAAAGGTCATATATTTACTGAGGTCCAAAAATGACATCTGTGAATATCAAAAATACATATTTCACTTTAACTAACGTTTCGGAAATTGGCAGGAAACTCAATGCAACTCTGTTAAATCAATATTAAAAGTGTCTTCATTTTAGATTATATTTATACTAGGCGATGCCCGCGACTTCGTTCGCGTAGATAAATGGTTTTTAAAAATAATAAGCAACTTTGGAATTCAAGATTATCTCATGCCCTATTCCAGTTCCGGTTCCCGTTTTCGTTCCCAAGGAAGATTGCTATGGCAAACTAAACCTATTGGTATAGTTACAGCTCATCGACGTGAATTTAAATTATTCACAAATCCCGGGAACCATGGATTTTTTCCGGGATTGAATGTCGCCAATGTCCTTTCCCAAGCTCTAGTCTATCGCTGTACCAAAATTTCATCAAAATCGGTTCAGTAGCTTCGGCGTAAAAGCATAACAAACAAACTTACATTCATTTGAGATATTTAATTACGTTATTTATGTTATTATGCGGTATAATAATACTATTATTGGTTGTATTTAATACCTTATTTATTACAATATTGTTTTTTCTACAAGCGTATAATAGTACGAGGAATATTTTTTTATGGATTTTTGGTTTTACATATTGTATTAAGCCAAAGAAGAATAACTTCACTTAATAGAACTTTAAGCTGAATATTATTTTGTTTCTTGACTTGTATTATCATGTAGTGCAGCAAATGTTAAAAGAAATTAGAAAACCTTTATTTGATCACTACACTATGAACAATAAACTTTAAAACAAATTAAATCAATCTACATATTTATAGTGATAAGAAAAAAAGTATACTAAATATAGTCCAAATATTTTGAGTTTTCTTTAGTGTTAATTCCGCCAATTTGTCTTCGACACGTGTTTCGCCTCTACACGAGGCAACCTCAGGACATGTTGACTCGCCAACCATGGCTCGTGCCATTGTTTAAAGACAAATATTGGCGGAATTAACACTTAAGAAAACTCAAAACATTTGGATAATTATGGATTTCCGCAAAGTAACGCCTCCTTCAACATTTTTTTTTATGGAATAGGAGGACAAACGAGCGTATGGGTCACCTGGTGTTAAGTGATCACCGCCGCCCACAATCTCTTACAACACCAGAGGAATCACAGGAGCGTTGCCGGCCTTTAAGGAAGGAGTATGCGCTTTTTTGAAGGTACCCATGTCGTATCGTCCCGGAAACACCGCATAAGGAAGCTCATTCCACAGCTTTGTATTACGTGGAAGAAAGCTCCTTGAAAACCGCACTGTGGAGGACCGCCACACATCCAGGTGGGGATGATATCCTAACTTGTGGCGTGTCGTGCGAAGGTGGAATTTGGCGGGAGAAATCAGGTTAAATAGCTCTTCGGTTAAACACTCCCCGTGAATTTACTAAATATAGTGTCATGTGTGACCAAATATAGGTCTCCCCCTCAGCATCATGCTGGAGCAAGCTGCAGCGTTTGTTTTCAGTGAAAGCCTTCACAAGTGAAGTCACCGTCAACAGGGTATTTAAGTACTACATAATATTTGAAAATAAAATACGCAGATAAGGATTAAAGAAATAATTTAAAAACACTAATAGTATAAGAAAACTCATACCTTTCATAAAATAAAATAAAAAACATGAGAAGAGGTATAACGGAATTGTTATTATACTAGCTGACCCGGCAAACGTTGTTTTGCCGTATAAATTAAATTGTATTGATCTTTTGCTTGCTAGTTGATGAGAGATGGCGCTAGTTGTATTCATTAGTTACAATCACACTTCTTTTATATTTTGTATAATTCACACTATAGTTTTATAAATTATAGCGTATTTGTTATTCTGGTGTGTAAGCTATATTATTGTAAAGTTTAATCAAAATCTATTCAGTAGATTTTGCGTTAATGAAGTTCAAACATACATCCAGACATACAAACTTTCACATTTATAATATAAGTAGGATAATCATTGTCAAAAATAATAAGTGCAGTAATTATATTAATGCGGCATAAGTGATACTCCTGATCTTCACGAGCAATTGTGTCGTATACGTGTCCCTATATTTAATAATCTTCGCCCACGAAAAAATAAACCTTTCTTGGTCCCGCTGCATCGCACCGTTGCCCGAGCCATGGCATCTATAGCGCGTTCATTGGCATCTTTCAACGCGCTCTTAGACAAGAATTCTCAATGGGATGCATTCAATGATGGATGGACTTCCCTAGTTTCTGAAATACTTAGGTACGCGGAGAGCATTGACATTGTATAATTAATTTATATATTTTACCAATGGGAGGCTTCTTTGCACAGGATGCCGGCTAGATTATGGGTACCACAACGGCGCCTATTTCTGCCGTGAAGCAGTAATGTGTAAGAATTACTGTGTTTCGGTCTGAAGGGCGCCGTAGCTAATGAAATTACTGGGCAAATGAGACTTAACATCTTATGTCTCAAGGTGAGAGCGCAATTGTAGTGCCGCTCAGAATTTTTGATTTTTTCTAGAATCCTGAACGGAACTGCAATGTAATGGGCAGGGCGTATCAATTACCATCAGCTGAACGTCCTGCTCGTCTCGTCCCTTATTATCATTAAAAAAAAAATCTTTTTTATTTGTAATTTTTCCTTTTAGTGTTTCGTCTAATTAGTGTAAGTGGCACTGCCGTGCTAATTAGACAATAAATAAATAAGTGAATATTGCTCAAGTAAAATTTAACCATGGGAATAGGCTGTTAGTTAAACTGCTTCTAATTAACCCACAACGTCATTTGTAGTCCTTTTCATCACTCATATAAAGGAGATGGTTGTGTGTGGAAACGACATAATATCTATAATAGTAACCTAGCACGTCCCATCTCAATTCTCAGACAGATTCCTTATATAGGTCAGCAGTTTTCTATGTCATGTCGCCTATAAAACATTTATTATTATTTAATCATACAACTCAAACGTATATGACACGTTCGAAAGCGTATGACAGACGAAATTGTCGTAGGATTATTGCATGCTTACGAATGTCATAAGTTTGTTATGTACATTAATTTATGTTAACTTTTTTTTATGAAAGTAAGGGTCGAGACGAGCAGGACGTTCAGCTGATGGTAATTGATACGCCCTACTCATTGCAATGCAGTGCCGCTCATAATTTTGAGCGGCACTGCATACAGTTGCGCTCGTCACCTTGAGACATAAGGTGTTAAGTCTCATATGCCCAGTAATTTCACTACCTACGGCGCTCTTCAGACCGAAACACAGTAATGTTTACACATTACTGCTTAACGGCAAATAGGCGCCGTTGTGATACCCATACTCTAGCCGGCTTCCTGTGCAAATGAACCTCCCACTGTTGAAACTGAGAGAAATAAAAATAAATTAATATGAAAAAATGATTTTATTTATGTTATTGTAAAATTCCTGCCCAGTTCTTCCTGACCCCACCCTCTAAAGTCTCAAAGTTCGAATCTAAATCGATGTCGAATGGATTTAATTCAAATATTTTGTAAGTCCATAGACAAACAGATTGAACGCCGCAAATAGAGCTGGATACACAACACACTCCATATAAAGTCCAATCGTATACCGAAGAAGCTCTGGACTCTCTCGAGGAGCCTCAACGACAAAGCAAAGGCGGGCGTACATAACCTAGCGGCGTACTGGCAAATAAAATTTCATATTCAAATATGGAATACTATGGCATGTGTAAGAAGCAGGAAGTGATATGAGAAAACATTTCATTAATTTGACTAATTTCTGCTGCGCAGATTATTACTACCACTATAATGAAATGATCCTCACATCTAAATAAAGCACTTTTAAGGGATTAAAACACGTGTAATTGTGTTTTTACATTACATTTTTTATAATACCTGGGATCCAATACTCTCTAAATTAAAACCCAAAGCTACCAAAAAAGAAGACGACACTGTCAGTAAGTATTGCCAAAACCATCTGTCATAATGACAACTATGACAAATACTATCTTGACTCATTTTATCTGCAGTCCCCCTGAAAACGAGATATGGAAACGTCGGGTTAACTAAAATAATGAAAAAAATATAACTTTAACGCAAAAATCTAATGTAAAAACACAGTTACAATTGCACGCGTTTTAATCCTTTAAAAGTATTTTTAAGTGTCACAACACTCGCGTATACAAAGAAAGTACGTATGTATATCCACACATGAAACTAAGTCGATCCGCATTTGAAAAAAATCCATGAAATCGACCCATTTTTATGGATACCCAAAAAAATAATTATGGCTAAATTGTCACAAAAAAAGATAAAATGGTTCCCAAGACAGACATTCTGTATATCCTCCGGATTAGGATTTTCCATACTGTTATTAAGTACCAATTTTGTAGTCCGTAGGTTAAGAGTGTGCCTAGTTGGGACTATCGACATCAGGCCAAACTAATCATCCCAATCACTAATAAGTGAACACATAAATTGTACGCGTTAAATATAAAGAGTAGTTCATAGTGATAACTTCTTTTTAATTGGGAAAAAAGCGGCCAAGTGCGAGTCGTACTCGCCCATGAAGGGTTCCTTAGCAGCAAGTAACATAATATAAAAGTTGCTGTAGTACGCTGTCACGATTTATGACGTATTAAAAAAAAACTTACTAAATATCGTTCAAATCAATTTTCGGTGGAAGTTTGCATGGTAATGGTACATCATATTTTTTTAGTTTTATCATTCATCAGAAGTTACATGGGGACACATTTTACCACTTTGGAAGTGTCTGCCGCGCAAACTATTCAGTTAACAAAAAAAAATATTAGAAACCTCAATGTCATTTTTGAAGATCTATCCATAGATACCCCACACGTATGGGTTTGATGAAAAACTTTTTTTAAGTTTCAGTTCTGTGTATGGGAATGAACCCCTAAAAGTGAATGTAAAAATAACATTTTTGGGTGAAAATCTTAATCTTAATAGATAATTAATAATAATAAACTTTTAACAGTAAAGTTCTTATAGTTTCGTTAAAAAGTGGCTGTGACATACGGACGGACAGACAGACAGGCAGACATACATGACGAATCTATAAGGGTTCCGTTTTTTTGCCATTTGATTACGGAACCCTAAAAAGGCCATGTCAGTAAGTCGATGTCCATTTGTGACCTGATAATAAAAGTAACTTTGACGAAATCAAAGTTGAAATCGATTAGCGATGGAGCGTGGAGTGGAACTTTTATATTCGACCGGAACTTTAAGTCTATTTGAAATTACTTTGACTTTAAATTGCTTCTTGCTGTGCTGTTAAGGTGTTTGTTTTGATATATTTATGGGCTAGTAGATAGTGTGTCGTACGCTAATCTATTAAGACCTGACTTTGTACACCAATAATTTACTTTATTTCTAACCGTTTTCTCTCAATAAATTAATACTAGCATTGGTTTTCTAGCCAGGTAGGCACTGTAGATCTAACTAGTCGAAGTTGAGCCTGGAGATTCCTTACCGTAGGTTAGGTAGAAATTTATTATGGGGGTTCAATAGAAGTTTGGTTATAAAATAATGGAACCAAATGAAACTAAATAAACTTTAACAATGTATTTATTTAGGATCATAACGAGGTAAGCACTGCCTAACTGCCTATATGATATGCACGCCCCTAACTAGCAGTTCTCAAAAATATTAATACCTATTATAGTGTTTGATATAATACGTCGAATAATTGTTGTACTTTTTATTTTTTCAAATCACATGTATAATAAAAAAATCATAAATTGCCCTCAGAATGTTTAGTTTAAAACATAACGTACGGTTAATGTTACTACAATATAATTATTGTTTCCAAAAATGCAAAAAAGGAAATTACATTGGGTGGTTGTGTTAATTTTTTTAAGTCATAAATTATTATGAATGCGTAATTATTTGAACCCGCCCTTGTTCTTTGACCAAGGTCACTGGCTTGCATTAACGCCTTAAGTTACCACCTTCGAACATAATTTATGATTGCTATGCCTCAGAATAAATCTATTATCCATAATATTGTTTCGGAAAATCCTGTAAGAAATCTAGTTGCCGCGCGCTAACGTAGGCACATACACCTACTTCTTGTCGTCCTATGAACCCGTTAGGGTGATTAAAATTGTTTTTCTTAAATATACAATTTGTTTGTTTGAAAATTTCAATTATTTACTTTGAATTTTAGCTCTACCCGTGTATACATTTTAAAAGTCCTTCAAGAAAGTAAGGCAACTAATGAATAAATTTAATTCAAATTAAATATAATCTAGGAAATGAGATCAAAAGGTTTTTTTATAACAATTGACAAATTTTAATATTACCAACAAAAAATTCACAAACAAGGTAACATCTAAATTAATAACTTTTAAATTAAACAGATCAAATTGTTAAGCATCTAAGAATAAATTTCAAATGAAACAATGACTCATATTCGATCAGTAATGGGGCAGAGTAACGGCCTAACTAGTCAACGTTTGCAGAGAAAAGGTGTCGACGCTTTTTAAGGGAAAGGGCTACCTTCCAGGATAACGACGGGAGGGAGGTGGTGAATGCTCATGCATACCAACGCAGCCTAAGTCTGCGTTGGCTATGTGGGACTCACGTAAAACCTAGGTGCCTACCCACTAAAAACCACCTGAGTTTGGCTTTGGGCAGGTTCCCTCTAAGCCTTCATCGAAGGCGACCTTCTCTTGGGGAGAGAGAGGCGCAAGCGGCACTCCCTATGGTGTATCCGCTGAGATATAGCACAGAAGATGCTATCTAATTGGGACAGTGTCGTCAGAAGACATCACCTTTTATAGACGTCTTCACCCACCTATCACTGTCAACAATATATTTGATAAACAATTGTAATAATAAAGACTTTAAAGACTAAAAAGTTTAAAAAAGCTATTAAAATGTCGACAATGCCCCTGTGATGACTACGGTATTACAGGATAGAGGCCGGCGGTATCATTCAACATGGCCCTTTTTGTCCTTGTCGGATACAAGATTAAAAATCATTTTTCTTTCAAACATGGCTCACAAATTCACTTTACTTTATTAAACCATTCCATATCATCTGCTTTTTAGTATTTATCTTATATTCAATGTCTAATGAAATGCTCGTCATATGATGGGAGTTTTTGAAGTGAAATCTTCTATATCCGTGTTGGGCATGCTAAAAAAATAAATACAAATATTGTTAGATGGGTTTTTAGATTGGTGAAATTGCGTGAGTTCCCTTCACCGAAATGCTTATAGCATTATATCTGTAGTTATACATCTGACGTATTGTGCAACATTAGTGCTGTATTTATCTTATAAGTGAAATTGAATGGATTTAATTTAATTTAATTTAATTTTTTTACTTCTTTTTTTTCTTCAGAGTGATTTAAATTTCACTAGGAGAGTTTTTAATTCGACAAATTACTTTATCACAATTTCTTATGTGCATATTCTCAAAATTATAAAATAATCCAATTATTTTTAAAATATTCATATTCTTACATTATTTCAATGGCCACACTATAAAACTTTCACTTAACGGGTTCGAAGTAACATTCTCTTTTCACATCCAAATTAGTTTTTTATTCATTCCGCATTCAATATTATGTTTTATGTTATGAAATTAAGGGGCGAGACGAGCAGGACAGTTTGCAGATGTCATTTTCGAACGATCTTGCCTGTTTGTTAATAAAAAATACTAACAAAAACAAAATCGCATATTAATTCTCTTTTAAAGTGTATACAAAAAATAACTCTTATTTTTAACGCCTCAAAAATAGAAAATATATTTACATTTATCTAAAAAATTGCTTCTACAACACCTTTGAAACGAAACTTCAACATAAAAAGTTTTTCGTTCCTTAACCTGCATTAATTTTTTCTTCAGAATTCCTTTAACTCGGGTCACATTGCGCTATTTGCGTACTAAAAACCGTCGAACTTTATAAATGGCGGTCCGTGGCAGCTTGGGACGGCGTGACGTCACTAAAAAACAATTGCCAACACTGTTTATTTATATCCGCCGATTGTGGTGGCATCGTGTTCACGCTTGTTTCAAATCGAAGTTTAAAACCAGCGGCTGTCTTGTATAAAGCACGATTTGATGACATCAAAAAACAATTTATATAAATATTCACCGGTTTTTTTCACAAATAATGCGTTTGCATCGTAACATGGCACACGGCGCCTATTTCTGCGTTAAGCAGTAGAGGTAAAGGTATAGGGGGCCGTAGCTAGTGAAATTACTGGGCAAATGAGGCTTGAATCTTATGTCTCAAGGTGACGAGTGCAGTTGTAGTGCCGCTCGGAATTATTGGGTTTTTCAAGAAGCGGCAATGCATTTTAATGGGCAGGGCGTATCAATTGCCATCAATTGAACATCCTGCTCATCTCGTCCCTTATTTTCATAAAAAAACAAAGCTGATTGGTTCATTCAGCTCAAAAATTATTGTTGAATTGACACACGAGTTACTTAATCTTACCAATTTTTGATTTCGATTGTCCGCTCTGTATCATACCATAAAATTAGAATATACTAGCAATAGACGACCTAACAGCCTGATATTGCGTAATTCAAATTCAAATATTTATATTCAAAATAGGATGTGACATCACTTATTGAAAGTCAAAAACTACCACCCATTCCAAAAAGATTTCCTCAGACCTGTGAAGAACGGGCGTAACAAACTCTGCGGGATTTTTTTTTTCATAAAAAAATATGTTTACAAATGAATATACAATATTCAATAAACTTATTATTTAATAGCCTGAGGGTGGTCGCTCCATTCCCAATCTGTGGAATCATTAAGAAACTTATTTATGTTATAGTAACCTTGACCACACAAAGGTTTTCTAACAATTCTTTTGAATATCATAACACTTTTGTTTTGAACATTTTCTGGGATCTTGTTTTAAAAGTATATACATCGCCCCACAAAAGACTTACTAACTCGACTTAGCCGAGTAGTTGGCGTTATAAGTTTATGTCTGTTCCTGGTGTTAACATTATGGTTATGACAGTTTCTAGTAAATTCACTTATGTGCCTATGAACATACATTACATCATCAAGAATATATTTAGAAGCAACAGTCAAGATTTTAATTTCTTTGAATTATGCTCTTAATGATTCTTTAGGACCTAGGTTATAAATAGCGGGAATAGCCCTCTTCTGCAGCAAATATTGTATTAATATCGGCAGCGTTGCCCCATAACAATATACCATAGGACATAATACTATGGAAATAACTAAAGTATACTAGTCGCGCCGTATCTATGTCAGTTAATATAATTATAAATCATTAACAATAATATATTGAGAAGCAACAGTCAAAAGATTTATTTATTTAAATTTGCCACTTATTAATTCTTGATTTTTGACTTGAATCATTTTTGAATTGTCAATGTGTACGTTAACTAATGGTAAGCAAGTTTAATATTCAAAATACTAAGGAGCTAATTCTAATGACCGACTTTTTACGACTTTTCAATTGAAATCGGTTACAGTAACAACAGACTGGCTTTCCTTTTCTATCTTTCTGTATCTCCGTTAGAAATGAGCTTCTCTCCCACAAGCTTTGTTTTTCTGTATGCTAATATATTTTTAGTAATATGTTATAAAGTTTATCTACA
Organism: Leptidea sinapis; assembly: GCF_905404315.1. NCBI lineage: Eukaryota > Metazoa > Arthropoda > Insecta > Lepidoptera > Pieridae > Leptidea > Leptidea sinapis. Next base: position 8,587,232 of record NC_066289.1, read on the forward strand.
CCCATGCTTTAAATCCTCTATTAAAGATTCTAAAACAGTTAGCTTATTGCCAACATTAAAACACCTAATGTCCTATTAACCATTACATCATCCAAACGAGTGTTGGAATGAAATTCAGTACAACATTACAACACTCGTTTGGATGATGTAACGGTTACTTAAATGATGTTACCATTTCACTATTTAAATTGGCTGTCACTATTTATAAAATCACAAAGATACACTATTACAACACGGACGAGTAAAAAAATAACGACTCCGTGTCACCTTACATAACAGTGAGGCACCAAAACAAGCCGGTAAACGTTTAAATACATAGCCCCACGCATACACTTACAAGCCGATCGGCCGCCATTATGAGATTTGCCATTGTCTGTGATAGATCAGTTTGCGTCGCAATAAAATATTTTAAAAATGCCGTCGTGCGTTGTGAAAAAGTGTAAAAACAATACTATAAAGGTATTTGTGGATATATGATTATTTAAGGGAGAAAAAATTGTGTAACTAGTATCCCCCGTAACCGCACACACACTAGCATAAAGGTGCTTCACTTGGTAATATCACGGCGCGGAGTCCTTCTTTTTTTTTTACTAGTCCTTGTATGTAAATAGTGAAATGGTAACATCAAAGGTACACTTTTATAATAGTTAAATGAGTCATTATAAAGTCAACTTAAATGAGAAACATTGGCAAGAAACTCGTCGTCACTGTTTACTAAGTCCATACCGCGCTCCGTGAAACATGTTAACAAGAGAAAATTTTAAACGGGAACCATTTTGGAATAAATAATAGAGCTGTAACATTTATTAAGTACTTTGTCTGATAATATTAACTGTTAGCGACTGTCGCTGAAACTTTTACCAACTTCAATTAACCACTATATTTTCTTATCAAATTGTTTTTCTTTGTATTTTTTGTGGCGCTGTAATGGCGATATTAAATGAACACATGAGTAGAGCTAGATCTAACCTTGATCGTAATAAAATAATTATAAAATTATAGTAACTACTACTACCTACTTTACCAGTGGGAGGCTCCTTTGCACAGGAAGCCGGCTAAATTATGGGTACCACAACGACGCCTATTTCTGCCGTGAAGCAGAAATGTGTACACATTACTGTGTTTCGGTCTGAAGGGCGCTGTAGCTAGTGAAATTACTGGGCAAATGAGACTTAACATTTTATGCCTCAGGGAGACGAGTGCAATCGTAGTGCCACAAATTTTTGGGTTTTTCAAGAATACTGAGCGACACTGTATTGTAATGGGTAGGGCGTATCAATTAGCACCAGCTGAACGTCCTGCTCGTCTCGTCCCTTATTTTCGTTAAAAAAAAACCTAGTAGCAGTGAATAATTGAAATTTTGAAACAAACAAATTATAATATATTTAAGTTAGTTAATATATGTACGTGGTCGCGCGCGGCTACTAGATTTCTTACAGATTGTTCCCAAATAATATTATGGATAATTGATTTATATAGGTGAATTATGTATTTAATTTTTTTATATTTTGTAAATGATTACTGTCAAGTACTTCTGTGTGCTTATTTAATGTCGCCAATGGAGCGCCACGTTGTTGAAGTACTTTTATAGATTTAAATATTCTTTCTCTAGTATAAGATTATTCAAGGTACCGATTTTATTTCATCTGTCAATCGATCCTGATTTAAATCTTAATCTTCATTTTTAATTATATGTATTCGATCGAAGGTACGATATTCGACTTAATGCGGAAGCAAGTGATAACTCTGGCATCAACGAAGTCAGAATATATACAGACGGATCCAAATCCATACACGGCACTGGAGCCGAAGTCTTCTCGAACGACCTAAATATAAAATATCAACAGCATTAGACAACCTAAACACAATATTTCAAGCAGAATGTATTGGAATTACTAGAGCAGCTCTGACGGTAGCAGCCAGAGATGTCAGAGATCTTAACATAAAAATAATCTCAGACAGTGCATCCGTATTTCAGGCGCGACAAAACAACACAATAACATCTGTCCTTATACTGGAATGCCATAATGCACTTCAATCCATCGCAAACCAGAACAGAGTCACTCTGCAATGGATTAAAGGACACAGCAACTCACTGGGCAATGATGCCGCAGATGAACTAGCCAAAAGGGGATCTGAATCCGTAGCATATGGACCGGAGCCACTGCTACCTATACCTCAGGCCCAAATTAAAAAGTTGCTACGAGAAAAAACGAAACAATACCACCCAACAGAATGGAGAAACAGCAAAGGTTGCAGGCAAATAAAGAATGCGGTTCCGGTGCCCCCAAAGAGGTTCACCCGCAACCTGATGAGACTACACAGGGACAATATAGGCACAATTGTAGGTGTAGTCACCGGTCACTGTCCCTTGAACAAGCATCTGTCTATCATAGGTGTAACAGACAGCCCCTTGTGCAGAGGATGCATGGAGGCAGAGGAAACGCCAGAACACGTACTTATGGAGTGCAGCAGTGTAGCCGAACAACGGGCACAAATACTCCAATCACCAGCATCGCTTCCGGATGTCTGCAGAAACTTAAAAAGACTGTTAGACTTCTGGAATGATCTGGGCTTTTTTTTTTTTTTTTTATGGAATAGGAGGACAAACGAGCGTACGGGTCACCTGGTGTTAAGTGATCACCGCCGCCCACACTCTCCTGCAACACCAGAGGAATCACAAGAGCGTTGCCGGCCTTTAAGGAAGGTGTACGCGCTTTTCTTGAAGGTACCCATGTCGTATCGTCCCGGAAACACCGCACAAGGAAGCTCATTCCACAGCTTCGTGGTACGAGGAAGAAAGCTCCTTGAAAACCGCACTGTGGAGGACCGCCACACATCCAGATGGTGGGGATGATATCGTAACTTGTGGCGTGTCGTGCGAAGGTGAAATTCGGAACACTCCCCGTGATAAATGCGGTAGAAGACACACAATGAAGCGACGTCTCTACGCAACGCCAAGTGATCCAGCCGTTCACAGAGTACTGGGTCCCCGACAATTCGAGCTGCTCTGCGTTGCACGCGGTCAAATGGATCGAGCTGATACTGGGGTGCGCCAGACCAGAGATGACAGCAATACTCCATGTGAGGCCGGACCTGCGCTTTGTAGAGCGCTAGAATGTGGGCCGGCTTGAAGTATTGCCGTGCTCTATTTATGACGCCCAGTTTCTTTGAAGCCAGTTTGGCTTTGCCCTCCAGATGGCCACGGAATTGGCAATTGCTCGAGATTTCGAGACCCAGTATTCCGATACTAGGCGAGGCTTTAAGGGAAGTGTTCTCGAAGAGCGGTGATACGGCAAATGGGGTTTTTTTAGTGGTAAACGCGCAAACTTGAGTCTTCTGGGGGTTAAATTGGACAAGGTTCAACTTACCCCATTCCGCGACCTTCTCGAGAGAGGACTCGATAGAAGACACAAGTTTCACCCGGCACTGGTCGACGTTTTCCCGAGAGAGACCTGCATGGCCCGTGTATACGGCATCACCAGTGCTGTCGTCTGCATAGCAATGCACGTTGGCGGTGTCCAACATATCATTGATATGCAGAAGAAACAGCGTGGGAGATAGCACACAGCCTTGGGGCACTCCAGCGTTCACGGGCTTGGGATTCGAGCAATAACCGTCGATAACGACCTGTATGCTGCGCCCAGTGAGGAAGCTGGAGGTCCACTTGCATAAGCTCACGGGAAGCCCAAATGATGGAAGTTTTGCGAGGAGCGCCTTGTGCCATACACGATCAAAGGCCTTCGCTATATCCAGACCAACTGCCAGGCCTTCCCCCTTGCTTTCAATAGCCGCCGCCCATCTGTGAAAAATCTGTGTGGGCTGGTTGGAGTAAGAAGACATTTTAAAAACGCACAATGGCCCAATCAAGAGGCTAAGTGTGTAATAGCTAAACTAACTAAATTATTTTATTAATTAGATTATTTTACAGCAATAGCAATAAAAGGCATAAAAAGCATTCATTTTCTCAAAATTGATTCCTTTAGAATTCTTTTTGATGTGATTTCTTATAACTACTAGATACTACTACTTATAACTACTAGATACTACTATGACAGTACAATTTAAACATTTTATTAAAAAGAGCGCAAATAAAGAATGCTGGGAGAGTTATTGGACCGCTTTTTATTCCAAAGCGATAGTGGTATCTAGTATATTAGAAATGACGAAAAAATAATTCTATAGGAATCAATTTTGAGAAAATAAATGCCTTTTATTGAGGTCATCGTTAATCAAGCCTAAACTACCAGGACATCATAACACCATAGGAATGTTTCGATTGATAGTATCCATTAAATAAATGTCCGTGATAAAGAGCGGGACGGGCGGTATGACATGGCGCCGCTTATCCGCCCGCCCTAGTCGGAACCTCGCGCTCACAGAGTGAAGACGCATCGCGCACTCATATAAACCTAATTTTATACGCTTATTAATAATTATTACACATACTAATAGTGCTTTGTGTTATTAAGTGCTTGTGTTAAACGGTAGGCTTCAGCAGTGACCGTAAGTATTTTTTCATTTAACTTTGAATCTTAGTAAATAGACGTAACGGCCATTTTATCGAATGCCAACCTTGAGTCGTTGGTTTGTATTTTGGTCTTTGTAGATCTTAGGTCGGTTTATTGTGGTATGTACCGGGTAAAATAATCAGCTGTTTTGCATTATTTATAGTGTACGACACAAATTCTCAATAAACTTTTTGTATAGGACTTTCTGCTGAACTGTTTCATTTATATCAAACTTTAACGAACACACTGAGTTGTCTTCGAAAATTGTAAAAGAACGAATTTGAAAGTTACAGAAGTATTTTGCATCTCCAGCTCTTATGGTTGACATTAATTTTGCTAGGTAGGTACATACTTTTTTAATATTTAAAATTATTGTATCATCTTCAGTAGTATAGAAATATCTGTATTATGTTTATTTTATATATTTTTAAGAATTACTTAATCTAAGAAATAAGCTAAGAATGAAAGCTAAAATTATGGAAAATGCAGAATGGATTATCTTATATAATATAATAAAAAAAAATCTCTCATCATTTTGTCAGATAAAAGCACAAGTATTTTGTAAATATAAAAAAAAATATTGTGAAGAAATACGAGTCATTGTTTATTACTGTTTTATAATTTTGGCATATTTATGTTTATCAAGTTAATATCAACTCAAAAATATTTTATTTCATAGGTAAATTGCATTAAACTTGAAATATGTCATTTTTTCATACAGCTCATTCGAAAGGCAGATTTCCTTAGAGAAGAACGTGCAAGAAACTCTAAGGTTGCTCTTTTCAAAACAGATGCTATTACAAATTCTTATTTTCAATTAAATTTACAATAATCATTTCAATTACAATATATGCAAAGTGATGCAACAAAAATACTCAAACGTCAATAATTAAATGCCTTACACCATTAGTATTATTGTACACGCATAGAAACTAAGATAATCTGCTGAAAAGAAATGATATACAAAACATTAATACAAGATACAAGAATAAATTAAAAAGATTCCAAGATACCGATTACAAAAACTTAACGATTCTTTCATGGGAAACTCTGTGCGTTTCTAATATAACAAACTCCCATCAATAGTGACAGAGCTATGAATTCGTCATTTCAAATGTTATATTAAAAAGCAATTAATTAAGGAAACCTATTATAGAATAGATGATTTTATAAATGCCAAGATGGCTCGGCCAGATGTCGCTCCATCTCGTGATGACAGCTTGACAATACCTTAGGTTCTTGTAAACCGATGTAGAGCTATGACTAGTTCTTGTATAATATAGTGCAATAGTATAATTATGGATACAAATTTGTATTTTTGTATATTAGAATAATTTATTTTGTGACGATTCAATGTGATCCTCGAGATTCTGAGTCAAAAAAATGTAAATTAATAAGTAAAATCATAATTATAGTTATTGAGTACATACTTAAAGTACAATACAGTAGATGTATCAATCCACACATACCGTAAATAAAATTATAGTGCGATACTACGACAAAATACGCCAATTTTAATAAATTAAAGAAAAAATGCCTTCAAAAATATAATACATAATAGTGGCAATCGTATTTCTTGTAGTTACATGGCTTAGATCTTGCATTAAATAAATATATCATTGAAGAAATCCGTGAGGGTTCGTTAACGGGGAACGAATAGAGCCTCTTTCTATAATAATTCACAGGGAACATGTAAGGTTAAGACGTACAAAACAGATTGCCGACCTTAAGCAATAAATCTAAGACGAGCAACATACATATACACAATATAGTAATAAATTCCATTAGGGTCACGAACAACTTAACGAAATAAAAAAAAAAGTTTATTGTTAATAAAATATCGTATGCTTAATACATGTTTATTTTTATTTTATTAATAAACTTTTAACTAATTAATTACCCGTTATACAAAGATATACGCTGGAATACGTTGGATGAGGGCAGCGCAGGACCGCTCGTCGTGGAAATCTTTGGGGAAGGCCTTTGTCCAGCGGTGGTCGTCTTTCGGCTGATGATGATGATAATACAAACATTACACAATTTTGTTTTCTACCAATTGTTGATACCAATAACATTTCACTGTGCCAGTCAGTTTGAGATAAAGATTAGTATTCATCACTAATTAAGGATTTTTCTTTCAGTGTGACCTTTAAGTATTTGAGAAGTTTTTGCCCAGATGATTTAGTTTTTTTTTATATGACAATACGGGACGAGACGAGTAGGACGTTCAGCTGATGGTAACTGATACGCTCTGCCGATTACAATGAAATGCCACTCAGGATTCTTGAAAAATCCAAAAATTCTGAGCGGCACCACAATTGCGTTCCAGTAATTTCACTAGTTACGGCGCCCTTCAGACCGAAAAGCAAAAATTTTTACACATTACTACTTCACGGCAGAAATAGACGCCGTTGTGGTACCCATAATCTAGCTAGCATCCTGTGCAAAAGAGCCTCCTACTGGTAGTATTACATAAAGCACAGACGAACAGTATTTTTCCAAAGATACCTTATTTGTCAAGTAATAATAGATAAGTGGCCATCAAGAAATCAAGTGAAAACAAACGCTCACAATCAAAACTCTAATTTTTGCTGCAAAATGGAAAAATCTGTTAAAAATGCCCTTTTTACTATAATATTGAATAGCCTCTGACTTATATTTTCCAGCTAAACTCGACCTGTACTCTGCGATATATTTAAATAGATCCTGTAACCGAAGCCTCTATTATCGCTTAGGTCTCAAGTAATCGGAGACGAAAGGTCGAAGGATAAACATCAACGATAAATCCCTTCAATATCGTCAATATAGGACGGCGGAAAGGGTCCGGAAATTGCTCCGCTCATGTTGGCCAAGTTTCCTACCGCTGACTTACCGTGCCTCAGATAACTGTCACTTGGAATAATGTATTTATGTACTAGAGTTTTCGTTTATAGATGATAGGAATATATTTGGCTTCAGCTACTACTGCAGTAATGTTACATTGTTCGACTTTTTGGTGCTATTTTTGAATTCATTTTCATTTTGGTAAAATTAGAGTGAGAGCATTTATTTATTATAATATTATTTTTGTTTTTATTTTCCTCGCAGGTGTAAGTAAAGCACTCATTATCAATCGGCGGACACTTCTATTTTATCACGTATAATTAAATATGGCAGAATAGTATCATCATCATTAGCCGGAAGACGTCCGATCTCTACGATGATCGGTTCTGCGCTGCCCTCATGGATGAGGGCAGCATGAGGGCCCTCATGGAAGATCGCCGGAACACGTTCCAACGTGTTCTGGCGATGTATACCAACAATCTTCACCAGATTGTTGGTATATCTTGGGGGCCTATCAACACTGCGTCTTCCGGTATGTGGTCGCCATTCGAGGACTTTTCTATCCCACCGGCCATCTGTCCGTGGAACTATGTGACCTGCCCACTCTAATTTCTGATTTGATCTCGCACGAAAACTCCTAGCATAGTCCTCTCCATTGCCTTCTGAGCGCCCATGAGTTTTCTCATCAGGCCCATAGTTAGCACGTCTGCGTACCGTAAGTCATCACTGGCAACACACACTGGTTGAAGACGAAGGTCTTCAACCAGCGTCTGAAGAGACGCTGTGGCATTTGGGACGAGAAGATTTTACGGACTTTATTTGTTTTAGTACAAATTCAAATTTTGAGACAAATTCCGCTATTTGTGAACACATAAAAAGCATTGAATTATTTAGCCATAAGTGATGAGAGATTTCAAATACATATTGATTAAAATTTACTAAAATAAAACAATTGAATCCAAATGGATTAATTTGATTAAGATTTATTCAGTTTATCGACATAATCAAAGACATATTTAACATTTTGAATAGATTTAGTATTGTGACGAGGTGCTTTCCATGGTCAATGAATTCAATAATCTGGAAGAGATCCATAAACAACATCCCAAAGGCTATTAATATTAGCCAAAAACCGTTAATATACTGAATTGATCTCGAATTTCTGAGTAAAGCTGAAATTTTCCACTTCGCTGTATCCACGTTAAGTATGGGAATAGGGAATACGTCTTATTGTGAATATTTAACGTTATCTGGTGCATCGCTTTTCTTATATTCAACCCACGTCGTATTTACGTGAGCTGAAAATTTAATCGTTTTACGAAAATAGCTACTTTCAATATCTTATGTTGAGGGGAGATTGTGAATAAGGGGATAATTTGTCTGCACAAAGACTTAATGGATGTACAGGTTTGACAAACACCTTTTGTAAGTCGTTTTAATTGAACCAATACAAAAAAGCTCTTTTAAAGTGAATATTCACCGTAAATGGGCCATTTTTGGAGACGTAATTTGTGAATCGCTATAACGCCTATAGAAGCATTCCGGCCAGATTATGGGTACCGTAACTGCCCTTTTTCTGCCGTGAAGAAGATGTGTAAGTATTATTGTGTTTCGGTCTGAAGGGCGCCGTAGCTAGTGAAATTACTGGGCAAATGAGACTTAACATCGTATTTCTCAAGGTGACGAGCGCAATTATTGTAGTGCCGCAAAAAATTTTTTGAGACGAGCAGGACGTTCAGCTGGTGGTAATTGATACGCCCTGCCCATTACAATGCAGTGCCGCTCAGGATTATTGCAAAACCCAAAAGTCTGAGCGGCACTACAATTGTGCTCGTGACCTTGAGACATAAGATGTTAAGTCTCATTTGACCAGTAATTTCACTAGCTACGGCGCCCTTCCGACCGAATCACAACAATGCTTAGACATTACTGCTTCCCAGCAGACAAAAGCTTGGATACAGAGCGATCGCCCAGAAGCTGTTTTATTAATACATTTTACTGTAACGAATTTTAATTAGAAAAGAAACCCGCTAAGTATCTTGCGTCTGTTCTTCTCGGGTTTAAGGCTTATATTACAATGCAGTGCCGCTCAGGATTCTTGAAAAACCCTAAAAATTCTGAGCGGCACTCCAACTCCACTCCAGCAGTTATGCTTACACATTACTGCTTCATGGCAGAAATAGGCGCCGTTGTGGCATCCATAATCTAGCCGGCATCCTGTGCAAAGGATTCTCCCACTGGTATATATATACCTGGACCTTGAGAAGAAACGCGAAGCTCAAGCCAGCCCCAAGAAGTTGGAGCCCTAACGGTAATGCTACCTGCTTCATCTAGGACACTTACTTAAGTGAAGGAAGTCAATTGCTCAAAGTAAATTTGTTTATATAGTCTAGATAACCTTAATATTCTACCGGTAAATCTAAAGCCGAGCTTGTCAACCTATTATTATGATATTCTGTACCCACGCTATCAGGTGTACATAAAAGGATAAAGGATATATTTCATCTTGAAATAAAAAATCCCGATAGAAATCGGTGAAAGTAAGCCTTTTTTTTATAAAATAAGGGACGAGACGAGCAGCGTTCAGCTGATGGTATGCCCTATCCAATACAATACAGTGCCGTTCAGGATTCTTGAAAAACCCAAAAATTCTGAGCGGCACTACAACTGCGCTCGTCTCCTTGAGACATAAGATGTGAAGTCTTATTTGCCCAATAATTTCACTAGCTACGGCGACCTTCAGACTGAAACACAGTAATGTTCACATTACTCCTTCACGGCTGAAATAGGTGCCGTTGCGGTTCCTGTGCAATGGAGCCTCCCACTGGTTTCAAGGTCAAATACTATCATCACAAAAAGTGAAGTCTAAACAGCCCCACGCCCCCAATATTACATTCTATGTTTCATCGCAGCTTCTTATTATCCTTTCAAATTAAAAAATATGTATATTTTCTATACTTTTATCGTATGAGGATGTTTAAGGGTAAATAATGATTAAAGAAACATATTAAGCTGTAATTAATCCGGCCTGAGTTATCAGTTGTTGCCGCAAACCATGAAATCTCATAGCGTTTAATTAGAGCTTTGGGGTTTTTATGATTAATGAACGCTGATATCGAATAAAGTCTTAATTAGTTTGCATGTTATTAATATATCCATAAGTATCATTGCTTCAAAATGATTCAGAAAATTATATATTTTTTTATGAAAATAAGGGACAAGATGAGCAGGACGTTCAGCTGATGGTAATTGATACGCCCTGCCCATCGCAATGCAGTGCCACTCAGAATTTTTGAAAAACCACAAAAATTCTGAATGGCGCTACAACTGCGCTCGTCTCCTTGAGACATAAGATGTTAAGTCTCAATTGCCCAGTAATTTCGGCACCCTTCAGACCGAAACACAGTAATGCTTACACATTACTGCTTCCTGTGCAAAGGAGCCTCCCAATTAAAATACTAAGTTAGAGATATTTTGTTTGCTTCTCTTTTTTTGTATTTTTGTTTAGTTTTTCTTCCGCCTTATATTTAACTTTGTTATATCTAATTAGTTATATTTATAATAATTATTTTTTTATTAGTAGGTATTAAGTAAGTATTAATTATTATTAAATTGTTTTGAATTGAAATGGAAGCTGTATTAGCTTGTTTGTTTCCCTACTTAAATAAATATTATTATCGTTATAATATCAAGAGATGAAATAGACAACAATATTGGAACCTTGCAGCAATAAACAATACGGTGAAATATTAAGATACATAGTATTCAAATGGCATTATATGTCAGCGATTTCAACGAGGGTACAATCGTAGGCATGGGATGAAGCAAAGAGCCTTAATACTCCCAATCTGTATCGCACTTTTTCCGAATGACTTATAGTGCTGCATTACGAAGAAAATTAAAAGATTGTACACAAATAAAATTTGAAAAAAAAATATATATATGACCGATGCGGGATTCGAACCCACGACTTCCGGCGTTCCGTGCCGGTGCTCTAACCAACTGAGCTATCCGTTCGAGTATCGCCTCGTTATAAAATTCTGTTTGCTTTGTTCAACTCTCAGGTTGTGGCTTCATCTACGGGATCTACTTTACAGTTAATAACCTTCTCAACCCCAATATTTGTATATTAGGAAGTTGACTTGAGATGTCGCTCTTGTAAATCTAAACAATATGTTATGTTTATTTTTTAAAGTGATAACCCTCACTTCTAGGATTAATACACAAATAAAATTTGAAAAACAAAATTTTATGAACGATGCGGGTTGAACGATGAGAGTTGAACAAAAAAAAATTTATACAAATATACATTTTGCTTACGAATGGTTTGTTCGGACGTAGTACGTTTCCCACGTTTATTTGCAAGGCAGCTTGTCATTCGGAAACCTTCAGAATTATCATTGTATTGACAGTGTTGTCAACGATATTGTAAACATTTTGCATTTTCTTTGTTTATCATCAGTTATAACATTATACCGAGTTTATTTGTAAGGCCGTAAGTCTATAACCAATTCGACACGTGTTTCGCCTCTACACGGGGCATCCTCAGAAGATCTCTAATTTTTAACTAATAATTATATGAACATTTAAAATACGTCATAACATTAGGCAATCCATATACAATAACAACATGACATAAATGTTTGAAGATATTTAACTGATATGTTTGAAGTGTTTAAGCAAAAAGTAATCATAAATCGTGAATTTATAATATCAAATAATGTCAAGAAATGTGCAAATGATACGGTATATATGGCTAAATACGTTTATTAATTAAAGTTGTGGCCATCAACTCGTATGAACATAACACAAAACCCATATCTAGCTCACGGTCTAGTAAAAAAATAAGGACTCCGTGTCACCTTACATAACAATGTAGCACCAAAACAAGCCGATTAACGTGTAAATACATAGCTCAACGCACACATTTACACTACTACAGGCCGATAGGCGGCCATAATGAGAATTTTCATCGTCTGTGACAGATCAGTTTGCGTCTCAATAAAATATTTTAAAAATGCCGTCGTGCGTTGTAAAAAAGTGTAAAAACTATACTTTATAAGTATTTGTGGCCATATATGATTATATAAGGGAGAAAATATTGTGTAACTAGTATCCCTCGTAACCGCACACACACTAGCATAACGGTGCTTCACTTGCTAATCACGGCGCGGAGTCCTTCTTTTTTTACTCGGCCGTGATCCAGCTATGTTTATTTAGCTTTGTTCATTGAATACTAATGGAATTTTAAATATTTTATTGCTAAGTTTTATGGAACCCTAATATTTGACTGATAATTTAGTGTTTTCAGTACTGATATTAATTTGTCATCAGAAAGTGATTAGCACGAACGTTTTCGAAATACTTTCATCACCTATTTATTCTTAACAATTGTTATGTTTTTAAAGTGATAACTCTGCCTTCTAGGATTAATACACAAATAAAATTTGAAAAACAAAATTTTATGAACGATGCGGGATTCGAACCTGAGCTAATCGTTCCAGTACCGCCTAGTTATAAAATCAAAGCAAACAGAATTATAACTATGATTTATTACTGAAAGACACTATTTAATTCTTGGTTCTTCATATTGCGATTGGGAAGTAGAGGTTAAAATTTGGGATGCCTTACAGAGACCTTTTTAGATATCTAATTATAAAAAAAAAATGTTTTTTTTTTCTTTTTATCTTATGTGGTCTACTAGAAGTAAGGTAATCATCATCATAATCATATCGGCCGGAAGACGTCCATAGTTGGACAAAGGATGAAGACTAGCATTATAAATCTAGCTGGGTACCGTTTGATGCATACCGTTTCGTTGTTCAAGTCTTTGGGGAGGCCTATGCTCAACAGTGGTTGACTTCGAGCTGATAATGCTCTGTCTATAGGTCTGATTTTTTATATATCATATTCAGTTGAATTTTTAAAATTATTACAAGTTCAGAAATACGATTACAAACACATTCATTTCTTCCTGTGAGTGACTTTTAATTACAACTGCTTTTTATAACTAAACAGCGTTATCGCATATTATCACCACCAAACTTACCCTTGTGTTTTTTGAATTGATGTTTCCATTTTTTCAACGCTCTTACGTTTGATAATTATATTTTTGAATAACCTACACACATATTTGCGTAGAAATTGAGCACGTTTGATTAAAAACTATAGGCTGACATTAATTTAACTAAATTCATTTATGCCATCACAATTTAATAAATGTAACATAACGCTTACTTAGATAGCTTCAGGACCAAGTCCTAGTTACCTGGTATTGGTCTGACGATGATAGAATGCCCCCAAAGTAGTGCCATGTGAAAGCCTAGATGTAGTTCGGTTTAAAGGACCGAAATATAGCTAGTTAAATTACTGGTATAACGAGAGTTAACAACTTATGTCTCAATGTGACGAGCGCAATTGCCGTGCTATTCAGAATTCAGGTAAAGAACCCAAGCCCTGCATAAAAAATGGATTAATCTGTGGTATTAACATGAGTGAACTTATGAAATATTTGTTTTTATATATTGTGATCTAATGATCTAGATTTGAATATGTCATATATAAACAACATTTGTTCTCTAGTAAGTGTCCTGCTTTGATCAACGTCACAATATAAAAAACAAAGATTTCATAAGTTCACTCTTGTTCCGACTTAAAATTGCGACAATTTATGAAAATAAATTCTTGTGAATAGAGAACTTTTGCACTAGAAACGTCCAGATTGTCGGAATCGCAAAACGATAACAGAAACGTGGTTTTCAGCGTCGACAAAAGGTCTGACACTCTTTGAGAGGGTTTTTAAACATATTTTTTTGTTTATTCAACCCTCTGTTTGTTTTGTTAATTCTATTATTGTGGTTGGTGAATGGATGCACATTATAGTTATACTTAAGATAAAGAATTCCTGAGGACTTGCAAGATTTTTGTTAAGGAAAAAAGCTAACTAATAATATTAAGTATATTCTTTATTTTCATTACTTTACACTTTACACAACTTTAATTAAAAACTACTTGTTTATTTTATAATACTAGTTAATATATTTACACGGTATTTATTATTATTTGTTATCAAATTCAAAACGGTTTTGTAGTGGTATCAAAAGGGTGGACCTCTAACCCCGAATCTTGTTAAAACTATATCTTCGTGAGCAGTGATTCCTCGATAACTGACAATGGCCAACGAAACATAATTATCACTACATGTTATGAAACAAACTCCTCTGTCTCTTACCGTCTTTCTGTCTGTCTGTTCGCGACAAACTAAAAAGCTACTGCACCGATTTTCATGGTCTTCTCAGCAATGGACAGAGTGGTTATCTAGGAAGGTGTTAGTATATAATTTGTTAAGTTTTGGAATAAATATTAGTACACATTTACAATATTTGTTGGAAAAAACAATATAAGGGCGTCTGGAAGCTTTCAACGAAAACACTGTCGAAACCCTTTGCGATATAGCAAAATAATGTATAATGGAATTATGTATCTTATATAGGTCTACAGGATAGCCCGCGATGGCATAATATGTCTACCTCTTAAGGAAAACATACTATATCCATTTTAATACTTCAAAATTGGCAATTATAAAGTTGTAATGTAATAGTTATTTATGCACCTGTTGTGTAATAAGGGGTTTTAAAACATGTATGTGGGTTTTAATACCTAATTATCAACAGTTGCATACAAGACTTTATCTACACCCATAATGTGCAACCTCTATAAAAAGATTCTGAAACAGTTAACAACTGACATAAAACTAACATAAAACTAACTGACTGACTGCTATCCATAATATTATCCAAAGGAGTGTTATTATGAAAACGGATGATATAATGTTGTACTGAATTTCATTACAACACTCGTATTAAATAAATAATATTAAAAAATCATTCAGAAATACGTTAATGTTTCGTTCTTAACTCCAGTAACTTAGATTACTTATTTCCGATTGCTTTAGACTACGTTATTCCCGAATACTTAATTAAAATACATCTCGTTTTTCCTATTGATAGAACAGCGTCTGACAGACGCTGTTCTATCAATAGCCGGCAGGTCGGCTAGTTAAAAAATAAAAATTTAATGTTAGTGTGTGAACGTGTGTATATGTGTGTGTTTAAATCTAATTGCTTAAGGCGTTGGTTTTCTTTTTTACCTCAAAATTGATTAGTGTGTAGATAAATTCTTCTCATGATTCTTATTGTAAGGCTAAGAGGAGAGAGGATCATATTTATGTTTCGCGAAGGCTGTTTTACTTCAATCTATCAATTTACCAGCGGCATGAAAAGTTCAGCAACCCAAAGCTGTAACTAACATTTGGATGTTATTAATCCTTATCAGACATTAACGAAGATATAGCTGATATTCCATCAAATATTGAATTCAGGTTATCGCATCGCTGATTGATAAAAGTGATGGTTTATCCTTGTATTTAACTATATATTGTTTTTTTTTTTATATATAAAAGAGATTAGATCACATCTCTCCGTTCTCTCCTGCAACTTCGGAAGAATCACAGGAGCGATCCCAGACATTGAGAAGATGTATGCTATAATAATGCTACAAAGGTCACGTCGAACGGGGACTTTTTGCGACAGTTATAAAATCTGATAGGTACCTACCGGCGAAAAGTAATTTCTGACTTAATATACCAAGCTGTTAAGTAGATTTGTTGTTAACAAGACAGTCTATTCTTTATTTATTTTTCACTTTTCTGTAGCCTACACTGTTAGAGAACATTGGAGAATAATCTTATTGTTTAAATAGAGACACACTTGAATTCAAGAACTCAACGACAAAGTGAACATTCAAAGCCATAATATGAGAGGCTATGAATGTGTATTGTTCCTCCTGCAGTTTTCAAGGAACTTTCTTCCTACAACTAAGCTGTGAAATGAGCTTCCTATTGCGGTGTTTCCGGCAAGATACGCCATAGGTAACTTCAGGGATTATTATATGATGGTGTCGAGCTGATGTAATTTGCATGCTCTTTATGGCTAATGTGTTGATTCCTATTGTAATTTTTGTTAACTTTTATACAAACATTATGCAAATAAATAATTATTATTATTATCAAAAAAAAGCGCATACACTCTTCTTAAAAACCGGCAACGCTCCTGTGAAACGCACTTAACACCGGGTGACTCGAACTCTCGTTTGTCCGATGATAAAAACCGATATTAGAACTAGTGTGTAATGAGTTAATAGTAATAAGAAGTGTAATATTAAATAAAAGATGTATTTATTGCTGTTTTATAATAATGCACAATTTAATATACATTTGTTAGTGACAATCGGTTTTCCCAACAACAGCTTTTCCTTCGACTAAAGCCTCCTACAATGACTTTTGACCTCTGTCTCTTGCATGTCTCATCTATTCTGGACCGGAAACTCTTTCATCCATCAATTCAACCATGCCTCATTGGTTTTGGCCCTTTATTTAGTTTATTTCATTTATATTATTTTAGTTCATTTCTCATTTTTGTCTGTTAGCATGTCCATTTCCATTTAAGTGTATTGCAAACTTTATTTACCCTAATGTTTTGAGTTTTCTCGTTGGTTTGAGACTCGAGTCTCGCGCCAGTTTGGCAAGTCAACATCTACTGAGGATGCGTCGTGTAGAGGCGAAACGCATGTCGAATTGTTTAAAGACAAATATTGGCGGAATAACACTAAAACTCAAAACATTTGCATAATTATGGATTTCCGCAAAGTAACGCCTTCTTCAATGAAAACTTTATTTACATCTTTTAGTTACGTTTTTAATTTTGTTTAACCTTATTTTATATTTTCCTTTTATTTTTCTCTGTTAGTGCCCATTGGACAGCTATAAGTAAAACATAGCAAAATGCACGTGTTATAAACTTTTCTTTTATCTTTAACTAGCTGACACGACAGACGTTGTTCTGTTCATATTAAAAAAAAACTCTTGCGGGTGGAATTTCGTAAAATCCGTTCTCAGCTGACCTCTACTCGGCGAACGGATTATTCCTACCAAATTTCAAGTCTCTCAATTAGATTTGTGAAGTATATATACTTTTTATAAATGGTTAAGTAAAATTTTTGTTCTGTTCATATTAAAAAAAAAATCTTGCGGGTGGAATTTCGTAAAATCCGTTCTCAGCTGACCTCTACTCGGCGAAAGGAATATTCCTACCAAATTTCAAGTCTCTCAATTAGATTTGTGAAGTATATATACTTTTTATAAATGGTTAAGTAAAATTTTTGTTGCTATCCGAACTCTGTGGTCTTTACACCTAACAATTTATTCACCACCTGATGTTAACTGATCATTTATAATAAAACTTACTTTCTTTTGTTCACCCTTACCATGACTAAAATATGTAATAATAGTAAACAAAGTCTTAATGGTACATTTAATTTGAAATTACGGATAGCTAGATAGTATGCTTTAGAAGCTACAAAAATCTTGATTTATAAAGCGAGTTCATTGACTCAAAGCTGAATACAACTTAGTAGAAAAATATAATATCAAAAGAAAAATCCACAGAGCATTTGAAAGAGGTTGAAAACATTTAAAGTTATGAGTAGTTATGAGATGTAAGAGTGTGTTCAGAGTATATTTACTATGAATATATTTTATATATCAAATATTTCTTTAAAAATCAACTTACATAATGATTACTACCAGTTAATCCACATGTTATGAAAGAAAAGTTAAAGATTATTTAACCTAGGATATATACCCTAAATTATATGTAATGAATGTCATTGGCTTTTTTTTATCGAATAGGAGGACTAACGAGCATACGGGTTTCCTGGTGTTAAGTGATCACCGCCGCCCACTTTCTCTTGCAACACCAGAGGAATCACAGGAGCGTTGCCGGCCTTTAAGGAAGGTGTACGCGCTTTTTTTGAAGGTACCCACGTCGTATCGTCCCGTAAACACCGCACAAGGAAGCTCATTCCACAGCTTTGTAGTACGTGGAAGAAAGCTCCTTGAAAACCGCACTGTGGAGGGCCGCCACACATCCAGATGGTTGGCTGAATTATTTGTTCTGCGAATATCTTAATATATATAAATCCAGTGTCCTCATGTTTGTTTCCAGTGAACTCCTAAACTAATAAACGGATTTGAATGGGGATTACTTCATAGAGTGTAGTTTAGTCAAACTTGAGAAATAAGATTTATTTCGATTTGAGACCCATAATTATTTTTATTTCCAATATTTGTTTTGTATACACATAACTTCTATGAGATACTTTATTGACGCACGGTTTGACAGTTCACAAACATATTATATCTCATCCTTTCTAAATGCTTCTCCGAAATTAACTGCATCTTATGAAGTAAGTATTATCCGTAGATTTAGATTTAGAAGTAAGTATTAAGGTTCAGTAGCTTTCTCAGTATAAGCGATGGAAAGATTTATATTAAGTGAGATCAAAATAATAGTAATAGTAAGTAGGATAGAGTCGTTCATAATGTTGGATGCTGGCTAGATGGGTATCAGAAAGGCGCCTTTTAGTACCATAAGGCAATTCTTGGGTGTAAGATTGGGTGTAAGAACTGTTTATGTTTGGGTTTCGAGGATGCCGTCGCTAGTCAATAATGCGATTTAACATCTTATGGCTCAAATTGACCGCTATCGAGATTTGGTTCAGAAATTGGGTGTTCTTCCCGATCTATTCTTTATATCTATAGTCTCAAAATCGTTTGCAGAAATTAGCCGCAAGGCCGCATAAATTGATTCCCTTGACTGAATACGTGCTGCTCAAAATCATAGCGACTACGCCGTAGCACAGTCTTAACTACCGACACTGTTGCCACTGTGGTAAGCTTTATTGTTTTTTAGCTTACCAAGGCGAGTTTACTTGAGTGTTAATTCCACTAAGATTTATCTTTAGCTAATGTAAGCTAGGTAGGTGAGTATAATTTTAAATATTATTTATAATAAGAAAATTAAATTGATCTTTTAATAGAATACAACCTATATTATATTCTCTTGGTTATTTTATTTAAAAGCAATAATAATATTTTTGTTAATTAACTTGCTGAAAACGTGCTCCTGCAATGTCACGTTAAATTTTGAAGTCGATGTTAACCAAGATAGGTTTGAAACTACATCCATAGTTATAGGTGAGATGTGCTTGAGTCGTGAGGAGGCGAGAGAGGCGAAAGCGGGTCGAGGCGGAAGGACACCGATTCCAAAAATAACAATAATCGTAACTAATCTGGATGTGTGGCGGTCCTCCACAGTGCGGTTTTCAAGGAGCTTTCTCCCTCGTACTACAAGGCTGTTGAATGAACTTCCTTGTGTGGTGTTTCCGGGACGATACGACATGGGTACCTTCAATAAATCGCGTAAACCTTCCTTAAAGGCCGGCAACGCTCCTGTGATCCCTCTGGTGTTGCAAGAGAATGTGGGCAGCGGTGATCACTTAACACCAGGATACCGGTACGCTCGTTTGTCCTCCTTTTCCATAAAAAAACTAGAATTAGATTAATTAATTAGATTGTATAAAAATACGCAGTTATTTTTATACTTTTTAGTGCATATTATATCTATTGTTTTGGAATAGTGTTTTTGAAGTCGGTTGTTTTTTTATGAATTTTTATTTATTGATTTTTATATTTCAATGCATTAATTTTAATTTCATCGTTTTATTGTTCATATATTTACCATAAATATTTTACTTTTTCTTGCTTTAGTTACTGCTTCGATAATAAAAAATATTAATATTTATTATACAATACTTCTTGAAAATCAGTACATAGGTATTTAAATGAGCTTTCGCAGTGTTGGGTTAAGTTAAAACCAATTAGCAAACAAGACCGCCTTAATTAATTGCTTTATAATTCAATTTTCTAACAAGTTAATGATCTGGTAAAATTGATATTTTCAATCCATTAACTTTGCAATAAACTATAATATTAGTCAATCGCTTGTTATGTCATACAGATGTCGCGTCGGTAGAATTGTTTGAGTCAGTTCAGTGCTTTAAGAGATTAACTCCTGGCTGCAATTTCTGTATACAAACATATTTTTCCCCTTTTTCATTTCTGAACAATGACTCCATCGTATTTTCAAACGCCGCAACAGAGTCCTAAAGCAAAGCTTACCAATAAAAAGGTAATGGAAACTATTTGGTGGTCTCAGCATGGTGTTTTTCACTATAGTTTTCTCCGATCTGGTCAAGTAATAACGGTAGATGTCTACTGTGCTGAACTCCAAATGATGACAGCAAAACTAGCAGTGAAACAGCCCCGACTCATGAATCGATCTTCACCATTATTGCTCCATGATAACGCCAGACCTCATACAATAAACAGTTTTAACTCTACAGGAACTGCAATTAGAAACAATTCGCCCACCTACCAACTACAATTTTTTTCGTGATTTGGACAATTTTCTATGCGGTAAAAAGTTTTCTTCTCGGGAGGCAGTGCAAAATGCTTCCACACAATTTGTCGAATCTAGATCACCACCGTTCTATCGCAAAGGCATAAATGACCTTCCAATGTGCAATGTATAGAGAATAATGATAATTATTTTGATTAAATAAATAAATTAAATAAAAAAAAGGAATTTAAATTTTTCAGAACAAATCGGCAATTTCATATTTCAACTCCTAATATAAGTTATAAGATTTGTTTTTGTTTTTCTGTTTCTTTACCTAGGTGACGAGATAATATTTTTGAATTAACGTGCTTGTTAAAAATCCGTTTTATACTCCCGGTGCTGTGTGACCACGAGTTTATAGACAGCAATATAACCATTCTGTGCTTCTAATCGTAAAAATGTAATGTGTTTGAATCAATGCCGGTACCAGATGGTTATTTTCGTTTTATAACTCCATAAAACACGAAATACCTTGTTATGGAATCAGCTATTTGTTTGGCTTGGTTTTAATAATAGTTTGGTTAAGTATGCTTTTAGTTTTGTACTAAACCTTAAAAAAAATGTCCTTAGCAGTGTCGAAACAGAAATTATTAAATCGGTTTTTGTCTGTTTAAGAACAGGTTTTATTGAGGAAACAAAAGTAAAGTAAATCTTTTTTTGAGACACTATAGATACAAATATAAACAAAATTTGAGAAACTTATTAAATTGTGAATTTAATGTACAAATCCTATCCTATCCTAATCTAAAATAAAACATTTATGCATTAAATAATACTAGTAGGGTTAATTATTCTCGACCAATATAATAAGGGTGAAGTTTATTGTCCCGAAAAGGTTTGCTACTCTGTATATTAGTTTGCTTTAAATTTTTCCGATTTTCCTCTTCATAAGAAACTTCCACTAACTTCAAGGGATATTAAAAAACTGCTTAATTGATCCAGTTGTTTTCGAGCCTTGCGCTAATACATGTAGCGATTCATTTTTATTTATCTGTATAATATTAAAGAGGTAAAGTTTGTGAATTTGTGAGATCGTAGGGGGTAATCTCTGCATCAACTGAACTGATTCTGAAAATTCTGCTACCAACAGAATGCCACATTATTTGTGAGTGACTTGAAAAATAAAAAGACTGTTTGTACTCAGATTTGCAAAGACAGAGAAGAAACGGTTGAACGAAAACGTATCTTACAAACGCTCTCTTAAGGATGAGAGATATTATATAATAGTGTTGTATTTATTCATGTGACAGCAATGGAATACTGATAAATACGTACGAAGTTGCGGGTAAGAGCTAGTATAGATTATAAACATTAACACACAATGACTTAGAACCCTCTCCTCTTAACCATTTTGTCACAGTTACCCATGCTATAAAAATAATTTGACACCGTCCGACTCCGCAATCTTGGCGCCTAATTAGTATGAAGAGGGTGCTATTAATTATTCTGGCAGCAAGGTTCAACCCTTTTATAATAATGTTGCTATTTGACCTTTGGGAACTAAAGTGCTCTTGTTAACTTCACACTATTTCTCATTTATTGAACTAACACTTTTCACGTGGGATGTTTTTTTTAATGAAATGAGGGACGAGACGAGAAGGACGTTTAGCTGATGGTAATTGATACACCCTGCCCATTACAATGCAGTGCCGCTCAAGATTATTGAAAAACCTAAAAATTCTTAGCGGCACTACAACTGCGCTCGTCACCTTGAGATATAAGGTGTCAAGTTTCATTTGCCCAGTAATTTCACTAGCTACGGCGCCCTTCAGACCGAAACACAGTAATACTTAGACATTACTGCTTCACGGCAGAAATGGGAGCCGTTGTGGTACCCATAATCGAGCCGGCATCCGGTGCAAAGGAGCCTGCCACTGTATAAAGCAATAGAACATTTTGAAATAAAGCATGACCAAACATGGTTTTGTTTTGTACCAGATTCAAGCTGATGTGTTAACAATTAAGAAATTTTTAAACATTATTTTCTTAAGAAGAAAATACAGAAAATTTTGTTTAAAATTTTTTTAAATACGAAGCCATAACTTCGTCGGACAAAAACGATAATGAAAAAAGTACTTACTTACTCCTGCGGCGCAGCGACCCAAAGTGGGACTTGGCCTCCGATACGAGACTCCCCTACTTATTTCGATCCTGTTCGATATCATGCCAATTTATGACTTTCATCTCGCACAGATCAGTGTTCCAGGTCATTCCACCTGTACTTAGTGTGACCTACTGGGCATCGGCCTTCTACAAGTACCGAGAACAGCGAAGACGGTGGGCCTAAACTTCTCCAATAATCTTGGGCTCAGCCATGTGGTCTTCTATCACGGCATTCTCCCGGACTCTCCATTCCCCATTATCAGACAGGGTGTGGCCCAGATCATACGTAGGATCTTTCGCTCTGCTGCAAGCAGTTTGGTCTCCTACTTTTGCGTAAGTGTCGAGGCTTCACATACATACATTAATGTTGGTCTAAAAAAGTACTTTACTTGATTCAATTGTATTGTTGACATACTGACAGAATCTCTGCGTTAGATTTGCGGAAGTAGCTGCCCACGCTTGGATTTTCAGTAACTGGCTCTGTTGAGACGCTTAGATAGTACTTTGTACATCGTCTGACCCTGTACCACGTGCTTAGTGTCTCCACACGAAACGGCTTAAAAGATGTAAGACCTACTGACACATTTGACACTTTTTCTATTATTTATTCATGGTACCGCAAACATCAACTTCTTCTATTCGGGTTGAATTAGATAGTATAAATTCAAATATATCAACTCTCCCACAATTGAGTTCACTTGGAGTTGAAGTGGCGTATTCGTTCGGAATTTCCATTCCTTGTCTAAATTTAACATTAAGTGCTCAATGACTGATGCATTCTGGTGGGTGTAGTGACGTATGGTTCAGCTATACGCTGCAAACAATATGCTTGTCGCTAGTACAGTTTTTCACACATTATTACATATTTATGTAATCTATTTACAAATGCTCATAACTATATTTACAATACTATGATCACATTAAATAACAACAGCAATAAAACAATACTTAATATCATGATAGAGTGAATGAAATTAAAACTATAATTACTGGAAGTCTACCAAAAATACTGGCAGCATTTCCGCGTTGGATAACTAGGCTGATCCGTTGACCGAAATATCTGCCAGCGCTTGGGTTTCCAGTAGCACTACTGAGGCGCCAAGATAGTACTTTGTACTTAGTATTTTCTTTGGTATATTGTACATACAACCGGGGACCGATTTTATATAATCTGTGTTTAATTTATGGGCAGGGAATTAAACTAAGTTTTGACATACTTATAAACACTGGTTTATTGAAGCTAAGTTATTTGTTTTGTCTGAAATATTATGTAAAAAGATATCACAGGGAAAAATCGCTCTGGGTTTGTTTGTTCAAATCGTTCTGTTAGAAGAACGAACTAATTTAATTTAATTTGTCGAAATTATAAAAATGGCTTTAAAAATGCCTCCAGTATATACATGGAGGACAAACGAGCGTATTGGCACATATGTAACTAAACGGTTTGGGTCACCTGGTTTTTAACAACTTCCAAGTCAATCGATGAACAGAAGAAACAGACCTTATGAAAGGTGTACGCGCTGTTTTTTAAAATAACCATGGCCTATTGTCCTTGAAACACAGCAAAAGGAAGCTCATTCCATAGTCTTGTTATACCTGGCACAAAGTTCTTTGTACACTGTAGAGGAACTGTAGTATCCAAGTGGGGAGGACATCCAAGTTCGTGGCGCGTCGTGTGAAAATGGAATTTGGTGCCAAAAATGATAATCACTTGCCAGCTTGAATTGGGCTGCTGTAAAGCACGTATTTGTCTATTCTCTCTCTGTATATTTCTTTCAGAAAAAAAAATTGTCTTACATGATTTTGTTTTTCATGAATCTTACCATAAATTTTCCATTACTTTTTTCATATCTAAGCAATCCTCATGTATTAAGCGACGGGAAAATATTTTCACTGTGAATTTTGTTCTTAGGATTCTGAATGTTCAAAGGATTTAAGTAAAGAGAAAGCTTTGAGCGTTTCGCATTGTTTCACCTCGAGTATCTTGTAAGCAAATAATTTCAGAGTTCTCGAGATTATGTATTTCTTGATTCAACCCTTTAAAATTATTTCATTTAATTCTATAAATCAAACAAGTTTTATATTAAAAATTTTTTGATATGACCATAACTACGTTAGAAATTTGCTGATAATGATGAATAAAGAGGATGTAAGTGAAGAAGGGTGGAAATATATTTTTGATTACATAATTAATATTCATTTCTTTGATATTATTATCTAAGGGATACAATATAATCAGTAATATTCTCTTTTTACCCGATTTATTAGCTTGACCTGTATCTTTTGATCTAACAGAGCCCTGAGACATGATTTTCACCCAATTTAAAATGTCGATCTTAATTGAAACTTTGCACACTTATCAAGGACCGATGACAATGCAATAATATAAACTGTTTGTCTCACTTTTCTTAGCAGGATCTTCAAGATGAGCGATATGTTATGTCCGATACCCGGTAATGTCTTTGTGCCAAAGACTATGGCAAGTGGTACTACATCGATTATCGTTTGTTACTACGATATCATCATCGACTCAGACGAATAATTTCTTTTTATAATAATATACAAAAATAAAATTTGACAACAAAATTTTATGAACGATGCGGGATTCGAACCCACGTCCTCCGGCGTTCCGTGCGAGTGCTCTACCAATTGAGTTAACCGTTCAAGTGACGTATCGTCATAAAATCTTGTATGCGTTGTTGTTGTCTCAGGATGTGGACTTTTCATAAAATTTTGTTTTAAAATTTTATTTGTCTTTAATGCTAGAAGTGAGGGTTATCACTTTAAAAACATAACAAATTGTTAATAATATACACCTTTTGAAATAATCTCACTATTCGTAGTTTATGCTTATTGAAAAGTATTTTCTACTTTTTAATTGAATTTTCAATAAAAGCGTTTTTTTTTCTAACTTTTATTTATTTATTTGCCAATTGGAGGCTCCTTTACACAGGATGCCGGCTAGATTATGGGTACCACAACGGCGCCTATTTCTGCCGTGAAACAGTAATATGTAAACATTATTGTGTTTCGGTCTGTAAGGTGCCATAGCTAGTGAGATTACTGGGCAAATGAGACTTAACATCTTATGTCTCAAGGTGACGAGCGCAATTGTACTGCCACTCAGAATTTTTGAGGTTTTTCAAGAATCCTGAGCGGTACTGCATTGTAATGGGCAGGAGGTAACAATTACCATCAGCTGAACGTCCTGCTATTCTCCTCCCTTATTATTATCATAAAAAAAACTGTCAACGAGAAGGACATCCGAGTATACATTCGGGTATCCTGATAGCTTGTGATCACATCGACCCATACTCTCTCGTAACACCAGAGGAATCACAGGAGCGTTGCTGATCTTATAAAACGCTAAATTAAAGTGCATACATGGCGGGCGAGGTTGAACCGGAGGCACCGTTGTAAGAGTCAACAGTTCTACTTACTATCCCACCGACGCTCTAATTATATATTCGATAGGCGTTCTTTCTGGCTCTACGGCTGCAGTAGGTAAACATTGGGCCAAGGTGCTGTGGAGCCTTGTATTAATTTTTAATATTAGTGGGAAAACAAAAATATTCAGGCATGCTAAATAAACCTGGATAAACGCCTACTGGGAATTCGCTATAAATTATCAAGAAGCTAATTTCCATATGCGAATAATGTTTGTTATAAAATTTCGTAGCAGATTTTAAAATATATTTCAAATTCGATGTTAAATTCTATAAATAAGAGCAAGAGAAAATTAAAAGAAAATAGGCTTTATAATGTAATAGTATACCTAGTTTATATTTATTGGCACAGAGGGTGTCGAATTGTGAAGGAATATTATAAAATTGGCTTACACATTTGACCGGATAGCGAGTGACATTTGGGAAATGAAATTGCAAATGCTGCACTGCAATATCATTTCAAAATACTGTGAAATCCCAGTAAATATTATGAACGTAGAGAGAAAATATAAACATTTCCATTGAAAACAGCGACAATACGCGTACGGTTGACATAAAAAGTGAAGTTAATTGTTAGTGTCAGCTGTGCTGTTGAACACACATCTAACATCTCCTTGACATTTTAAGATAACTTGACACTGCTTAGCTCACCGACGATAAAGGCTTAAAAAGCTTTTATTTTCTCAAAATTGATTCCTTTACAATTCTTTTTGATGTCATTTCTAATATACTAGATTCTACTATCGCTTCGGAAACAAATGGCGCAACGAGAGAGAAGAAGCGGCGCAAGAAACTCTTCCAGCATTCTTTCTTTGCGCTCTTTAATTAAATATTCAATATGCTGTATGTACTGTCATTGCTATTGCAATATAAAAAAAAATAACAAAAAAACAACTGATTTCAAGAACACTATTCCAAAACAATAGATATAATGTGCACTAAAAAGTATAAAAATAATTGCGTATTTTAATACAATATAATTAATTAATTTTATTCTAGATACGATTATTATTATTTTCGGTGTCCGTCCGCCGCGACCCACCCTTACCTCTCGCCTCCTCACGACTCAAGCACATCTCACCTATAACCATGTATTTAGTTACAAACCTATCTTGGATGACACCGACTCCAATGCTATACGTATGTATAGCAAAATTTAAGACTTTTATGGTTTTCTCATGGATGCCATTGTCAGATCTGGGACTACAAGGGAAGCACTAGCTTTCAAATAAAAAAAGAATTATCAAAATCAGTTCACCCGGTCCAAAGTTTTGAGGTAACAAACATAACAAAAAGGAACATACCGACGAATTGAGCACCTCCTCCTTTTTTGAAGTGGGCTAAAAATAATCTATATACATTTCCAGGCTGTCCGATCACTTAGATATTCAACTGTGGAGTAGTAGAATTCACGACAGAGCCATTTTTTAACAAAACATTTAAATTTTATTATAATAAAAGTGTTAGTTATTATAAAAATACATTTACCCTTAAAGCTTTTATGGATAATTACATCATACAGAAACGGTGTGCTGAAAAACGCATGACAGAAACTCCATCAATGTGTTAATACCAAATACAATTCTCTAACATGGACGTACAATAAACAACTAGAGAATCATACTCAAAAATTATCAGGCAGAGTTTTCGTGATTAATTAAAAAACGTTTTTGTGATTAAGTTTACTATATCATAATCGACTTTCAAAATGTCACCACACCTTGCATGGAGGCTCCTTTGCACCAGTGGGAGGCTCCATTGCACAGGATGCTAGATTTTGGCTAATGCAACGGCACCTATTTCTGCCGTGATGCAGTAATGTGTAAACATTACTGTGTTTCGGTCTGAGGGGGCCGTAGCTAGTGAAATAACTGGGCAAATGAGACTTAACATCTAATGTCTCATGGTGTCGAGCGCAATTGTAGTGCCGCTCAGAATTTTTGGGTATTCCAAGAATCTTTAGCGGCACTACATTGTAATGGGCAAGCCATATCAATTACCATCATCTGAACGTCCTGCTCGTCTCGTCCCTTATTTTAATAAAAAATAAACCTTGGTAATAGAGTGATCGAGCCCACGTTATTGATGAAATTAAATTAAAATTGTAACGGTTTACAAAAAAAGATTTCGGCTGGGTTTTTGCACCCGTTGTTATGAAGTATAAGGAAAAATATCTTTTCAAATGGGTAGAATAGAAAGGTAGAAAGTTTTAAAAGAAAAATAATAATGATAAATTTGAGAATTTTGAAAACTAGTAACATAAAACGAATTTATATGTCAGTTAATGCACAAGTATTTGACATAAAAGTATTAAAAACTTTAAGTACTTAAGTTGGACGCAAAAAAATAATTTGACACCAAGTAACTGGATAGCTTTACAGCCTAATAAGAGAGAAGAGGGTGTTATTAATTATTCTGTCTGAAAAGTTTAACCCTTTTATGTTAATGTTTTTACACAACCCTTGAGAACCAATGTGCTAACATCAGTTGGAAAACTGAGTGTAATTTATTTTATACAGTTGCTGTCACAGTCAAATTAAAAAAATATTGTTCATTCAATACAAAATATGACATGTTTTGTAAGTGTTTGTTTCAAAATATTGTGTTGATCTTTTGTCGTTTACGCCTTAACCACACATGTACTCCAGTATTTTTAGCTAAACTTAGGATTAGAGGCAACACCCTTTCTGAATGTGGTTTAGTTGAAGGAAATGTGGATCATTTGTTTTTCAATTGCCCTTTAATGCAATCTTCGTCATACAATTTAATACCTGCTGTAGTACCCCGCCCAATTTCCTTTTAATGTCTCCTCTCCCTAGTTTTCACTCCTTTGTAAATATTTTGTGTAAATATATTAAAAAGTATATGATTAAGTTGTAAATATCATCATCAGTACTTGTAATAATTTATGTAATTATTTTTGTGTATGTCCTTTTTAGTCTAACAGCATGTACATTTATTTCAGGTATAAGATTAGAAAACAATCTTTAGCACCGATCTCTACCAATCAAATTAGAATACAAAAATACTCTAAGCTTGGTGGTCTACTTTAACGTGACATTGGCAAACTTGTGGTATACCTTCCACAGGAGCCATAGCAGGAAGAATAGAATAGAATAAATCATTTATACGTCTAAATAGACAGTGACAGCTGTGAAAACGTCAAAAAAATTAAAATTGACAGTTAAAAGTTGAATCAGGCCGATAGTTACCGACCACGTCTGCGTACCGTAACTCATTATTGGCAATGGACAGATTGCAATGTTAAATAAAATCTACGTGAGCGAAGCTACAGGCTACTGCTAGTCTTGTCATAAATTTCTCTACTACAAAATTATTCAACATGCTATGGTACGCGGCGGATGGCTTTTGTCTGGGTAATAAGTTCCGACATTCCCCGGAGAGACTTTTATATAACACGACATAATACAATCATTATATTATCGGGGTTAACCTTGGCTCCTATCGCACGAGTATCATACGAATTAATTTCTTCTAATAGTGTATAACTTATTACTAACTACTACTAATAAGTAACTACTTACTTACTAAGGACTCGAAGTTTCTCCCAACAGTAATTTATTGATGAAAACGATTGTTTAATATACTTTTTATTAACATAATCAGATCTATTCTAGAATATAATTTGTTCTTTTTGAATACTTTAGTTTGAATATCGAAGGTTGATTAATATGGTTATAATTATAATATATCTCAGAATATCGTTGCTCAGAAATGATACTTAAGTTTCTCAACCGTTGTGAGAGGCGTGAATTTACATTCATACTGATCGAGTTATGGTATTAGGTGCACAGCTGTTGTCAAACGCAAGGCGTTAGTTGTATGTATAGGTTTAGGAACCCAGATTTAATATCATCATCATTATCATCATCAGCCGGAAAACGTCTACTGCTGGACAAAAGCCTACCCCAAAGATTTCCACGACGATCGGTCCTACGGTGCCCTCATCCAACGTATTCCGACGATCTTGACCAGATCGTCAGTCCATCTTGTGGCGGGCCTACCAACACTGCGTCTTCCGGTACGTGGTCGCCATTCGAGGTCTTTACTGCCCCAATGGCCATCTGTCCGTCAAACTATGTGCCCTGTCCACTGCCACTTCAGTTTCGCAATCATTTGGAGTATGTTGGTAACTTTGGTTCTCCTACGGATCTCCTCATTTAATATATATTCTGATAAAATTTTACCAAACATAATTTAAAAACGTCACAACCATATTATAAAAGTATGTCATAGTTCAGAAATATCGTGAAGAATCATTGAAGAAGAACATGGGCAGGCCGTCTTAATTCCATTGCCCACCATTGCGCTTTAAACCGAAACTCATACTTCACTTTAGTTAAGAATAAGGCACTGAAATTTTAAATTCTTGAGGCACTATTAAATATGCTTGCTTAAGCCAGATTTTAAAATAAAAACGCTAAGGACATGTTTATGCAACAATGCTTATTGCAACACTAGAGGTATGACATACGTGTTGAAAAATGACAGCTTTGATAAAGGCACCAAAGTGTCAAAGGACGATAAGTCCTGAAAACTTAAGTGTATTACTACCGTCCATTTCAACAACTATTCAGTTTTCGTTGGAGTTTTGTAAGAAAGATAAAACAAACACAAGCTGATAAAACCTGCATTTTGAACTTCAAGACCCTGTCATTTCCAAAAACCCTTTAGATGCCACGTCTGCATTTGATAATATTTTATTACTCAAACGTCTCTACCAGATTGTAACATTATTTACTTCGCTAAACTTACTATAAGTAAAGAAAGTTATTTCTAAACACTGAATTTGAATAATGTACATTTTAAAAATAAATTTATGGCTGGAGTAGCGAAAAAATGTTGACGTGGGCGTTTGGCTATTGTGAGATTGGACAAGAAGAGTCTTCGAATTGAGAAGTAAAGCGACCACTTCTCAAGACTGGATGATTAAAAATAAACAAGCACACATATGGAGTATTGCTGTCATCTCTGGTCTGGCACACCCCAGTATCAGCTCCTTTCATTTGACAACGCAGAGCAGCTCGAATTGTCGGAGACTACTGGCTGGCTGGATCACTTAGCGTTGCGTAGAGACGTCGCTTCATTGTGTGTCTTCTACCGCATTTATCACGGGGAATGTTCCATAGAGCTGTTTCACCTGATTCCTACCACCGAATTCCACCTCCGCACGACACGCCACTAATTAGGATATCATCTCCACAGTGCGGTTTTCAAGGAGCCTTCTTCCACGTTCTACAAAGCTGTGGAATGAGCTTCCTTGTGCAGTGTTTCCGGGAAAAGCCGACGGGAACCTTGAAATAAGCGCGTACACATTCCCTTAAGGTCGGCAATGCCCCTGTGATTCCTTTATCCTTGCAAGAGAATATGGGCAGCGGTGATTACTTAACACCAGGTGACCCGTACTCTCGTTTGTCCTCCTTTTCTATAAAAAATATGGTAGAAGTGTGTATCAAAGACTAAATAACAAAAACTGGAACGTTTGGAACAATATAATTCTTGTAAAATAAAAGCCCATTCCTTACAAATGGAATGTTCACGCTGAATAAATTAGTGACATAAGCTCCGTCTAAAGTTACTTAATTTTACGAAGTATCTTAAGTATTAAGTCTTCGAAAGCTGATAAACAGTTAACAAAGTGTGTCATCATTGAAATTCCTTACAACGTGCCATTTTGCTGAGACGAAATATTTTATTACATGAAGAAAGGGTCTTTTAATCCATAGTAAATGCAAAAATATACAAATCTTATATGGAAAGTGTACTTAAAAAATGCTACAATAGTTAATATTATAATTTGTTATTGTATAATTTATATTTCTTGAATTAATAATGAAGCCTTATTAACCAACATAAAAATAACTAATCAATAACATATTCTTCCTTTATGAAATGATCCTCAGCTTGCTGTGCTGTTTGGTACACAAACTTGCCCAAAGTCAGACTTGCTTTGTCCTCCCATCTCCTCTTTGATCGCGCCTATGATCAGATCGTAAACCTCTTCCTTCATTATTTGTCTGTTGTACTACGTAGCATGTATCTAACCTAGCTCATATCTTGTGGTCAGTTATTACAGCGACTTTTTATCCTTCTAGTAGTTGTACGTTGAAATTTCTTTCTTCTTTCTTTCGATGGTTATCTGGTTCCGTTCAGATAACCATCTCGTTTCGCACCCATATGTTAGAAATATACATAGTCTGGCCATAAATACTGTTACAATTGAAAATAAACAAAATATTACATTTGAATTTGGAATCTGTCATTTTTATATGATTGTTCATTGAGCTTTCTCATTTTGGCGCCAATATATTTTCTTTCAAATACCACGTATTATTTCCAACTGCAAGCCATTCTTTTATTGACTCCTTTGTGAGAAAGAATTTGACCCAGATAGAAGTGCTTGACAACAAAATTAAATTTATTTCGATCCAACACTATATCTAGCTCTGTAGGAATAGACATCATCTTGGTTTTGCTAGCTTTCATTTGTGTCTAATTTCTTTACTTTTATCAGTTAGGGCTTGTACCATTTTATAGGAACTTTATCTAGCAAAATATAACCTTTTCTTAAAATACTTATCAATAATTCAATAACGGCCGTCCCCAATATTCAGTCTATCTCTAACTTGAGATAAAAATAGTAACTATCGTTGACTTTTCTGTACTAATAAACTAATCGACGGTAACTCACCTTATCCGTACACGCTGTCTGTCAATGGGACGACGTATAGTTTACCAGCGATAGAAGTTTGTTAGGAAATTGCAATTCACGCGTCCCAATATAAGGCGATAAGAATGACTTATCGGGTATATTGACAGCTTCAGATTATTGACAGCTAATTACTGACAGTAGAAGGTAGTAATTCATCTCTATCTGTAGGTACATTGGGAACGGCCATAAGTCTTTTAATTCAATAAATTACAGAAAATAATTCATATACACCAATGTGTTACATAGTTTGTTTAATTAGATTAGATCCAACACTAGATTGCGAATATATAAATAGGTATATTATTAACGTAACAAGATAAAAAAAAATA
The DNA here is from genome assembly GCF_905404315.1 of Leptidea sinapis. Classification (NCBI taxonomy): domain Eukaryota; kingdom Metazoa; phylum Arthropoda; class Insecta; order Lepidoptera; family Pieridae; genus Leptidea; species Leptidea sinapis. The sequence continues at coordinate 8,620,535 of NC_066289.1, forward strand.
TGTTTGTCATTGCCAGACACAGAGGCAGGAGACAAGGAGGGGAGAGGAGAGGTCATATAAATTCCAATTTTTTTTTATATTTGATTTCAATAAGTTATCGCCAGAAATGGTTGAATTGAATTTATAGATATTACATATTTATATAAGCGGGGACAACGGTCAAGTGTCTCACCTGTGAGGAGAGTGGTGAGGAACCAAGGTCAAGAAATGTGTTGCAAATATAAATGTGGGAGTATGGTATATTCGAGAAGATTCCCTTCTAATATTTTATTATTATTATTTGCAGAGGTGGCCTAGTCCTGTTTGGGTCCTAGTAACACCGCGTCCAGAATTGAACTATTGTGTTCACCACTCATACTTATAGCTCGTCGTCAAGCCCTGCCGCGTTTATGAACCGCAGTATCTTCTTGATGCGAGTATTGCAAACAGCATCTGGGAGTAGGGTATAATCGCCAAGGATTGTGGTACGCTTATGCATTAGTGGGCCGCAATTGCAGAGGAGATGAAGAGGCGTTTCATCGGCCTCAAGGCAAAATCTGCAAGGTCTTTCGCTTTTCCGTCCACACAGAGGTGCTTATTTAGGCGATAGTGCCCAGTTAGCATCCTGGTGAGTATGAATAGGCTTTTCCTGCTCAATGATAGGGCTTAATTCGCATTTCTGTTATTGAAAGCCTTTATCAGTGCTTTGGAATGGTTTAAACCTGTTGAATTGCTCCAGTGTTTAAGTGCTTCTAGTTGACATTGGTTCTTCAGGGTGTGACGAATGGCGCTCTTAGGCAGTCCACAAATAGGTCCAGACCGTATTGGACTGCTTTAGCTTCAGCTCTTGCAAACTCATCGGCGATTTCATTGCCTATGATTCTGGCATGCCCTGGGACCCATCTGAGAATCACTCTGTTTTTTAAGCCTAATGTGTTTAGGCAGTCAGTGCAGTTTTTGACTAATTTTGACGCAATCAAGTCTGCGTCTAAAGCCAAGTCAGAGTGAATGTATATGTTTTGGTTGAAGTAGCTTTTTTGGATATTGATTTCCGCGCATTCTAAAATGGCGTATGCCTCAGCTTGAGGCAAATCTCCCCAGGTTTATGCTAGATTTAAACCTGGGGCGTTCTCCATCTCTCATCTAATATTATAGGTTACTATCTTTAACCGGTGACTTCGTCCACGTGGAATAGTAACTTTAAGCAAAGCTTTAGGAATAATTTTCTTACAATACTGTGCAACTAACTACATAAACAAACTGTTGCAGTTAATTATAAATTGCTTTTTTTAAACAACCTTAATTTGTTTATCCATCCTTTGTTAAATCATAAAGATATGATCAAGTACGAATTTACAACTAGACGTGAAAGCGTGACTTTGTTTGGACTTCCATTAGAAATATCATCCCCACACATCGTTGATATTTCAAAGATGCTAGAACAACAATTTATTTATGTCTATTTAAGTGCCAAACTACAAAGTTTCATCGTGTCATCTCAAGTGACTGGTCCATTGCCACTTCTGCCACTGCCCTTCAGCCAAATGCGCTCATGGATACTCTCTCTCACCAACAACCTACACAACACCCGATGTATGAATGTCTCAAGGTGTAGACAGTCGAAAGAAGCGATACCTGCACTATCGTCCAAACTGACACGTAGACTTACCAGCCTCAACAGACATGACATCCGTATAATGGTAACACATCAGTAAACAAGCAGTTTTTCACAATCGGCGTAACGGACAGTCCTAAGTGCAGAGGCTGTCTAGCCGAGGACGAAACGGTTACTCACGTAATCCTGGAATGTGCGGGGGTGGCCAACCATTGGGCTAAAACCTTAACTAATACGAGGTAGCTCCAGGAAGTCTGCGAACACCCCAGGAATGTTCTGAAATTGTGGAAGGAGCTGGGCTGGTTGGAGTAACTGGTCAATACTGCACGCAAAATGGACCCATACTAGTGGTTTAATTGCGGGAAAAGGAGCCCCTATACCATACCATCGTGTCATCATCGATAGTGATAAACTTCCATAATATCTTCCATCTCCTATTTAAACCTCTCCAAGTCTTTATATCGCAATTTAAGGTAGCCTATGTCCTTTTAAAACGTCTAGTTTATCTCTGTACTGAATTTCATCGATATCGGTTCAGTGGCTTAGGCGCGCAAGCGTAACAAACAAACTTAAATTCACATTAGTAAAGTATATTAGTATAATATATAGTATTAGTAAAGTCATGATAGGTACTGCAAACATCAACCTCGTCCGAGAACATTCAAGGTTCAATAAAATGATATTAAATCAAATATACCAACTCTCTCACAAATGAGTTCACTTGAAACTGAAGTGACGTATCCGCTCGGAATTCCCATTCCATGTCTATATTTAACATCATTTCGAGAGCGCTCAATGACTGATGCATTCTGGTGCGTGTTGTGACTTGTGACGTATCTTTCTGTCACGTTTTAAGAGCACGTGGAAAATTTTTACGATATGTACTGGAAAGCCATAGAGTTTAAGCAGTTATTGTTATTAAAAGGCTCAATCAAATACATTTTCAATTATATCAATTATATGCATCTTACATCATCAGCCGGAAGACATCCACTGCCTCCCCCAAAGATTTCCACGACGATCGGTCCTGCGCTGCCTTGATCCAACGTATTCCGGCAATCTTGACCAGATCGTCGGTCCATCTACGGGGGGCCTACCAACACTACGTCTTCCTGTATGTATATATATATTGTACGTTTAATATGCGTATTGATACTTAACAGGTAACAGTAGCTTTACTTTGAAATAGATGTTGTACAGCAAAAGCTCATTATTCGCGCTTCCTTCATTCGCGTTTTCACTATACGCGGATTAAAAAAATGAGACCCAATTCCTATATTCGCGGATCTAATCTGTACATCCATATTTAAAAATGTTTACACTATCTTTCTAATCTTATCTTATCTAATCTTTGTAAACGCGTTGCCAAATGTACTAATAAAAAAGTAAAACAAACCTTATTTCAATCAATTGAAGGAGGTTCGAAAAATGCCAAGCAGGAAAAAATCTTTAAACCATATTACCTTAGCCTGAAGATAAATATCAATCAATATAGTATAAAACTCCAATAAGATTGATCTACGGCCGTTCCAAATATACTATCTACAGATAGAGATAAATTACTACCTTCTACTGTGAGTAATTAGCTGTGAATAATCTGAAGCTGTTCCAATATACCCGATAAGTCATTCTTATCGCCTTTTTTTGGGACGCGTGAATTGAAATTTCCATTCAAACTTTATATCGCTGGTAAGTTATACAGCGTCCCATTGACAGACAGCGTGCACGGATAAGGTGAGTTACCGTCGATAAGTTTAATGGGACAGAAAAGTCAACGATAGTTACGATTTTTATCTCAAGTAAGAGATAGACTGAATATTGGGAACGGCCGTTAATATTATATTATTTAATCTTTTTTTTTGACACCTTGGAACCTATCCCCAATAAACCCATATAAATTACCATTACGTCATATTCACGGTTTCTATATTCGCGGCATATTTACGCAACATATACCCTGTGAATAAAGAGCTTAAACTGTATTTATATTAAACTATTATAACTTACTCAAGCACTACTACCCATCTCTAGACCTGACGACGATGACGTCACATCGTCGCATTGTTACGGTGTGCAAAACAAGCATCACTAGGATATTGGTAACGCCAGTTGTCCAAATAACACGCAACCTTTTCCTTAACCCCTTACACCTTCATCCTAGCAACTTAGCCGGTACAAGTTAAGAATAAACCGCGAGCCGCGACATCTATGGTCGTATGGCGTAAGACACATTCCGTCAAGTAACCGCACGCGAAAGTTGAGCTCCCGCAACATTTAAGTATAAATCCAGGAAATCCTCGTATTCCTGTCGATTTGCTGCCATGAGATCTTAGTGATTTCTTCGTTTAGTGTTCCGCGATATATATATTGTGGTTCGCCAGCACACTCAGGCGAATATAGAAGAACCCAGGATCTTGCAGAAGAGGTGAGTACCGGCTATTTCCTTTACTCCAATGATTCCTGTTCTGTTCACCTGAGTACCCCTTTATATTAATACAGTCCACTTTAAATTCCCTGGCGCAACCACATATTATTAATAAATAAACAAGGATTTATTTTTCAGTATTATAGATTGATGGTATATTATATATTACTAGCAAGGATTATAAAGAGGCATTTGACCGATATTTCCGTTTCTCGCCTCGTTTCATGCTAAGTACTAAGTGCATCGGTCGTTAGCCGAATCAAAGAGAATGTCAGTGTGCCTCATTTAAATAGCACTGAGGCACATTAGTGAGTGTTTGAGGTTGACTGTACTTTAACTATACACAAACTGTAGTTTTCACTTAAATTCCGCCTAAAAGCACCTGTATACTTGTAAATCTCTTATATCTAATTCAACTAACTATTTTTTTTGAGCAATAGTAACAAGACGAGCAAAACATACAAATAATAGCATTCCCGACACACTAACGGCCGTTCCCAATATTCAATCTATCTCTTACTTGAGATAAAAACGTAACTATCGTTGACTTTTCTGTCCCAATAAACTTATCGACAGTAACTCACCTTACCCGTACACGCTGTCTGTCAATGGGACGACGTATGGCTTACCAGCGATAGAAGTTTGTATGGAAATTTCAATTCACGCGTCCCAATATAAGGCGATAAGAATGACTTATCGGGTATATTGGGGCAGCTTCAGATTATTGACAGCTAATTACTGACAGGTAGTAATTTATCTCTATCTGTAGATGGTATATCGGGAACGGCCGTTACGGGCTTAGTTCAGAGGGTCAAGTCTTTTAGTAGTTTGTGTATAGTATATAATGAATTCAGTTCGATTATTGATATAAATATTGATTCACCTAACACTATTCATAAATTAGCTATCAGCAATCTAGCCAGTCAGTCATGAGAGTGAATATACTACTTTGCTATGTTAGTAACATAGATGATATATTCTTATTTTATTATATATTTATTTAGCTTTTTTAGATTTAGATTTAGATTTTTGTTATATTTAGTTGTGATTAAAACACTTATTATTTGTTTTAAAAGTTATTGCAAACTTTCAAATTATTTTTGTATAATTTTCTTTTTCTGGTTTTTGTTTTTAACTCAATTTTAGATTTATAAAGTAATGATAAGAGATATTAGCATGCAGTGTTTAGCTTTAAATGATTTTGCATACCCTGTGCATGTAATTTTAATTGTGAATAGTTTAAGAAACATTTTAATGTAAAATCGCTGGTAGACCAATAAACAAATAAATAGTATGTTTGTACAGACGCTGCAAAAAAAAAATTAACTTTCTCCGTTTACTTTGTATGCCAACATCCCATTGTCTTTGTTCTTATTTGTACAACATTTAACGGACTTTTATCCTATTATAATTTTAAAGATAAAAAATAGCACTGAATTGGTACATAATATGTACCTGTGGAATGCTAAAGGTTAAGTAAGTAATTATAAATAAGTTAGTAGTGGATGCTACGGGGCCGCAGAGCCAGTCTTTATGCAAGGAACCGCACGCCAAACTTCTTTATCCTCAATATACTTATTAATATTATAATAACCCCTTGCAATTAAGACAGTTATAACATTTTGTGTGGCCATTCTGTCATTACAATTCATTCCCGCTAAGAAATCTCAATTAGAGCTCTAAATTCCAAACGAGATTGAGATACAATTGCGCTCATCACCTTAAGACTAAGGCACTAGCTATGACGCCCTTCAAATTAAAACACAATAATACTTCCACATTACGGTTCACGCTAGAAAAAGGCGCCTAGCTGGCAACCTGTGCAAAGAAAGACTGCAAAATTGTAAACCAGTTTTCCATGCTTTTATTAATAGTATAATTTGAATATTTTTGTTTAATTAGTGTACGACGTTATATTTTAATACGATTTACTTACTTTAACATACATAAATACAAATAAACATCCATATTTGTCATGTAAATGTTTGCACCTGTTATATTACCACATATTCAAACCAGGTACCTGTACCTCAGCAGGCAGGGTCACTAACTACTGGGCTATATCAGTTTGATAAAGTAGTAAAGTGCCTACTTTTATCGATAGTTAGCTGAGCCAAAGAGAATGTCAATGAGCTCATTTGCATTGCAATGAGCCGCACTGGTGAGCCACGAGCGCATCTGTCATTGTACATACTCCACGATAGTGTGTTAGAGCTTCGCAATTAAATTGTTTATATGAGTCACTTTACTACGCGCTCCTAAAAAAGTTCAAAAAATAACGGCTTTAAATATGCATATACTTCCAAACAAGGCAACTAATAAGTCAAAAAATTGAATTTACAACATTTTGAAGTTGTAATAATCAATGACTAACTGAAACAAATATTATATTATATAGTGTTGACGTTAGATTATATAATAGCTATAATAGGTATATTATAATAGCTGACCAGGTGATCCGGAAAACGTTGTTTTTAACCGACTTTGAAAAGGAGGAGGTTCTCAATTCGATTGATATTTTTTTTATGCATGAACACCGATTACGCTGATATTAATCATCCGATTTTCGTGATTCTGCTTTAGTTTGATGCGGAATGTTTGCCATTTTATGAATATTTTTGTTTAAGTGGATGAATTTACTGTAGTTTGTGCTCTTTTAGGAGTTTTCATAATGTTTGATTATATATTATTATTATAATTAATAACCCCTGTGCCGAAAAGTGGGTCTTAGACTACCAGTCATCAGTGTCTCACAAGATCAGGAAATAGGGGATCTATCTATAGGTATATTATGGGCAGTATTCTTGACTGAGATGAAAGAAGTCATGGTAGACCAGATATTAAATGGAAAGATAATTTAAAGATGACAGCACGTTCAAACTAGAAGAGGATTGCTAACAAGATTTGGAATTACAAAAGACTCAAAACTTTCCGAAGTGCTGTTAAATTGTAAAATTTATAACTTATAACATTCATTACTGTAAATAACATCTTTTGCTTTCTGTCAGGATTTCTTCGAATTCTATCCCTTATTGCTTTGACCACCTTTTTCGTACAAACACTACGTGGACGGCCAGATCTTTTTCACAATCAGAGAAGGTCTCAATGTATCTATTAAAAGCCCGGTACATAAACATTTTACTAATACCAATCGTATGGAGAGTTCTAAAAATTGCATTTAACTTCATACCTATTTTGTGTAATGCAATGACAGCAATTCATTTCCCTTTATCACCTCACTCCATTTTAATATCGCAAAATAGTGTACAATGTATTGATGCCACAATGAGAAAAACTCAATAAACAATTATATCCAAATGACAGATTCCAAATTCAAATGTAATATTTTTTTATGAACTAGTATAATGACTAAAGCCAGACTAACTATAATGAGAACCTCCAAGTAAAAAATAGAAGGCATACTGTGTAAACAAAGCGAACCGCCAATTGACTTTATTGATCACCATGCAACCGTTTATGTAAAACATGAAATGATTTCAAAAAGCTTTTTAAATATTCCCTAAGTACAATACTACTAATAATGCTATTCACTTAAATAAAGTGATATCTTAAAGATTCACAATAAGCTTGCAAAACATCTATCCGATATCAAGGCCGGAGACGATTGAAAGCTCCCTGAAAAGAGCTTTTGTCAACAAAAGTAGGATGAATTATGTGTTACATAATGAAGTCGCTTTCAGCCAGTCTGTTGGGCGAATTTATAATAAATATACCGGATCATATTTAGAAGTGAGGTGATTCAGTTTTCATTGTTATATTTTCTAAGTAAACTTTTTCTTTGGCTGTATTGTAGAAGCTATATCTGTTTGGATAGTTATCAGACTATAATAGAGGGATTAGTTCAAATGTCTGTATATGGAAAACTGCTATTCACTGAAATATTTTTTTATGTTTATATAATATAATATTGATTTAATTTTTACACAACTCATTTTGCTCCAAACTAGATAAGAATGTTATGGGTGCAAAACAACGATCTATTTATTACCATTGGTATACATACTTACATATTCATAAATACATATTTACATACATAAAACCCACCATAAAGGAGGGAATAAAAACCATACTAGAGGCTACGTCGAACGCCTAACCACTTACCCAAATCCCTTGGCTACTATTTTTTTTATGAAAATAAGGGAATCTAACGTTTTTATTATGCCAATACGGGACGAGACGAGCAGGACGTTCAACTAATGGTAATTACCATTTTTGAGACAACACCATTTATGAGGCAGGGCGTATCAATTGATACGCCCTGCCCATTACAATGCAGTACCTTTCAGGATTCTCGAAAAACCCAAAAACTCTGGGCGGCACTAGAATTGCGCTCGTCACCCTGAGACATAAGATGTTCATTTGCCCAGTAATTACACTAGCTACGGCGCCCTTCACTCCGGAACACAGTAATGCTTATACGTTACTGCTTCATGGCAGAAATAGGCACCGTTGTGGTACCCATAATCTAGTCGGTATCCTGTGCAAACGAGCCTCCCACTGGTCAATGTAAATCGTTGGTGAAAAGGATCTTTCGTTCGATGTTTTGTAAGATTAACAACGTTCTTGTGATTCCTCTGGAGATACAAGACAGTATAGGTCGCGCTGATCACACATCAATAGTTTACTTGTATGTTTGCTCGTTTATCCTTTCCTTCGATACGAAAGAAATGTCAGTTTGAATATAGCTGTCACTAAGAATAATATATAATAACGTTACCCGCCTGAAAGCTTAATAAAGTCTCTGAGAGTGACGTCTTCGAACATTTGACTTGTATTTGAATTGAGAATAAATGTCATGAAAAGGGGACAATCGTTAGAGCGCTTTCGCACTACGTCCGATCCGATCCGTATCCGTGAAAACACAGTCCGAAGGAGTCATAGAACTATTTCTATAGTAGATTTCTTGAGAGAATTGTCAAAATCGGTTCACCCAGTCAAAAGTTTTGAGGTAACAAACATAAAAAAAAATACCGACGAATTCAGAACCTCCTCCTTTTTGAAGTCGGTTAAAAACTGTTAGTTGGTTAACTAATAAGAGTTTTACAGTTATACAGGTGCTTTTAGGCGACATTTAAGTGAAAACTACAGTTTGTGTATAGTTTAAGTACAGTCGACCTCATAAACTCACTAATGTGCCTCAGTGCTATTTAAATGAGGCACACTGACATTCTCTTTGATTCGGCTAACGACCGATGTACTTAGTACTTCGCATGAAACGAGGCGAGAAACGGAAATATCCGTCAAATGCCTCTTAATAATCCTTGCTAGTAATATATATGTATGTTTTCTATGACAATAAGGCACTACACCGGTCTGTTTTTCACGGTACGGATCGGACGTAGTGCGAAGGCGCTCTTAAAGTCGTATATTTTCTCAAAACTAATACTTTTATAATTCTTTTTGACGTCCTTTTTATGCACTATCGTAGCTTCGGAAAACAAATGCTCCGAGAAAGAAGAAACGACGCCAGAAATAATAAAAACTCATCTCATAAGGCGTGTACACACTGTGCTAGTTTTATAAAAGTGGCAAATAAACTTATTTGCTTTTATAAAAATTGCCATTTACTTCCGTTGGAACTTCACAGATAAAAAACAACAAATCTACAAGTATCACACGTGCCCTAAAGCTTTTCAACCGATGTGATTGTCAATTGTCGGTCAGTCGATACTCACTGACTAGCGATAGTGTTCACAAACAATGCCCGAGGGAGTCTGGAATTCCTATTCTAGAAAAGTAAAACAATACTCAAAAACCTGAGATTATTATTACTAAAAGGAAACGGTTATCTTTTTCGATACAAGTAAATACTTTTTGAATATCTATTCATATGTTTCCTCCGTTCTCGTAAAATATAATAATAGTAGAAAATGTACGTAAATTAATAACTTACTGGTGACACAAAAATCTTCATTATTATAATTAATAATTTTGATGAATAAAATGATAATATCACAAAAAGAGTGGAAGATATTTGAAATTAAGATCAAAGAGGATGTGAATACTACGTAATAAGAGCCGGGACTGCCTAAGTAAAAATTTAAATTAGTTTAGTATGAAACGTGCAGTCATTTGACTTAAGTTTGAAATAATAGTTATTGCGATTGGCCACGAAGTATAATCCGGCCAACTTTGAAAGCGAACAGTTGCTTAAAACGTAGTGGATTTCGGCTATCTCCGTCATCTGTCTATGACTGCACGTTTCATACAATCGAGTGGATCGCTTTTTTCTTAGAGAGTTCCGCAAGGTTGTTGAAATATGGATAACCGTAATTCCATCACCGATATTCAGTGGTTAACCGAATCGGCTTGTTAACAGTGCCCGTAGATAAACCTTTTGTATATGACTAAAAAGTTTCCGGTTTTAAATATATGAAAAAAAATCGGAATCTTATAGTATTAAAAGTCCTTTTTAAATGAATTATTGCAAAGAATAGAATAAAAGTTATTGAACTAGATATTAAATAAAGCGACTGGTCACATTTTGTGCCTCCGATACCTTTTATTTATCTGAAATTTATTTACTATCTTTTTCTAACCTCATTTATCATTATATTTGAAGTCAATATTTAAATTTGGTCGGTGATTGTTGGCCACTTATCTTGTCCCCACATGTGAAATATTAAACTTTAGAAAGTTCCAGTGATCATTTGTGGCCTTCTTCAGTTTTTTTTTACAACAAGGGACGAGACGAGCTCACTATTCAGCTGATGGTAATTGATACGCCCTGCCCATTACAATGCTGTGCCGCTCAGGATTATTAAAAAACCCAAAAATTCTGAGCGGCACTACAATTGAGTCATAAGATGTTAAGTCTCATTTGCTCATTAATTTCACTAGCTACGGCGCCCTTCAGACTGAAACACAGTAATGCTTACAGATTAATACTTCACGGCAAAAATAGGCGCCGTTGTGGTACCCATAATCTAGTCGGCATCCTGTGCAAAGGAGCCTCCCACTGGTCCCAAGTCACATAGTAGATTCCGTACACTTCTGTCAATATACTTGGTACCTAGTTAATAGGTTCATACATATTAAGAGCAGTGGCTACCGAGTTTAAAAATATTTCTTGTAAATTTTACATTTTTCACAAGACATCATAATACCTAGAAGATTAAGCTTAGCAACGACTTATCTTATAGATAGTGCAGACCAAGTTTAACATCTAAAATCATAAATGCTTTACAAAATTAATATTTAGTGGAAAATTGCTTGCAGTTTTCTTTTTTATGTGACTGCAGTTGTATGTATTGTCATCGAATTTGATAAAACTTTTACAATAAATGCTCGTTTAATAGTAATGATAGTGCCTAGTAATTTCAAAGCCAAAAGTGTTTAATATTATGATAAAAGATTACAAGAAAAGAAAGATTTTCCTAAAGTTAAGTGTTACACCCTACTCATAATAGTGCAGTGACGCTCGGCATTCTCTTGCAACACCAGAGGAATCACAGGAGCGTTGACGGCCTTTAAGGAAGGTGTACGCGCTTTTTTTGAAGGTACCCATGTCGTATCGTCCCGGAAACACCGAACAAGGAATTTCATTCAACAGCTTTGTAGTACGTGGATGAAAGTTTCTTGTAAACTGCACTGTGGAGGACCGCTACACATCCAGATGGTGAGGATGATATCCTAATTTGTGGCATGAAGTGCGAAGGTGGAGTCAGGTGAAACAGCTCTTCGGAATATTTCCCGTGATAAATGCAGTAGAAGCCACACAATAAAGCGACGTCTCTTCGCAACGCCAAGTGATCCAGCCGTTTACAGAGCACCCAGTGCTCTGTAAACGGCTGGCCTCGACAATTCGAGCTGCTCTGCGCTGCACGCGGTCAAATGTCAAAAGTCTAGGTAACTTAGTATGGTGCATACTAATGCGTAACGATAGGAAAATGCACCACTGTGTTATCCATCTCTCTAGCATATTATTTGCAAGAACTTTCCCACTGGCAAAGAAAATTTTTGTTTGCTATTATTTTAGCAACGTTCGAGTGGGACCGTAGCTTGGTGAGTTTGTTTCCTTAAAAACAACTTAATTGGATAAATCATTCGATTTTTTAATAAATATTGTGATGTCTGTTGACGGTACATAATATAAAGGGCACTAGATGAAAGCTCGGGCGCGATGTTCGTTTTCCACTCACTGGCTCCGAGGGAATACTAATATATTTCGAACTACTCAGCTGGAACAAACGATTGGGTAATTGGGTTACGAACTAACGAACTATTATATAACATATGTGTTAAGCCTTTATTTGCAAGAATTATAAATCCTTAATTATTTTATGGATTCGTACTACACCAAATGATAAGTTTAAACTAACTTGTCAGTCATGTGGGAATATAATCGAAATGATTTAATTGAAACTCAATAATTTTTTGGAAGTATTTTTATATAAGAATCAAATCTTATAAGGGTAAATACACTTATGAAATTTCTTGAACTGTCTTGAAAAAATGATTGTTAGCTTTATATACAAATTAATTTATAAATACACAAAACTCGTGAATTCTCATCCATTATTACAACAATTCTCTCATTCTCATGGTCATTATGGTTATCATTATATTCAGAAACTGATACTAAAGCAATACAGGGTTATCTTGCTACAAAAAGAAACGAACATCTTTCACAGAGCAAATATCACCAGAGCAACGTACATTATTATAATAAAATGTATTATAATAGTTGACATTTCATGAATATAGTAAAAACATTGTTATTAGGATGTTAAATAAAAAGTGATAATGCGTATGTTGTCGGTAGCTTTTATTAATTACTAGTTTTATTTTTCGATATAGTTTTTACATAAAGCTTAAAATTACTTTCTGAAAACTATTCATCTTGCACACCTTAAAATGTGCTGCAACTATGGCTTCCTCATCCTTACATCTCTGTTCTTTCAAATAATCCTTCAACCTTGGAAATAGATAGAAATCTTGGGAGCTACGTCGGGTTACTATGAGGGATGCAAGTATTTCAAAGTCAGCATCTCGCAGCTAAGCATCGGTGGCACTGTGAGATGTGGCATTATCGTGATGGAACAAAATATTATTATTTAGATTGCCTCCTTACTATTTCTCACGAATTTCGTTCCACTGTTTTTTTCATTTGTCATCTCCATTGTCGAGATGTTCAATCATGATCACCCCTTCACTTTCCAAGAAAAGAGTGCCCATGATCTTCCTGGCATCGACTCGACTTAAATTTCTTAGGGGTTGGAGGTAATGGTCTCTTCTAGAAGACGGTAAATTTTCCTGGTTTATAATAGTTATAGATTTTTGATTGAAATTTCAGTATATAAATATTCAGGATTTTGACGATTCCAAAGAAACTAGATTAATGTTAAGCCTCGTCAGTTTTTGTGCATCGGTAAGCATTCTGGCAACCCAGATGCCGTAATATTTTTCAATCCCTAAGCGTTGGTATAAAATGCTATGTACTACCAGTCGAATTCTTTGAAATCTGCCAGACTTGCCCTTCATATGGGCTGTGAGTTTCTAATCTATTCTTCTCACTATGTCAAAGCCCTTTACGAACTGTTATCTTATTTTCTTTCCCTATGTTAAATAAATATATTTCTTTTCTATTCTAAAAAATGAAAGTTCTTCTATATGAGGAGTATATAGAAGAATTTTTATTTTTATTATTTTCTTCTATAATATATTTATCTTTTAATTCTTGTTATTTTCCTCCCAGTAAATACTATTTTGCTACCAAAGAGTTTGCATTTTTTTCTCATTATTTATTGAACGGCCTTCGTATTTCGTTATTTCAAGTATAACCCACCACTTTCCCACTAATATTTTTATCTATTTCCTTACAAATTTAATTTGTTTCCAATCCTAAATAATACTTATATTATAAAGTACACGTTTTTAATCACCATATTCATATTTTTGAAACTCTCGTCTGGCCTCTTTTCAATACATTACAAATCATTTCATGGAATGCTAGCTCAAAATTCAATTTTACTTACATTCAAGACTCGACCATCCTCAACATTTCCTTCCATATTTGGAATGTAGCCGAGTACATTTTGTTTAGACTTTTCTGAAAGTACCGGCCGACATAAAACACTGGACTGATAAAGTAATATGTACTTAATATATAATGCAACTCATCAGTTAACATAAGAAAAGCAAAATTATTACTATCATAACTATAACTAAAAATTATCTACCTTTTTGGCTGAACTAAATGATTGTATTGTCACTAAAGCTTCTTAAAATATTTGTTTTTAGGCAACTTAGAAAAACGCAATTTTTATACTTTTTTTTATCGCAGCAATGCTCTACAAAGCAGTTTGACTACACTACCAATACCGCCCAATTCCAACAGTCCACCGCACGCCACAAACCAACTGAATATGTGGTTCCTTTTCCTACAGTACGGTTTACAATAAATTGATGACAAAAATGTATGGGGCCAGATTGATCTACTTTTTGTAGCCATCAATCTACCCCTCCTCTCAAATAATCCGAACCACCTCGATCATTTAATTTTCGATAAGATATTATTTTAAGCTATCCTTCTAATATTACTTATCAACTCATTATAGACTTATTAGACTTCTGAATTATACTGGCGCCATTTGAATATACTTCAAAATTTTAATAAATTTCGTGGACTTTTTAGATTTCGTCATTTTATGTTAATTGGTCGGGACCAATTAAATCTCGGGACAATTTTAACGTTCGCAAAATGTTTGTTGAGCACGTCTTGTTAAATACAGAGTGTGCTACTGATAAAAAAGGGCATAAAAAGGCATTTATTTTCTCAAAATTGATGTCTTTTCAATTATTTTTGATGTCATTTCTAATATGCTAGATACTACTACCGCAGATATAGAAGAAGTGGCGCAAGAAACTCTCCCAACATTCTTTTTTGCACTCTTTTTAATGAAATGTACAATATTGTACTGCCATTGATATTGCTATAAAATAACAATATTTTGTTTCAGGCTGTCCGATCACTTAGATATTCAACTGTCGAGTAGTGGAATTTACGACAAAGACATTTTTTAATAGAACATTTACCCTTAAAGTTATTATGTATCTTATGAATCCTAATAGTATTAGATACAAGAAATCCCTTAATTCTAGTGCTGTATTATTAGTAAGATGTTGGAATACTTTACGATCCAAAAACTAATTTTAATGTTGAACTGTCAAAATGTGCATAACTCTACATGAAAACTATCTAACAAAAAGCATGTGTACTCTTATGATTAGTTCTTCAAAGTTTTTGTATTTTTTTTAGGAAGGCATGACTTTTTACCTGATCTAGATGCATGCACGGCCATAGAAAATACTTTTTATTTTTTTTATAATACATTGCTAAATATTCGCTTTATTACATTGGCTATTGCTTATCAGGCTATTGATAAGATTTGAAAGTCGACTAGTAAGCATGACGCACTCATCCTCTTAAAATGTATAATTAAACTATGAGAATTAATACAAATTGATTATTTTGGAACATATATTATTATGGATCTGGATATTATGGTCCGGATCTTCGAAAGCAACATCCGGACAGATGGCTAAGTAAGCTGGTAAAAGCGCTGGGGCATATCTCGAGAGGTGTGGGTTCGAATACCGCAATACCGCAATACCAATATAAAATTGTATACTTTATCCCAGAAACAAGGGAAATATATGCAAGGTGATGCAACAAAAATAAAATAGGTTTCGAGTCATTTGAGTAACTTAAAAAAAACATAAAACTAAAATATACAGAGTAAGTGTGACAACAATATTTCAATACTTCTAATCCACTGGACGATTAATAATCCCTTTTATAATCCATCTATGAGCTATTGATATTTTTATATTTTTATTTGTATGTATGTGGCAGATAATCTTTTCTAAACTACATGGATTTCGGGATTTAGATTGACATAATATTGAAATTCTGATTTCGTATTGATTGACGGATACATAAAATTCATAACAATCTTTAGAGATTGTATATTAGCAGCTGTTAGATAATAAGTGACCTATCTATCGTTTTTTAATCTATCTCTAAAATAATATTCAACCATACCCGATCGTGAATTATAAACAGTGGCATAATCCGTGTGTTTGCTACGCCTCGTTATTCAAACCGCAACTCGCCAATCTCGCGACGGTGGTGTTATGACAAACGTCACTAACAATAGATTAAAGGTTGATCGTGTAACTAATCGGTTTGTGGTGTATTGCGACGAGAACAATTATGGATAAAACCGTTGTTTAGAATTTTTATTAAAGTAGGCTTTACTTTACGGAAATCAATAATTATACAAATGATTTGAGTTTTCTTTAGTGTTAATTCCGGCAATATTTGTCTTTAAACAATTCGACACGTGTTTCGCCAAAATCAGGCCTACATCTGACTCGTGCCAGATTTTGGCGAGACAACACGTCCTGAGGATGCCTCGTGTAGAGGCGATACACGTGTCGAATTGTTTACAGACTATTGGCGAAATTTAAACTAAAGAAAACTGAAATCATTTGTATAAAACCGTTGTTACTTATAGCTCACGAGTCACTGAAGATTAAAAATTCTTAATGACTTTAAATGAAGGCTTTCCATTTTCGGTACGAATCACAAATAAAATCTAAATGTAAACAATTCCTTATGTTTTTAAAGTGATAACCCTCACTTCTGGGATTAAATAAAAAAAAATAATGAACAATGCGGGACTCGAACCCGTAACCTCTCGCGTTCCTTGCGAGCGCTACAACCTGAGAGTTGGCTTGAAGCCACAACCTGAGAGTTGAACAAAGCATACTAGATTTTGTAAACGTTACGTCACTCGAACGGTAGGCTCAGTTGGAAAGAGCGCTCGCACGGAACGCGAGAGGTGGCGAGTTCGAGTCCCGCATCGTTCATAAAATTTTGTTTTCAGTTTTATTTGTGTAATCTAAATGTAAGAATATCAAGTTCGAATATTCTGGGAGTCTAAATAGTTTGATTACCGCTTTTGTTTCCTTCTATATCCACTTCTCAACCAGCTTTACTATTACAACTTTTACAATTGAATTTATATTCGCATTTGAATCAGTTACAATATTTAGTTGAAGTGAAAAAAACTTTAGGCAATTGGCTACATAATGTTCGTTTGAGAGAAGTCGGCTAGAATCTACTAAGACAGCCTGATCAACCAGCAAAATTTATTAGATTACCTAATCTATGCCATAATAAAAAACAAAACATATATAAAAATTTCATGTTAATTATCTGAACCCGGGAAGGAGATATATAATTATACAAATTGTAAAGTAGTATAGAGGTTTTTTTTATGGAATAGGAGGACAAACGTACGGGTCACCTGGTGTTAAGTGATCACCGCCGCCCACATTCTCTTGCAACACCAAAGGAATCACAAGAGAGTTGCCGGCCTTTAAGGAAGGTGTACGCGCTTTTTTTTGAAGGTACCCATGTCGTATCCACAGCGTTGTAGTACTAGGAAGAAAGCTCCTTGAAAACCGCACTGTGGAGGACCGCCACACATCCAGATGGTCGGGATGATATCCTAACTTGTGGCGTGTCGTGCAAAGGTGGAATTCGTGGTGGTGAAGGTGGTATTATCTTAATATATATAAATCCAGTGTCCTGATGTTTGTTTCCAGTGAAGTTTTAAAACAATGAACGTATTTTAATGGGGATTACTTCATGGAGTGCAGTTTAGTCCAACTTGAGATATATGATAGTTTTTATTTCGATTTGGGACCCATAATTGTTTTTATTTCTAATATTTGTGTTTGTGTGGACATATTTTCTATGAGACAATTTCTGCCACCATAGCGAAAAAGACGTATCTACCAAATACTAAAATTGAAGAAAATAATTGTTTTGCAATCCAAAAAGTAAATAAAATATATATTATTATTATGTGAAAAGGTGGGTATTGTGTCCAGCTTACTAGCAACTAAAGATATTTAGTTCAAATTATTATATTTAATTAAATAAATTCAATTTTAATTTTCTTCGCAGTAAATAAAATTGAGAAAATCATTATACTGTTATTATTGAGGCACGGTTTGGCAGTTCTTCTGTGAAAATTTTCATTATAACAACAGGGTGCATATTTTACGAAAGAATTCTTGATGTTTAGAAAAATTAGTGACAAATTAATAGAAACAGTTCAGCACTAGCTTTTCCCCGCGACTTAGGGCAGCATTTTTTATTATTTAATATACTCGCTTTGAATAAACATACAAACTGCTGTGGTTATTACATTTCTATAAGATACTTATTATAAAACTGTCATCATCTTTTTCATCCCCATACAGGGCTCAATTTTAAAAACGCTAGAACAAATATTTGTTTATTTCGTATAAAGTGCCTAAATACAGAGCTTCTTGTTGTTATCTTCGATAATGACGAACTTTTATACAAAACTTTTATATAAAAGTTAGCCTATGTCCTTTCCCAAGCTCTTGTCTATCTCTGTACTAAATTTCATCAATACTGGTTCATATGGCGTGAAAGCGTTACAAACAAACTTACATTCACATTTATAATATTAGTAGGGATGTTGTTCTATACACAACGTCTATCAGGCCAGCTAGTCTTCTATATATATACAATGAAAATGGTCTTTGTTTGAGGCTCATTCACGCCTACACCACTGATCGTATCGACATAAAACTACGACCATTCGATGCGAAATTTATCCTAGATGGTATATGGCTACTTATTTTAAGATTTCCAACGTTACTTCCTTTTAAAATTCGCCCAGCGAAGCGGGCGGGAACGGGTAGTTCTTATATAGAACGGTCGAGTATACTTTTATACAGACTAAAAATAAATTAATTGAATCATGAGTAGGTATATATATAAATGGTGTCAAGCACATGACCTGGTTCCGACTGAACGGGTGAATTTGATCGGCGGCTGACTCGTAATAATGTATTATAGGATTATTCCGCTGTTTGCATAGAGATTAATTGTTCGAAGCGGCGGGAATTTCGGTGGCTATTAATTAAGTGTTTAAAACTTAATACGACGTGTTTGTGAGGCGGCGGTAGTCAATTATGTTTGTGTCAATGTAGTTGGAATTTGTCTGTTAATTAAGAAGGAGTTTGGAAACATTATCTGTTAATAAACAACAAAAGAATATGCCTTCATGATATTATATTTTGCTATGAGATATATATATATATATAAATAATAATAATATTGACACACTATTACACAAAATATCTTGTCCCAAACTAGGCATAGCCTGTACTATGGGTACAAGACAACGATATATTTCATACAATATACTTACTTAAACATAGATAAATACACATGTACATCCATGACTCGGAAAGAAACATCCATATTCATCATATAAATGATTGCACCTACCGGGATTCGAACCCGGGACCTCTAGCTTATTAGTCAGGGACATTAACCATTCGGCTATATGATAAATGAGACATGACATCTTATGTCTCAAGGTAATGAGCGCAGTTGTAATGCCGCTAAGAATTTTTGGGTATTTTAAGAATCCTGAGCAGCACTGCATTGTAATCGGCAGGGCGTATCAATTACTATCAGCTCAAACGTCCAGCTCGTCTCGACCCTTATTTAAAAAAAAATGCAAGGCAATGAAATGAAATGTAATGTACAATGTTGATTATAAGAATCAAGGTATATTTTATTCAATCTCAATTATTTTTATTCAAAATAGGATATGAAATTACTTATTGAAAGTCAAAAACAACCCTATTCATAAAATTTTACATAAAAATGTCAACTTTAAATGCCAAAATTACTTATTCTAATGACAATAAATGTCACTAAATAACTACTTAAAATGTCACGTCTGTTAAATACTCCTTTATTGAATAATATTTCTTCGTTTTTAAAAAATTCTTAATTTTATTTATGGTTTTTTTTTCGTCCGTCAAGGCAGTGATGTGATAATCAATAAATAAATCGAAATTTCCCTATTTAAAGCATAAAAATGTGAATTGTTAATAATTTGTTAAAGTTCCAGCAATTGGGATGAAAATACTGTATTACCTATTCAACACTATCACAGATTAGGTTTCCTAAGTCTTGAATAATAAATACTACGTAATTGAGAACCAGTTACACACAGCAGAAACTTGAAAATGAGAAAATGGGAATTTATTGTAGGGGCACTGACTACTCTGATGAATTGTTCAGGTAAATATCGGTCGTTCAATTTAACCACCCATTGAATGTTAAGTTTGTAAACGTTTAAAATTTGAAAACAAAATTTTATGAACGATGTGGGACTCGAACCCACAACCTCTCGCGTTCCGTGCGAGTGCTCTTCCAACTGAGCTATCCGTTCGCGTGACGTATCGTCATTAAATCTTGTATGCTTTTTCCAATATGCAAATATTGGGTTTGAGCAGGTTATCAACTGTAAAGTAGATCCTGTAGATGAAGCCACAACCCGAGAGTTGAACAAAGCATACAAGATTTTATGACGATACGTCACTTAACGGATAGCTCAGTTGGAAGAGCACTCGCACGGAACGCCAGAGGTCGTTCGGGTCCGAGTCCCGCATCGTTCATAAAACTTGGTTTTCAAATTTTATTTGTGCATTCATCCCAGAAGTCAGACTTGTTTTGTAAACGTTTGTTAGAAAATAAATCTTGCAACACTTGTGTCTCTGGTTGACAAATTATACTTGTCTATGCTCCGCCTGCCATCTTGATTTTCTTTGCGATCGCTGCTGCTGTAAGGTGATTGTCGATTCATTGTTCTGTAATAACACTGTTCCATATTGTGCATCTCCATTAAAACTAATCCAAAGAAATCAGTGTATTTTATTTACCTATTCCAAATAATCTATCAATGAAAATGTGAATTTTCGGCCCTTACAGTTTTTGAGCTTCTCTTATTACGGATGTCTTTGAGCGGTTGGTTTCCACTTCTACCGCGTGAGCCTTTAAGTCATGTGTCCCGACATATATAAAGAAAGTAATGAAAATATTACAAATCTATCGGTCCTACGTGTGCAAAGTTTGAAGAAATTCGAACGTTATGAAGTAAAAAAAACTACGCTTAAAAAAACGAATTCAGAAACTGAAAGTACAAAACAACCTAATAAAGATTTAATTTAATACACCTATCATGCAAATCTTATGGCTTTAACATTGATAAAATTCTATTATTTGTATGTGCTCTGCCTATTGATAGGGTTTAAGTCGGTGCCTGTCCGCTTGGGTTGTTTGATTCTAGGGGAAGCTATCTTGCTCAAAGTCACGCGTGGCATGTGTAGGTACCTGCTTTTACATTTGTCTTGGACCAAATGGCAAACATTCCGCATCAAAGTAAAGAAGAATCACGAATATCGGATCATGAATATCAGGGTAATCGGTGTACATAGTTAAAAAAAAACCAATCAAATTGAGAACCTTCTCCTTTTCAAAGTCGTTTGAAAAAAAATTAAATGATTCCGTTATATGCACAAAAAGATATATACAGAAGTTGGTTCTGTTAATTCATAATTAATAAAATTTAAACTCTATATCATATTTCTCTAGTACAGTCACGCCTCGCATTAACACGACGCAAAGAGCACTTACATTATGCAAAGAGAATCAAGTACTTTCGGGAAACGAACTGTTGGAGTTACTTTGAAAGTCATCTAAAAGTTCGGTGTTGAGGTATGTGAAAGGTTTTAGCATATATTAAAATGGGAGGACGCATAATAAAATTAAATGATCTTTGTATAAAGAATAATCTCTATCATTTTGTTATCCATATGCCTATCTAGACTAGTATCTATCTAGTAGTAACATAAGAATATAGTACAAAATTCCCCTTGCATCCTTCTTCCCGCAGTATTCTGGTGAGAACACAGAACTGCTTACATGTTTCCTCTGGTGTTGCAGAAAAACATCGAATAAAAACAACTAACTGGCATAGCAAAAACCATAGCCTCTAAGAAGTGGAAGTGGGCGAGCTTTATTTGTCGCAGGTCCGATGGAAGATGGGGCAAAAAGTTGTTGCAGTGGAGACCACGAAAGGGGTTCAGAAATGTTGCGAGATAGCCAGCAAGATGGAAGGACGATTTGGTGCGAGCGGCTGGGACTGGACGTGGAAAACTCAGATCCTTACTCAGTATTGGGTAGATTAAGGTTGAAGAAGAGGGTAATAGGCTAACGTAAAAAAAATATACGAAAATCAAAATTTTTTATTACAAAGTATACCTTAACAAATACGATAATTCTTAAGAATAACATAATATTACCAGTTAAAGCTTAATTCGCGATTATAGGATCGACCAATTGAAACACCAGCACCAGCACGAGCATACCAGTCTATTCCATTTGCCTATTCTATAAAATATCTTGTACCGTACAATATAAGTAATCATTTTCTATTTGCCACCATAAAAAAATAAAAAAAAAGTATTTAACAAAAACAATCGACTTCAAAAACACTATTCCTAAACAATACATATAATATATTGTACAAAGTTTAAAAATAATTGCGTATTTTATACAATCTAATTTATTAATTCTAATTCTAGTTACGATTACTATCATTTTTGGAGTCGGTAATTAAACGTCGGTAGTGATGTAACAAACATAAATAAACATATCGACGAATTGAGAACCTCCTACTTTTTTAAGTCAGTCAAAAAATAAGGTAATATTTGTTAATTTCAGCTAACAACGCTAAAAATAAATAAGAATTGTAATGAATAAGTAAAATACAAAAAAGCAAAAGTACTCGCGTCTCATAAGCATTGCTCAGAACCGTATCGCTGGAAACTTCACGACGAATACCTGTGGGGATTCTAACCGACACGGGTTTTGTTTTGCTTAAGCACAGCTCGTGCCAAATAATCACAGTGTAACTTTATTATTCAGGGGCCCATTTCATCTTGAGCTTTTATCTTCCATGATAATCTTACAAAGAGTAGATTGTGAAGTTTTTTGCCGGACGTTTATGAATTTGAATTAATTGAAACTTTTATGCGATAGAGAAGGCGTTGTTTTACCCATGTGTTTGTGACCTGGTAGCGTCAATTAACACGAAAATACGGGTATACATTGGAAGGAAAGTCAAATCGTCAAACAAGTATTTATTATCATAAATCGGTGCTAGAATCCGTTGATTTTGTTAGATATATATTGCCATTGTGGCGATGAAAGTTGACAAGTTCTATCTAAGATATAACTATGATTATAATACCACTGTTTATTGATGTACTGATGGGCCCGATTAGTTTACTAAGGCTAAAAGAGCATGAGCTTGCATGATAGGGTAAATAAATAATAAATAAATAAATATTGACACAACGTAACACAAATTATCTTGTCCCAAACTAGGCATAGCCTGTTCTATGGGTACAAGACAACGATCTATTTAATACAAAATATTTACTTAAACATACAATATCCGTATGACCTTGGGTGGATGTTTAAGAATGTACAAAACTTGAACAAAAAAAAACATCTGAGAATACATCTGGATTTGAACCGGGATCTTCTTCTTTCCGGAACACCCAATGTCTCATCTGAGCTATTATAGTCTTGTATATAGTAGCAAAAACTACATTTTTTAAAATTGAATCCTAGCTAGATCGATTTATCGCACCCGAAATCCCCTGTACACTAAATTTTATTGAAAGCGTTGGAGCCGTTTCCGAATTTCAGATTATATATTTAAACATTTAAGATAAATACATAAATACATCCATGACTCGAAACAAACATACATATTCATCATAAAAATGTTCGAACCCAGGACCTTTATAGCTCAGTAGGCAGGGAATGCGTGTGGAAGGAGCTCCCTCGTTCCTTACAAGGGTGCTAGGATAACAATTAATGTATCCCTAGGAAGCATACGTGGTTTTCATGTAGGAATGCCTTATTAAAAAAAAAATTCTAAGTGGTTTTTCAAGATTACTAAATTTCGTCGTAGATCCTACGCCTTTAACAGAAACGATAGTATTGTCTTGTGGAATCAGTATCAAACGTAGTGGGAACCCACAAGATATTAAAAACCATCCTTATAACTTCTTTCTGAGTCCAACTGTCATCCTCATTATCTTAAAAAGTTATTTAGTCCTGTTTTTCTTTAAAATTTTGCAACACATTTACTTTGTATGTAATACGTCAATTATTAATTAACATATATTTTTCATTTTTTTTTTCACAATTTCTGGAAAATTTTAGAGTACATACATTATATTAATGTCATGATTGTAATGTAAAGCAATAGTGAGCAATCACAAAAATTTTATGTTAGAAATAGCTACTTTTTTCTCCTTCATCATTAAAAGCTCCATAAATTTACGATACAAGAATACGTAATATGTTCTATAAGAATTTAAAATGGTTTTAATTTATCGTTCTGGGAAAGAGCGTCTTATGTTAGTGAATGAAATATTGTTTAAAGTGTTATATGTCAGCGTGGAAAGCCCTGTCACTTGCAAACGATTAGGTTTTGCACTAGTGCTGCGACAGCTCACTTGGTTTTATCGACAAGCTGTCAAAATAGAATATTACTATTCTGCTTCATAGTGGGTACAGATATGAAGAGTGTTAAAATATAGCTCATTCTATTATTATCGATTATCTTAATCAAGTGACATTTGTAGACTATAAGAATGGAAATAGTAGCGGCTGGAAAATGTCATTTATATATTTAAAGCTGTAGACAAACTAATACGTTTTTATACATAAATGAAAACAAAAAGACATAAAAATAACTGATTTTTAGTTTAATAGTGTTTGCGATATAAGTTTTGACACTATTTTTATATACTGAGATGATGCAATATGATAAAAACATAATATCATCTCGATATTTTTGTGACATCACTATAACGAACTTCAGTAAGCTTAAGCAACGTTGCATGGGATCGCTAGCAATGTCGTCATGAAACTGCTTTACTTATCCCTGAATTCGAGAACAAAAGGAGGTATACCGCGACGACGCAAACATCAATGCTATTTTAAATGTATTCAGCTTAGAGTAAAAATACAACAGAGCAACTTGGTTTAATTTTTAACTACAATATTATATTATAAGAATGCATTACAATATTATTTGCATGTTATATATAATATTTAGTATTGTTGATATGTTAATTAAAATTATTATTAATTGAATGTTATTATCGTTAGCTGAAAGTATGTTTTTGTTTATATTTACTTTATTTTAATATACTTTTTATAGTTCTCATACAAGCGACCTTGTTCTTTCTTATGATAAATTTTATTAAAAGGTATCGAGTGTGATAATAGTATCACATGAGTGTTTTAATACCTAATTATCAACAGTTGCATACAAGACTTTATCTACACCCAGAATATGAATCCTCTAAAAGATTCTGGAACAGTTAGCTTACTGCTAACATTAAAACACCAGTCATAGTAGTAACCTAATATCATTCATTACTGATTATATCCAAATAAACTAAGTATTAATGAAACAATTATTTATTTTAGTAGTAATTTACATTTTGTATAGTGCAATAATTAAAATTCACTCGAATATAATGTTCTTTTGCAGTGTTTAAAATGAACCGCTCATTTTTTGTAAACAAAACAATAAAAATATCGAAGAAAAATGGCGGGGATTCGAATAACCTACTTTTTTTACGGCGCGCGCCGTTCTGGTAGTATGGAACGCGCGTAAACGAAAATGTTCTTTTTTTGAAATTCATACAGATACCACGCATCGAGCAATAAGAATGTGGCTGTCTGTTGAAACTCTTTGCGCATGAAGGCATCGAAAAAACAACATAGGAGTGTTGTTATGAAATTCAGTACAACATTACAACACTCGTTTGGATGATGTAATGGTTATTACGACATTGGGTGTTTTAATGTAGGCAATAAGCTAACTGTTTCAGAATCTTTAATTTAAGCAGGGGTGTAGATAAACGACTTTTAACAATTCTTTTGAATTTCGTAAAACCTTTATTTTAATCATTTTCTGGAATCTTAATGTAAAGGAATAATATAAATCTACACATGAAAGACTTACTAACTCAACTTAGCCGCGTAGTAGGCATAAATTTATATTTGTACCTGGTGTTAACATTATAGTTATGACAGTTTTTGGAAAATTCACTAATTTATGTGCCTATGTACATACATAACATTATCAAGAATATATTGAGAGGCAACAGGTAAAATATAAATTTCTATAAATTTTCCTCTCAATGATTCTTTAAAATCTAAGGTTGTAAAAAGCGCGAATAGCCTTCTCCCATAGTCATAGTCTTATAATACACTAGCGTATAGACAAACAGAGGGTGGGTACCACAACGGTGCCTATTTCTGCCGTGAAGCAGTAATGTGTAAAGCATTACTCCGTTTCAGTCCGAAGGGAGCCGTGAATTTACTGGGCAAATGAAAAGAAATTAAAAGGGCAAAAGAAAGTACATCTTATGTCTCAAGGTGACGAGCGCAATTATAGTGCCGCTCAGAATTTATGGGTTTTTCAAGAATCCTGAGTGGCACTGCATTGTAATGGGCAGGTCGTATCAATTACCATCAGCTGAATGTCCTGCTTTCGCGACCGTTATATATTTAAATTCAAAATCAAGTCAAAGTGAGATAAACATTATTCAAAGAGGCTTAAACTAAGCGCTATTGAAACGTCACTACAAATATTTCTTTTAAATTACTGAATTTTGCATATTATGTTCGTAAAAAGTTGAGCCCGTGAGAAGAATATACAAGAAACTCAATGGCCACTCTTTTCAATCAAATCGAGTATTTTACAATGACTGTAATATACATAACAAATTAGTTTGTAAGGTGATGTATCCAATTTAAAATGAGTATGAGACTAACTCTATGCATTCGGGTAAGTTCAAAAACCTACCCTAATATTACATATATTCATGCATAAAAATAAATGAATACATTCATATATATAACGGCGGAAGAGGGTCACCGTCCTTAGCATAGGTCCATACTACTAGACTCCTAGCAGTGGGCGTCGATGGGTAAAGTCAGTGTACGGAACAAACTTATTCACACAATCAAATTATAATGTAGAATCACTTTAAATAAACACACTATGGGATATATGGAACGCGCGATGGTTCAAGTTCGACCGCTCGGGCCGACCGTTACACAAGAAGTGAAGTGCGCTCCTCTCGGCCGGGGGAACGTTGACTCCATCGAACGCCAACAGATGGCGCTGGCATTCCGTGTAACGACACGACAGATGGCGCTGGCGTTCCGTGTTACGACATATATAAATTCAAGATATTTTAATACGTTAATTTTGTTTAATAATGAAAATTTTCGCAGTCAGATATTTGTTAATCAAATATCACCCTTATTAATTATGTAAACCTTTCGAATAAATGAATAAATAGCCTGTTTAATGAAGGGCAATTAATTACATAGAAAAGTAGTGACGGTAAAATAAGCTAACAAAACTTTTGTAATTTATGTACCACTTATTCGCATTAAAATTGTGTTACATGTAACTTTTGCCACTAAACATTCTTCTGAGGTGTATCTACTCTGCGGTAAGTCAACCGTATCTCTGAGCAGCGGTGAGAGATACTCAACTTTGATGAGGGTAGAACGTGATACGATTTCAGGTATGCGTGATGTGCCTTCAACAATGATTTGCATTTTCCCATTGATTTGTCTCCTAAGAATATTGTTTCATTTTCATTAATTCAACAGTCTCTCAAATAATTTCCCACAAATTATAATTTCTGACAGATTCTTTATAAACTCTCCTAAATTTCAGTGTTCGAAGGATTTTTGTTTTAACGCTGATAGTCAGGAGAAATGAATTTATTACACAAATAAAACTGAAAACAAAATTTTATGAACAATACGGGACTCGAACCGGCGACCTCTCGCGTTCCGTGCGAGCGCTCTTTGTAAATGAGCCAACCGTTCGAGTTACATATCGTTTATAAAATCTTGTGTGCTTTGTCCAACTCTCAGGTTATGGCTTCATCTACAGGATCTACTTTACAGTTGATAAACTGGTCAACCCCAATATTTGCATATTAGGAAATTGACTTGAGATGTCGCCCTTCAAATCTAAGCAACTTGTTAAGTATTTTTTAAATGTTAACCCTCACTTCTGAGATTAATTACATCTCTCAACATAACAAATTGTTTAGATTTGCACTCAAACGGTTGGCTCAGTTGGCAAGAGCGCTCGCACGCGTGATATTGGATAACGTCACATAATACTCATTTTTTATTGCATACGAGAGTTACTGTGAAAATTTAAATTTAATGACTAAGCAACAAAATCGATACTCATGAAATTGACTATAGTCTGAGGAGCATCTTATCTATGCTTTAAATTATCCCTTAATTTTCATGAGTAAAATTAAAGGCTGGCAACGCTCCTGTGATTCCTTTGGTGTTGCAAGAGATTGTGGGCGGCGGTGATCACTTAACAACAGGTGATCCGTACGCCCGTTTGTCCTCCTATTCCATAAAAAAAAAAGAATTACCAAGGAAGAGTAATATGATTCGATGTGGATGAAATTTTATCGAACTTAGTCAGCTCTTATGATTCTCGTTAATTATAACCAACGTTTGATTCGTGTTCAGACCGAAACACAGTAATGTTTACACATTACTGCTTCACGGCAGAAATAGGCGCCGTTGTGGTACCCATAATCTAGCTGGCTTCCGGCGCAAAGGAGCCTCCCACTAGTAAAAGTATATATAAGTATTTTGTAAGCTCAGCTTTAACTAATTCGGACTCGACAAAGTTTGCAAATTTATATGGCGTTTAAGGCTAAGTTCATATGGCCGCGCGGTACCGCGCGGAACTACGAACCGCGCGGCACAAGATCAATATAAACGATAATTATCGTCTACATTACCGCGCGGTACCGCACGCCAACGCGCGGCGCGCTCTGACCCGCGCGCAAGATCTAGAACCGCGCGCTGCCGCGCGGCCCAAGTATTTCAAACCTGTATCGACCTGTTCAGTTGATCCGCGCGCCTTGAGACGGAAAGACACATAGATCGATGCAATGAGTACCGAAGATGACATTGTGCCTATCGATTTGCTTATCGACGAAATCGAAAAAAGAGATGCGATTTGGAATCTTAACTCTAAGGATTATTCAAATAAAATATTAAAAAGAAGGTCTTGGGAAGAACTAGTTTTAATTTTTTGCAAAAATGATGATTCCGAAGAAAAAAAGAAAAATTTGGGTAAGTTGTTTTTTAATTAGTTTTATTTATTTAAAATAAGTTTTATAAAATCATCACCTATTACACCATTTTATCTTGCCAATCTAATTTACCTTCAGTAACAAAATAATTTGTGAATTTAGTTCGAATATTATCTACTTCATGGATTGCTCGTCCACTGTTAGTTGGATTCACATTAGGTAATGGCGCTGGATTGATCATATCATCCTGATTTATACCATCTCTCATCCTTACCAAGTTATGTAAAACACAAATAGCTTTGACGATATCAACAGCAAAATCTATCTTCACGTCTATTGGCCGGTGTAAGATACGCCACTTGTTACACATTATGCCAAATGTACATTCGACATACCTTCGTGCTAAAGAAAGGCGGTAGTTAAATATTTTTTTTTTCTTTTGACAACATTTTACCACCATAGGGTCTCATCAAATTTTTAGTCATAGCGAAAGCCTCGTCAGCTACAATTACGTATGGTAGTTTAAATGCATCGCTCTCATTATTTGTGATAGATCTAGGCTCTGGTAAGTTCAACGAATTTTCTGAGAGTTTTTTGAATAATGACGTTTCCTTGAAAACACCCGAATCACTGTCTTTTCCGTAAGCTCCAACGTCTATCCATATGAAGCAATAGTTAGCATCACATAAAGCCATTAAAACTAATGAGAAAAAGTGTTTATAATTGTAATACATTGATCCTGATTCTGGTGGCTGTATTAAACGAACGTGTTTGCCGTCCAACGCTCCAACACAATTTGGAAAATATGCTTTATTTTCAAATTGTATAGATATTTGTGTCCAGATTTCTTTTGTTGGTGGACTCATGACCAAAGTTTTTAAATTTCTCCAAAAAACTTGGCACACTTGCTTAATTATACCCGATATCGTAGACTTGCCAATTTTATAACCATATTGTAACTCTGCAAATGAAGAACCAGTTGCTAGGTACCTGTAACATAATAGTTATTTAAGATACACGTGCATAAAGTAGATCTTTACCGAATAAGTGCTACAGTGAAAACACAAGCATAGCGAGTGTTTACAGTGTGGCACGCGAGCATAAAGTGCATATGCTCACGTGCCACGATAAATATTCCATTTCTATTCCTACTCCTATTCCTCGTCAAATTCCTATTCCCATACCTATTCCTACCCCTACTTACTCCTATTCCTACTCCTATTCCTATTCCTAATTCTATGTCTATGTCTATTTCTTTTAAGGAAATCTTTACTGAATAAGTGCTACAAAGAAAACACATTCATAGCGAGTGTTTACAGTGTGGCACGTGAGCCTAAAGTGCACAAAGTACAATTTGCATAAAGTACGAGTAGGTCATAAGGACTCTTTATGCACCCGTATCGTACAACATTTTTCAATAGTTTTGCAATGAAAACTAATAATTAATTATTTACTTTCTAGGATCGATTTTGCAAAAAAAATGGAAAAATTTACGAGATGCCTATGTAAAAGAACTTAAGAAAACAAAACATTTGAAGTCTGGTTCCTCAGCATCAACACCATCTTCATTTTCGTATTTCCAAAGATTGTCATTTCTTAAACAAGTTGTCCAGAAACGAAAAACTGACAACAGCCTTGATGTTGCGGAAGTTACAGAGAATCCTGATTTGGATAGTGCAGTTAACAGCAGCGGCGTTCAAGCTTCAACAGAAAATGTGCCCCGGAAAAAATTCAAACTTCACCCTGCCGATGAACATTTTGCAAATCTTTTACAACAAAGCATAAATACTCGAAATAATAATGCAGCAGAAAAGAAAGATGACGATGAAGATAAATTATTTTGTCTTTCATTGGTTAGGGAAATAAAAAAAGTTCCTGAAAACCGGCGTTTAAAACTGAAAATTGAAATTTATAATTTATTAGAACGATACCAAGCTACACGAGCACAGCCACTTGAAGATTTTAACTACCCGTCTACTTCATATAGCTCACAACGACCACCCAGAAACTATCATGCTTCATTTCAAAGTTCTCAATATAGCAACCCAATGCAGTACTCTGATAGAGAATCAACACAATATGGCTATACAACTAGTTCATACACTTCACCTCCCACAAGTTCATCGCAAGCAACATCACCCCCGGGTGATGTTACTTGTGACCCGTCATACGAAGATTCTCAAGAATTAGATCTGTTCAATTAAACTAAAAGTTAATTTGCCAAGAAGCCTCGCTCATAATTTCTTATTTTTTATAATTTTTACTGTGATTATGATTAATAAACAGTTAACTTACCGCAATGTTACAATGAGTTTTTCTTTTGGTGATATGCAATATCTTACAGCATTTTCACTGGATTTTAAATCATTTTCAATGAAATCGTATAAAAAATCAAAGGTTGCAACTGACATACGGAAATAATTAAAAAAAATTTCTTCATGTAACCTCAACTTAGGGTATAAGGTGACAAACAGGCTTGAAGAAAGTCTGTCACTTAATATTGGATGCACCCAGTATCGCCTTTGTCGTCTTCTGCGACGTCTCAGTCTTCTATATAAAATCCACAAGCAAATTGCCTCCTCCACGTCCATTGTATATCAATGTTAATGCCAGACTGGCGCTCGTATATACCCTGTCATGTGAACTCTCACATCGCGCGTCGGCGCGCGGTGCCGCGCGGCCATATGAACTTAGCTATATTGTGGCAAAAAAACGTCGAGGGAAGACGAGTAACGCAAACATACGCGGTCAGTCATTGATCCCAGTGTAACTGATACACACAGATCGTTGTCACATACGTATGTTTCAAATGAATCGTCGTTTGTTCATCAATTTGTCACCATAGCTCAGCTCAACGCGGCTTAACGGGATAAATCACGCGCAGTTGACATATGGATTTATTTCAATAGTTGACAGGGCTGCTTCCCTGTTCCCTTTTATTTTGGAACATCATCGGTCATACATAGGTTTTATTTCATTTTAGAATAAAATAGAAAATAAATATCTTTATTTATCATAAGGTGTGACAATTACATATTGCAATAACACTTTATAAACGTTACGAAGCCATATCACTCCGTAAAGAGGCTTTGACACGGGGCCATGACAGCCTATCGTTTAAATTATATTACAACTTATCACCCGTAGCACAAAGCATCCTTTAAGTTAATGTTTCATGAAATATAATACCGTCACTTTCTTTTTCATTTTGACAGTCAAATAGCATGTGATATAATCTTGAAACATTAACTTTGAATGTGCTTTTTGCAATTGGCGGCAAGACTACTAAATATTATTTTATACAATTACTAGCGGCCCGCTCCGGCTTTGCACGGGTATAAAATATATATATATATAGCCTATGTCATTCACTGAAAAAATGATTAAAACCAATCCAGTAGTTTTGATTTATTCGCCGCAAACGCTATGTCACGCAATTTTTCAATCTGTAATATCTTCTAAAATATTCATTTAAAACATATGCCAAATCTATGTTATATCAACAATGTATTCAAGGTGTTTAATTAGATAAGGTTTAATGCTGTATTGGTTAAAATCGCTTCGAAAATTTGACATTATTTGTCGTAAAAAGTAAATGACAAAAAAATGTTATTGTGGGATATCCATAGATAGACATATACCATAGCGGAGTTTTCAGTAGACCTTTTCAATGTGTACAATACTTAGTACATTATTTTGTTATCAAAATAATGTAGGGCTTTTTTCCGAAAAAATGTAATTATTTACGACATCACATTAGAAACCTGAAAAATAACAGTATTTCTTTTTCTTTTTTTTTCTTATACAATATTTTCGGATGTTATTATACATATAAACCTTCCACTTCAATCACTCTATCTATTAAAAAAACCGCATCAAAATCTGTAGTGATAGGTGGCCTGCGCAGAACCAGATAAAAACCATGCCTTATATAATGATAACCATGTGTTGTATAATGTTCAATAATATAGGTAGCCTTCTTTTAAGAGAAGCTTTAATACATTTTGCCAGGAGTAGGTACTGTCGGGTATTTTATTATGAACTTGAATACCTATACCTATGAAGAAGCCCTTAACTCTAGCTAACTTATTAAACAGCATGTACAGTTTATTCTTTCTTCTTGAATTCGATGAATTCAAATCACAATTTTTCTTAAATTCAGTAATATTATCAACAGAAACCAGCTGACCCGACAGACGTTGTTCTGTACATAATAAATAAAATAATATTTCATAACATCAAAAATTATTTTGTAAAATATGTTTCCTGTTGCTATAACGAAATTGTTTCACAGCAGAACTGTCTAAGCCGCACGTCAATAAATTATCTCATAGAAAATATGTTAATACAAAACATATATTAGAAATAAAAAAAATATTGGTCCTAAATCGAAATAAAAACTATCATATCTCTCAAGTTGGACCAAACTGCACTCCATGAAGTAATCCCCATTTACTGTTCATTAGTTTAGTAGTCCATCGCGGACAAACAAAGTGTCACATAATTTATATATATTAAGATATATACAATGTATTGTGAGGGAATAGTAATATTTTTTTAAGCTTTAATATTTCCCCACATGAGTCTCTTGGTCGCATATTATAAATTGTTCTAATAGCTCTCATTTGCAGCACATAAACACTATGAATATCTGCAGCATATCGCCACATTAACAAACCGTATAATGCAATTGGAAATACGCAAAATGGACGAAGTGAGCTGAATTCACATTAGTCAACAGTCTGACGGCGCGATAATTTGCGGGCAAAACGGGTTCAGTTCCTATCAGAAGTGTGCGCGAACCGTGAAAGCATTGGCAAAGGACTGCTTCCGTCCTTCACATTGGCGCGGTGCAACGAAGTGGGTAAGAGAGATAGAGAGCGTGATAAGAGAAGGATAAAAAGTTATTATCGAAAACATCCCTGTATATTAAATTAAGTAAAATCATTAGAGTTCTTGTTAAGATTTCAAGACAAACAAGTATAATCTAAATGATACGTAATTACTGAGCAAATGAGACTTAACATCTTATGTCTCAAGGTGACGAGCGCAATTGTATCTAATGCCGTTAGAATTTTTGGGTTTTTCAAGAATCCTGAGTGGCACTGCATTGTAATGGGTAGGGCGTATCAATTACCATCAGCTGAAAGTCCTGCTCGTATAGTCCTTTATTTTCATATAAATGATTTGAGTTTTCTTCAGAGTTAATTCCGCTAATATTTGTCTTTAAACGATTCGACACGTCCTGAGGATGCCTCGTGTAGAGGCGAAACACGTGTCGAATTGTTGTTGTTGAAGAAAACTCAAATCGTTTATATAATTATGGATTCAATAAAATTTCCTTTATTTTCATAAAAAAATACTTTTAGAACATTTTGCCGCGTCCATATTTATGTACTGAACATCCCAATGCCCAGAATATACTCGAACAACAATATACGAAATGCTATCATTCTAACGGTATTGAATCTGCAAACATTGCTCTGCAGACATGTCCTTCTCCAATAATGAACTCATGATAGTTTCGAGGACCTATGTAATATTTTCGTGTCCGTACCGGCCATTATGTAAACCAAGCGACGTCGTTAAACATGAAAAATGCATCGGCGCCAAATGCTTAAAAGCTTCTGTCTCCTAGCTTTTTAACAACCCTTAGTTATTGAGAAATGGATTTTTGCTGTTTCACCTTTTAACGTTACAGCGATTTTGATTAGCATCAAATAGCTAAACATTTTTCTATTCTCAAAAATACGCAAGGAACCTTGTGCATATTTCTGGTGCTCATCAATCAACATAGAACATACCGGCTTTAAAGCCTTGACACATTTTTGGATACTGGAACAATTTGTTCAATCCAACCAAGAATTCAAGGTTCATATTATTTTGTACAAGGGGCTGGTCTATGAATATTCTATTCAATTACTCAATACATGGGCGTATTTGTTCAGATAACAAGCTTTTATCATTGGATTAATGTCGGTCTATTATAATAATTGCTGATTGTATATGTTTTGCGAAGGCAAAGTTAACTGACAAAGTAACGAGTCACACTCCTTGGAATTTTATTTGTACTATTTACTATTGAAATCTGCTAGACCTTAGGGTTGTTTCATATTATACAAGTGAAGTAGCGTATTGATATAGGCAAGATAAATTATTAATATTATTATTTAATGTTTAAACATGTAAGTTCCTTCTTACGAATCTCACCATACGCATAGCAAACCCATAATACTATTTTCTAAGTATCCAACAAGAAATTATACAATCTATGCAAAACCCGCGAGGTGTGATATGTATGTTCGTCTGACTAATTAACTTATTGACAAATTCTGTCAAGGTTGAGCAACGCATCTTATTAACAAAAATTCAGGAAATCCTAGCATTCCTGTTGATTTTCTTACGTGAGATCGTAGTAATTTCATTGTTAGCCGTCCCGCGAATATATGTTGTGGTTCGTACACTCAGGCGAATATAGAATAACCCAAGGTCTTGAAGAAGAAGTGAACTAGTTTTCCCCTTAATTCCTACTATTCCTTTTCTGTTCATCTGAGTAACCCGTTATTAAATACAGTCCACTCAAAGTTTCCTGGTACAACCTTGCAACCTTTTTATAAACTATCCTACATGTGTGATATATGGATCTATTTTTATACATATAAATACTTAAGATAGAATCTTATATTATGTCGTTTATAACAACAATAATTCAGGAGAGTATAAAAGGGTAATGTTTGTAGGTAATGCTTGTTGATCTTGGTATATAAAACCGAACCCGTAGCGCAAAATAAACATTATTAAAGTTTATTATTGGGCCTATGAGCAAAGTTATTCAATATCGGGGACTTCGTGCTAAACATTCCAAGCATACAAACGGAATATGAATTACATATTATAATAGAATGGATGTTGTTTAGTTCAACTATTTACTTTGGTATGAGTGCGCTTTTAGGTCTGTGTGTTTTATTATGACTATCATGATCAAGAAAATTTATTGAAGTAGGCGTTACTTTGCGGAAATCTATATTTATACAAATGATTTGAGTTTTCTTTAGTGTTAATTCCGCCAATATTTGTCTTTAAACAATTCGACACGTGTTTCGCCTCTACACGAGCAATCCTCAGGACGTGTTGTCTCGCCAAAATCTGGCGCGAGACTGACTCTGGCACCAGACTGACTCTGGCACCAGACTGACTCTGGCACGAGACTGATTGGGAGAGATTGAGTCTCGTGCCAGATTTTGGCGAGACAACACGTCCTGAGGATGCCTCGTGTAGAAGAAATACTAAGAAGAAACTATAATTATATAGATTTCCGCAAAGTAACGCCTGAACTTTAGCATTAGGTCTGTATAAACCGACGATAAGCCGTAGGTGTTGTTAAACCGATAGTAGTAGTAGTTTTAAAATATGAAAAAAGCATACAAGAACGCAGAAGCATATTTTTATGTCGTATACAATTTCGCATTATTCATAATTCCTAGTTTTATAGTATACCTCATTCGCTTGCACTTTTCTTTAAACAACTGTAAAATGTATCGATTTTTTCATTAGTTTCACTCATTTTGACACACAGAAAAACAAAATAAAAAATAGCCGGAAACAAAATTTTACTAACTTTCTTATGTCATCAAAATCATTCAGTAACAAAAAGTTTTTAAATACTATAACCGTAAAGGCTTTACCCCGACTTATAAAAACTCTGTTTAACGAACTTTGATAATTCGCTATTTTTACATTGTGAAACAGACCCTTAATAATTCAATTTATTGTTGACGTTGTTTTTTACATTTTAAAAAACAAGAGTCAGAATTTCAAATGGTGAAATTCAGCACAAAACTGTTTTTACATGTAATTTTACTTTGTTATTCAAAAAAGACCTCAATCACATTAAATCTTTAGAAAATAATATATATCCAAACATCGTGCGCAAAGTTCGATTTTGCGCATGCATTTGCGATCGCAAAGTACCACTTTCCCACACGTTGAACAGAGCGTGCGGGAAAGTAGCTGAGCGTGCGGGAATGTAGTGAGCGTGCGAGAATGTTTGAAAATAATTATAGTGGTCGAACTTTGCGCAACTTAATAGGAAAAATAGTATACGATACTCGTGCGTACGAAGGTAATCCTGAACTCGCTTCGCTCGTGCGGGAACGACCTACTTTGCGCACTTGCATCGTAATGTACTATATCGTCTAACTACTATGGACAGCCTCTAATTAAAGATAAAGCATTTGAAATAGTCGCAGGCACAGAAATGTTCTAAAAAGATTAAACTTAGACAGCGAACAAAAACAAAGATTTCTGATTTAATTTCATGCGAGAATCCATTACAATTATTAATGTATGTTTAACTCCTATTTGTATCTAGGGTAAGAGAAAATTTAAATTAACTCATCACGTTTTAATTAAAAAAGGAAGAACATAACACGATAAGTTAAAC
Source organism: Leptidea sinapis (assembly GCF_905404315.1). Lineage (NCBI taxonomy): Eukaryota > Metazoa > Arthropoda > Insecta > Lepidoptera > Pieridae > Leptidea > Leptidea sinapis. The sequence goes on from NC_066289.1 coordinate 8,658,122, forward strand.
AATCCTTGTTAACGTTAATAATTGGTTTTCCACATTGGATCAGAGAAGTCCAATCACGAATAAAACTTTAATCATTTCTCATAAAAGGTTTATTGCCTGTTATTTAACTGGACAATCAAGGCAATTTTCAATTTAAATCGATGTTTTAAAAGGGTTTGTTAATGCTATTAAGAAACTGGCCATTATAAGCTGTATATATATTTAAATGTATCTATGTTACGGAACCTTTGAACCCTATTGACCCCAACAGAATGATAGATTAATTTGAAACCTTGGACACGTATAAATACCGATGACAGTGCATTAATTAGAGAATCTGTGTTTTACTAGCTTGATTATAAGTATGATTGTATTTATATAATGGCATTTTTGAACGTTACTTTGATCCTTTGAAACATTGCATTATTTTGAAACTGCTCACACTTCAAAGACCTATGAGAATACAATATTTTCACTAAATAAGTAATAATAAAACAGTGGTGAAAATCATGTACAATTATTCCTTTATATGGAATAAATATACATTCGCTTGGAATATAAAGCATATTAAAAAGACACAGGATCATATTTTAGAAAATGGTCCACTGGATATTGTGACTTCTGTTTTAGTGGCTATGGTTAGTGCCCTGACTGCTAAACTGAAGTATTGGAGTGTACGTGTGTACTATTAATATACTTGTGTCATGAAAATGTGTTCTGTGCATCATTGTAAACCATCTTTTATCAGGTGTATCCTTACTCTTCCTACAGGCTCTGTTTATTTTTATATTATAGTAGTACCCCTACGTAATTATGGCCGTTTCTGTTTTCTCAAGATATTACGTAATAGCTTATAATTTTAACATTTCTATTTGATTTTTAGGTTATTTTGACGTTCACATTATTGTCGTATTTCTTAGTATTCCGGTTAGACCATTTCTAGAGATTATAAGGAATAAATCAATATACGTTTCAATACTATGCACCAGATTTCGAGGTGGGCCCAATCGTCGAACAAAAACACTGTCTCCTTTGTTCCGGTATTTAATTTGCCCTCATTCAAATCAAACACGTTAAAGATTCCGTTCATTAATCAACTTATAACAGAAACATGTCAACATCAGGAGCGTTGACACGTAACTAATCGACCCATTTCGTTGAATCTTACTGAGAAAATGTCGTTAATATTACGTATTTGCAAAATATTCTATTCAGTTACTTGTGAATGGTTCTCTGTAGAAGTATAATATTTGTGCTTTGCAAAAAATTCAATATTTAATTGATGCAAATATTAACATATTCAAAATATGTTGCAATTGCTTCGAACGTCATTCTTTCTCATAAGAGTCTTGAGTATTCCCAACCAGGCACGTCTATTCATAGAGGTTTGTTGACTTTTACACTTTTACTTAATGAATGTGGCAGTAGATGAAATAAAGAAGAATAAGTGCGGTAGAATGTAGATTTTGCGTTGTATTTGTGAAGTTAATTTGATAAAGTTTGAGAAATTGTTACATAAGATGTTTATGTTTATGACATGTTAATCTATTGGTAAAAATAGGGTTGCTAATGTAAAAAAGTGATTAATCTCGTTCAGAAACATAACGACTAAATTATTAAATTATTTCTAAACAATAGTATCTACTATTTTCTGCTTTATATGTTTTATATTATGCTGTTATGGGTTAACCTTTATGACAGTGCAAAAACTCAGTTTTTGTTGTGTATTATAAATTATTTCTGTTATACTAAGTTAAGTGTTAGTAAAATATTTTACAACAGCGATGTTTTCATCTCTTGGTTTACGTTCGTACTGAACGTAACTGACGTTTTTCAGCCAACTGCACGATTTTCTGCTTTCAATTAAAACTGTTGTTTTTAATTAAATTTTGAAAGCTGTACTAACTGGGAATAGCTATATGAGCTTAGAATGAATAATAAAACCGGTTTTGAATTCTGATTTTTGAGAGGGTATAATAATATTGATTATAATTGATAACAGAATAAGAGAGAGAAGAAATTAACAAAACACACACATTTCAGTATCTTCGTGACTCAAGTATTTACTCGAGGTCTAATAGGTCGCAGTATCTTTCTATTTAAGTCCAAACAATCCCCAAAAATTAATTCATAATATACAATAATAACAAAATATAATAATTACCAGTGGGAGGCTCCTTTGCACGGATGCCGGCTAGGTTATGGGTACCGCAACGGCTCCTATTTCTGCCGTGAAGCAGTAATGTGTAACCATTATTGTGTTTTGGTCTGAAGGGCGCCGTAGCTAGTAAAATTACTGGGCAAATGAGACTTAACATCTTATGTCTCAAGTTGAAGAGCGTAGTTGTAGTGCCGCTCAGAATTTTGGGGTTTTTTTTTATGGAATAGGAGGACAAACGAGCGTACGGGTCACCTGTTGTTAAGTGATCACCGCCGCCCACAATCTCTTGCAACACCAGAGGAATCACAGGAGCGTTGCCGGCCTTTAAAGAAGACACACAATGAGCGACGGTTTTTCAAGAATCCTAAGCGGCACTGCATTGTAATGGGCAGGGCGTTTCAATTACCATCAGCTGAACGTCCTGCTAGTCTCGTCCCTTATTTTCATAAAAAAAAAGCTTTTGTCACTAAATAATTCTCTGAAAATTTTCTCTCTATAAGTAGGGAACAATTAAGAGTAGAAGAAGCACTGGGAACTGCAGGTCAATTAAATATCTAAACACTTAAAGGCTGAGATGAGATTTCCAGATGTAAATGTCGTCGCGAAAATGATGACAAACTTCGCCATTTCCTTAGCAAATGCATCCCCTGTACAGAAATTGTCGGTCTCATAAAAGCAGTTGGCATGCTAGAGATGCAATAGAACTAAACTATCCATAAATAATTCGCACAACAGATCTCAAAGGTCGTATTATCTCTCTATCTAAGTCCAAACAATCACTAAAAATCGGTGTGATTAAGAGCTGATGGCAAAAGTGAAAACCTCATTAAGCTCATTCATTAGATAAAAAAAAATAACATTTATAACATACTTCATATTTTTTTAATGAAAATAAGACACGAGACGAGCAGGACGTTCAGCTGATGGTAATTGATACGACCTGCCCATTAGAATGCAGTGCCGCTTAGGATTCTTGAAAAAACAACTACTACTGGCACTACAACTGCGTTCGTCACCTTGAGACATAAAATGTTTAGTCTCATTTGCCCAGTAATTTCACTAGCTACGGCGCCCTTTAAGCCGAACCACAATAATGGTTACACATTACTGCTTCACGGCAGAAATAGGCCCCGTTGTGGTACCCATAACCTAGCCGGCATCCATGCAAAGGAGCCTACCACTGGTAATTATTATATTTTGTTATTATTGTATATTATGAATGACTTTGGTGAATCTTTCTGAAACTAATTGCAATTCTTACGTTGACTAAAGCCATCATCTTCTTAGCTCAGTCTCGTTCAATATCCAAAAAATAAAATAATAAATATTTCATAGAAAAAAAAATTATGGCCAAAAAGAATATGTTTAAGTTTATTTGTAAATTTACTTAGACGCCATTTTGATTATTGTTAACCGTGAATGCGCTACTTTATAGCAAAACTTGTAGACGTAGATTGGCTTTCATAATAACTATCTGTGACTATTGCTCGATCGATCGATTATTGCTATTTGTAATTATATAGATGTACACAAATAAGATTTTAAAAACAAAATTTTATGAACGATGCAGGATTCGAACCCACGACCTCCCGCGCTCCGTGCCGGTGCTCTAACCAGCTGAGCTAACCGTTCGAGTACTAACCAAAATTTTGTTTGCTTTGTTCAACTCTCAGGTTGTGGCTTCATCTACAGGATCTACTTTACAGTTGATAACCTGCTCAACCCCAATATTTGCATATTAGGAAATTGACTTGAGAGGTCGCTCTTGTAAATCGAAACAATATGTTGTGTTTTTAAAGTGATAACCCTCACTTCTAGGGTTAATACACAAATTAAATTTGAAAAACAAAATTTTATGAACGATGCGGGATTCGAACCCACGACCTCCGGCGTTCCGTGCCGGTGCTCTAACCAACTGAGCTAACTGTTCGAGTACCGCCTCGCTATAAAATTCTGTTTGATTTGTTCAACTCTCAAAATTTTGTTTTTCAAATTTTATTTGTGTATTAATCCTAGAAGTGAGGGTTATCACTTTAAAAACATAACACATTGATAATATGATGTATCATTTAAAAATATATTTGGTATTTTTCCTTGATACTTTTCGCTTTGAGGACAGTTTGAGTAATTTTGATAAAAAGATTTTAGTGAAGAGCTGTGTTAATTCGTTCCATCCGAGTCCAGTTCAAATGTATTTTATTCTTGTGTCCTACTTCACACAACACAAAAGAACTAAGTGACAATTCTTGAGTCGTTTGTTAAGTGTCCAGAGAGTGACTAAAATGCACTGGGTCTCGTAGATTTATAATTTATTTTACTTGATAGATAAAGTGTAAATAAAAAAATGTAATAAAGTGTATAAATCTCGAGCGTTTATTTTTTATACGTTTATTATCATAAACAATTCCGTAGCCATCTGGAGGGTAAAGCCAAATTGCCTTCGAAGAAGCTGGGCGTCATCAATAGAGCACGGCAATACTTCAAGCCGGCCCATATTCTAGCGCTCTACAAAGCGCAGGTCCGGCCACACATGGAGTATTGCTGTCATCTCTGGTCTGGTGCACCACAGTATCAGCTTGATCAATTTGACCGCGTGCAACGCAGAGCAGTGCTCTGTGAACGGCTGGAACACTTGGCGTTGCGTAGAGACGTCGCTTCATTGTGTGTCTTCTACCGCATTTATCACGGGGAGTGTTCCGAAGAGCTGTTTAACCTGATTCCTGCCGCCGAATTCCACCTTCGCACGACACGCCACAAATTGGGATATCATCCCCACCATCTGGATGTGTGGCGGTCCTCCACAGTGCGGTTTTCAAGGAGCTTTCTTCCACGTACTACAAAGCTGTGGAATAAGCTTCCTTGTGCGGTGTTTCCGGGACGATACGACATGGGTTCCTTCAAAAAAAGCGCGTACACCTTCCTTAAAGGCCGGCAACGCTCTTGTGATTCCTCTGGTGTTGCAAGAGAATGTGGGCGGAGGTGATCACTTCACACCAGGTGACCCGTACGCTCGTTTGTCCTCCTATTCCATAAAAAAAGTGTGTTTTTATGAAATACTACTAAAATTTCTACAGTAGTAATAATAAGCCAAAGTAGCTTTTATTAAGTTACCAGTGGGAGGCACCTTTGCACAGGATGCCGGCTAGATTATGGGTACCACAACGGCGCCTACTTCTGCCGTGAAGCAGTAATGTGTAAACATTACTGTGTTTCGGTCAGAAGGACCCGGTAGGGGTCTCCAGGTGACGAGCGCAATTGTAGTGCCGTTCAGAAGTTTTAGAATTTTCAAGAACCCTGAGTGGCACTGCATTGTAATTGGCAAGTCGAATCAATTTCCATCAGCTAAGCGTCCTGCTCGTCTCGTCCCTTATTTTCATAAAAAAAATACCAGCAAAAAGGAACAGACACATTTTAACATTATTCGAGTCACGGAATATCATTACTGTATCAATATATCACAGCATAACCTTAACCAAAATCGTAACCCCAATCCTTTGTTCCCTCTCATTGTGCCCGTAAAGTTTTACTTCAAAAAGTCTTGAATGTTGAGAAGGCCAGTTCGAGTTTTTACCCTTCCTCTCTGCCCCTTGTTATGCCTTGTTTGCCCCTGTAAATTTTGTCCAACAGTCTTTTTCAGTAGCGTTGATGGTCTCTGCACCGTTTTCATCTCTAGGGATGATCTTCTCCCAATTGTATGCAACAGCGACAGCCTTTTTTCTTCCACTTGTTTCCACTACAACTTTCAACTTGAAAATTTTCGAAAATCGGAAAGTTGTTGGTAGTTTTTCGAAAATCGAGTTTTCATCAGATCTCGACGTTTTAAGATCCTTGGAAGCTTCCCTGACTATGCACGCGATGGTGCCCGTACGTCTGTATGTATGTATGATACCGATTTCATCGTGGCGCTATTCTAAAGGGCTTAACCATACTTGGATTCTGAATACAATTTGGACCGATAGATTTTAAGAAATCTCAAAAAAACTACGAAAAAAAAATTTCAAAATGTTGGTCTTTTTTTTGGAATAGTTATTACCAATCGACTGAAAACTGCGTGTAAATCAGTTTATTCATTCCAAGTAATTGCGGTTTAAAAATTTATAAATAGGGATTTATTTAACTTTTATCTATTTTAAATACAATTTGAAGCGTTTAGGTATGGATTAGCGGGAAGGTACAGGGATGGCTTTTAGGGTCAACTGTTTTTCTGAATTTTTTCCCATTAAAATGTAATGTGAAAGCACTTTTATGTTATTTTTCTTCGTAGCCAGTGAAATTACTGTGACTACAATCACGGTACTATTCAGTTTTGAATTTTCAAGAATTCTAAGCGATATTGGATAGGAGAGGAGAGACAAGTAATCACTTCCAACAGATAATTTGCTATTTTTTTAAGTTTTCGCAACAAATTGATTTGTATAATAATTCTCAGAAGTAAGGCTTATTTAGAACTAGCTGACCCGACAGACGTTGTTCTGTATATAATTAATAAAATAATGTTTTTATATGAATTTGTCAATAATATATCATAACATCAAAAATTACTTCGTAAAATATGCACCCTGCTGTTGTAATGAAATTGTTTCACAGCAGAACTGTCAAACCGTGCGTCAATAAATTCTCTCATAGAAATTATGTATGAACACATCAAAGGAAAAACAAATTTGTTGCTTTAATTTAATTTAGCAGCATTTATTCACTTTTTAAACCGTCTCTGAACTTCCACAAATAATTCAAGACCTAAATTTGCCAAATCAGTCCAGCCGTTCTCGAGTTTTAGCGAGACTAACGAACAGCAATTCATTTTTTTATATATAGAGATAACAAATTTGTATAGATTTGAAAGAGCGACTTCTAAAGTCAATTTCCTAATATGCAATTATTGGGGTTGAGCTGGTTATCAACTGTAAAGTAGATCCTGTAGAAGGAACAACCTGAGAGTTGAATAAGACATACCAAGATTTACGAACCATAGGTCACACGAACGCTTGGCTCAGTGGAAGAGCACTCGGACGGAACCTGACATGTTGCGGGTTCGAGTTCCGCATCCTTCATAAATTTTGGTTACAAATTTAATTTGTAACTTCCAGTATAATTATTATTGCTCGTGTCAACCAAAACCAAATTTATCTACAGTCTTCATTCCAAACATTTGATTCTCTGCAGTTTTCGCAGATATAATATTTTTATTAGATTCTGTTGCTCTTATACCGCCATTTACCAAGTTAACAGCTCCTCAAGATGCCTATAGAGGTGAAACACAATATGTTGAAGTTATTTGTAAAGCTTAGCGGAATAAACAACTAAAGATAATATAATATAATAATAATAATATTGACACACTTTTACACAAATTATCTTGCCCCAAACTAGGCATAGCCTGTATGTACTAAGGGTACAAGACAACGATATATTTAATACAATATACTTACTTAAACATACATAAATACATATAAACATCCATGATTAGGAAACAAACATCCATATTCATCATATAAATGATTGCACCTACCAGGATTCGAATCCGAGACCTCTAGCTTAGTAGTCAGGGTCACTAACCATTCGGCTATATGATATATTTATTAAATATCTTGTGGTAATATAACTTGCGTGCGTCTATATCAACCAGTACACAAAAATATGTAATATGTAATAATTTTTAACTCCGCAAATAGAGAAGTTGCAGGTAAAAGCCCGCATAAATAATAAATGTACTGCTAGACTAAAATATATCTTATGGAAACATCTACTTAAGAACAATAGAGTAGAGATAAAGAACGACGAATTTCACAAGGATTCCTTTCAAATCTACCCAAGTACGAAGCCATATTCATCAGGTTGGAGCAAATTTTAATCTTCTAATTTAATTATTAAACCACTTTTTTGTTTGTATTTAGACAAGGATGTAACAAAAAAAAAATTATTGAAGTAGGCGTTACTTTGCGGAAATCCATAATTATGAAAATGTTTTGAGTTTTCTTTAGTGCTAATTAAGTCTCGTGAAAGAGTTTGGCGAGTCAACATCTCCTGAGGATGTCTCGTGTAGAGGCCAAACACGTGTCGAATTGTTTAAAGACGAATATTGGCGGAATTAACACTAAAGAAAACTCAAAACATTTGGATAAGAATGTAACACAAAAAAAAAATAAAAAAAAAATACAAAAATCATACAGTGCAAATGATCTATCATCATTTGTACGTATTTAAAAAACTGCTTACTTTCTCAAAGATCAAAGATCTCATTCAAACCAATCTTCGGTAGAAGTTTGCATGGTAATGTACATAATATTTATTTTTTAGTTTTATCATTCTCTCATTAACCGACTTCAGAAAAGGAGGAGGTTCTCATTTCGCCCCTTTTTTTAGTTTGGTGAGGTTCTGATTACGGAATCCATGGCAAAGTAACGGAACTCTTCAATTAAGCGCTTACGGTCATTGCTGCATTGAAAAATTTAGTATATCTGCACATATTTGGACAAGTTGTTAGTGAGTGTACTTCAAAATCACTAAAAATCAAAAAAAAAATTATTAAATCTAATTGTAGTCTAAAAAATACGCAATTATTTTTATATTCTTTAGTGCATATTATATCTATTGTTTTGGAATAGTGTTTCTGAAGTCGGTTGTTTTTTTGTTAATTTTTTTTTTAGTTACAGAGGGGGCGTCACACACATTTTACCACTTTGGAAGTGTCTCTCGCGCAAACTATTCAGTTTAAAAAATAAATAAATGAGAAACTCAATATCATTTTTGAAGACCTATCAGTAGATACCGCACACGTAAAAAAATTTAAGTTTCATTTCTAAGTATGTGAACCCCCAAAATTTATTGTGTTTTGTTTTCTATTTTTGTGTGAAAATATTAATGCGGTTCACAGAATACATTAATATTATTACTTACCAAGTTTGAACAGTATAGTCTTAATAGTTTTGGAAAAAATTGGCTGTGACATACGGACAGAGAGATAGACATGACGAATCTGGGGTTTCGTTTTTTGCCATTTGGCTACGGAACCCTATTAAAAACATATCATTTTTCATTTTAAGTATCTGTCGTTTGAACATTTTTTAGTATGTTGAAACTACAGCGCAAATATTTCATACCAAGCAGATTTATATTAAAACTTTTTAAATATGATCCGTTTTTCTAGTTTATCTAGAATGCAGCATCTGTTACAAGAGCTGGCCATAACTACCATTTAATAGTAACTCTTCAAAGGAGATATAAAGTATTTGTATAAAAAAATTTCAACCGTATTGTTTGTAATATAAGGGTATGGCTTTGCACCAACTAATTTTAGCAATAACAAACATGTTATAGTACCTGTTTAGCAAGAAATGTGTTGCACCATTTGACAATTTTAAGAAGACGTCGTAACTATAACTGTTAACCGTTAACATCCAATCTTCGTCGGTTAAAGCTATTGTTACTTTTAAATAGCTAAATAGCGACCTATCAAAAATATTCGATATTGGCTTGATATTTAACTATAACTATGCCAAGGAATAATGGTGCAACATATTCCGCAGTCTATGTTAAAGTCATCGTTACTGTTAACATTAAATTTGACTTAAACCTTAACTATAACAGCTAATATGATGCAATCCAGCCTAAGGTAATTAAATTAAATAGTAATTCTTGAAATTTTATAATTTACGAAAATGTTGTAGGTCTTTGAACAATCAAGCATTCAAACAAATTCAAATGTTGTCATTCGAGATAACGCATCGTATTTAGTAGTTACTTATAAAGTAGAAATAGGTTTACATAAAATCTTTTAAAATAAAATACTTATGAAATAACCAAAACGCATTATATTGGTAAAATTACATTATTAACTATAGAGTCGAGAAAGTATTATGTACAACGTCAGCGAAGATATTTTTGCCGTGAATACATTGTACTGCAAAGACGACGAAACGTCCAAAATTAAAAAGCCAGGTGCATATGGACGTCCCCAATACTATCAAGAAAATCGTTACGGCCTTTTGAGATGGGAGTTTAACTCTTAACATTAAATTATTAAATATAATTAATTTCAAATGGATAAAGTTAAAGAGGTATTTCTGAATATAAATAAGTTTATTTATTTCACTTTAAGTTTTGATTTATTTTTCTTGCTTTTATTTGAAGTAAGCGTAGTCGTTAGACGTGAAAAATGCACCCGACGCTAAAGGCCATAACTAAATAGCCTCAGGCTTCAGCCACCTAAGCTTAAAGTAAACTAGTTTTAAGAATCTTTCAATTTGATTTGATTTCTATTGCTGTGAATAGTTTTTTTTTTATGTATTTAACATGTAATAAATGTGTCGTACGTTCTTTGTGCGGTATTTTCGGGACGATACGACATTGGTACTTTCGAAAAAAAAGCACGTAAACCTTCCTCAAAGGAAGGCAACGCTCCTGTGATTCCTCTGCTGTTTCTGAGTGTGGGCTGCATTGATCATTTAACACCAGGTGACATGTATTCTCATTTGCCCTCCTCCATATAAAAAGGAAAACTCCAAATCAAAGTCTAAAACTGTTTATTCATAGTATTTTCTTTGATTTACACTTTTAAATAAAACTTTTAAAGGATAAAAACGTATGTAATTGTAACTGTTTTGACGTTAGAGTTTTGCGTAAAAGTCACATTTCTAAAAAGTTCAGTCCCCCTGAAAACGAGATCTAGAAAGGTCTTGAAACATCGGGTTAACTAACATAAAAATGTATCGAATGTCAAAACACGAGTTTTAATCTTTGAACAGTGATTTATTTAAACTGTTTATTCATATTTGTATTTAGCTATAAAGTCTCACTTAGTAGAACCCGTCACAAGACAACTTCAGAAACAATGTCTTACGTAATAATTTTATTACCCCGCTATGCAGATGCGGTGACATGAATACATTCAAGCATGGATGAAGTTCTGAGGGATAAAGTGCTATTAGAATCAATGCAGTTAGCGTAGAGTTAGGTTGGGTTTATTTATATCAATATAAGGGGAAAGAAAGGCTTTTTTATGTAAGAGTCAGACAAAGAGCTTAGATCATTTTTACGTTAAGATAAACTGAGACAGCTTTAATAATATCGGGAAAAAATTGAGGTTACTGTTTGTAAAGTATGAGAGTGATATTGAAAGAAGAGTGAATGCAGGAAACATGGTGAATGGAGCTTTACACTACTTTATGAGCAGGCAGAAGGTGTCTAATAAGGCTCGTTTAGCTGTGCATGAGGGGGTGTTGGTTCCAACACTCATGTACGGTAGTGAAAGTTGGGTATGGCAGAAGAAACATGAAAACAGAATAAATGCAGTTGAGATGAGAGCATTGAGAAGTATGATAGGAGTTAAACTGAGTGATTGAATAAGAAATAGTGAGATAAGGAAACGTTGTGGTCAGAAAGAAGATGTTGTGACAAAAATTGAGAAAGGTATGCTGAGATGGTTTGGACATGTCGAGGGAATGAATGAAGAACGATTGACGAAGAAAGTGTATAAGGCCAGTGTGAATGAAAGTGTTGGAAGGGCTAGACCTAGGCGGACGTTTCAAGATCAAATCAGGAGACCTATTACGAAAATCGAAATACGAAGTTTCGGTTGACGGATCGTACATTTTTCTATTACGAAAGTGTTTCGGATCCGAAGATTGATACGAATTTCGCGATTAGACATTTTGTCTTTCGTTTACCTTATTCCCAACTTATTGACATTTACGTTTTCGTTGTTTGACATTATTATGATCGTAACTACTTCACTTTTTATGGTAATATGTATGGTTCCGAAACGAAATCCATCCGCACTATTCGGTGGTACTAGTATTTAATTCGAAGTTCGTCGTTCTTTCGTTTCGGACCGAAACTACGTTTTTCGATTTTCGTAATAGACCTCCAGGGACATCTTGAAAAAAGGCCAGGTCAAGAGTACTCTAAACCGGAGAGCATGTATGAAAGGAATAATGAAAGTGGACGAAGCGAAACAAGTATGTAAGGATCGTAGCAAGTGGAAAGAAGTGGTCTCTGCCTACCCCTACGGGAAAGAGGCGTGATTTTATGTATATATGTATGTTTTGGAACCTCTATTTTGAGCAACGCACGCACACTATGTGACATATAAATCGCGAGAGTAAGACGTAGTAAGTGATCACCGCCGCACACATTATTTGGCAACACCAGAGTAATCCTAGGAGCGTGGCCTTCTAAAAATTGCGTTAAATAAATAAATAAAAAATGCTACGAATATTCCCTTCACCAAGTAGAGGTCAGCCAAGAACGTATTTTAAAGATTCCACCCGCAAGAGTATTTTTTTATTATGAACAGTGTGTATGAGTTCGCTAGTAATATATATATTGCAAGTACCCGTCATAATAATTACTAAGAAATGAAAATTATTTATATTCATTCACATCTTTGATTCGCTTTCCTGAATGGTATATAACTTTTATACGTTCTCGCTATAGAAATGCTTTTAGAAGCTCTTATCTTATTTAATATTTTGCTATTCTCAATAAGCTATGCGGTACAAAACATGCAATAAGGTAAAACTTTCTCAAAACGTGCAACTCCGCTCTCGTTTCGTGAGATGAATTTCAATTATCCGTTTCCTATCTCTCTTAGAGCGGTTGATTATATTTTACAACGCAGAAACTTTAATCTCTGAGTTAACTTGTATACTGAAATTAAACAAAAATGTTCATAGACAATTTTCCTGCATGTTATTCAACTTGAATCAAGGAAGATGGGTTTTTTTTATCAATTTTTGTGTGATTTTTGAAGTGATTCATATTCTAAACAATTTGTTTTGATTTAAAATGATAAACATCACTTCTGGGATTAATCACACAAATAAAATTTTATGAACGGTGAGAGATGTCGCTCTTGCAAATCTAAACAGAGTGAGAGTTGAACAAAGCGTACAACATTTTATGACGATACGTCACTCTAACGGTTAGCACAGTTGGAATCGGAATGGTTTTTAATAAGATTTCATTAAAAACCATGAGAATTATTAATTAGAACCAATTGTTTTCATAGAAAAAACTCATTTATTCTATATGGTTTTTCAACCTTGTGTGTGTAAAATAAAAAGAAAACACAATATCAGTAATTTGTGGCATGTTGCATGGTCTTATATTTCTTGTTTTGTTAGCTTTCAGATACATTCATTAAAATTATTCTAAAACTCGATTTTAAAAAATTAGAAAATAATTTTTAAAGAGAGTTTGTTCTAAAGTGCTATTAAATGCGTTGAAATTTTGTTTTAAGTGTGTCTTTTTAAGTTTTTGTAAACTAAATATCATTTTGTTTTTTTTATAATAAAAGAACTTGAACTTAAAAGATATTAACTTTTTATAATCATGGTGACCCTAATTTTACCTAAGGAAATTAAAAAATAGCTCTGCCTTAGAGTTTAAAAAGAAAGATAAAGTTTTGAAAAAAAATTTTTTATAAGATTAAATTTTAAATTAACTTTATCTAATATTGCGTTTGCTTGTACTTGCGGTAGACAGCCCAGGACAAACAATTTACTTTAATTATTACAAACAAATGTATTAACCACGTAAAAGCAAACAAAAATAACTAAGTTTTAGCGTTGTACAATTAAATATCCTACTAATTTACTTATTCTGTATGCGATAAAAGTCTGCGGTTCGAAAACAAGCAATAAAATGAAACTTTTCTAAAACGTGCAGCGTCGGTAGCTATGTGAGAGATGAATTTCAACTATGTCCATTCCTCTGTAGTTTAATAAATATTTTTGCTTGTATGTAAGTAATATAAGATACCTACTATAGCTATATTTTGAATTGAATCATCTATTTTTGTTTGATTAATAAAATCTGAACTTACGAAACCAACAATATATTATTTCTATCATTGTAAGAAATGTATTAATAACGTTTTATACTTCAATTCATTGTTTAACATGTTTGTTTTATCTCAGTTTCGAAAAGGGCAAAATATGGTTTATATTGACATCAGAAACAAAATAAATTTTTGTCATAAAATACCTATTTATATCGACTTAATTTTAAATATGGAACTCACACTGGCTGTTTAGAAAGTCACGTGGCCGCGGCATTTTATTAATTTTTTTTTACATAAAACTCTTGACAGCTGACAGCAGTTCTATTTTTTAAAGTTCAGCCCTTAGGTGGGAAGTAATTTTTTTGAGTTTTTCCCTCTCTATGGAGGGAAACAGCATTTTCCACCCAATAATCAGATCAAAACAACATTACTTTCCGGGTATGAGAAATGAAAAATAAATTACGAATTAGGCGCAGCTCTAAAGTTTCAAATGGATAGGAGTGTAATATGATTTCAGTTCTTCGTGATATCTCAATTATTAGAATAAACATAGGGCGTCTCATAGACAGCCGACATCTATCGTGGCGCCATGGTCAATTAGGTTATCAGCAATTTCCATACAAATTACGTCATGCCGTAGTTACGTCCAGCTAGTATATAAATTAGAATTGATTAAGATAAAAGATAGCTTTAATCGTGCTTGCGAAACCATCAATATAATTTAAAATGATTTATATATTATTGCCGTAGAATTTATTATTATAAATACGGTTCACCCTCGGCTGATCACCAAATTGGTTCTTATTACAGCATGATTAAAAGACAAAAATATTACGTAATCTAATGACACTTATTATGAACTTTATCAAGGGAATAAATACATTTAAAATTTTTAAATTATAAGCGTTGCTTATACGCGTGGTTGTCTCTTTCACACCACTAACAAAAAATAGAGACAGCAAGACCGTGCAAAAGTGGTCGAAAACAGAAATAGAATAGTTTGTCTTTTTCCTGTTCTGTGGTCCAAAAAGAGTTTACGAAAGTACCTTAAAAAATGTATTAATGTAGTATGAGGCAATCTTTATTAGTAAACTAGAGATTATTTTTATGAAAATAATGGACGAGACGAGCAAGGCGTTCAGATGATGGTATTTGATACACCCTACCCTAATGGGCACTGCATTTTAATAAATGCAGTGCCACTCAGGATTATTGCAAAACCCAAAAATTCTGAGCGGCACTACAATTACGCTCGTCACCTTGAGACATAAGATGTTGAGTCTCATTTGCCCAGTAATTTTACTGGCTACAGTGCCCTTCAGACCGAAACACATTTCTTCTTCATAGCAGAAATAGGCCCCGTTTTGGTACCCATAATCTAGCTGGCATCCTGTGAAAAGTAGCCTCCCACTGGTAAAACTGCAGTCAATGTTTTATTTATATTGTTTGAAATTTTTTACTATATTCTTTAGTTAATTTAAACTTTTATTTCTACATATGTTAGGAAACGATGCGATAAATGTACGATGAAATTTATACATTCTTTTCATACCTATAAATTAATGTTAAAGAATTATTTTATTCATCTCTCGGGTCGGAGAAAATTTCAATTATCCCGACATGTTTGAATTTTAAATCATAACAACTCCAGTCAAATAAACCTTAATAACGGACATTAATTACGTATGTGGATAACACAAAATTTTCGCACGGATAAAATTTAAATTATTTCTCATAAAGCCTTCACCGTCTAACTTATGAACGAGTTTGTAAACATTTCCGTATCTTTTAGTGTGCATAAATGAAATTACAAAATATGTCAACGATTGAATTTTCCGGGTAAAAAATAAAACGATTACGCCTTAACTTTTATGACGCGCTGTTTCTTTCATCTTATATCATTTTATTTCTCTATGAAGGCTCTGAAATCTTCAATAGAACAGTATATCAATCTTGAAACAGCTGACAGGAATTTTGTTTTATTATGAGTATAAACACCAGTGCAGGCTCCTTTGCACAGGTTAGATTATGGGTACCACAACGGCGCCTATTTCGGCCGTGAAGCAGTAACGTGTAAGCATTACTGTGTTTCGGTTTGAAGGGCGCCGTAGCTAGTGAAATTACTGGGTAAATGAGACTAAATTCTTAAGTCTTAAGGTGACGAGAATCTCAGAACTTTTGGGTGTATCAATAATCCTGAGTGGCATTGCATTGTAATGGGCAGGGCGTATCTATTACCATCAGCTGAACGTCCTGCTCGTCTCGTCTCTTATTTTCATATAAAAAATGACACGATATCAAATGTGTGTGAGTATGTGCTTCTATTTCCTTGAACAAATATTTCCAAACGAGGCAATTTTGGTCTGTACTATAGATGTGACGTAGGGCGAAGTGGTATACTTAATTAATAAGCTTGAGTATACCGTCATTCATAATATCTTGTTGTTTTAGTTTAATTATAGGAATTCTCTTTGTAATAATCTTACACGTCGAGGCTTGCATATTCCATAACTTTGTATCCTAGCAAAGATATTTGAGTCTTTAGCCAAGGCGTAGATTAAAGAAAAAGCATCAGGGATTTAATTAAATATTTCAAAGAGTGTTGCTTTGTTTTACCTAAAGACCTTTCAATATAAGTTTAACAACAGTAATGCGATATAGTACCCTTCGTTAATTTTAATTTCTATATATCATATAGGCTGAATATAGTGACGGGCTGAATACGTGAGCATAGAATTAAGGTCTTTAACTTAGATTATGGATTGGTCTCCGCTGCGCCCCAACTCGATACTGCACTACCTAAGAACAATAGCTTTTTTATTACGGCAACTATTAGATGCTTGTGTGCGTAGCGTCTTGACACTCGATGGCATCTTTCAAATTATGTAACATATGCTTTGTGGTATTTTAGATTGAAATTAATAAAATATAAAAAGGTTACTGATGATATGTGATCCCAGTCTTTCTTATTTCTTATAGTATTATTTTTAGAAAGTTTTACTACGCAAGCCCTGCATTTTAGTTTCAACTATTAGCAAAGTTGTACAGAACATGTGGCATGTCAACGTCACGCATTATTTGAGACTGGCTCGAGTACACCCATTTTAGCGTAGTATTAGTTGCCCCACTAGGCGGCTACGCCTGCGGTATCTAGTTGGACCGCAGCGGAGACCAATCCTTAATCTAAGTTATTTAAACTTATTATAGCTACAATAATATTGCTTTGATTATATTTTTTTGATTTACTCACACAAGAGACATATGAATTAATTGGTATCTAGGCGTGTTTTGCGAATATGTACGAGAAGCGAGGATTAATAGAAACTTTAAGTAATTAAACAACAAGATGCGAGGTTTGTTCCGAATTCCGATAACTTTGTATCTGGCATATAGCGTGTGTGCCAAACCACCAAATGGAAAGGACCACCAGGTAAAAGAAGGACTGGTAGACCAAAGCAGCGATGGGCAGATGATATCGTGCAGGCGGTGGGGAGAAACTGGATCGATCAGGGCAAGGACAGGGAAAAATGGAAAAAGTTGGAGGAGGCCTATACCCAAAATGGGGTCAATAACCTAAATAACAATAACTTAAAATAACTAATTTGGTCACTTTAAATAAAACTAACATTAAATTTTAAGAACTTTCAACTACTAACATTTGTTTGTAAAATAAGGGTTATGGAATAAATGGCTTATTATTATTATATAGCGTGTGTGAACAGTAGTAGTAAACTACTGCCAGAAGTCACTTAGCAAGTCTTTCTGACCACCAAACAAGCACTGTGAGTATTTTCCTTTATATCTTTGATAGCCCTCGTTTTTACTACAAACTATTGCAAAGAGCTCGAACTACGTAGCAGTAATCAGCAATCTACTGTTATACGTTTTTTGAGCAAGAAAATAGTAGATAGTTAGTAGGTTTCTCGCTGACAGTAGTACAAATGTGGTTCTGAGTATGTGAAAGTGTTATGAGTTGTGACTCGTACTCAATCTATTGGGCTTAAGTTAAGAGTGAAATTAAATGTTAATGAATTTATTACGGATGAGGAAAACCATTTCAATACCTTTAAATATGTTTTCCTATATGTTTACGATCATTCGCAGAAAAGAATGTCTGCCATAATTAGCTAACGTCGAAGAGGCGTCTACTGCGTGTTTTTTTATGACATTATGGGATGAGACCAGCAGGACGTTCAAATGATAATAATTGATACGACCTTCCCATTACAATGCAGTGTCGCTCAAGATTCTTGAAAAACCCAAAAACTCTGAGCGGCACTACAGTTGCGATCGTCACCTTAAGACATAAGATTTCACGAAATTACTGGGCAAATGAGACTTAACATCTTATGTCGCTTAGCTTAGCTAATGAGCTACGGTGCCCATCAGACCAAAACACAATAATGCCTAAACATTACTGCTTCACGGCAGAAATAGTCACCGTTGCGGTACCCATAATCTAGCCGGCATCCTGTGCAAAGGAGTTTTTCACGTGTACGGGCTGTACTAGCCCACACTCCGATCCGTCCGGCCACGAGCGAACAATCTATTATCTGTTATGTATCATAGTTAGCCATATAAAAAACTCACTAGCCCATATAAAAGTAATAAAATACCTTTTATAAAGCAAAACTACTACCCAAAATATTTTGTAGTGATCTTTCCATGATCCCAGAATGCGTTCATATAGGATTAAAGTCATTTAAATAAAAAACTTAAAGGATTAAAATGCGTGTTATTTTAACTGTGTTTTTACATTAGATTTTTGCGTAAAAGTTACATTTTTATTTTAGTTAACCCGACGTTTGAAGACCTTTCCATATCTCGTCCTCAGTGTGACTGGAGTACTTGGGACCCTGAGACTGGGGGAGTGGGGTGGAGAGAATGTAAGAACACAGTTACACGCGTTTGAATCCTTAAAAGTGTAACACTCGCGTTAATCAAAGAATACACTAGGTTTAAAGTGAGTTTTAAGTGAGTACGTTGAATTTATGAACCAAGCGGAGTCGTTAAACGTGAAAAATGCATTCGATGCCAAAGGCTTCTGTTTTTAACGGAACAATATTTAGAGCATGATTTCAAAACATAGTTAAAAAGTAACGTCATGTGACCTGCAAATGATCTATCTGTTGGTAAACCTTGTTTTTTACTTATTCATGATCATCATCGTCATAATTTCAACCGGTTTAATCAGCCTATTTATGCATTTGTGGTTTTATTTTCTTATATCTAATAATATCAAAGAAATATATAATGGGAAGGTCGTATCAATTATTATCATTTGAACGTCCTGCTGGTCTCATCCCATAATGTCATAAAAAAACACGCAGTAGACGCCTTTTCGACGTTAGCTAATTATGGCAGACATTCTTTTCTGCGAATGATCGTAAACATATAGGAAAACATATTTAAAGGTATTGAAATGGTTTTCCTCATCCGTAATAAATTCATTAGTAAGATATAAGATAACTCTATCAAATAAGTAGTAAATAGTAAATCCTATTACTATACAGTTGAATATCTAAGTGATCGGACAGCCTGGGACTAGATTATGATTATTTTATAGCGATAGCAATGACAGTACAATATTGTTTATTTCATTAAAAAGAATGCAAAAAAAAAGAATGCTGTGAGAGTTTCTTGCGCTGCGTCTTCTCTCTCAGAGCGTCATTTGTTTCCGAAGCGGTAGTAGTATCTAGTGTATTAGAAATACATCAAAAAGAATTCTAAAGGAATCAATTTTGAGAAAATAAATGCCTTTTAATAATCCAAAAACTGCTAACCAAGAAATATAAAAATAAAAATACGCAATTATTTTTTACATTTAAGTGCATGCAACATAGATAGTGTTGTGGAATAGGTTTTTTTAAGTCGTTTGTTTTTTTGTTAAAATTTTTCGATCATTAAACTAAAACCCTATAAATCGTGCGTTGAACAATGTACCTATATATTATATGCAAGAATATTTAAATTTTGAAGATTTCTCATGAAATAAAATTATATTAGTGATGAATTCAAAATAATATATAGATCGCCCAAAATAATATAGAAAGAGAAAGGTTAAAATAATTTACATACATCCTTCGTCGTCTTCCTTTTTTGAAGTCGGTTAAACAATTAATATAATTAAAAATCAAACTCATGTTGCATAATTTACTGAAATTAACAACACAAATTAATTGAAATAATATGTTTAATGTAGTAATAATTAAGTTATTTACTCATTCTAGATAATATGTTCAACCTATGACAGGAGAACATAAAATTAACTCATTTTTATCAAAAGGATTTATATACAATATGTCTGGTAACAGCAGAAGTGTATGAATAATAAATAACAAATATATGTAAAAAAACATAATGAAATAAAAATATACATACATTTGTGTGGTTTATATTGTTTTGTATTACAATAGAACAAAAGCTATTATAATATCACTTACGTTGAAAGCCGAATGCTGGGGTTCTCACGACAATCCATCGCCATGTTTGTTCCAGCTCGTACAAGATTACAACACTTCGTTAATGTCAAAGTACAGAGTGTTGAGGATCGGAAGTGTAACATTTTTAACAATTTATTATAACAAGTAACATCGTAAAGTTGATCTAAACAATTTGTTTTGTTGTTAAAGCAATAACCCTCACTTCTGGGATTAATAACACTAATTAAATTAATCTAAGCATAACCGACATCTCAAGTCAATTTCCTAATATGCAAATATTGGGGTTGAGCAGGTTATCAACTATTAAGCAGATCCTGTTGATGAAGCCACAACCTGAGAGTTTAACAAAGCATACAGGATTATATAAACGATACATTACTCGAACAGTTGGCACAGTTGGATGTGCGTGGATGTTCATAAAATTTTTGGTAGTGTGTAGTAAAGTAGATGTAAAATGCTTCGATATATCGCTAGTTCAAAAAATAATGCATTAATATAATATCTCAATATTGTATTTGTATTAAGATAGTATTTGTAAAAAACGTATATTGCTGGTTTGGAAAGGAATTTTTCCATTATTGTATATATCCTTATGTATGTTTTCATGTTCGATAGGAATTTTTCCATTATCGTTTATATCCTCATGTAAATATGTTATTTATTAAAATTTTTCAGTGAGAAATATTTTGGTACTTATCAGTTAAGCTTGTTAAGTTATTTCTAGAATACTTACGATTACCATTACATGTTATTGTTTGTCTAAAGAGATATAATATGTCTATAAAATGTATGCTAATCTACAGGGCCGGTGAAATTTCTAGGACTGGCGAATATAATATCAGTTAAGCTTGTTAAGTTATTTCTAGAATACTTACGATTACCATTACATGTTATTGTTTGTCTAAAGAGATATAATATGTCTATAAAATGTATGCTAATCTACAGGGCCGGTGAAATTTCTAGGACTGGCGAACTTTCGGATTTGCAATTTGTAAGCGAGTTTGTGTATCTCGGATCTTAATTTTCGGACAAAGGAGGCCGTGAACTCAATATCAGAAGACGAATTCAAAAGCGAAAGGCGCGATGAGTAAACTGATTAGAATTTGGCAAAGCAGGAACAACTCTAATATATCCAAAAAGAAACTCGTGAATACCTTAACAATCTTTTCAACCTTCCTCTATGGATCTGAAGCATGGATGATCCGAGCGGCAGAGAGGAAAAAGATTGACGCTTTTGAGATGTGAGGTGCTGGAGAAGAATGCTTCGCATACCGTGGACGGCAAAGAGTACAAACAAGTCTATCCGAGAGGGACTTCGCATTGGCACTAATATATCCACAGTCTGCTATCAAAAGATCTTGGGCTAATTTGGCCACATTGCCCGACGCCTTACCATTAATTTAGACAAACTGATAGTCATAGGCAAGGTGGAAGGCAAAAGACAACGTGGACGATCACCTAGCCGCTGGTCGGACCAGATCAAGACACTCACTGGCCTACCACTTACGCCTACAGGAAAACCAGGACCAAAAGGAGTGGAAGGCTATAGTCACCAATTTAAAAAAACATTGAAGTATGGACACGACCTTCAGAAATTAAGAATGAGACCAAAAAGAAGAAGATAAACGTCATATTATTAAATATTTTTATTACTTTTGCATGTTACTATAGAAGAATTTATGTTAATTACAACTATTGAAACTGTTGAAACAGTATAAACAACAATAGCTTTTCGTTTTTTTATAATGAAAAATAACAGAATTGCTACAAATTAAGCTTTCCAAAAATTTTCTTGAAAATTATATAAAATATGCGGAGGATATAGAGGCGGGTAGTTAAAAGCATGGGGTGAGGAACTAGCGATTAATAAAATATAAAATTGTGAATTTAACGAAATATGTCAATGCTTTGTGACATAAGATGTTAAGTCTTATTAGCCCAGTAATGTCATTAGCTACGGCGCCCGCACGAACTGAAACATATTGATGCATGACTCTTTGACGGCATTAAAAGTTATGGCTCTGACGTGGTACCCAGCTGCATTCTGTACGCAGAAGTCTTTCATTGGTTTCATCTAAAAAGTATTAAAAAAGATAAAATTACTTGAACACTTGTGTTCATTATCATCGTATCAGCTGACATCCTCTGCTAAACAAAGGCCTCCACCAAAGACCTTCACAATGATCGGTCCTGCGCTGCCCTCAATACCCCATGTATTCCGGCGATCATGACCAGATTATTGGACCTCTTTGTGGCCTACCAATACTGAGTCTTTTAGTACGTGGTCGCTATTCGAGGAAATAACTGTACTTTACCAGTGGGAGGCTCCATTGCACAGGATGCCGACTAAATTATGGGTACCACAGCGGCACCTTTTTCTAGCGTGAAGCAGTAATGTCTAAATATTACTGTGTCTCAGTCTGAAGGGTGCCGTAGCTAGTAAAATTACTGGGCAAATGAGACTTAACATCTTATGTCTCAAGGTGACGAGCGCAATTGTAGTGACGCTCAGAATTTTTGGGTTTTTCAAGAATCCTGAGCTGCACTGCGTTGTAGTAGGAAGGGTGTATCAATTAAGTCCCTTATTTTCATAAAAAATAATAATAAAAAACTTTACATTGGTGTTCATTCAGATAGAAGCTTTCAGTGAAAAGCAAAAGACATATAGTTCTAAAGTGTTTGAGTTTCTAAGACCAAGTTTAATCACACGACTTTCCATATTGGTGAAGCCACATTATTTATCTCCACTCGGTGAGGAGACGAGCTTTAGTGACCCGGATGAGAACACATAAATCATGTAAGATAAATTGTCTGAAACGCGCGGCTTGATATCGCGTGAAATGTGTGAAATGTTTTGAATATCATTTGAAGTTTATCGATAAAACTCTTGAAGATTTTACGATTTACGCAATCGAAATCTTTTATGTGATTTTTTATGTCTTCAACGATGAACAAGGGACTCACCTAGGCTCGTTTGATGGCTGGTCTCTCCTAATTTATAGGAATAAATGCCAATGATTTCCGACACACAATTCTATAAAGTTCTTTCTGGAGTAGGCGAGAGAAGAGAAAAATTTTAACAAAATTAATGCATTAAATAATCAACTGTAGATAGACTAAGCATAAGTAGGAGGATACGAAGCCATATCAGTTTAAAAAAAATGATTTATTTTAAAATAAAGTCCATGACCCCATACGCTTATTTTCAAAGCCTTTTGTTCTCTTACAACCTTTAATGCGATTGCGTGGTATGCCTTTAATCACTGCGAAATTTGGCGCTTGCGCAGCGTTCTGTCAATGCGTATTATTTTACGTGAAGCAATAGATTGTAATTAGAATGATTTGAATGAATGTATCAGAAAGCTATTGAAACAAGCTATAAGATCATGCAAAATAAACTATTTTATAAATACAACAAGGGTTAGAACTTGGTGAGGGAGACAGGTGCCGTACGGCACTTTCGGTTTTGGTGTATCTGAAAATCTAGTGTCCTGGGCTAAGATATATGATAAATTTTATAAAAATTATATGTATGTTTCTTATAAAATGCCACTTTGCGTCATAGTTTACAAGAGTGAAAAAAAAAAATATATATATAATGAAGACCACAGATCCGACGGCATGTTTTCTACGTGCTGATTGAACGCTATCACTGCCTCTTCGGTATTGGTAAAAGTGAAACCTCTCATAAAATCTTTGAATTTGGAGAAAATACAGAAATCACAGGGTGCTAGGTCGGGGCTATGTGCAGGGTGGGTTACGAGTTGTACTTTTTCGAAAGCTAAAAATGACTTAGTTTTGTTGGCCGTGTGTGAAGAAGCGTTGTCATGATGTAGGAGAACGCGGCTTTTTGGTCGTCTTTCGCGAACTTTTTATAGCACCCTCCTGGATAAACAAATGGTAGAATACCACTCGGCATTTACACTCTTTTGATCTTCAAGTGGAATGCAGATGGGACCCGCAGCTGCGATCATTTTTTTACCAACGTTTCTCACCTGCCTCATTTTTGGAGGCCTGTTCTCATTTTCATTTTTTTCAATTAGCCGCTTAACATTAGCCACATTATTTTCATTGGCGGCAGTTGAAGACCGCCCTTCATAAAATTCGTCATGTAAGGAAACCCGACCTCTCTCAAATTCAGCAAACCATCGCCTCACGGTGCTCAAACAAGGTGCTTCTCTCCTTAAGGTGCTCGTCTTCAAAATACAAAAGCATTTTGAAGACACGAGCGGCACAGTCTTGCGGAGAGAGAGAACTTTTAAAATCATAAATAATCATTGCTCTAAAATCTTTTCGACTTAATTACATTTTCGTTGCGTACGTAGAACTTTGATATGTGATATTGACAAATAATTTCCCGCCAATTGTATTATTTTTATTACAAAGAAGGTTGTAACGTTTCAATAAATATAACATTCGAAATTCAAATAGTTCCGATTAGCTAGAAGTGCAAACTTTTAGTATGGCCCGTGTAAATACTATTTAGGACCTTTTAGATAGGGTTAGAATCGCGTTCGATTATTCCATTTAATTCATGAATACATATAAACAAGAGTTTTATCTAGTAAACTGACACACTGAAAATAATATTTACAACAGTAAGATGATACGCGTGATTAGAAACAGAAATGGAAGTAAATGTATATTATTTTATTATTATTACATAACATAATATGCTATTGTGCCATAAAATAGTTCCAGTAGCTAAATTAAAAAGCTAAAGTTATAGGCAGTGTCTTTACAACATTATATTTCACATTTTTGACATGAAATAAATACGAAAATTGGATTAAGTCTGTTCAGAATTCACCGGCATAAATTTTATTAATTAAGTTTTCATCATGATTCATATTTTGATCAATATTATTACTTTTGTCATTGGCATTTCCATGAGCGATCTATGAATCTTTTCGAGCTCTTCTTTCAATCCATCTAGGGGATGAAATTCCGGTATTTTTAGACTGGTGGTGGTATAAATATGACAGACCTCGATCTCTTTAATGGATTTGGAAATTAAGATTGACATATTGATAATACGCAAAAACAGGATTGATGACATACAATTTAGATTCTAATTATAAATAGTTAGACGCCCCAAACATAATAAGTAGACTGCAGATTTACTTTGTTGGCTTTAGCCTGAGTGTCTCGTAGCGAAGTAGTATGTAGCGACGTAGTACATAGCGACATAGTACGTAGCGCCATAGCGCAAACAGCAGTTTTCATTATTTTTTAAATTATATTACAACCCGGGCGAAAATTTATAGGCCTTGTATATTATGCTTCTTAATATTGTATATCATATGTGTGATTGAGTGTGTGTGTTTTATAATTTATGTTCAAACGTCTCGTAAACATGTCGCGAGCTGTGTCATAATGGCTTTCGCTGAAAACCAGCCTGCTGCAGCAAATGCTGAGCGGTTCTCATTTTCACGGCACTCTTAATTTTTTTTTTTTTTTTTTTACTAAAATTACTAATTGAAATTTATTATAAGTTTCATTTTAATGAGCGTTTTTGCTGTGGTAATTTTATTTTGTAAATGTTTTTGTTACATTTTGTAAATGTTATGTTATAAATGCTTATGTGAAATGTGAAATACAAATATGTTTATGTAGTTTACAAATCTTAGACCTCAACCATTTATGTATGACTACATACTCGTCGCCTGAATCATTCGAAACGACGTAACATAATTACTAAAATCTCACAAACAGAAATAAGCTTAATAAGCTAAAAAAAAACAAATAGTAATTTGCAAACCTTTTAATTCCTAAAGTATCACTATTTTCTGTAGTTATTATGCGGCCTCGACGTAATAAAAACCGCAAGATTTAATACGGGGTGATTAAAAGCCGGGACTCAATCCGGGATTACAAAGAGATTGACTCGCGAACATAATTAACCGTCAAACCGTGTCAATTCTCCGTCGCCGCAGGGATTATGCAAATTTAATTTGAAACCAATTGGCTAGCAATATTAATAGCAGGAATAGTCATTACATAATGTCATATTACTGCACCAACAGATTAAGCCCTTCAACTACAATAAAGTATTTATTTCCCTCTAACCAACTTTGAATGGGCCTAATTCACGAGGTAGAAAAGTGTCCGATCAAAATCTATAAAGTACAAGATTCTACCCGCAGCGTTTTTATTATATGGATTCCAGAATAAGATCTACAGAGATATTATATTATAAGGCTAGATGTTACGTGTGACATCTTCCACTTTGACATTACAACAATAGGTACCCGTTGGGTAGTAGGAACACGATAGGTAGGGCCCGTAGCGTAGTAGGAACACGATAGGTAGGGTCCGTAGGATGGTAGGAACACGATAAGTAAGGGCCCGTAGGGTAGTAGGGACACAATAGTTAGGGCCTGTAGGGTAGTAGCAACACGATAGGTAGGGCCCGCAGGGTAGTAGGAACACGATAGTTAGGGACCGTATGGTAATAGGAAAACGATAGGTAGGGCTCATAGGTTACTAGTAACGGGATAGGTACTACCATACGAACCCCCGTATGGTAGTAGGAACACGATAGGTAGGGCCCATAGGGTAGTAGGAACACGATAGGTAGGGCCCGTAGGGTAGTAGGAACACGATAGTTAGGGCCCGTAGGTACACAATTAGGCTAGGTACATACACGCACTAGCTAGGTTACATGCACAAGGGGCCCATATCCAGATACGAGTACCTACAATTATGGATTCGTTTCAGGGGTAGGTGTTAGGGGTAGGTTCTTCCCACGTTTTTCTGTAAGCGCATCTCGTGACTGCACTCCCGCATATACACCTCGCATAGGGTAAAGTGTGGGTTATCAGGTTTTCCTAAGAATTCTCTATGTTTTAAACCAGCTTATAATTTATTTATAGAAATTCATTCGGCCGGTCGATGTGATTGAGACATACACATACATACAAACTGTAACATTTATAATAATAATATGTCAAAAATAAATCTTATTCGATACGGAAACGTCTTCAACTCGAAAAAATGATTCGTACTCTTACTTTAAATCCCATAAACCTGCAATACATCAAAAATTTAATCTCTTTAATTTAAATTATGGGTGACCCCAAATATATCAATTAAAAAATCTATTTATCAAATCTATGAAAGTCGAATGTATGTGAAACTCTACAAGCCGAATTTTTTGCCTTCCTGAGGAATAACGCTTTTGCAACACATTCCGCAGTCTATGTTAAAGTCAACGTTGCTGTTAACGTTCAATTTGACTTAAACCTTAACCATAAGGGCTAATATGATGCAATCCAAGCTGAGTGTTTCGGCTTGAAAGGCATCGTTGTAAGTTAATTTACTTGTCTAAAGAAACTTAACATCTTATGTCTGAAAGTAACGAAAACTATTACGATGTCGCTAAAATGGGTCGATAAAGAATCCTACGGTGCTCTGAATTACTAACAACCACTGAACATAACAAACTAAGCAGTCTCGTCATCTTTTTTCATAAAAAAACAATAAACTCTCACCCTACCCATCATTAAACAATAGTTGAATAAACAATTATAAAAATATAATTATAATCATGTCGTAAACACAACAAAAGCGACATTTAAAAGTATTTCTGCTTACAACTTTGCTAAGAATATCTATTCAGCTGTGAAACTAAAACCTCTTGGTTTTCTTCCGTGCTTTATCTTCAATCTCACATCGAATGAAAGTCATTGAAAGATTCCTACGATTTTTTCTTACACTATAGAGACATTCTCTAGCGCTCTTTGCGAGCTGTTTTTAATTTGAAAAATCATTCACTTACGTAAACCTCTTTGTTGCATAATAAGCTGCCGTTTGCCAATCGCGATAGATAGCTGACTTTAAGGGCGAGTACACATTAAGCGCGTTGGTATCATACAAACACCGCGCTTTGCATTTGCTCGACAGGGATTAGTGGCTATATTTCACCGCGGTGACGCAACCAGTCGCCGCTAACAAAAAATAATGTATACAGCTCTATAAGGAGTTACTCACCTGGTGTCCTTTTGGTTGCGCAAACAATTTTTGTGGCGCGACCAGCTCGAACGCCTCATCACTATGGTGTCTAGTTTAGTAGCTTATGGACACAAAGGTAGTGCAACCAGTTGCCGCTACGTAAAAAATGTATACAGCTCTATAGTTACTCACCTGGTATCCGTTTGGTTTTCACAACGATTTTGGTGGCGCGATCAGCTCAGACGCGTCATGACTCTGGTATCTGTTTGGTGACTAGTTTGGTAGCTTACGGACACCATGGTGTCCCGGTGTAATATAGCCTAAATAAGAATATGTATTTGTTAACAATTGCAAAACATTTCATTTCTTTCACAAAATTGATTAAATAAACGTAGCTTTATTTATTCCCTATCACATAATCTAATAAGAATCCCTTTAAAATCTTTTGTTTAAAATATAGGTGGTCTGGTAAGTAGTATGTAAGCTACTTTGACAAAGAAGGCTTACAAAAGTATAGCAGATTATAGTGAAGATAATAATGATAATAATGCATGGTTCTTGTATGGTTCAGCGCCACCTTAACTTGTGTAGAATTAAGTACGATAAGCAATTTTTTTATTCTATGATTTAAAAGATGGGCTGGAATTATCTTATGAGTTCTTCTCTCCATATCACAGCTCTTCTAGCAACTATACCAAGTTTTATTGCAATATGTTATGTTGTTATCAATCCCTATGATAAATAAGTATACTTCTATTATATTCATTCATATTACGTGTAGGTACGTGCTTAAGATCACACGATGGAAGTAGAAACTTTATAAAGACGAGGTTATTAATACGATATGTTATTATTTGTTAGCAATAATATTTTTATCACACCACCGCTGAAAGTTCGCTTTATTACCTTGTTTTCCTTACAGAAAGTGGCACTTTTCGGCCCTCTGAATTTGTGGAAAAAACATGGTAAAAAAGCAAACTTTCCGTTACAGACGAGGGAAAAGAGGCAAAATAGAGAAGGAAAGTCCCAGGCCGAAGGTTGTCGTAAGAGGCGATTTAGGGCATTTACCAGTGGCAGGCTGCTTTGCATGGAATGCCAGCTAGTTTATGGGAACCACAATCGCGTCTTTTTTCTCCGTGAAGCAGTATTGTGTTAACATTATTGTGTCATCAGTCTTAACATCTTATGTCTCAAGGTGATGAATGCAAATGTAGCGCTCAGATATTTTGGATTTTCAAGAATCTTGAGCAGCACTGCATTGTAATGGGCAGGGTGTATCAATCACCATCAGCTGAAAGTGCTGCCCGTCTTGTCCCTTATTGATAATGTGTAAAAATAAGCTCACGCCTCATCGCCTGAAATTGAATGGAAATCATGCGGTTGTAAATACTTACCTCGTACTGACTGATCGCGCTACCTTAGTCAACTCGATCAGACTATACGTGCCTGAGAACCGTCACACAAAAAGGCTGCAGATAAGAATATCAAAGCTCTTCCATAAAACATTTACTAAAAACTATAAATTTTTATAGCATACACACTATTTATATTTTATTAATAAGTTATCAAGATATGTGGAAACGTAAGCATTATTACTATTTTCAAATACAGTTTGTTCACAATATTGTTTATTTATCGCAAACAAAAGGCTAAAGATTGTTGATTATTTCTAATATTTAGGTCACATCATTTCGAATGACTTAAGAGATGACATAGAGCGGGGGCGTAGAGCGCTGTCAGTGAGGAGTAATATGTTCGCCCGCAGGTTTGCACGAAGCACAAATAATGTTAAAGTGTTATTATTCAAAGCATTCTGCCAGTCATTTTACTCGAGCGGCTTGTGGGTATCCTATTCACGCGGGGCTTATAGCGTTCTACGTGTCACATATAATAATGCGTTTAGGATGCTGTTGTAGTGCTTCTGGAAAGTTTGCTGATGCATCTGTGGATTGTTTCCATGCCATAATGCGTAAAAAAGCGGTCTCCATGTTGCAGCGTCTACGTGTAAGCAGTAACAGCGTCTTAAAGATGATTGCTGCCAGAGCTGACCTTTCCTTCCAGAAACACTGGATAAAGTTAGCTCTAGGTTTATAAATATATTTGACTGATAATACTAACATAGTTGATAAGAGATATTTTTACTAATACATTAACTAATATATATGGAGATCTCTCTGAATTAAATAAATAAATAAATTGTGGCCTTACACGTCGTGATAATCTTTCACTAGAATAATATTTGCAACCATTTATCTCTGCCAGACACAAATGTCACTAGAAAAACTCAAGTATTTATGTTGGAGATTTGTCTGTGCAGGAAATGTTGAATCCCTACTAAAACGATTTACTTTCAATAAACATTAGCTGCAGATTCATTCATTAGTACGTAACCTTAATCTACATCTCTATTAATATTATTAATGTGAATGTAAGTTTGTTTGTTACGCTTTCACGCCTAAACCACTCAATCGATTTTGATGAAATGTAATACAGAGATAGACAAGAGCTTGGGAAAGGACATAGGCTATCTTTTATTGCGAATAAAAAGCGGTTGAGATAGGGGTTGAAAATTTGTATGAAAGTTCGTCACTATAGAAGATAACACTATGAAAAAAAATATTGAAGTAGGCGTTATTTTGCGGAAATCTATAATTCTTATGGAGCTGTTGACTTGCCAAACTCTGGCACGAGACTGGTGAGTCAACATCTCCTGAGGATGCGTCGTGTAGAGGCGAATCATGTGTTGAAATATTTTAAGAAGAATATTCGCGGAATTAACACTTAAGAAAACTCAAAGCATTTGGATAACACCATGTAAAATTAGTATTTAGGCATAAGATAAAAAATAAATAAATATTTGTTCTAGCATTTTTAAAATGTAGACCTGCGTGGGGATGAAAAAGGGCCATGAAAGTTTTATCATTGGAAGCTTTTAAAAATGTATTTATGTGTATTTTTTTAACAAGATTATAACCGTCATCTGTAAAAGACTGCACGTGTCATAGAATCGACACTTTTTTCTTAGAGAGTCTCGCCAGCCTGGTAAGATTTTCGTGAACGGTATTGCAACAAACTTTAAACTTGCCCTATATATATATATACTAGCTGCCCCGACAGACGTTGTTCTGTAGATAGTAAAAAAAACAACTGTTTTATATTTCAAAACATCAAAAATTATTTCGTAAATATGCTCCCTGTTGTTAGAATGAAATTGTTTCACAGCGGAACTGTCAAACCGTGCGTCACTAAATTCTCTCATAGAAAATATGTCCATACAAAACAAATATTGAAAATAAAAATATTTATGGGTCCCAAATCGAAATAAAAACTACCCTATCTCTCAAGTTGGACCAAACTGCACTCCATGAAGTAATCACCATTAAAATCCGTTCATTAGTTTAGGAGTCCATTGAGGACAAACATTGTGACACGAGATTTATATATATTATTAAGATATATATACTCTTGCTTTAGACTATACAAAAATAACTACACATAAACAATGAGAATTTAACCACTACGTTGAGACATAAAGACAAGTAAAGTTGCCATAATCACAAGTCGAAGTAATCCCAAGTATGAAATTGGTAGATTGTTGTAATAATAATATAGTACATCAGCTGAACGTCCTGCTCGTCTCGTCCCTTATTGTCATTAAAAAAAAACACCCCACTTCGTAAGCAAATGTTGCTCTGTAAGAGAAGAATTTGCGCGAGAAAGCAGCAGTTTGTAGTGTATTATACGAGAATTTTATATATTAGATAGTTTAGTTTAAAAATAGTAGTACTTGAGTATGTTCATATAATTAAATGTTTTTTAAGCGCAAGACATTGCCAATAAACTGTTAAATATTGGCAAAATATAATTCATTATGAAAAAAGAAAACATAATAATAATTAATAAAAAAATTAAACAGATCGACACACGCAGAGGGGTCTTTATCGTATAATAAAAAAATATCGATATAGGACGTCTGGATTTGAAGAAGACCCCTCTTTTGCTTTCCAGATCACCCAATGTCCTGAGCTATTATAGTCTTGTATATAGTGGCGAAATTTACCTTTTCTATTCTTATATTATTGTAGCAGTTTATCATTAAAACAAAGAGAAAAGTACATTTTTTAAAATTGAAACCTAGCTAGATCGATTTCTCGCCCCCGAAAGTACCTGTATACTAAATTTCATTAAAATCGTTGGAGCCGTTTCCGAGATTCAGATTATATATATATACAAGAATTGCTCGTTTAAAGATATAAGATAGTGCTGTAATATCATACCTATTGTTAGATGCAAATAAGAATTACTGTAAAAAATTACAAAACGAATATTTGCTTCAGCGTTTTGTGGATGTAATGAAAAGGGTAAGCTTGATACATAATCCAGGTTATTCCCGAAACGTGGCTTCCAAAAGGTCTGACCGCGACCCATAGTCGTGTCAACAGCCCAAGCTGAATTTTAATAAACTATCATTTGCTTTTTAGAGCCTTTTTAGGGTTCCGTAGCCAAATGGCAAAAAACGGAACCCTTATAGATTCGTCATGGCTGCCTGTCTGTCCGTTTATGTCACAGCCCCTTTTTTCCAAAACTATAAGAACTATACTATTAAAATTTGGAAAGTAGATGTGTTCTGTAAACCGCAGTAAGATTTTCACACAAAAATAGAAAAAAAAAACAGTAAATTTTTAGAACAGAAACTGAAATATTTTGTTTCATAAAACCTTTTAAGAGATTGCCATGGATAGGTCTTCAAAAATTATATTTAGGTTTCAAATGTCATTTTTTCTAAACTGTTTGCGCGAGAGACACTTCCAAAGTGGTAAGATGTGCCCCCCCCCCCCCCCCCCTGTAACTTCTAAAGTAGGAGAATGATAAAACTATAATAATATATGATGTACATTACCATGAAAACTTCCACCAAAAATTGGATTGAACGAGATCAAGTAAGTAGTTTTTTAAAACGTCATATATCGTTACAACGAAGTACAAGAAGTTTTATATTATGTAACACTTGCTGCTACGGAACCCTTCATGGGCGAGTCCGACTCGCACTTGGCCGTTTTTTTTTTAATTTGACCTGAAAACTTTTATTTACAGACAGAACCTACTCAGATATATAGTATACTAAAGAGTTAATGCGAGTTCAACTTTAAAATAGGGTCTGCGGTGATAAAACTTATACTATGAATCATTTTTTAATACTATTCAATAACACACTGTGTACGTTTAATATTCTTGCTGATGTGTTATAATGATAAAAAACATGTTACACCCTTACTACCCTACTAAACACCCTAGATCTTTTGCTTAGATTCTATGCCATCAAAAATATATAAATATATAAAAAATATTTACCAGTGGGAGGCTCCTTTGCACAGGATGCCGGCTAGATTATGGGTACCACAACGGCGCCTATTTCTGCCGTGAAGCAGTAATGTGTAAATATTACTGTGTCTCAGTCTGAAGGGCACCGTAAATAGTAAAATTACTGGGCAAATGAGACTTAACATCTTATTATGTCTCAAGGTGACGAGCGCAATTGTAGTGACACTCAGAATTTTTGGGTTTTTCAAGAATCCTGAGCAGCACTGCATTGTAATGGGCAAGGCGTTCAATTACCATCAGCTGAACGTCCTGCTCGTGTTGTCCCTTATTTTCATTAAAAAAATATGTAAAATAACCAAGTCAAACAACTCAGTTCTTCCACCGTAAAAAGTTGTGAGATCCATGTAATATCAAGTCGGTCAATTACTTCAGTCCATACTTATGGGTCATTCTATCTTAAGTTATCACACAATTTGCTAACCTAAATCATTTTTATAAATTAGATTTTCTAAAATTAGATTAAAGATTTGTCTCCGCTGCGCTCCAACTAGATACTGCAGGCGTAGTCACAAAGTACGGCAACAAAATACTACCGCCAAGTGGGCGTACTCGAGCCAATGTGTGACGTTGACCTGCCACATGTTCTGTTAAACATTGCTAATAATTGAAACTAAAATACCAGGTTGCGTAGTAAAACCACCTTCGCACCTTCGCACGACACGCCACAAGTTAGGATATCATCCCCACCATCTGAATGTGTGGCGGTCCTCCACAGTGTTTCACACACAGGTTTTCAAGGAGCTTTCTTCCTCGTACTACAAAGCTGTGGAATGAGCTTCCTTGTGCGGTGTTTCCGGGACGATACGACATGGGTACCTTCAAAAAAAGCGCGTACACCTTTTTTAAAGGCCGGCAACGCTCTTGTGATTCCTCTGGTGTTGCAAGAGAATGTGGGCGAGGGTGATCACTTAAAACCAGGTGACCCGTACGCTCGTTTGTCCTGCTATTCCATAAAAAAAGTGTGTGTGTCAGCTCCGACGCACGACTGGAGTTTACAGCTCAAGAACGATCTTTGAACAGGTACTAAACAAAATCAAGTCCAATGTAGTCGGTTACAAACATACAGCAAAAGTTAATAAAGGCGTATTAATTTAAAAAAAATTATAGATATTAAAAAATAAAATAATAGGTTAGTTTAAAAATTGTCTATTTGGCGTGAAATGCGCTATATATACTCTCCATATTAAATTAAACATTTAATTATGTGCATAGCTCATATAAATTTGTATTAATTATACTAATAATTCAATATAAAATAAATACAAAGCACACATGTTTATATATACAATACATGTCATATTAATGTATGAATTGTAACATACTTAGTACCCACGTGCTTATCAGATTTTCCGGCACTAGTATTTACACCAGTTTCTTCCATAATTTATGGAATTTTCAATTAACTTTATGAAAGTATAATAATAAATCAATTTCAATAATATAATAAAAATTCAAAATACAAGAAAGTGAAAGGTGTGCGAGAAATGATGCGCACCAAAAACGTTATTATGACATTTTGAGGACAAACGAGCGTACACCCGTACGCTCACCTGTTACGCTTACCTGTTGTTAAGTGATCACCGCCGCCCACAATCTCTTGCAACACCAGAGGAATTACAGGAGCGTTGCCGGCCTTTAATTTCTCTTTCGATTCTCAAGTAGTAAACTCCAATAAAGGTCCTAGGATTGAGCCTTGATTCACTCCAGAGTGGGTTCGATTCATAAATTCCATGTCTATTAAACTGCTGCCGATCACGGAGATAGTCAGACAAGAGATTACGAAGCTTTGGACAGAAGCCTATAGCACAAAGTATAGCAAGCAGGATGTCATTATTAACCCTGTCGAATGCCTTACGAAAATCAAAGTAAATCACATCTATTTGTAATCGTATATCTAATTGTGTTGATATAAATTCTGTTAATGTTAACAAATTTGAATTTACTGACCCTCTGCATCTAAAACCATGCTGAGCATTATTAAGAAGTTTAACTACCTGTAAATAAATTTGTCTGTGGAGAACATTTTCAAATATTTTAGCTGGTGAAGATAGAATTGCTATGGGTCGATAACTTTCAACATCGGATTTATCAGAACTCTTCGGTATAGGCGTTACACTCGTTGTTTTCCATTGGAGGGGACAGCAACTTGTTTGCAAATATAAATTAAATATATGAAATAAAGGCAATGCATGTCTTTAAATCCTTGAAGAGAAAAGATGGTTATCTGTCATGTCCTACTGAACTGGAAGATTTTAATTTATTAATACCATATAGAATATCCTGAGATGTGAATTTAAGTATATTTACATAGTTGCTATTATGAGAAGTGTCATTATTATTGGCTTGTGCCGTATTTAGTTGGGGAATATCCGTAGAATACATACTTGCAAAGAACCTGGAAAATGCATCAGCAGCTGCAGCTCCCGTAAAACTGTCATCCTGTAACTTTACCGTTGGGTCAAAACCTCATTTGGAACGAAGACTTGCTATGTGCTTCTAGAATACAAGCGGATTAGATTTGATTTTATTTTCTACGCGTATTAGATATGCTTTGTAAGCCTCAGCAGCTCGACGTTTTAATGAACTTCTTATATCCGAAAAGGCCCGGAAGTCATCTAGCCGCTGGGTTTTCCTCCAATTTCTATGTAATTTAAGTTTAAGTTTAGTGTCTTTTATAATATCAACCAATATCAATATAATAAAAAGTTATGTTGTCGTATTACTCGAAAGATTCAGCGTTCGATTTGGAAATACGAAATAGTTTATGAAAGTGACACTAGATGACGTTTAATCTAGTGTTATTTGCTTTTAATTTGAACTAAGATGGGGTGTCTGTGGTTCAACGCCATCTAATAGGAAACTAGGAAATTAGGAAACTAACTTTCATTAGCCACAACACTTCATAATGCAAAATAAAATAATTTTCAAAAGTAACGATAGGTGGCCGACAGGAAAATATAATGCTAATTGTTACCTTATTTGTAAGCTGACAAAGTCTGTTTTTATTTAAATGAGAAAAACGTTACTACCAAATTTTGATGAGCGGATTTTACTGTCCATATTTTTCTCATACCGGGCGCCTTATGAAAATCGATTCTAAAGGAGTCAACTCCAAAAAAAAACATTGTAAAAATAATACTACAAGAAATAAGAAAGATACTGGCATCACATATCAGCAGTAAGAGTTTTGTATTTTATTAATTTCAATGTAAAATAACACGAAGCGTATGTTACAAAATTTGAAAAATGCCGTTGAGTGTCAAGGTGCCACGCACACAAGCATCTAATAGTTGCCCTATTAAAAAAGCTATTATTCTTAGGTACTGAGGTATCTAGTTGGAGCGAAGAACAATCCTTAATCTTAGATAAATCCATAAACTTATTGTCAAGAAATAATCGATTTCAAGATTCAAATCAAATTGCAAATCAATGCCAAAACTTCGCTTGTTCTAATGCCGAAATGGAAATGAATTTAACCGAATCTCTATTTAAAGGGAAATGAAAGGTCGATTGTGGTTTTGATTGCGTCTATGTTTATTGGCAAATGGCTAACCGAAGTCTATCTTGTGGCTTATAATGAAACCAGGCTATTCGAACACGTAAAATTTAATATCTATTTTGAATTATTTACTGGATTAACTAATTATACGTGAAATCTTTCGATAGGTATTTTCTATATAATCATAGGGTAATTATTATTCCTGCTATCAAGATACATTTTTTATACTTTAAGCAGAGATTTTGTCAAGGAAAAACGATGATAAAGCAAAACAGAATATGTAAGCGTGTGTATGTGGGCAAGTCGATCGTGGAAGTCCTCGTAGATCATTCGTCGATCAAATTGGGGACGTTTTGAGAAGGTCCTAAGCATCCGCAACCGACGAGCATGAAAAAAGTAATGAATATAGAGGAAGCGCATGAGGTTTGTAAGCATAGAAGCAAGTGGCATTCTATTGTCTCTGTCTACCCCGACGGGAACAAGGCGTGAGTATGTGTGTGAGAATAGGTAAGCAAATCTATGGGCACTTTAACCGATTTTGACAAATGGTAAACAGACAGCTACGCTTGGCATAAGCTGCTTAGTACACCATAATAGTAAAGGCAGAGTGATCCCGCGTTATAGGGATATTCGCGTTTTTACGACCTCTTAATTCGTTGTAATAATAATAATAATTAATCACAATTCATAACAAGTATTTCCAATAGTTTGCCTAGTCTTACTAGACTTTACAAATCATTATAAATTTCACAGTCCAGAATTAATATGTATGTGGGAAATCTCCGCGTTATATGGACTGATGCACGTGTTATATACAAGATTGAAAAAGCGTTATACGCTGCGGTGATCACAATACAAAAGGGGGATTACTGTATATTATTACCCCCTTATTCATAATGGTCCGCTAACTTTAAACAGCCGCTAAGGAGTGTTTTTTCTCATTCTGACTTAGGTCAATAGAAGAAGACAGAGTGCGAATTAGCAATGCTTTAAGTTATCAGACTATTATGAATAAGGGGGTTAGTCTATGGTTCTTACAAATACACGTAGGTCTTCACACATACGCAATATCAATATCAAATCCGATTTACGGCCGTTCCCAATATTCAGTCTGTCTCTTACTTAAGATAAAAATCGCAACTATCGTTGACTTTCCTGTCCCAATAAACTTATCGACGGTAACTCACCTTATCCGTACACGCTGTCTGTCAATGGGACGACGTATAGCTTACCAGCGATAGAAGTTTGTATGGAAATTGCAATTCACGCGTCCCAATATAAGGCGATAACAATGACTTATCTGGTATATGGGGACAGATTCAAATTATTGACTGCTAATTACTGACAGTAGAAGGTAGTAATTTATCTCTATACTTCTCCGCATTGATCTTAAATCTCGGTCTGTCTTGATCAACAATCAGGTTACCTAGTTATAAAGCTAAATTAGAGAAATTTATTTTTGAGCACCAAAAAAATAGAGGAACTGTTAACTATAACTGTAAACCAGTGCAATCTAGTTTGCTTGTTCAAATTTTGTATGTATAAAATCTTGAACTATAGTTATATGAGGTAAGGTTAACGAAGGAAGTACTTACCTGCTTCCTAAGATATAACGTATAAGATGTGAAATTAGAAAGGCGTGCGCTTATGGCATTCGTGTGTGGCGTCACTTAGTGGTCCCACTGGAAGATCAGCGCTGGTTGCAACGGTAATCAGCATTATGCTGAAGTGTGACCAATTTGTGACAAACACTCCAATTTGTAATTTGTTTTGTAAATATGTTTTTTCTATTAAATAGTAGATCTTCTAGATATAGTTAATAACCTGCTCAAACTCAATAATTGCATATTAGGAAGTTGACTTAAGATGTTCATTCATCATTCACATTCTCTTACAAAGTCTTAAATCTAAAAAAAATTTATTTTTTTATTTGTACCTTACAGTTCTATATAAATCTAATCACTGAATTTTTATCTGCCTATGAACCGGCTTTGCAACAGAATCATACCCTGCTTTCAATTGGCAGACAATCAACCATCGGCCAAACTATGTGTCAATAACCACACCTTAGGTGATAATCTTCTTATAGTAATCATCACAGACAAATGAGTTTAATACAAAATTTGTACATATAATTTTATTGTTAACAAGTGCTCAAACGAGGAAGTGGCTATGTCTGTTGGTCTCGGAGATTCAAACAAAACATACTCAAGACGTCAGCATAACTATAAACTATGAACCTGCAACAAAAAAGAATAATTGTAAAGAAACAAAAATAATTGCAAATTAATGAGTAAGTACAGACAACATTGTCATTTGTATCAATGGACTTGAACATAGCGAGGGTGACCATAAACACATTATACATGTACAACTTATATACTAGAATACTTGACATTAGTAACTGCAGTCTTGGTAGGGTTTGTTAGTAACTAAATATATTGATTTATGAGTGGTTGGTTATGAGTTGCTTTATTAAATTTAAACAATCTGTTATTTTTAAAGTGATATTTCTCACTTTTGTTATCAAATATACAAATTAAATATGTTACCAAGATTTTGGTTACAAATTTGATTTAAGTTAAATTTTGTTAAGCAGAATACTGTACCTTACGATTTGTATTCTTAGCAACTAAACATCAATTATTTTCGCACATTTATCGCCACTTTCATTCACTACAAAAGTATAGAATGTCGAATATCGATACTCCGACCTCTACATAAACAAAATTCTTACAATTTCCACAAGATTACTGTTTGTTTTATTTCTGGCAAGTTCCGTGTTTACCAGATATATTAACGTTTGACTTGTATATTTACGAGCGAAGTTCAAGGCATCTTTCAGACAGTAACACAAATGAGTCAGTGGTTAACCGATTCAGGCGTAGGTTGTGACATTATGATAAATATTAAGATTCAAACTGAATTTGCTTACATTTCGTATTAGACATTTACTTAATGAAATCTTTTAAGTTTTGAAGCCTTTTTCTAATCTTTAGTATTGTTGTTTCGCCTTTTCTATATTTTAAGTGTTCCGTAACATCTTTCATATTTAACATAATACTTTTTAGAACAACATTTTTTTTTAATTTTAAATTTTTGGAATCAGAAGGCCTACCATCACCTTTTAATTAGCGATGCGATTCCGATGCAGTTCAGTTTAGGTACCTAAACTGAATCGCTAAAATTCGTACCATGAAGTGCCTTTTACTGAATGGCGTTTGGATCACTTATGAAGAATGAACGAAATAAATTTGTCTGTGGTCCGCGGTGTGAGAAAGAGATGACGCTCTACAGTCATTTCACAAGTTTGTCTCTCTTACTCGAAACATATGCGTTGCGTTTCGAAACCTAAAATGATATGACTTTAACGATTTTTTGCGTAGAAAATACTAAAAATACATTTAAAAGTTTGTACTTATTAAATAATAGTAATATAAATATATAGAGTTCTTTGAATTACAAATTAAATGTTTGCTTAGGTGTTTTCGTAAAATCTCATCTTTCATCAATGATATTTTCCTATTCTGTATATTTTATTAACAACACGATCCACTTTCCTCTAAGGAAGTAGTAAGTAACTTTTTATGAATCGCTCACTTTGACATATAAGCTATCCAGTTTAGGTTGAAATATTAACTTATGAAATATTATATTATGAATGAATGAACTAAATCAGTTTGCGATTCAATTTCTTGATTTGACGTCTACCTAAAATGGATAGCTCTAATGATGGCGTGGTACGAAATAGCAACGCAGTTCATTTTAGGTTGTCAATTGAATTGCAATAAGAATTGATGGTAGGCCCGCAGTTCTGATTATATAGTATAACGACAATAGTTGTACTACCCGGTTATATAATCTCTAGACCTGACGTCGATGACGTCATATCGTCGAGTTGTTACGGTGTGCAAAATAAGCATGACTAGGATTTTATTATTAATAAATAAACAACGATTCTTTTTCAGTATTATAGATTGATAAATTAAAGGCGCCTTTTATTGATTTTTCATCATTATAATAATAATAATCAGTATCATAACCCTTTACATCAATCTATAGCAAATTAGGTACAAAAGTATTTATTATTCTGCCAGAAAGTACAGAACTATTAAAAACAAAAGTAAAAACGTAACAATACTTCTAATAAACAAAAACTTCAAAAACAAACCAACAAACCAAGCACAAAAATATCGTGACATGACGTAACGGTAATAAAACTGCAAACCGTACTGACATAACAGAAGCGCCGAGGGGGTGAAAAGTGTGAAAGAGTAACGAGAGGGGCTTCACGTTCTAACCAGTCTAGAAATAATTTGGCGATGTATAGTGTAGTGATGTATAGTTCATAGATTTATGAGATACAGTCCGTTGACAGACAAGAGGACGGACGCACTTACGAACAGACAATTGCTTGCAATAGGTTCGTACGTTTTATCTTGATTAGTACATATTTTCTTAAACCCTTATATAGCTAAATAAGCTAAGATAAATAAACTGCTAAAATAAGATACAGTTCACTATCAAAAAAGTTCCATTTGAATGGCTGAAGCACTTGGACTACACTGAAACTGAAAACTTACTATAAGGCTTATTATAAGGCAAAAATTTCCTAAAACACATACACCAAGTCACAACACACACACACAAACACACACACCTACACATAAGCATCACCCACACTAACACCAATTCTCTGTTTTAAAACACACTTTGATAGGGCGTATTTTGTCTGGCTTGTATTTTCCAACACGGAAAATGTTTTCTCTCAGTAACTTTGTTTATCTGAATAAGTTTTCTTTATTTAATTAAGTTTTATTATAATATACATCATTACCATGTGTTTTAGGTGCTCGGTGACTTGTAGCACAGGTATTCGTTACCTATTTCAAGCACCGGTCTTTCACAATTAAAACAATGTTTAAATATAGATTTTAATAAACTATGTATACTAAGATTTTATTGTGAGAGAAAATAAATAAATTTTGAATTTTTTGAATAGCAATCGTAAGGAACTATATTATTTTCAATAAACGCTTTTAATAGCACATAATTAAAGTAATGTGGTAATCGCCCGAGCAAAGACACCAGATGCTCATGATGTTCATAACCTGAGTCATAAACCTGCTGCGATCAAATCTGGCTCTCATGAGGACGCAGTAAAGGAATTTATGTGCGAGGAGAATGCTTGCAAAATACATAATATTCAAAATATGTATAGTGAAACTCGTCTTGTTCAACTACATTCGTTTTTATTCCTACAAAACGAATTTACGATAAATAAATTAGTATTGTCAAATAATTTTCGCCTGGATACTACCACTAAAATATGATTATACTGAGTTACACATGCGCTAAAACACACACACACACACGTATTATCATGTTTCATAGTTCTCTAAGCATGTTATTTTAAGGCTATTTAAAGAGCGGAGCCTCCTGCCACTAGTATTATTTATATGCTTAAAAGGAGGTTTGTAAGTAGTGATGTGTAAACATTACTGTGTTTCGGTCTGAAGGGCACCGTAGCTAATGAAATTACTGGCCAAGTGACGAATTTTTGGGTTTTTCAAGAATCCTGAGCCGCACTGCATTGTAATGGGCAGGGCGTATCAATAATCATCAGCTGAACGTGCTGCTCGTCTCGTCCCTGATTTTTTATAAAAAAAAATTGTTAAGGAGAATTTGTTAAAACCAATAAAGAATTTTTATTATTTTAATATTAACTCAATAAAGAAACTGTTAATGAAGTAAGCGAAGACAGATTTTTAAAGTTGAAATGAGCCTAAGTTGTTTGTTTAAGCACACGGTCTCACTGACAATATCTAACTTAACAAATAGATATAGATGATATCAAAGCTCACCTAAGATAAGCGTCAGATATAGATTTCCACCTATGTATTGACAAGTCCCATCACGATATCTCTGGAACCATAAGGCTAAAACTAAATAATCATTTATTTCTCCACTATCCTGGTTCAAATTAAAAATATATTATACTAGCTGACCCGGCAAACGTTGTTTTGCCAAATAAATTATTTTTAGAGTTAGACCGTTTCTTGGACATTGCAACATTACTTTATTTATCTAAAATAAAAGAATTTTTACGTAGCCAAGTTACTCTTTATTACATACGCCAATAAAAGTCCCGTCAAAAAAGGTCCAGCCATTTCAAAAATTAGCCGGAACAAACAAACAAACAGGTAGACAAAAATTGTAAAAAATGTTATCTTGGTATATGTACCGTATATATATTCATATACATGTAGTAAAAAACGGTTTTTTCAATATTACAAACAGACACTCCAATTTTATTTATATGTATAGAAGATGTACAGATGAGTAGATCACTGACCTGTATAAATACCACTGGACAAGCTATTTCATACGTTTGACAGAATTTTATTGTGCCTATTTGAAACGCCATTCGCGAGCGTCCAGAGAACTAATTTTGACATATAATACAAATAGCTGCGAAGGAACGAACAATACTCTGAAGTATTTTTGCAATTTGAATTAATTTCGTTCGTTTTCAGTGTTATTTTTACTTCAAGAATCAACGTAATAAATTACACAATTTTTTTGTAGTTTCCCACCATTTATCGATGTTTACTGAGGTTGTCATCACTAGTTTTAGTACCGCAGACTCTGGCTACATGGCCTACAGCGCCAAAATGGCGAATATCAAACAGGCACAAAAGAACTTTGACAACCGCTAGTCCAGTAGTATATAGTAGAGGCCAGTGGAGTAGATTCAGAAAATTATAGAGAATTACAGATCAGTTCTTGAGACGCTGCCATTCCATTTCAAATATTTTGCAGTATGAAACTTCGCCATTCCTTTCGCCGAGTAGAGGTCACCTTTGAGCGGATTTTACGAAATTCTATCTGCAAGAGTTTTTTATTATTATCTAAAGACTACGCGTATACTATAAAAGTTATGTTATTGGAACCCCACTCTGGGTATAGGCCTCCTCCAGCCTACTCCTTGTATCCCGTTTTTCCTCTTCATTCTTTTCCTGTCATTGTTATTATTTCATCTACCCATTTGTTTCTTGGGCGGCCTCTTTTTCTTTTGCCAAATGGTCCTTCCCAAATTGTCGTTTCTTCTATCCATCTTTTGTCTATGAATCTCACCACCTGCCCAGTCACAATTAAGTGTTACAACATACTCAAGAGCATCAGTTTTGTCCTTTTCCTAATGCTGTCACTTCTACTCTTTTGAATTTTTCTGATTTTCAACATACTCTTTTCCTTCGCTTTCTGTTAGATTGCTAGTTTGACATAAACGTAGCAGTAAAGACTCGGTAAAATGCAGGTGTCCATAAGAATCTTTTTGAGGTGCAGAGGG
Organism: Leptidea sinapis; assembly: GCF_905404315.1. Lineage (NCBI taxonomy): Eukaryota > Metazoa > Arthropoda > Insecta > Lepidoptera > Pieridae > Leptidea > Leptidea sinapis. The sequence goes on from NC_066289.1 coordinate 8,702,672, forward strand.
AACGACTCTTTTAAAATTTCTTTTAAGCTCCAGAATTTATTCCAGCTCATATTCATATATTATATCTATATAGTTAGATCAAACTTTCCGTGTGCAAACGAGCTTAACTAAAAGCAAAATGATGAAGAGATTAGTTCTACTTCAGCTGTCCGTGCCAACGGTCACGTTCGGCCCCATAATATTATCGCTTGCTTGGTTTGCATTTTGGATTGGATCTAGAGTTTGTGTGTTTTACAACTTTCCAATCCTGCTACTATAGGAATCTAGTACTCACTATTGTATTGACTAGTTGTTAACTTCTTTTCTTTGTAGTTCGCACAGGATGCCAGCTAGATTTAAGACCAGAGGTATTTTAGACCTAAGGAATCATTGAGAGCAAAATTCAAAGAAATTAACATCTTGACTGTTGCTTCTCAATATATTCTTGATAATGTAATGTATGTTCATAGGCACATAAGTGAATTTGCCAGAAACTGTCATAACCATAATGTTAACACCAGGAACTGACATAAGCTTATAATGCCTACTACTCGACTAAGTCGAGTTGACAAGTCTTTTGTATTTGTTTTTTGTTTAATTGTTAAAAAACGTTTGTGTGGTAAAGGTTACTATAACATAAATGACTTTCTTAATGATACCACAGATTGGGAATGGAGCAACCGCCCTCAGGCTATTAAATAATAAGTTTAATTGTACAATGTTACTTTGTGACTTTGTAAATGTTACTTTAATTGTAAGAGATATTTTTGATGAAAAAAAAGCCCGCGGAGTTTGTTGCGCCCATTCTTCTCAGGCCTGAGGCATTCGTTTTGGAATGGATGGCAGTTTATTGACTTTCAATAAGTGATTTCACATCCTATTTTGAATAAAAATATTTGAATTTGAATTTGAATTATGGGTACCACAACGGCGCCTATTTCTGCCGTAAAGCAGTAAAGTGTAGGCATTACTGTGTTTCGGTCTGAAGGGCGCCAAGCTAGTGATATTACTGGGCAAATGAGACTTAACATCTTATGTAGTGCCACTCAGAATTTTTGGATTTATCAAGAATCGTGTGTGGCACTGCATTGTGATGGGCAGGACGTACGAATTCCCAGCAGCTGAACATGCCGCTCATCTCGTTTCTTACTGTTATAAAATAACATACATCACTCACGCCTTGTTCCCGTCGGGCTAGGCAGAGACAATAGAACGCCTCTTGCTTCTATCCTTACAAACCTCATGCGCTTGCTCACATTACTCCTAAAAATACATGCTCGCCAGTTGCGGATACTTCGGACTTTTTCCTTTTTCAAAACGTCCCCAATTTGGTAACGAATATTCTACGAGATCTTCCGCAACCGACTTGCCTACAGACCCTTGCCTTATATATTTGATACGTCATTATTTCTTCATAAATTCGCTACGTGTCCAAACCATTTCAGCATTCATGTCTCAATTCCATTCTGCCTATTCTTTACTTTGTTTTCTGATTTCAGTTTTGTGCAGAATACTGATGTTTAAGAAAGTTCTTAAACAAAAAATGTCAATGTCATTAAATTCCTATAAAATTTACTCATCCATAAACACTGTGCAAAAAATTTAAGACACACTTTTGATAAAACAAGGATTGACAGTAATTTTCGATTTTTAAAGTAAATGTGCCATGTACTGGCATATTAATAGCATAATATATTTAAGGGTATAGTTTATTGCGGTTGGCAACGAAAATGAAGGCCGATGCAAAAAAACAATTTAAAGCAAACGTCTCTAAACTTAACAACATAAAAACACCAAGACCTACAGTTTTGAAGTTCTTTTGCGCAATAGATGCGCACTGAAAGTATAGAAAAGAGTTAGTAATATAAATAAGAAATACAGAGTTAACATGTAATGTAATAATATTGACACACTATTACACAAGGCATAGCCTAGTTTGGGGCAAGATAATTTGTGGACACAATATATTTAATACAATATATTTACTTTAACATACATGAATACATATTAACATCCATGACTCGGAAACAAAAATCCATAATCATAATATAAATATTTGCACCTACCGGGATTCGAACCCGGGACTTAGCTCAGTACGCAGGGTCACTAACCACTGGGCTACATGAATCGTCGATTATATTATTAATATATTAGTAAATAGGCGTACTTACATAGAATAAATAAAAACCCAGTAATAAGTATATGAATATTCACATATTTCTAATTTAAACTTTGACTTATGCATATGTTTGACATTGACAATCCTCATTTTCCCCCGTATCCTCAATTATATAATGCATTTTATGATGCATTTACGGACGTTCCCAATACACTATCTACAGATATAGATAAATTACTACCTTCTACTGTCAGTAATAAGCTGTGAATAATCTGTAGCTGTCCCAATATACCCGATAAGTCATTCTTATCGCCTTTTATTGGGACGAGTGAAATGCAATTTTCATACAAACTTGTATCGCTGGTAAGCTATACGTCGTCCCATTGACAGACAGCGTGTACGGATAAGGTGAGTTACCGTCGATAAGTTTATTGGGACAGAAAAGTCAGCGATAGTTACGACTTTTATCTCAAGTAAGAGATAGACTAAATATTGGGAACGTCCGTGAGTAAAAAGAATTTTTACATTATAAACACATCCTTCAACTTTATCAATAGAAAAATAGTAAGAAAGCACGAAATTAAATTTTATATGCGCTGCCTAAGTAGAAAAATCTAATATAAATCTAATAATCGCCATTTTATGTATCACATTCTAGTATTCTCAGGACAACAAGCACAGTTGTTTGCTCGGTTTTTCGCCCTAAAAACCGACGTGAATCTAGAAATTTTATCCAATACTTAAGAGCCGCTTCCGAGATGCGTATAATATGTTATTTTCTAGAACTATTCAATAATATAGGTAATTAAGCTTATGCTTTTTATAAATATATATCTCGGAGAATTAGAATATAAAAATAATATGGCCTGTATGATTATATTCTACTCTGTGTATTGGGCTGAACTGATGGCGAACGTCATCTTTCAAAGTGTGTTTGAAGTTGTCACTGTGTACGTCACTGTCGGTGACGTGATTGAAGTTAGTTATTATTGTCCATCAGTAGAGCGCTAATTGAGAAGTCGCATTCGTCTTCAAGCTAGCGCCCGCGCCGGTTGTGCGCACTGATCGACTTTAAACTACACGGAGGATACAAACACCGTGACGCCCGATTTTAAATCCAAATAAATCTCCGAGATATATTTATATCATCCCCACCATCTGGATGTATGGCGGTCCTCCACAGTGCGGTTTTCGAGGAGCTTTCTTCCACGTACTACAAAGCTGTGGAATGAGCTTTCTTGTGCGGTGTTAGGACATAGGTACCTCCAAAAAAACGCGCGTACACCTTCCTTAAAGGCCGGCAACGCTCCTGTGATTCCGCAAGAGAATGTGGGCGGCGGTGATCACTTAACACCAGGTGACCCGTACGCTCGTGTGTCCTCCTATTCCATAAAAATTAAAATATCGTAATTTGTGACATATGCGAATAAACACGGTTTCTATCGTTAAGATATATTTGACTTTGTTTAACTAACTTTCTGTCTGTGAGCACCCCTAACTGAACGCAAATGATGAATGGATTAGTTACTGTTTCTCCCTGTCAACTGTTTCAACGTTCGTTTTCACAATGTTATCGATGACTTTGCGGTTACATTGTATATAGGCGTCGAGTTTGTGGTTTACAATTGTCATAACACTGCCAATAGATCCGGGGTGTTTTATATTAAATGTCACTAACTGAGTTTACATTTATCGAACTTATCATTTGACAAATACTTTATAAGGCTTATCTATGTAGTTTTTATGGATTGATTAAAAGTATCCGGAACCGGATACGACTTGACTAACGGCGGTTTTCCATAACCTATCTATCTTTAGTTTAACTTACTAGAGGTACACAAATCTATCCTTTAACGCTTACTTACATTTCAATTATCTATTGACAGATAACATTGGACTGTAACTAGTATTAAAACTATAATGGACATAACTATGGATAGATAAGATCTTGTTATTAAACGGTGATAGCAATATATCCATAACTAGAGATAGGTTATTGAAAACGGCCGTAAGACTAGAATAAAAATAGAAAATAAATGTCTACCTTTATGGTGGTCTAATGAACTTAACATCAAATATTTTAATTTACATAAATTCTAGTAAATCAATACTATGTAACTTGTTAATTTTTAGTGGAGATAAACCCAAAAGCTAATCTAAACCTCTATTTTCAGCAACGCGCGCACACTAAAACAAAGTGACGTGTCGCAAGTGTCAGACGTAGCTTTCATGCACGCTAATGCTGGCCTGTAGTTATGCGTTGCCTAACAGCTAGAGGCTCTATATAGACGCATAAATTATCTATGTGTTGATCATTTAAGAATAGCTAATTCACAAGTTCGTTGTGCTTTTTCGTAAAAAAATATTAGTTACGTGATTTTGAATTAACATTACGAAGAATTATATTTTAGTTCAATTCGTCTTTCGCTTTTTCTTCAAGAATTGTTGGCTCATTATTTTCTTGATATTAACGTTGTTTATTTGCTTATTTTATGCATAACAGCCATTCATTTCTGTTCTTCAGAATTTTTTTTAATGGAATTTAAAATAATATGCTTACAAGTCACACCTTGATAAGTGATCACCACCCCTCAAACTCACCTGCAACACCTCACGAATCAAATAATTGATACAGTATCGGCCGCAAAACTCCGCGACTGGATAATAATTCCATAGTTTAGTTGTATGTGAAAAGAAATATTTGGGAGACTTACAGCTAGCTTAAAATAATTATAACTTATGAAATAATTAAAATTAATGAAGGCTACACAAATAAAATTTGAAAACAACATTTTATGAACAACGCGGGACTCTAACCCACGACCTCTTGCGTTCCGTACATAACAAATTGTTTAGTTTGGAGTTGTATTGGGGTTGAGCAGGCTATCAACTGTAAAGTTGATCCTGTTGATGAAGCCACAACCGTAAGTAAGTAGATTTTATTACGATGCGTCACTCGAACGGTTAGCCCCGTTGGCAGAGCACTGGCACGGAACGCGTCGTGGGTTCGAGTCCCGCAAAATTTTGTTGTTTTTCAAATTTCATTTGTGTATTAATCCTAGAAGTGAGGGTTATCACTTTATAAACATAACATATTGTAAAGAAGGCTACTTATAAGTTTCATTTATGTAGAACTATTGATATGATTTCATTTTCCGCTTTTAAACTATTATTGAAACTGGAAGAACTTATTAGATATGTTTAGGTTTCGGGGCATTATTTTGGGAATTGTCAAATCAAAGTAAAATTGAAATAAACTTAATTCAATTAGGCTTAAACTAAGCGATTTGATCGTCACTATAAATATTTCTTTTATATTACTAAATATTATGTTCGGAAAAAGTTGAGCTCGTGAGAAGAACATACAAGAAACTCAACGGCCGCTCTTTTCAATCAATAGAGTATGTTACAATGGCTGTAATATACGAAACAAATTAGTTTTTAAGCTGCTGCATCCATTATATGAATCGTGCTTAAATAATATCAAATAATTAATAAAAATAAATAACGAATAAACTGAAACCATATAAATTATTATATATTGGATGCATCAACCTTAAGAGGTACAATTCATTGCTTTTGTTCTTTTAACCACTTGGTTGAAATCCTTGAATTATGTGGAAATGTAAGAGTAAATTTTAGGTTTACCTTCTTGATAGTACAATAAGTAGTGTTTTACAAGTTTTTAGTGTTAAAAGTAACAATGACACACACCCCACATACGCACACTTGATCACACACACATATACTCACACACAACCACACACACACACACACACACACACACACAGACATGTTTGTATAATATTTTTCTTTTGTTACATTATATTTTTAGACTTAATTTGTGATCCCTAGTTTTTGGTACTGTTAATTTTAATTGATATGGAAGAGCGTGGCCTTCTGGCACAAGTGTTCCTCACTCAATAGAAAGTCACATCCACTTATTATGTTTGTGCCATTTTTGTTACTGAAATAAATATTTTTCAATTTTTTGTAAGGAAGCTTCGTGAACATGATGGTCGTGATTACTGTCCTATTTAGTTATCGGATTCAATAACTACAATTGGGTGGCAGGGATTAGGTCCATCAGCTCATCATAAATGAATACTCTTCATAAACTCCCCGTGATGAATGAAATGATACATAAAATAGTGGCGCTCTTCCACTGAGCCTTTCGAGTGACGTATCGCTGATAAATCTTCTATGTCTTGTTCTACTCTCAGATTGTGGGCTCATCTACAGAATCTTCATTACAGTTGATAACCTGCTCAACCCCAATATTTGCATATTAGGAAATTGACTTGATATGTCGCTCATTCAAATCTAAACAATTTGTTGCGGAAGCGATCGACGGAAAGCGAGAAGTCGCGAGTTCATTAATTATGTTTTCAAATTTAATTTTTGTAATAAATCCCATAAGTGAGAGTTATCACTTTAAAAAAAATACTTGGCGTTGCGTAGAGATGTCGCTTCATTGTGTGTCTTCTACCGCATATATCACGGGGGAGTGTTCCGAAGAGCTGTTTAACCTGATTCCTGCCGCCGAATTCCACCTTCGAACGACACGCCACAAGTTAGAATATCATCCCCACCATCTGAATGTGTGTCGGTCCTCCACAGTGCGGTTTTCAAGGAGCTTTCTTACACGTACCACAAAGCTGTGGAATGAACTTCCTTATGCAGTGTTTCCGGGACGATACGACATGGGTACCTTCAAAAAAAGCGCGTACACTTTCCTTAAAGGCCGGCAACGCTCCTCTGGTGTTGCAAGAGATTGTGGGCGGCGGTGATCACTTAACAACAGGTGACCCGTACGCTCGTTTGTCCTCCTATTCCATAAAAAAAATTGTTACATATATTTGTTCATTAAAGTAATATATCTTTTTCTTGTTTCAGATACAAACAACTGTGAATCAGTGTCGTTTTATGTGCGATAGTGTGTGATGTGTTAATTTTTTTTTTTAAAACAACAATGTCGTCACGAGGTCAACGAGGTCCGTCCCTTGCCACTAGCCAGCGAAAGCACAGGTCCAGATCAGCTCCCAGATATGACCTGGAGAAGAAACCGAAGAAGAAAGACGCTAAAGCCGCGGGCACTAGTAGTTTAGTCTCTATTCCTAATAGCATAAAGCTCACAATGCTTAACAGTGGACTTATTTCTTTTGGTAAGTGTTACTGTTTCTCCTTATATATAGCTTAGATACTTGTTTTACTTAAGCTTCAAAAGAAACCCGTCGATTAAAAAACAAATCGATTAGCTCTTAATGATTTTTAAATATACAAATTACAAAACTAAAAGTTATGAACGATGCGGGATTCGATCTCGTGTCTATCGGAATATGCCGCAGCGTTTTAACCACATAACCAACTGTCCCAATGACGTTTATCGATAAATCTTGGTATTCACTAGTTAATTCTTTCGTAGAAGAGAGAGAAATCACCTTAACACATAAAATTGATAACTTAGATAGTTATCCTTGATTGGTTGAGCTTAACGTTATGATAATAAAAAGAATCCCGACTAGATTATGGTAGGTAGGTAGCACATCGGCGCCTATTTCTGCCGTGAAGCAGTAATGTGTCAGTATTACTGCGTTTCGGTCTGAAGGGCGCCGTAGCTAGTGAAATTAATGGGAAAATGAGACATAACATCCTATATCTCAAGGTGACGAGCGCAGTCATAGAGCCGCTCAGAATTTTTGGGTTGTTCAAGAATCCTGAGTGGCACTGCATTGTCATGGATAGGGCATATCAATAACCATAATGTAGTGCTCGTCTCGTCTCTTATTTTCATAAAAAATAAATCCTTTTTATTATATAAATTTCTTAATTTGCATAGCGGGTATTTAGGTTAAAACTGTAATCAGTCAATTGTCATTAAATAATTGAAATAAATTTATCGCAATATTACTATTATAAGCTTTACTGGTACTAATCTTGTAATATTATTTTAGAAACTAAAGCATTTTCGGGCTTAGAAATTACTCCATTGAGAAGGTTAAGCGAAAGGCTGGAAAGACCTGCGGATCGCTATGGACTACCCCAGCTTTATCTGAGGGATTAGGGACATTAACAATTAAATACCAATACCAGTATACCGCATTTAATATCAAACCACACAAAATCGCATCCAAATATAATATATACTACTAGCTGACCCGACAGACGTTGTTCTGTACATATTAAATAATAAACTATTTTTTATGAATTCGTCAATAATTTTTCGTAACATCTTTATTTCGCAAAATATGCTCGCTGTTGTTGAAACGAAATTGTTTCACGGCAGAACTGTCAAACCGTGAGTCATAAAATTCTCTCATAGAAAATATGTCCTTATAAAACAAATATTGAAAATAAAAATAAAATATGGGTCCCAAATCGAAATAAAAACTATCTTATCTCTCAAGTTGGACTAAACTGCACACCATGAAGTAATCCCCATTAAAACCCATTCATTAGTTATAAGTCCATCGCTTACAAACAACGTGACACGTAATTTATACATATTAAGATTAGCTGACCCGACAGACGTTGTTCTGTTAATAATAAATAAAACTCCTACGAGTGGAATTTCGTAAAATCCGTTCTTAGCTGACCTCTACTCGGCGATAGGAATATTCCTAACAAATTTCAAGTTTATGCGTCGGCTTATGGTTCCAGAGATATCGTGATGAGTCAATTTATACGTGGAAATGTCTTATATATATATTGTATATATATAGATAACTTGCCAGGCGTCGAGCTGTCAAAAAACAAATTAATAAATGGCAAAAATTTATATCATTTTCATTCCTTCCCTTGTGCAATAAAAATTAAACTAGTCATACTAATGACATGTAGCTCTGAAATATCATTATCATAAGTAAACTGAAGTACGGCTTAATGTTACGCAATCAACAGTTCAGCTTAAATTACGTATTCGCACGGAATATTCATATGATTCCGTCAAAATATATAGTTATGCGTTACCTCGTTAGCTTAGATTAAGGATTGGTCTCCGCTGCTGTCCAACTAGATACCGCAGGCGTAGTCGCAAAGTGCGGCAACTAATACTACGCTCAAATGGGTGTAATCGTGCCAGTCTCGAATAATTTGTGACGTTGATGTTCTGTTAAACTTTGCTAATAATTCAAACTAGAATTTTGGGTTGCGTAGTAAAACTTTTTATAAAATAATGCTACAAGATATAAGAAAGACACTGTGATCACATATCATCAGTAAGTATTTTGTATTTTATTAATTTCAATGTAAAATAACACGAAGCATATGTCACAAAATTGTATGCTATTGAGTGTCAAGATGCCACGCACACAAGCATCTAATAGTTGCCGTAATAAAAAAGCTATTGTTCTTAGGTAGTGCGGTATCTAGTTGGAACGCAGTGAAGACCAATACTTAATCTAAGCTCGTTAGGTAGTAAGTTTACTATTATAAAATGATAACATTGAGAATTAGTAAAACCTATTATTCAATTGCCCAATTATAATGCACTCATTTTACTGTGTAGCACATTGTTTAATTTTATCATACATCAAGTATTCAAAATAGATAGAGACACTGTATGGTGGTAATCCTTTTAACCGCAATCCTAATGAAGAGACTTCAAGTCTAGCAGAAAGTGTACGTAATCGAATCTAAGGCGCATAAATTTTTTTCATAATTAAAATGAAGGGAAAATCTTTTCTTGTAAATTTTACAATTTACACAATACAATTACTAACTAAGGTCAACTTTGGTGGTTTTTCTTTCCTTGAAGAATAATTACTTTAATCGTGTTACGGCTTTTATAATATTTCGATTATATATATCAAGAATCAAGGGGATCTGCCAATGTGACACTTTTTAGCAGTGGAAGCACAAACTTGTGTCAGCTAAGGGTTTAATTGGACTAAAATTTGTGAGCCCCATTGCCAATTATAGTCTCGATATCAGATACAAGTTTGTTCCGGTTTGCGTCTACGTTATCTCAGAAGATTTTGGAAAAAAAAGCATACTCTTTACTGAAATAAGCATATAACATTTCTATTGCTTCCATATTTAGATTTCTACCTTTCCAATCACGCAAATTGAACACAAACATCTATAAGCTGCAGAAAATTTTCAAGTGTAAGACAAATTCACTATTCGGATACGAGTCGAGTACATTCGAGTTTACTGACGTCGATACATTAGTTTTATAAATAGCAAGGAATGTTGCGAACTCCAGCTTATATATAGAGTGAATTTTCCACTTCAACAACCTTTCAATAGCGTGCGTAAACATTTTATGGTATTCTGGAGCGATCTATATTTTTATAGCAGCCATATAAACATAATAACACACAAGTTTATTTACATCAAACAATATTGAATCTTGTTGACAAAAACGTCCCTTTTGAATCGTCGCTTCGTTTGCCAATTCAGAATATTGTTTTTTGATGAAAAAATCGCTAAAAATTCTTTGTTATATCCAAAAAATTGATCATTCGATCACCTGGCGCTGCGTTGCTTCATTGCGTGTCTTCTAAGAGTCTGTCTCTCGAAGAGTTGTGTGTTAATTAATCCCAGCTTTATGTTATATAATATAACATCAGATAGCGACACGTAATATGTGAACGGACATGCACATTGTGCGTGTGTGTACAAGTGCATACACTTATACACACACGCAGAGGAAGCCTATTAACTCAATGTAAATATTATTACATCCACCTATGAAGCAATATACCTATAAGCAACAGCTTGAGGTCTCTATCCCCGCTAGGCAATAGGTAATTTATATAAGTATATACGTCATGTTTCTGATTATCTATTTAATATATGAATATTGTGTGGCTGGGATGCACGTTTCATTATCAATAAAATGAAATGAAGTTATTTCACTTATAATAAGTTCGGACGAGTAAGTAATCGTACATAAGTCTGTATTTCAAGGTATATAGCTAATTGTTTAGTTTACATAACGAAAATGACAACTAATTTTTGCCATTATCATCTCTATATAATTCCTAATACCTGACACTGATTGGTTGAACACGCTCAATAATTGGGAAACACGAAATTTCCGAGAAGAAATGACATTAGTCGTTTCGTATTGCATGCAAATAAATGAGGACATACTGGAATTTTGCGGTGCGTTATGAAACGTTTTAACTTTTCTGTATTTTTTCTAATATCTAGGTTTTTGAAAGCAAAATATCATAAAATTTTTCATGTTCCATTTGGCCAATTTTATCTGTGTACTTATGTTTGTGCTTCACGGGGATTTTCATTAAATCGAATTAATTATCGAATAACTGACCTCATTCAGAAAATTTTATGTATATAGAGTAGTTTATCAGTCACCTATTATTTTCGTAATGTATACATAATATTATTTCACTTAGTGCCCTATTTCTACTAATTATGTTTATTGAATTTCATTTATGTTTGTGTATATTTTTATATAAGTGACGGCCATTTGAGCATGTGGCTTACTTGATCAAAAACTCGGAAACCAGTTAGTCACCCATTGACATCCTCTAGACCAAGCGATCTTTCGTCCTTTAAGATGAGAGTTTGCTCTTTCCTTGAAGATTCCTAAAACGTATTGGTTCGGGAAATCTTCCACAAACGTCTGGTTGTCAAATTCCAGACGTCAACAAGAAGCGGGTGGAATTTTGCATTTTGACTTTATGTTTGGTAGTGGAATTCGGTTGATGGTATCAACCTTAAGGACACCGAACTCGATTGATGTGAGATTCTCGTGAGATGAGTGGGCGAAAATCTGGAGATCATCAGCACACATACAATACATAGAACGAAGTCTTGAAAATATTGAATTAATGAAAATAGTATAAAGCAGATGAGACAATACGCCACCTTGAGGCACACCGACTGTGATGTTGCAGCAAGTAGATTATTTATAGATCCTTTAACTGTCGACGAGCAGCCAAGTAACTAATTACTACTAACTACATTTACTGGTACAGAAATGTTCAAAGAACTCATTACTCCCAACAGAACGTCAAAGTCGAAAGAACTGAAGGCATTACTATAATCTAGTAACGTCAGGATCGTAACAATAGCCTTAGAAACAAATCATATAATTTTTTAATGTAAATACATTATATAAGTATCGACAACACTCCGACTCATACAAATAAATATTTGTATGAGTCGTGGTAACATAGTTCTTAACAAATTGGTAGATTCACAGCACAATTAACAAATAAATTGGCATAACAATATTTGATTGTCAATATTACAGTTATAATATGTATTCGTCATTTTTAATTCAATAATATAATATTAAATAAACATTTGTTGGTACCACTCTCAAATAATAACTCTTAAATACTAATTTTTAATCTGTCTAATCTAATTTTTAGCTAAAGAATTCTTTTAAACTAAAGATTTTTATCTGGGAATATACATTTATATTCATACACCTACATTGTAATATTTATTTTATATACCTTTACTATTTATAAGAGAGAAGTATAGTTGCTTGTTAGAAATTATCTTTTGAATCTTATTGCAGCTACGACACACTACGATAACCTCAAATGAGTTAAAATTCAAATTCAAATTAAAATATTTGTCTCGATTTTCAAATCCCGATAACAGCAATAAATGTTGTTATTTTAATGGGGTCTAATGCTCAGGGGCTTTTATTACTCTAAGTCTTAAAATATATTAATAACGTCACTCAGATCAGTAATAAGGACAGATGTTGCCATTTTACATCTTCTCGTCCAATTAAAATACTATCCAAAATAATATATTTATCAAGAAACGATCTGTACTTAATGAATAATGGAATAATATTACTGATAAATACTTACTGTCGAAATGGAAAGTTTTGGCAGAGCAATGTACTGACTCATCCTGTTATGAATGAAACGTTTGGAAACGTGGGCGTCAATGAGTGAATTTTCCATCTCGTAGGCGCATTTGTAGTGACCGTATTACAATTATCATAGCAGTGAATTGGAAATAACTGAGTGTTCAAGATATTTGAGGTTAAGGACATTTCTACTTGATGACTTCCAAGGTCAAACAATGAAAAAACACACTCAATCACGGATTACGTGTTCAAACGCCTTCAGGAATTTGAACCTTGGCAAAGAATGAACCAGACTTAAGTTAGGAGACCCATGTATAGTCTTTCGAAACAATTTGTTATTTTTTAAAGTGATACCTTCACTTTTGGGATTAATTACACAAATTAAATTTGAAAATATGTAATAATTTTGAAAGAGCGACATCTTAATGTAATTTGGGTAATATGCAAATATTGGGATTGAGCAGGCTATCAACTGTAGAGTAGATCCTGTAGATGAAGCTACAACCTGAGAGTTGAACAAGACATACAAGATTTATCAACGATACGCCACTCGAACGGTTGGCTCAGTGGTAAGAGCGCTCGCACGAAACGCGAGAGGTCGTGGGTTCGAGTTCCGTTCATAACGTTCATAAATTTTGATTTCAAATTTAATTTGTGTATATTCTTTCGATCTCAGAATAAAGAGAATCCAGTAGGAGTGTTCAATCGCATTTCTAAGCAAAGCATTGTTTCCAAAATGACTCCCCGCCCGCGCCACAAACACACTCTCTACAAAATGTAATTTTTTTCTAATAAATAATTTTTCTATAATTAACGCGAGTGTTACATATTTAAATAAAGATTGAAAGGCGTATAATTGTAACTGTGTTTTATTACATTAGATTTTTGCGTAAAAGTTACATTTCTATTATTATTTTAGTCAACCCGACGTTTCAGGGGGACAATCCCGCTGAAAACGAGATCTGGAAAGGTCTTGAAACGTCGGATTTTTTGCTTAATTTCCAGCAGTGTGGATAATAAAAGCTGAGAGTATCATATATTTTAAAAAGTTTTATATTATATTTTAATTACTAAATGTCATCGTTCAAATCTTTATGTGTAAACGCTCGCGACTTCATCCGACTTGAGAACGTATCGCATACCGCGTTAAAATTCAAACTTATGATTAATATTAACCAAAAACTACGAGTAAAAAATATAAATACCTCACTCGTATGATTGGCCTCAAATTTAATAGACACTAGACAAATTGTTTTCCTTCATAAAAGGCATTCATTTTCTCAAAATTGATTCCTTCAGAATTCTTTTTGATGCTTTTTCTAATATAATACCGCGTCGGAAATAAATGGCACTCTGAGAGAGCGGCGCAAGAAGCTCTCCCAATATTTTTTTGCGCTCTTTTTAATAAAATATATAATATTGTACTATCATTGCTATTGCTATAAAATAATCATAATCTAGTCCCAGGCTGTCGCATCACTTAGCTATCAGCTGTGGAGTAGTAGGTTTTACGACAGAGCCATTTTTAATAAAACATTTAAATATATTTATAGATAATGCCTGAACAGTGGGACTTTATTATAAAAGTGTATGTATACGTTTACCCTTAAAGCTAGTATCTTATGAAGCCTACTAGAATTAGTTACAAGAAATCCCTTATTTCTAGTGTTATAATTATGAAAATCACTACTAAGAGCAAAAAGGTGAAGATTTTTGTGACCGCAATTCATTATAATATGTGTACCCGAGCTAAAACTCGTAATACGGAACTCTGAATTTAGGGATAATTGTACAATATCCTTTTCGTACCCGTGATAAAGCCCGTGCAACATTTCATGCAGATTGACTAAACAAACTCAGGATTTATAATTTTAGTGAGGATGTTCTGTGTAGTTTGCTCACTGACCAATATCGATAGAGATTTAACAAAGCAATTGAGTTTATCGATATCGATGTTCGGACTGGAACGCTATCGGGTAATACGATTGGCAAATAGCTTTCAATACGTCAATCTCTAGTTTGCCATATTCAAAAGATCGAGATAGATTCTATTTTTTTACTAACTTGTTTAATGCATTGAGAACTTTACGTTTGTGTATTTTTGTTGCATCACGTTACATAATATATTGTCCTTACATCATTAATACATCTAGATAGATTATGAAAGCTTGATTAGATTTAGAGCTAGATAACTATATTTTAGAACTATCCTCTATTTTGATCAATTCCCGCACACTAACACAAAGTGTCATACAAATAGCGAGTGTAAGACGTAGCTTGTCACGCACACTGAATCATTAATACTGGCCTGTTTTTATCGGTTGTCTATCAGCAAGAGACTATCCTGACGTATACATTATCTAAGATATTGTCATGGAAATGATTTGTAAAACGATGAAGCTGTAAATGATGATTTAAAGAGTGGCAATGAGATTCTTGCCACTTCTTCTCATTAAAACTCAATCTTTTCCAAAGTGGTGGTTAATGTATAAAGACATGAAAACTGTTGTCATTTCCTTGACCTACATGAGTAAAGTGATTTTGTTTTAATTTGATTTATTCTAGTTTTAAAGGAAAATTAAAAATTAGTTTAAAAGTAAAATTACAATGGTTCGGAAAAAGAAGCATTTTACATCCAGCATTATTATATTTGTCATCAGCTTCTATATAGAGCATTAATTTTACTTAAGGTATTTAAAATTCACGGCGTATTCAATCTCATTTTAGTATAAAAATATCGCAATAAATACAACATAAATACTTCGAAAATTTATATTATTATAATTCCAAAACTTTCCTTGATTTACACGCGCGAGGACCTACATACCTACGCTCAAAAATCACGTTTCTAAATAAACAAACGAGTAGTACGGTCAAATTAACTTGTATTTTGAATTATATTTTTGCATTAATATGTTTTTAATGACGAATAGACGTATCGTAGAATATCTAGTTGGAGCGCAGCGGATATCAATCCTTAATCTACGCTTTTTTCACATTTCACATTTAAAACAAAACGTATATTGTACAATAATAAAATTAAGCACTCAAGCAGATATACCTGATAGAATAAAAATCCGATAGCTATATTTTTTTACAATTTTGTTGAAGTGTGACCCATGCTCTTTCAGCGCCTACAATAATAGTGACAACAAAATTGTTTAAGCTATATACTAGCTCTCACTATTGTACGGATTGTCTCCACAATTTATTTTTCTATAATATTGTATCGATGACTTTAATATACTTATATACTATGTTATTTTTTTATGTCAAATCAAATCAAAATCACTTTATTCATGTAGTCTTCTAAATCAACCATTATCAATTAAAATATTTTTTTTTCTTATGAAAATAAGGGATAAGATGAGCAGGACGTTCAGCTGATGGTATTTGATACGCTCTGCCCATTACAATGCAATGCAGCTCAGGATTCTTGAAAAACCTTAAAACTTCTGAGCAGCACTGCAATTGCGCTCGTCACCTTTAGACATAATAAGATGTTAAGTCTCATTTCTTTCTGCTTCACGGCAGAAACAGGCACTGTTGTGGTACCCATAATCTAGCCAGCATCCTGTACAAAAGCCTCCCACTGGTAATATGTAAAGGGATGCAATAGTGGATGCATCAATCCACACATATATATATAAAGGTTTCAGTTATACTTCTACATAGATTATGAGAACTGTGAAAACTTCGAAAAAAGTTGAGTTAAGAATGAACCTCTCGAGTCTAAGACGTAGTTTGTCACGCACACCAAATTATTTAACCGGGCCTGTTTTTATCTAACAACTAGAGATTTATCTAACAACAAGAAACTCTATCTAGACCTATAAATTATCTAAGTGAAATAAGTTTAAAGTGGTTAAATGGGTGTAATAGTAAATAACTTTCACCATTAATTATTCCGTAAGATAAACCTTAATTATTTATCAGTACGTTTCGCTGATCTTTCAATTAGTGGAGCATTATTAATTTTTTGGCTTATAAAGCGAAGCACAAGATGGTTAAGGCATAGAGTTTGAATGAAGGCTCACTGTCTAGCTTTTATTAGCATTATATAAAGTTCTGAGAGGCACTTGAAACTTTGTCCGTATAGGCCGACAGTGAAGTTGTTATTCAGTTCCTGCTTTTTAAAAATGAATGGAGGCTTCGCTGTTGATTCGCTTTGAAAAATTAATTTTTCAGCCACTGTCTCGGAAATTGTCAAATCAAATCAAATCAAAATCACTTTATTAAGGTAGGTCACGGAAATTACACTTATGAATGTCAAAAAAATTACATTTCTTGTTAATTTACCGCCACTTAGTAAAGGGTTGAGCTAATCAGAAAAAGTGGCAAAAACCTCATTGCCACTCTTTTAAATCAATATTTATATGATGGAATAACTAAACAATGCCTATATCTACTTTCGAGCCATTAAAAAAAAGAAGATTGGTAGCTGTAGCATACAATCTTCTATATCGACTAGTGATCTCACTGTGGAATTGTATAGTAGGGCTATTTAACTTGATTCCTGGCATACTTGTCTGTAATACATTGGATGTAGATTTAATACAAGACTTAAATACATAACAGTCTTCGTCTCGAGCAGTAATGACTTCTGCCAGCTGTTGGTGGTGATGTTTATTTTAGTGATCGTTGGTGTTCCCCAAGTCTGTGTGCTATCTCCAAGCATATACATATGGTGTGTTTGATGCCTTCAACATGCATTGTCAAATATGTACACATATGTGTTTATATGTGTACATATTTCTGATGTGTCATGTCATCATCCACGGACGAGTAAAAAAAGAAGGACTCCGTGTCACCTGACATAACAGTGAAGCACCAAAACAAGCCACACCAAAACAATTGATTAAATACATAGCCCGACGCACACACTTACACTAATACAAGCTGATGGGCCGCCATTATGAGATTTGCCATCGTCTGTGACAGATCAGTATGCGTCGCAATAAAACATTAAAAAATGTCGTCGTGCGTTGTGAAAAAGTGTAAAAACGATACTATTAAAGTATTTGTGGCCATATATGATTATTTAAGGCAGAATATATTGTGTAACTGATATCCTCCGTCACCGCACACATACTAGCATAAAGGTGCTTCACTCGCTAATATCACGGTGCGGAGTCCTTCTTTTTTTACTCGTCCGTGATCATCATCATAATCATCAGCTTCATCATCTTAAAATGCGTTAAATACTAGAAGGTAAAGAAAATTTTTGACATTCATAGGTGTCATTTCCTTGACCTAAGTGATTTTATTTGATTTGATTATACTCGTACGTGCTCCGTGTCTCTGACGAAATTGGTCACCAGTGCCTAAAGATACTACACTGGCCTTTAAAAGTAAGTATCACACTTGTAAAATTGGGATAACGTTTTAAGTTCACAAGATATACTTTAATTTTGTACATAAAAACTTTATAGTCGGTAACCTTCTTTTAAGAATTGGCTGAAAAAAAACTTCAAAAACAAAACCATTCCTTTTTCAAAGTGGACGTTTCCGAATTACAATTTTACCATTCACATTTTTCTTTCTGTTTTAAATTTTTTTCAAGATCGATGGGTCTTGTTTTAAAAATTTATGCTAAGAAGCACATAACATTTATTTATCATGCCTCTTTCAGTTGAAGAATGTGCTAGGATCATGGCTTTTCTGGAACTAGGCATCAGTATGCGTCGCACTACAAGAATGGTGGGTGTGACGGTACGAACGGTCCAGAGGGTAAAGCGAAGGTACGAAGAGACTGGATACCATCTGAGGAGACCTTGTAATGGCAGACCCAGGTGTACCAGTGCCCGAGAAGATCGTTATATTATTTCCACTGTGTTAAGAAATCGCCACCAAGATGTAGTTGAAGTCCAGCAACAGCTACTTCAGACCCGGAGGGACTACATTAGTGACAGTACAGTGAGAAGAAGACTTGCTGAAGCAAATTTGAAACCCCGAAGACCAGCGAGTGGCCCAAAACTCAAGAGACAGCATCGAGTAGCGAGACTGCGATACGCCCGTGAACACATGCAGTGGGATGAAGAAGAATGGCCAAGAATTTTGTTTGCAGATGAGTCTCGATTCTCCCTTTACACTTCTGATGGAAGGCGAAGTGTTTACAGGCGACCTGGTGAGCGATACCTTCAAGCCTGCATCTCAGAAAGAGTCCAATACGGTGGAGGCAGTGTACATGTATGGGCTGGCATATCTTCAGAAGGTCGCACAGAGCTAGTAGCCATAGAAAATGGCACCCTCACAGGGCAAAGATATGCTCAAGAGATTCTCAATGAGTATGCAGGGCCGTATTTAGCAAATATGGGTGATGGATCGATGCTGATGCATGATAATGCCCGGCCACACACGGCTCATATCGTACAAGAGTATATTCAGGAGGTCGGTATCAGCGTGATGGCTTGGCCATCAAGAAGTCCTGATCTCAACCCGATTGAACACGCCTGGGATGAGCTTGGGAGGCTAGTCAGAAATCGCAGACCACCACCTACTACCCTCAGGGCACTAAAGCAGGCCCTGGTTTTTTTAACACTAATCTAAAAATGTCTATTTTCATTGTTTTATCTTTTTTAAGTTAAAAATGTTACTAATGTATAATTTTAGTTTCTAAGAATTAAGGCCTATAAAATTTGCAACAAAACGTTTTTAATCTTAAATCTCTACCTTCTATAGTTGAGAAAAAAAAATAATTTGAAAAGTGTGATACTTACTTTTGCAGGCCAGTGTAGTATGTTTAAATAATATCCCGCATTTTTATAATATAAACAAACAGTTTCTTCTTACACTAATTCAAAGTCCTGTAAAAATGTTTACACAGTTTGTCTACAGGATTGAGCGAGTCTCATACAAAAAATCCTAAAATGATAAAATATGACCTTTGCCTTGCGTAGAATTGTTTACTCGGCGGATTAGTGTGTTTGTTTGCAAGCAAGAATTGAAACCATTTTAATAATACATCTTGGTTCGTGATTTTTTTCTCTTGCTTATATTTTGTTTTTTCTATTGTCATTAATAAATTATTTTTTTGTAATGTCGCAATGTCGTAGAACGTACGGCACTCCACACAAACCCAAGTGGTTTATTGGTGCTATTGTATTATAGTGTACTTTATGTTCCTTTAAATAAATTAATAATAAACAAAACACTTTTAAAGGATTAAAACGCGTGTAAAAACACCCAAACTGGTGTTTTTTCACCCAAATTTCAATAGAGGAGACCGCCTTAAATTTAAATATAAATATATAAATGCCTTCTGGAATATTTCTCTTACTAACTGCTCGATCATCACCTATGCAGATGATACAGCCCTCCTAGTCCATGGACGCGAACGGCCTACCACTTATGCTTTAGCGGAACAAGCTCTCGGAAACGTACTTGACTGATTTTCTAATAATCTCCTAACCCTTAACCTTACAAAGACAACATACTTAACCTTTACGATAACAGCTCCAGGTCAACCATCTCCAGAAATATTCCCGTTTAAGGCTGACTCATGCACAAATCGTTTCTCACCTTCTTCATGTGATTGCCCAATTTTATCTAGGTCTAATAATATCAAATATCTTGGAGTCTATATTGATAACCAATTAAATTGGAAATTTCACCTGGAAAAACTCACCTCGCTTATACGAAAATTAATATACATATTTAAAATGTTAAGATCATCCGTTGATAGTGATACGCTAAAATTAATCTACTTTGCTCTGTGCCAGTCCATCATCAGCTATTGCATTTCAATATGGGGAGGTGCCGCAAAGACCAGATTTCTGGAACTAGAACGGGCACAAAGAGCTGTTATCAAGGTAATGACGTGTAAACCTTAAGAGCTTGCTTTACAAAGAATCTGGAGTTCTGACCGTGACATATACTTTATACTTCATTCCATATTCAGAAAACACACCACACTCTCATACGATAAAAATAAAAGTAAAAGAAGAAATCAAAGAGTTTGTCCAGTTCCAAATTTTAGAACTTCTCTATCCAGTCGACATCATCAAGTAATCGCAAGTCATCTCTATTATAAAATAAATCAACAATGTCACATATATCCTCTTGCAAAATTTTCCTGTAAATCCGTTGTTAATAAATGGCTCCTTCTGCCATGAATAATAAATGCATGCTTCTTCATTTTAATGTTATTATTATCTTAAACCAATATAAATTGATTTACACAAACACTGGTACCCATAACACAAGTTAGATCGTATCATGGGTATCAGAGTTTCAATTCAACACTGTATTTTATTTAAGATAAGTTAATTTTTAAGGCGTAGTATATATAGGGGAATGTGAGGGGACACCGGATAGTTAAGACAAAGACGCCATAAATTAGTATCTATATTATTTATTTATCTTTTTAACATCATAAGTCTTTAAGTATATAGTTGAAATACTTTGATATGCAAAAAATTTAGATCAAACTTAATGGATAGGAAATACAAGAGATTTATAAAAAAAAATATTTCCAATTTCACCCCATACCTATGGATCAATATTTAAGTGTTCTGAACCTCTGTTTTTGTGAAATAAAGTTTATTATTATTATTATAATGTGTAATTCTTTACTATTTAATTTTGTAACTATTTTCGTGATGTCTATTGTTTCCAAATTTATTACTTTCTTCAGTCGGTATAAAAACTCTAGTTTTCAAAGCTTTATAATATCTCTTTGTATTAAATAATATTGTGCATTTCTGTTATTTTGAAGCAAGTTATCTAACTTTTAAGAGTTTATAGAGCAAAGCAAATATTTTTGAAGAAAACCACACAAATACGTGCTCGTTCTCGCTGAACAAAAGTGTAACTAAGTATAACAATAAACTGTGCTCACTAAGACCCTTATGAGTTTGTTGAAATAGGTTATTTTAAAGGAAATAAATGGAATACGTGTTTTTTTAAGACTTTTGTAAGTTATATATTTTTTTTATGGAATAGGAGGACAAACGAGCGTACAGATCACCTGGTGTTAAGTGATCACCGCCGCCCGCAAAAATATATTTGCCAGGTCTCAGTCAGCCGCAACATAAAGTTTGCTAAGAGGTGTTAAGAGGTACATTTTTGTTGATAATTGTAGTAATCTGTTTATTTTTTTTTTTTAATTTTAATACAAAATTGAAGTTTACTATTTATGATAAACCATGGTTGCATTCCATGGTTGTTAAAAATGGCTGCAAGTAGAGGTTGCCATGATTCTACGTATAATTAACAAGAAAGATTAATAAACATAAAAGTATATGTTTTTTAGTAAATTTAACTTAATTTTAAATGAAATTATGTAAGGAATTAAAAAAAAAGTGGATACCAGCACTCAGCCAGTTGTTGTTAATTGTTTATAGTTAATTTTACCAGTGGGAGGCTCCTTTGCACAGTTTATTGTTATACTTAGTTACACTTTTGTTCAGCGAGAACGAGCACGTATTTGTGTGGTTTACCTCTAAAATATTTGCTTTGCTCTATAAACTCTTAAAAGTTAGATAACTTGCTTCGAAGTTACAGAAATGCACAATATCTATACTTTTCTATACTAATATTATAAAGCTGCAGTGTTTGTTTGTTTGTTTGAACGCGCTAATCTCTGGTACTACTGGTCTGATTTGAATGATTCTTTCAGTGTTGGGTAGTCCATTTATCGAGGAAGGCTATAGGCTATGTTTTTTTATTTTCAAAATTAGGGATCCGTAATAAAATTGCTATTTTGTAACACAAGGTGTAAAATCGAAAACCTATTATTGCGTGCGCTGCAAAAACTATTGACAATAGAACAAAATGATGTACAGGCTATAATATAGGCAATATTTTATTACTTATAAAACTATCGCGTGAATTATACTTTATATGGCAAAACAACGTTTGCCGGGTCAGCTAGTTATTTAATATAAAGAGATATTGTAAAGCTTTGAAAACTTTTTAAAATTTTTTAAGCTTTTATAGCGACTGAAGAAAGTAATAAATTTGGAATTAGGCATCACGAAAACAGTTACAAAATTAAATTGTAAAAAACTCAGTTCGAATATTTTGAAGAACTTTTCAGCATCTTACTGATTATTGTAAATATCAATTTTTAATTTTTTAGAAAATATTTATTTAATCTAATAATAGTTACAATTATTGTTTTTTTTTGTAATCGGTGTCCTCCCGCCTCTCGCCTTGTCACGTTGCGCGTGCGACACAAGCACATCTCGCCTACAACTATGTATATAGTAAACCTACCTTGGCTGACATTGACTCCAAAAACAACAATAATTGTAACTAGACAATTAATACAACTTTACATTTTGCACTATTTTAAATGACTTTTATGGTTTTCTAATATCTCATGGATGCCATTGTGAGATCTGGATCAAATTGCAATGGGACCACACGGAAAGCACCAGCTTTCAAATAAAAAAGAATTATCAAAATCGGTTTACCAAGTCGAAAATTCTAAGGTAACAAATATAAAAAAATCCCGGCAAATTGAGAACTACCTCCTTTTTTTAAAGTCGCTTAAAAATTGTGTTTCAAGTTTCGAACCGCCATTTGACAGAGAAATCGGTTTACACATAATAATTTAGAAACTATTTCTATAAAATTGATACATAAAAAGCCTGCTGAATGTACAAAACAATATAATCCTTCAATTCAAAGAAAGTACTTTGCAGTTTCTTATGAAGCAGCCGATACGTAGTAAGCCGTTATTTTGTGACTAAATTTATACCTGTCTTTTCATGTTGGTTTTTCAACGCAAAATGTAAACAACAAAGAGACGAATAATTGAAATTGGGAATTCTTAAATGTTTGGAGTATAATTGTATTGTAAGAGTTTCATTAAATGCTTATTGCTGTTGAGAAGCATTTTGAAGCGGTTTCCAGGAAACGTATTATTTTGGATGACATGGCATTTTGTGTGATCTTTTTTATTTGCAGGTACATAATATTTTTTTTCCATTTAGAAAATAATAAATGTTTGGCGATGATTACTTTCCAATAGATCAGATCAGATTATATATTATATAACTTTATATCTTAATTTATGAATACAGAACAAAAAAAAGTTGTATTTCAAAGTCAAAGTCAAATAAACTTTATTCGAATAGATTTAAACTAAGCGCTTTTGAATCGTCAGTAAAAATATTTAATAATAAATCAATAAAAATACTGAATTTTTCAATTTTATTAATTTATAATCGCTTATAAAATGCTCACAGAATACCTTTATTTATTTATTTATGGTGTATGTGGATGATGCAGCTACTGTACTCAATAACTTTTGTATTAATTTACATTTACTTTTTTGACTTACTCGTGTAAGACATTGACTATTTAACGTTTGAGTGTGTTTGTTGCATCATTTTACATATTACATTGCAATTGAAATGATTTGTAAATCGATGTAAATGTAAATATTGATATAAAAGAGTGGCAATGAGTTTCTTGCTACTTCTTCTCATTAGCTCAACACTACGAAGTAGCGGTAGATTCATGAAGAAAAATATTTTAATTTTTTTTTGACATTCATAAGTGTCATTTCCGTGACCTACGTGAATAAACTGATTTTGATTTGATTTGATTTGAATCTACCTTTTGTTTTGAAAAAGTAGAGCTCGTGAGAAGAACATACAAGAAACTCAACGGTTGTCTCTTTTGAATATCAATGAGTTGCTGTTACTAGTGTTGACGAGGCGGCATATTTGTTTTGCCATATAAATGTCATTGACTGAATTATATAGGTTCTAGAAAGTACCTAATCATCAAAATATCATAATATTATGTTAAAACTTTCTCCGAAATACGGTGTATCTTATGGTATGAGTACTATTCCGATCGTTGCAGTAGTTTTCACAGTATAACCGAAGGTATAAAATGGCTCTCCATTTATATATAAATTAATACGTAAAGCGAAAACTTTGTACACCTTTTTTAAAAAATGCCAAATTGAACTTAGTTAATGTTTTTATGCAGTAGAAGTGCATAAAACATTTTTTTTTATATAAAATGCCTCATAAATACATTAAATTAATTAAAAATAATAGCACACACTACTGCTTGAACGACACACAATATTTACACACTTATATTTATAGACTACTAGCTGACCCGACAGACGTTGTTATGTATATAATAAATAAAATAATGTTTCTATATGAATTTGTCAATAATATATCATAACATCAAAAATTACTTCGTAACATATGCACCCTGCTGTCGTAATGAAATTGTTTCACAGCAGAACGGTCAAACCGTGCGTCAATACATT
This sequence comes from Leptidea sinapis, assembly GCF_905404315.1. Classification (NCBI taxonomy): domain Eukaryota; kingdom Metazoa; phylum Arthropoda; class Insecta; order Lepidoptera; family Pieridae; genus Leptidea; species Leptidea sinapis. Next base: position 8,727,821 of record NC_066289.1, read on the forward strand.
CTCTCATAGAAATGATGTATGGACACATCAAAGGAAAAACCAATTTGTTGTTTTTATTTAATATAGCAGTATTTTCCTATTTTATTCACCTTTTAAATCTTCTCTGGACTTCCACAAATAATTCAAGACCAAAAAAAGCCAAATCGGTCCAGCCGTTCTCGAGTTTTAGTGAGACTAACGAACAGCAATTCATTTTTATATATATAGATAATCGTTGCTCGAATATTATGTGTGGCAAACTCGCAACTTGGTGGCCCGTACCACGTTGGGAATTTAGACCGACAGGATCTAACGATGACGATGTGAACACTTTGAAATAGGCAATAACAATACAATGCACGTACGTACCTTGAACTACTAACTAACTACTAACACTCGATGATTATCCACCAGCCACAGGGATTCTCACGTGGTCGAAAGGAATCTTTCGTTCTAACCGTTTTCGTTGACCGCCGTGTCTCCACTCGCGGTACCACGTCGGAGTGCGTTCGCTCTGACATACGTCAAGAACGTCGTGCATGACAGCTAGTGTTAGCTGCAGGTTGTCATTGCACTAAATTCAAGTGCCAACTATCGTTCATCTGTGGCGCGAAATATAAACGTACTTCACGTTTACGGTAACGGAACATTATGCATTAGATGATATAATTATGAGAACGTGCTTTTTTTATTAAATATTTTAAAGTGAAACATTTCTAATCCATTCTTTTTATTTCGCCACAGTGGTATGCCTGTGAAATATAGTCGCAATTAAAGGTCTTTTTAAAAGTCTTTCTTAAACAAAAAACTACTTTTACTAACATTAGCTTTAATTGATTATGATTGACTTGTTGCCCTAAATGTGAATAATCTTACTTGGCTGAATTAAATAATGAGGGTAGTACAAAAAACATTGATTGATGACATAAGTAGATAGCAGGTCTTAGATCATTTATACGTCTAGATAGACTATGACAGCTGTGAAAACGATGAAAAAAACTTCTATTTTGAGCAATTCACGTACACTAAACTAATTACTAATTCCTGGCCTGTTTTTATCGGTTGTCTAACAGCAAGAGACTATCTAGAAGTATTAATTATCTCGGTAGAAGATGATAGTTTCCACGTTGATCAACAACATACCATCCTCGCTAACCAGGAAAAGTACGATGAGAGAATATTATGTTGCACCGACATCAAACTAAGTTATCAAGTTTGTTAAAGTTAGCCGCAAGTAAATATTTTACTGGGAAAATACGAGCGCCAATACAACTACGTGCCTATGCTACTCGAAGACAGAGCGGAACTATAAAGTAAATTGTGTTTTGTTAGCCTTAGTTAGAGTTCTAACTTTTATAACTTAAATGGTTTTGAACACTGTTTGTATCAATTCAATAGTACCATGTGTATTTATGTGGTAAAGGTTATTATAACATTGATTACTTTGTTCATTTGAGCTTTTTTATAACATTATGACACGAGACGAGCAGGACGTTCAGCTGATTGTAATTGATACACCATGCCCATTACAATGCAGTGCCGCTCAGGATTATTGCAAAACCCAATAGTCTGAGCGGCACTACAATTGCGCTCGTCACCTTGAGACATAAGATGTTAAGTCTGATTTGCCCAGTAATTTCACTAGCTACGGCGCCCTTCCGACCGAATCACAACAATGCTTACACATTACTGGTTCAGGGTAGAAAAAAGCTTGGATACAGAGCAATCACCCAGAGGCTGTTAAATAAATAAATTTTACTGTGACGATATTTAGTAACTTGCGTCTGTTCTTCTCAGGTTTGAAGCTTATATTTTCGTTTTTGAATAAAAATATTTGAATTTGAATTTCGATCGTTTTAGAAGCTCTATGTTTGATGTAACGGTTCTGTTTATCATAAAGCAATTGTACAAAATATAGTACTACCCGCGCGAGAGAAAATACACCCGTATGATCCGCATGAAGAAACATTAATTTTCAGCTATTCGTTTTTATCAGACCTATTCGTCATTCATTCATTGTAGCTCAGAGGGCAATGGAGAGGGCGATGCTCGGAGTTTCCCTGTGAGATCAAATCAGAAATGAGAAGATCCGTATGAGAAACAAAGTGACCGACATAGCCCTGATGATTTCGAAACTGACGTGCACATAGCTCGACGGACACATGGCCATTATTATTATTATTATTATTTGAAGAGGGTGGCTATTTCCTGGTCCTAAAAGGTTCCTAGTAACACCGCGTCCAGAATTGGACTATTGTGTTCGCCACTCATACTAAAGCTCATCGTCAAGCCCTACCGCCTTTACGAACCGCAGTAGTTCCTTGACGCGAGTGTTGCAAACACTATCTGGTGGTACGAAGTAGTTGCCAAAGATTGTGTTACGCTTATGCATTAGTGGGCCGCAGTCGCAGAGTAGATGAATAGGTGTTTCATCATCCTCAAGGCAGAACCTGCAAGCCTTGTCGCTTCTGATGCCGACCACACTGAGGTGCTTGTTTAGGCGACAGTGCCCGGTTAGCATCCTAGTGAGTATGCATAGATTTTTCCTGTTCAATGATAGGGCTTCATTCGCATAGCTACTGTTGAATGCCCTTATCAGTGCTTTAGAGTGGTTTAAACCTGAAGAGTTGTTCCAGCGTTTAAGTGCTTCTTGTTTACATTGGTTACTCAGGGTGTGTCGGATGGCGCTCTTTGGCAGTCCACAAATGGGTTCCGGACCATATCGGACTGCTTTAGCCCCAGCTCTTGCGAGCTCATCGGCCATTTCATTGCTTATGATTCCGGCGTGCCCTGGGACCCATCTGAGAATCACTCTGTTTTTCATGCCTAATGAATTCAGGCATTCGACGCAATTATTGACTAACTTAGACGACGTCAAGTCAGCGTCTAAAGCCAACAATGCTGCCTGACTATCAGAGTGAATGTATATGTTATGATTGAAGTAGCCTTTTTGGATATTGGTTTCCGCACATTCCAGGATGGCGTACACCTCTGCTTGAAATATGGAGGTAAAGCTTCCCAGGTTTGTGCTGGATTTAAACCTGGGGCGTTCTCCATAGACCCCACAGCCGACTTCATTTTGGACCCATCGGTGAACCACATGAGGCTCCCGTCCTTCCACGTGACTTTGTTGTTCATCCAGTCGTCCCTGGAAGGTAGTTCCACGATATAGTGTTTAAGATTAGAAGAAGAGATTAATTGTGGAATCGTCTGATCAGGTAACATGCCTAATATGTGGTCTCGCAGAACTGAGTCCTCTAAGGTCCTAAGCGTTTGCGATATCCAGTTACATGAATATGGCCACAATACACATGGCCATTAGGGCAGTAAATTCCTCGAACGGCGACCACGTACCGGAAGACTTAGTGTTGGTAGGCCCCACAAGACAGACTGACGATCTGATCAAAATCGCCGGAATACGTTGGATGAGGGCAGCGCAGGACCGATCGCCATGGCGATCTTTGGGGGAGGCCTTTGTCGAGCAGTGGACGTGTTTCAGCTGAAATTATGATGATTGTGAAAACCGAATTATTAGTGTAATACAATAATATTGTAAATCTTCTACTCTCTACTGTCTACGATATTGTAATCAAGTGCGGCAAACACTGGAGAAACGGGTCGCAACATCAAAAGAGGCACACATTGTGCGGAAAATAGGCAGCAACACCTCGGCGGTGGTAGATCATGCTCGATTCAGACACAACACATTATACTGTGTTTAGTAAGATGAATAAGTGTTGGCCCGCAAAGAGAACTTTTATCATGCAACTTTTTGAAACCATTCAAATTGATCGCCGGCCTCTTTATAAAAGCCTTGAAGCCTTTATGTTATGAAATCCTAAATGAATATAACCAAGTGGAAGGCTCCTTTGCACAGGATGCCGGCTAGATTAGGGGTACCACAACGGCGCCTATTTCTGCCGTGAAGCAGTAATGTATAAGAATTATTGTTTTTTGGTCTGAACGGTGCCGTAGCTAACGAAATTACTGCTCAAATGAGACTTAACATCTTATATCTAAAGGTGATGAGAGCAATGGTAGTGCCGCTCAGTGGGTAGGGCATATCAATTACCATCAGCTTAACGTCCTGATCATCTCGTCCCTTATTGTCATAAAAAAACCAAGAACACATTTAATTTTTTAGAACGATATGCTTCGGTAAGAATTTGAATATAATCTTAGCAAATTCGCATAAAACCTATTTGTTGGCAACGGCGATGTAAAGCAGCATTATTGCATGAATTGTAACAAAGAAAATTATGATCCGCTTATTTTACTACGAAAAAAACAAAGTAGGGAGTAATTCAATTTAGCAATTCTTGAGTGTTCAGAAGTTTATTGTGATTGGTTTTTTATTAATTGTTTGGAGACGTAATAAGATTTGTAAAACCTATATTTGTGCTTGATGAACGAAAATTCGAAAATACTCTTGAAAGAGATTCTCTAATGCTTAAGAAAAAATAAATGATGAAGGGATTCTAAAAGATTGAGTTTTTATAACAATATTGGTGTGTTAACTTATACTTACAATAAGTATATTCTATGTCCATTAGTAAATAAGTATTATATATAAAAGTATGAAAATTGGTAATGTTACATAATATGACGTCACCACGTCGCTTTTATGATGCGTTAGCCTTAGATTAAGGATTGCTCTCCGCTGCGCTCAAACTAGATACCGCAGGCAATACGTCCAGTGCGCGTACTCGAGCCAGTCTCGAACAATGTGTGACGTTGACGTGCCACATGTTCTGTTAAACTTTACTATTATGCCAGGTTGCGTAGTAAAACTTTGTAAAAATAATACTACAAGAAATAAGAAAGACACTGGGATCACATATCATCAGTAAGTATTTTGTATTTTATTAATTTCAATGTAAAATAACACGAAGCATATGTTACAAAATTTTAAAGATGACATTGAGTGTCAAGATGCCACGTACACAAGCATCTAATAGTTGTCGTAATAAAAAAGCGATTGTTCGTAGGTAGTGCGGTATCTAGTTGGAGTGCAGCGAACAATTATCCTTAATCTAAGGCGTTATCGTTGATTTCTGAAACTCAAAATCGGCAGCCATGACACTTACATGTATTTTCACGCGTAATTTATAGTAAAACTAGCTGACTCAAAAGACGTTGTTCTGTAGATAATAAAAAAAACTGTTTTATAGGAATTTGCCAATAATATATCAAAACATCATTATTATTATTAATTAATTATTTTGTAAAAATGCTCCCTGTTGTTATAATGAAATTGTTTCACAGCGGAACTGTCAAACCGTGCGTCAATAAATTATCTCATAGAAAATATGTCCATACAAAAAAAAATATTGAAAATAAAATAATTATGGATCCCAAATCGAAATAAAAACTATCCTATCTCTCAAGTTGGACTAAACTGCACTCCATGAAGTGTCACGTGATTTATATATATTAAGATGAAGTTTTTTGTGTTGCAGACTACTTTATTATTATCAAGTTTGCACGCTGACTACAAAAAAAGGCTCGCCTAGTTTCAGAATACTATGGGTCTCGTTTGTCCTCTTCAAAAAAAAAATTGAACGAATAAAGTTTTTTCCAAAATAGTATACATTGAATAACAATCCAAAATCTGTCATCATATTCTATTTACTACTACAACTATTTCTTACGAGGTAAGTTTAGTATTTAAACAAAATCGATAGAATATCATAATAATATGCATAGCTTTAAATAAATCAATTCTTTAATCACTGCGATTTGTGGCCACAAATATGTGAAAGAAAACAGGATGTAATTTTTTTTAGAAAAATTATTCGGGTCGATTTCCGTCAAAAGTTCAAGAAATTTTAAAAAACTAAATATGTAGTTATTGATTTCTTATAAATCGAGGGCACTACTTTCACGACTTTTCTCTAATACTCGTAGTTTCCGATTTGGCCATCACTGCCCTTCTCAAAAAACCATCCTGTAGATTAATATTCTCATCATGTTATTACTATTCTATTTGCCGACAGGTTATCTGCAAGGGCAGCACGATTATCTAAGTTTCTACTTAGTAATAGCATAGTTTAATGTATAGTATAAGGCATTAGCAATATCTGTGACGCTATAGCCAGCCTAATGTTATTGAGTCTGCATTCATGATAGCCGTTATATTGACTATATGCATCGCTTCATAACGTTGTTATTACGGTCTGTTTACTGAACAACAGTATAACTGCCCAGTAAAGGTATCTGCCCACTTCACCGTATCATACCATGACCGTGCTAGGAGCGTATCAGGCAAATAAATAATATTTGTATTGAAAAGTATGACACTGTTCCCACTAGACCGTTCCATCACCGACCAACACCGTCGCGTGCCAACCCGGTCAGTGGGCATAGTAGAGCGTATCGTACTTTTCGTGCCTGATACGCTCCTAGCACGGTCATGGTATGATACGGTGTAGTGGGTAGAGACCTTTATATACCTACGTATTAAGATTATAGTATGTGGTTCTTAATTCCTGTGTATTTTACGTACCCGAAGTTCATTACAACTCAAGTAATTGTCATCTTCGAATATATAAAATTCTCGTGTCATGGTGTTAAACATTGAACTCCTCCGAAACGGCTTCTCATGAAATTTTGAGTGAATATTGGGTAGGTCTGAGAGTCGGACAACATCTATTTTTCATCCCTCTAAATGTTACGGGTAGTCCACACGAATTGTTTTTTTTTTTTTTTTAATTTGTTTGATTATGAGTCAGCATTAAGAATACATACAACTTCAAATTTTCACCCATCTACGATCAACAGTTACTTTTGTATCGCGATTTAATATCGGCAATACAACGTTTGCTGGGTCAGCTAGTAGCATTATATAAACTAATAGTACCATCTCTGTGCTCTTGAAAAGGACTATTCGCGCTATATATAACTTAGTTCCTACAGTGTCATATAGAGAATATTAAATAAATTAATATGTTAACTATTACCTCTTAATATTTTCTTGATTCACTTGAAATTCGCATAAATTGATTTGTCGAGACTTTTGACTTTGCCATATTAAATATTCTAGTGTGAACATCTTAGATTAAGGATTGGTCTCCGCTGCGCTCCAAATAGATACCGTACTACCTAAGAACAATAGCTTTTTTATTACGGCAACTGTATATTGTAGTGCGTTTGCTATTTGTAAGATGCTTGTGTGCGTGGCATCTTAACATTCAATAGCATCTTTCAAATTATGTAAAAAAATTATACGCTTCGTGTTATTTTACACTGAAATAAATAAAATACAAAATACTTACTGATGACCCCAGTGTCTTTCTTATTTCTTTCAGTACTATATTTACAAAGTTTTTCTACGCAACATTTTAGTTTCAACTATTAGCAAAGTTTAACAGAACATGTGGCACTTCAACGTCACTCATTGTTTGAGACTGGCTCGAGTACGCCTTCATGGGCGTAGTATTAGTTGCCGCACTTTGCGACTATGCCTGCGGTGTCTAGCTGGAGCACAGTAGAGACCAATCCTTAATTTAAGGTAAATATGGTAAATAAACTTCCAAATTTTAATGAACAAAAACTATTAATCTATTAAGCATAATGCACATAGGTACATCTCGGAAGAAATAAACAATTAAATAAATTAATGAATGAATTAGGAATGAAATTGCCAATGTCCTATTATGAACTTAAACTACATCATATGTCGTGTGTCGGTTCATTTAAAGCAGACAAATCATGCTGTTTACACAGAATACAGTATTTGTACACAGAGTAATTTGGGTGTATGAGAATAGTATCGACATATGACATACAAGAATATTGGCTCCGATCCAGAAACTGTATTAGCATTATTTAACTTGTAGTTGAAGCCAGTTGGCTCGATCGTTGGTGACACTATATTGACAACGACTCTTCGAAATGTAGATAATATTTTGAAGCGTTTAATATATTTTTAGTTTATTCATTCACTTCAAATGGGATATTAGCAGCATTAATAAATATTGTTTTCATGAGTCCAGGGTAGCCAATCTATTATTGTACAAATTTTAAAGACTAGACGAACAGGACGTTCAACTGATGGTTATTGATACACCCTGCCCATTACAATACAGTGCCGCTCAGGATTCTTGAAAAACCCAAAAACTCTAAGTGGCACTGCAATTGCGCTCGTCTCCTTGAGACATTAGATGTTAAGTCTCATTTGTCTAGTAATTTCACTAGCTACAGCGCCCTTCAGACCGAAACACAATAATGCTTACACATTACTATTTCACGGCAGATATAGGCGCCGTTGTGGTGACCATAATCTAGCCGGCATCCTGTGCAAAGAAGCCTCCCACTGGTAATGGCTTGCTTTAATACTTTTTGTTAATATATTTTTGATAGTGCTCTCATCTTTAAATCAATATCAACCAACTTAATATAACCACTTATAAAACATCAGTGATGCAATAGTTTGACCCGTTAGCTCTCACTACGGCGCCCCCAATCAATCCTTACCCGCTACGATCCAATATGATTTTAAATGTATGTTTATGTAAGGTTCGCAATGCTGTTTCGTTTCCTCTGGTGCTACAATAGTGTGATCAGATACCATCAGGTGACCCATATTGGTAAATGCTCTTTTATCCTCTTCATCCCATAAATAGTGAGTGATTCTAATATACAATACTGAGGTAGTGAGTGATTTAAAGGCACGAAACAAAAAATTATTTGCTCTCGTGTGAAACATACAACTTTTCACCTTGATTAGCGAGAAAAGTGTTATAGGTTATAGTAAGAGAAACAATTAAGATAATATTTAATAATGTTTATAATAAATATCAAACCCTCATACAAAAATCAAAAAACTTGGATTTTAGAACGCACAGGATCGCATTGTTTATTTTTTTAACGCGGAGTAATTCCCGGATGTATGGTCACGTGGGGTTCGAAATTTAAATCACTTTGCCTCACGCTCGCAGCAAAAAGCGTTTTTGCATAGCAAAGTTTTCACGTAGCAATAGCGCCCTTTTCGTGCTGGAGAGGTGAAAAATATATTTTAGATAAGATTTTCTCCGGCAGGACGTTAAACAGCAACATCTGTCCATCCAACTCCAATAATTCCAAACAGTGTTAATATGATCTGAGTAACTCATTTATGAGACGTAGCGTAATGCGATATACTACTTACTACTGCGGCGGATCCAAAGTGGCACTTGGCTTCCGACACGAGAGTATTCATTTATTTCCATCCTGTGCAATTTCACGCCAATTCAAGATTTTATATCTCGCACAGGTCAGCATTCTTCCGGTCTTTCCGCCTGTACTTAGGGCGACCTACTGGGCTTAGTCCCGAGTATACTTTTCTCACTCCACGATCCTCTCCCATGCGTTCTACGAAGCCGAGCTTACTTCTCTAATATTCTTGGGCTCAGCCACGAGGTCTAGTATCTTAGCATTGTTACGGACTCTCCATTCTCCATTTTCAGACAGGGTGGAGCCCAGGATCTTACGTAGAATCTTTCGCTCTCCTACCAGTAGTTTAGTCTCCTCTTTTAGCGTAAGTGTGGCTTCCGTGAGGCTTCTTATAGTAATGCGATTTAGTTACATTAAAATCTAATTGCAACCATAGAAATACTGAGAATCAAAGATCGAATGTCTTCTATTTTATTTTATTTTCACTTTTCAAGAGGAATTCACTCGAGAATTTAATAAAGATAGTAGCACAAATAAGCCAATTAAGAGCTCTATCAAGAAGCTTCAACATAATACAAGGATAATTGCTAATAGTAGGGCCACTAAATCAACGACAAGGAATATTAATGGCCATAAAATTACCGTTTTGGAAAATAAGTGTAAATTTTATTATATGAAAATGTTTTAATTTACTTAGCAAATCCATTTAAGCTTGAACGATTTTTGTTTTGATTGATGTTACAATAGATAGATTTGCTCATGTTTTTTTTTTAGTTTAAAGTTTCTAATTGAGAAAAATTCTAAGTGCTTTTTAATCTTGAAGTGGAGACGTTTATCTCAGTTAATTATTCTTCAGGCTTAAAAGAGAATGGCGAGAATGGACCCACAGACTTTAAAAATTAAGGAAGCATCGTACAAGTACAAGTTTATATTAATTATAAACATAAGTTTATACGGTGATTATATATTATTTAGGTGCTAAGATATGGGAGTCAAGAGAACGAAGTTATTATATAATTTATTAAAAAATAAGTCATCTTGCACTAACGGAATGCTTTGCGCAATTGACATCTACATTTTTACTACACAAATCAGTAGTAATCAATATCTATATATATAAAAATGAATTGCTGTTCGTTAGTCTCGCTAAAACTCGAGAACGGCTGGACCGATTTGAATAATAATTTTGATCTTCAGTTATTTGTGGAAGTCCAGAGAAGGTTTAAAAGGTGAATAAATATGAAAATGCACAGAATTAAATAAAAACAACAATATTGTTTTTCTCTTGAATTTTTCCCCCGTCGTTCAGAAATCAATTTGAAAGAATAGTTTAAAATGATTACTTAGAATCTTCGTATCTTCGTATCTTTCTATCTTTCTCAGGAGGTAAAACAAACTAAATTTTTAGCTACCTACAGTTGGTAGATTTTATGTACGATTTAATATTTGTTAGGTCTGAGAATAGGTCATCATCTATTTTATATACCCCAAAATTTTTTAATTCTTGATTTTTTCATTTTACTTTATATGGCAATACAACGTTTGCTGGGTCAGCTAGTTCACAATAAGATTCAATAAGATTATTTTCGCATTTTGACACTATAATGAGTAGGTAACTTCTTAGAAGTATCGATACCTGCTTGAAAAATAATGAATTGTTATTCCTCAATTATTAACACTTTTTACTAATAACATTAACTATAGCACTGCTGGCCAACCTTCTACATATTTATATAGTAATACATAATATTATCTTTTAGCAGACAGTAATTAGGCATAGACATAAGAAACAAATTATCGTTTTATTATTTTAGTTTATGTTTTACTTTTAGGTATTCCTTTTTTCTCCCACTTTTATTAACTTGCTTACGATTTGCTTTTTTCTTAGTTCTATTACGTTCAACATTTATTAATAAATTTCCTTGATGTATGCCATTTCTTTCAGCGGGTCTCTCTCGGCATATCCTACTCCGGTACTCGCAATCCTCCTTTGTAATTTGTATTGAAATTATCAATTCAAATTCAAATATTTTTATTCAAAATAGGATGTGAAATCACTTCTTGAAAGTCAATAAAACTACCACCCATTAAAAAAAGGAATGCCTCAGACCTGAGAAGAATGGGCGCAACAAACTCAGCGGGCTTTTTTTTTTCATCAAAAAAATGTTTTACAATTAAAGTAACATTAACAAAGTAACATTGTACAATTAAACTTATTATTTAATAGCCTGAGGGCGGTCGCTCCCAATCTGTGGTATCATTAAGAAAGTCATTTATGTTATAGTAACCTTTACCACACAAACGTTTTTTAACAATTCTTTTGAATAACGTAATACTTTTGTTTTGAACATGTTGTAAAAGCATATACATCGCCCCACAAAAGACTTACTAACTCGACTTAGCCGAGTAGTAGGCATCATCAGTTTATGTCTGTTCCTGGTGTTAACATTATGGTTATGACAGTTTCTGGCAAATTCACTTATGTGCCTATGATAAAAAAATAGACAACATCAGATTTTGATAAGACATTTGTATTTGTTGGATGCAATTAATAATTGGGACAGTAATCACGACAACCATGTTCACGAAGCGTCCTCACACAAACAATGAATTGAAGCTCTAATGAATATTCGATAATTTATTTTTATACAGTTAATTCTTTATTTACTTTTTATGAAATAATTTATATTATTTAAACACAACTCATGTTGGATGCAGCACCTTACAAACTAATTTGTTATGTATATTACAGCCATTGCAAAATACTCTAATTGATTGAGTGGCCGTTGAGTTTCTTGTATGTTCTTCTCACGAGCTCAACTTTTTACGAATTATAAAAGAAATATTTGTAGTGACAATTCAAAAGCGCTTAGTTAAGGCTAATTGAACAAAGTTTATTTGACTTTGACTTTGAATATTATATGTTCTAATGTATATTAAATTACATAGTTACCAAAGGGCCTCCCTGAAGCGGAATATTTAACTTTGAAACTTTTTGTTGAACTGTTCAACTCTCATTACTTTTGCTATAGTTCGGAATTTCGCTAAGTTGAGGCTTGAAAGGTTTCTTCAGGGCCCCGGAGATTAAGAAGGTTATAAGTTATTCTAATACTTTGATTCTTGTATAAACGAAAAAACCGTCTAATGAAAATTATGACGGCCCCATTATTCAAATTTAATGTTTTCTCAAAAGTAATATTTATCGCGCTTATATTTTGTTGTTTTCTATAAAAAAAATTGTTAGGTACTGTTAGTTTATATTGTTTATATTTAATTACTAGCTGATGCCTGCGACTTCGTCCGCGTAGATAAAGGGATTTTAGAAATAATAATAAGTAATGTTTCCAGGAAGATTGCTATGGCAAACTAAACCGATGTTTGCCGTGATGCAGTTATGTGTAAGCATTACTGTGTTTCGATCTGAAGGACGCCGTAGCAAGTGAAATTAGTGGGCAAATAAGACTTAACATCTTATATTATCAAGGTGACGAGCGCAGTTTTAGTGCCGCTCAGAACTTTTGGGTTTTTCAAGAATCCACCGGCATGGTAATGGGCAGGGCGTATCATTACCATCAGCTGAACATACTGCTTGTCTCGTTCCTTATTGTCATAGCGTCAATTTCAGATTTTCACAAATCCCGTGGGCATCATGGATTTTCCGGGATTAAATGTAGCCTATGTTATTTCCCAAGCTCTAGTCTATCACTGTACCAAATTTCATCAAAATCGGTTCAGTACCTCCGGCGTAAAAGCAAAAGCTTGTTTGTCAACAAACATACATTCACATTTATAATATTAGTAGGGATAGGGATATTTATCGATAGTAATTTCAATTGTGTTGCAAACAACGTGATTACTAGTAATAAGTCGTTTTATTGGCAGAATCTAAGGCTGAGATATTTTATAGAGTACCTAGGCTTTGCTCAGACTTTACTTACGAAATTTTTGCGGAAAGTAAGCTAAGCATAATCTTTGATATCGTTATTATAGTAATTTGACAGCTGAAATTAAGCTGAGTTAAGCTTTAACAGCCCACTGACCTCTAGTATATACCACTGGACTGGCGGCTGTCAAAGCGCTTTTGTGCCTGTTTCATATTTGCCATTTTGGCGCTGCTGGTCATGTAGCGAGTGTCTGCGGTACTTAAACTAATGATGACAACCTCAGCAAACATGTGCTTTATAACGTTGATTCTTGAAGTATAAATAACACGGAAAAAGAAAGAAATTAATTCAAAATGCCACGACTCCAAAAATTACAATAATCGTAACTAGAATAAGATTAATTAATTAGTTTTTATAAAAATACGCAATTATTTTTATAATTTTTAGTGCACATTATATATATTGTTTTGTAATATTGTTTTTGAAGGCGGTTGTTTTTTTGTAATATTTTTTTATTTTATGATTTTTTGTGAATTTGAAGTACACTAACTAACAATTTTACTAAATATGTGTAAATATACTTAATTTTTCAAAGCAGCAATGAACGTAACTACTTTGCAATTTTGATTATAGACAGTGTTCCGTTACTTTGTCATGGATTCCGTAATCAGAACCTTAACAAACAATCTTTGAAGTATATGCTTTAAAAAAAGAATGATCGAAGTCGGTTGGCGCGATAATGAGTTATTCTTAAATTATTATTATTATTAAACTTTTATTATTAAATTTATCATGCACTTTGCTACGTATGTATAGCAAAATTTAAGACTTTTATGGTTTTCTCATGGATTCCACAGTCAGATCTGGACCAAATTACAAAAAGAATTATCAAAATCGGTTCACCCAGTCGAAAGTTTTGTGGTAACAAACATAAAAAAAACCCGACGATTTGAAGTCGGTTAAAAACGTGCAATCATTGATATATTGGCAGATGACAGCTATAATCTTGTAAAAAATGGAGATAGCCGAAATCCACTGCGTTTTAAGCAACTGTTCGCTTTCAAACTCATCCGTATTATACTTTGTCGCCATACTGTAATTACTATTTCAAACTTATGTGAAATCACGTTTCATACTAAATTAAATTTAAATTTTTTCTTAGGCAGTCCCGCCTCTACGTAATACGTAGTATTTACATCCTCTTTGATTATATCATCTTTCTAGCATATTTGCGGTTCTTTCTCTTTGACGCTGAACCCTAGATTATGAATATAGAACCTACTAAAATAAAAACATTTGAACTTGTCTTTCACTTTTCCTAGACTTAAATATTATTAGTTATTATTTTTTAAAATGATTAAACTTATTTTTTACGTGATCCAAGATTCTCCATAACAAAAAACATTATGTGAGCAGTTATTGATTCTGTTCTGGTATTATGAAAAATAATATTTAAAATATTGATGTTAAAAATCACACTTTAAAAGCAAGTTGAACGAAAAAGTTAAAGTCGATAGTTCTATTAGGAAAACAAACCAGTAGAATATTACATTGAATGGTTCCATTACAAAGATAATACCTAAAGCTAATAATACAAAGAGCATATTTTAAAAAGGGTAGAAATCAAAACGAAATAAATCATAAAATGAACGAATATTTTTCGTTTAATTAAGAATAAAGGCAACACAATTCTCATCTTTCCTTCCTTGGATTATCCCAATAGGATTCTTAGCAAACCGTTTAATAAATACTTTCATAAAGCAATTAAAGTGTAAATTATTTCGAAACATAATAAAGCTCCATCGAGGAAATCGCCTACCTGTTGCTAGGATACGACGCATGCGCAGTACGTCCTATTATAATCCATTATAAATGCTAAATAAAACGTAGTATTTACATTGACGCTTCAAAGAGGAGAAAAATAATTAGCGAATTATTTCACCTTTTTAGTTTTAGTTTAAGAAATTGTCAACCAAATAGTCCAGTGATTAGTGGCCTACTGAGCTAGATGTCCCAGGTTCGAATCCTGGTAGGTGCAAACATATTTATATTATGATAAATATGGATGTTTGTTTCCGAGCCATGGATGTTTATATTATGTATTTATGTATGATTTAGTATTATTGAGTAAGTATATTAAATTTATCATTGTCCTGTACCGATTCTATAGGCCATGCCTAGTTTGGGGCAAGATAATTTGTTTTAAGTGTGTCAATCAGTGGTACTCTTCAACCTGGTTGGTGAGTGATGATGGCAATGAAAAATATGAGCACCACACGTTTGAACACAATATTACTGCGTTGAAATGAATTCTTTTGAGCAATAGAGGTGATTCACTTTGTCGAAAGCTTCACAAAAGTCAGCAAATATGCTGTAGATCTGTAGATACAGATAAGCCTTGATTCAAAGAAGAAGCATTAAAACGTTAGTTTCCTGAATTTTAATTTAAGTTTAAACTGTCTCTTTATTGAAGGGAAAACCAAAGTGAATTTTGAAGTCTTTACCTTTAAAAAGGTCTGTACCTATAGTAGTATTTTTAAGGCAGATAAATATTAAAATAATCAATTGCTTCATAAGTGTCTAAAGAATACATATTACTGGTATTACTATTTAACTATAAGAAGTCGTCTAATAAATTGAAAATATTCATTTTGCTTTGGAATAGGGTCTATCTAGCTCTTAAATATTACAATGTGGCTTCTATCCAGCTTACATGAAAAAGCATGCAAATAGATAAATGTAGGAAAATATAAACTAAGGATTAGCAATATTAATATTTTTGTTATAAATTTACTTATACAATATAAATAGTTTCTGCGAAATGTTTAGGTTTATGTTATCATCGAACGCATAGGAGTATGAGATTTGGCATTGATAATGTTTACATGGAGATGTAATTTATCAAATACTAGTATTTGTATTTTTGTATTAAAATTTCTCTTTGGTATTCAAAAATTGCCTAGCATTAAATAAATAAAAGCTTAAATTTAGTTTATTTATTACATCCTGAGAAAGTTAGAACGATATAAAAATTAGACGTTTTTCTGTATATAATAAATAAAATAATGTTTTTACATGAATTTGTCAATAATATATCATAACATCAAAAATTACTTCGTAAAATATGCACCCTGCTGTCGTTATGAAATTGTTTCACAGCAGAACTGTCAACCCGTGCGTCAATAAATTCTCTCATAGAAATTATCTATGGACACATCAAAGGAAAAACAAATTTGTTGTTTTTATTTAATTTAGCAGCATTTTCCTATTTATTCACCTTTTAAACCTTCCCTGGACTTCCACAAATAATTCAAGACCAAAATTAGCCAAATCGGTCCAGGCGTTCTCGAGTTTTAGCGAGACTAACGAACAGCAATTCATTTTTATATATATAGATATAGATTACACACAAGTACACCTGAATAAATTAAATCAGCCAAAATCTATTTTACGTAAGCCTAAATGGGTGACCCACCCCTAAACATATTTTTTTGACAAGATTTTTTATTCTTATTTTATTATGGTTCAGCATTGAAAAATACATACAACTTCGAATTTTCGCCCTTCTACGTACTACAATTATTTATGTTTCGGGATTTTTATATTATTCTGTTCCATCCACAAATCCGCTACAGGGTTTCAAGATGGCAATCGAATACAATAATTGTAGTACGATATATTTGGCAGGTCTGAGAATCGGTTGCATCTATTTTTTATACCCCGAAAATTTTAAAATTGAATTTTTTTTATTACTTTATGTGGCAGTACAACGTTTGCTGGTTCAGCTAGTATATATTAATATACATAAATTACGTGACTAAGGAACGGATTTAAATGGGGATTACTTCATCGAGTGCAGTTTAGTCCAACTTGAGAGATAGGATAGTTTTTATATCGATTTGAGACTCGTAATTATTTTTAATTCCAATATTTGTTTTGTATTGACATATTTTCTATGAGAGAATTAATTGACGCACGGTTTGACAGTTCTGCTGTGAAACAATTTCATTATAACAACAGGGAGCATATTTTACGAAATAATCATTGATGTTATGAAATATTATTGATAAATTCATAAAAAATCAGTAATTTTATTGGAACGAAGTTCCTTACGGCAGGCTTGGAGGGGATAGGGATTTTGCTGCGCGACCGAACTGAAAAAAATGTGATAGTAAAACCGTAAGAAAAATACGGTGGAAAAAAGTGCGTGGAAAAGGGCGTGGAATAAAACCGTTAAATGAGACGTGCGCAGGCGCGACAGTCGCATACACAAGCGAGTAGTGTATATCTTATCAATATTATTATATTAATATATGATAACGATTATAGCAATATTAGAACGATTTTTTTTGCAATTTGTGTCGATTCTACATTAGCCGAAGGAACTTCTTCCTACCTGGTGTCCCACGACACCACATCATTTATTTATTATGTACAGAACAACATTTGTCGGGCTGAGGGCTGAGCTAGTATAATATCGACGCCGGAAAGCAATCTTGTCGTAACTCGAAAATTGCAATTTTACACCAGAGCCAAAAAACTATGTACTGTGATGTAAATGATGTAACTCATCACCAGTGAAGCAGCTCGGCCTAGGTAAATGGCATACTTAACAAAGTATATACAGCAATTTTGTTTTATCTATTTTACTTAACAAAATAGCGGATATTGGTTGACTTACATTTTATCGTGCTAATTTCGAAATATTTACAAAAAAAACAACGTCGAATATAATAAAAATAACACTCGTAGAATAATGGGACCTAGGTCATTCGATGCAGTTTTGTTTTCTGATTCGAATGATGTAAAAAACGCATTTTCGCATTTTTCGAGATACGACAAGATCGCTTTCCGGCGTCGATATATACTAACTGACCCGACAGACGTTGTTCTGTACATAATAAATAAAATACTGATTTCTTTTGAATTTGTCAATAATATTTCATAACATCAAGAATTATTTTGTAGAATATGCTTCCTGTTGTTATACTGAAAGTGTTTCACAGCAGAACTGTCAAACCGTGCGTCAATAAATTCTCTCATAGAAAATATGTCAATACAAAACAAATATTGGAATTAAAAATAAATATGGGTCTCAAATCTAAATAAAAACTACCCTATCTCTCAAGTAGGACTAAACTGCACTAGATGAAGTAATCCCCATTAAAATCCGTTTCTTAGCTTAGGAGCCATCGCGGACAAAATATAATAATCAAAGCTGCCGAATAGTACAATAATCTAACACAAGCAATAAATATCGAGTAAAAAGTAAACAATCTAGAACAAGAAAAGAGAAATGAGGCATCTGTTCTGAAATCCGGCGTTCCTTGTGTTGAGTGAAATATACCTAGAAACTTGCACGATGTTGAGTAATAAAATTGTGAAGTATTTTCATTAAAGTCAAGACATTCTATGAGAAAAATAGAAGAGGTGCAAAAAGTCCACTTGATCTTAAGACTCTTCCTCCTCCTATGCTGGATAGATTATACCACAACAATTATACTCTGAAGCAATTAACGTAGTATGACATTTGACCGAAGATGTCGCTAACGACCAATCATTAATACATATAATTATTATTGCTCAAGTAGTTTACCAGTGGGAGGCACTTTTGCACAGGAAGCCGGCTAGATTATGGGTACCACAACGGCGCCTATTTCTGCCGAGAAGCAGTATTGTGTTTCGGTCTGAAGGGCGCCGTAGCTGGTGAAATTACTGGGCAAATGAGACTTAACATCTTATATTGTATCAAGGTGACGAGGGCAATTATAGTGCCACTCAGAGTTTTTGGGTTTTTCAATAATCCTGAGGGGCACTGCATTGTAATGGGCATGGCGTTTCAATTACCAACAGCTGAACGTCCTACTTGTCTCGTCCCTTATTTTCATACAAAAGTAGTACTTAAAAATAAATTTATTCCGATGAAACGCTCAAATATAGGTTCCAATTATTTGCAGTCAATATGTGTTTAATAATTCGACGTTTCATATTCATTACGATTATTCGAAGCTTTATAAGGTCGGCAACACTCTTGTGGTTCCTCTGGTGTTACAAACCTTATGCTCGTGTGTCCTCCTCAACCATAAAAAAGCAGCCAAGTGCGAGTCGGACTCGCCCATGAAGGGTTTCGTACCAAGTAACATAATTTTATTTGTGTATTAATCCTAGAAGTGAGGGTTATCACTTTAAAAACATAACAAATTGTTTAGATTTACAAGAGCGACATCTCAAGTCAATTTGATAATAATCAAATATTGGGGTTGAGCAGGTTATCAACTGTAAAGTGTAGTAGATGAATATACAGGATCCACTTTACACTTTTACTTTACTGGCTTCAGCCACAACCTGAGAGTTGAACAAAGCATACAAGATTTTATGACGATGCGTCACTCGAACGGTTAGCTCAGTTGGTTAGAGCACCGGCACGGAACGCCGGAGGTCGTGGGATCGAGTCCCGCATCGTTCATAAAATTTTGTTTTTCAAATTTTATTTGTGAAGTAACATAATATAAAAGTTCTATAGAGAGGAAAATTATATTAAATAATTTAAATGGAAAAGGCAAAAAATCTTTGCTCAAAATCATACAGTGAAAATGAGTTCTCATCATTTATACGTGTTAAAAAAAAACCAAATATTCAAACCAATTATCGATGGAAGTTTGCATTGTATTGTACATCATATATTTTTTTTAGTTCTATCATTCCCTAATTTAAGGACAAATTTTACCTCTTTGGAAGTAGCTCTCGTGCAAACTATTCAGTTAAGCAAAAAAAATTATGTTAGAAACCTCAATGTCATTTTGGAAGACCTATCCATAGATGGGTATGATGGGTTTGATGAAAAAAAAAATTTAGTTTTAGTTCTAAGCATGGGGAAACCTTGTTTTTTTTGCTGTGTCTGAAAATCTTTATGCGGTTCACAGAATACATCTACTTACCAAGTTTTAACAGTACAGTTCTTATAGTTTCGGAAAAAAATGGCTGTGATATACACGGGCAGACAGACAGACATAACGAATCTATAAGGGTTCTGTTTTTTGGCTATGAAACCCTAAAACCAGTTATTAAATATGTCTGAAATGAAAGCCAATATCCATTTTCAAGATAAACTCCAGGTTATATTGTTTGTAAATTGAATAGCGTTTCCCGATAACCGTATACCTAAGGATCTTATCTTAGCCCTTTGAAAGCTCCCATCCTTAATTAGAAACGGAAATCACTCAGGCCCGTAATTAAGCTTGCCACAAACACTCTACAGGTAGATTGGAATGTGGCTTCAAGGGCTTTGTTCATGTCCAATAAAGCTGTACATGGTCTTGATCTACTAATGGATGGGGTTATGTAAACAGAGAAGCAAATAGTACATTTGTTAGTAAAGATGGTGATATGATTCTTATTGGATTGAATCTATTGGCTTGTAATATACTAGCGTAACCCAAAAGCATTTTTGGGGGAGGCCTTTGTCTAGCAGTGGACTTCTTCTGGCTGCTGATGATGATGATACTAGCGTACATGGTAACAAATCATGTGAGAGAGAAGAACAGAGATACAGCAAGAGTCCGTAACTGCCGAAGACGAAACGGTCGCTCACGTAATCCTGGAATGTGCGGGGGTGGCCAACCAACGGGCAAAAACCTTAACCAATACGAGGTCGCTCCAGGAAGTCTGCGAACACCCCAGGAATGTTCTGAACTTCTGGAAGGAGCTGGGCTGGTTGGAGTAACTGGCCATTGCTGCACGCAAAATGGACCCATGCTCGTGGTTTAGTTGCGGAAACAGGAGCCCCTATACCATACCATACCAAGAGTCCGTAACCGATTTTGATTGACAAGTCATTAACAGTCAGCCACAACGTCTCCACAGCTTCATCAAAGAGAGATAAATATTATGATATAAAGCTTCCTAAGAGCCGAGACTTTACTCGAACTAGCGGTACGTGGACCGTAGACTGCTCAGTCACATTCGACAACCATTAAGTTAAAGAAAAACAAATTCAAAGGCTTGAAGTTAATTGATGGTTTTAAAGTGAAATGATGGACAATCAAATACCAAAGTTAAAACAAAACCTGATCGATTTCTTGGGTAGTGGTGATCGCATACAATCAAGTGAACTCAATGCCCGTTCGTTAATTAATGACAGACAGACACTTTTCAGTTACTTATCGAATCTCCAATATTGTAATTAAAAAAGCGGTTAAGTGGGATTCGAATTCAAAGGATTCCGAACCATCATCGTACAAGATAATATATATAAGTTTGTTTTTTTTTATGACAGTAAGAGACGAGACGAGCAGGACGTTCATCTGATGGTAATTGATACGCCTTGCTCATTACCCCGCTCAGGATTCTGGAAAAAAACAAAAATTCTGAGCGGCACTACTACTGCGCTCGTCACCGTGAGACAATAGATGTTAAGACTCATTTGCCCAGGAATTTCACTAGCTACGGCACCCTTCAGGCCGAAACACTGTAATGCTTACAAATTGCTTCAGCGCAGAAATAGGCGCCATTGTGGTACCCATAATCCAGCCGGCATCTTGTGCAATAGAGCTTCCCACTGGTGAAAATTTGGCATAGTTTTGTTAGTCTTCATGCACCACCAGAATGCCTGGCTTATACTATACGCTAGTACCTATACGGAGGAGTTATACGCGTCCTCCACCGAAGAATTCTTCGGTGGATTAACTAGGTTAGTCGGTATTAGGTGAAACCAATTTGGCACGTTTTTCGTAGTAGCTGTTCACTCGCGGAACTCTGAAACGGGAGTGCATTAAATCTAGGCTATGCAGACTAACAAAATATAGAGGAATTAACACTTAAGATAATTCAAAACATTTAATTAATTATGGTATTATGCAAAATAACGCCTAACTAAATAAATTTCTAAGGACTTTATAAGGAAAAAGTTGCACGGACTTAGTGTTTTAAATAAAACACTTTTAAAGGATTAGATCCTTTCCAGATCTCGTTTTCAGGGATACTGATGTGAAAAGGTCTTGAAACGTCGTGTTAGCTAAAATAAATATGTTACTTTTACGCAAAAATCTAATGTAAAACCACTGTTACAATTACACCCGTCTAAATCCTTTAAAAGTGTTTTATTTAAATGTGTAACACTCGCGTTAATCAAAGAAAATACTAGGACTTAGTCTCTTGCCTAAAGT